>NC_133532.1:85542155-86773405 GCF_048544455.1 Silene latifolia | reverse complement strand
ATCTCACCATAAGTACGGATGGGAACATCAAACCCGACGACCTTATCGCAACTAGAGGGCCTATGGCTCACCCCTAGTATCCGATAGGACCGTGACTCAGGGACGGGATGATTAATGTCACATTCATACTTATGGCCTGCATCGCCATGAGTACGGATGGGAACATCACTCCCGACGAATCATATCGCAACTAGAGGGCCTCTGGCTCACCCCTAGTATCCGATAGGACCAAGACTCAGGGTCGAGATGATTAATGTCACATTCATACATATGGCCTGCATCGCCATGAGTACGGATGGGAACATCACTCCCGACGTTCATACCGCAACTAGAGGGCCTCAGGCTCACCCCTAGTATTCCGGTAGAACCAAGACTCTCACAACCGAACAATACTAGACATTATCTAAAGTACGACTCACTACAAGTGACTACTAGTAATAAAAATCTCATACTTGTATTATATTAATCAATATCTCATTTCATAATTTAACATGCCGGTAAAATATAGTATAACGAGCGATAATGAATAATTTACGTTATGTGAAAATTACGGAATAAAATGGAACCGGCACAAATGACTCACTCTTAAGCCCAATAAATAAAATATGAGAAACCCAATGAAAGAAACATGTTAAGATCCAACAATTGAATCTTGTCAAGCTCAATAAACAAGACCTATTAAACCCAACAAGTAAATTATGTGAAGTCCAACAATCCAGTTATATGAAGTCCGACAAATGTAACACAACAAGCTCAATTAAATAAATGTCACCAGTCCAAATGAATAAATGTGACAAATGAACGATATTTAACGAATTACGTTATATAAAGCACGAGACCGAATTTAAGTAATTCAAATAAATCAAAATGCGCCAAACGAACTATGACACGACTCAAAGACTATGTGGGCGGCCCCCTTTCCCGCCTCAACAACCACCATCACTCCACCAATACGTCTGCAAGCTCACCAAAACAGGCTGCCTCTCAATACATAGGTATCAAAATTATTAACCGATAACAACCTGAATGTAGTAGAATGGAGTACGTAATAAACACCTAGGCAGCATACACTTTACCATCATAATTTATGTGCTAATCAATCCCTTAATACTCCGTCTAACTATGAAAACAAGTAACACTATGCACTATCTTTGAAAAAAAAATATGTGTTCAATATGTATACAACCCACATAAATTTCCTTTAATAAAACCATAACCTATGAATAAACCAACTATGCATCGTCCTGAAATACTTGCAAACTGACCCCAAAACATACCCAATTTCCGTCTTAAAACTGTCCTAGAAAAGCAAAACCCAATCATTGAGCCAATCACAGCCCCCAAGCACCCCTCACAGCTGCCCAAGGACAGGCCGTATACCGCACCTAAGGACACTACAAATTCCGTCTTAAAGCAGACCCATAACAGCACCCAAACAGCCTACTTCATCACGTTAAAACAGTCCCCAAAACCCTGAAAATATTGTCTCGAAGACAGTCCCAAAACTGTACAATACCGTTTCCAAAACAGAGGAATGAGCAGTACTAATGCCGGTACAAAACAGAGCTCGAGCAGTCCTAAACCGAGTCAAGACAGACCCATTTTAGCTCAGTTTTCAGACGGAAATTAAGACAGAAATGAGACGGAAACGAGACGCAACTAAAGCATGAATAATAACCTTTAAATTCAACCTAGAAATACTCGAAAAAGTCATGTAAAAAAGATTATTTCTGAGACGGAATCTCAGTCCCAGCCGCACCCTTCACATCCAAATTCCATGGAGAAATCGAGCCATGGAAATTACTACAAACCAGCAAGTGAAAGGCTAATAAACTCACACTTTCAGCCACACACATAAAAGGAACTTAAAGAGACAAATTTTACAACAAATAAGGTATGAAACCGAGTAAAAAGGGTGAAATTTCGACGCTTTGTCGAGTAACCTATCACCGTTACCTGGTTATGACCTCTTAAACGCCCAAGGAACCATCCAAGGGTGATTCTAAACCCAAAAATGGAAGATATTAGCCCAGAAATCGCGTCCTTGAAAGATGGCCGAAATGGAACAGACGAAAGCTTGGCTCTTTTTTATATAGGAAGAAGGAGAATGAGGAGGGGAGGCTAATGGTGCAAAAAAAATGGAGTTTGGTTGAGAAATAAGGGAGAGATCTTGGTTTTGAACGAGGCGATTTAAAGGTGTGTACGGGCTCTGCATTGTTTTCGTGTTGCTGCTGCTGTTTTCGAAAAGAAGAGGAAGGAGAAGGAGTATGTGGAGTGGGTGTGGGGACGTAGCATTAGGACAACAACAATGATATAGGAGTATAATAATAGTAATATATAATAATAATAATAATAATAATAATAATAATAATAATAATAATAATAATAATAATAATAATAATAATAATAATAATAATAATAATAATAATAATAATAATAATAATAATAATAATGAATAATAATAATGAATAATAATAATAATAATAATGAATAATAATAATAATAATAATAATAATAATAATAATAATAATAATAATAATAATAATAATAATAATAATAATAATAATAATAATAATAATAATAATAATAATAATATATAGATGTGGGGTGTGAGTGAGTAGGTGTATGAGTGTTGTTGAATTTTGATTGGTCGAGATTAAGAATAACCTTACATATGAAAATGTGACGGTCTATTGCTAGACGGAAAAACGTCTCGAGTTTATTTCAACTTGAAACGGAAACTAACATTATTACTGTCACTATTTTTGTCCGACCAAAAATACGTATACATATATTCTTATATAAATTATGCCTCAAAAATATAATTTAATAATAATACGTATTTTTATAAAAATGAGATTTTATATAATACGTTTATAAAAATCGTGTTTGACATAAAATTAATTAAATTGAATAATTCAAAAATATATAATAAAGTGATTAAACGGTTTAATAAATTTTAAATGTCAAGATGGGAAATTCGCGGGTGTTACATTATTAGTGCAAAACCCTTTGTCACTAATCAAGCCCTTTTGTTTCGGATTTTCATGGCTCTAAGCCTTGTATTGAGTTGTGACTTAAACACTCTTATGTAAGTCATATGTTCATTACTTTCTAGAAGTAATCAACTTGAATCAAACAATTTCTTTTGTAAGTTATAAGCTCTTTACTTTCTTAAAAGTAGCATGAATTCATCATTTTTAACAAGTGACGAATTTAACCTCCTAGGTTTTGAAGAAACAATGTCTTACATAAAACGTCTCATGTAGCCAAGAAAGACCAGTTTCTTGCGACATAACATTCTCTGTGGCATTCTTTGTGGCTCTTGAATAATTTCTCCCACTCTGTCTTCTAGAAATAAACTTGTATTTTAGAAAGACAGCTTCACGAGCCGCAAACTCGTGATAATTGAAAAGGGAAAAATGAGCATTTGTTTCTTGTGAAAACTTACAAACATGGTACCCTTACCATTTCATATCTCATATGATTCGATTTAGTGGAAAAATAATTTAGACAAAAATGATAAAATCCCCAAAAGGATCAAGTAACTCAAAGTAACTTGATTGAAGTCCAAACCATATCGAATAGCGTTTGATTTCTTATCCAACCACACATTAATCCATAATGTGTGCTAAGAGAGATTAACTTGTGATACTATATCACATTTCCTTTGGCTTATATCAAAGTTTTCACTTTGATAATCCCATCACGACTAAATCGTGATTCCTTGAACTCTTTAAACTTCTTCAAAGATTTTTCTATTTACCTTATTAAGTGAACGTATTAGCGTCAACTTAAATCATTGGTAAAATAAAATGATCAACCTATTTTGGATCGATGATTTACAACCTCGATCTCCTTTTCAACCAAAAGGCACGAGACATCTTGCTTTGAATACAAGATACGCATATACCATTAGATCTAATGGTTTCAAGAGTACTCGATAACTCTTTGCGTTCATCATTCCAAAATTTAAGGTTTAATCTTGGGTTACCAATTTGAGTCTTGCATCATCTTCATGATATATTATTCTAGTTTGGTTTAGAATATAATCACCTTGATAATGGGCTAGCCATACATCAAATTATGGTGTATAGGGTCACAAGAGTGAAACCTCTTTTGTATCTTAACAAGTTTGTATTCTTATTTAGAGTTTATGTACTTAATAGTCACAATTAAGTACAACTCCTAAAACCAAAAACTAGATTTAGTACACAATGACTCTTTCTCTCGACTTCATTGTTGCTAGTCGTCATAATCTAATCATCCTATGTATCAAGTACAATGATGAAAACCTCCACTGGTTTCTTATATTGACGAAGTGGTACTAGCAAAATTTATTTCAATCAAATAAATAAAGAACTAAGTCTTATTAGATGTCCCACAACTAACTTGCTTATTCTTTAACAACTTGGGGTAGTTTCATTTCTTGTGTCCAACATTTAAGACAGTGGAAACTTTATCGGTCGGGATTGATAGGTTTAGTATCGCTATTCTCAACAACTTTACTTTTAACATTACCTTGTATCAATTCCATTATAATCTTTACTTCTTGAACCTCGTCCTCATCTTAACGGTTTAAGAGAATGCTCCCACTCAATTCAATGAGTCTTTACTTTGAGAAGCAAAATTGAATTCATGAAGATTACTCTTCATTTGTTCGTTTTAGTCTTAAAACTTTCATTGAAGTGGTTGCGTTATTTTGGTCAATTTTGATTTCCATCAAATCTAGTTACCAAAATTAGAAACAATTCATTGTAAGTAGATGTGTTAGTTAAGAATCAAAAACCTGTTTGATAATGAATGACTTTAATCTATACTCTTTACAAGAGATCCTTAGCAATGGTTCATTTGAGGTTTTAGAAGCAAATTCATATTTGTCTTTAGTTACGATGTTTTAAATGGAGATTTGTGTAAAAAATCGAAATGATATCGTATATGAATTGTGGTAAAGAAATAAAACAATATGATAACGGAATAGTGGAAAACTTAACATTTATCGTTTTATTAATACTTGTAAACAAGTATAGCATTTACATAGTGACCTCTACCCAACTATGATAAATGATTCCAAGACCCAAATTCATATCGACTTAGGCACGGTATGGCCGATGAAACCCTTATCAATATAACTCGGTGGATTAACGTTTTAATCGATTCTACTTTTAGAACTCTTGGTCGATAATATTACATTAACATTTATCTTTAGCCCAAAACACATTCAACAAGGGCACGGTATGGCCGATAAAACCCTCATCGAAAAACTTTTGTTGAGTTCAATCCAAATTTCGAATAAATGTGTCCATGATCCAAATCCACATCAACTTGGGCACGGTATGGCCGATGAAACCCTCATTAACATGAACTCGGTGGATTAACACTCATCACCCACTTCCCCTACGTAACAAGGTTTGTACCCCGGTAGGGCCGAGTGCACTCCCTCGCGAAATAGATTTTCATGGTTTCTACTATTTGGTAAGGCTATGTCTCAATTGATTGTTTTAGCGAGAGGTCATGTCAATTTATTATCTATCACGTTTTAAGTGAACTAAAGTGGTGAACTACGATAATTATAACTGACACGGTCGATAAACTCGATTAAATGATAATGCATGTTTTAGTTATGGCGATTTAGCGATGCATGCAACATATAAATAAAATGCAAAGCATAAATTAAATCCTAGTATGGCCTTCTTAAAATAGAAAAACTATTTAACTATTACATATTCGGAAACCAACTCCATTGGTCCCTTGAACTTCGGTTGTGGCACACATCTCGAGGTAACACCGTCTTTATGTATCGCCATCTTGAAGAAATCCGTCTTTGGGAACTCCGAAATGAATAAAATTACAAAATAAATTACATAATTTCCTATTATACATTTGTAACTATAATAAATAAATCTATTAAATTACAAGACGGTGATACGAGATCACAATAAAATTACAACCGAATCGATATTCCGATACATTTCGGGCAATACCAATTAAAAACTAAAGCCATACTAAGTAAAAATTACATAATTCAAAAATTACATAAAATAAAATTATGACAATCATAAACAAAATTCAGCATTAAAATATGTATGAACATGCCCAATTTTATGCTAAATCGCCTTTAATTAGCCAATATCGTATATTACTCGGTTTTTACGGATTTGCGTGATTCAACATTTTATAATCACAAAAATTACATAAATTCATATTTATGCACAAGTTAATTACCCTAACTTTTTAGGACTCAAAATTAGTCTCCACTAACTATTTGACCATAATTAACTCATATTTCTTAATATTGTTCATAAAAGGACTCAAAATTACAATAAAATGCTATAAACTTCAAATAAATCACAAAAATTTCAAATAAATTTGAAATTTGAAATTTAAACTCATGAACATTCTGGAAAAATACCATGACACTCATAATGTTTAAAAACTTAGGTTAAAAATTTCGAAAGTTATCGGGAAAAACAATGTTGCGGTTTATCGGATTTATCAATAAAAATCATAAAAACATGAGAAAAAATTATATTCATCAACTTTTCAATTTTAGATCTAAAAAAGATAATAAAATGCAACATGTGACGTTTTTCCTTAGTCATGAAGTATGTTTTAGCAATTATTCACTAATTAAGTCACTATTTATGCTATTTTTCATCAAAAATCCATAAATCATGCAAAAAGACTTCAATATAGCCTATTATTTTAGACACATCTTGTAAAATTGCATGTGACAACATACTAAATTTCTATGACCAGATTCGAAATTTATCTCATATTAACCTATTTTTCATCTAAATCCGATTTTTATCATGAAAAATCCATTTTTCGAGCAAAAGAACTCATAAAATTATGAAACTTTCCAGATCATCTAAAAATAATATATGTAAAAATATATCCAAAAACCACTGGAAAATTCGAAGTTTAGCTAATTTTCGTCCAAAAATGACATTTTTATCATAAAAATCACATTTTAATGCCAATATTATATAAAATGAACAATAAAATCCATAAATTAACCAAAATATCCTAAAACATTTTAGGATCAGAAACTTTAACATGCAAAAATTAATTTTGTGATATATCATAATAACACAAATTATACAAGTTTTATATGTTAATCTTTATAACTCGGAAGAACTTTTAACCGATTTGCATGCAAACAACCATGGCTCTTGATACCAATTGAAGGAAAAGTAGATCTATATACTTGACATATTCATATATGTAATAATTTAATTTGTCATAAAATTATTAAATGATCTTATGCATGCAAACATCAATATTTAAGAGAAGAAATCGGTTCCTTACATTGCATGTTTCGGATATTTGGGCACTAGTAAGGTCACCTACCTTACTAGTTCTTGAGCTCTCCAAATGGAAGAACAAGGATTCAAATATAGAATCCCTCCCAAAAGCATATACCCAAGGAACACTCATAACAACAAACATGATTTAGATTTAGTAATAATATTAGTTTTACTATAAAATTGACACAAAATAAATTGTGTTTTTCTCTTGAATATCTCGGTCAAGAGGGAGTAATTTTGTGAGTTTATTTCTCTAGAATTATCATAAATTGTAGAGAGTTTTGATAGATTTTCTTACACTAGAAAAATAAGATGAAAAGAATGAAAATGAATAATGAAAAGAACCTCTCCTCTTTCTTTTCTTTTTGGCCGAAAAATATGGCTTGGGTAGGTTGCCCAATACCTTTTATTTTTGCTCTTCTCAAAAGCTTAGGTTTGCATGGCTACTTGTTAGCTTTCATCATTGTGTTTATACTTAAACAATTAACACAATTTCCACTAACTCCCTCCATATTTCGGTATGTATTAATAAAATGGGAGGTCCATTTTATTTTTGTTATTTGTCAATTTTGTCACATGTAATGTATTTTTAACATATTAAAAATCAACATACTCATAAAATATGTCATTTACAAAATTGACTAGTAATTCGTAATTACTCGTACCAAAAGTTTCCAAATTATAAACTACAACATTCTGTATTTATAATAATTTATTCATTCCGTTTCAATTGTTTCTGTAAACAATAATTTCATCTAAGTAATAAAACAATTTGATTACTTAGACCGTGTCTTATTTAATCATATTTACAATAAGATACGTGAATTATACTCACAAAATTATCCGTCAATTTTAAGCAATTTAATTAACTCGTATCGGTATACGATTAATTAAATAATCAATTAAGAGTATTTCCCTATAGGTATGACCTAAGGGGATCAACTGATCACCACCGTCGCACGACACTAATGTCAAACTCTAGTCAGCCAATCATTACCGATATGTGTGGACCAGTTGACTGTAAAATATTACATCCCACATGTATTCTTAAAATGAGATTTAATAATGATATTTAAATCATGTGATCGCACTATTGTTGAGGACACATTTCCGAACAGCTTCTTCCTTAAGACGTCGCTCATTCCTTATTTTGTCAAATTCCCCACCTTCTCACTCTGGGGGCTTCTTTTTGAAGGCGTCACCCGTCCTTTACCCACAAGCATCTTTTGAGTCTCAACTATAGTCCAAACCAAAACCGCCCATAGCCTAGTGCTCGGTTCAGACGATGACAAGGTCTTGGTTCCGCTCTACGAATCATCATGCCTCAGAGAAGGATCTCAAACAAGAAAACGGTGGCAAAGATGTCTGGAGAAGATAATCAATTCATGTTCCCCAGCCGAGCGGACCTTCTACCTCAGGGATTTGATACGCACTGTCACCCTTTCTTGGCTAGGAGTTGCACATACATGTGCAAGGTCTCTCAAAGTCATCCCCGTGTCGTGTCGATACTAAGTCTGTACCACGTTCACGACTGCCCATTTGTCAGTCAGTCAGTATACGTCTGTGTGAGTCAATGTCCCAACGGTCACGTGTCTCCAATCTATCAAATCACAGATCTACAAGTAACAAGACTTGCCTTTAAGCTTCACAACATTCAAAATTTCTATCTCCCCTCACGTGAGATATTACGTGCTAGTTGCTTATATGCTAACTGCTCACATGCTTATGTACTTACGTGCTTATATGCTTACATGCTAGTTTCTTTTATGCTAATTGCTCACATGCATATGTGCGTACGTGCTTATATGCTTGCATTCAACGTGCTTGTCTATGCGACTGCGGATTTGTATGGTCACTAACCATGCAGATAATCTTGAGAAGACAAACTCACTCCAATTGAGTACTGGGTTCTTCCCAACAAACGGCGACCCATCAAGTCCAAGGGTTTTAACCCCGTCGATTACATGGCATACGCTACCTCCCAGCGAGCAGCAACTCATATCCCCGCCGAGTGCCGATTTTCAAATGGATGTCACACATGCTATTTCCCACAGTCGATCTTTCGACCACCATGGCTGGCGAGCCTTCGTCCGCAAACAAGATACAACTCAAGGACGTATCCCGAAGATGCCTCGGGTATGACTCCTTTTCACAAGCTGGCGAGCCTTTGTCCGCAAACAAGATACAACTCAAGGACGTATCCCGAAGATGCCTCAGGTACGACTTCTTTTCACAAGCTGGCGAGCCTTTGTCCGCAAACAAGGTACAACTCAAGGACGTATCCCAAAGATGCCTCGGGTACCACTCCTTATCACAGCTGGCGAGCCTTTGCACGCACACGAGATACGACTCAAGGACATATCCCAAACATGCCTCAGGCATGACTCCTTCCTATGGCTGGCGAGCCTCAAAACGCACCACCTTCAACACCGGCTGGCGAGCCTTTGCGCGCAAATGATTGAAGGACGTATCCCGAAGATGCCTCAGGTAGGATTCCTTGTTATGGCTGGCGAGCCTTTATACGTAGTCTAATGGACTTTAAACGACCCGAATCGGAAGTCGAAACAATCTAAAATTTTCCCGACGGCAGGTCCTTGACTCGAATCCTCGAGTCGCCTCGTCGTCGCCCTTTCCGACGACAGGTCCTTGGCTCAAACCTTTTCGAGTCGCCTCGACGTCGCAATGGTTTTCAGGTTGTAATCTTTGATTGACCTGGAGATCATACTTTGACTTTCGCCCTGTCCAAGCCTCAGTCAAAGTGGGGGCTCTGTAGATACCCAGTATCTGCACCTTCCAAAAACCACCCGATGATGATCGGACTATAACGTGTTTTTGGTATGCGTGCATGGATTGGCTATATATGAGACGGTTTAATGCACTACTGGGATATGAAAAATGATTTCAAAAGTTTTCTAACTTCATTTGCATTAAAATAACACAATTTAGAGTTAAAACCGTCTTCGGACCCAAAACCGACTCAGAAACCCGCAACTCGAGTCAACCCAAATCTCGGATGTCAAAAATAATGCCATGAATGTCTTCATCGTGTCATTTCCATTAAAATGACCATATTTAGAGTCAAAACCGTCACCGAGCCAAAAACCGACTCGAAATTCAAATCCCGACTCACACGGGTCAAACCCGAGTCAAAGACACAAAATACCTACCCCAAATATCACCTAGGAGGAAGCTTACACGGCTAAGCAAACCTCAAAGACCACAAATCACAACCAACAAAACATTGGTTAGAACAAATGCAAAATCCAAATTTGCGAAAGGGACAGTACACCCTATTGAGTCACGGGGTGGCTCGCGCCTCAATGGGGTGTTTCCTTAGCCTCCAAGCAAAATCAACCGACCTACCATCCCACATTTCTCTATAAATACCCACCATCACACACCATAATCTTCACGCGAGTGTCCGCCCCCTCACCTCTCTCTTAAACTTTTAGACCCGACTTCCTAAGTCACAAAATCGACACGTGTTTACGACCTACCGATCGTAAACACAAGCCTTACACATTTTGTTTGGTACCTTCGCCGTGCACTCGACCGACGCATTTGACCAACTCAATTCATTAATCAACATGTTTTAATTAACATATTTTCAACTCATTTTCAAAACAAAATCCTTTTTTAAGGCACTCTTTTAAACTTCTTTGATCTCGAGTAATCACTACGAGAAAACCGTCTCTAAAGTCGTCTACCACGCAAACATCAATATACGTAAGTTTGAGGGTGTAAATATCTCATTTATTTCATGTATTTACTGTTTTTATGAGTTCATAAGCATGAACAATGCATAACACGATTCAAACATAGGTTAGACGAGCCAAAACCGAGTTTTGGCCTGATACAGAAGCTCCTTGCTATGCAGGGTTGCTCGCGCCTCTTGTGGGTTTCTGGGTCAGACTCATCTGTGTTTGAGTTCGTCTTTCCTTCAACACTTTCTTTTATTTTTACTTCTTTCCTTTTACGGTTTTTACCATTTTAAATGTTTCAAGTCATTTTTATTACAAACATTTTAGCCATAAATCATAATCACCCTTGGTTCCTAATATCATGACGGTTTAATCCGTGACTCGGTGATATTAATTGGTTAATTACATTTTAAAATAAATTCTTTTCTTTTATTTACCATTTTAATGCATTTTTATGTAAAACATATTTTGACCATTACATAAATCATCCTTGGTTCTTTATACCATGTCGGTTTAATCCGAGTACGATGACAAACATGACTAATTACAAATAATTGAACTTAACATAATTAGTTCAAATTAAACATTTTCCTTTTACCATTTTATCATACTTTTCAAACATTCAAATCCGACAACGAATATTACTAACATAATAGTAATTATTCCGAGTCATGCAAACAATACTTGCAAATCATTAATCACAAAAAACGGTTTTAAACAACCTTTTTAACAACCAGGAGACGCATCTTGGTTTGCCCCATGGCTCGCGTCTCAAGAGGCCCTCTGCTTTCATAACTCAAAACCTGGACAGGCCCCATTCCCTCGCCAATAGGCTCGCGCCCCAATGGGGATGCCTGGCACTGTTCTGTCTCATTTTGATACTTGTCTAGGATGATCCCGATTACGGTTAATCCGAATACATGACGGATCATATTGACAAGTTGGCATTTTTACACTTTGTCTTTTAAACACTCTTTTTCAATAAATGGATCGTGTTAAGCATCATAATAACCCGAACTTGGTAAATGGATGTTTAATTTCCGCTTTCACATGTAAATCAATCTAAATCCAACTTGACATCTTATGCTTGATATTTGGATTAACAAACCGACTTAGAAAGCTCACATATTAGGTTAACACTTTTGGATGTGCATTCATGCATTTACACCGTTTTATCAACTTTTGCACTTAAACAACCACGATCGATCAGTAGAGGCCGCTAACGCGGGCGAAATTGGGTGTCCGATTAAAGGGCTTCCCAATTTGTACCCTCACCCCTTACTCAGAACCTTTGGATAGTGGATGGCCTTATCCAGGGCGTACGAGAGTCATTTTAGGCGTAGAATGCTAAAAGGGGGACGAGTCCTTATCTTTAGTACCTATGTCAAACCCTGCTTTCTGCTTCGTTTGACCGAGCTATAAAGTGGATTTCGAACGGGTTCCAAGCATCCCACAAATGTTTGGTGGCGACTCCGAATATCTCTGTATCGTTTCGAGACCTTTACCGAGACGAAACCGACCGATCTAAAGCGATCCGGTCGAAAGCATTTTTACGCCGCCGAGCGTGGCTTTTTAGACCGCTGCATGTCCACAGATTGGCTTGGCGTGCAGGTGGCCCGTGACTACGGACCGGTAGGCGGCCTAAATATGCAGACCGAGACGTGGCCCATGTCCACACGGTGCATGGTCCTCGGGATTTGAAAATCCTCGAAAAGGGGTCTGTGCCATTTTCGGGTTTTGAAAGAGCCATCGTGTCGGCGCGAGAAGGGTTGAAATCCGTATCTTGATGCGGCGATTATAACGGAGTAAAAAGGTGTTTTCGAAATGGTTTGTAAAAACCAGGTTTGAAAATCGTCATTACGACGGCCTAAAAAGGCGTGCTTTTTGAAATGGTTATAATAGGGTTTGAAAATCGTCATTACGACGGCCTAAAAAGACGTGCTTTTGAAATAGTTGTAGAAAACCGGGTTTGAAAATCGTCATTACGACGGCCTAAAAAGGCGTGTTTTTTGAAATGGTTGTAGAAAACCGGGTTTGAAAATCGTCATTACGACGGCCTAAAAAGGCGTGTTTTTTGAAATGCAACGGTTGGCGAAATATCGAAGTATGAAACGGCCATTATAACGGCGTAAAAGGGGGTTTTTGTAAGTTTGAAATGACACGAAAGGACTTATGATCACATAACACATAAGCACTCGCAGTTTCATTATATTATGCATAATGCTGATATGGGTTTTGGCTTAAAAGGGTGGGTTACATACAAAGTGATCAAACCCCAATTTTCAAGAGGGATATTAATCTAAACAAAATGTGTAAGGAGGGTCCCTAGCCTCGTGCACGAAGGAAATGAAAGCTCTTTGACGAATCAGAAATGTGTAACGTGAACGGTATGGTTGACTCAATCGGGATTCGAAACGCGGGGATAAGAAAAATCATGCCGATAGGGCGAGCCAGTTGGTCGATAAAGGTTAGGTTTTGGGCCCGGACATGGAACCCAACTTATCACCGTAATATCAATTAATGCATTTCAACCAAGACCTCATTCGTGTCTCACCATCTAGGGATCACAAAGACTCCCCTGGATAAAGTCGTCCACTATCCAAAGTTTCTGAGTAAGAGGTGAAGGTACGTATTGGGAAGCCCTTTAACCGGACACCCAATCCCGTCAGCAGTAGCGGCGTCTACTGATCGATCTTGGTTGGTTAAATGCAAAAGTTGATAAAACGGGTAAATGCATGAATGCGCATCCACAAGTTCGAACCTAACATGTGAGCTTTCTATGTCGGTTGTTTATCAAAATATCAAGTAATTGATGTCAAGTTGGATTTAATATTGATTTTCATGCGAGACGGAAATTAAACATCCATTTACCGAGTTAGGTTTATGGTGCATAACATGATCCATTTGTCTTAGAAAGGCGTTTTGCAAATCCAATGTAAAAGGGGCAGATTTGTCATCTGATCCGTCCTGTATCCGGGTTAACCGAAGTTGGGATCGTCCAAGACAAGTGCTGGAAAGGAAACACGGTCTGCATCAGGCAGCCTATTGAGGCGCGAGCCATCTGGCGATGCAAGCAGACCTGCCCTGGTTTGAAAAATGGAAAACAGTTGACCTGTTTAGGCGCGAGTCAGCCGACTGTCCAAGGGACGTCTTCTTACTGTTAAAATGTTTGTAAAATGGTTTGTAAAGAGGGTGTTTGAACCCGTCTTTGTTTGAAAAGGTCGTTTAGATCGCTTTTGTGTTAATATGAGGAGCGGGACTTGAATAATCATCATTGTATTGACAATATTCGATGTCGGGTTCGGTTTTGCAAGCTTGACATGAATAGTTTTGAAAAATGATTATGAACTAATTATATTAAGTTCATTTGTTTGTAATTAGTCAATGTTTATCATCGTACTCGGGTTTAAACCGACATGGTATGTGGAACAAAGGATGACTTTGCATTTATGAGTAATATATTGTTTTTTGAAATGTAAAGAAATGAAATAAAAGGTTTTAAAATACCTTTTAAAATGTAATTAACCAAATATTATCACCAAAACACGGATTAAACCGTCATGGTATAAGCAACCAAGGGTGAAAATATTTTATGGTTAAAAAGATTCACCATAAATATGATTTGAAATGGTAAAAACCGGTTTGAAAATTGGTAAGAATGAACCAGGGCACCCCATTGAGGCGCGAGGCACCTAGTGGTGTTTAGGGCCTTCTATTTTGGTCAAAACTCAGTTTTGGCTCATTCGATCCTTATTTTGGACCATGTTATGCAAGTTTTAGCATATTATAGTCATAAAATAGATAAAAGGACATGAAAGAAGAGAATATTTACACCCTCATAATTACATGCTAGGCTTGAGACGAGAAATCGACGAAAGTGTAACAACTTGTTAGGTCAGAAAACTCGGTTGAAAACCGTTTTAGCAATGTAAAGAGTGTTTTGTTAAGTTTAGTGATGGTGTAGTTGGTCGAGATGGTCGGTCAAGTGATTTAATACAGAATGACAGTACCAAACAATGTGTATGGCTTGTATTTTCGATCGGTAGGTCGAAAATACGTGTCGGTTTGTGACTTGTTAAGAAGTCGAGTCAAGAATTTTAAGGGAGAGATGATGGGGCGGACACTTGCGTACCTTCAAATGTTGGCATTTGAGGGGTATTTATAGAGAAATGGGTGGTTGTGTGCGTTTTGAGCGACGTGGCCGCATGGGCTACTCAAAGAGGCGCGAGCCATTTCGCGGGTCTTCAAGCTGTCTTGTCACTATCACGCAATTGAAATCATGATTTGTTCTATCTTATGTTTTGGATAGCATGATTTCTACTTGACCATTTAAGTATTCCGGGAATACTTAACATGGAAGTTTTGAGAAGTTTGTTTTTTGTGTTTGACTCGTTGTTGAAGTCGGGATTTGAATTTTTGAGTCGTTTTGGTCCAGTGTCATTTTTTACTCTAGTTAGTGTCATTGCGACCCCGTCGTCGTGCATAAAACACTCCAGGTACTTTTGAAAAGTTTTGAAATGTTTTTTTTTTCAAAATCGATTTGAGTTTTCCGACGTATAGTCATACAAAACTGTCGATTAAACGCTGCGATTCCTAAGCATGTTGTAGTCCGATAATCATCGGGTGTTTGTTGGAGACTCGACAGATACTGGGTATCTAAAAAACTATTTGTATTTTAGTTGGCAATGTTGAAACTAATGTCTGTAATGTTTTCGGTCTTTTGTGGACATGTCGGTCAGTTGTTATGATAATTGACAATCAATTGAAATTGATATCACACTGGAAGTATAAATGTGTCATGCACATGAAAGTGCCATTGAATGTGTGAGGAAAGGTTAGATGTGATTAGATCGCAAGTGTAAATGTGACGATATTCAAAGTGTAAATGTGTCATTTACATGAAAGTTTCATTGAAAGTTAAATGCGGTCAGATGGGAAAGTGTAAATGTGATTAAATGGGAAGTGTAAATGTTATCACACAGAAAGTGTAAATGTGTCATACACATGAAAGTTTCATTGAAAGTTAAATGTGGCCAGATGGGAAAGTGTAAATGTGATTAAATGGGAAGTGTAAATGTTATCACACTCAAAGTGTAAATATGTCATACACATGAACGTTTCATTGAATGTGTAAGGAAAGGTTAGATTTGATTTAATTATAAGTGTAAATGTTACTTGAAATAACATTGTCAATTCAAATAACTTCATGTAACACAATGTTTGGCAATCCAATAAAACAGAGACCGATTCCTAATCCCTGGTTCCAGTGATAGCACATCAAAATTCAAAGTTACACATTCAAAATACAAAAGCTACATTATCACTGCCGTGACGTCTATTCTTCTTCTAATTCCAACTCTTCCTCCTCCTCTCCTTCATCTTCTTTTTGGTCAGACGACCCCTCGCATAATGGTGTTTGTTCTGAAAAGGGGTTAGGGCAGTTAATCTTGTCGTGATTTGTCATTCTCTTGCAATTCTTACACTTGCGTTTGGGTTTTCTAGCCAAGGCCAGTGCTTTTTTTTTGTTGACAACATTCTTTTACCGCTACCCTTATTTTTTGAATTCTTAGGTGGGAATATCGTCACCACCTCACTGGCCGTACAATGCAGAATTTTCTCCATTTGTTGATTTTTATTTAACACTTCCCCTAACGGTGATAGCTTATCCTTAAATCCCCTAATATAGCGGAGAAGCTTTCAACATCAGACACACCTTTGCCTCGAAGGAGCCCTATGGTCTAATGAACCTCCGACCACATTATTGGCATTGCAATTTGTTTTCCATCGATGATTTACATGTTGTATGTCCCTTCACCATTACAATTGAACATCCGGAATCGGAGACACTCTTCCGTCCATCTTTTTACAACATAATCGTCTGGTATAGTCTTCATCCCACGTCTGGTATAGTCTTCATCCCATTTGCTGAAAATCGATATTATATGGCGGCATAGGATGCCAGTTCTTTCAAACATTGTACAACTGCACCTTGCTTTACATGTACCTGGGTCATCAGTTAAGGCTATCATGTAAGTGTGAATGTTACAAACAATGTAAGTGTAAATGTGTTTGTATTGAAGTATATGTAGAATGTAAGTGTAAATGTCATTACATGTAAATGTCAAATGTAAATTTAAATATAAATGACAGCAAGTAATTAGTAATCTGTAATTACCTGGACTGTTTGCAACTTCAAAATTCTTTCCCCTAGACGAATCTTTGACCGTAGTTACTTCTAGCTCGTCTCTCTCAATGAAACCTCTGGTTCTACATGTATCAACTGAGTATATGTCCTCTTCCTTGAAGGTGTAGAATGTTGAATAGGTGCATACCTTTGCACCATGACTCTCTAACGCCAGATATGTTGACATCTTCGGGGATGAGTGCTTATCATTATTGTCAAGCTGCTTTTGTGTATGTCTTTGTTGGTCCATAGCGCTCTCAAAATGCATCCAAAACTCAACCAATGTTCCTGATTTATGCTCAAACCTCTTAAAAAAGCTATTTTCGCTCTCGGATCTTTGAGTTGTCCTCACAACAGACGCCATCTTCAAGTCTCTGCAATGTGCCATTACCCACTGTCCTCTAATAGCATACGTGTCCGCAAACCAATCATTGGCAATAAGACCATGCTCTTCAATAATTTGCTCCCAGATAGCATCGAATTCTGCTGCTTCAAGCTCCTCGTCCCATAAAATGTCATTAAGTTACCCCATGAAGTCAGAATAATCACTCCTAGAGACACCAAACTTACTAGGCACTTTGTTCATTATATGCCACATACAAAACCGATGGCGCGCTGTCTTGAAAACAAGAGGAACAGATTTTATAATACCCGGTTCCTGATCTGTAATTATGTACTCGGGTTCCCCCCCCCCCCCTATTGCATGTAAAACCCGGATGAAAACCCAATTAAATGACTCATAATCTTCCCTTGCAATTCGAGCCCCACAGAACGTCACTGATCGTTTATGCTGATCCACACCGCTAAACGGTGTGAAAACCATAGAATACTTATTTGTTGAGTAAGTTGGGTCGAATGACACTGCATCACCAAATATCTTGTAGTTCTCTCAGACAGTACTGTCCGCCCATATAGCCCTACGTAGGCTGCCATCATCGTCAATATCGTAGTCAAAGTAGAAACCTTTTCTTGTTTCAGTCATTTCCTTAAAATGGTCTACGAACTACTGATAATCACATTCATGAATGAAATATTTAACATCCCTATGGAAGTTCTTAAAATCATTTAAGCTTGCTCCAATGTTTTCTAATCCATTCACGTGTTCTTTAAAGATTTCGTAGGTCCTTGTTGCTCTTATCTTCAGCTGTCAATTAATAACAAATATGAAATATATAACATGAATGGAATTATTGAATTAGTATCGACAGTGATGATATATTACTAACCCTTGAGTTCAAAACGATTATCATCTTGTGATAATCTGTTATGTTGCGCGACAATTTATGGAACTCTCTGTCCTTAAGTGAGATAAGCTCGTGATTGTGACCCTCGTGGAATCGGTCTATTAATAGAACATCATTCTTCATATATAGTCTTATCCTCGCTTTACACCCCACTCTAGTGACTCTGGTTCTCCTCTGTGAATTCTCTCCAACTAGTCCGTCACTGTGTTCTTTATTTGGCGCCTTGTGAGTAAAACCTTCTCGATTTCAAACAACAAGCTTTGACTTTATCTCTCCGCCACGCCACTTTTTCGTTGTGTACCTGCGCACATTGAACCCACAAGCAATGGCGTATATCTTATAAAATGTTACCGCGTCCTCAATCCCCCCAAACTCATGCCCGATACACGGTGTAAACCTCTTTTCAACCTCCCTGCACAATTCCTGCTTGTCATGCTGCACTCCATTTTTGTTAAGTGAATCTGTAAATAGGACATGTCAATACAGTTCACAGAGTGTAAATGTTAAATGAAAGTGCAATCGTAAATGTTTTAAGATATGAAGTGTAAGTGTAAATGTCATCATATATGAAGTGTAAGTGTGAATGTTTTTAAACAATCCATTTATCTCAGAGTGTAAATGTAAAGAGAAGTAAAGTGTAAATGTCAAATGCAAGTGTAAATGTTTTCAGATATGAAGTGTAAGTGTGATTGCTGGAAGAAGTGGAAGTGTAAATGTCATCAGATATGAAGTGTAAGTGTGAATGTTGAGTATTAGTATAAGTGTAAGCGTAGATGTAAATGTTAAGAGGATATAATTGTAAATATTATCATCTGGAAGTGTAAACGTCATCAGATATGAAGTGTAAGTGTGAATGTTAAGCGTAGATATAAATGTTAAGAGGATGGAAGTGTAAATGTTATCATCAGAAAGTGTAAATGTCAAAGGTAAGTGTAAATGTCCCAGATATGATGTGTAAGTGTAACCGTGGAAGTTTAAATGTCCAAAAGTGAAAATGTAAATGTAAATGTCCCAAAGTGTAAGTGTAAATGTCATCAGAAATGTAGTGTAAGTGTGATGTTCTAAAAGTGTAAATGAGCAATATCAGTGTAAATGTCAATAGATGTGAAGTGTAAATGTGATGGTCTGGCAACAATTACGGTTATTTCATAACAATAATCCATCCTATTGGTGGTCTGCAATAATCACTCCATCCTATCAATAATCCAAATTAAATCCAACCTAAACACCATACCAAGCTCTTGATTCATCACTTGAAAAGATTACACATAAACTTCACATATACCAGCTAGGTTGCCCAAAAACTATCAAATATTCCAACATAAACTTAAAAAAATATCAACTGGTTTGTTATTAGAAGGTATGATGCTTAAGTTGGATTTGATTGGGATTATTGATAGGTTGGAGTGATTATTGCAGACCACCAATAGGATGGATTATTGTTATGAGATAACCCTTTTTTAAATACTTCATTAATAATGTAAGTGTAAATGATGTCAGATTTGAATTTTGATTGTGATGGCCTTTAATTTGCATAGTCTAATACTTACAATTTCAAAAAGTGTACACACATTATGAAAAATAATCAGAAGTGAAAACTGGAACAATCAAAATTAAGTTTCATATCAAAACTCAAAACTGAAACAATGAAACCTCATTTTCATATGAAATTGAAGCAATTTCAAAAATGCAACAGTGGTATTATTTGTACAATTTTAAAATATTATTTGTACGATCTCAAAACACATAATCAACATTAAACGGAAAATATTATTTGTACAATCTTCATATGAAAATGGTGATGTAAACTATAAATTAAATGCAAGTGCCAGTGTAAATGTAATCGTTAAGATAAGGACAGTGTAAATGTGATGGTCTGAATGTGTAAATGTCCAACTTAAGTGTAAATGTTGTCAGAATTGAAACTTGCATAGTCTAATACGTTGAAAGCTAGAACAATCAAAATTCAGTTTCATATCAAAACTCGATACTCAAAACTGAAATCTAATCTTCATTTAAAACTCAGCATCAAATTTCAAAAGTGTAACTGTGAATTATAATCTTTCAAAAGTAATGATAAGATACATTGAACTGAAAATATGAAAACGGTGACTGAAAATAATAAATATAAAATGAAGAAATACCATTGATGCCATCTATAATCTGCATGTCTGCGATGATTTTCAGGTTTTAGAGAGAATTGTAGCTGAATTTTGAGCGTCAAATAGAGAAACGCAGGTTTAGAGAGAAGAATCGTAGATAGAAGGTGGATGAAGAAGTGTGTCAAGAAAGGAATTAGGTAGGTGTTGATAGATAGTACAGAGGATATAGAAATTATCTCGTGCGCACTTTACTTGGGAAGAACAATAATCAGACAAAGGGTTCCTCTTTCCTATCTAAGCTTTTCCCTTCTTTTTTCGCCTATATTTTGTAAACAATCTCAACCTTAGATGTTGTCCATCTAAAGGTCCTTATAAGGACTTAAGGACTCAAAAGATGCAATGGACTCATAAGAACTCCTCTATATATATAAAGAATTAGGATCAAATGAGTCCACCTTCCTTAGGTGAGTCCATGTGTCCTAATCTTAGCCATTAGATTATAACAAAATCAATGGCTAAGATTACATCTTAAAATAAATGGCCTATATAAAACTCAAAAAACCCTAATTCAATTCATTTTACCACCTACCACTTCTCTCTCTTCCTCCATTTTTCTCTCTTCGTCTCTCTCATCCCTCACTCACCAACCAACCCTAAACACTCACCAACCAACCCACCTTACAACCACCGACAACAACCACAACAGTTGTAACACCCCCATTTATTCGGGAGCCTTTAGCTAGACATTCCCAAACAAATAGAACTGTTACCATCTCGGTTTCCCGAGGTAGTGAATAACAAAGTACAACAAACCAAAGTACTTTAAATTAAAACTTTAATGATTACATATGTTTTACAATTTTGATCAACTAAGACTTAATATAAAATAATACAACTCGCAGCGGAAATTAAATAAGTGATATAACTACATTTGTGATCTAGACTCCTGCAGGTCCGAAAGCTCACACGCCCAAGCTCCTCATATCCAGCTAACTCAAAACCTGCTATTTAAATCTGCTCCCCATTTAACCGGAAATATTAAATGGTTCAACACAGGACGCCATCAATTAAAGCAGGCATCAATTTTATTTTGACACAGAAGCAAACACGTAAACCAATGGTTGAGTAGGAATAGCTAAACAACAACAATAAATGAATACAAGACTATATCAAATGCAAATGCAATGCATGCTCATGATCAATCCTCCGACGCTCCCGTTCATCCCGCCAATCCCTGGCCAGGGTAATCTCAATAACATCCCAGAGACAAGTCCTGCAGAACCAGCCTGGGGAAATCAATGCAAGTGCTCATGATATGATATGCAAACAATATACTTACCATCCCAGATATGAGGCTGGGGAAACCAAATCAATATAAGCATCTCGATCCACGAAATGAGGTAGTCAATAATCAAATCATCTCAGTCACAAGTTGAGGTAGTCATTAAACAATATATCTCAATGCAACCAACCAACAATCATATATCATCCATCACAATTCCAAATAACTCAACCAGTAAAATTAGATAATACCATTCAAGTAAACATTAAAGTGACTGAGTAGCTATCCTACCTGTATAGCAAAGCGGCTCAACAAAATCCAAATCGCAAAGCACATGAATCCAAGCAACAAAACCCGTCTCACAAAAGCGTCACCAATTAACCTTAAGATGAAAAAAGATGAACAAGCTCCTTATCTCTCTAGTCTCCTTCTCTCTCTATATATATATTTTATGTTTTGTGAAAGTGAATAAAAGTTGTGGTTTGCTATTGTATATATAGTAGTAAGGTAGTATCGTTTTAGGAAAGTTTATAAGTCGTAAGATATAATAAATTATAATAAAATATTTATGGCAGGTAAAAAAAATAAATAATATTAATAATCATAATCATAATCATAATCATAATCATAATGGGGTATAATATTATATTATTAGGAATACTATAATAAGGTGCGAAATTATGAAACTAATTAGCGTGTAACATCACTCAGCGAGTTCAGCTTTGCGCACTGATTTTCAAATAGCTGTCATTTCTTCGTTACTGATCGGAATCAAGCTTGTGACCATGCGTTGGAAAGCTAAGACAATAAGCTTTCACCTCAAATTGGAATCCCCTCATAGAAGCTGCAAAAATCTAGATATTCCCGTTCCAAATTACCCCTAAAACAAGTGATCATATTTCAGTAATTGGCACATTTGTGCAAGCTTTCTATTAACCTTTCATAGTCTACCTTGTACTTTAGACACACACAAAGGTCATATAACCATAAAATATGATGGGTATTACAACAGTACACCCCACCACCAGACGCCGCCTCTCTCCCTCGTCCGTCCTCCTCTCCTCAACCGCCGCCACTAGCCGCCTCTCTCCCTTCTCATTATTTTTTTTTATTTTTTTTTCAGATCTGAAAAAGTTTGTCGTTGGTGGTGGTTGGAGATGCGGTGGTTGGAGTTGTGGTGGGTAATGGTGTCGTAGTTCTGTCGCCTACTTCCTCCTTTCTCTTTTTTTTAAGATCTAAGCAAAGGAGTGGTTTTTTGTTGGTGTTGGTTGGAGAAGCCGAGGGTTGTGGATGTCGATGGTTGTAGGAGTCATGATTGGACTCGTTTTTCATATCTACTTTTTTTTTGGTGAAGTCAGGGTGTTGTTGATAGGCGGTGGTGGTTGTTGGTGATGGGGCCAGTTGGGGGTGTTGTTGTCGCTGCGGAGATTGTTTGTCAGCGTTGTGGTGGCGCGGAGGTGGGCGGATGCCTCCTTTCCCCTTTCTCTTTTTTTTCCAGATCTAACTGGTGGTTGTTGGGGTGTGATACGGTCGTTTTGTACCAAAAATAAATACCTAAGTTACTACTAACAGAAGTCAGCGGTAAGTAGGGTCGATCTTCACAGGGAGGCTAAGTTGCTATCTATCTGTTTAATTCGGTCTGTCAGGGTGTCACAGAAATGGGGGTTGAATTGATTGTTGAACTAAACTAATAGGCGAGAGAGAAATGAATGTAAGAAATTAACAGAAAGAGAAGGGAAATATGCTAGGAGTCGGTCCACCGTGGCAACTATACTATCGGGTATACTGAGACGATTAAACTATTGATAAGAAGAGCTATGGTCGTCACCTTTCGGTCCTTAAACCGCCCTAGAGCGTAAATAGCTTAGCTTTCGCCCTCACTACAATACCCTATTTTAATTAAGCAAGCCTTCCCTTCCAATCTTTCGATCCAGGTCAGGGTTAACTAGATTTATTGGTCTCCTGCATGCATTCATTCGTCCTGATAACAATTAAATTGCCTAATACAATTCTTATCGCAAGGTTAATCTACTCAAGTCAATTAAAACATTCTACCACGGCTTCCCTAATCCTAACATACCAAGGGGATTTAGCTAGACATAATTAAAGGGGAAACGAGAAATAAAGAAATAACAATAAACATAAATAATAATTAAAGAAGAAAATAAAGGGAAAGAATTAATACTGAATTATTGATCCGGAAATTAAGAACAAAGTAGCAGTGTACAGTAACCGAGTAAGGGGAGAAGAGAAGAGAGAGGATGAAAAAGGAGAGAGCTTAAATGACGTCCTAAGCTTCCTATTTATAAGAAAATAGGATTAGGTAAACCTAATTGACGGAAAATAACTAAAAAGCCCAGCCCGTAGCAAAATCCACTCGATCGAGTGGAATAAAACAACTCGATCGAGCAAACCTAACCAGAAACTGCTCGATCGACCGAGAAAATCACTCGATCGAGTAAAGGCATAAAAAGAACTGGTCGATCGACTAGATTAAGTGCTCGATCGACTGATTATTCATCCTAAAACCACTCGATCGACTAGAAAAGCACTCGATCGAGTGGATCTTGACTTCAGCAGCTCATAATTCACGTTAGTTTGACTTTGGCTTGTCCTTTTAGCTCCCGAAACAGCTTCACGCATCCCAAGACAGCTATAATTCCCGCTCCAAATCTACTCTTCCTCCAAATGCATGCAAAACGGACGGCAAATGGCCTGATTTCACTACTTTACGGTCCATTCCTGCAATTAAGACAAAATACACCAAAGTAGCATATTCGGGGCATTTCGTAGCATAAAACCACGATAAAAGCATAGAAATACGTGCATAAAATAGGCTAAAAAGACTATATAAAATGTACGTATCAAATCTCCCCAAACCAAACCTTTACTCGTCCCCTAGTAAACTAAAATGCAACTAAAGGAATGGGAAAGATAACTCAGAGCTAGCTACAAATGCCCACTTAAGCCGATTTAATGCAGACAAACTAACACTTATAGCTAAATAGTCAAATGCAAACGAGTTATAGGATGTTTATGATAAAGCTGAACCGTCGACCTTGCAAGACCTAAACAATGGACTCTCACGGGTCACTCTTCTCTCATGAAGCAAAGGGTGAACATAAATATGTAAGAGAGAAAGAAGAATAGTCGCTCACCTAGACTACGACCCACATAAACATGCATGCAGCTAATATGATAGACAATTCTAGCTACCGTACACACATTCCAACCAAACGAGGTCCTGTCACAGCCGAGGGCTTACAAAAATATGGTAAAGTGAGGCAATGGGTAAGAAAAGGCAAAACATTTATGGGAATGTGGAGGTATAGGCGGCCAAGCTAGTACCTAAACAAAACCATATGAGACATATCCATTTCCAACTCAATTATGAATTAAGCACATGCCCTTCATTTGGCATAAATCTCTCCAAACCAAACTGAACTAACTCCTCAATTGATATAAGATAGAACATAGGAGCAGAAACCGACTAATCAACAAACAACATCTATTTTTTCAAATTTTTCCTTTCTTTTTCTATTTTTTTCGGTTTCTTCTTTTCGAATTCCTTTTTTCAACTTCTTTTTTTTTTCTCTTTTTCACGTCTTTTTTTTCAACTCTTTTTTTTCCTCCTTTTCTTTATTTCTACCAACTCTGAATCAATAGATGCAAGCCAAACTTGATACAATAGACAATATACCGCAGAACAATCTAAACTAGCTTGACAAGGCAGGCTGAATTTGGAATGTAGCTAAGGGTCAACAGGCAAATTTGGCTAATGTGGAGTTAAATGGGTAAAAATGAAAGAAAGGGAAATTGAAAGCACCTCCCTGCATGTGACACCAACCAATAACCCGAATGTATGACGGCAAAAAGCAATTGAATTTCATATACGTGCAAATTGATGAACATGTTATGCAGGGAGTAACTACTCACAATCCTACATGAAACTGGTCACAAATGACACCAGTTTATAAGGCTCTAATTCCTTAGAAATTATAAGTAGGTTGCCAAAATTTCAGGTCAAGTCTATTCGTTCAGCTAAATTAAACATTAACTCGTAGATATGCAATAAGACAAAGCTAAAAGATGACAGTTTATTGCAAGGCTTAAGCAAAAAGACAATTATAGTGCAATATCATCATTGAAATCTACCGTTCCGACTCAACCTATATGCAAAAATAAACGTGAAAATTTTGAATTTTTAAATTTTCTGATTTTTATTGAATTTTTTGAATTTTAACGAAAATAAACAACAATGCAATGCAATAAACAACAATGCAAACATAAATTAAATGTGATAACTGAAATGCAATAAAAAACAATATGCAGACACAGATATGGATGCATAACCTCCCCAAACCAAACCGTACAATGCCCCCATTGTACCAAAACATGGAAAGGAAATGCAAACTGAAGGAGGAAAAAGAGTAAAAGCGGAAAAACTCACAAAATGCGCGAATAAGGGGACCTCCCCAAACCGACCATAAACATGGGAGGTTGCTAAAGGCCCGAAAACCGTCTCAGGAAGCTAATCCAAGTCAAATACACTCGATATCCGTCCAACAGTGGTCGATCGAGTGTGTGGGCATCCAAGAACTGCTCGATCGAATGGTGATGTGGTCGATCGAGTGGTTTTCTTTCTGCAGGCACTCGATCGAGTAGAAAACCGCTCGATCGAGAGGATTTATCAGAAAAAGTACTCGATCGAGTAGAAAAACAACTCGATCGAGTGATCCTCAGCGTGTACCTGCAAAACACAATGAAAAACAGCCCGTAAACTAACTAGACAAGCCAACTGATAAAGTCTATGGTATAAAAACCATTTATTACAACTGAAAGTAAATAAAAAGCAAAATTAAAATCGCCGGGTTGCCTCCCGGGTAGCGCTAGCTTCAGTCAGGTCCCAGCTCGACCTTCTTTTTCTTCGAGCCTCTATAATTAGTCGCAATCAAAACAGCTCAAAGCGCGCAGCATTAGATCGTACATCTGCGCATGTGCTACACAAAAGCATAAGTAGCACCAAAGTGGAATAAAGAGATAGGAAATGAAAATGTTTAACCGTTTAAGTTTAACAAATTTCTTATGGGAGCTCCTAAATTTATCCACGTAGTAGAGGAGCGCGGGAGCAATTGTCAATAGAGTAGGGTATCGTTTCAGATTAGCAATTTTGACATGATAAGTACGGTGAAAGGCAGTTAAATTATACGTCCACATGGGAGGGGGTATGGCATTAAAAGAATTAGCACGAATCAAACGAGGTAGTGTACTTTGAATAACAATAATAAAATTATCGCTAATTACCTCAGGTAAGTTGCTCTCAATGGAATCATTGACAAAAGAATGTAATACCTCATCTGTGCTAGGAGCAAATACCGACTCAGCTGTCCCTTCGTCGCCCTCAGTGGAATTCAGCCCATAAATCTCAGCTTCAAGTGTATCCGACTCGGCTTCGAATAAGGGTGGCTCACCGTAACCGTCATCATCGTCAAAATCGTCGCCTAAAACGAACCCAACTATCATATCATTGCTCTTGCTGGCCAAATCAGTCGATCGAGTAGAATTTTTACTCGATCGACTACTTCCCTCCCGCATTTCACTCGATCGAGCAACAAAATCACTCGATCGAGAACTATCCTCCTGCATTTCACTCGATCGAGTAGAGATATTGGTCGATCGAGGACTTTCTTCTGGAAATTCACTCGATTGACTACTTTTAGTTACTCGATCGAGTGATTCTTCTTGCATAGGGCTGAAATCTTCGTGTGGGGCGGTGAAATGTGATAGAAACTCGTCGTCGGAGTCATAAAAGTCATCCTCAGCATTGGGCAACACGGTTTCTTCATGGGAAAAACCGCTCTCAGCAAGGTATACCTCTTCTGGTTGCCCATTGTCCGACTCAGCTGCTAACTGAGCTATTTGTGACTCCAGCTCAAGGATTCGAGCGTCCATATGTCTGTCACTCTCTTGCACTTGGGATACAAGCGTCCCCATTAAATATGTCAGCTCCGCGATCTCTTCTATCTCTATCTTAGCTGCTAACTGAGCAACTACAGACTCGAGCTCATCAACTCGCGAGACATATTCTTGCGCTTGGAATGCAAGTGTCTCCATCAAGGATTTCAGCTCCGCAAATTCTTCTTCTCGTATATCGGGAGGATCTTGTTGCGGTGGCCATTGATAGGGTGGATGTGGCGGCACAACTACAGCTGCATTGCGCTCAGCAGTACCACATCCCCAAGATTTCTTCCTTTCCCAACTAGCAAGGTTTTTCAGCTTGGGCTTCAAACTGAGCAATTAGTCGGGAGACAGATAACATCTTGGCAAGAGGGATCGAAGGTACTCAAGCCTTCCCTTCGATAATTTCCCTCAGTAGCCTGTCTAATAAACCTGTAGGCCTATCAAAACAGCACTAAAGAAAAAGATAAGAACGGCCTCAAGGTACTTAGTCTTCCCTTGAGACGAAATGACAAACAAAATAAAACAGATAAAAAACGTCGCCTCCCCGGCAACGGCGCCAAAATTTGATACGGTCGTTTTGTACCAAAAATAAATACCTAAGTTACTACTAACAGAAGTCAGCGGTAAGTAGGGTCGATCTCCACAGGGAGGCTAAGTTGCTATTTATCTGTTTAATTCGGTCTGTCAGGGTGTCACAGAAATGGGGGTTGAATTGATTGTTGAACTAAACTAATAGGCGAGAGAGAAATGAATGTAAGAAATTAACAGAAAGAGAAGGGAAATATGCTAGGAGTCGGTCCACCGTGGCAACTATACTATCGGGTATACTGAGACGATTAAACTATTGATAAGAAGAGCTATGGTCGTCACCTTTCGGTCCTTAAACCGCCCTAGAGCGTAAATAGCTTAGCTTTCGCCCTCACTACAATACCCTATTGTAATTAAGCAAGCCTTCCCTTCCAATCTTTCGATCCAAGTCGGGGTTAACTAGATTTATTGGTCTCCTACATGCATTCATTCGTCCTGATAACAATTAAATTGCCTAATACAATTATTATCGCAAGGTTAATCTACTCAAGTCAATTAAAACATGCTACCACGGCTTCCCTAATCCTAACATACCAAGGGGATTTAGCTAGACATAATTCAAGGGGAAACGAGAAATAAAGAAATAACAATAAACATAAACAATAATTAAAGAAGAAAAGAAAGGGAAAGAATTAATACTGAATTATTGATCCGGAAATTAAGAACAAAGTAGCAGTGTACAGTAACCGAGTAAGGGGAGAAGAGAAGAGAGAGGATGAAAAAGGAGAGAGCTTAAATGACGTCCTAAGCTTCCTATTTATAAGAAAATAGGATTAGCTAAACCTAATTGACGGAAAATAACTAAAAAGCCCAGCCCGTAGCAAAATCCACTCGATCGAGTGGAATAAAACCACTCGATCGAGCAAACCTAACAGAATCGCTTCGATCGATCGAGAAAATCACTCGATCGAGTAAAGGCATAAAAAGAACCGGTCGATCGACTAGATTAAGTGCTCGATCGACTGGTTATTCATCCTAAAACCACTCGATCGACTAGAAAAGCACTCGATCGAGTGGATCTTGACTTCAGCAGCTCATAAATCACGTTAGTTTGACTTTGACTTGTCCTTTTAGCTCCCAAAAACACTTCACGCATCCCAAGACAAACTATATTCCCGCTCCAAATCTACTCTTCCTCCAAATGCATGCAAAACGGATGCAAATGGCCCGATTTCACTACTTTACGGTCCATTCCTGCAATTAAGACAAAATACACCAAAGTAGCATATTCGGGGCATTTCGTAGCATAAAACCACGATAAAAGCATAGAAATACGTGCATAAAATAGGCTAAAAAGACTATATAAAATGCACGTATCAGGGTGGGTGTTGATGGTGGGTCAGGTGCGGGTCGTGTTAGACGTTGGTGATTGGTCGGTGGTTATTGCCTATATATAAAAGGACTCGCATTAAAATTTTGACTCGCAAACATTAAAGTTTCACTCATATACCATTATAGTTTCACTCGTAAACCGTTAAAGTTGCAATCGTAAATTAGAGAAATTACAAATTTTTACATCATTAATTTAATACAAACTTTTATATTGAAAATGGCCTTAAAAAAATTAAAGTTTCATTCATCACCATTAAAGTTTCGTTCATCTCCATTAAAGTTTCACTCGTTTAACATTAAAGTTTTATTCATAAATCAGTGAAAAATAAATAAATATTAAGTAAAGTTTCACACGTCAAATAGCCTAAAAAAAAAAGTTTTACTTGTCATCATTAAAGTTTCACTCGTTTAACATTAGTTACAATTACATTATTACATAAATTCCAATTTTTATATTAAAAATAGCCTAAAAAAATTAAGGTTACCCGCGTAAAAAATTAAAGTTACACTCGTAAAACATTAAAGTTACATTAGCCTAAAAATTAAATAAATATTAGGTTTCAACATCTAACTCCTGAAATTGATGATCCTAAGGTTGATATTCAGCTTGATGATCACGTTTTGGATGCAGATGGTGAAATCAGGTCGTTTCAATTGAGTAATAGCATGGATTCAATTGCGGAGGAGGATTCTGATGATGGGAGTATATGGACAAAAGTTTCGCGTTCTGGTTCTGCTACATCTGATAGGGTAAGTCCTCTGCGATTGACTAGTGCTGATACTGATGCTTAGTTAGAATATTGGTCAACGACGGTGAACTGCTATGTACTAGGTGCTAATCCACCTTTCAAAATAATTAATGGGTTTGTGAAGGGTCTGGGGATATACTGAATATGATCACATTTCTTTCCATTCGAATGGTATATTCTTGGTTCGGTTCAAAACAGAAGTTATGAAGTTACGAGTTTTACAATCAGGGCCTGTATTCTTCGATAACAAACCAGTAGTAGTTAAGGAGTGGACTCCCACTGCTAAATTGGTTCGTGGGGCTGTAGATATGGTGCCTATTTGGAAACTATATTTTATGGTCTCCCTCTGAAGTTTTGGGGTAATGCTCTGATGAAGATTGCTGGATTGGTAGGAAAGCCAGTGCGACGTGACAGTAATACTCAATTAAAAACATTTATTGGTCATGCTAGAGTAATGGTTGAGGTTAAAATGGGTGGTGATTTGCCTGATGTGATTGAATTTACTGATGAATTAGATGTCAGTACTAGACCTGTCAAAACTCGACCCGACCCGAAAACCCAACCCGCCCGACCCATTTTTTTAGGGTTACAAACCCGGTTTTTTCGACCCCTGACCCGTTTGACCCGAACCCCAAATGACCCGTTATTTTAGGGTCGAGACCCGACCCGAACGGGTCGATCCGTTGGGTCAAGGGAAAATCATGAATTTTATTAAAAATATTAATATTTATATATTATATTTGAAAATATAGTTAAAAAAAAAATTATTACTTAAAATTAAAAATTCAACTAAAAAGTCAATTTTATATAACTTTTATAATATTTAATAATAAAATAATTATTAAAAAAACTTTATTTTAATAATTATATCAATATAATTATCGTATATGATGAATATGGTTAAAATAATAATTTTAAATATATTTTACTTTTTAAAAAAAATATTTTTTAAATTAAAAAAATGGTTTAAAAAAGACGTTAAAAATTATTTCTTGACCCGTATTCTGACCCTAACCCGACACGTGACCCGTATGACCCGACCCGTATCTGACCTGACCTGTATTCTGACCCGACCCGGGACCCGATCCGCCCGACTCATAGGCAAATTGTTCATTATGAATGGAAACCAACAATTTGTTCGGACTGTAAAGAAGTTGGTCATATGGAGAGAGATTGCAGGAAGAAACAACATCCTGGGCAGGTTCCTGTGAGGAAAGTGTGGGTGCCTAAAGGAAGGGTTCAACAACAACCTACTGTTGTGCCTGCTCCACCTGCACGAAACCCCCATGTCAGGCCCTTAGTTTTGCAGCCTCGAACTAAACCTGTTCTTTCCAGAGGATTAGTAACTCCTCAACCAGCTACTTTTACCCCTTTCTAACCTATAAGGGTTCTAACTAAATTCTCAAGGCAGGGTGGTATGAGTACTGGCAATGGGAGAAGAACTTTTCTGGAAGTTTTGGAGCACTCAGTTCAATATAGGAAAGTGGTTGAGGAGGACATGGATGGCCCTAGCACATTAATTGAGAATGGGTAGTATAGGGTTTTGGAATGTGCGGGGACTGAATAGTGTACATAAACATAAGGATATTAGATGGTTTTTACATTCAAATAATATTGGTGTTTTTGGGTTTTTAGAAACTAGAGTTAGAACTGCTGCTATCAATAAAGTGCATCAGAGCATTGGTTCTCAATGGAACATGGTGCATAATAATGAGAGTCATGAGGGAAGTCGTATTTGGATTATTTGGGATGCTGGTAATTATGATTATGTAGTCTTAGGTAGTGAGGCTCAGGTGATCCATACTAAAGTCACTTACCTTCCTACAGGAGCTGTTTGGTGGATGTGTATGGTGTATGGTTTTAATAGATTAGCTGATCGTACTCCTTTATGGCATTCTATAAAAACTATGAAAAATTATATTAATGGGCCTTGGGTTGTCATGGGAGACTTTAATAATGTATTGGCAATGAATGAAAGAATAGGCTCTGAAGTCTCTACTGCTGAAGTGAGGGAGTTTCAGGAGTGTGTGGATGTTTGTGGGTTGAATGACATCCCTGCTCAGGGTGCTTTTTTCACTTGGACCAATACACATGAGGTTGGGGATTTGAAATTTAGTAGAATTGATAGAGCTCTAGTGAATGATGAGTGGCTCCATCAATTCCCTAACACCATTACTATTTTTCATCCTGAAGGTTTATTTGACCATTGTCCTTGTACCATGACAATGCACCCAGATGTTGATTGAAAAAAGAGCAATTTCAAATACTTTAATATGCGGGGCAAGGATCCTGGGTTCCTGAAAATTATTCAAGATGTCTGGAGTACTCTTATTTATGGGTATAAAATGTTTCAGGTGGTTAAGAAGCTGAAACTTCTAAAGAAACCTTTGAAAGATCTTAATACTGAAGCCTATGCTGGTATTGAAACCTCCACTAAGGTGGCCTTGGCTCATCTTCATAGGGTGCAAGGTCAGCTGCACCTTGATCCTACGAATCTTGGCCTTTTAACATTTAGTGAAGGAGGCTACTGAATTTTACAGAGATAGGGAGATTGTTTTGAGGAGTTTTCTGTCCCAAAAAGCCAAAGGTCAATAGCTCGGAGTTGGAGATGATAACACTCAGTATTTCCACAGCGGTATCAAGGCAAGGAAGATGCAAAATAGGATTTTGGGGATTCAGGATATGGAGGGTAATAACCATACTACTTCTGTTGCAATTGAGGAGGCATTTATCAATTATTACAAATCTTTATTGGGGTCTAACAGAAGGGTGGTAAAAGTTCATAGGGGCACTGTCCAACAAGGGAAACTTGTAACCAATGCACACTGTAGTGTGCTTATCTCAGCTGTGACAGACAAGGAAATCATGGATGCCTTATTTTCCATACCTACTAATAAAGCACCTGGGCCTGATGGCTTCTCAACTCAATTTTTCAGGGATTCATTTGATGTTACTGGGACTGATATTATTGGAGCAGTGCAGGAGTTCATCTCATCTGGTAAAATTCTAAAACAAGTCAACTCCACAACTTTAACTTTGATTCCTAAGAAGACCAGGCCTAATACAGTGGCGGATTTTATACCTATTGCTTGTTGCAATGTGGTATATAAAACTATTTGTAAAGTGATTTGCACTAGACTTGCTACTGTTTTACCTGACCTTATTAGTGAGACTCAGAGTGCTTTTCTTAAGGGAAGGGATATAGTAGATAATCCTCATTTGTCATGACCTGGTTAGACTGTACAAAAGGAAGGCTTGTTCTCCTAGATGTATGATGAAGGTGGATCTAAAAAAGGCATATGATTCTATTGAGTGGGACTTTATTAGGCAGATGATGCAGGCTCTTAATTTCCCTGATCAAATGATTCAATGGATAATGGAGTGTGTTACTACTCCTTGGTATACCTTTTCTCTTAATGGTTCAAACTTTGGGTATTTCCAAGGCAAAAGGGGGATTAGGCAAGGTGATCCTATGTCCCCTCTGTTTTTTACTATTTACATGGAGTATCTTAGCAGGATACTGGCTTTTATTACTAATACCATGGAGTTTACTTATCATCCCTTATGTAGAGCACTTAGACTGAACCATCTGTGCTTTGCAGATGATCTTCTAATGTTCTTCAGGGGTGATAAGGCTTCCATCACTACTATACTTAAAGCCTTTGCCACATTCTCTACAGCATCAGGATTGGAGATTAATCGTGAGAAGTCTGATATCTACTTCAATGGTATGTGTAGTGAGGATATTCAGTATGTGTTGAATGTGTTTGGGTTCAAAGAGGGTCATTTTCCATTCAGGTATCTTGGCATACCGATCTCCTATAAAAGAATGGCAGTGGGCGATTGTTCCAGGCTTGTTGAGAAGATTGTGCAGAAAATTCGTGGTTGGGGAGGCCAGAAAGCTAAGCTATGCTGGCAGATTAGTACTGGTTCAGGCAATATTGACACAACTACATAGTTTTTGGACTCGTATATTCATCATCCCTGCTACTGTGATGGACAGAATTAACCAAATATGTAGAAACTACCTCTGGAGTGGGTCTGAGGAGTTCCATAAGACACCACTTGTGGCATGGGATAGGGTCTGTGCAGCAACAAAATATGGGGGACTTAGTATTGTGAATGGCAAAAACTGGAATGTGGCTATGTTAGGCAAGTATGTATGGTGGTTAGCTGAGAAAACTGATCATTTATGGATAAGGTGGGTTAATCACATGTACATCAAAGCACAAAACTGGTTGGATTACTCTCCTACTATCAGTTCCAGCTGGAGTATAAGGTGGGTATTGATCCTATTCATAATAGGGCATTGATCCTATTCATAATACAACCCGTTTGGATGTAACAAAGTATAAGTTTGGATTAACCCATCTTTAGTATAGTCAGCCTTGCCTCCCCACAGATAGTTTCTACATAGGGCATTGATCCTATTCATAATACCCTTAGGTATCAAGAAAATAGTAGCCCAATATGAATGAAGAGTGGTAAGGACAGACTGAACAAGGGTTAGCCTCCCAGCATAAGACAGATATTTAGCACTCCAACCTCTGATTCTTGCAACAATCCTCTCAGTTAGCTTCATACCTTCAGATTTAGTCAATTTCTTGGATGAAATAGGGACACCCAAGTACTTAAAAGGTAGAGTACCTCTATGAAACCCCGAGACCTGAAGGATATTATCCATATGGGCAGCTAACATACCATTGAAATATATCTCAGACTTGTCCTTGTTCAAATGCAGTCCAGTAGCAGCAGAAAAGGTAGCAAAACCTCCGAGCATCCACATGATAGCAGGTTCAGTTCCTTTGCAGAATAATAAGAGGTCATCTGCAAACAATAAGTGATTTAATCTGATATGTCCCCATAAAGGATAAAATCTAAACCCATCTTGCTGTGCTACCACCCCTAAGATTCGTGACAGATATTCCATACAGAGGGTGAAAAGCAGTGGAGACATGGGATCTCCCTGTCTAAGCCCCCTCTTCCCATGAAAGAATCCAAATAATCCCCCATTAACAGCAAGAGAATAAGTATGAGAGGTAACACAGGCCATAACCAACTGAATGAATTTTTGAGGAAAGTTCAAAGCCTCAAGCATTTGTTGTAAGAAAGACCATTCCACAGAATCATAGGCCTTCCTTAGATCAATTTTGATTAAGCAACGAGGAGAAGCAGCTTTCCTATTATATAGTCTAACCAGGTCTTGACAGATTAGAACATTATCCACAATGCTCCTACCTTTCACAAACCCCCCTTGATTTGGACTAATAATCTCAGGCAGAACCTTATTCAATCTGTTGCAAAGGATCTTGGCAATAGCTTTGTAGACTGTGTTACAACAAGCTATAGGCCTAAATTCAAGCACACTCCCAGGGTGAGAAGTTTTGGGGATCAAAGTAAGAGTAGTAGTGTTCACTTGCTTAAGCAACTGACCATGATGAAAGAAATTTTGAATGGCATCAATGACATCAGGCCCCACAATTTCCCAGGCATCTTTAAAAAATTGACTCGAATAGCCATCAGGTCCTGGAGCCTTAGTAGAAGGAATTGAAAAAATACTATTTCTAATCTCCTCAGTGGTGACAGGAGCTAGAAGAATATCAGCATGTGAGGCTTGGATAGTAGGCCCAGTCCTAACAGTAGGAACATGAACAGGAGTAGTAGTCTGACTTATGCCAATAAGATTGTTGTAATAAGATAAGAAGGCTTCCTCAATATCCTCTGGGGTAGAACACAACACCCCCTCCTGGTTCTTAATGGTCATAACCCTATTATGAATATGCCTAGCTCTTAAATGTGAGTGGAAAAATCTGGTGTTTTCGTCCCCAAACTTTATCCACTCTACTTTAGCTTTTTGGGATAAATAGTTATGCTGCATTTTGCTTAACTGATTAAAAAGCAGCTGCTTCCCTTTCTGCAGCCAAAATAGACATATCAGTAGGATTGTCATGCATATGTTTCTGCAAATCCTCAAGTAACATCTTAGCCACACCCACAGACTTCTCAATATCAGAATACCTATTGTTATTAAGAGCTTTCAAAGGAGTCTTCAGCAGTTTATGTTTCTGAACCAAATTATACATCATAGTCCCATCAATGCTAGTAGCCCAAGTAGTCTGTACTACCTCAGCAAAATGTTCATCCATACTCCACATATTAAAATACCTAAAAGGAGGCTTTCTGTGCACTCTATCCTATCTTCTGAAACACACTGAAGGATTGTGATCAAATAAAATAGAACAAAAGTTGCTGGGATAAATCAAAGTCATGAGTGTAATGATTATATTTATAATCATCCATTTACACGGTTTAATGTTCCATTTATGGATCCATATCGGTTCTTATATTTGTCGCACAAATACGTGTAATTTTACTTTAAACATCGTTTTATGTTTAAATGCTTCCCAATAAATTTAGTCCAAAACACTCCGTAAATATATGTGTACAGCTACACATATTATTTACGTACTAATATTAATCACATTAATCAATTAGTAATATTTTAGTGAATTATCAATTAATTAACTAAAACCCGTCTCATAAAATTTATTATTCAATTATCGCATAATTAAATAATAACTGTCGGGCCTAGAGTTCGCAACTCGAAATCTCTCTAAAAAGGATCGAATAACCTTTTAGTCAATAAATCAAGGGACTAAATAAATTTTATCTCATACAATTAATTACTTGTCAATTGGGGTTCGTTCCTTTAGGTGTGACCGAAAGGGGTCAGTTGATCACCGCCGTCTTACGACAATAACGTCAAACTCTAGTCAGCCAACCGTTATCGATTTACGTTAATCAAATGACGAGGATCAAATAATAAATATCCTAATGATATTCCTTTAATGAGATTTATTATGTAAACGCATTATTGTGGAGGACACTAACTCCAACAGGGAATTGTGATTGTTTCCCGTTGAAAGGGACCCTGATTTTCTGATGAAGGGTTGAGGTCACGGCGTCAGCGGCGTGAATCCAGGGGCGTCCCAGAGTTATGTTGAAAGAAGCGTCGATGTCGACCACCTGAAAATTTGCTTGTCTTTCCAAGGGTCCAATTGCAATTGTGTCGATGTCGACGGGTGCCATCATAGGCATGTAGTCCTTGGTAAGTTGGGACCAAATTAGCTTCTTTGATACCCGGTCTATGAGTTGTCTTGAGGGGCATGGCATTGACTGCGGATCCATCATCCACTAGAACCATAGGCACATTTTTCTTAAGGTATTGCACAGTTATATAGAGGGCCAGGTTATGGTTGGCTCCGAATGTAGGGATATCTTACATCAGAGAAGATGACCAGGTTGCTCAGGTCGGGGACATACTTGTCATGTGTGCTACCACTTCTTCAGGAGAGGAGGTAGAGAGAACCGTTAACTTTCCCAAGGCTTGTAACAAAGCCTGCCGATGTTCGAAAGATGTCGCAATTAGTTGCCAAATTGAAATTTCCGGCTTTGCTTTTTGCAATTGGTTTAAGGATCGAGTTTTCGGGAACCTTGGGTTGAGTGTCCACGTCCGGGACAACTTGGTCATTCGTTGTTGGAACGACTGTTGTATTGTTCGGGTTTTGGTAGGAACATCCGGACTGGGTAAGATGACCGATCTCTTTTACTTGTTTGCCCTTTCCCGGAATGATGTAGACATCCTTTGTGTCGTCGCTCTAGATACCGTTGATTTTGGGATCGCGAGGGTACCTTGGAGAGGTATTCCTCGCCGGATAATTTTTGTAGGGGAAGTTCTTGTGGGGGAAGTTATTGTGGGGTTGATTATTGTAGGGTGCGTGCCAGAGTGGTCGCGGGAGCAACCCTTTCTGGTGAGGGGAGTTTTGGGTGCTTGGAGGACCCTCCCTCGGGCGTAGTGTCGGTGTCGGTGGGTTAAAGATCAACCGGTGGTAGGCATCCTCAAGTCGGGTAATCCATTTTGTGAGACTGGCTATGGCTTCTTCAACCTGTTGAGATATGGTGAGCATGGTTGCGGCGCAGAATACGAACATCCCGTCTGGGGCATCCTTTTCCAAGGCATTCACCTTATCATCAATAGGCAGGATGAGGTGTGAGCAGTCCAGGGTTGGCTCGTCATCAGAGATGGCATGGATTCCCAAGGGGTTTGTGAAGGAAATGTAGATCTATATACATACTAACATACTCATATATGTTAAAATTAATTTGTCATAAAATTAAACATGGATTTTATGCATGCAAACAAATAAACATAATAGAGAAGAAATCATGTTCTTACAATGGAAGTGTCGGTTTTATGGGCACAAAAGAAATCTCCTTTTCTTTTGTTCTTGAGCTTTCCTTTAATGGAAGAAACAAGATCCAAGTGTAGGATCTCTCCTTAGGAATAATACCCAAAGCTAACTCTTAATCTAATTAATATTATATGAGCTAGTACAATATTAATCTTGTGAAAAATTGAACCAAAAATTGTTTGGTTTTGGCTCCTAAAACCGGGTAGGAGAAGAGGAGAGGAAGAGTGTTATTTTTATCTCTCTAAAAATAATTTTTATCAAGTGAATGAATAATAATAATCACCCACACATTCATATGGTGAATGATAATTAAAATAAGCAAAAGAACCCTTGTTCTTTTCAATGGAAAACCGGGTAGGGTGGAGGATAAAGGGCCAATGCATGCACAATTTGTTCTTTACAATAATGTGTAGGGTGCATGGCTAGAATTAGGTTAATCATCATTACGCTTACCACTAATTTAAACAAACACAATATTTGTTTAAACCACCTCCCATTTTCGGCACATATGATAATATGGGATCCATATTATTTTTGTCAAATGTCAATATGTCACATGTCATATGTGACATAAATTTGTTATGTATTTTTAACATATTAAAAATCAACGTATTAATAAAAATACGTCATATACAAAAATCAACTTAGTAATTCATAATTACCTGTGCCAAAATATTTTACCAATTTATAAATCATATTTATAATAATTCATTCAAATCCAATTGTTTCTTTAAACAATAATTTCATCCGAGTAATGATACAATTCGATTACTCAGACCATATCTCATTTAATCACATTTCAATGTGATACGTAAATTTTACTTCCAAAATCGTCCGTCAATTTTTCAAGTAATTTAATTAACTCGTAACATTATACGATTAATTAAATGATCAATTAAGAGTGTTGCCCTATAGGTATGACCTAGGGCGTCAACTGATCACCACCGTCGCACGACAGTAATGTCAAACTCTAGTCAGCCAATCATTACCGATATATGTTGACCAGTTGACAGTAAAAAATACTTCCCAATTGTATTCTATAAAATGAGATTTAATAATGATATTTAAATCATGTGATCGCACTATTGTTGAGGACACATTTCCCAACAATCTCCCACTTGTCCTCGACAAGTGTGCGTCACCAATTCTCTTGTCCTATTACTATCTCCCACTCAATGCAAGGTGTCTTTGGGTCGTACTTGCAAGTGATCATATCGAGAGTGGTTTCCTCGATCTGGAGAATAACCGATTGACCGGACTTATCTATCATAGATACTTTCCGAGCGTGGCCACGCATTTTCGATTTATTACTCCTCGAGTGGCCCCGAGATATTGTTATAACCCTGACTAGGGGTGGACAATTCCTATCGCACTCATTCCCTTCGACTAGCCACAGCCATCATAACCCAAAATATGCCCATTTGACCCCATTTACGAAGGTCGTAGTAACACAAATCAAAGTTAATATGAAACTGTGCCATCTTAGGCGAATAGTCTTTAGTCAAAAGAATCGACTCATTTGAATACTATAGTAGCTCTCGCCACGACCAGGCTATATAAATTGCCAGAACTCTATAAGCGGTCATAAGGCCCGACAAAATGTTCCTAACAGTCTGCCTATGTGATCGACTAGTCATCTCACATGACTCTATGGCACTTGAACTTGCCATCAATCGCCTCACACTCTAGTCACTTCGAGACGTCACCTCATACAAGTGACTATGGGCAAATACTATGTTAATCCGTGTTCACTTTAACGGGGTTCAATTTGTCTCTACAACCCGTTTGGATGTAACAATGTATAAATTAAAGATAAAAGACAAATGTGATTATGAACATAAACAAAAACAACACTTTCATTTCATTTCAAAATCTAACAAAAACTTGGTACACGTTTAAGTCCCATGGACGTAACATGTCCATCATGCTTAGCCTGCGATAAAGACTTGGTGAGCGGATCGGCTATGTTGTCATCCGTCCCAACCTTACAAATCGCAATTTCCTTTCTTTCAATGAAATCTCTTATTACATGATATTTTCTTAGTACATGTCTAGATCTATTACTAGACTTCGGCTCCTTAGCTTGGAAGATCGTCCCACTATTATCACAATAGAGAGTTATGGGATCATTAGCGGTAGGTACTACTTTTAGACCTTCCGTGAATTGCCGATCAAATGACTTCCTTAGCGACTTCGATCTTTGCAATGTACTCACCTCCGTTGTAGAATCCATGATTCTGACTTCCTTGAAGCTTCTCCACTTACGGCACCACCATTGAGCATAAACACGAAACCGACTTGTGATTTCAAGTCATCTCTATCTGTTTGAAAACTTGAGTCCGTGTATCCATTAACACGCAACTCAGTGTCTCCTCCAAACACAAGGATAGAATCCTTAGTTCTTCTCAAGTACTTAAGGATGTTCTTGACTGCAATCCAATGACTCTCACCTGGATTTCCTTGATATCTACTCGTCATGCTCAAGGCATACGAGACATCAGGACGTGTGCATATCATGGCATACATGATTGATCCAACAACGGAAGCATAAGGGATCAACTTCATGCGTTCAACATCATGGGGTTCGGAGGGACATTGAGTCTTTCTCAATATCGTCCCGGTTACCATAGGTACCAAACCCCTTTTGGATTTGTCCATACTGAACCGTCGAAGAATCTTATCAACATAAGACTCTTGACTTAGTGCCAATATCCTCTTGGATCTATCTCTATAGATCCGGATACCTAATATGCGTTGTGCCTCTCCTAAATCCTTCATTTGGAAGTGGTTACCTAACCACTTCTTAACAGAAGACAACATTGGAATATCATTTCCAATGAGTAGTATGTCATCGAAATACAAGATTAGGAACACAACATTGCTCCCACTGAATTTCATGTATAAACATGGTTCCTCAACACTTCGAGTGAAACCATTTTCCTTTATAACATGATTGAATCGATGATTCCAACTTCTAGATGCTTGCTTAAGACCATAAATAGATCTCTTAAGCTTGCACACTTTGTTAGGATTTTTAGAATCAACAAAACCTTCGGGTTGTATCATGTACACCTCCTCTTCTAAATGCCCATTTAGAAAAGCGGTTTTGACATCCATTTGCCATATTTCATAGTCATGAAATGCGGCAATCGCTAACAAAGTCCGTATGGATCTTAGCATGGCTACGGGGGCGAAGGTCTCATCATAATGGAGACCTTGGATTTGGGTAAATCCTTTTGCCACTAGCCTAGCTTTGTAGACATCGTCATGTTTTCTATGCCATTCTTGACCTTGAATATCCATTTGCATTGGAGGGGTCTTGCCCCTTTAGGCAAATCTACCAAGTCCCAAACTTGGTTTTCATGCATAGAATCCATTTCGGACTTCATGGCTTCAAGCCATAAGGAGGAATTTGGACTAGAGATTGTGGCCTTGTAGGTGGCGGGCTCATCACTTTCCATAAGCAATACATCGAGTGTTCCATCTTCCTCGATAAGTCCCACATATCGATCGGGATGGCGAATTACTCGGCCCGTCCTTCTTAGTGGAGTAGGTACAACCGCGTTAGACGACGAAGGAACATCTTCTTGCGTCTCTACCTCGGTTTGTGGCTCTTGAACTTCGTCAAGTTTAAAATTTCTCCCACTCTGTCTCTTAGAAATAAATTGTCTTTCTAAGAAGACAGCCTCGCAAGACACAAACACTTTGTTATCTTGAGGTTTGTAGAAGTAATAACCTCGTGAGGTTAAGGGGTAACCTACAAAGATGCACTTTTCGGATCTTGGGGCAAGCTTGTTGTCGTTCTTAGACTTGACGTAAGCATCACATCCCCAAATCTTCATATAGGATATATTGGGAATCCTTCCCGTCCACATCTCACATGGAGTTTTCTCGGTGGATTTAGTGGGACTATTATTCAAAGATCTAATTGCGGTTTGAATCGCAAATCCCCAAAACGAGTTCGGTAACTCGGTTTGACTCATCATGGATCGAACCATATCAAGTAGGGTTCGATTCCTCCTTTCGGCAACACCATTAAGTTGTGGTGTTCCGGGTGGAGTAAGTTGTGATATAATACCACGACCTTTCAAGTGTGAATCAAATTCAAGGCTAAGGTATTCTCCACCACGATCGGATCGTAGTGCCTTAATCCTTTTGTTCAATTGGTTCTCTACTTCGTTTTGAAATTCCTTGAATTTCTCAAACGCTTCACTCTTGTGTTTCATTAAATAGATATACCCATATCTACTTAAGTCATCGGTGAAGGTTATAAAGTAGTCATAATTACCACGAGCGGTGATACTCATTAGTCCGCATACATCGGTGTGTATGAGTCCTAATAGCTCACTAGCTCGTGTCCCTTTACCACTAAAAGAATTACGAGTCATTTTGCCAAGTAGGCAATATTCGCATGTACCAAATGATTGATAATCAAATGGTGTAATCACATTAGTTGAAATTAATCTTTTGATGCGATTCTCGTTTATGTGACCTAATCGACAATGCCAAATGAACGCTTCACTTGGGTCACTTGTTTTGAGTTTCTTTGATTGAATGTTATAAATATCATTCGTCGGATTTGAGGTCTCTAAAATGTAAATGCCATTAATGGAAGAAGCTTGGCCAATAACCAAATCATTGCTAGAAATAGTACAACGATTGTTCTTAATGACAAAACAAAAACCGTCCATGTCTAGCATGGCGATTGAAATAATGTTTTTAGAGAGCGTAGGCACATAAAAACAATTATGCAAATACAACTCAAATCCATTAGGCAAAGCTAAAACATAAGTTCCCTTGGATTCGGCCGCTACCCGAGCTCCATTTCCAAGGCATAGATCCACATCTCCCTTGCTAAGCCTCTCCACATCTCTTAAACCCTGTCAATGATTACAAAGGTGAGAACCACAACCGGTATCTAGTACCCATGTCGTAGTGGAAGTATAATTTATATCAATAACATAAATTTCTTTAGGAATTGTACCTTTTGGAGTAATGAGTCCTTCCCTTATATTTCGCAAATATACGGGACAATTCCTAAGCCAATGTCCCATGCCATAGCAATAATGGCACTCATCATTAACTTGCTTGAAGTTTTTGATTTTCTTTCTCTTCTTCTTGAACCTCTTGCCCTTTGAAGCAAGAACTTGATTGCTAGAGCTCCCACTAGCTTTGGCATCTTTATCTTCAAGAGACAAAGACCCTATAGATTGCATGAGGTAGTCTTCCTAAGACGGACTCACACGAGGTCTAGTAGTAGTGGGTGGTTTTGAAGAGGTGATGAAGTTAAGGTTTCCATCCGAACCTATCCCGAAATGAAGTTCTCTAGTGGTGTCGAAATCATTGTTGGAGCAAATGTCGTCAAGAACATTGTGGTATGATTCAATAGTTATTGGTGCGGTAGCGTTTGATGGATTCATTGTAATGCACTACAAATATGGAGGAAAGGAAATATTAACATTTTGTCTTTTTTAAATCATACTTGTAATTAATTAACAAGATATGAACATTTATATAGTGACCTCTACCCAACTATAATAAATGATTCCAAGACCCAAATTCATATTAACTTGGGCACGGTGTGGCCGATGAAACCCTCATCAATATAACTCGGTGGATTAACGTTTTAATCGATTCAACTTTTAGAACTCTTGGTCGATAATATTACATTAACATTTATCTATAGCCCAAAACACATTCAACAAGGGGACGGTGTGGCCGATAAAACCCTTATCGAAAAACTTTTGTTGAGTTCAATCCAAATTTCGAATAAATGTGTCCATGATCCAAACCCACATTAACTTGGGCACGTTGTGGCCGATGAAACCCTCATCAACATGAATTCGGTGGATAGACATTTATCACCCACTTCCCCTACGTAACAAGGTTTGTACCCCGGTGTGGCCGAGTGCACTCCCTCACGAAATAGGTTTTCATGGTTTCTACTATTTGGTAAGGCTATGTCTCAATTGATTGTTTTAGCGAGAGGTCATGTCAATTTATTATCTATCACGTTTTAAGTGAACTAAAGCGATGAACTACGATAATTTTAATTGACACGGTCGATAAACTCGATAAAAAGAAGATGCATGTTTTAGTTATGGCGATTTAGCGATGCATGCGACATATAAATAAAATGCAAGCAAAAATAAATCCTAGTATGGCCTTCCTAAAATAGAAAAACTATTTAACTATTACATATTCGGAAACCAACTCCATTGGTCCCTTGAACTTCGGTTGTGGCACGCATCTCGAGGTAACACCGTCTTTATGTATCGCCATTCTTGAAGAAATCCGTCTTTGGGAACTCCGGAATGAATAAAATTACATAATAAATTACATAATTTCCTATTATACATTTGTAACTAAAATAAAATAAATCTATTAAATTACATAACGGTGATACGAGATCACAATAAAAATTACAACCGAATCGATATTCCCATACATTTCGGGAAATACCAATTAAAATCTAAGGCCATACTATGTAAAATTACATAATTCAAAATTACATAAATTAAAATTATGACAATCATAAAAAATGCAGCATTATAATATGTATGATCATGCCCAATTTCATGCTAAATCGCCTTTAATTAGCCAATATCGTATATTACTCGGTTTTTACGGATTTGCGTGATTTCAACATTTTTATAATCACAAAAATACATAAACTCATATTTATGCATAAGTTAATTACCCTAACCTCTTAGGACTCAAAATTTAGTCTTCACTAATAATTTGACCATAATTAACCCATATTTTATAAAATTGTTCATAAATGGACCAAAAATTACAAAAATAAGCTATAAACTTCAAATAAATCACAAAATTTCAAATAAATTCAAAATTTGAAATTTAAATTATGAACATTCTGAAAAAATACCATGACACTCATAATGTTCAAAATCTTAGGTTAAAAATTTCGAAATTTTTCCGGAAAAACAATGTTGCGGTTTATCGATTTTTAATAAAATAATCATAAAAACATGGAAAAATGATATTCATTAACTTTTCAATTTTAGATCTGAAAAAGGTAATAAAAGGCAACAATAGACGTTTTTCCTAAGTCATAGATTATGTTTTATTAATTTTTCACTAATAATGTCAGTATTTATGCTACTTTTCTTCAAAAATTCATAAATCATGCAAAAAGACTTCTTTATAGCCAATTATTTTACACACATCTTTTAAAATTGCATGTGACAACATATTAATTTTCTATGACCAGATTCGAAATTTAACTCATATTAACCTATTTTTCACCTAAATCCGAATTTAATAATGAAAAATCCATTTTTCGAGCATAACAAGTCCAAAAATTATGAAACTTTACAGGTTATCTCAAAATAATATATGTGACAACATATCCAAAAATCAATGGAAAATTCGAAGTATAGCTAATTTTAGACCAAAAATGACATTTTTACTCATAAAATCATATTTAAATGCCATTATTGTAATATATGAACAATAAAAATCCGTAAAATTAACCAAAATACCCTAAAACATTTTAGGACCAGAAATATTAACATGCATGGATTAATTTCGTGATATCTCATAATAACACAAATTTTACAAGTTTTATATGTTATTCTTATAACTCGGAAAAACTTTTAACCGATTTGCATGCAAACACCCATGGCTCTGATACCAATTGAAGGAAATGTAGATCTATATACATAATAACATACTCATATATGTTAAAATTAATTTGTCATAAAATTAAACATGGATTTTATGCATGCAAACAAATAAACATAATAGAGAAGAAATCATGTTCTTACAATGGAAGTGTCGGTTTTATGGGCACAAAAGAAATCTCCTTTTCTTTTGTTCTTGAGCTTTCCTTTAATGGAAGAAACAAGATCCAAGTGTAGGATCTCTCCTTAGGAATAATACCCAAAGCTAACTCTTAATCTAATTAATATTATATGAGCTAGTACAATATTAATCTTGTGAAAAATTGAACCAAAAATTGTTTGGTTTTGGCTCCTAAAACCGGGTAGGAGAAGAGGAGAGGAAGAGTGTTATTTTTATCTCTCTAAAAATAATTTTTATCAAGTGAATGAATAATAATAATCACCCACACATTCATATGGTGAATGATAATTAAAATAAGCAAAAGAACCCTTGTTCTTTTCAATGGAAAACCGGGTAGGGTGGAGGATAAAGGGCCAATGCATGCACAATTTGTTCTTTACAATAATGTGTAGGGTGCATGGCTAGAATTAGGTTAATCATCATTATGCTTACCACTAATTTAAACAAACACAATATTTGTTTAAACCACCTCCCATTTTCGGCACATATGATAATATGGGATCCATATTATTTTTGTCAAATGTCAATATGTCACATGTCATATGTGACATAAATTTGTTATGTATTTTTAACATATTAAAAATCAACGTATTAATAAAAATACGTCATATACAAAAATCAACTTAGTAATTCATAATTACCTGTGCCAAAATATTTTACCAATTTATAAATCATATTTATAATAATTCATTCAAATCCAATTGTTTCTTTAAACAATAATTTCATCCGAGTAATGATACAATTCGATTACTCAGACCATATCTCATTTAATCACATTTCAATGTGATACGTAAATTTTACTTCCAAAATCGTCCGTCAATTTTTCAAGTAATTTAATTAACTCGTAACATTATACGATTAATTAAATGATCAATTAAGAGTGTTGCCCTATAGGTATGACCTAGGGGTCAATCGATCACCACCGTCGCACGACAAGTAATGTCAAACTCTAGTCACCAATCATTACCGATATATGTTGACCGATTGTGGTAAAAAATACTTCCCAATTGTATTCTATAAAATGAGATTTAATAATGATATTTAAATCATGTGATCGCACCATTGTTGAGGACACATTTCCCAACAGTTTGTCTTGTTGTTTCGTTTCGTGGGTTGAGGTAAAGGTAGTTCCCCTTTCTCAATCATATCTTGAATGGCTTGCTTCAGTTTAAATTAGGCCTCCGTGTCATGACCTTTACCCTGGTGGTATTGGCAGTAGGCATTGAGATTCCATAAAAGGGTTTTCTTGGCCTCGGGTAGATCCGGAGTGGGCCCAAATCGCTCTAGTTTCCATTAGTCCATGAGTCTTTTTAGGGCACTGGCATAGGTTGTCCCCAAGTTTGTGAATACCCTTTGAGGACGCTCAGTTTTCTTTGTGGTTGGTTCGAGGAGGTTGACCTAATCGATTTTGGTTGTCTGACCATAGGGGCGAGATCCAGTTGATGTAGATCCTTGATAGCCTCTACCAGTGGTTTTGGCTAGGACACCTTTGAGGAGGTCGTCTTCAATGCGGGTTCCGAGGATTTGTAAGTCCTGGAAAGTTTTGATGTTTTGATATCTCGCGAGGTTGGCATAAACGGGCGAGAGGTTGTTAACAAACTTCTCCACCGAGTTGATTCACTCAAACATCGACCAATTGAGTGCTTACCCTCCTCCAACGGGTTAGGAATTCTGTGAACCTTTCCTTATCATTCTGAGTCAGGACCTCAAGGGTGCGGGTGTTGGCTTGGATCTCGACGTTGTCGGCGTACTGTTTAGCAAATTCTACGGTGACTTCGTCCCAAGTAGTAATGCTCTTGGGGTCGATGGAATAATACCATTGGCGAGGAATTGGTTCCAGGAATGACGGAAAGATCCGGGTGAAGAGTTCTTGTTTGACCCCCTTGATAGACATGTAATCCTTGAAGGCTCGAATGTGGTTGAGCGGGTCCTCCACTCCCTTAAACTTGGGTACATCAGTTAGGGTAAAATTGTCGGGTAGTTGATCCCCAACGGGTTCGAATCTTCGATTGTTCTCAAGATGGATGTTGTTACCACAGGCTAGGAGTTGTTCTTCTTGAGTCTGAGCCTTTTCTCGGTTTCAGTCAAAGGCGGAGTGTTGTGTTCTCCGGTTTCCTTATTTTCCAAGGTGTCGATACGGGTCTTGACACGGTCCAGGGTGACGTTAAGAGCAGTGAGTAGGTTGGTTAGTTGAGCAGTCGTGAGATCCATGTTGGCATCGTTGTTGTTGGACGGTGCTGAGGAATGGGCCATGGCTCTGACGCAGAAAACGGCTCACGTTACAACCCAATCCGACACGGTTTAACGACTAAACGCAGACAACACAAAAGACAACAAAACAATTCAGACTCAACAAGATAAGGGATACCGTGTGTGGTGCCTCGGTGCTGACTCGATTTATGATGTGACAGTGTTGACCGGATTTTGACTCGCGTTCAACGTAGTGGCGTGAGGCCGTTGAACAAGTCTCGATTTTAGACGACTCATAAGTAAAGACCCATAAGTATGCTTGCTTCGACTCGATAAACACGTGGCGGAATTGGAATGGTGGACTGAAATTTTCGAAAATAGAGATTTTCTAAAAGATTCATTTGTCGCTTTATGGGCGGCTTCTGAAGAATAGCGATCTTCGAAACTCGGTTAGCTGAAACGTTGTCTTATGTTTGTTTTCAAAAGACGGTTTGAGTTCGAGTTGCGGCGGCTTTGAAAAAAATGTGCTGTTTCCAAAGACGGTTATTGAAATTCAAATCGTACGTCTTGAAAATCGAATTTTGAAAGGTTTGTGGTCCCGGGGACAGTGTGTAGATACCCAGTATCTGCACCTTCCAAAAACCACCCGATGATGATCGGACTATAACGTGTTTTTGATATGCGTGCGTGGATTGGATATATATGAGACGGTTTAATGCACTACTCGGATATGAAAAATGATTTCAAAAGTTTTCTAACTTCATTTGCATTAAAATAACACTATTTAGAGTTAAAACCGTCTTCGGACCCAAAACCGACTTAGAAACCCGCAACTCGAGTCAACCTGAGTCAACCCGAGTCAACCCAAATCTCGGATGTCAAAAATAATGCCATGAATGTCTTCATCATGTCATTTCCATTAAAATGACCTTATTTAGAGTCAAAACCGACACCGAGCCAAAAACCGACTCGAAATTCAAATCCCGACTCACACGGGTCAAACCCGAGTCAAAGACACAAAATACCTACCCCAAATATCACCTAAGAGGAAGCTTACATGGCTAAGAAAACCTCAAAGACCACAAATCACAACCAACAAAACATTGGTTAGAACAAATGCAAAATCCAAATTTGCGAAAGGGACAGTACACCCCATTGAGTCACGGGGTGGCTCGCGCCTCAATGGGGTGTCTCCTTAGCCTCCAAGCAAAATCAACCGACTTACCATCCCACATTTCAATATAAATACCCACCATCACACACCATAATCTTCACGCGAGTGTCCGCCCCCTCACCTCTCTCTTAAACATCTAGACCCGACTTCCTAAGTCACAAAATCGGCACGTGTTTACGACCTACCAATCGTAAACACAAGCCTTACACATTTTGTTTGGTACCGTCGCCGTGAATTCGACCGACCCATTTGACCAACTCAATTCATCAATCAACATGTTTTAATTAACATATTTTCAACTAATTTTCAAAACAAAATCCTTTTTTAAGGCACTCTTTTAAACTTCTTTGATCGCGAGTAGTCACTACGAGAAAACCGTCTCTAAAGTCGTCTACCACGCAAACATCAATATACGTAAGTTTGTGGGTGTAAATATCTCATTTATTTCATGTATTTACTGTTTTTATGAGTTCATAAGCATGAACAATGCATAACACGATTCAAACATAGGTTCGACGAGCCAAAACCGAGTTTTGGCCTGAGACTGAAGCTCCTTGCTATGCAGGGTTGCTCGCGCCTCTTGTGGGTGTCTCGGTCAGACTCATCCGTGTTTGAGTTCGTCTTTCCTTCAACACTTTCTTTTATTTTTACTTCTTTCCTTTTACGGTTTTTACCATTTCAAATGTTTCAAATCATTTTTATTACAAACATTTTAGCCATAAATCATAATCACCCTTGGTTCCTAATATCATGACGGTTTAATCCGTGACTCGGTGATATTAATTGGTTAATTACATTTTAAAAGAAATTCTTTTCTTTTATTTACCATTTTAATGCATTTTTATGTTAAACATATTTTGACAATTACATAAATCATCCTTGGTTCTTTATACCATGTCGGTTTAATCCGAGTACGATGACAAACATGACTAATTACAAATAATTGAACTTAACAAAATTAGTTCAAATCAAACATTTTCCTTTTACCATTTTATTATACTTTTCAAACATGCAAATCCGACAACGAATATTACTAACATAATAGTAATTATTCCGAGTCATGCAAACAATACTTGCAAATCATTAATCACAAAAAACGGTTTTAAACAACCTTTTTAACAACCAGGAGATGCCTCTTGGTTCGCCCCATGGCTCGCGCCTCAAGAGGCCCTCTGCTTTCATATTTCAAAACCTGGACAGGTACCATTCCCTCGCCAACAGGCTCGCGCCCCAATGGGACTGCCTGGCACTGTTCTGTCTCATTTTGATACTTGTCTAGGACGATCCCGATTACGGTTAATCCGAATACATGACGGATCAGATTGACAAGTTGGCATTTTTACACTTTGTCTTTTAAACACTCTTTTTCAATAAATGGATCGTGTTAAGCATCATAATAACCCGAACTTGGTAAATGGATGCTTAATTTCCGCTTTCACATGTAAATCAATCTAAATCCAACTTGACATCTTATGCTTGATATTTGGATTAACAAACCGACTTAGAAAGCTCACATGTTAGGTTAACACTTTTGGATGTGCATTCATGCATTTACACCGTTTTATCAACTTTTGCACTTAAACAACCACAATCGATCAGTAGAGGCCGCTAACGCGGGCGGGATTGGGTGTCCGATTAAAGGGCTTCCCAATACGTACCCTCACCCCTTACTCAGAACCTTTGGATAGTGGATGGCCTTATCCAGGGCGTACGAGAGTCATTTTAGGCATAGAATGTTAAAAGGGGGACGAGTTCTTATCTTTAGTACCTATGTCAAACCCTGCTTTGTGCTTCGTTTGACCGAGGTATAAAGTGGATTTCGAACGGGTTCCAAGCATCCCACAAATGCTTGGTGGCGACTCCGAACATCTCTGTATCATTTCGAGACCTTTACCGAGACGAAACCGACCGATCTAAAGCGATCCGGTCGAAAGCATTTTTACGCCGCCGAGCGTGGCTTTTTAGACCGCTGCATGTCCACGGATTGGCTTGGAGTGTAGGTGGCGCGTGACTACGGACCGGTAGGCGGCCTAAATCCGCAGACCGAGACGTGGCCCATGTCCACAGTTTGGCGACTCCGCTGGGGATTACTAGGACACTTGTGTCTTTGTGATCCTTAGAGGTGAAACTCGAATGAGGCTGTGGTTAAAGTGCATTAATTGATATTACGGTCATAAGTCGGGTTCCTTGTCCGGGCCCACAACTTAACCTTTATCGACCAATTGGCTCGTCCCATCGGCGTGAGTTTTCTCATCCCCGCGTTTCGAATCCCGATTGAGTCAAGTATACCTTTGACGTTACACATTTCTGTTTCGTCAAAGAGCTTTCATCATCTTCGAGCACGAGGCTAGGGCACCCTCCTTACACATTTTTTTTGGATTGGTATCCCTCTCGCAAATCCGGGTTGGATTGCTTGGTGTGTAACCCACCCTATTAAGCCAAAACCCGTGTCAGCATTATGCATAATATAATGAACTGTGAGTGCTTATGTGTTATGTGATCATAAGTCCTTCCGTGTCATTTCAATCTTTCACAAAAAAACACATTTCGCGCCGTTATAATGGCCGTTTCAAACCTCGGTCTTTCACCGACCGTTGCACGCCTTTCTAGGCCGTCGTAATAACGATTTTCAAATCCGGTTTTCTACAAAAATTTCAACACACCTTTCTAGGCCGTCGTAATGACGATTTTCAAACCCGGTTTTTACAACCGTTTCTAAGCACCTTTTTATGCCGTTATAATGGCCATTTCAAAACCCTGTTTTTATAACCATTTCAAATGCACCTTTTTATACCGTTGTAATGACAATTTTAAACCTTGGTTTTCACAAACCATTTCAAAATCCCCTTTTACATCGTCATAATGGCCGTTTCAAAACTCGGTCTGCCGCCGACCGTTGCATTCTCAAAGCGACCTTTTACGCCGTCGTAATGACGAATTCTACCCTCGAATTTTCAAAATTCAAAATCAATTTTTAAACAGAAACGTTTTTCAAACCGGCGTAATGATGATTTTAACCCGTACAACTTTCCAAAATTTTAAATGTCGTTTTCGAAATCAAATTTGGCTTTTCTAAGCCGTCGTAATGACGATTTCAATTCTCGCAATTTTCATTTTGCATACCGTCTTTCAAAGGTTAAAACGGTTTTCTAACCCGTCGTAATGACAACTTCAATCCTCACAATTTCCAATTTCAAATCTTTGAAAACAAATTTATCCGTTTTCAAATTTCAAATCCAATTTCAAATCATTTGAAAACAAATTTAACCGTTTTCAAATTTCAATTCAAAATCAAATATTTGAAAACTAATTTAACCGTTTTCAAATTTAAATTCAAAATCAAATATTTGAAAACTAATTTAACCGTTTTCAAATTTCAATTCAAAATCAAATCTTTGAAAACAAATTTAACTGTTTTCAAATTTCAAATCCTATTTCAAATTCTTTGAAAACAAATTTAACCGTTTTAAAATTTCAATTCAAAAATCAAATCTTTGAAAACAAATTTAACCATTTTCAAATTTCAAATCCAAAATCAAATCTTTGAAAACAAATCTAACCGTTTTCAAATTTCAATTCAAAATCAAATCTTTGAAAACAAATCTAACCGTTTTCAAATTTCAAATCCAAAATCAAATGTTTGAAAACAAATCTAACCGTTTTCTAATTTCAAATTCAAAATCAAATCTTTGAAAACAAATTTAACCGTTTTCAAATTTCAATCCGATTCCAAATTATTTGAAAACAAATCTAACCGTTTTCAAATTTTCAACCCAATTTTAAATCCTCTGAAAATAAACTTAACCGTTTTCATGGCCATTGTGATGACGATTCCAAATTATTCGATTCTCGATTTTCTAATCCGTGATTATTCGGAATTTCAAAAACTGTCTTTGGAAACAACACTTTGTTTTCAGAGCCGTCGTAATTTAAAACTCAAACCATCTTTTGAAAACAAACTTAGGACAACTCTTCAACTGATCGACTTTCGGAGATCTCTACTCTTCGGAAGCTGTCCATAAAACGACAAATGAACCTTTTTGAAAATTTCTATTTTCGAAAATTTCAGTCCACCTTTCTGATTCAGCCTCGAGTTGATTTCAAGTCAAGTCGTCTAGATAACGTCGAGTCTCTGCAGAAGTTAGTGCCTACCTTCTGGTCTAGGTCGTGTCGCCTAATTGTCGAGACATCTCCAATTATGGCGTTAGGAGAGTCAAAACCTCTCGGGTATTAAACCCATCTTTCCCCTAAATTACGGGTCAAAGGTCAAGTTTGTGTACATGTCTTGTCCAACGGCGTCACGCCAGTAACGCACATCCAAACTGAGTCAGAAGCCGTCTGTCTAGGCATCACTATGCTAAAGTGGATACCTGAGTCTAAGTTCAACGTCATGCACCAAGAGTTCAGACACAAGAGGTCATTCACGATCTTTAATGAACTCATAACCTGGTCACACCGTCGTGTCTTCACGACAAAACTACCTTTTCTACATATGTGTCGCACTTGCCTTTGTTTGTGCAACCTCTTGCCAAGAGAAGTTATGACGCCTATCGTTATGTCAATAGGAATCCCTTAGGTGCCATCAATCGTCAACCAGAAACTCAAGAAGCCGATCAATCTGCATCCGCCATGACTTCTGCCGAAACCAACAACATCACTACTACAAAAATTGATGTAATGCAACATTTCATCTGCAACACTTTGTTTTTTATGTTGCATTTTAGTTAATCATGCAACACTTTATTCAAAAATGTTGCTTTTATTGATATAGGGCATCACTTTAAGAGAAGTGTTGCATTGTATTGTTATAAATGCAACGTTTTGACACAAATGTTGCATTTTGTCGCAACACTTTAAGCAACAATAGCAACATTCACTACTACAAAAAGCGTTATGGACATCACTTTATAAACATCAGAGTTTTAGAAACCTGTTGTACAAAATAATAGACATCAGAGATCTAAAAAAACCGATGTCTATATAATCACTAGTAGAAAAAACACCTATTTCGTCAGTCGATTTACGTCGATTCTACAAAAACTGACGCAAAAAGTACTTACTTTTGGCGGGAATACAATTTCGCCCTATAGTCAAGTTTTTTGCGTCAGTTCTTGGAAGGAACTAACGTATAAAATGCGTCAGTTCTCAGAAAAACCGATGTATTTTATCAAATACATCAGTTATGTTACTAAACCGACTTATTTAATATTACGTTTTTGCATCAAGTGTAGCTGAAACCGATGCAAATACAACCATTTACATATTAAGTCATCAACGCGACACAGGAGTCCCTTTCCCAATCATTCCTTCGAACAAAAATTAACACTCGCTTTCCTCCATTCCCTCATTCAATCGACACCACACCACACCACCGTCCCATCGCCGACCCGCCGACGACTCGCCGCCGACCCCAGTGTCGCCGTCGCACTCTCTTATACTCATCTAATTCCTAATTTGATATTGGTATAATTTTTACTTGATTTTTTTGTTATAAGTTCTTTTATTAGGGTTTATTATTGTTGTTTACAAACAATTTTGTGTAGTAATTGATTTGTTAGTATGAATTTTTATGTAAATCGAGAATTGTTTTAGGGTTAGGGTTAGGTGAAATTTGGGGTTTTCTATTTTGATTAGTTGGTTTAGGTTGGTTAATTTCTGTTACATTAATGTTGTTTGTGATTAGCTTGGCAGCTTCAAGGCTTCAAGGAATTGATATGGTTTCTTTTCGATACCATATCAACTATCCCTTCTGAACTAGTGGGCAGAATACTTCCTGATAACATCCATGCTTATGGCCTTTTTAATATGCCCCGGCTTTGGCGTCTTCGAAGAGTTAGTCAGATGTTCTCCAGGTAACTTCATCGACTTTATTTTATAATCCGTAATTATTTACATATTACATTTAAAAATCTATAGTCGTAGTAATAATTTTATGCTCCCTTTGGAAAGAAAGAAAGAAAGAAGGAAATGGACTTTGAGTATGTTATCAACTAATTTTATTTGGACATTGACAGATTGGAGAAAGATCGCAAATTTAGCTACTTTTGGATCAGATGTTGTAAGCTAGTGTTTGTGAGTACTCGAGTTTTCGAGCAATTTATTCTTTTCAAATTTCAGATAAAGAGTTTACTGTGGAAATGTTGCAAACTGAGCTTGATTATTATATGAATGTAGTGACCCACTACCTAGACCCGACAAAGACATGGATTGCTTGGAATTAATGTAATTTCTACTAATCTCTATTGTTTGTAGGCATGAAGACGTGATCTGCCCCTGTCGGAGCTTCAAGGGATGCCTCATTTCTTCCTCTTTCCCATTCTCTTAGTTTTTAAGGTTTGATTCTAGTTCAATTTTTAATGTTAATTGTTGTTGTTTAAGGTTTAATTTGTTCTTGTCTACTTAAATTACCACTTATTAGTTGTTATTATGCTTAGTAGTTTATTTTTTGATGTTAAGTTTAGATCTAAGTAACTTAGGGTTTGTAACTTTTGGGAATTCTCGAGCTGTTTCTAATGGTGACATGAGTTTTAATCAAGGTTGTTAGTTGAGCTCAAACTCATTCCGCTTCTCCCTCTTCTATCTGTCCTCTTTCTTATCTGCCTCTCTCTATTAAACCTTTAAAATCTGAATCACTTATGTACTTTGTGTAAGTTCTTATATGTTAGGTTTTGTCTTATGACTTCCTCTTTACTTCAGTTTTATGCTAGTTTTTTCAATCATATGTTCATGTTATTCAATTGTGTTGATAAGGGCGTCAGATTTTGCGGGCATCTGAAGGAATGGTGGATAATGGGCGAGAAATGGTCCAATGAGTCATGGAATTTTGATTATACAGTTTGGGTAAGAGTAACATCGTCTTTATGAGGCTCGCGTTCTTATTTTTATTCTATTTTCAAAATGAGTGTCAAATTTGTTTACTAATCGTACACTCAAACAGATGACGTGTTTAATCGAGAACAAGGCTCTTGAGCTCAAGATAGCTCTAAAACAAGGGCATCAAATACAATTCCATTGAAGGTTTGTTGGTTCTTACTTATTTTAGTTACTACTTTTTTATTCTTTGAGCCACTAGTAATTGGGTATATGTCTTTTCATGTTATTATACTCTCCCTCCTACAATTTCCCTTTTTAATGCTGCAGCTTTACTGAGATTTGTGCTATGGGAGGGAAAATGACAAGTATAAAAACCGAAATGATTCAAGTGGTGGAAGCATCCTTTGTAGATGAGGCAAGGATTATTAAAGTTCTATTGTTAACCGAGCTTAAATCAATTTGGGACTTGGACTTTGTTGTTGTATATTCTTTCGTCCCAATCATTTGGTTACCTATCGCTACCGGCTCACAATGAATAAAAAAGCTTAAACAATTGATTGAAACGGAGGGAGTACTTGTTTTCTTTGTCTTTCTTGAACATGCTGGTAATCGAACATGCCTGGTAAACAAGCTTAAACAATATATTTAATATACATCGGTTCAACTTAAAAACTGATGTCCATTTTAAATAACATCGGAGGGAGTACTTGTTTTGCTGTCATACTGAACATTCGATTATTTTCGACAACTCTAAGTTTTGGTCAGTGCTTATTGTCGGTACTTCTTGTGATAAGTATAAGGTGAGTTCCTATCCCGTATATCTTATTTAGTTAGGTGAGTTGCTATGATTGGAACTTATGATGCAGAATTATTAGAGTAAGGCAGGTTAGTATGCTTATCCTGTGAAGGTAGAAAAATGGCCTGGCTATCGAGAACAGAGGGTCTCTGAGTCTTTGGTGTGATTATTATGGCTGGACAGGCCTACCTTTGCAGATCAAACTCAAACGTTTCACATAGGCTACACCTTGTGTACAATCACGTACTCTATTTTCTGCACGTCCTAGTTAATTAGTTGTTCTATAATGCATTATTTATTATTTCGTGATAATTAAGTGTGACGTATCATCTATGCCTATTGAGCCTTTGAATCCTCAAATCTAATAATGTTCTATTTTTTATGTTACAGGGAGGTATTAACAATGATGACGGGTTGATTTTTTGTCCGGTTGGCAACATATATATGCTCACAATACAAGAATGAAGACTTATAATTAGTAGCTTTCAAATAGTCGTTAAGAATTATTATTTGTTCTATTTTAAACATTTCTTATATTTGTTTTAGTTAAATAATTGAACATTTGCGATCGAAGTTCTACTTTTGATCCTTTTTTGAAATGTAATTGACATATTTTTGAGACTGAATCAATTGAATGCACAATTAGAGAGAATTACAATTGTTGCGTGCCTTACAAGTCCTTATGTTGTTGCACTTTATTAAGTGTTGTTTTTGAATAAATTAGTGTTGCATTTGTTTATTATAAGTGTTGTTTTGGGACGTAACCAGTGTTACGTTTCCAAAATAAAAATGTTGCATTAATTTGATATAAGTGTTGCTTATCAACATGAAAAGTATTGCCTTAGTTCAGGAAGTGTTGCTTTTTTTACATAAGAAATGTTGCATTAGAAGATAAAAAATGTTGCCTTTGCAATTGAAAAAGCGTTGCATAAACATGACCAATGCAACACTTTTCAAAAGTGTTGCTTCAGATTAAAAAGTGTTGCATTAAGCGTTGCAATGACCTAATGCAACAAGACCTGATGTAGCACTTGATTAAGTGTTGCATAAACTCTATTGCAACTTTTGTATGACATTATGCAACAATAGCAAAGTGTTGCTATAGAATCTAAATGTAGTAGTGCATGGTCCTTCGACTCCTAGCTACCGTGGAAGACTTGAGCACTTGTCTCTCCCAAGTTGAGGACAAAATGATAACCGAGAATTTTCCCTCTTCTGATATTGAGCAAAGGGTTAAGCTCCTTGAAAGCCGACTACTTGCCAATGACAAAACCAAAACTAGACGACCTCATAGGTCCTTCCCTGATCTGGGTATGCCTTATGCCACAGCCTTAGAATGGCTAACCTCCCAAGGAAAACTTCAACCAATTGGTCTAACTCCAGACCCTCTACCAAACAAGCGAGGACATAGATGGGACGGAAAACTGTTTTGCCAATATCACCAAGGTCGTGGAAACGATACTGAAATGTGCCATCCTTGACATGATTGAAAAGGGTGAGTTACCATTACCTCCCTCAACAAACAAAAAGAACAACCCTCCAAAAACCCTGTTGGACACAGTCAGGAATCTTTCCTAGACTGCTCTCACCTCATCTCTCCTGACGATGAGAAAATTCATGCAATTGAAGAAGATGGCATACAAAGCGCTATATTGATGCTCTCCGTCTCTATCAACAACATATTCTCAAAGCTGCAAGTGGCTATCGATGATTTGAACACTCGGGTAGCTAATTTGGAGAAGAGGTTTGGTAGTACCGAAAACGAACCTGACCACCAAGGAGAAGACCAACACCCAATTCCCCAACAAACAAATGCTCAAAATGAGGAACCATCTAATGGTTCCCGCACCCAAAAACCCACCAACAAAGAATGTGCAATTGCCTCGCCAAAATACCTTTCAGAATATCAAACAACATCCCCAAAACTTCCCATTTATAACAACCAAATCCTACTTCCGCCTAGGATTGACAAAAACAAAACTCACAAAAACATCCCAAAAAACACCAATGTTGGAATCAGGGGAAAACATCAAAGGGTATTCACAGATCTGGGAATAACATATGGCACCGCTCTGAGGATACTTTCTTCAGAAGGATTACTGCAACCTATTGGTCCCACTCCGGATCAAAACCCGAAAACATAACCCAATTTTGGAATGGCTATGCATATTGTCGATATCACAGAGGCAAGGGGCATAAAACTGAAGCGTGCTACGAGCTCAAGCATGCCATAGAAGATGGAATTGAGGATGGCAGGTTTTCCTCCTTACTCCCAAGACCTCCAGACAATGAAACTGGGCGGCCTTATAGGAAGTTCATCGATTTGGGTGATCGACAAGATGAGTATTCTGCCAATCATTTGATAAAAAGGAGAAAGGTAGGCTCAACACCATGCTATCAGCATGGAGATGAGGCTTTAGTTAAACATGTCATTGACTGCCTTCACCCAAATTATGCATCCCGTTTGAAGGGTTGTAACATCAAAAGCGTCGAGGACCTATCAACAGAAATTTCTCGCATCGATGAAATCATTAAAGGAGGCTCAACATCTGCGACCCCTCCCGAAAATAAAACTTTCCGCATTACCGATGTAAAATATGTGGAGCCTTCGCCAGAAAGAGCCACACACCCGCAAAGACAATTTTCAGACTTGGGCATGCCTTATGCCATTGCTTTTAGAGTGCTTGTCTCTGAAGGACTAATCCAACCGATTGGCCCCACTCCAGATCTTACACCCAATAAAAGAGGCCGGTTTTGGGACGGTTCCCAATATTTCCTATTCCATAGGGGTAATGGGCATAACATAGAGATGTGCTGGAAGGTCAAACATATCATCCAAAATATGCTCGATGGTGGCAGGTTGTCTTTATCAACCCTTAATCATTTAATGGAAAAGAAATGTTCCCATGGACGCCTTACTCCTCAAAAACAGGACAACCTTCTAGGACCTCATCCTTCTGGCGTCCCAAACAACGGGGGTGAAGTGCTCAAGTGGGTCAATGCTCAAAACCAGACATTCAAGCCGCTGGATGCTGCGAAAGAGACCTTCGAGGGGGAAAGTGATGATTAGGAGTCCGTATCTACGATTGAGTCCGAGTCCGAGTTCGAGTCTTAGGTTTTCTCATATATATCCAAGTGTCTGTCCTTTTATTCCTAAATGAAAACTGGGGGCTGTCCGCATGAGTCACATGTATTCATCGAGTTTGTGCTTCTCCCCTTTACCATTTCCCGTTGACAACGAGAATTGATTTGAGATTTGATTTAAAAACAAACAATATGTTCCAATTCAATGTGAGTACACTCGAGTGACGTTTCGTGCCGAGTAAGCAGAGGACTCAAAACTCCGTGTCCATTTTCTTTACCTATTCCATGTCTGGCAATAGAAACCTTTCAATAGCGCCCAATTTAGAACGAGCTTCTATCAAAGGGATTCTACGACGAACCTAGATAACAAACCAAGAACATCTCCTTGTTCATGATCAATGACGGAAGGCAAGCCCATTCCCCACAAAAACATTCCATCACCAAGAATCAACCTCTAACCAACGGGTACATCCCCATCCGCACCTTTACCGCCCCTCGAACGAAGGACGGCAAAGAACCAATAGATCAAAAACAAAACCAAAGCAAAAGGCCAAAATCAAAGGCCCAAGCCAATATCCATTCACCCAAAGCCAAAGTAAAAGGCCAAAATCTAAGGCCCAAGCCAATAGCCACTCACCCGAAGCCAAAGTGAAAGGCCAAAATCAAAGACCCATGCCAATAGCCATTCACCCAAAGCCAAAGCGAAAGGCCAAAAATCAAAGGCCCAAGCCAATAGCTATTCACCCGAAGCCTAAGCGAAAGGCCAAAATCAAAGGCCCAAGCCAATATCCATTCATCCAAAGCCAAAGCTCAAGGCCAAAGCATAAACCAAAGCCAAAAGCAATTCACTCAAAGCAAAAACCAACGCCAAAGGCTACTCACCCAACGTCAAGGCCAAGATCAAAGCCAAAATCAAAACAAAACAAGATTAAAACCCTTTTCTCAAAAAGACCAAAATCCAAAGAAAGCATCCAACACACAAAATCCTGGACAAGTGAGTCCGAAAAACCAAGTCCAGGACCAACAAGTCCAAAGCCTGGACCAACGAGTCCAACACATCAAATCCCGGACCCACAAGTCTAAAACACCAAACACTAAAACCTCAACCAAAACTCCTTCACCCCTAAGTCCTTCTACAGATCACACAAGAAGACCTATCTAGGATCCCGGGATTCCCCTCAAGATCATAACCAAAAGCGCTTCACCCCTAAGTCCTTCTACTGATCACATTGCGGGGGAGACCTATCTAGGCTTCTGAGGATTCCCCCTCAAGCTCGTAATATCACACCTTAACCTTTATGGTCCAGACATGGAAATCTGACCCCATATTATTTACCAACCATTTCGTGCTCAAGGCCACATCAAGTCGGAGACCCCATTCCGCACCACACTACAAGCCGTTACCCTTCGGCCTAAACACCACAAAATTCTTGCTCCAGATTTTTATCTGTTAAGCAACCCCATTATTACCAAGCTCCACATTCGCTAATGTTGAAGCCATTTTTCACCACAATCCCCACGGAGTCCTCGAATGCTTTGCTATCGAGAATGGGACATACCTAATCTACTCTTAGAGTCCACTTTTTAGTGTGCTCAAATGATAAGGAACTTTTTCACAAGTTACACCTCTTCGATTCATGATCAAGAGGTATTTATCTCCAATCAACCTTCAAGTCACCAAACGGAATTTTCCGTCGTAACCCTTAACTCCAGATTTTTATCTGTCAAACAAACCATTATTACCAATCTCCACATTCCATAATGTCGAAGCCATTTTCACTCTAACCCAGATACGCAGTCCTCAAATGCTTTGCTACCGAGAACGGGACATACCCAATCTACCCTTAGGGTCCACCTTTTAGTGTGCTCACATGATAAGGAAAATTTTTACAAATTAGACCTCTTCGATTCATGTTCGAGGGGAATTATCTCAAATCAATTTTTCGAGTCACCAAAGGGCTTTTACCGTCGTGACCCACACACTTTAAGGTCCTAACAACTCGCTTAGGCACACACGATTCGTAACTACGATCCGGTTTGATTTCACACCACGTGAATACGTAGGCAGTCCCTCAAGGACACAACCATACACCTCAAAATCACTTCAAGGTCCTAACATCTCGCTTAGTCACACACTCAGAACTACGATCTGGTTTGATTTCGCACACATGCGAATACGTAGGTAGTCCTATTACAAGGGCACAACCACACCCCCACACATATTCAATTTTCACACCTTCAATTTGCAACCCATTGCAAAAACCAGCTCAGAACTACGATCTGGTTTGATTTCGCAAACACGCGAATACGTAGGCAGTCCCTTAACAAGGACGCAACCGCACACCCATTTCAATCGCAACAATCAACATCAATCCTCAAAAGCAGCCCACCTAGCCGCAAAAATTAATCTTACACTTCTTTACAGGGGGCTTCTTCCTTAAAACGTCGCTCATTCCTTATTTTGTCAAATTCCCCACCTTCTCACTCTGGGGGCTTCTCTTTGAAGGCGTCACCCGTCCTTTATCCACAAGCATATTTTGAGTCTCAACTATAGTCCAAAACAAAACCGCCCATAGCCTAGTGCTCGGTTCAGACGATGACAAGGTCTTGGTTCCGCTCTCTGAATCATCATGTGTAGATACCCGTATCCGTCGATATTGGAATTTATAGAGAACTCGACAAACACCCGATGATGATAGGACACATGTATTCTTTAGTTGTCATTGTCATTATTTGGAGCTCGTTTTACGATGTAGAATGGGCGTCGTCGATGAAGTATTTTATTAATTTAAATGATATTTAAATTAATGTTTTTTTTTTAAGTGAATTCATTTTATTAATTTAAATGATATTTAAATTAATGTTTTTTAGTGAGTTCATTTTGTTATTTTAAATGATATTTAAATTATGGTTTTTTTTGAGGTGAATTCAATTTATTTTATTTTATTTTGAATTTATTTTCCCAAGTTTATTTTATTGAAAATAAAATAAATAATCGATTTGAAAAATCATTTTTTGAATATATTTGATTTGAAAAATCATTTATTTTAATGTGTTAATTGATTTGAAAAATCGATTTGAAAATCGAAAAGAACTCGTTTTGAACATGCGTTTTTGAGCTCGATTTTAGCTCGGTTTTTGAGCCCGTTTTCTTTGCGAGTTGGCACGAATATCGAGTACACTAACCAACCTAAGCCTCTACCCATCCACCCCTGTTCGAACCCCCATAACCACGGCCCAAATTCCATCCCAAACACCCCCCAACAGCCCGCATATACACGAGCAGCCCCCTGTTTTGGCAGCTCAATCCCGAGCCCAAAACCCGCTCCAAATACCACCAAAACCCGTACCCATTAACTCTAACCCATACCCTAGTATCCTACCCATATTACCCTAGCTTAATCACCAAGAAAACCCCTCTCAAACCCTCACAAAAGCTGCTGGACAGCAGCTATGCGTGAGCAGGCCCGACTGCCTCTCCCTCTCTTTTGCCCTACTTTAACTCCTTATTAATACCCACCCTTCACCATACATTCATTCTTCTAAGTTCTCCCCACATCCTACCATCACCCACAAGCTTTAAACCTCAGAAACAAACCCTAATTGCCTCTCAAAAACCCTCCACAAAACCGACATACAAACTGAAACTGTTTGTGTGTCCTCCTCGAAAAACAATTCGTTCCTCCCTCAAACCTCCATCAAAACTCGAGTTTCTTGCTCCTAATTAACCACATAACATCCATCTACACATTAGACAAAGATTTACGAGCCAAATTGCCCTTGAGAGTACACGAAATCCCTCGAAAAACAGAGTGTTATACACTCTGTTTTCGCGGTTTGTTCTTGTCTGTCCAGTTCTGTTTGTGCTCGTTTTTCGTGCCCAATAACCCAAAACGAGCAAGGTTTGCTTTAAGATCTCTGTTCTCCTCTCTTTCTAGTTTTCAAAACATCTTTTAAATCGAATTTTCATCGTGAAACGAGGGAGAAATCATCGTTTGAAAGTTGCTGTCCAGATTTGCCAAAAACGCGTGTTTGCTTTGTTTCTTCGTCGACGACGGCCTCTCGAGATAAAATCTACCATCGATTACGACCCAAGACGGTGTCAACGATACATGTAGGTTGAGGGTGCATCAAATCCTCCTCTTTCTCTTTTTTTTATTTCGTTTTTTATGTTTGTTTTTCTTATAGTTTATTTTTGTTTGTTTATCGCTTTTATTTATCGTTTAAATTAACTATGAAACTAGTTTAGTCCGAGTATGAGTTAAAGTACCACCATGAACACCCCCGTCTCATTTACATATCCTCGTGTTCAAGGTAGGGCATAAATAAAACGAATGTCTAACTTCCGTTCCTCGCTTTTGACCCTTTGTTGTCTCGGCCAATTCGACCCACCTTAGGACCCGTTGCATGTTAGTATGACCTCTGATTGTTAACATATGACTTATTTAGACGACATTAGATCAATTTAATAACCTAATTAGACATGTTAGGTGGCATCGACATAGCTTTAAAAATCGATTAACAATCCTATAACCTAATTGAATACATCTTTCTTTTCACTTGATTTCTCGCTAGCATAGGAGTGCGTGATTAGCACCTTCCTATTAACACTCGACGAGTAAGCATTAATCTTATGATATCGTGACCTAATTGGACCCTTTAGGCCGTGTAGAATACACACTCGTGCGTTTCTTCTCAATCGATCAACCTGTCTTATAACTCGTTTTCTAACTCGTTTTCTAATCCGTTTCGCAATCATTCGATCTAACTAATGAACCTAACCTAGGAACTAGGATGGCCTTGTCTTGGCCGTGAGGGTGGCCGTGGTTTGGGCCGTGAGCTTGGCCGTCTTCTTTGTCTTTCTTGCTTCGTTTTTCATACCTTTTGTTCTTCGTTGTTTCGTTGCTTGTAATTTGTAATTTGTTTGTCGAGTTGTAATTTTCGAGCTTGTTTTACTTTTATCGAGTCAAAACCTCTTCAAAAACTTTAGTCTTGTTTAGTTAGACGGTTGTGCCCCAATGCAAGTGAGAGCATAGTAAATCGCATGTTGTTTAAAGCAACATGGCCCGATTTATGCTAATGCATGCTTTGGTGCGTAGCCCAATGTCTAATTCGATGAGATTAAGTGAAAGCACGCACTACGAGGAGTGACCTAAGGCCGTGGGTCATGTAAGCCGTGGGCCACCCCTCTTGTGCACGTTTTTCTAGGCCGATTGGCCGTGTGTGTTATCGTGTACGGTTTTGTATGTAGCAATTGTATTTAGATCGAGTTGTATTTCTAATTTCTCGTTGTGTCGGCATGAAATGCCCGGGTTGTAATAGGTAGATCCCAACGGCTCCCCCATTCCCCCTTAAGCCTTGTTTGCTTTGTTTTGTATGTTGTTAGATCAATCAACCCACATGCTAAATTACAACTTTGACAAAGTTAGTTTAGTTGCATCTAAATCGACATAGAAACTTCACATGTTAGGGTTTTGAAAACAATGTTTGCATTTCATATATCGTAGTAGCTATGACCTTGTTTGAAATCCGACACTTGACTTAGTAGAGGCCGTTATTGACGGGCGGGGTTAGGTGTCCTTATGGGCTTCCTAACACGTACCCTCACCCCTTACTCAAGATCTATGGTTTGTGGATCCGTCTAAATACCATTGGATTACGAGAGTCATTCAAATCGAGTGATATAGGGTACAAGTCTTTATCTTTAATCACTCGTAGTCGATGGGCTTTATGCTTTTCGATGAAAGGTGTAAAGTTGACTTGAACGGTTCCAAGTTCCCAAAAAACTTGGTGGCGACTCTAATATGTCTTAATTTGATTCGAAAGAACCTCGAGTCGATTATGCCTAGTGTGGATCCCGCGGACGCGGTTCCCGAGGGCCTTGTCCACAGTTTGGCGACTCATTTGGGAAAAGAGGACTAGTTACACTTTGTTTCTAGGGTCTTTTCCTCCGAGGTGAAACTTGAAAAGAAAGTGTTGGAAAGTAAAACATTACTCATAGTGCTACGATTCATGCATAAACCCTTAAGGACTTGCCCGGGCCGTCCCAGCGTTTCTTCGTGATGCGTGGGGGGCGACGTCCCACTATGCTAGGAAGCTGCACATTGCTCGCTTCCACTTCACCTCGCGTGGTTCTTGATGGTGGGGACGATCTTCTAGGTACTCTACCTTAAGACACCTTGCTCTATAAGACCGCAAAAGGATGGAGGGCATAGACCTTCTTGTAGAAGACTTGCCGAGACTTAAAGATGTCTAGGAGCATACATCCTTGTAACATGAGAATGACAATGTGCAAATTGTTTTCCCGAGTCTTTTCGAAATTTCCCATGTCCTTTTCAAAACCGAAATTTTGAACAACTTACTTTCAAAATAGCATGGTTTTAAAAACGCGGAATCTTTTGCCCAAATAGGACTAGAATTTTCGGCCCAAAATGAGCTTTTATAGCCGGCATGCTGCCCATTTCAAATCTCATTTTCGAATCAATCTTTCGTTTTTCAAAATCAATCCAAAATGCCTCTCGAACCTCAACCAAGCATGAAATGCGTCAAGTCATGTCCAGGTCATGGCCGTGTTAGGCCGGGTGTGTTTCGTTCTAAGAGTCTAGAACACGACCTTGTTGGGTCACCCAAGCTCACCTCTTGGGCCTTGAGTCATGTTGGTCGACCTTTTGGTCTAGGATAGTCCACAAAAACGCCCAAGCTAGGCCATTTAGGGCGTTTCACCCGAACCTATGGGCTATGTTAGTCCAATCACGGGTTTGGCCACACCGAGTCCGGTTTATAACCGATTTATGACAGTTGAGTCATGTCGTTTTGTCAAGTCTAAAATGAACCAAGGTCTAAATCCAACCGTGAGTCGAACCTTTGGTTAGTCAGTCTCAAGTCGAGTCTTTGTTTGAGTCAAGTTGGGGTCGTGTCCTTAAGTGTGCAGGGGCTCTTACTTTAAATATTGACTCAATACGGGGTTTTCTTGTAGAAAGGCCGCCAAAAACCCGACGTCAAGCAATGGAAGATGCTGTTAACAAGCTTACTGAGGCCGTGAACCTCATGATGACCCGAATGGATGCAATCGAATCTAAGCTGAGTGAAGATTCCCCTCCATCTACCCCACCTCTGACTGATTTGGAGAAACGGTTCAAGTTCATCGAAGACTGTTTGAAACTCTCCCAGGGGAAGAACATCCACTATGAGAATGCTAGGGCCTATGCCCCGGTTCAGGATAAGTTGCCCACGAACATAGTACTCACTGACATCCCAAAGTTCAAGGGCACCGAAGATCCAGTCCACCATGTTAAGGCCTATAAAGGGTACTTAGCACTGAAGGGAGTACCGCCGACATGCTCTCTCGAAATTTTTGCCCAATCTCCGGATGAACACCCGAAGGCGTGGTTCTATAATCTTGACCTTAAGAACTTCCCCACTTTCGAAGATATTACGGTGGAGTTCGTAAGCACTATCTTTGATAATGTCGAGATTCAAACCAACATAAGAACATTAGAGGTGATGACACGAAATAAAAAAGAAGGCTTTACTTGAATTCCTCGCAAGATGGCGCTGAAAGCGTGAAATTAGCCAAGAAGCCTGATGAAGTTGAAATGGTAGATAAGTTCGTAAAGAATCTACGACCTATTTACCGCAATGCTCGAAATACAGAATTTTGGCTCTTTCAAAGAATTGATAAGAATCGGGATAAAGGTAGAAGATGATGTCATAAGGGCAGAGGCTGAAAGGCCGAAAGGGTACCAAGGGGCCTCATCGTCTAAGGGCAAGGCCCCAGCAACGGCCCATATTGATGAAGCCATCAATCTCTTAGAAGGGAAATCGAAGAAGTCGCAGCGCCAAACACCTAGGGCATTCACCGATATCGGATGTACTTATACATACGCTCTCCAAAGGCTCATAGCCCAAGGAAAGCTGAAGCCTATTGGTCCAACTACGGACCCTCCCGCTGATCAATAAGGTAAATGGTATAAACCAAATGCCTACTGTGCCTTTCATCAAGGGAAAGGCCATGATACTGAAAGGTGCTATCGACTGAAGCACGAAATCCAAGACATGATTGAGAATGGAACACTCCCAATCCCAGCTGTCAAACCCAATAACATCACCAATCCATTTGGCGATCACGCCAACGTTGTTTCCGTCGAAGACAATGTCGATTACTCCCATCTTATCCGCCCATGTCACTTGAAAGGGGTGTTTATCGGGAAAATTTTTGTGGATTGCTTTGAATTCTTGCCAAACCCGAAGAATGAAATTCAAGTCGGGAGTCTCGCTCTAGAATGTACTCCTCTCGTTAACGAAGTTAATAAAGGACAATTCGATTCACCAACCATCATCACTGGCGTAGATCCTCAGAGGACTACCTCAGGATGGAGGCAGACCATCAAAGGGATCAAGGACTAAAATCGAGCATCTAAGCTGACAGCTGAACAAGGGAAGCTCAAGACCAGATTTGAAAAATTATGAGTCGGGATCTGTTTCCTAATCTTAGTTGAGTCGAGTCTAGGACTTTTCTTTCTTGAATTTGAGTCGTTTGTTCCGCGATGTCCTAGGGTGTGTCCTAGGAATCGTTTCTTCGAGTTTGTTAAGCATTTGCCTTCCCAATAAAAAGTTGCAGTTTCGTTTCCAAATATCTCTTGTTTTCAATCCTCAATTATTCCGAAAACATGATAAAATGCACAACACACTCAAAGGCATCCCTGGGGTAGAAATATGTCCCGTTTCAAAATGTAAGGTACAATAGGATTCCGTGTTTGATTCCTTTACCTATTCCATGTCTGGCGGTAGAAAACCTCCATCAGAACCAGTTATTTTGACAAGCTTTTAGATGATTCTAGGACGAACCCGGACTAGCTCCTTGTTTTCCATATCGATGACAGAAGGCAAGCCTTTTTCCCACAAAATCATTCCCTCTCGAAGAGAGAAGATATCAACCCGTTCTAAGAAGGAATTGATAATTCTAACCCAATTTAGTTGGCGAAGCCCAGTTTTCAAGGTGTATCCATTTGTGACTAAGAGAATGAATAGAAGATCATTTTCAAAGAGAGAAAAAAGATGAAAAAGAATGAAAAATGAGAAAAAGAGAAAAATTGGAAAAATGAAAAAAAATGAAAAAAAGAAAAATGAAAAAAAGATGAAAGAAAAAGAAAAAAAGGAAAAAAGATGTTGAAGATATTGCGGAATGCTTTTTAGTTGAATGTCGAAGTTACGGAAGCCAGAATTCAAGTCAAGTACCCATAGTTGAGGTTCAATGGGCGAAGCCCAAAAGCATAAGTAGTGACCTCTTTACCCTCTAAGTCCTTCCTGAGACAGTTACAAGGGGATAGTTAGGAATTTTGAGAATCATTCCGCTTGTGCTGTGATGGGAGTGTCGTCGGGGCTCTCAATCAAACACATTTGTAATACTCAACAAACAACTAGTTAGCGGTAAGTCGAGGTCGATCCATGGGACGGTGTGCTTTGGGTTCTAAGTCTATCTATCTCAATTTATGCTAGTGTCACAATTTGTTTGGGTTTGTAGTTGTGTCTAAACTAATGCATGCAATATAGTAAAACAAGCAATAAAAGGAAGGATGTAAACAAATGATTAAGAGTGCTAGGATATCATGGGGTCATAGGGGATTCATGGTGTTGATCATACAAATATGTTCACAAGGTTGCAAGCAATTAATGTTGTGGATGAACCGAGTTGGGTTATATCTTACGGTTCATAGGAAGAGTTGGGTCCCGGAGCCGAATCGATTAGATTGTACAACACCTACAAGTCGACTTACTTTCCTCCTATTCAACTTTTATGCATGGTCTAACAAGACTCGAGTTGGTTTATATCTTACAAGTCAAGTTGAAAAGATAAGAGATGGTAAAAATGCAAGGATTCATAGGCTTAGCATTTCATCAAACATAACATGTGCATAAAGTTGACATCACAACAAGCAAGCAATTTGATTATGAAAACACATTAGATTAAGCATGAATCAATCCCATGTTGGTTTCCCCTAATTACCCATTAATCCTAGCTAAAGAAACTACTCACTCATTATCATGGGAAACATGTCATTAATGGTGTCAATCATCACAACAAGTATAAACATGATAATAGAATGAAGAAATAAACAATAAAGAGTAAAAGGGTAAAAGAATTATACCAACTTGAGATGATCCAAATAATAAAACAAAGAATAATAGAAGAAACTTGATTGATTGATGGAAGGTTGTCAATCTCCCAATAATAACCCAATAATCTTCAATTACCCAATAATAAACTTGAATAATAAACTTGAATAATGATTAAGGAGAGATTAATGTGTAATTTGTGGAAAGATTAAAGAGTAATCTATTCTAATCTACTCCTAATCTAATCTAAAGAAGGATTTTCTACCCAAAAACATCATGCTTGATTAATTACAAAGATGGGGTATTTATAGTGGAAATTAGGGAGGATGCATTAGGGTTAACTAAGGGCTAAACTAGTAATTACACTTTTGAGATTTGAGCAGGGAGACTCCGGTATTTTTCGGAGGAAGGGAGTCTTTCTTTGAAGCTTGGAGAAGATAATCCGTGCTGTGAAGAAATCCGTGCGTATTGGGGTCGGGACGGGCGGATTCTGGCAATGGAATCCGAGCGGATTCAAGAGAATCCGGGCGGATTCTGGTGGGGCAATCCGAGCGGATTTGGGAGAAAGACGCTCGGATTGTAGCAAGGGAGGAATCCGCTCGTCCCGAGCGAAATATGGGCGTCCTGGGCTTCAACCCGAGCGGGTTGAATTTGACCCGAGCGGGTTGAGCTGTATCTTGAGCTCGGATTGTAAAACGGACTTTATTTCCTCATCCGGACTCCTATTGGAGTGATTCAAAAGCCTAGATCACTTGATTTTTCGATGCCGTTCCATCTAGCATATTTTCAAAGCCAAAGGAGCAACCCTTGGTTCGGTTTTTGAGCGATTTCTTCTTGTAATGCCTTCCCTCTCGTCATTTTTACTTTTAACCCTTTGATCCTTCTACATACACTTTATTCCTACATCTTTGGTCATCATTCTTGCCTCCTCTTCATACTAGTCCATCTAATATCATCAATAAGCTTCAAAATATGCACGAAAGACGGGAATTTCCGCCTTATTATCTCCTTTTCTACAAAACATATGAAATGCGATAGAAAAGCAAATAGGAAGGTTTTGACGGATAAAATGGCCATGAAATGCTATAATAGTATGCAAAATAGGCTCAATTAGGGGACTAAATGTGCGCTAATTATGGTCACATCAAAGATCCCCAAACCGAACCTTTACTCGTCCCGAGTAAAGAGGTGACTAAAACTAGACCTTTATTTAAACTAACCTAATAACATAGCCGATATGAGACAATTAGCGGGTCTCACTCCGCCCCTTCAACTCACAACAAGACAACCATGAGGTAGGATGCCTTCTTGCAAGGCAAGGTGGGTCTTGCCAAAATGGCGATACATCCAAACATTAAAGCACACAAAATCACATAATGGATGCATCTACAAAAAGAATAGCCACTTTCCTCATCTAAGTGGCGGAAATTATCTACAAGGGAAGCAATTCAAGGGTACACAATCCTTCATAGATGCAATTTATTCAAACTACTAAGCCTAGAAGGATACCAATAAATCACCTCCAAGTTGTGTCAAGCTAGGGTACCTTTGTCCTCAATCGTTAAATGCTTTTGTCAAGAGTAGACTCCCTATGGTGTTAGAAACACTGGAGGATCGCGGAATTCCCCCTCTTGCCTAGACAAGAAGAAGGGTCGTCCCCTCTCTACCATGCACAAAAATGAATAAGATGGAAAAGGGATCGATAGTATTTGAGTTTCATTTTGGGAGTTTGCTTTCGTTTTTGTTTTTCCCCAATTTCTTGTGGCATTTGACATTTGAGAACACTTTCTTTGCCATTTCTTTTTTATTTTTGGCATTTCAATACTTGACAACTTTTTGTATTTCTTTTTGAACATTTTCAAAGTCACCCCAATTAGTAACGAGGGTGCCTTGTATTTGAAGCTTAGGAGTTCTATTTTTGCTCCTCTTTTCTTTTGATGCATTTTTGCAAACTTTCTTTCACTTTTCATTTCATTGAACTCAAATTTTTGAACAATTTCTTTTTGTGCCCATTCCCTTTGATGACAAAAATATGGTAGAACATGGATGATGATAGATGTATGCATGGTTTCAAGGGTCACCTTGGAATAAACGGTAGCCAAGGAGTTATCACACCACAAGGTACTCTTGACTAGGCCTTAATCCATGGGTCAAAGTATACTAGCATGACACATCCTAGGGTGTTTTACAAGTATTCTAACAAGAAAATTCTTAAGAAGAAAAAGCATCTACTAGGGCCTATATACACTTGTCAAGCTTCCCAAGTAGACGGTTTCGCAAAATTTTTCTAACATGCAACTACATGCCATGATGCAACTAACATATATACACCTTAATGCATATGATTCTACCAACTAATATGCCATATAAACTAAATGCAAGTCCTAAATTCACATTGTTTTTACCGCATCAATCAAAATAAAGCCACATAGTCATTAACATAAAGAGGAAAAAGGAGATTGGAAAGATCATACCATGCGGTCTTCAATATCCTCATGTCTCGGATGTGGCGTAGCCAATCAATGTGAAAAAGGATGAACAAACACAATATATACAAAACAATATATACAAGTCTACACTACAAAGGAAATGAACTTGTTTTTGGATTTTTAAATTTTTCAAATTTTTATGGTTTTTGTTTTTACGAAATTAAAAGACATATTTTTGGGATTTTTCAAAATTTTTCAATTTTTATCATTTTTTGGAATATAAATTCCCATCCCCCACTTTATTTTGGACATTGTCCTCAATGTACATGTAGGAGTAGGAATGAAAAAGAAATACATGTTTTTGGATTTTTGATTTTATGGAAATTGAAGTACAAATGCAATGATATGATATGAATGAATGCATGCTCTAACTAAGTGCAATTCTATATAACATATATAACAAATGAATGCAATCTAAACTATACTATATGATGCATGATTTAAACTATGGTCACTTATGATCAAACCTCCCCAAACCGATTTAAACACCATTTCTAGTGTAGAAAAGAATAGGATTGGTCATTAGTGACTATGCATGAATTTTAGTCTATATGCAACTAACTACATGAATCATGTGAGATATATTACAATGCAACTATACTATATGAACTAACTAATGTAAATGCAATATGAAATATAATACAAATGCAAGCTAAATGTATATGTACATAACTAAATGCAAGTGGAAATGTAATGCAAAGTGAAAGAGAAGGGTATCTTACAAATGGTGGTTTGAGGTAGGACTCCACCAAACTATGTTCAAATTGTAAAGGTTCTTGTCCATAGAGCTCAAGGCTCTTAGTAGAAGATCAAAAGCTTGTGAACAAGCTCCAAATAAGCATAAGTATGGGTTGCTCCATTTGAACACGAAATTTGGCCAAGGAATTTTGTCATATATCCTTTCTTTCACCTTGTCCTTGGCACTAGAGCTTTCCCGATGCTTCAAACCAATTAGCCTATGATTCTTGTCATCATAAGGTAAGAAGTATGGTTCATGGTTGCCCGGAGACTTCCACTCACTACCCTCTCTTTCACTTTCGGTGATGATGATAGCACTTTGATTTGTCAATCCTTCCAAAGTAGAAGGAGAATTCTCATAACATTGATGATCGGATACCTTAGGAGTTGAGATTGTGGGTGCCAAACCTCCACAAGCACGTTCATTTGCAATTTTGTTCTTGAGCTTCTCCACCAAGTACCCTTTATATGATGTTTTGACCTTTTGGATAAGGTCCACCATATCATCTCCAACAATCATAGGTTCCATGGTGGGTGCGAAAAGGTCTTCATGGTCAATAGGAAAGAGGAATTCATCTTCTTCATGGAAGCATACCTCAAACTTCTCAAGGATGGGCTCCTCAAGTAAGGCAATCTCACAACTCCATTCCTCTTCTTCATTGCAAGACACATATCCCGCACAAGCTTCTTCCATAGGCTTGTCATCGTCGCTATCTCCATAAGAATCATAAATGGGGGCTTCACTCTTCTTCACCAACTCATTCTCCAACACCTCAACATCTACTTCAAATGACACACCCTCATACTCACAAAGGCTAAGAGTATTTGGCTTACTCAACCTCATGTCTTCATCATCAAATACCACACTTTCATACTCACAAGAGCCCAAAGAGGTTGGCTCTTCCCACTTCTCATCAAAGGTAACTCCTTCAAACTCACATTCATGGTCAATGTCCAAGGAGTGGTGGGGGGTGGTTTCTTGGGATTCTCTCATTTGGGCAATTTGAATCTCCAACTCCTCACTTTGGGCAACAATGCCTTGAAGAACATTGTCCCACTTTTGGCTCTCCTCTAGCATTTGTTTGAAGAAGTTTTGTTGATCTCCCATCATTTGGAGAATCATATTTTCAATGGGTTCATCTTCTTGTTGTGGGTAGGTGTGAAAGTGGTTGTATTGTGGCAATTGAAGTTCATTGTGAAATGGGTATTGGGTGGGGTGATTATGGTGGGAAAATTTGGGGTAATAGTTAGGATTTTCGTTGTACGAATAATAAGGTAGGTTTGTGTTGACTTGCTCCTCAAACTCCCCATACCCATAGTCATACTCAAAAGATCCAACATATTCTCCATATGTCAAGTTTTGAGCCATCATAGCTAAGACAAGGAAACAACTACAAGCATGGAAACTACACAAAAACGGTAAGAACAATCCTTGAGGAACAAGTTCCTCAAGGTGAAAGCACAATTAAAATAGACAAACAAGTAAGAACTTAATCACATAGCACCATCCCCGGCAACGGCGCCATTTTGATGGGAGTGTCGTCGGGGCTCTCAATCAAACACATTTGTAATACTCAACAAACAACTAGTTAGCGGTAAGTCGAGGTCGATCCATGGGACGGTGTGCTTTGGGTTCTAAGTCTATCTATCTCAATTTATGCTAGTGTCACAATTTGTTTGGGTTTGTAGTTGTGTCTAAACTAATGCATGCAATATAGTAAAACAAGCAATAAAAGGAAGGATGTAAACAAATGATTAAGAGTGCTAGGATATCATGGGGTCATAGGGGATTCATGGTGTTGATCATACAAATATGTTCACAAGGTTGCAAGCAATTAATGTTGTGGAGGAACCGAGTTGGGTTATATCTTACGGTTCATAGGAAGAGTTGGGTCCCGGAGCCGAATCGATTAGATTGTACAACACCTACAAGTCGACTTACTTTCCTCCTATTCAACTTTTATGCATGGTCTAACAAGACTCGAGTTGGTTTATATCTTACAAGTCAAGTTGAAAAGATAAGAGATGGTAAAAATGCAAGGATTCATAGGCTTAGCATTTCATCAAACATAACATGTGCATAAAGTTGACATCACAACAAGCAAGCAATTTGATTATGAAAACACATTAGATTAAGCATGAATCAATCCCATGTTGGTTTCCCCTAATTACCCATTAATCCTAGCTAAAGAAACTACTCACTCATTATCATGGGAAACATGTCATTAATGGTGTCAATCATCACAACAAGTATAAACATGATAATAGAATGAAGAAATAAACAATAAAGAGTAAAAGGGTAAAAGAATTATACCAACTTGAGATGATCCAAATAATAAAGCAAAGAATAATAGAAGAAACTTGATTGATTGATGGAAGGTTGTCAATCTCCCAATAATAACCCAATAATCTTCAATTACCCAATAATAAAGTTGAATAATAAACTTGAATAATGATTAAGGAGAGATTAATGTGTAATTTGTGGAAAGATTAAAGAGTAATCTATTCTAATCTACTCCTAATCTAATCTAAAGAAGGATTTTCTACCCAAAAACATCATGCTTGATTAATTACAAAGATGGGGTATTTATAGTGGAAATTAGGGAGGATGCATTAGGGTTAACTAAGGGCTAAACTAGTAATTACACTTTTGAGATTTGAGCAGGGAGACTCCGGTATTTTTCGGAGGAAGGGAGTCTTTCTTTGAAGCTTGGAGAAGATAATCCGTGCTGTGAAGAAAACCGTGCGTATTGGGGTCGGGACGGGCGGATTCTGGCAATGGAATCCGAGCGGATTCAAGAGAATCCGGGCGGATTCTGGTGGGGCAATCCGAGCGGATTTGGGAGAAAGACGCTCGGATTGTAGCAAGGGAGGAATCCGCTCGTCCCGAGCGAAATATGGGCGTCCTGGGCTTCAACCCGAGCGGGTTGAATTTGACCCGAGCGGGTTGAGCTGTATCTTGAGCTCGGATTGTAAAACGGACTTTATTTCCTCATCCGGACTCCTATTGGAGTGATTCAAAAGCCTAGATCACTTGATTTTTCGATGCCGTTCCATCTAGCATATTTTCAGAGCCAAAGGAGCAACCCTTGTTTCGGTTTTTGAGCGATTTCTTCTTGTAATGCCTTCCCTCTCGTCATTTTTACTTTTAACCCTTTGATCCTTCTACATACACTTTATTCCTACATCTTTGGTCATCATTCTTGCCTCCTCTTCATACTAGTCCATCTAATATCATCAATAAGCTTCAAAATATGCACGAAAGACGGGAATTTCCGCCTTATTATCTCCTTTTCTACAAAACATATGAAATGCGATAGAAAAGCAAATAGGAAGGTTTTGACGGATAAAATGGCCATGAAATGCTATAATAGTATGCAAAATAGGCTCAATTAGGGGACTAAATGTGCGCTAATTATGGTCACATCATGCTGTTACACCCAGCCTTTAGGGTCCAGATATGGAAATTTGAACCCACATTATTTTCTAACCCATTTGCACTCGGGTTTTGTCAAACCCGAGACACCTTTTCCCATTTATAACAACCAAATCCTACTTCCGCCTAGGATTGACAAAAACAAAACTCACAAAAACATCCCAAAAAACACCAATGTTGGAATCAGGGGAAAACATCAAAGGGTATTCACAGATCTGGGAATAACATATGGCACCGCTCTGAGGATACTTTCTTCAGAAGGATTACTGCAACCTATTGGTCCCACTCCGGATCAAAACCCGAAAACATAACCCAATTTTGGAATGGCTATGCATATTGTCGATATCACAGAGGCAAGGGGCATAAAACTGAAGCGTGCTACGAGCTCAAGCATGCCATAGAAGATGGAATTGAGGATGGCAGGTTTTCCTCCTTACTCCCAAGACCTCCAGACAATGAAACTGGGCGGCCTTATAGGAAGTTCATCGATTTGGGTGATCGACAAGATGAGTATTCTGCCAATCATTTGATAAAAAGGAGAAAGGTAGGCTCAACACCATGCTATCAGCATGGAGATGAGGCTTTAGTTAAACATGTCATTGACTGCCTTCACCCAAATTATGCATCCCGTTTGAAGGGTTGTAACATCAAAAGCGTCGAGGACCTATCACGTAAATTTCTCGCATCGATGAAATCATTAAAGGAGGCTCAACATCTGCGACCCCTCCCGAAAATAAAACCTTCCGCATTACCGATGTAAAATATGTGGAGCCTTCGCGTAAAGAGCCACACACCCGCAAAGACAATTTTCGAGACTTGGGCATGCCTTATGCCATTGCTTTTAGAGTGCTTGTCTCTGAAGGACTAATCCAACCGATTGGCCCCACTCCAGATCTTACACCCAATAAAAGAGGCCTGTTTTGGGACGGTTCCCAATATTTCCTATTCCATAGGGGTAATGGGCATAACATAGAGATGTGCTGGAAGGTCAAACATATCATCCAAAATATGCTCGATGGTGGCAGGTTGTCTTTATCAACCCTTAATCATTTAATGGAAAAGAAATGTTCCCATGGACGCCTTACTCCTCAAAAACAGGACAACCTTCTAGGACCTCATCCTTCTGGCGTCCCAAACAACGGGGGTGAAGTGCTCAAGTGGGTCAATGCTCAAAACCAGACATTCAAGCCGCTGGATGCTGCGAAAGAGACCTTCGAGGGGGAAAGTGATGATTAGGAGTCCGTATCTACGATTGAGTCCGAGTCCGAGTTCGAGTCTTAGGTTTTCTCATATATATCCAAGTGTCTGTCCTTTTATTCCTAAATGAAAATCTGGGGGTCCGCATGAGTCACATGTATTCATCGAGTTTGTGCTTCTCCCCTTTACCATTTCCCGTTGACAACGAGAATTGATTTGAGATTTGATTTAAAAACAAACAATATGTTCCAATTCAATGTGAGTACACTCGAGTGACGTTTCGTGCCGAGTAAGCAGAGGACTCAAAACTCCGTGTCCATTTTCTTTACCTATTCCATGTCTGGCAATAGAAACCTTTCAATAGCGCCCAATTTAGAACGAGCTTCTATCAAAGGGATTCTACGACGAACCTAGATAACAAACCAAGAACATCTCCTTGTTCATGATCAATGACGGAAGGCAAGCCCATTCCCCACAAAAACATTCCATCACCAAGAATCAACCTCTAACCAACGTGTACATCCCCATCCGCACCTTTACCTGCCTCGAACGAAGGACGGCAAAGAACCAATAGATCAAAAACAAAACCAAAGCAAAAGGCCAAAATCAAAGGCCCAAGCCAATATCCATTCACCCAAAGCCAAAGTAAAAGGCCAAAATCAAAGGCCCAAGCCAATAGCCACTCACCCGAAGCCAAAGTGAAAGGCCAAAATCAAAGACCCATGCCAATAGCCATTCACCCAAAGCCAAAGCGAAAGGCCAAAAATCAAAGGCCCAAGCCAATAGCTATTCACCCGAAGCCTAAGCGAAAGGCCAAAATCAAAGGCCCAAGCCAATATCCATTCATCCAAAGCCAAAGCTCAAGGCCAAAGCAAAAACCAAAGCCAAAAGCAATTCACTCAAAGCAAAAACCAACGCCAAAGGCTACTCACCCAACGTCAAGGCCAAGATCAAAGCCAAAATCAAAACAAAACAAGATTAAAACCCTTTTCTCAAAAAGACCAAAATCCAAAGAAAGCATCCAACACACAAAATCCTGGACAAGTGAGTCCGAAAAACCAAGTCCAGGACCAACAAGTCCAAAGCCTGGACCAACGAGTCCAACACATCAAATCCCGGACCCACAAGTCTAAAACACCAAACACTAAAACCTCAACCAAAACTCCTTCACCCCTAAGTCCTTCTACAGACTGTTACAAGAAGACCTATCTAGGATCCTGGGGATTCCCCTCAAGATCATAACCAAAACTGCTTCACCCCTAAGTCCTTCTACAGACTGTTGCAGGGAGACCTATCTAGGCTTCTGAGGATTCCCCCTCAAGCTCGTAATATCACACCTTAACCTTTATGGTCCAGACATGGAAATCTGACCCCATATTATTTACCAACCATTTCGTGCTCAAGGCCACATCAAGCCGGAGACCCCATTCCGCACCACACTACAAGCCGTTACCCTTCGGCCTAAACACCACAAAATTCTTGCTCCAGATTTTTATCTGTTAAGCAACCCCATTATTACCAAGCTCCACATTCGCTAATGTTGAAGCCATTTTTCACCACAATCCCCACGGAGTCCTCGAATGCTTTGCTATCGAGAATGGGACATACCTAATCTACTCTTAGAGTCCACTTTTTAGTGTGCTCAAATGATAAGGAACTTTTTCACAAGTTACACCTCTTCGATTCATGATCAAGAGGTATTTATCTCCAATCAACCTTCAAGTCACCAAACGGAATTTTCCGTCGTGACCCTTAACTCCAGATTTTTATCTGTCAAACAAACCATTATTACCAAGCTCCACATTCCATAATGTCGAAGCCATTTTCACTCTAACCCAGATACGCAGTCCTCAAATGCTTTGCTACCGAGAACGGGACATACCCAATCTACCCTTAGGGTCCACCTTTTAGTGTGCTCACATGATAAGGAAAATTTTTACAAATTAGACCTCTTCGATTCATGTTCGAGGGGAATTATCTCAAATCAATTTTTCGAGTCACCAAAGGGCTTTTACCGTCGTGACCCACACACTTTAAGGTCCTAACAACTCGCTTAGGCACACACAGTTCAGAACTACGATCTGGTTTGATTTCACACCACGTGAATACGTAGGCAGTCCCTCAAGGACACAACCATACACCTCAAAATCACTTCAAGGTCCTAACATCTCGCTTAGTCACACACTCAGAACTACGATCTGGTTTGATTTCGCACACATGCGAATACGTAGGTAGTCCTATTACAAGGGCACAACCACACCCCCACACATATTCAATTTTCACACCTTCAATTTGCAACCCATTGCAAAAACCACTCGTAACTACGATCCGGTTTGATTTCGCAAACACGCGAATACGTAGGCGATCCCTTAACAAGGACGCAACCGCACACCCATTTCAATCGCAACAATCAACATCAATCCTCAAAAGCAGCCCACCTAGCCGCAAAAATTAATCTTACACTTCTTTACTGTGGGGCTTCTTCCTTAAAACGTCGCTCATTCCTTATTTTGTCAAATTCCCCACCTTCTCACTCAGGGGGGGCTTCTCTTTGAAGGCGTCACCCGTCCTTTATCCACAAGCATATTTTGAGTCTCAACTATAGTCCAAAACAAAACCGCCCATAGCCTAGTGCTCTGGTTGTACGATGACAAGGTCTTGGTTCCGCTCTCGAATCATCATGTGTAGATACCCGTATCCGTCGATATTGGAATTTATAGAGAACTCGACAAACACCCGATGATGATAGGACACATGTATTCTTTAGTTGTCATTGTCATTATTTGGAGCTCGTTTTACGATGTAGAATGGGCGTCGTCGATGAAGTATTTTATTAATTTAAATGATATTTAAATTAATGTTTTTTTTTAAGTGAATTCATTTTATTAATTTAAATGATATTTAAATTAATGTTTTTTAGTGAGTTCATTTTGTTATTTTAAATGATATTTAAATTATGGTTTTTTTTGAGGTGAATTCAATTTATTTTATTTTATTTTGAATTTATTTTCCCAAGTTTATTTTATTGAAAATAAAATAAATAATCGATTTGAAAAATCATTTTTTGAATATATTTGATTTGAAAAATCATTTATTTTAATGTGTTAATTGATTTGAAAAATCGATTTGAAAATCGAAAAGAACTCGTTTTGAACATGCGTTTTTGAGCTCGATTTTAGCTCGGTTTTTGAGCCCGTTTTCTTTGCGAGTTGGCACGAATATCGAGTACACTAACCAACCTAAGCCTCTACCCATCCACCCCTGTTCGAACCCCCATAACGACGGCCCAAATTCCATCCCAAACACCCCCCAACAGCCCGCATATACACGAGCAGCCCCCTGTTTTGGCAGCTCAATCCCGAGCCCAAAACCCGCTCCAAATACCACCAAAACCCGTACCCATTAACCCTAACCCATACCCTAGTATCCTACCCATATTACCCTAGCTTAATCACCAAGAAAACCCCTCTCAAACCCTCACAAAAGCTGCTGGACAGCAGCTATGCGTGAGCAGGCCCGACTGCCTCTCCCTCTCTTTTGCCCTACTTTAACTCCTTATTAATACCCACCCTTCACCATACATTCATTCCTCTAAGTTCTCCCCACATCCTACCATCACCCACAAGCTTTAAACCTCAGAAACAAACCCTAATTGCCTCTCAAAAACCCTCCACAAAACCGACATACAAACTGAAACTGTTTGTGTGTCCTCCTCGAAAAACAATTCGTTCCTCCCTCAAACCTCCATCAAAACTCGAGTTTCTTGCTCCTAATTAACCACATAACATCCATCTACACATTAGACAAAGATTTACGAGCCAAATTGCCCTTGAGAGTACACGAAATCCCTCGAAAAACAGAGTGTTATACACTCTGTTTTCGCGGTTTGTTCTTGTCTGTCCAGTTCTGTTTGTGCTCGTTTTTCGTGCCCAATAACCCAAAACGAGCAGGGTTTGCTTTAAGATCTCTGTTCTCCTCTCTTTCTAGTTTTCAAAACATCTTTTAAATCGAATTTTCATCGTGAAACGAGGGAGAAATCATCGTTTGAAAGTTGCTGTCCAGATTTGCCAAAAACGCGTGTTTGCTTTGTTTCTTCGTCGACGACGGCCTCTCGAGATAAAATCTACCATCGATTACGACCCAAGACGGTGTCAACGATACATGTAGGTTGAGGGTGCATCAAATCCTCCTCTTTCTCTTTTTTTTATTTCGTTTTTTATGTTTGTTTTTCTTATAGTTTATTTTTGTTTGTTTATCGCTTTTATTTATCGTTTAAATTAACTATGAAACTAGTTTAGTCCGAGTATGAGTTAAAGTACCACCATGAACACCCCCGTCTCATTTACATATCCTCGTGTTCAAGGTAGGGCATAAATAAAACGAATGTCTAACTTCCGTTCCTCGCTTTTGACCCTTTGTTGTCTCGGCCAATTCGACCCACCTTAGGACCCGTTGCATGTTAGTATGACCTCTGATTGTTAACATATGACTTATTTAGAGGACATTAGATCAATTTAATAACCTAATTAGACATGTTAGGTGGCATCGACATAGCTTTAAAAATCGATTAACAATCCTATAACCTAATTGAATACATCTTTCTTTTCACTTGATTTCTCGCTAGCATAGGAGTGCGTGATTAGCACCTTCCTATTAACACTCGACGAGTAAGCATTAATCTTATGATATCGTGACCTAATTGGACCCTTTAGGCCGTGTATAATACACACTCGTGCGTTTCTTCTCAATCGATCATCCTATCTTATAACTCGTTTTCTAACTCGTTTTCTAATCCGTTTCGCAATCATTCGATCTAACTAATGAACCTAACCTAGGAACTAGGATGGCCTTGTCTTGGCCGTGAGGGTGGCCGTGGTTTGGGCCGTGAGCTTGGCCGTCTTCTTTGTCTTTCTTGCTTCGTTTTTCATACCTTTTGTTCTTCGTTGTTTCGTTGCTTGTAATTTGTAATTTGTTTGTCGAGTTGTAATTTTCGAGCTTGTTTTATTTTTATCGAGTCAAAACCTCTTCAAAAACTTTAGTCATGTTTAGTTAGACGGTTGTGCCCCAATGCAAGTGAGAGCGTAGTAAATCGCATGTTGTTTAAAGCCTTCCGCATTACCGATGTAAAATATGTGGAAAATAAAACCTTCCGCATTACCGATGTAAAATATGTGGAGCCTTCGCCAGAAAGAGCCACACACCCGCAAAGACAATTTTCAGACTTGGGCATGCCTTATGCCATTGCTTTTAGAGTGCTTGTCTCTGAAGGACTAATCCAACCGATTGGCCCCACTCCAGATCTTACACCCAATAAAAGAGGCCGGTTTTGGGACGGTTCCCAATATTTCCTATTCCATAGGGGTAATGGGCATAACATAGAGATGTGCTGGAAGCTCAAACATATCATCCAAAATATGCTCGATGGTGGCAGGTTGTCTTTATCAACCCTTAATCATTTAATGGAAAAGAATGGTTCCCATGGACGCCTTACTCCTCAAAAACAGGACAACCTTCTAGGACCTCATCCTTCTGGCGTCCCAAACAACGGGGGTGAAGTGCTCAAGTGGGTCAATGCTCAAAACCAGACATTCAAGCCGCTGGATGCTGCGAAAGAGACCTTCGAGGGGGAAAGTGATGATTAGGAGTCCGTATCTACGATTGAGTCCGAGTCCGAGTTCGAGTCTTAGGCTTTCTCATATATATCCTAGTGTCTGTCCTTTTATTCCTAAATGAAAACTGGGGGCTGTCCGCATGAGTCACATGTATTCATCGAGTTTGTGCTTCTCCCCTTTACCATTTCCCGTTGACAACGAGAATTGATTTGAGATTTGATTTAAAAACAAACAATATGTTCCAATTCAATGTGAGTACACTCGAGTGACGTTTCGTGCCGAGTAAGCAGAGGACTCAAAACTCCGTGTCCATTTTCTTTACCTATTCCATGTCTGGCAATAGAAACCTTTCAATAGCGCCCAATTTAGAACAAGCTTCTATCAAAGGGATTCTACGACGAACCTAGATAACAAACCAAGAACATCTCCTTGTTCATGATCAATGACGGAAGGCAAGCCCATTCCCCACAAAAACATTCCATCACCAAGAATCAACCTCTCACCAACGGGTACATCCCCATCCGCACCTTTACCTGCCTCGAACGAAGGACGGCAAAGAACCAATAGATCAAAAACAAAACCAAAGCAAAAGGCCAAAATCAAAGGCCCAAGCCAATATCCATTCACCCAAAGCCAAAGTAAAAGGCCAAAATCAAAGGCCCAAGCCAATAGCCACTCACCCGAAGCCAAAGTGAAAGGCCAAAATCAAAGACCCATGCCAATAGCCATTCACCCAAAGCCAAAGCGAAAGGCCAAAAATCAAAGGCCCAAGCCAATAGCTATTCACCCGAAGCCAAAGCGAAAGGCCAAAATCAAAGGCCCAAGCCAATATCCATTCATCCAAAGCCAAAGCTCAAGGCCAAAGCAAAAACCAAAGCCAAAAGCAATTCACTCAAAGCAAAAACCAACGCCAAAGGCTACTCACCCAACGTCAAGGCCAAGATCAAAGCCAAAATCAAAACAAAACAAGATTAAAACCCTTTTCTCAAAAAGACCAAAATCCAAAGAAAGCATCCAACACACAAAATCCTGGACAAGTGAGTCCAAAAAACCAAGTCCAGGACCAACAAGTCCAAAGCCTGGACCAACGAGTCCAACACATTAAATCCCGGACCCACAAGTCTAAAACACCAAACACTAAAACCTCAACCAAAACTCCTTCACCCCTAAGTCCTTCTACAGACTGTTACAAGAAGACCTATCTAGGATCCTGGGGATTCCCCTCAAGATCATAACCAAAACTTCTTCACCCCTAAGTCCTTCTACGACCGTCATTGTGCGGGGAGACCTATCTAGGCTTCTGAGGATTCCCCCTCAAGCTCGTAATATCACACCTTAACCTTTATGGTCCAGACATGGAAATCTGACCCCATATTATTTACCAACCATTTCGTGCTCAAGGCCACATCAAGCCGGAGACCCCATTCCGCACCACACTACAAGCCATTACCCTTCGGCCTAAACACCACAAAATTCTTGCTCCAGATTTTTATCTGTTAAGCAACCCCATTATTACCAAGCTCCACATTCGCTAATGTTGAAGCCATTTTTCACCACAATCCCCACGGAGTCCTCGAATGCTTTGCTATCGAGAATGGGACATACCTAATCTACTCTTAGAGTCCACTTTTTAGTGTGCTCAAATGATAAGAAACTTTTTCACAAGTTACACCTCTTCGATTCATGATCAAGAGGTATTTATCTCCAATCAACCTTCAAGTCACCAAACGGAATTTTCCGTCGTGACCCTTAACTCCAGATTTTTATCTGTCAAACAGACCATTATTACCAAGCTCCACATTCAATAATGTCGAAGCCATTTTCACTCTAACCCAGATACGGAGTCCTCAAATGCTTTGCTACCGAGAACGGGACATACCCAATCTACCCTTAGGGTCCACCTTTTAGTGTGCTCACATGATAAGGAAAATTTTTACAAATTAGACCTCTTCGATTTATGTTCGAGGGGAATTATCTCAAATCAATTTTTCGAGTCACCAAAGGGCTTTTACCTTCGTGACCCACACACTTTAAGGTCCTAACAACTCGCTTAGGCACACACAGTTCAGAACTACGATCTGGTTTGATTTCACACCACGTGAATACGTAGGCAGTCCCTCAAGGACACAACCATACACCTCAAAATCACTTCAAGGTCCTAACATCTCGCTTAGTCACACACTCAGAACTACGATCTGGTTTGATTTCGCACACATGCGAATACGTAGGTAGTCCTATTACAAGGGCACAACCACACCCCCACACATATTCAATTTTCACACCTTCAATTTGCAACCCATTACAAAAACCAGCTCAGAACTACGATCTGGTTTGATTTCGCAAACACGCGAATACGTAGGCAGTCCCTTAACAAGGACGCAACCGCACACCCATTTCAATCGCAACAATCAACATCAATCCTCAAAAGCAGCCCACCTAGCCGCAAAAATTAATCTTACACTTCTTTACAGGGGGCTTCTTCCTTAAAACGTCGCTAATTCCTTATTTTGTCAAATTCCCCACCTTCTCACTCTGGGGGCTTCTCTTTGAAGGCGTCACCCGTCCTTTATCCACAAGCATATTTTGAGTCTCAACTATAGTCCAAAACAAAACCGCCCATAGCCTAGTGCTCGGTTCAGACGATGACAAGGTCTTGGTTCCGCTCTCCGAATCATCATGCCTCAGAGAAGGATCTCAAACAAGCAAACGGTGGCAAAGATGTCTGGAGAAGATAATCAATTCATGTTCCTCAGCCGAGCGGACCTTCTACCTCAGGGATTTGATACGTGCTAACACCCTTTCTTGGCTAGGAGTTGCACTTACATGTGCAAGGTCTCTCAAAGTCATCCCCGTGTCGTGTCGATACTAAGTCTGTACCACGTTCACGACTGCCCATTTGTCAGTCAGTCAGTATACGTCTGTGTGATTCAGTGTCCCAACGGTCACGTGTCTCCAATCTATCAAATCACAGATCTACGAGTAACAAGACTCGCCTTTAAGCTTCACAATATTCAAAATTTCTATCTCCTCCCGCGTAAGATATTACGTGCTAGTTGCTTATATGCTAACTGCTCACATGCTTATGTGCTTACGTGCTTATATGCTTACTGATGCGTGTCTTTTATATGATGTTTTACATCCCATTTTACACGCATTTCAGAGCTCATTCATGTAGTTTATGCTACATTTCTCCCTATTTCCGTCTACTTCCGTATTTTTGTACATTATTGCAGAAATGTGAAGAATCCAGCGGAAATCGAGCTAAATTCGTCCCCGAGTATCCTACATTGCATTTGACGTGAAGTATTCACTTAAGGAACGAGCTTGGCGCGCATTTTGAGGCCTAAAAGATAAATCCACGAGATTATAGAAGTCAAGTAGCAGCGCAAGCAGTCGATCGACCACTACCTTCAGTCGATCGACCAACCTGTGGGTTCCGAAGTTATCAGACATGAGGCTCGATCGATCGACCACTACTATCAGTCGATCGACCAAGCTGCTATCCCAGACGAGAATTAAAAGACCGAGGAAGCGCAAGCCCATGATGTTTAGGTTTTGATAATAAGTGTTACGTATGTTTGCTATATAACGTAACCTAGAACATCAGAATAATCATTGAGTTTTTTTCCCGATTTTACCTATGTTTTTACACAGTAATATTTAGTTTTATAATTAGGGTTTGGAATATTGGTTAGCATTGGAATTTTCGTTCTTATTCTCAATCGTTCCTCTGCAATCTCGCTATTCTTCTGCCTTATTTCGATTTATCCTTATTTCATTGTTAGTATAGAATTGCTAGTTAGTATCCAAAGCCAATTATCGTTTATCGCTATTTGTTATTTGAATACTCCAAGCATGAATTCATTAGTTCATATTGTTATTGTTGTTTTTATCAGTACCATGAGTAGCTAGATTAATTGTGCTAGGATGTAGGCGAATTATAGCGTAGGCGGCGTAGTATTGTTTTGGACTGAATTCGCGTGTCAGTCGATCGACCGCCATACCTAGTCGATCGACTGACCACGTGAGGTTACCTTTCATTTTAATTGATTTTAATGTTGTATTTAACGAATCGAATGCATGCGACTAGTTGAATGCTTAATATATGACTGACCCATTAGATCGAAAGATAGGGAAAGTTGTTAGATCACCAATTAAAATGACTAAACTATGCTGAGATCGAAAGATAGGTAAAGTTTAGATTATAAGTCACTTTTCAGGACGAGAGTCAGTATTAGTGATATTAGGGACTTGTAGTGAGATCGAAAGATGCTATTTGTTAAGAGTGGACCGAGAGGACCTCTTTATTTCCCGCCTCATGTGTTTGATTTAGACCTGTTTAGTATGTTGTCGCCGAAACTATAGTGAACCGACCATCCTAGTACCCTTCTTTTATCTGTTTTATCCGTCTTTTTAATTTACTGTCTTTTATTGCCTTTAGCTTTAGACCAAATCAACTCAACCCCCACATTCGTTACCTTAGACCAGAATTATCTCAATATCTACTTCCCCTATCAAAAGAGGCCGAATACATTATCCGACAACAAAAGGGTGAACTTAAAATGCCCTCCTCTTCCATTGTCACACCACCCTATCCTTTCGAGTACCAAGAGTTCAAGCCCGAAGGTGTTGAAGCAAGAAATGATTATTTGACTCTTCTTATGCAAGAGATGCACAAGCAAGCTTTCGAGGACCGGAAAGATGCTTACTTATCTCAATATCCACCCCTCCTACACTTAGCTAGGCAAGGACTACTTGATCCTTCATGTCCTTTGCCTAGTTGGGCGGATAGGGAAGTCTTCTTTCGAGTGCATCTAGGGTTGCTCCGGGTGATAATGAGGTTGTCGGTAATGAAGAGGTTGATGATAACATTGATGAAGAAGCTAGTAAAGAAGGAGAAGAGGATGATGAGCAAGATGAAGAAGAAAGTGAAGAGGAAAGTGGCGATGAGACCACTTCTAATGAGGAAGGTGATGATAGTGATGATATGATGGAAGATTAGCAAGCTTTGGAGGCTCCTACCCTCTCGAGGTTTGTTCTACTTCTTTCTTTGTTTTAATTATTTATCTTGATCATTGTTGGAGTAGTCCTAGCACCATAGAGGACTAACACCTCGGCCCCATTGAGGTGTTCTCATTTTATTGTTCCCACCTTTCAAAATCCAAAATGACAAAATTAGTTTCATGCATTGCATAGTGTGTGCATGAACTACACCCATCCTTAGGACATTAGAAATAATGTCTAACTCGGTTTGGGGAAGCACATGCATACACAACGGGAGGTAATCTAAATTATCCTCTCCGTCATAAACAGAAAAACCATGCATCATGTAGTGTAGATTAGTGTAGCTTGCATTTAGTGTAGAAATCATGCATCATGTTTGCATAATTTCCCATCATTTTGGCCATTGAGGACAATGCCCATATTAGTGTGGGGATGGGGAATTCTAACTTAACCTCTTATTCAAAAATCCAAAAAAATTGAAAAATTTCGAAAAATCATAAAAATTTGAAAATTGAAAAACCAAAAACAAGTTCATTTCCTTTGTAGTGTAGTCTTGTATATATTATTGTATATATTGTGTTTGTTCTATCCTTGTTCACATTGATCGACTACGCCACATCCGAGACATGAGGATCATGAAGACCGCATGGTATGATCTTTCCAATCTCCTTTTTCCTCTTTATGTTAATGACTATGTGGCTTTATTTTGATTGATGCGGTATAACAATGTGAACTTAGGACTTGCATTTAGTTTATATGTCATATTAGTTGGTAGAATCACTTGCATTAGGATGTATATAATAGTTGCATCATGGCATATAGTTGCATTTAGATAAAATATTTTGAAAAGTGCCTAATTGAAAACTTTGACAAGAGCAACTAAGCCATTACAAATACTTTTTCAACTTAAGACTTTGCCTACTAGAATGGTTATAAAACACCCTAGATTGTGTCATACTAGTGTCTTTTGACCCATGACCCAAAGCCTAGTCAAGGGTTTGCATGTGAGTCACCTATTCCAACCCCGTGATGCGATGTGGACTTGGTTAACTTGTCTAGGTGACCTTGATTGACCCTGTGGTAAGGCAACCCAAAAATACTTTCTATCAATAAGTTTGAAGTGCTCATTTCGAAAATTTGGTTATGTGGAAGTAATTTATTGCTAAGGAAACCTCAAATGTTATGAAATGTTGAAATATTAAGAAATTTAGTTGTTTTGATGGAGGCGTACCACTTCGATGTGCTTTGGAGAGGGATCCATTGAATTGGGCCCCCACACGGTTGTGAATTCAACCGCCCAGAGACAGAGTGACTATCACCCCGAAAAGCTATTGTCTAGAGGTTAACCGGTTGCCTAATAAGCGATTGGCGAAAGCAAAGGACACTAGCCCGGAAGGGACAAACCCCAACTTAAATTTTTGAAATGTGAAAGTTAAATGAGGTCAATTTTTGAATACTAGTCATATCCACCCTTTGTTTATAACGATTTGAGCATTTCATTCCCAAAAAGCCTTTTTGTCAAGCCACTTTATCGAGCTTGGGACGATCCATGACCTTTACTCTTGTATAGAATTCGAGACTTGTCATGTCATATGCTGCTAGCATCATAGGGATCATCATTCCATAACCATCTGATCGCTCTTGACGAAAGCATTTGGAAATTGAGGATGAAAGTAGTCTAGTTTAACACCATTTGGAGGTGATTTAGTGCCATCCTCTTAGCCTTAGTAATTTGTTGAACTAGTATTTGTGAAGGATTATATGCTCTTAAATTTGTTCTCCTTTAGTGCCTCCGCCACTTGATGAGGAAGTGGCTATTCCTTTTGTAGATGCATCCATTATTTGATTTTGTGTGCTTAATGATTGGATGTGTCGCCATTTTGGCAAGACCCACCTTGCCTTGCAAGAAGGCATCCTACCTCATGGTTGTCTTGTTGTGAGTTGAAGGGGCGGAGTGAGACCCGCTAATTGTCTCATATCGGCTATGTTATTAGGTTAGTTTAAATAATGGTCCTAGTCTTTGTCACCGCTTTACTCGGGATGAGCAAAGGTTCAGTTTGGGGATATTTGATGTGACCATAATTAGCGCATATTTAGTCCCCGAATTAGCCTTGTTCCCATGCTTTTTAGTGCATATTTGGGTCATTTATTGTCTTTAGTTCTTTGTTTTGCATATTCTTTGAGGTTTTGTGTACTTGGTAGGAAAGGAGTGCAAACCTTGCATTTTCATGGCAAAATGAGACTAAATTGATTGAATTCAATGACCAAGCATCAAGGAGAGACAAGATTAAAAGGCCTTTGTACATATTATAGTAGTTGGGCAATGACGCGAAAGGATCCTTGCATCCCCGAGGAAATCCCCAAGGATTTTATGAAGGAAAGGAAGAAAAGAAGAAAGAAGTGAAGCTGTCCAGCAATCCGTGCGGATTGACTGGAAGACGCCCATCCTCCACCTCCACAATCCGACCGTCTTCTCCCAAAGACGCCCGGGCAGCAAGCCCAGAAGACGCCCGAATTCCCTTGAAGACGCCCGGGCAGAGCCTCACAAATCCGGCCGTCCCATCCCTAAGACGCACGGATTCCATTCCAGCACAAATCCGTTTCTTCAAGCTTCAATGAAAGATGCCCTTCCTTCGAAAAATACCGGCGTTTCCCTGCTCAATTCTAAAAAGTGTAATTACTAGTTTAGCCCTTAGTTAACCCTAATGCATCCACCTAATTTCCACTATAAATACCCCATTAGTCTAATTAGAAGAGCATGTTCTTCTTATCAATTCTTAGAGTAGTTAATATCAACCAAATCTCTCTTTAGTTTTGTAATCAACAATTAATCAAGTTTTAATACAAGTTTTATTTCCTTAATCTCTCTTTTGTTCATCCTTTATTTTGGGTAATTGAAGATTATTTGGGTTATTATGTGGAGATTAACAACCTCTCAATCAAGCATCAAGTACTTCTTTTATTCTTTGCTTTATTATTGGAATCATTAGTAGGTATAATCCTCTTAATCACTTTTTAATTATTGTTAATTACTTTCATTTATTCATCATGTTTTACTTTGTTAGTATGATCGACAACCTTGCTAGCATGATCAACATGATAATGAGTGAGTAGTCACCTAGCTAGGGTTAATGGGTAATTAGGGGAAACCAACATGGGGAATGATTCATGCTTAAATTAATATGCTTTCATGGTTTATTTGCTTGCTTGTTTTGATCTCAACTCATGCACATGTTATGTTTGATGAAATGCGAGCCTATGAATCCTTGCATTTTTTTTACCCATCACCTATCTTTTCAATGAGACTTGTAAGACATAAACCAACTCGAGTCTCATTAGACCATGCATGTTGTTGAGTAGGGAAGATTAACTTGACTTGTAGGTGTTGTACAATCTAATCGATTCGGCTCCGGGACCCAAACTTTCCTAGGATTGTAAGACATAACCCAACTCAATCCATCACAACAATAATTGCTTGCTTATGATTTGAGAACATGTTTGTATGATCAATTCCCATGATTCCCCTATGACCCCATGACACCCTAGTGCTTTTTATTAATTGTTTACAACCCTTTTAATTCATCTTGCTTGTTTATTTTCATTGCTATTTAGTTTAGTGACCTTCTACATCAACCCAATTGTGACACCCCTAAGACACCACTAGTTTCAATAGAAATCTCATCTCAATTCCCGTCCCTTGGGATCCGACCTTTACTTGCCTCTTTACTAATTGTAGAGTTGTTTGTGAAGTTATAAATTGTGTTTTGGTCTAGGTGCTCCTAACGACATGTTACCGAAAAGATTTAGTCCCGACCACATTTATGACTAATATATTGTTTTTTGAAATGTAAAGAAATGAAATAAAAGGTTTTAAAATACCTTTTAAAATGTAATTAACCAAATATTATCACCGAAACACGGATTAAACCGTCATGGTATAAGCAACCAAGGGTGAAAATGTTTTATGGTTAAAAAGATTCACCATAAATATGATTTTAAATGGTAAAAACCGGTTTGAAAATTGGTAAGAATCAACCAGGGCACCCCATTGAGGCGTGAGGCACCTAGTGGTGTTTAGGGCCTTCTATTTTGGTCAAAACTCAGTTTTGGCTCATTCGATCCTTATTTTGGACCATGTTATGCAAGTTTTAGCATATTATAGTCATAAAATAGATAAAAGGACATGAAAGAAGAGAATATTTACACCCTCATACTTACATGCTAGGCTTGAGACGAGAAATCGACGAAAGTGTAACAACTTGTTAGGTCGGAAAACTCGGTTGAAAACCGTTTTAGCAATGTAAAGAGTGTTTTGTTAAGTTTAGTGATGGTGTAGTTGGTCGAGATGGTCGGTCAAGTGATTTAATACACAATGACAGTACCAAACAATGTGTATGGCTTGTATTTTCCATCGGTAGATCGAAAATACGTGTCGGTTTGTGACTTGTTAAGAAGTCGAGTCGAGAATTTTAAGGGAGAGATGATGAGGCAGACACTTGCGTACCTTCAAATGTTGGCATTTGAGGGGTATTTATAGAGAAATGGGTGGTTGTGTGCGTTTTGAGCGACGTGGCCGCATGGGCTACTCAAAGAGGCGCGAGCCATTTCGCGGGTCTTCAAGCTGTCTTATCACTATCACGCAATTGAAATCATGATTTGTTCTATCCTATGTTTTGGATAGCATGATTTCTACTTGACCATTTAAGTATTCCGGGAATACTTAACATGGAAGTTTTGAGAAGTTTGTTTTTTGTGTTTAACTCGTTGAAGTCGGGATTTGAATTTTTGAGTCGTTTTGGTCCAGTGTCATTTTTTACTCTAGTTAGTGTCATTGTGACCCCGTCATCGTGCATAAAACACTCCAGGTACTTTTGAAATGTTTTGAAATGTTTTTTTTTTTCAAAATCGATTTGAGTTTTCCGACGTATAGTCATACAAAACTGTCGATTAAAGGCTGCGATTCCTAAGCATGTTGTAGTCCGATAATCATCGGGTGTTTGTTGGAGACTCGACAGATACTGGGTATCTACAAAACTATTTGTATTTTAGTTGGCAATGTTGAAACTAATGTCTATAATGTTTTCGGTCTTTTGTGGACATGTCGGTCAGTTGTTATGATAATTGACAATCAATTGAAATTGATATCACACTGGAAGTATAAATGTGTCATACACATGAAAGTGCCATTGAATGTGTGAGGAAAGGTTATATGTGATTAGATCGCAAGTGTAAATGTGACGATATTCAAAGTGTAAATGTGTCATTTACATGAAAGTTTCATTGAAAGTTAAATGCGGTCAGATGGGAAAGTGTAAATGTGATTAAATGGGAAGTGTAAATGTTATCACACTGAAAGTGTAAATGTGTCGTACACATGAAAGTTTCATTGAAAGTTAAATGTGGCCAGATGGGAAAGTGTAAATGTGATTAAATGGGAAGTGTAAATGTTATCACACTCAAAGTGTAAATATGTCATACACATGAACGTTTCATTGAATGTGTAAGGAAAGGTTAGATTTGATTTAATTATAAGTGTAAATGTTACTTGAAATAACATTGTCAATTCAAATAACTTCATGTAACACAATGTTTGGCAATCCAATAAAACAGAGACATTTTGGTCTTATGACAGTGTAACTCTGACGCTTTGGCTGGGTAACTTTGTTACTTTGTTACTCAAAGTTACACCAAGAGCATTTGAAAGTGGCGCTGCCATGAGACCGATTCCTAATCCCTGGTTCCAGTGATAGCACATCAAAATTCAAAGTTACACATTCAAAATACAAAAGCTACATCTTCTTTTTGGTCAGACGACCCCTCGCATAATGATGTTTGTTCTGAAAAGGGGTTAGGGCAGTTCATCTTGTCGTGATTTGTCATTCTCTTGCAATTCTTACACTTGCGTTTGGGTTTTCTAGTCAAGGCCAGTGGTTTTGTTTTGGTTGACAACATTCTTTTACCGCTACCCTTATTTTTTGAATTCTTAGGTGGGAATATCGTCACCACCTCACTGGCCGTACAATGCATAATTTTCTCCATTTGTTGATTTTTATTCAACACTTCCCCTAACGGTGATAGCTTATCCTTAAATCCCCTAATATAGCGGAGAAGCTTTCAACATCAGACACACCTTTGCCTCGAAGGAGCCCTACGGTCTAATGAACTTCCGACCACATTATTGGCATTGCAATTTGTTTTCCATCGATGATTTACATGTTGTCTGTCCCTTCACCATTACAATTGAACATACGGAATCGGAGACACTCTTCCGTCCATGTTTTTATAACATAATCGTCTGGTATAGAAGGGGGATAGCCTCCCAAGCCATTGAGGAGGACGACAATGAAATGTGGGGTTTCCAAGCCGTAAACGCCATAACTGATGAATCGGCGACCGCTGAGTGTGACCCGTTCACCAACCTCACGGTCAACCGTATTATGATGCGCCAGGGTTACTTCCCGGGTTTGCCGCTCAATCCACTAAAGGACCCATTGCCTCCCTTGAAACAAGCTAAGGTCCCCAACATTCCCTTTGGGCTGGGGTACGAACCTACTGACCAAGATATCCGGGAGATGAACCTCCTAATCCGAAAACGCAAGAAGCACGGAGTCATCCTCCGTCCCTACCACCTGACTCTCAACGGATACTTTGTCCCCGAGGGAGAGTCCGAGCTCTACCACGGCTTTTCGGAACCGATCTATGACTTTGTGGCGAAGGCTAGGTACCCGGGAGTGGAAGTATTCCAGGACTGCTACTTTATCCCCGACAACATCGAAGCTGCATCAACTGAGTCCAAACCGTCACCATGCCTTGACGGACAAGCTGTCACACTCCTCTTCGGGGAAGATAACACCAAACACCTCGACTATGAGGACATCATCAACATCGCCCTGAAAGACAATCAATTTGATCCAACCACCTTGATCTCCGATACTGACCCAGAGAAAGCTACCTAGGGCTGGAGGAAGACCATCAAGTGGACCGATCGCCAGGGCCGCATTCTCAAGATAACAACTGGAGAAGGCCCTATGTTCAAGGAGGGAAGTGAAGAAGGATCTGAGTCGGAGTCTGAGTCGCAGTCAGAGTCTGCCGTAGCTCCTAACACTCCTGATGTCCCAGTCAAGGTCCCCTTCCCACTGTTTTATCACAAAGTCGTGGCTGATTCAGAGGCTGAGTCCACTAGGGTCACCCCCACTCCCACGAAAGGTGACAACCTGGAGCACATTCTGTGGGCCACTTCCTCTCTTTGTGTCGCCCGACCGACCACGAGATGTCTGTCCTTTCCGAGCTTTTCGCTCGTGTCAACTTAATGAACGCTAAGTTTGCTTTTGACTCGTCTCAATTTAACTGCAATACGATTCTGAATGACTATGAGGAATTTGACTTGAGTGACTACCCACCTCACTTAGCCAAAGAACTTGACAAACGGGAAACCAGAACCCCCATGATTGAGGAAACCGAACCTATTATAGTAGGAACCGACAATACACCTCAAGAACTTAGGATAGGGACAACCCTGGACCCCTCGGAAAGACAACAGTTCATTGACCTCCTCCACGAATACAAGGACGTGTTCGCCTGGTCTTACAGAGATATGCCTGGGATTGACAGAGAAATTGCAGAGCACCGAATACCCATTAAACCCGGAGCTAAACTTGTGAAACAGAAGCTACGCCGGATGCGTCCTGAGTGGGCCCTAAAAATCAAAGAAGAGGTGGACAAACAGTTCAAGGCTGGGTTCATCAAAGTGTCTGAATACTCTGACTGGGTGGCCAACATTGTGCCGGTACCAAAGAAAGGCGGAAGAATTCGGGTTTGCGTCGACTTCAGGGACCTGAACAAGGCGAGTCCAAAGGATGACTTCCCCTTGCCACATGTTGACATTCTGGTAGACAATACCGCCGAGCATGCTCTCCTATCCTTCATGGACGGGTATGTTGGGTACAACCAGATTAAAATGGCTGAAGAAGACATGCACAAAACTGCGTTCACTACACAGTGGGGTACATATTGCTACACGGTCATGCCTTTTGGCCTCATCAACGCCGCAGCAACCTATCAAAGAACCGCTACTACTCTCCTACATGATATGATGCACAAGGAGGTAGAGGTATATGTCGATGACATGATTGTCAAATCAAAAGTACGGGACGGCCACATCAGTGCCCTCCGGAAATTCTTCGCTCGTCTGCGGAAATATAACATGAGACTAAATCCTCAGAAGTGTGCATTCGGGGTCACCTCCGGAAAACTCTTAGGACATGTCGGCAGCAAAAGAGGCATTGAGATTGATCCAACCAAAATCAAAGCCCTTCAACAAATGCCTTGGCCTAGGAACGAGAAGGAGATTCGGGGATTTCTCGGTCAGGTCCAATACATCAGCCGGTTCATTGCCAAGCTCACTATGATTTGTAACCAATATTCAAAAAGCTTCGTGCCTCCGATCACACCGATTGGGACGACGACTGTCAGAAGGCCTTCGACAGGATAAAGGAAATCCTATCCAAACCTCCTGTCCTCATGCCACCTCAACCGGGCATTCCTCTATCCCTATACCTGACTGTTACCAACACAAACCATTGAGCAATGCTAGCACAAACAAGTTAGTAACGAAGAACGCGCCATCTACTACATCAAAGAAAAAGTTCATTGAGTACGAGACGAGGTATACCCAATGGAAAAGACATGCCTTGCCCTAGTATGGTCAACAAAGAAGCTGCGGCATTACATGCTCAGCTACTCGGTCCACATCTACTCCAAGATGGACCCGGTTAAGTACATCTTCGAAAAACCCGTACTAAACGGAAGGCTGTCTAGATGGACACTCATACTGTCCGAATTTGACCTCAAGTTTGTACCCCTTAAGGTTATCAAGGGAAGAGCAGTCGCTGACTTCCTGGCCGAAAATCCCGTCAACGAGGATCCAACGACCGACACATGGTCACTTCCTGACGAAGACATCCTTTGTGCCGACTCCGACACATGGGACCTATACTTTGATGGTGCATCTAATCTGAGAGGCTTCGGGGAAGGAATCCTTCTAATATCACCAAATGGAGAACACGTTCCGATCTCGGTCAAGCTAGACTTCGCCGTCACCAACAATGCCGCTGAATATGAAGCATGTCTCATCGGCCTACAAGCAGCCATCACACTTGGCATCAAGAGACTGAGGGTCCATGGCGATTCCTCACTCATCATCAATCAGGTATCCGGATCATGGAAAATCCAATCTGACAGCTTAGCTCCCTACCAAGCAAAGATCAGTCAAGAGGCCGAATTCTTCGACCAAATCGACTACTTCCACTTGCCACGAGAGGAAAATCAATTTGATGATGCCCTGGAAAAACTTGCCGCGCTCGTCAACATACCTGACGACATGACGTCAATGCCCCTATGTGTCGAAAGGCGGAGCGAGCCAGCCCACATTTGTGCCATTATCGACGACGAGGGAAGCCATGATGAACCTTGGTACCAAGCCATCCTCAATTACAAAACCAAAAACGAATTCCCTCCCAACTCTGATCAAAGAGGACAAAGAGCCATCCGTTTACTTGCATCACAATTCGTGATAAACCAAAATCAACTCTACAAAAGAACTCCCCAAGGAATTCTTCTCCTTTGCATTGACCATCACAAAGCCAAGAAAGTCATGGGAGAGGTTCACGACGGAGAATGTGGCCCTCACATGAGTGCAATGATGCTTACACGGAAAATCATGCGGCTAGGTTACTACTGGACCACCATGGAAGCCGATTGCCGTAACTACGTCAAACATTGCCACAATTGCCAAATCTTCGCCAACATACAACACATACCACCATCCCTTTTATACACCATGACATCACCCTGGCCATTCTCAACCTGGGGCATCGACATCATCGGGAAAGTCAACCCGATAGGCACCAAGGGGCATTGCTTCGTCCTCGTCGCCATCGACTATTTTACCAAATGGGTAGAAGCGCAGTCATATGCAGTCTTGACCGCCAAACAAGTGGCCAAGTTCATTCAAAACAACATCATCTGCCGATATGGGGTACCCCACGAAATCATCAGCGATCAAGGCTCTCACTTCCGGGCGGAAACTCAAGCTTTGCTGGACAAGTACAAAATCAAGCGACATCGATCATCCCCCTACCGTCCCCAAACCAACGGAGCGGTGGAGGCAGCGAACAAAACTCTTGTCACCATTATCAAGAAAATGCAAGACAACTACCGCGATTGGCCGAGCAAACTCCCATTCGCACTCTGGGGATACCGAACCTCCATTCGAACACCGACAGGCGCCACACCCTTCTACCTAGCATACGGTATGGAGGCGGTTCAACCGGTAGAGTTAGAGGTCCCTTCTCTACGCATCCTACTGGAGAGTCAAGTCCCTGAAGCGGAATGGACCCGTCGAAGGTACGAACAACTCACTCTCCTAGACGAACGGCGACTCAACGCCTTGCACAACGTCCAGCTATACCAACGACGTATACAACGGGCATTCAACAAGAAGGTTAAACCCAAAAACATCCAGGAGGGCGACTTGGTCCTCAAGTCAGTTCGAGCACCATTACCCGTCGATCCGAGGGGAAAATTCAAACCCAACTGGGTCGGGCCATACCTGGTCAAGAAAATACTTTCGGGGGGCGCAGTGAGACTGAGCGACCTAGATGGGGAGGACTTTACAAACCCGACCAACCTAGACCAACTCAAGAAGGACTACCCTTGAACCCTAGCAACCAATAACCTAGCCTAGTTTTACAACTAGCAACGACCTCAACCCTTTTCAAGTCATGTTCCTCAACGTGTTCTGATTTGAAATTGCATGTTTTATCGAGTCTAAGCTGCGGCACTTTGCCCGTTTCAAATGTCCTTTGATCTGTCAAAGGCAACGTCCATTTGCACTAAAACAAAACAACCCCTGAACAACGAGCATGGTTTGATTTCACCTCTTCAGGTGGATACGTAGGCAGTCCCTCTTAAGCCTGAGGGATACAACCACAAAACCCTATCAAATTCACTAAACATTTCGAACTACGATCATGGTTTGATTTCACCTATTCAGGTGAATACGTAGGCAGTCCTTTCTTTCACGAGAAGGATACAACCATTCCCACAATCAAAAAAACATCACCCACATCAACTTCCAAAAAAAAGAAAGGGAAAATCATTCCCTTTCCCACAAACATACAAAAAGTGAGCCTTTCTCCCTTTCCACAAAATACCACTTTCCCAAGTGCAAATGTTTAGGACGATTCAAATCGAATTGCCTTTACCAAATGGATGGAAGAAACAAGCGTTCACAATTTTCGACACGAGCAATCCTCTTATTTAATTAATAATGGGAGGGATTACAATTCCAACAACAAATAAAGCTCGACGAGTCTACAACTTGTCAAAGCTAAGGTGTCAACTAACACACCTCACATAGTAAAACTAGCACAAAACACACAATAACTAGCTAGTACAACATAATAAAACCTCACAACAATAATACAACATAATAATAAAGTGGGTAATGGAGGTCTTCACTCTTCCATTCTACCCTTGCCTTTTCCCTCGGGGTACATCTTCCCCTTGTTCTTCTTGTGGCCCGCCTAGCTTGGACTTCTTCCTCGGAACGGATCCTAAACGGATCTAAGACGGCGACGGCCTCCGGTCTAGCACAAGACCCCATATTCGACCCAAGACGAGCTAATGCACGGCCCACCTTATTCTTGGGGCCGGAACCCCTCCTCTTCGGTGGTCTCATCACATCGGGGGTAGCTCCATCAACAAAGAAGGCACGGTTGGCCTTGCCAACCTCTCGATACTTCAAGTCGACAACCTCGTCCTTACGGAATTTGGGTCTCTCTTCCAAGGACGGAGCTCGTGACCACTTGACATAAGCGGGAGTCACCCATGTCGTGGCAACAGGGTTTGGTACCTCCCAAAGCGGTCGAGTGGCCCACCACCTTTCAAAGAACTCCACAAGCTCGGAGTTCAGGAAAACATTCTCTTGGACAAGAGTATCTTGAGCGGGCACCTTTTGTTGACGCCCCATTTGCCTCATGAGCCTTTCGGGATAAATGAAGGAAACAACCTTCAAGCCCACCACCATCAAAGAACGAGGACTAGCACCCGAAGTGGGCAACCCCGTGAAGGACCTCAAGTGCCACCACGGCACCACCCAACGGATATGAGGACCACCCTCCTCCGCCAATCTTGCGGCCCAATAGGCCTCGGTGGAAGCAAAACCATCCGGGTATAACTTCTTCCTCATGGTAAGGTGACGGAAGGAATAAGAACAAGAATCAACCGGAGGCTCTACATACCTTAGCCTCTCCAATAGCCACACTTGGAGGATCCTTGGCGATCCAAAAGAGGGAGCTTCTCCACAAGAGCCTTCCTTGTCCAAAGCTTGGATAATCTCTCCAAGCACCAACCATGATGGATCTCTACCATGCTCCATTTGCTCAATCACATGGATAAGGGTCATGCTACCATGGCATCTTGGCCCCTCCTTCTTCAAGACATCAACAAAGAAGTACACATGGACAAGGCAAAATCAAAGAGCCCTTCTCCTAGCCACCTCCGAGACATTAGCATCCAATCGGTTTGAAAAGGTGTTGATAAGAGCTAACATATCCACACCATGTGGAGAAGGAAGAAGTTGATTTGGCTTGTTGATAAGCCCAACATGGAACGGAACTTCTCCTTGTAGCACAACCGAGTCGGAGGAAGCAACGGAACACAACCCGGCCACCCACCAATGGCTCCAACTTCTTCGGCAAGAGGACAAAGCTCGCCTTTCGGGAAAACGAAAACATGGTGTTTCGAATCCCAAAACCGAGAACATGCTTCAAGAAACGAAGGTTGCACCTTGACTTGGCGAAGCACCAACAATTGACCAACTCCCATGCAAACGAGTTTATGCTTTTCGGGAGGCGACAAATCCCGGCACCATTGTCGCAAGGCGTTCTCAAAAGCATCCATGAAATATTTTTGTGGAAGAAGAAGAGGTTTTGTAGAGATGATTTTGTGTTTCGGATGATGAAACAATGAAGCGCAAACGTCCCTATTTATACAAAATGATCAGCGCATTTTTCAGAAAAAGGGGAGAGCCGGCTTCCATCGCCAGGCTGCTCGCGCCTCTTTGGACCTTCTCCAGGATTCCCGCTGTTGACTTGTCTCTTTCAACATGTGTTTTCTCCTGACACCTCAAAGCTCCCGCCAGGAACCTCGCGCCTCTTCAGGATGATCCGGAACATTTTGTGTTTCCTCCCACTCACATTTCCTTGTTTTCGCGTTTTACGAAATCCGACACGGTTTCCATGACGCAGCTTTAAACATACGGATTTTTCTTTCTTTTTTTAAGGGGAGAAGGGCTAGTCGCCCCGATCCGCGATGGATCGTTTCCATGTCATTCGAAATTCCGAAAATTTTTCGCTTTTTCGCAATTTGCCGGCAAAAAAAAGAAAATCAAAATCGAAGATTGATAACACGACATCAATTTTCCTCAAAAATTCAAGCACTCACAAACTCGAGTCTTGACATCAAAAATCAAATATACTCGCAAAATCCTTTTCTAAAATTTTTTCCTGACGGTTTGAGTTTGAATTTTTCGAGTCATTTTTAATAATTTCGATGCAATTTAATTCACAACACGAGTTAATTGCTCAAATTTTCAAATCATTTCCTTTTGAATTCCGAACGTGACGATTTGTCACGGAATTTTCAAAGTTCATTTCAAAATTTCGAATTTTAATTTCAAGTCATCTTGGTTAATTTTTAATTTTCAATCAAATGCTTCTACATGTTTACATTTATGCGTATGTGCTATATGTTGCCTGTTTTCTACACTAACGATGCAGGAACTGGTGCAAAGCAAAAGGAGAATCAACAGTCGACAGCGCTCCTCCGAAACACAACACAGAAAAGCCAAAATCACAAAAATAAACCACAATCCAAAAACACATATATACAAACCGCCTTACGCAAAATACATCAACAAACGTCTATCATACAGACACAGGCCTAAAACAAACGTCTATCATACAGACACTGGCCTAAAACAAACGTCTATCATACAGACATCGGCCTAAAACAAACGTCTATCATACAGACACTGGCCTAAGACAACGAACTGGGGGCTATCCGCCACCTACCGAACTAAGCACTCTCTATCCTCTCAAACGGAAAAGAAAGAGAGCAACATGGGAAACAGAGGAGCAACAGCGAAAGTAGAGGAGGTTACCATGACGATAACCCCCCGCTCCTGCTCCACGACAAAAAAGAAGACAGTGTCTTGCAGACTTCGGATGATGAGGAGGCCAAGAACCATGATGCGATGCACCATTCCGATACTGAACCCCACTCATCGCCCCACACGTCTATGAGCCACAACGAAAAGGACAAGCCGGCCATATCAGCCGCCTCTCCTCCTCTACGAAAGCATCCTCCACCACCGCCTCGAATACGGTAGCCTCCTCGGCCGCTACAGCCCCTCCAGGATCGACTTCCTCCTCCAAAGCCTCAATGACGGACCCCATAGGTCCCAAACGATACCCTGCGATCAAAACAACAAACAAAAAAACGTCAGCCGGAATTTCGGCATTACGACGGCATGAAATGGATAAATCCAAAAACAAAAAAAACACAACCTGCAATGCAAAACAAGGGCAATCCCGCCCAAAATCCAACCAAACAAAACCATTCACAAAAAAAAACACAAAAATGACTCGCCCATCTTTTCAAGCAAAAGACGAGTAAAAATCACAAAAACGGCATTTCAAGACCCATACAAGGTCCGTCAACAACCCAAAATACATTCCCGACACGATGGGGATTTTTCTACGGCTCAAAAAGGCAATTCATATGCTAATTTGAGCCCAAACCGGTCAAAATTTCAAAAACGACCGCGAAAAGGCAAACGTGATTTTATCACGCCTCAAGGTGACCTAAAATACCAATAAGGTCCATTTCAAGGCAAACTGACTCCCTTCAAGCCCAAACAGGCGCTTATTTGGTCAGACGTAAGACCGTCGCAAAAGGCAAAAATCTAATTTTGCCCGCAAACATCCAACGAAGGTCCTTAAATGGAAAATACGGGTTTTCCCAACTACAATGCAACTTAGTGGGACCCACTACCCAAGCAAATAAACTTGGCATTGTGAAATGAGACGGTTTCTCGCCTCACTCACGTTTTTCGAGCATAGGGAGCGGGAACGGGGACCAAAATGCAAACTAATAGCACCCCTATCCTCCTAAACAGGTTTCTAACCTAATGCAAGCATCAATTTCACTCGAAATGGGCTCAATCAAAAACGCCCAATTCGATTTTTAGGGCAAAATTCGCCCTAATTCAATCAAGCTAAAAATCAACGATTTTGAATGGATTCAAGAGGAAATACTTAGCTTGAGATGACATTGTTGATGAAGGCAAGAACTCGAACAAACAAGAAGGTCCTTCAATGGCGATTTTCGCAGGTTTATGTCGAAAATGAAGAAGACGAAGTTATGAATGATATGCGGCCTGACCTCGCGTCTTTTACAGAAAATAGGGAAGCCCCTTTGGTTCGCCAAGTTGCTCGCGCCTCAATCAGGCGTCCCTTGCTTTTTCAGCGAATTTCGGGCTTTAGCCCAATTTCCACATAACAAACTTCGAATTTCCATTTGGCGATATTAAAGGTCGTCATTTTTCTCAAAAACAAATAGTGAAAATTCAAATTCACTATTTTCGAAAGCTTTAAACGACGGCACATAAACCGTCCCTCCAATCGAATAGTGAAAATTTAAATTCACTATTTTCGAGAATTTTCAAGCAAACGGCGATCAAAACCGCCAATTTCAAAAATAATGGTGAAATCAAAATTCACCATTTTTCTTCAAAATTTCAAAAATAATGGCGAAAATTCAAAAACCGCTATTTCTCCAAATTTTAGACGACGGCAATTAAAACCGTCATTTTCAAAATAGTAGTTGGAATTTGAATTCCACTATTTCACCGCACATGTCAACGGCGGCACATAAACCGTCACTTCAATCGATAGTGAAGATTCCAAATTCACTATTTCCATCACATGTCAACGGCCGCACATAAACCGTCACTTCAATCAATAGTGAAGATTACAAATTCACTATTTCTTTCAAGTGTCAACGGCGGCATATAAACCGTCATTTCAAACGCAATAGCAGATTTAAAATTTTCTATTTTCCTTCAAAACTCAAAACAAACGGCGATCAAAACCGCCACTTTAAGATTAAAGAAGAACGACGAATGGTGAAGATGCCAAATTCACTATTCTTTCAAATACCAGCAGGGGGCTTCCTCGCGGAACCCGCTCATTCCAAAAACAGTGATAGTGAGAATCCATACTCACTATTTCTCCAGCGACATCACGAGTTCGCTACTTTCAATACAAGCCCATTCGACGCAGCTACTCCCTTGGTCCATTAATCGACCTTATCATGGCTGGCGAGCCTTTGTCCGCAACCTTTCAAGGACACATCCCGAAGATGCCTCGGGTACATTTCCTTATCATGGCTGGCGAGCCTTTGTCCGCAACCTTTCAAGAACAGATCCCGAAGATGCCTCGGGTACATTTCCTTACCATCAGCTGGCGAGCCTTTGTCCGCAAACATGCAAGGACATATCCGAAGATGCCTCAGGTATGACTCCTTCCTATGGCTGGCGAGCCTTTGTACGTAGTCTAACGGACTTTAAGCGACCCGCACGGACAGTCGACAGACTCTAAACTGTTCCCGACGACAGGTCCTTGACTCGTACTCTCGAGTCGCCTTGGCATCGCCCTTCCCGACGGCAGGTCCTTGGCCCGAATCATTTCGAGCCGCCTCGACGTCGCTTGGGTCTCCAGGTTGTAATCTTCGATTGACCTGGGGACTCTACTTTGACTTTCGCCCTGTCCAAGCCTCAGTCAAAGTGGGGGCTCTGTAGATACCCGGTATCTGCTGAGACTCCAACAAACACCCGATGATTATCGGACTACAACATGTCTTGGAATCGAGGCGTTTGATCGACAGTTTGTGTACAACTTTACGTCGGAAAACTTAAAACGATTTCGAAAATAAAACAACTCAAAACATTTCAAAAATACATGGAGTGTTTAATGCACGACGACGGGGTCGCAATGACACTAACTAGAGTCAAAACCGACACCGGACCAAAAACCGACTCAAAAATTCAAATCCCGACTCCAACAACGAGTCAAACTGAGTCAACCACAAAAAACCAAACATTTCAAACCTTCTACCTTAAGTTTTCCCGGATTCATGAATGGTCAAGTACCAAACATGTGACTACAAAACCTAGGATAGAACAAATCATGATTGCGTTTGTTGTGAAAGCGACAACACAGCTCGAAGACCCGCGACGTGGCTCGCGCCTCTTTGAGCAGCCCAGGTGACCACGTCGCTCAAAACTCACACAACCACTCATTCTCCTATAAATACTCCTCAAATGCCACCCATTTGAGAGTTACGCGAGTGTCCGCCCCCTCTTTTCTCCCTTAAAATTCTCGACTCGACTTCTAAAGTCACAATTTGACGCGTATTTATGACCTACCAATCGTAAACACGAGCCTTACACATTGTTTGGTACCGTCATCATGCATTAAACCACTTGACCAACCACTTCGACCACTACACCATCACTAAACTTTTACAAAACTCTTTTACTTACCAAAACGGTTTTAAACCGAGTTTTTTCCGATCAAACGAGTTATTACACTTACGTCGGTCACTCGCCATAACCAAACATGTAAGTGTGAGGGTGTAAAAATTCTCTTTTATTATGTTTTCATTTGTTTCATGACTCTAACATGCTAAAACATGCATAACATGAACCAAAACATGGAATAAACGAGCCAAAACTGATTTTTGGTCTGAGGCAGAAGCCCCTTAGGTCGCCAATCGGCCCGCGCCTAAATGGGGTATTCGGACTTAAATCAACCGTGTTTGTCCTCGTCATTTCCCTTAATCCATTTTTTTTCATATTTGTAATCGGTTTTTACCATTTCAAGTATTTTCGAAACCTTTTTGTTTCATTTCACATGTTTTAACCATAAAGCATTTTTCACCCTTGGTTCCTCATACCATGACGGTTAAATCCGTGTTTCGGTGATAATATTTGGTTAATGACATTTAGAAGGTATTTTAAAGCCTTTTATTTCATTTCTTTACATTTTCAAACAAACATATTAGTCACCAACACAAAATCATCCGTGGTTCTACATACCATGCCGGATTTTAACCCGGGTACGATGACGAGTATCGACTAATTACATTCAAATGGACTTAAAACAATTAGTCCATAATCATTTTTCAAAACTATTCATGTCAAGTTTGTCAAATCGAACCCGACACCGAATATAATCAAATAATGACGATTATTCGGGTCTAGTTCTTCAAATCAACAAATGCGGTCTAAACGACCCCTTCAAATCAAACCGGGTTCAAATACCCATTTTCAACACGTTTTATAACGTTTTCTAAAAGGTCGGAACACGGCACATAAACCGTGGGCTAACCCGCGCCTAAACAGGCTCTCCATTTCTCATTTTCAAAACCAGAGGGAGGCCCCTTACACCGCCGGCCGGCTCGCGCCTCATATAGCCGTCCTGCAGGGCCTGTTCCTTCCAAAGCATTAGTCTAGGACGATCCCGACTCCGGTTAACCCTGATATAGGACGGATCAGATGACTGTTCAAACCATCTTTGCAAAATGCCTTACTAAGACAAATGGATCATGTTATGCACCCTAAACCTAATACGGTAAATGGATGTTTAATTTCCGTCTTGCATGCAAATCAATCATTAATCTAACTCAACATCTTATACTTGATACTTGGATTAAATCAACCGACTTAGAAAGCTCTCACATGTTAGGTTTAAATTATTGGATGCGCATTTATGCATTTAAACCGTTTTATCAACTTTTGCATTCAACCAACCAAGATCGATCAGTAGAGGCCGCTAAACGCGGGCGGGATTGGGTGTCTGATTAAAGGGTTTCCCAATACGTACCTTCACCTCTTACTCGAAACTTTGAATAGTGGACGACCTTATCCGGGCGTACGAGAGTCATTCTAGAGATAGGATGCTAAAGAGGGACGATTTCCTTATCTTTAGTACCTATGTCAAACGCTGCTTTGTGCTTCGATTTGACCGAGGTATAAAGTGGAATTCGAACGGGTTCCAGGCATCCCACAAATGCTTGGTGGCGACTACGAACATCTCTAATCGTTTCGAGACCCTTACCGAGACGAAACCGACCGATCTAAAACGATCCGGTCGAAAGCATTTTTACGCCGCCGAGCGTGGCTTTCAAAGAGACCGTTGTATGTCCGCAGATCGAACCGGACCTGCAGGTGGGCCATGTCCACAGTAAGGTAAGCCCATTCCTCACAAAAACATCCCATCACCAAATATCAACCGCTCACCAACGGGTACATCCCCGTTTGCACCTTTACCTTTCTCGAACGACGGACGGCAAATAACCAATAGATCAAAGCCAAAACAAAGGCGAAAACCAAAGCCAAAGCGAAAGCCAAGGCTAAAGCCAAATCAAAAAACAAAATCGTGAAATTCAAATTCGCTATTTTCACAAATTTCAAACGACGGAATAAAAAACCGTCATTTTAAAATCACAAACACAAAATAGTGAAATTCAAATTCGCTATTTTCACAAATTTCAAACGACGGAATAAAAAAACCGTCATTTTCAAATCACAAACACAAAATAGTGAAATTCAAATTCGCTATTTTCACAAATTTCAAACGACGGAATAAAAAACCGTCATTTTCAAATAAAAAAAAACGAAATAGTCAAATTCAAGTTCACTATTTTCACAAATTTCGAATGACGGAAATTAAAGCCGTCGTTTTCAAATCAAAAACCAAGATAGTGAAATTCAAGTTCACTATTTTCACAAATTTCAAACGATGGAAATTAAAGCCATCATTTTCAATTCAAAAAACAAGATAGTAAAATTCAAGTTCACTATTTTCACAAATTTCAAACGACGGGAATTAAAACCGTCATTTTCAAATAAAAAAACGAAATAGTGAAATTCAAATTCGCTATTTTCTCACAATTTCAAATGACGTAATTGCAAACCGTCACTTCTCAAAAAACGAAATAGTGAAATTCAAATTCGCTATTTTCCCACAATTTCAAATAACGAAATTCAAAAACGTCACTTTTCAACGAAAATAAAATAACAGAATTCAAATTCGTTATCTTCACAAAGACTCAAATGACGGATTTAAAAACCGTCACCATTCAAACTTTGGACCAGCGAAGTCTAACACACCAAGTCCAGGACCAATAAATCCGAAGCCCAGGACCCATGAGTCCAAAACACCAAGTCCAGGACCAACAAGTCCGAAGTCCAGGACCCATGAGTCTAACACCCAAATACGAAGTCCAGGACCAACAAGTCCAAAGTCCAGGACCCATGAGTCCAACACCCAAATAAAAAGTCCAGGACTAACAAGTCCAAAGCCCAGGACCCATGAGTCCAAAACACCAAGTCTAGGACCAACAAGTCCAAAGCCCAGAACCCATGAGTCCAAAACACCAAGTCCAGGACCAACAGGTCCAAAGCCCAGGACCCATGAGTCCAAAATACCATGTCCAGGACAAACAAGTCCAAAGCCCAGCACCCCTAAGTCCTTCTGCAGACTACTACAAGGAAACCTATCTAGGATCCTGGGGATTCCGCTCAAGATCATAATCAAAACCGCTTCACCCCTAAGTCCTTCTAGAGACTGCTACAGGGAGATATATCTAGGATTCTGAGGATTCCCCTCAAGCTCGTAATACCACACCTTAACCTTTAAGGTCCAGACATGGGATTATGATCCCACATTTTTATTTACCAACCATTTCGTGCTCAGGCCACATCAAGTCTGAGACCCCATTCCGCACCACATTACAAGCCGTAACCCATCGGCCTAAACACCACAAAATGCAAACTCCAGATTTTTATCTGTCAAACAAACCTCTTATTACCAAGCTTCACATACCAAAATGCCGATGCCATTTCCACCCCGACCCAAATACGGAGTCTTCAAAAATACATCGCTCCCCGGAATGGGACATGTCCATTTCATTCTTAGGGTCCACTTTTAAGTGTGCTCACACAACAAGAAACATTTTCACAAACTATGCCTCTTCGATTCATGATCAAGAGGAAATTCTCTCCAATCAACTTTCGAGTCACCAAACGGAATTTACCGTCGTGACCCTCAACTCCAGATTTTTATCTGTCAAACAAACCTATTATTACCAAGCTCCACATTTCCTAATGTCGAAGCCATTTTCACCCTGACCCAGATACGGAGTCCTCGAATGCTTTGCTACCGAGAACGGGACATACCTCGTCTACCCTTAGGGTCCACTTTTTAGTGTGCTCACATGATAGGGAACATTTTCACAAATTACACCTCTTCGATTCATGATCAAGGAGGAATTATCTCAAATTAATTTCTCGAGTCACCAAACGGAATTTACCGTCGTGACCCTCTAGCTTTAAGGTCCTAACAACTCGCATAGGCACACATTCAGAACTACGATCTGGTTTGATTTCACATCACGTGAATACGTAGGCAGTCCTTCGAGGACACAACCATACACCTCAAAATCACTTAAGGTCCTAACAACTCGCTTAGGCACACACATTCAGAACTACGATCTGGTTTGATTTCGCAAACACGCGAATACGTAGGCAGTCCTATTACAAGGGCACAACCTCATACTCCTTTCACAACATCTCTAATTTTCAATCCTCAAAAACCAGCTCAGAACTACGATCTGGATTGATTTCGCACACACGCGAATACGTAGGCAGTCCCTAACAGGGACACAACTGCACACCCATTTCAATCTCAACCATCAACATCAATCCTCAAAATCAGTCCATCCAGCTGCAAAAATTAATCTTATACCTCTTTACTGGGGGCTTCTTCCTTAAGACATCGCCCATTCCTCCTTTTGTCAAATTCCCACCTTATCACTCTGGGGGGCTTCTCTTTCGAGACATCACCCATCCTTTATCCCCATACATCTTTTGAGTCCTAACTACAGTCCAAAATAAAACCGACCTTAGCCTAGTGCTCGGTTCGGACGACGACAAGGTCTTGGTTCCGCTCTCCGAATTATCAAAACTCGAGAAGGGATCTCAAAACAAGCAAACGGAGGCAAAGATGTCTGAAGAAGATAATCAATTCATGTTCCCCAACCAAGCGAACCTTCTACCTCAGGGATTTGATACGCGTTGTCACCCTTTCTAGGCTAGGATTTGCACTTACATGTGCAAAGTCTGTCAGAGTCACCACGTGTTCTGTCGACACTGCCATTTGCATCACGTTCACGACCACCTGTTTCTCAGTCTGTCAGTTTGTGTTTGTGTCACAACGGTCGCGTGTCTCAAATCTATCAAATCACAGATCTACGAGTAACAAGACTCGTCTTCAAGCTTCACAACATTCAAAACTTCTATCTCCCTTCACGTGAGATATTACATGTTAGTTGCTTATATGATAAATGATCACATGCTTATGTCCGCAAACAAGATACAACTCAAGGACGTATCCCGAAGATGCCTCAGGTACGACTCCTTATCACAACTGACGAGCCTTTGCACGTACATAGGGTACGACTCAAGGACATATCCCGAAGATGCCTCAGGTATGACTCCTTTCTATGGCGGGCAAGCCTCAAAACGCACCACTTTCAACACCGGCTGGCGAGCCTTTGCGCGCAAAAGATTCAAGGACATATCCCGAAGATGCCTCAGGTATGACTCCTTCTTATGGCTGGCGAGCCTTTATACGTAGTCTAATGGACTTTAAACGACCCGCATCGGAAGTCGACAGACTCTAAACTATTCCCGACGGCAGGTCCTTGACTCGAATCCCCGAGTCGCCTTGTGTGGACGCGGGCCCACGGGGGCGAAAAGCGAAGCAAGCTTTTCCTCTTTGTTTGTTTTGTATTTGTGGAGTCGCCACCAATTTATTGTGGAAAATTGGAAACCGTTCGAATACCTCGTGTCATGTTAAGACACAAAGTAATGACATGAACACTAAGCACTCGTTACCCTTAGCATTCTATGTCTAGAATGACTCTCGTGGATGCCAATGAAAACGGATGTTCACAGAGATCTGGAGTAAGGGGTGAGGGTACGTATTAGGAAGCTCTTTTGATCGAACACCTAATCCCGCCCGCCTCGATAGCGGCCTCTACTAATGATTAGGGAAATTGTCTATACTCGATATATTGTCGATTTATATGCATGCAATGCAACATCCAATAAATTAATCCTAGCATGTGAGAATTAACTAAGTCGGTTAACACGTAATTTAACATACAATTAATGTCGAGGTAGAAATTTAGGTTAATTGCATGTGAGAGCATACAAATAATACAATAAAAGAAATACAATAATAATACAATAAAGGAAAATTACAATAATTACATCGGATTTATTGATTTATGTCGAAAATACATTTAAAACGGATGGTTTTAGAAAAGAAAGAATAAACGAATAAACGAACAGATTATGGATGATAATACGATTAATAGTTAATTAAATACGTAATTAATAAACTAAGTCAAGGCGAAACGGAGTTCGGGGTGAGAAATCAACCGGGAGAACGGGGAGCAAGCAGAGTGCGTCCCTTTGAAGAGGCGCAGCGATTCTTTGCGTCTGTTCCTGGGTTGAGTTCTGGCTGTGAAGCCGGAACCGCATATCGTTAATGTTCATTGGTGAATTTAATGGTCGATTAATGGTATTTGACTCGGATGAAAGTGATTAACATATTATTTACATGTGAATGAGGTCATGAAAACGATAAAACATGAATGAAACTGATTAGAACGAATTATTTACAAGATGATACTAATTAAAGAATTAAACAAACCAAACAAATTAATTAGGTTGAACAAGTTATTAATGATGAATTAATGACGGTGACGGTAAATAACAGATACAAGTATATCAAAGATGAATTCCAGAGATTCAATATGGGTAAATCGAATCTCTAAAACCTGAATTGACTTAATGACGAAAACCCGCAAATATGGATTATAAGGGATTTAAGTCGGGATTTTGAAAGATGAATTAATTAATGATGATTAATGAATTACAGGTCAAAATTATCATATTCAAATTGTTATGTTAATGAAACAATGAACAATTGATAACAAAGCGAAAAACAAAAGGACGAACAAAAGACGAAGGAAGAAGAAAGGAAGTAGGGCTGGCGGCCCTCACGAAAGAGGCGAAAGCAGTGCTGCATCCCTTCGAAGAGGCGCAGCATTTTCTGTGTCCTTTCTCGACGGTTGTCTTCTGATAATCCGTAAAAAGGGTTTTTAAACAAGGTTTTACAAATCGGTTTTAAGAATACTTTCGACATAAATCTTACAATATTAATTACGATAATAAAGAACAATAAACAAAAGAAGGATTTACACCCTCAGACTTACATGTTTGACGAAACGAGATGAACTAAGTTAACGTTTAGTGATGCTCGACTCGAATGTACGACGAAAGTGCCCTCTAGGAGGAAAACGAATAAGATTGATTAATGTTGATTGATGTGGAGTTGGTCAAATTGGTCGTTCATGCAAAACGAGGCTGGTACTCAGAAAGATCCGAGCTTACGTGGTCAAAAGTTCAAGCACGTAGACGCCAAAAAGTAAGAACGTGGTCTAGAATGCAAAGGGAGAAGAGAAAGGCGGACACTCGCGTGAGAAATATGTGAGACCGAAGGTCTCTATTTATACTAATCACACGAAAGAACTAGGGATTTCGGAGAAACTTTGAAAGTGAATCTCGAAAAGATACGAAAAATACGCAGAAAAGGACTGAGGAAGAGGCGCAGCATGCACTGCGTCCCTTGGAAGAGGCGCAGCACTTCCTGCGTCCTTCCCTCAGTGGTTTCCTCCTGCGGAAGAAAGATTTCCGCGTTTCTATTATGGAATAGCGGATTAATCTCGTTTCCTTAATATTTTGTGTGAATATTACGGGATATATTTTACTAAAGATCAAAAGATTGGAAAATATGGAATAGAAATATCCGGAACATTCTGACTCGGTTATTAGAAAATGAAGACGGTTTTTTGACCCGGACTCCAAATGTACTCTAATTACTGCCAAAACGACCGTATCGGCACGTAGATGACAATTAAGAGGTAGACACAAGTGTTTGAGCGATCACTTGACGATAAACTTATGAACTGTCACAAATCGTTCCGTATACCAAACATACGGCCCAATCATCACCGGGTGGTTTGCGGGAGGTGCAGAAATGAGGTATCTACAGAGCCCCCACTTTGACTGAGGCTTGGACAAGGCGAAAGTCAAAGTATAGCCATCAGGTCAATCGAAGATTACAACCTGACGACTATGGCGACGCGAGGCGGCTCAAGGGGTCTGAGCCAAGGACCTGTCGTCGGGAACATTTTAGAGTCTGTCGACTATCGGGGAGGGTCGTTTAAAGTCCATTAGACTACTTAAGGAGACTCGCTAGTCATAAGAAGAGACCATACCTGAAATTCCTTGAAACTCCAGGGGAACCAAAACGCGATATTGGGAGGAGGCAGCAGGACGTAGTCATGAACTGCTGGGAGAAATCTGCTTGGGTCGGCTTCAAACAAACTTCGAAAGAGCTTGGGGTCGATGTTTATCTCCATGTCTCGAGAGGGATGATTGCCTGTCCGTGAACTCTCGCTAGGGGAACATAATCGGGAACTGATCTCCATGTCTCGAGAGGGACGATTGTCTGTTGGGAACTCTCGCTGGGGCAACATAATAAAGGTGTGTCGAAACACCTGTCAGAGAATATTCGCTCGTTGTGACAAGCAAGGTTATGGTAAAAATATGGCGACAGTTTGCAGTTGGCTTGGAAATACGGGTTCGGGCGAAGAATAAATGTCAAACGGACCAAATATGTGATATGACATCAAGGAAGAGGCGCACCAAAGATGGGCCCACAAAATAACGAACTTATAACGAATCTTCGAAAATTCATATAGAGGGAAAATGAGGAAGAGGCGCAGCAAGAGCTGTGTCCTTTGGAAGAGGCGCAGCACTTGCTGCGTCTTTTCCTGGGCTTTCCTGGGTAAAAACCCGATGAAACAGGGGTTTTGTTTCATTATTTCGAAACACAAAATCCTAACTTCTCTCTCAAATTCCAACCATTTCACGTCAAAATTTGATCAAAAGCTTGCATATGCCATGGCTAATCGAGGTATGTGTATTATTTTTGCATTAATCTTCTATAATTGATCAAATTGGACCGACAAATTAGGGTTTTCAACCCTAATTCTATCGAAAATTTGGGGCTTTTCCACCAAATAATTTTGCCTTGCAAAGTTGACCTTGTAAATGGCTAATTGGTAGTATAAGGATCATAACCATGTATTTGGTTTGAATTTTCGTTGAGTTTTGAGCATTTGAGTGAAATCGAGATGGTCTCACAGCTAAACCGTAAATCGCTTCGAAAATAGCCTTAGGATTACCCATTTGTGACGAAACTTGATATTTGGAATCCTTGTATGATGGGTAAACTTCCTATCATCTCGGAATTTTAATTTGTAACGGCTTTTTCAGGACACTTTTCTAGGGCATAATCGCCGTTATAACGAAATGCTGTCGAAATTCCGACTCGAACCCATCACTAGGCTTCAACTTAGACTTGACTTGACCCAAATTACCACATGAGTGGTCGGGTTTGTGGGAAAATGGCCAAAGATGGCGAGAAAAGAGCGATTTCGGAGCTTTGCAAACTCGAAAATCCCCTAATTAAGGCTTGTCGTCATTTGACGCGACCCAAATTCAGTTTAATTTTGTAGGTGATGAGGCTTCTACGTTAGGGAGAGCTCCCATGGACGTGGATACTGCTATTGACCCTTCTCGTTCTCTTGAGGAGGCGTTGGAGTAGGCTTTTACCGCCGCGGTGACGGCTGCTGAAGACGAGGTCCTTGAGGAGGAGACCCCGAGACGGGCCAACGTTGGACAGGGTGTTCGCCAACGGAGAGGAGCACCTGCGTGGGCTGAGACTTGGGACAGCAGGCACCTACTTTGGGCTGCAGAGGGTCACCTGTCCTACAGGACGGTGAAGAGCTTGGTAAATCGAACTCATCACTCTTCACTCATCTTCTTTCATTTCTTTTTGTTATTCCTTTTCTTCTTCATTCAAGCTAAAGATAGCTTTTGTTTCGAATCCAAATCAGATCGTTCTTGGGCTACATGACGGCGATGGGGTGCTACGAGAGGTTGTCGGCTGAGGAGCGAGCCATCATCGAGCGGGTAGCGTTCGGTGCTTTGGTGCAGGCTTGGAGGGATATCACGAGGAGGAAGCTTCGGGCTAACCTCAGCCTGGTCCGAGCTTTCTTGGATCGATTTTGGGACACGACCTTCACATTTCACATGCCTTTTGGCGAGGTGTGGGTCACGTTAGCCGATTACGGCATAATTTCCGGTTTGTTGTGTGGGGCTGAGGTGGTGGAGTGGCCGGAGACAGCCATGAGGGTAGACTCGACTAAGGCTAGAGATTGATCGGCTGGAACTTGATGCCGAAGGCTGCTGCGGTACCCGGGTTGGTGCCTAGTTCTTACGTCCGGGACTATTTTGCGGGGAAGACCCCGACGTCGGTGGTGATCGAGGGGAGGGAGACGGCTCCTCCTCCCTGTACTGCCGAGCAGAGACTCCGCTTGTGGCTCTGGTGGTTCCTGTCTTCGATCTACCTCGGAGACAAGGGAGAGAGGCTATCGACGAAGCTCCTTCCCTTTCTTTCTAACCTGAGCGACCTAGGCCGTTGGGACTGGGTCACTGCTGGTTTTGCGGTCCTCATTCGCTTTATGAGGGCCATGGTTCGTCCGGAGTTGATGGACAAGGGGACTTCTCCTGCCGCTGTTGGCCCTGGACTGTTGTTGGAGGTATGAACCTTCATTTCATTTCATGAAAGATCATTTCCTTTTCTTATCGAATCACGAAAGATCACTGTTGACTATCTTGTTTTACAGGCGTGGATGTACTCCTACTTTTCGAACCTCGCGCCCAAGAGGATGGAGCCGGTGAGATGGCCTATCCCGTTGTGAGGGATTGGGTGATATGCCGTACGAGGAGCCGGCGTTCCTTTCACGACGTCTGTCGATGGGAGGTGAACACTCTTCAGTTGGACGGCGTGAGTATTTCACCTTGCGTTGTTTGTCTTTCTTGATTTTCTTTTTAGAACTGATCATAAGAATGACCTTTCGTTTGCTTTTCTTAGTGGGTGCCCAGGCCTTGGGTGGACTACGCTGGCGCTCCTCCCTTTGTGGCTGAGGTCCTTCGACCTAGGAGCTCGAGTCGGTTGCTGCTTAGGACGTCGATGGGTCCTGTGTGGTACTTGGGCGAGCGTTTGGCTCGTCAGTGCTCTCGGGATGTCTTGAAGGTTCCCATCAATCCTCCTCGGACGATGTTCAGGGAGCCTTCTGAGGCTGAGAGGGAGGCTGACCTGGCAGGCGTTGGTGGTGACGCCCTCCTTCTTCCTGGTGAGGACTACTCGGCGTTCCTTTACGGAAGGTTGGCGTACTGGGCGGTCGTGGTAAGTGTTTTACTCTTACTTTTGATCACTTTGAGAACACGATGAATGATCATCGGTTGATGGAAATCATTTGACTTTGCAGGAGGTCGAGGCGGCGGGCGTCGAGCCCCCAGAGTACCCCGAGACCCTTGAGTACACTGACGCGACGGGGATGACGACGATCTCCGAGCTTCGCGACTTTGATGCGGCGGTGAGAGATGCTGGTCTAGACGAGTGGCAGCATCTGATTCGGAGGGTGAGTCTCCTAACTTGTATAATTTTGTGTAATAACACATTTGCTTGAGTTTGTCCAACCGTTTAAGAATCTCTTCTTTCGAAATGCAGGTTGCGCCATCCCGGTTCGTGGCTTTGTGGAGGGTAGCCAACCGACTGCGAGCTAATGTCGTCGAGGCACTTGTTGGCGGTCGAGGACGTCAGGTATGAACCTTCCGTTTACTTTATTTTCGAATTTTCTAACTTTCCTTATTGTTTGGAATGATTGACATGAGCCAATTCTTGCGTTTGCATGGGGAGAGCGACCTGGAGCGAGAGCTAGCCCAGTCTCGGGAGGAGACAGCTCACCTGCTGAGGGAGCTCGAGGTCCGTGACGCCGAGGTTGTTGCTCTCGAGGCGAGAGTTGCTGAGCTAAGCGGCGACCAGCAGTAGTTTGCTTGTTGTTTTTGTGTGTTTTTTGCTGTACTTTGCACATTTTGTACATTTTTAGGACCTATATTTTGGACATTCGGACTTTGTTTTGGGGCTCGAGCCCCCAGTTTGGTGTACATATCCCCTCTTGGTTGTATATATGATGGCACGAGTGCCTTTCTTCTTTGGGTTGCTTTGTTTGTACCTGCAGGTTAGGTTTGAACAGGTTTGGTAGATGACGGTTTATGCCGTCATGCTGCCGAAATTTACAAAGAAATCACATAGAACATACATTTGTACACATGGCCTAAATTATCGCAAAACAAAAAATGAAAAAAAATTTGCCGGAAATGACCGGACGGTAGGGAGGGCTACCCCCTAAAAAAAGGAAAAAATAGAAACCTATAAGTTTGAAAGTAAAAAGAAATGTATAAGTTTGAAAACGAATAAATTAAATTGGTGAAATGATTCCCCAAAAGAAAATTAAAAAAAGGAAATGGATAAGCGTGCTAAGATGATGAAAATGTCGATATCGCCTCGAAATGCGTGCCCGTGGAATTAGGAAACACGAAACATGGCAATTTGACGGATTTACCAAAATAATAACCCGTATGAATAAGAAATTATTATTTGAGGAATTAGGAAAGATCCAACGCGGAAAAACACAGAAAGAAGGCCGAGGAAGAGGCGCAGCACGAGTTGCGTCCCTTTGAAGAAGCGCAGCAAGTGTTGCGCCTGTTCCCCGGTGTATCCGTCTTGACGGATTTTAGGAAACATCTTTTAGTATAAATAGAGACGTCGAGGGAGGTTTTATTCACATAATTCTTCCGTCTTTCCTTCGTCTTATTACATAAAGCTCTCAAAATAAGCATACATCATGAATACTCTCGAAATTCGTCTAAAAGAATGGACAAATGAGTTCTCCAATGTGGAGAAACACGACATGGGTGCTTATAATTTTGGATCACTTTTGAACTTGAAGTTGATCAAGGTGGTCAAACCATTCCTAGATGCTTGTCTTGATTATTGGGACCCGAATTATCACGTATTTGCCTTCCCCGGAGGCGACATTTGCCCATTTCCCGATGAAATTGCTGCGATTGGTGGTCCGGAACATTTGCCTGCTATTCCCTCTACTTCTCAAGGATATAAGAACAAGTTTAGGGATTTGCTTGGGTTGACAAGAGCTGAGGTAGACCGTCTTGTGACCTCAAAGGGAGTGCGAATGTTGGACTTCATTGATCGATTCATCAATAGGGCAGATCCCACTATCTCTTATATTGCCAGGCGAAGGGCATTCGGGTTTTGCCTACTACATGTATATGTCCTTCAGGGACATGTTGATGAGGATTTGAGAGGTGATCCTCGTTATTTGAGCCTGATTGAGCAAATAGAGCTGCCTAGGAGCTCAGCTTGCCTGTGTCTAGGAGAGATCCTGTTGGGGTTAGATATCAGGAAAGCCAACCGTGACCTTCCTTATCTGGGAAGTCCCATTATTTTGCAGGTAAAAGAATAAAAAAATCCTCCTTTTTTTGTTTTCGCTTTTTCTTTTTTTTCGTTTCGTTTTTTTTTTCGTTTTTTTTTTTGTTTTTCTTGTTTCTAATACCTGCTTTTGGTAGGTCTGGCTTATGGAGCGTCTTCGATTGATCGAGCCCCCAGTTAATGTTCCTACTTATCATGCTCGCTCAATCGCGATGAGGACCAGGCCTACATGGTGGACTTCACTCGAGTCTGCAACTATTGGGAAAACAAATTAAAGAGTGACGATGGCCTCTTGATTAGATGGATCGTACCATGGTGGCATCTTAAATCTGTCACTGGAGTATCATCCTTGGATCCTACCCGGTTTGTGCGCATTCCTGGCTTGAAGTTTATGATATGCATCTTCCCAGAGAGGTTGATGAGGCAGGTTGGATTGAAGCAGATGATTCCGAAGCTTGACACTGTCCCGCAGACTGCTTACTACTGAGAGTCGAAGAGAATGGGCCATCAAATGGGCTCAAATAAATATGTGGTTCTTGAACTCTTCTGTTAGTGCTCTATGGGTGTCGGATTCCTATCTGCGGTAGAGGAAAGCTACTACTCTGGAGGAGCGCGAGAGATTGAGGAAACGCAAGCCTGTTGACTACAAGGTTCGTGATGTAGAAAAGGAGAAAGAGAAGCATCTGACTGAGGGAGAGGAAGAAGCCGGGTTTCGAGTTGTTCATCCTTCGAAGAAACCGAAGACTTCTCCCGTCGTCGAGATGGTGGTTGACAAGAATGGCAAGGCTAGACCACGAGAGAGACCGTTGGTGATTAGGTCTGAAGTGGCGCAAGAACGTCCGGCTCGAGGTCGGGACAAGAAATATGATAAAAATGACAAAGGCAAAGGGAAAATGGAAGAATAGCCTAAGTCTTTATTATTATTTATTATTATTATTATTGTAATAAGAAGGTGGGGTTTTTAGAATCCTAGCCTATTTTTATTTTTTATATTGTGTGGCATATTATTATTTAAAAGGCATGGAATAAAAGAGGTTGATTGGTTATGAAACCGTTACGATTTTCTATCATTATTCTTGTCGAATTCCAAATGCATTTGCAAATGTCCTTCTATTTACATTTAAAATAATTAATGGGCTGTATCCTGTGAAGGATTGCCTACTTATTCATTTAAAAAATGAAATCGAACCCTTGCGCGTAGTTCAAGTAAATGTAAAAGAATAATTGTTCTAAGCAAGAGCTTGTAATGAACTTAGAAAATAAGCATGAGCTTTCACTTACTCCTAAAATGCATTTCAGTTTATTTGATGATATGAGGATGACAAATTGTCAAAATGCAAGAGCAAGATGACATTAGCTTATTTCAGCTTGGCCAGGGGCCGTTTATTTCGTGCCACAAGAGCGACACGTGAGGTTACGCGAGGCGCGTTTTTGCTCCTTTTCTAGGCATAGTAACGTTTCAGTTGGTCGAGGTTTGTCGGGTTGGCAAATTAATTCCCATCTAAGTCTGTGATCCTAACCGCACCCCCTGGAAGTATGGACTTGACTAGAAATGGCCCGGCCCAATTGGGTTTGAATTTTCCTCGTGGATCGACAGGTAAAAGAGCTCTAATTGATTTGAGGACCAAGTCTCCTTTTTTTATGTTCCTTGGCTTAAGCCTTTTGTTGAAGGCTCGTTTGATACGTGCCTGATATGTTTGTACATTATGTAATGCACGCAATCTTCGTTCATCCAGGAGGATGAGTTCTTCATATCTATCCCTCTTCCAATCGGCTTCTGGGATTTGACTTTCGAGTAAAATACGCAAGGATGGTATTTCTAGCTCGACTGGTTGTACAGCTTCCATGCCGTAGGTCAAATAGAAAGGGGTGGCCCCAGTGGGCGTCCTAATAGAAGTACGGTATCCCCATAAAGCAAAAGGTATCTTGCTTGGCCAATATCGATAGTTGTCAATCATTTTCTTGAGAATTGTGACAACGTTTTTGTTTGCCGCCTCTACCGCGCCATTAGTTTGTGGTCTATATGGCGAGGAGTGGTGATGATTGATTTTGTACTTGGCTAGAAATTGCTCAGTCTCAGCTTGGAAATGTGATCCATTGTCACTGATGATCTCATGCGGGCAACCGTATCGACAGATGATGTTGGTTTGTATGAACTTTGCCACGTTCTTGGCTGTAAGACTGGTGTAGGAAGCCGCTTCTACCAACTTGGTGAAATAATCGATTGCTACTAGGATGAAACAGTGACCTCCTGTTCCGGCTGGAGTGATCTTGCCGATGATGTCAATTCCCCAAGCAGAAAATGGCCAGGGAGATGTCATGGTGTAAAGCAATGAAGGAGGGACATGTTGCACATTCCTGAAGATTTGGCAATTGTGACAATGTCTTACATATTTGATGCAATCGGATTCCATTGTGGTCCAATAATACCCCAAACGTATGATTTTATTTGCCATCATGGGTCCACTCATGCGAGGGCCACATTCTCCATCATGGACTTCTTCCATCACTTTCCGTGCCTGTGAATGATCAAGACAGCGTAGGATTACACCAAGAGGTGTTCTTTTGTATAACTCTCCTTGCATGAGAACGTATTGGGAAGCTAGTAAGCGTATAGCGCGTTGTCCCCTTTTGTCCATATCCGGTGGATAGGTACCGTTGAGTTTGAAGTTTAGGATCGCTTGGAACCAAGGTTCCTCTGTGATTTCCTCTTCATCGGTGATTTGGTGCACATAAGCTGGCTCTGACCGTCGTTCGATGCATAAAGGCATTTCTACCATGCTATCCGGCATATTAATCAAAGATGCAAGTTTTGCAAGAGCATCTCCAAATTGATTCTCCTCTCGAGGTAGGTGTAGGTAGGTTACTTGATCGAATAATTGGGCAATTTGGTCTATTCTGGCTTGTTAAGGTGCTAAGCTTTCACTTCGGATTTTCCAAGATCCCGTAATTTGGTTGATAATCAAAGATGAATCCCCATGCACTCGAAGATTCTTGATACCTAAACCTACTGTTGTTTGCAATCCGATGAGACAAGCCTCGTATTCTGCAGCGTTATTTGTCACCTCGGAGTCGAGTTTGACAGAGATTGGTGTATGCTCGCCTTCAGGAGAAATGAGCAACACTCCTATTCCAAATCCTCTTAAGTTCGATGCTCCATCAAAATAAAGGTCCCAAGAGTCTACATCGGTTTGGAGTATATCCTCATCCAGAAACGACCAGGTGTCTATCGTTTGTATATCATTAATGGGATTTTCTGCGAAGAATTCGGCAACGGCGCGCCCCTTTATAACTTTCAGAGGTACATACTTGAGATCGAACTCTGAGAGCATCAAAGTCCATCTTGCTAAGCGTCCATTGAGAACGTGGTTCTCGAAGAGGTATTTGACAGGATCCATTTTGGAGTATATTTTGACGGAGTAGCTAAGCATGTAATGGTGTAGCTTCTTCGTTGCCCACACAAGAGCGAGGCATGTCTTCAAGAGTGGTGTGTATTTACACTCGTACTCCAAGAACTTCTTACTAAGGTAGTAGATAGCTCTTTCTTCTTTTTCTATGGTTTGAGCTAGCATGGCGCCCATGGCCGTTTCAGTTACCGTGAGATATAAACCAAGAGGTTGATCTCGTTGAGGTGGCATGAGAACTGGTGGTTTGGCTAGTATTTCCTTGATTCGGTCGAAAGCCTTCTGACAGTCATCATCCCACATGGTGTGATCTGTTTTCTTTAACTTCTTGAAGATAGGTTCGCAGATCATGGTGAGTTTTGATATGAATCGACTTATGTATTGCACCTTGCCTACGAATCCTCTAACTTCTTTCTCCGTTTGAGGTTGCGGCATTTCGATTAGAGCTTTGATCTTAGAAGGGTCTATTTCTATTCCTCGTTGGCTAACAACGTATCCCAGGAGTTTACCAGATGTTACTCCGAATGCGCATTTCTGAGGATTGAGCCTCATGTTGTAGTTCCGTAGCCTTGAGAAGAATTTGCAAAGGTTCGCAATGTGCCCCTCTCTATCCTTGGACTTGATAATCATGTCATCTACGTATACCTCAACTTCTTTATGCATCATGTCATGTAAGAGCGTAGTTGCGGTGCATTGGTATGTAGCTCCGGCGTTAATTAACCCAAACGGCATAACCGTGTAGCAATAGGTTCCCCATTGAGTGACGAAGGTGGTCTTATGCATATCTTCTATGGCCATCTTGATCTGGTTATATCCTGCGTATCCATCCATGAAGGATAGTAACGCGTGATCTGCTGTATTGTCCACTAATATGTCGATATGTGGTAGAGGAAAGTCATCCTTAGGACTCGCTTTGTTTAAGTCTCTAAAATCAACACAAACATGGATTCTCCCATCCTTTTTGGGTACGGGTACTATGTTAGCTACCTAGTCTGAGTACTCGGAAACTTTGATGAACCCGGCTTTGAACTGTTTATCGACTTCTTCTTTGATCTTGAGAGCCCATTCTGTCCTCATTCGACGAAGCTTCTGTTTCACGGGTTTGAAACCCGGTTTGATTGGGATTCAATGCTCTGCGATGTCCCTGTCGATCCCTGGCATGTCTTTGTAGGACCAAGCAAAAACGTCTTTGAACTCGTGTAGGAGGTCTATGAAACTGGCCCTTTCGGTAGAGCTCAAGGTCGTCCCTATCCTAAGTTCTTGGGGTTCTAGTTCCGTTCCTACGTTGATGGGTTCAGTGTTTTCTATTACTGGTCTCCCTTCCCCTTCTTGTAGTATTTATTTGGCTATGTAGGGAGGTATCTCGATCGAGTCTGGGTCTGGGTCATCCTCAGTATCATCGTAAACAGAATTGCAATCAAAATAACACGAAGAGTAAGCAGAACCTAATTTATTTATATTAAAGTTTGAGAAAAGTTGAAACAAAGAAGCCATCTAATCTGTAGTCAGTGGCGGTAAAGGGACAGTCATTGGGACATTTCCCAAACTACTGTTACTACTTGATGCTAAGCTAGGAGAAACAGGGGGAATGGGAATGATGACAGAAGGAGACTCTCTAGGAACTTCTCTAGACTCCGACTCTAACTCCGACTCTGACTCTGACTCGAATTCATCGTCTTCTGGTTCTCCTTTGAACATCTCTCCTTCTCCAGTGGTGAGCTTGAAGAGTCTTCCTTGATTGTTTGTCCACTTGATCGACTTTCTCCATCCTTTCTACTGATTGGTGTTGGTTTCTGTGATTAATGCGGTAGGGTTGAAGTGATCGTCTTGAAGTATCATGGTAATGATCTCATCCTGCGCGGCTCTAACAAATCGATCTTCTCCAAATAGTAGACTAACAGCTTGTTCGTCTAAGCAAGGTGCTTGACGAGTCTTGACGATAGGAACCGTTTCTGGAGGAATGAAGTAGCAATCGTGAGAGATCTCGATTCCGGCTAACTTCCTTTCGAGATAGTGGCAAGGTTCGGGAAATCCGTGAAAGATATCTTGACTTCCTTCCCTAACGAAGTATCCATTTAGGGTAGGGAGGTAGGGTCGCATTTGGATTCCCACATTCTTACGGTTTTGAACTTGAGCGAGCATCTCGAGAACTTCCTCTTTAGTGGGTTTGTATCCTAGTCCAAGTGGTATTCTTTGTGAGTTGCCTTCTTTTTAGGGTGCAAAGGTGTTCCTTCGGATAGGATTCAAAGGCATTCCCGGGAAGTATCCCTGGGATTTGAGCATGTGGTTGACCACTAAATTAGACTAGGGATTGAAGTATAAGGGTGCCAACTCACTATCTAGGACATTTATGCTATGGAAGCCCCCAAGTTCATATACTGGATCCGCAAGGAGTTGATTACTTGACTTCTTTTCGATTATTGCCTTGATGGGTGACGATGTGATCGTCACCACTTTACCATTTAGTGGGATTTTGATTTTCTGGTGGAGGGTGGATGTTACCGATTTTGAAGCGTGAATCCAAGTTCTTCCCAGAAGTATGTTAAAGGATGCTTCAATGTCCACTATTTGGAAGTTAACCTTTCGCTCAATCGGCCATGTGGCTATGGTTAGGTTAACAAGTCCTACTACCTTTCGTCGTGTACCATCATATGCGCGAACACCTTGGTTGGTAGGGGTCCAATCTGACTCTTTCATGCCCAATTTGTATGCCGGTTTCAAACGTATGACATTGACTCCGGAGCCATCATCTACCAAAGTCATTGGCACATTCTTCTTTAAGCAAATGACAGTGATATAAAGAGCCAAGTTATGACTAGCACCAAAGGGTGGCAAATCTTCATCCGAGAAAGTAATAGGATTACTTAGCTTTGGTGATTCTTGGAAGACCAAGTTGACTACGTCATCGGGTGTGGAGTTATGTGCCACATTTAGTTTGGCCAAGGCTTGTAGTAAAGCTTGGTGGTGTGGGAATAAGCTTGCCACTAGTTGCCAGACTGAAAGATCAGCCTTTGTCTTTTGTAGTTGCTTTAGCAAATGGTCGGTAGAGTCATCTTCATTATCATTTGGTGTGACCACATTGGTTGGACCATTCGCTATGGGACCATTTTGAGAAGTGTTTTGGTATGGGTGTCCCGAACGAGTAAGGTGGTCTACATCTTGATCTTCACAATTTTGGACTATTTGCTCACTGATTTTGACTAGGTAGTGTTCAGTGAGATACTCATCTTCATCATCATCGGCCCATATTCCATTGACTGTAGCAAGTTCCCTCATTCTTATGATTTTGGCCTCCAATTGGATAATTTGGTCGACTAGTTCATCAACCATGGCTACTACTTCTTGCATCGTAGTGTTTTGAGAGAAGACTAGTGGTGTACGTTCTTTAGGTGTTGCGTTGGGATCACGTAGGGTTGCCACTACACTCTCTAGTTCCATGACTTGCCTATTCACACTTTTTGCCCATGCAATGAAATCAATGATGGTTGGGGAAATGGTAGAGTAGTTCCCTTCATTCTCTATTGCATGAATTTCATCTTTGACTGGAGAAATGAGGTGTGAACAATCTATGGTAGATTCTTCACTTGTAATCACTAGAATTCTAAGAGGATTCTGAGTGTTGTTAGGCTTACCTCCAGGCGGTATTGGTAGGAGACCGTATTCAATCATGTCTTGAAGTACATTTTTCAGTTTGTAGCATTTCTCTGTATCATGTCCCTTACCTCTATGGTATTCGCAGTACGAATTCTCATCCCAGAACTTGGATTTCTTTTCTGGTTCGGGTGTAGGGCCTATGGGTTGAAGTTTACCCAGTTTCATCAACCTTTTTAGAGTATTGGAATATGTGTCCCCAATATTTGTGAATTTCCTTGGTGGGGTACTCTTCTTAGATGGCTCGAGAAGGTTAACTTCATCAGTTTTGCTAGTAGAGCCGTAAGAACGACTTGTTGAGCCTTGATATCCACGACCTACCGTTTTGGACAAGAGCCCTTTACGGATGTCATCTTCGATCCTTGTTCCTAGTACGGTTAAGTCTTTGAAGGTCTTAATGTTTTGGTACCTCAAATGACTTGCATAGATGGGCTTTAGGTTGTCCACGAATTTCTCCACGAGGGTAGCTTCATCTGGACGTTCAACAAGTTGAGTACTAGTCTTCCTCCACCTACTTAGGAAGTCGGTGAAACCTTCTTTGTCATTTTGGGTAAGAACCTCTAAAGTGCGCATGTTGACTTGGATTTCAGCATTATCCGCATATTGCTTGGCGAACTCAATTGCGGCATCGTCCCAGGTAGCAATTTTCTTGTGCTCTAGAGAATAGAACCATTGTTTTGGGATGGTGTCAAGAGATGAGGGGAAGATCCTTAAGAACATCTCGGGTTTAATGCTTTTGATAGACATGTAATCTTTAAAAGCACGGATATGGTTCAAAGGGTTTTCATGCCCCTTGAATTTAGAGATATCCGTCATGTTGAAGTTGGTTGGCAACTTGGAACTCACAGCTTCATATTTGCGATTATTTTTCCTATAAATGTCATCCCCTTTGAGATACATCAATTGTTCCTCCAAGTATTAGAGTCGTTTCTCAGCTGTAGTCATACCTATGGGAGGGTTTTCGTCCCCGAAGTTATTCACAAATTCATCAGACACTTCACTTTCTCGAGGAGGCATCCTCGTTTCCACGGCATATATTCGGCCCTCGATTGTGTCAAGGCAATCATACACTTGGTCTTGAGTGACTTGGAGACGAGCTAGTGCAGCTAGGATTTGATCATTACCGTTCTGGGGTTGGTTATGGCTCACGTCGCTTGTTTCAGGCATCTTGGAAACTGAATAAGAGATCGTCGACGAATCAAAACACGATCGACCATTCTAGCACACTTACTCGAAAAAAAAAGAAATGTTTGGACTCGTGAAGTGGGAGTGTGCCACTTGTGTCAACTGAGTTTTGAGGAAATGACAGAGTTTGAAAATGTTAGTCCTAGTCAACTTTAGTGTAGTTGTAGGAGTGGACTCGAAGTGAGGTTTTGAAATGGGTTTTGAGGCCCGAATTTTGACTCGACAATTGGACAGAGTTTCGACTGGTTTTGCGCTAATATTAGGCCTATGTTTCGAAAATTTTTACATTTTAAAAGGGATTTTGATTTTACAAAAATCGTCATGGTTTTGTTTAGAAATGATGATCACATATGGTACAAACATTATACAAGCATTATAACGGGATGCTGAGTGCATTTAGAAGGGTTTTGGTTTTAAAGGGTGGGTTGCCATACCGAACAATCAAACCCGAGGTCTGTGGAGAGGCTCGTACCAATCAAGAGTAAGGCCGATTCCTAGTCCATTTCCTCAAGTAGTGAAAGTCCTTGATACAAACAAGAGTAAGTACCATGGTATGGATGACGTCAATCGATGTCCATCCTTAGGCCAAAATAAGAATTAGGACGGTTTAGACGGGACGATTGGTCGAATGGGTTGGGTTGGGCCTAGGAAGGCCGAATGAAACGATCTAGGAAGACCGAGTTATGAAAACCGACAATTGTCTTGTACAAACTATTCCCTAACCTTGTTCAAGTTTCACCCTTTTCGCTACACGTAAGTGTATTATCGTCAGCGGAGTAGCCAAACTGTGGACGCGGGCCCACTGGGGCGAAAAGCAAAGCAAGCTTTTCCTCTTTGTTTATTTTGCATTTGTGGAGTCGCCACCAATTTATTGTGGAAAATTGGAAACCGTTCGAATACCTCATGTCATGTCAATACACAAAGTAATGACATGAACACTAAGCACTCGTCACCCTTAGCATTCTATGTCTAGAATGACTCTCGTGGATGCCAATGAACACGGATGTTCACAGAGATCTGGAGTAAGGGGTGAGGGTACGTATTAGGAAGCTCTTTTGATCGAACACCTAATCCCGCCCACCTCAATAGCGACCTCTACTAATGATTAGGGAAATTGTCTATACTCGATATATTGTCGATTTATATGCATGCAATGCAACATCCAATAAATTAATCCTAGCATGTGAGAATTAACTAAGTCGGTTAACAAGTAATTTAACATACAATTAATGTCGAGGTAGAAATTTAGGTTAATTGCATGTGAGAGCATACAAACAATACAATAAAAGAAATACAATAATAATACAATAAAGGAAAATTACAATAATTACATCGGATTTATTGATTTATGTCGAAAATACATTTAAAACGGATGGTTTTAGAAAAGAAAGAATAAATGAATAAACGAACAGATTATGGATGATAATATGACTAATAGTTAATTAAATACGTAATTAATAAACTAAGTCAAGGCAGAAACGGGAGTTCAGGGACGTAAATCAACGGGAAAAAGCAGCAGAGAGCTGCGTCCCGTGGAAGAGGCGCGCAGCGATTCTTTGCGTCATTCTGTTTCGGTTGAGTTCCGCGTGAAGCCGGAACCGCATATCGTTAATGTTCATTGGTGAATTTAATGGTCGATTAATGGTATTTGACTCGGATGAAAGTGATTAACATATTATTTACATGTGAATGAGGTCATGAAAACGATAAAACATGAATGAAACTGATTAGAACGAATTATTTACAAGATGAGACTAATTAAAGAATTAAACAAACCAAACAAATTAATTAGGTTAAACAAGTTATTAATGATGAATTAATGACGGTGACGGTAAATAACAGATACAGGTATATCAAAGATGAATTCCAGAGATTCAATATGGGTAAATCGAATCTCTAAAACCCGAATTGACTTAATGACGAAAACCCGCAAATATGGATTATAAGGGATTGAAGTCGGGATTTTGAAATATGAATTAATTAATGATGATTAATGAATTATAGGTCAAAATTATCATATTCAAATTGTTATGTTAATGAAACAATGAACAATTGATAACAAAGCGAAAAACAAAAGGACGAACAAAAGACGAAGGAAGAAGAGGAAGCAGGAACTGCGGCAGCCTCACGAAGAGGCGCAGCAGGTGCTGCGTCCCTTAGAAGAGGCGCAACAGTTGCTGCGTCCTTTCTCGATGGTTGTCTTCTGATAATCCGTAAAAAAGGTTTTTAAACAAGGTTTTACAAATCGGTTTTAAGAATACTTTCGACATAAATCTTACAATATTAATTACGATAATAAAGAACAATAAACAAAAGAAGGATTTACACCCTCAGACTTACATGTTTGACGAAACAAGATGAACTAAATTAACGTTTAGTGATGCTCGACTCGAATGTACGACGAAAGTGCCCTCTAGGACGAAAACGAATAAGATTGATTAATGTTGATTGATGTGGAGTTGGTCAAATTGGTCGGTCATGCAAAACGAGGCTGGTACTCAGAAAGATCCGAGCTTACGTGGTCGAAACTTCAAGCACGTAGACGCCAAAAAGTAAGAACGTGGTCTAGAATGAAAAGGGAGAAGAGAAGGGCGGACACTCGCGTGAGAAATATGTGAGACCGAAGGTCTCTATTTATACTAATCACACGAAAGAACTAGGGTTTTCGGAGAAACTTTGGAAGTGAATCTCGAAAAGATACGACAAATACGCAGAAAAGGACTGAGGAAGAGGCGCAGCAGGCACTGCGTCCCTTGGAAGAGGCGCAGCACTTGCTGCGTCCTTTCCTTAGTGGTGTCCTCCTGCGGAAGAAAGATTTCCGCGTTTCTATTATGGAATAGCGGATTAATCTCGTTTCCTTAATATTTTGTGTGAATATTACGGGAGATATTTTACTAAAGATCAAAAGATTGGAAAATATGGAATAGAAATATCCGGAACATTCCAGAACATTCTGACTCGGTTATTAGAAAATGAAGACGGTTTTTGACCCGGACTCCAAATGTACTCTAATTACTGCCAAAATGACCGTATCGGCACGTAGATGACAATTAAGAGGTAGACACAAGTGTTTGAGCGATCACTTGACGATAAACTTACGAACTGTCATAAATCGTTCCGTATACCAAACATGCGGCCCAATCATCACCGGGTGGTTTGCGGGAGGTGCTGAAATGAGGTATCTACACCTTGGCGTCGCCCTTCCCGACGGCAGCTCCTTGGCTCAAACCCTTTTGAGTCGCCTCGACGTCGCAATGGTCTTCAGGTTGTAATATTCGATTGACCTGGAGATCATACTTTGACTTTCGCCCTGTCCAAGCCTCAGTCAAAGTGGGGGCTCTATAGATACCCGGTATCTGCACCTTCCAAAAACCACCCGATGATGATCGGACTATAACGTGTTTTTGATATGCGTGCGTGGATTGGTTATACATGAGACGGTTTAATGCACTACTCGGATATGAAAAATGATTTCAAAAGTTTTTTAACTTCATTTGCATTAAAATAACACTATTTAGAGTTAAAACCGTCTTTGGACCCAAAACCGACTCAGAAACCCGCAACTCGAGTCAACCTGAGTCAACCCGAGTTAACCCAAATCTCGAATGTCGAAAATAATGTCATGAATGTCTTAATCATGTCATTTCCATTAAAATGACCCTAATTAGAGTCAAAACCGAATCCGAGCCAAAAACCGACTCGAAATTCAAATCCCGACTCACACGGGTCAAACCCGAGTCAAGCACACAAAACACCTACCTCAAGTAACACCAAAATCATCTTATTATATGCCCATATTGTTACACGACATCTTATATGAATGCCACATATCAACAATGGATGGAGAATTGGCCACGTCCAAATTGAAAGGGACAATACACCCCTTTCCATCACGAGGTGGCTCGCGCCTCTTTAGGCCATCTGCTTAGCCTCTAAGCAAAATCAGCCGACCTACCTCCCCACATTTCTCTATAAATACCCACCATCACCCACCATAATCCTCACGTGAGAGTTCGCCCCCTCACACCTCCCTTAAACTTGTATACTCGACTTCCTAAGTCACAAAATCGACACGTGTTTACGACCTACCGATCGTAAACACAAGCCTTACACATTTTGTTTGGTACCGTCGCCGTGCATTCGACCGACCCATTTGACCAACTAAATTATTCAAACAACATGTTTTAATTAACATATTTTCAAAACAAAATCCTTTTTTTAAGGCACTCTTTTAAACTTCTTTGATCGCGATTAGTCACAACGAGAAAACCGTCTCTAAAGTCGTCTACTTCGCAAACATCAAAATACGTAAGTTTGAGGGTGTAAACATTTCATTTATTTCATGTCTTTACTGTTTTTATGAGTTTATATGCATGAACAATGCATAACACGATTCAAATATAGGTTAGACGAGCTAAAACCGAGTTTTGGCCTAAGACAGAAGCTCCTTGCTATGCAGGGAGGCTCGCGCCTCTTGTAGGTGTCCAGGTCAGACTCATCCGTGTTTTTTCTCGTCTTTCCTCTTTATTTCATTTCTTATTTGCAATCGGTTTTTACCATTTCAAATGTTTCAAATCATTTTTATGACAAACTTTTTAGCCATAAATTATAATCACCCTTGGTTCCATGTACCATGACGCTTTAATACGTGACTCGGTGATATTAATTGGTTAATTACAGTTTAAATAAAATCCTTTTCTTTTATTTACCATTTTAATTCATTTTTATGATAAACATATTTTGACCATTACAAAAATCATCCTTGGTTCCTTATACCATGACGGTTTATTCCGTGACTCGATGATATTATGGTTAATTACATTTTAATGGGTATTTTAACACCCTTTTCTTTTATTTACCATTTTTCTCATTTATTTACATTTGCAAACATATTAGTCATGATTCATAATCACCCTTGGTTCTTTATACCATGTCGGTTTAATCCGAGTACGGTGATAAATATCGACTAATTACAAATAAATGAACTTAACATATTTAGTTCATATCAAACATTTTACATTTTTATTTATAAACTATACTTTTCAAACTTGCAAATCCGACAATGAATATTACTAACATAATAGTAATTATTCTGAGTCATGCAAATCATATTTGCAATCATTAATCACAAAAAACGGTTTTAAACAACCTTTTCAACAACCAAGAGACGCCCCCTTAGGTCGGCTCATGGTTCGCGCCCCAAGAGGCCGTCTGTTTTCATATTTCAAAACCTGGGCAGAGCCCTTCCTTCGCCAATAGGCTCGCGCCCCAATGGGGCTGCCTGGCACTGTTCTGTCCCATTTTGGTACTTGTCTAGGACGATCTCGATTACGGTTTATCCGAATACGTGACGGATCAGATTGACGAGTTTGCATCTCATACTTTGTCTTTTAAACACACTTTTTCAAATAAATGGATCGTGTTAAGCATCATAACCCAAACTTGGTAAATGGATGTTTAATTTCCGTTTTCACATGTAAAACAATCTAAATCCAACTTTGACACCAATTTCTTGGTACATGCCTAAACAACCGACTTAGGAAATATTCACATGTTAGGTTAAAACTTTTGGATGTGCATTCATGCATTTACACCGTTTTATCAACTTTTGCACTTAAACAACCACGATTGATCAGTAGAAGCCGCTAACGCGGGCGGGATTGGGTTTCCGATTAAAGGGCTTCCTAATACGTACCCTCACCCCTTACTCAGAACCTTTGGATAGTGGATGGCCTTATCCAGGGCGTACGAGAGTCATTTTAGGCATAGAATGCTAAAGGGGGACGAGTCCTTATCTTTAGTACCTATGTCAAACCCTGCTTTGTGCTTCGTTTGACCGAGGTATAAAGTGGATTTCTAACGGGTTCCAAGCATCCCACAAATGCTTGGTGGCGACTCCGAACATCTCTGCATCGTTTCGAGACCTTTACCGAGACGAAACTGACCGATCTAAAACGATCCGGTCGAAAGCATTTTTACGCCGCCGAGCGTGGCTTTCAAAAGACCGTTGCATGTCCACAGATTACCTTGGCGTGCAGGTGGCCCGCGACCGCAGATCGGTAGGTGGCCCAAATCCACTGACCGGCCTGTGGCCCATGTCCACAGTTAGCTGCATCCATTTCCAGTGAGTTCAGGCAAGTTTGCATGTGTAAGGGATTTGGAACAACCCTGACGGGACCTGCTTTACAATGGTACATCAACCTGCCAACTGGGAGCATCCATTCCTTTGCCAACCTGATCAACAACTTCAACCAGCAGTTTGTGAGTAGCAGGGAGTTGGAGAAGCGATCCAGTGATCTTTACAGGATTACACAGAAGCCTGATGAAACTCTCAGGACATTCCTCGCCAGATTCAACAAATAAAAAGTGTTTATGTAATACTCCGTATTTATAAGTCTCTGGGTACTCTATCGAGTAGGCCTTACTCTGTCGAGTAAGGGTAAGTTGCGTTTTAAAATAGTTTCTGACCTGTTGGGTACTCGATCGAGTAACTAGGATACTCGATCGAGTAAGGGGGTACTCGATCGAGTACCTTAGATACTCGATCGAGTAGCGGTTTTACGGGAGTTTTTCTCGGGTTTTGTTAATTATGCGATTAAGATATATAACCTTTTCCGTCATCATTCTAAACACTTTTCCAAAACCTAATTTACTGTCAAAGAGAGAAAGCAAGTACGTTCATCATCTTAATCGCATTGTTAGCAAATCCCGGAGTTTGAAAGGTCGGTTTTCATCGTTTGTTATACCGTTGAGATCCTTGCGTCGAGGGTAAGATCTATGTACCCTTTTTATTGTCTTTCCTTTAAGTTGGTTAAACCCTAATCTAGGGATTTGGGGGTTTTTGAGTAGTTTGTGATTTGGTAGCATTTGTATGTTGTATGATAGGAGGAGGTTTCGTAGAAGAAGCTTTTTGATACAAAATTTGTAGAGACCGTCGATAGTTGTGCTTTCCAGGCAGGATTTCCTACTCGCATTAGTCCCATAATGGGATGATTGTTGATGTGTTGAGATTGATTGTTTGATATAGTAATTGTGTTGTGATTGTGATTGTGATTGTGATTGTTTGTCTCTGGTTCTCGAGATGCGTTCTACCGAGTGGAGTCACTTGCGGGAGTGGCTTCACGCCCTAGTTTCGCCCTTCGTGGAACCCGCCACGGAAGGGGATGTGCACATTAATGGACAGGGTTATCGCTCGGTATGATGAGCGGGGCTTAGGTGGGAACGGCTGCGGTCCCCCATCGCTGGCGGCGGGTCCAGGTGGACGATCGGTGATTGAGATTGTTGGGATTGGTGTGATGGTGTGTGTGTGTGTGTGACGGTTAAGCTGTCTGTTTATCTTATTGTTGATATATTGAGTTGTGTGATTAGTACTGACCCCGGTTGTTGTTTTGTAAACCTGCGGTGATCCATTCGGGGATGGTGAGCAGTAATTGAGCAGGTTTGAGTTGAGTACTGGGATAGCTGGGATGTGCCACCATCTGACGATAGAAGTCTTCCGCTGTAGTTTTATTAGTTTTATAACATTTCAGTTAATACAGTAGACAGTTGGTTTGAGAACTTGTACCCGTATTTTGGGATTTGGTTTCAGTTGTACTTTTCACTAAAGTTATGTTATTTAAAGTTGTTTCGTTATTGTCTTATGAATATCATGCCTCGGGTAACCGAGATGGTAGCATTCTTATACCTGAGTGGTCCTGGTAAGGCACTTGGAGTATGGGGGTGTTACAAATGGTATCAGAGCGACGATCCTGAAACCTGTAACCAATGAACCTAACGAACATAGGGAGTCAATTAAAATGAACCCGGGGTAAAGGTTGTAGGAGCTAATGCAAAGGCTTGGGAGACGTCCTGAAGTCGCGAACTCGCCCTACAATTTTGAACCGGTCACGTGGGGGTGTATGTCAAGGTCGTATGCGTTGTTTGGTTAGCTTGTGTGTGAATGTGATGAAGTGTGTGTAACTGTTGGATGTTTGTAGTAGAAAGTTGAGAATGTGAAAGAAAGGTTGATGATATATGTAGATCTGCTGTTGGAATGAGAAACATGATGGATGTTTACAATGTGGCGTTTAATAACATGATATAATGATTCCGTAGATCGTATGAAAAGATGCGTAGCATTATATGCTTAGTTATGATATAACGTTGGTTTTATAAAGTTTTTAGCATGTTAGAATATGATATAGCATGCGGGTAGCGTTTTCGAGTTAGCATGACTCGATCGAGTGGGGCTGACTTGATCGGGTGGGTTTTTGACGATTTTGAGTCCAGAATCGTGTTTTTGGGCACTCGATCGAGTACCTCGGGCACTCGATCGAGTAGGGGGTCACTCGATCTAGCTACTCGGTCGAGTATGTTAGAGATCAGAAGGTCTGTTTTGAGTCTGAAGTCGGGGCACTCGATCGAGTATAGTGGGCACTCGATCGAGAAGCCTGTCACTCGATCGAGTAGGTTTAGGCACTCGATCGAGTAGGGTCTGGGCAGCTTGTTTTCGTCTTTTGAGGTTTTGGCGCGTATGTTTATATCCACCCCTTTTTCTGATATGGTTTCAAGATGCCGCCCAAGAAGAATGAGTTGTATGCGAGAGCTGAGCTTATGAACATAGATGACATCGTTAAGATGTTGGAGCATCAGGATGCTCTTACTGAGGCTTTAAAGACTGTGGGGAAAGATAAGGATAAGGATAAGGAGAAAGAGGTTGATCACTCTAAAATTAGCCTCTATATAGCGAGGTTTAACCCGAAAGAGTACAAGGGGGTTGGGGAGCCTAACCTTCTTGATAGCTGGCTTAGAGAGATGGAGAACATATTAGATTTGGTTCACTTTCCTGATGAGATGAGAGTGGAATAGGCTGCATTCTATCTGAGGGAGGCAGCTGGCAAGTGGTGGGATACGGTGAAAGTGAGTGCTAAGGAGTTATATGCGAACCAAGGTTTATCTGCTATACCTTGGGAAGAGTTTCGTAAGGCTATGAGGAAGGAATTTGTACCGGAGCATGTGAGGAGTAAGTTGAGAGAGGAGTTTGATGGGTTTAAGATGACCGCCGATATGTCGTGGCCGAGTACTACAGCGAGTTCAATGACAAGTCTAGGTATCGAGGATATGGGTTTGAGTGAGGAGAATCTGGCGCTGAGGTTTGAGAGGGGGTTGACCCATAAGATTATGGATAAGTTACCCGTGGGAGTCCTTACTGATGTTAAGGAAGCTTATGAGAGGGCTGGGAGAGCTGAGAGGTTGGTGGAGATGGCTCAGAAGAGGTTAGGTGGTGAGAAAAGGAAGTCTGAAAGCGAGGGTGGTGGCCAATCTAGTCACAAGAAAGGCAACCATAATCAGTCTAGAGGGTTTTCTTCTGGGTCAGGGTTCAGTGCTGGGGCTTCCTTTGGGCGTGGCCGTGGAGGTGGTAGTAGTAGTTGGGGAACGACCTACTTCAGTTGTGGTGGTGTAGGCCATAAGAGACACGAGTGCACAAGTGCACCGGGAACTTTCCAGAGACCTGCGCAGAGCTACGCGAGCAATAGACCGGCTGGGTCGTGGTCAAACCGGGGAAGTCAGAGCTACCAGAGTGGAGGCAACCGCAACGGCGGTAATTCTTATCAGAAACCACCAACGAACAACAACAACAATCAAGGGTCGGGTGCTAAGCCGACCACGTCAGCCAGTACTGTCCAGGGAGGTGGACAGAAGACCAGTGGAAAGCTGTTCATGATGGAGAAGAAAGCAGCTGAAGATGATGCACACGTTATCACTGGTACTTTTCTTGTTAATGGTATTCATACCTTTGTTTTGTTTGATTCGGGGGCTTCTCAGTCGTTTGTATCTTTGAGTTATGTTAAACGGTTGGGTTTGAGGGTGTATGAGTCTGTTAGTGAGCAAGTTTTTATACCTTCGGGTGAGTCTGTATCTTGTGGGAGGTTATATAGGGATATACCTATCATAGTTGGGCAAGTTGTTTTCCCTGTAGACTTGCTAGAGTTTCCTTTTGACGGTTTTGAGATGATAGTTGGGATGGATTGGCTGGGAAAGTATAAAGCTAAGATAGACTGTCATCAAAAGAAAGTGTCTTTAAGAGGTCCTAAGGGCGTTAGTGTGTCTTATCGTGGGTTTCTAGTCAAACCCAAAGTTAAGTTGATTGCAGCTGTTACCTTAAAGTCATATCTGAGGAAGGGATGTCCTTTGATATTGTGCCATGTGAGAGATGACCGGATCGAGGGTCCGACAGTTGATCAGATACCAGTGGTGGGAGAGTTTGAGGATGTGTTTCCAGAGGAGATTTCGGGGTTGCCGCCGAGAAACGAGATAGATTTCACAGTAGAGTTGAAACCAGGGACGGGGCCAATCTCTAAGGCACCGTACCGTATGGGTCCTAAGGAGATGGATGAGCTTAGGAAACAGTTGGATGATCTGATAGAGAAGGGATACATTAGACCTAGTGTATCGCCGTGGGGAGCACCAGTTCTTTTTGTGAAGAAGAAGGATGGGAGTTTGAGGTTGTGTATAGACTATAGAGAGCTGAACCGAGTGACAGTGAAGAACAAGTATCCTTTGCCAAGGATAGATGACTTGTTTGATCAGTTGAGTGGTGCATCAGTCTTTTCTAAGATTGATTTGAGATCGGGATACCATCAAGTGAAGATTAGAGAGGTGGACATACCAAAGACAGCTTTCACGTCGAGATATGGCCATTATGAGTACGTGGTGATGCCGTTTGGGTTGTCTAATGCACCGGCAGTGTTTATGGATTTGATGAATAGGATCTTTAGACAGTTTTTGGACAAGTTTGTAGTGGTGTTTATCGATGATATCTTAGTCTACTCCAAGACTAAGGAGGAGCATGAGGAGCATTTGAGGGTTGTGTTGCAGACTTTGAGGGAGCATGAGCTATATGCTAAGTTATCTAAGTGTGAGTTCTGGTTAGAGAAAGTTGCTTTTCTGGGGCATGTGATCTCTAAAGATGGAGTAGCTGTGGATCCGGCAAAGATAGAAGCAGTGACAAAGTGGGAAGCACCAAAGAATGTTGCTGAGATCGGAAGTTTCTTGGGTTTAGCTGGATACTACAGACGGTTCGTGAAAGATTTCTCCAAGATAGCTAGACCTATGACAGCGTTGATGAGGAAAGAGAACAGGTTTCGTTGGGATGAGAGTTGTGAGACGGCGTTCCAAACATTAAAGGAGCGTTTGACCACCGCTCCTATCTTAGCATTACCTGAGGGGATTGAGAACTTTGAGGTTTATACGGATGCCTCAAAGAATGGGTTGGGGTGTGTGTTTGTAATACCCCGTATTTTATATTATTGAATTAAGCGGATATAATTAAACGGATATTATTATATATTAATTATTATACATTTTATAATATTAATTAGGTCGGGTAAATTGTTGAGTCGATAATTATGATAAGTAATTTTATTTAACTCGCGTCGTATCGAGCTAAGTTAATTGAGTCGGTTTTATGAGAAATGCGAATTGTGAGCTGACCCATTTAAGTTGGCCCAATATATGTTCAGCCCATTAAACCTAAAGCCCAATTAACCCTAAACCCTAACCCTAATAACTACCCTAACCCTAATAGTACACTACCCTAAACAACTCCATCAACCCGCCTCCCTCTAAACTCAGCCGCCTCCCTCCTTTCTTCAACATCAAACACCAACTTCACGCTGAGAGAGAGAGAGAGAGAGAGAGAGAGAGAGTGAGCTGGGTATTGGTGGCACTGCAAGGAAGAGATAGGGGTGATTGGCGACGACGGAGGGTGGCCGTGGTGGCTGCTGTGGCGGCAGGAAAATGGTAAGATTAACCTTCTCTGTTTTTCTTCTTTTATGTCGGGGTTTTGGGGGTGTGTCGTGTCTGATAAGGGGGTTTATGGGGGTTGTTGACTGGGTATAGGTGTAGAGTGGTAGAGGGCGAGTTAAATGGCGGTGATTATGGTGGTTGTAGGTAGTGATAGTGGCGGTAAAAGGGAGCATCGACAGGGGTAGCAAACGAGTGGATGTATGCGATTCAAAGTAGTTTTAGACGGCTAGGTTTGGGGTGGCACCACCATGGACTCGGGGGAGGTCGAAATGGTGGTGTCACGATGTCTTGGTTCGTGGGTTGAGTGTACAAACACGGTGGTGGTTTGGGCGGGGATAGGCAAGAGGTGCGGTGGTTGGGAGTCGAGAAAATGGGATGTTGGTGTTGCGTGGTGGTGAACGGGTGTTTTGGCGGCCATGGTTGGACTCGCCGGCGGGAGTCGACCCGTAGGGGGTGGTTGTCGGTGTCGGGTCGAGTGGGGGACACGGCTGGTGGTTGACACGGCCCTGTGGTGGCCGGTGGTGGTGCGTGGGTGAGAGGGAAGAGGCGATGTTAGTGACGGGTTATTTTAGTAATTGAATCGGGTTTTTGGTCATTGTTTAATCATTGGAATTCGTTAAGTTATCGTATGCTTAATTAATTAATTTATTTTCCCGAGTCATCTAAATAAATTATTCCCGAGTCAATTAAATAATTTATTTAATTTAATCCCCGAATCGTTTCAATAATTAGAGATGGACTTTGAGTCGGGACTGGTTAAAATGGAAAGTTTCTATATCGGGAAGTTTCTATTTTTAGTAACTTCTATTTTGGGAACGGGAATAGTTAAGTAATTGGTTATCATTTCATTATATTTCAGAGGACGAATTATTGTGGATTATCACTGAGCATCCGGCTATTTGACTCAGATTCCGAGGTAGGGAAATACACTTGACTTACCGGTGTTGTTAAATTGTGTTGAGTTGTTGTGTTACATGTGACCGAGCTGTGATCGATGACTTGTGCGTGGTTGTAATTTATGTTATGATTCATATACTGGAGTGTGGATGACTGAACTGTTCGTGTTGATTATGTTATTTCATTATTTTGATAGCTGGCATGATTTCATTCATTGATATACATATCATGTTGCATTGATTACTGTTGAGCATTGCATATGCATTGGAGTTGGAGGATGGTGTGGTGGTGACGATGATGAGATACGATGTGATGTTGTGATAAGGCCCAGGCGGGTTCTCGCAGACTTGCCCTGGTGTCCTCCCGCGACGGGCAGATCGACTTCGGTCGATATATATAGTCTGCCGGGGATCGGTATGGCTGGGCGTGCCGGGGTTATGTGTGATGAGTTGAGATGGAGATGGAGGTGACGGAGTATCATGCATATCATATTTACTGTTTTATTGTTTTCCCTACTCAACCTCGTGGTTGACCCTGTGTATTCGTGAACACCTGTGATGAACCGTTTTATGGGGAGCAGACTTGACAGGTTTAAAGATAGGCCGGGAGCTTGATGGGCGTGAGACACTGGATCAGAAGACATAGTAGTTAGATCATTATTTAGGAGACTTCCACTTCCATTTATGTAGTTCTTTATAGTTGTTGTACAAGAAGTTGTAATAATTAAGTTAAAGTATTTATATAAATTGCCTTGGAGTTTACTTTGTTATTCACTACCTCGGGGAACCGAGATGGTAACAGTCCGGTTTATTAGGGAATGTCTTGCTAAAGGCTCTTTTATAAACCGGGGTGTTACAAAGTGGTATCAGAGCGAACGATCCTCAGGCCTAAACCAATGAACCTAATGAACGTAGGATGTGTCTAAATAAAATGAACCCCTGGGAAATAAACTGTTAGGAGCTCACAGTGCGGTTAAGAAGGCGCCCTTAATGCGTGCTCTTTTGCCCTCTCAGTTTTGAACCAGGCAACCCAAGAGAAAACGAGTGAATGGGGTAGTTAGAAGGAAAACCTTGGATATAAGCGAATTGGTGTATACCTTGAGACCTAGTCTTTGAAATTATGACATTTATCCGGATGGATAATCAATGAAGCGTTGGATTGTGGTAATCGTGAGCATGAGAATAATTGCGAATTTATGATATTTATCTGGATGGATGTGAATGACGTGTTGATAGTGCTATTATGTCTGGTAAAATGTGGTTATGTGATCCCAAAGCCATGCTAGAATAGTATCGTGATAGTAATGAGAGACACCATTGAATTGCTTGTTTCTAGTCGTAGCAATCGTGATTAGATGTAAGGGGTAGGTCGGGAGGCGAAGGGACTTCTATGGGAGAGATGTTTACGTAAATACAAAAGTGTGAGATTTAAGTTAGGATGAGTTAGTATCGATAGTATGGTTGTAAGAGCCTGGAACATGGAAAATGAATGATTTAGTGTTGAAATCCGTTTTGTTTGATTTTACTCTGTAATTGATCTTGCTGTCATTTCCTTCCTGTTAATTTTCTACGGATGAAAATTTTATGAGAAATAGTCTCGTGAGTTAGTGTTCTTTTGGCGTTGGTTTCATGCTTATAGGGTATACGGATTAAGAGTAATAAATGTTTTAGTGGGCTGTGGTCGGGAAGTTCCTGTGCAGTGATGTTTTGACCAACGTTTTTGTAAGAATCCTCATTTAAATTGTGTAAATGATTTTTGCATAATTCTAACTCCATCGACTAGAGGGTTCGCATACGTTTTCAAATTGATAAGCCACGAAAATTTTTGCTGAATCTATATTAAACGGTAGGTTTTGCAAACTGACCCAAGTCTTGGACCAATTACTGTCACATGTTTGTTTGGACCAACTGAGTTGTAAAATTCTTTTAAAATGAAAATTTTGTGCTTTGGACCTAATTCTTTTTCCCCTGTGTTTTAACTCTCCGTGTGTTATAAAAATAATATGAATCAAGTTTTAATCGGACGGTTATTTATTCGTGATCTTTGAAAGTTACAACGTGAAACATGACTTGTAAAATGTGTGTTCTAGGTTGAGTTTCATGCAGTTGTTTGAATAATTCATGAGCCTTAGTAATGTGAATTTATAAAGCTTTATATGACGATAGTAGCACGCATGTTCAGTAGTTATGTATCTTAACAAGTGATAAAATTAAAACTTAGTTGATAACATTGTTGGCATGATAGCGTGAGTAAAATTGGATAGCTTAAATTGATTCTTAATCAAAGGTAAAATATTTTATACGAATCCAGTTGTTGCATATTTTATGTATGTTTGGCATGTTGTACTATCTCTAGTATGTTCATCATATTTGCATGATGGTCGGATATATAAATATAAAACTATGTTGTCATATCTTGGTAAAGTTGATGGCGTTAAAAGTTAATTTGATTGTTTCGATGTACTCGCATGAATAATTATAATAATTATGTCTAAATGTTTACACATGGATGATAGTGATGAGTATGTTTAAATGTTCACACATGTTGGATGCATCTAAGTTCTAATGTCTTTCACATGAGTTGTGTGCCAATAGTTATATTTATTACCTTCATCACATTAAATAATTTCAGTTAGACCTAAAACTATAACATGATAATAAACAATGTTGTTATTCCTTATTGAATATGTTCGTTATTACAATGTCATAAAATGCTAAAGTGATTCTTGCAATTGTATGGGTGTGATATAAAGGAAACTGTTTGATATAACACGACAATTGACATACCTATATTCCCGAGTCGTTACTATTAATTATAATATAATAAAAATTGTTATGATAACTATGTTGACAATTATAATGGGATAACCCTTTTTAGGATTCACCTGATATGCATTATTTTAAATGATAGTCGTTATAGTTACGTTTAATTGAGCCGTGAATATAATTGAGTAAAGAAGTGCAACTAAAATCCTGATGTTGAAGTAATAGTCGTTCATTAATAAAGATGAGACTGAATTGAATAAGATGAACCGGTAAATTACAATATGTGAGTCGACACCTAAGCATGTTTTGTTTAAAGGAATCGAATTGAGTTTATCTGATTTTGAGTTTCGTAGTAAGCTATAAATGGATTCTATGACGGCTCTGTTATAAGATTATGATAAGAAAATTATTCACCGTCCAAAGATGAAAGTAAAAGTTTTGAAAATGAAGTTCAATTTTGTCGTATGGGTATAAATTCAGAATGAGATTTCCAGTCAGTGTCTGGTGGTATGGTTCCATGATAATTTTGTTAGTCTGGGGGAATGAAACTAGAACGGAGCCACAAGTAGTAGGTTAATTTAGTCATGTTGTTCGTTCGTGTAGTGAATTGGTGGATTGTGGTTAATTACGAGTGTCAAAACGGGAATGTAATGTGGTGATCTGAGTGAGTTGTGTGGCAACATGATACGTTAATATTAGCATGACAAAAACGAATAATTGCAAAATTGGTGTCGTTAAATACATTAATCTTGTATGTCATTGAGTTAGATGCAGTTTAAATATATTCAATACCAAGAACGAAATTTTATGCATGATAGTCTTGTATGATTAACTTTACAATATCGCTGTTTACTCGCTTGTTGACTCGACCAATAAGTTGTAAAAATTTGCCAATCAAGGTGCTTTCGTCATTCATGAATAAATACCAAACCCTTTTGCTATGAGGAAAAAAAAAAAAAAAAAAAAAAAAAAAAAAAAAAAAATATTTCTAGGTCGATAAAATCTTTAAACCGATTGTCTTCATTTGGTGATTCGTGGCTCGACCTAAAATGTACAATTATGTAAATGAAAGTCAGACTGGACCTATTAGGTTATAAATTTTCATAAATCGATTTAGTAAGTCTTGGACCCTAATTCTTTTCTCATGTTGATGGATCACCTATGTTTCTAAGGTAAAAGATTACAATAATTGGTAAAATGAATAATTACTAATGATTTTTACTGGTAACGGTAGCCTCTTTCCGTTGTTAGCAGTAGTTTGAGAACTTTTGTTGTAATAATGAGGTTACGAGGACGTAACCATATTTTTAGTTGGGTAGGATTGTAAAATCTTGATGTTAATTTGCACTTGTTTGTAGATTGTAGCTTGACCAAGTTGATGTTTCGTTGTGAGGTTGCCTATGCAAATGAGTTCTATATGTGTTATTCCTACATTGTTAGTTGGTTGATGTGTAAAAGGAGAGTATAGTCAAACTACCGGTATTGAGTTATGAGTTGTGGGGCCTTTGTGCCGAGTTACGTTTGCGGTCCAGTGCGACCATGGTTGTTGAGTTACTTGAGTTTGAGGTCGGAAATTAGATGGAAAACGACGCTGTTCTCAGATGATTATATAGTTGTTGTATATCTGTGTTCGCAGGTAGTTATTAGTGGCAGTTAGTTGGGTTAAGAAAAGACGAGTTAAACTTCGGGACGAAGTTTGTTTTTAGGAGGGCGGAATGTAACATTTCGCAATTGTTGTGTGTGATTGATGTGTCAAAAGTGTGTGTTAACCATGTTAGAAATGCGTGACGTCCGTAAGTACAATATGCAATACCATCTTGAGGTTTGGGGTATGGGAGCGAACTTCGGGACGAAGTTCATTTTAAGGGGGGAAGACTGTAATACCCCGTATTTTATATTATTGAATTAAGCGGATATAATTAAACGGATATTATTATATATTAATTATTATACATTTTATAATATTAATTAGGTCGGGTAAATTGTTGAGTCGATAATTATGATAAGTAATTTTATTTAACTCGTCGATCGAGCTAAGTTAATTGAGTCGGTTTTATGAGAAATGCGAATTGTGAGCTGACCCATTTAAGTTGGCCCAATATATGTTCAGCCCATTAAACCTAAAGCCCAATTAACCCTAAACCCTAACCCTAATAACTACCCTAACCCTAATAGTACACTACCCTAAACAACTCCATCAACCCGCCTCCCTCTAAACTCAGCCGCCTCCCTCCTTTCTTCAACATCAAACACCAACTTCACGCTGAGAGAGAGAGAGAGAGAGAGAGAGAGAGAGAGAGTGAGCTGGGTATTGGTGGCACTGCAAGGAAGAGATAGGGGTGATTGGCGACGACGGAGGGTGGCCGTGGTGGCTGCTGTGGCGGCAGGAAAATGGTAAGATTAACCTTCTCTGTTTTTCTTCTTTTATGTCGGGGTTTTGGGGGTGTGTCGTGTCTGATAAGGGGGTTTATGGGGGTTGTTGACTGGGTATAGGTGTAGAGTGGTAGAGGGCGAGTTAAATGGCGGTGATTATGGTGGTTGTAGGTAGTGATAGTGGCGGTAAAAGGGAGCATCGACAGGGGTAGCAAACGAGTGGATGTATGCAGTTCAGGCGAGTTTTAGACGGCTAGGTTTGGGGTGGCACCACCATGGACTCGGGGGAGGTCGAAATGGTGGTGTCACGATGTCTTGGTTCGTGGGTTGACAGTGTACAGCACGGTGGTGGTTTGGGCAGGGGATAGGCAGTAGGTGCGGTGGTTGGGAGTCGAGAAAATGGGATGTTGGTGTTGCGTGGTGGTGAACCAGGTGTTTTGGCGGCCATGGTTGGACTCGCCGGCGGAGTCGACCTTGAAGAGGGGTGGTTGTCGGTGGGCTGGGTCGAGTGGGGACACGGTGGTGGTTGACACGACCCTGTGGTGGCGGTGGTGGTGCGTGGGTGAGAGGGAAGAGGCGATGTTAGTGACGGGTTATTTTAGTAATTGAATCGGGTTTTTGGTCATTGTTTAATCATTGGAATTCGTTAAGTTATCGTATGCTTAATTAATTAATTTATTTTCCCGAGTCATCTAAATAAATTATTCCCGAGTCAATTAAATAATTTATTTAATTTAATCCCCGAATCGTTTCAATAATTAGAGATGGACTTTGAGTCGGGACTGGTTAAAATGGAAAGTTTCTATATCGGGAAGTTTCTATTTTTAGTAACTTCTATTTTGGGAACGGGAATAGTTAAGTAATTGGTTATCATTTCATTATATTTCAGAGGACGAATTATTGTGGATTATCACCGAGCATCCGGCTATTTGACTCGCAGATTCCGAGGTAGGGAAATACACTTGACTTACCGGTGTTGTTAAATTGTGTTGAGTTGTTGTGTTACATGTGACCGAGCCGTGATCGATGATTTGTGCGTGGTTGTAATTTATGTTATGATTCATACCGGAGTGTGGATGATCGAACTGTTCGTGTTGATTATGTTATTTCATTATTTTGATAGCTGGCATGATTTCATTCATTGATATACATATCATGTTGCATTGATTACTGTTGAGCATTGCATATGCATTGGAGTTGGAGGATGGTGTGGTGGTGACGATGATGAGATACGATGTGATGTTGTGATAAGGCCCAGCGGGTTCTCGCAGACTTGCCCTGGTGTCCTCCGCTCCGCGAAGGGCGGATCGACTTCGGTCGATATATATAGTCCGGGGATCGGTATGGGTGGGCGTGCCGGGGTTGTGTGTGATGAGTTGAGATGGAGATGGAGGTGACGGAGTATCATGCATATCATATTTACTGTTTTATTGTTTTCCCTACTCAACCTCGTGGTTGACCCTGTGTATTCGTGAACACCTGTGATGAACCGTTTTATGGGGAGCAGACTTGACAGGTTTAAAGATAGGCCGGGAGCTTGATGGGCGTGAGACACTGGATCAGAAGACATAGTAGTTAGATCATTATTTAGGAGACTTCCACTTCCATTTATGTAGTTCTTTATAGTTGTTGTACAAGAAGTTGTAATAATTAAGTTAAAGTATTTATATAAATTGCCTTGGAGTTTACTTTGTTATTCACTACCTCGGGGAACCGAGATGGTAACAGTCCGGTTTATTAGGGAATGTCTTGCTAAAGGCTCTTTTATAAACCGGGGTGTTACAGTGTTGATGCAGAACGGTAAGGTGATTGCCTATTCTTCTAGGCAATTGAAGCCTTATGAGGAGAACTACCCTACTCATGATCTGGAGTTGGGTGCAGTGGTGTTTGCTCTCCAGATTTGGAGACATTACCTTTATGGAGCAATCTTTAAGGTATTTTCTGATCACAAGAGTCTCAAGTACATCTTCACTCAAAAGGAGATGAACATGAGACAGAAAAGATGGATGGAGCTGATTGGCGATTATGACATGGAAATTATCTACCATGAAGGGAAGGCCAATGTAGTTGCTGATGCTTTGAGTAGGAAGAGTGTACATTCTTTGTGTACAGCTCTATCTTTGATGCGGCTGAGAGATGAGGTAGCGAGGTTTGGGATACATATGATGCAGAAAGGAGATGCCATGGGTGATCTGACAGTGCAGCTTGAGTTTTATGATGACATTCGAGGTAAGCAGGCGTTGGATCCTAAGATGATGGAGTGGAGAGCTGGAGTAGAGAAAGGGACAGTGTCTCGATTCTCTATTCATACAGACGGTAGTTTGAGGTTTGATGGTAGGTGGTGTGTTCCTAATGATGAGGAGTTGAAAAAGACTATCATGACAGAGGCACATTGCACACCATATTCAGTTCATCTAGGTGGAGATAAGTTGTATAAGGATTTAAAGAATACGTTTTGGTGGCCTGGGATGAAGAAAGAGACAACTGAGTTTGTGGCCCGTTGTTTGACATGCCAGAGAGTTAAAGGGGAACAGCGACGAACACAAGGTAAGATTCAGTCTTTAACGTGAAGGAAAAGTAGATCTATATACTTGACATATTCATATATGTTATAATTTAATTTGTCATAAAATTAATTAAATGATCTTATGCATGCAAACATCAATATTTAAGAGAAGAAATCGGTTCCTTACATTGCATGTTTCGGATATTTGGGCACTAGTAAGGTCACCTACCTTACTAGTTCTTGAGCTCTCCAAATGGAAGAACAAGGATTCAAATATAGAATCCCTCCCAAAAGCATATACCCAAGGAACACTCATAACAACCAACATTATTTAGATCTAGTAATAATATTAGTTTTACTATAAAATTGACACAAAATAAATTCTGTTTTTCTCTTGAATATCTCGGTCAAGAGGGAGTAATTTTTGTGAGTTTATTTCTCTAGAATTATCATAAATTGTAGAGAGTTTTGATAGATTTTCTTACACTAGAAAAATAAGATGAAAAGAATGAATGAATAATAAAAGAACCTCTACTCTTTCTTTTCTTTTTGGCCGAAAAATATGGCTTGGGTAGGTTGCCTAATACCTTTTTTTTTTTTGCTCTTCTCAAAAGCTTAGGTTTGCATGGCTACTTGTTAGCTTTCATCATTGTGTTTATACTTAAACAATTAACACAATTTCCACTAACTCCCTCCATATTTCGGTATGTATCAATAAAATGGGAGGTCCATTTTATTTTTGTTATTTGTCAATTTTGTCACATGTAACATGTAACATGTTACATGACATGTCACAATGTAATGTATTTTTAACATATTAAAAATCAACATACTCATAAAATATGTCATTTATAAAATTGACTAGTAATTCGTAATTACTCGTACCAAAAGTTTCCAAATTATAAACTACAACATTCTGTATTTATAATAATTTATTCATTCCGTTTCAATTGTTTCTGTAAACAATAATTTCATCTAAGTAATAAAACAATTCGATTACTTAGACCGTGTCTTATTTAATCATATTTACAATAAGATACGTGAATTATACTCACAAAATTATCCGTCAATTTTAAGCAATTTAATTAACTCGTATCGGTATACGATTAATTAAATAATCAATTAAGAGTATTTCCCTATAGGTATGACCTAAGGGGATCAACTGATCACCACCGTCGCACGACAGTATTGTCAAACTCTAGTCAGCCAATCATTACCGATATGTGTGGACCAGTTGACTGTAAAATATTACATCCCACATGTATTCTTAAAATGAGATTTAATAATGATATTTAAATCATGTGATCGCACTATTGTTGAGGACACATTTCCCAACAATCTCCCACTTGTCCTCGACAAGTGTGCGTCACCAATTCTCTTGTCCTATTACTATCTCCCACTCAATGCAAGGTGTCTTTCAGGTCGTACTTGCAAGTGATCATATCGAGAGTGGTTTCCTCGATCTGGAGAATAACTGTTTGACCGGATTTATCCACTCTGGATACCTTCCGAGCGTGGCCACGCATTTCCAGTTCATTACTCCTCGAGTGGCCCTGAGATATTGTTTTAACCCTGACAAGGGGATGGTCAATTCTTATCGCACTCATTCCCTTCGACTAGCCACAGCCATCATAACCCAAAATATGCCCATTTGACCCCATTTACGAAGGTCGTAGTAACACAAATCAAAGTTAATCTGAAACTGTGCCATCTTAGGAGAATAGTCTTTAGTCAAAAGAATCGACTCATTAGAATACTATAGTAGCTCTCGCCACGACCAGGCTATATAAATTGCCAGAACTCTATAAGCGGTCATAAGGCCCGACAAAATGTTCCTAACAGTCTGCCTATGTGATCGACTAGTCATCCCACATAACTCTATGGCACTTGAACTTGCCATCAATCGAATCACACTCTAGTCACTTCGAGACGTCACCTCATATAAGTGACTATGAGCGAATACAATGCTAATCCGTGTTCACTTTAATGGGGTTCAATGTTGTCTCTACAACCCGTTTGGATGTAACAAAGTATAATAGAAGAGTTTTAAAGTAAAACTCGAACGACAAATGCGATTATCACATATGAATAGTCAATACCTGATTACTATTTCATGTTCTATAATCTAATTTGATCTTGCATGTAGTTGTTCATTTCAATTCAATTGAAATGATATGATTCATCATGTTTAGCCTATGAGAAGGCTTTGGTTAGTAGGTTTTATCAACTTCTTGTACCTTACTCAACCTTACTACATACTCGTTTTTCCTTTGTAATGTATACATTTGCATTACAAAAATTATGAGTACGTGTCGAGATCCAATCAAGACATAGGTCATCTCGCCTAAGAATAGCTCCCACTGTTTTCACAGTGTGCGAGGCTCATCCTCTTGCACATCTCATGATTGCAAGTGTACTCAATTTCCTTTATAAATATCTCTCATTGTTCTTTATTGCCTAGAACGATTCTAGAAAATCTACTTCTTAAAAAAAAACATAGCCACAATGGTATCTTAACCATCCTAATGTGTTTTGATTATGGTTTTGTCAGAAACCATGTGCAATCTCGATTGTCAATTGTCACTTGTGTAACACCCTTACACAAAATTGCATCATAAACACTTTGCTTTACTTCCTTAATGCTTCTGCAAGCACTTAAGGGTAATCTTTATGGCTTACTTGGTAAAGATTACTTAAATTCGATTTTGAAAACAATTCATCATACTCAAGGTATATGAAGTGTTATACATCATTACTCATTTAATTGATCCGGCAGCGGAAGCAAATGAAATCAATCAAATATGTTCAATTTAATTGAACTAGTCATGAATCTTATCAACATAAGACTTCTTATTGACGCTAATATCATGTGGATTTATCTTCATAAAACCGGATATTCAAGATGTATTATAATACTCCAAAAGTCTTAAATCATTCGCAATGATCAATATGTCATTCACATATAAGACTAATTAACATTTTCGTAACTCCCACTAAACTTCATGTATAAACACAACTTCTCGACTTATCGAGAAAAGTTTTATCACATGATCAAAATGTTGATTCTAACTCATTGATGTCCTACTTAAGATTCTCTCTTAAGTTTCACATTATCTTAGGATTGCAAGAATCTATAAAACTCAAGACATGTATTGAATACATTCCTTCTAATTGAAGAAGTGGGTTTTAGATTCACTCGCTATGTATTTCATAATAATGAAACACAATTCCTAAGAAGATCCAAATAGACTTAAGCATTTCAATTAGTGCAAAAACTCTTTGCAACCAATCTTGCTATGAAATCTCTCTTTATTAGTGCAAAACCCTTTGTCACTAATCAAGTCCTTTTATTTCGGATTTTCATGGCTCTAAGCCTTGTATTGAGTTGTGACTTAAACACTCTCATGTCTTATGAAAGTCATATGTTCATTACTTTCCAGAAGTAATCAACTTGAATCAAACGATTTCTTTTGTAAGTTATAAGCTCTTTACTTTCTTAAAAGTAGCATGAATTCATCATCTTTAACAAGTGACGAATTTAACCTCCTAGGTTTTGAAGAAACAATGTCTTACACAAAACGTCTCATGTAGCCAAGAAAGACCAGTTTCTTGCGACATAACATTCTCTGTGGCATTCTTTGTGGCTCTTGAATAATTTCTCCCACTCTGTCTTCTAGAAATAAACTTGTATTTTAGAAAGACAGCTTCACAAGCCGCAAACCCGTCGTACTCGTGATAATTGAAAGGGAAAAATGAGCATTTGTTTCTTGTGAAAACTTACAAACATGATACCCTACCATTTCATATCTCATATGAATCGTTTTATATTTAGTGGAAAAATAATCTAGACAAAATGATAAAATCCCCAAAAGGATCAAGTAACTCAAAGTAACTTGATCGAAGTCCAAACCATATCGAATAGTGTTTGATTTCTTATCCAACCACACATTATCCCATAATGCGTGCTAAGAGAGATTAACTTGTGATACTATATCGCATTTCTTTTGGCTTATATCAAAGTCTTCACTTTGATAATCCCATCACGACTAAATCGTGATTCCTTGAACTCTTTAAACTTTTCAAAGATTTTTCTATTTACCTTATTAAGTGAACACATTAGTGTCAACTTAAATCGTTGGTAAAAGAAAATGATCAACCTATTTTGGATCGATGATTTACAACCTCGATCTCCTTTTCAACCAAAAGGCACGAGACATCTTGCTTTGAATACAAGATACGCATATACCATTAACAATCTAATGGTTTCAAGAGTACTCGATAACTCTTTGCGTTAATCATTCCATAATCTTAGGTTTGATCTTGGGTTACCAATTTGAGTCTTGCATCATCTTCATGATATATTATTCAAGTTTGGTTTAGAATATAATCACCTTGATAATGGGTTAGCCATACATCAAATTATGGTGTATAGGGTCACAAGAGTAAAACCTCTTTTGTATCTTAACAAGTTTGTATTCTTATTTAGAGTTTATGTACTTAATAGTCACAATTAAGTACAACTCCAAAACCAAAAACTAGATTTAGTACACAATGACTCTTTCTCTCGACTTCATTGTTGCTAGTCGTCATATTCTAATCATCCTATGTACCAAGTACAATGATGAAAACCTCCACTGGTTTCTAATATTGACGAAGTGGTACTAGCAAAATTTATTTCAATCAAATAAATAAAGAACTAAGTCTTATTAGATGTCCCACAACTAACTTGCTTATTCTTTAACAACTTGGGGTAGTTTCCTTTCTTGTGTCCAACATTTAAGACAGTGGAAACTTTATCGGTCGGGATTGATAGGTTTAGTATCGCTATTCTCAACAACTTTACTTTTAACATTACCTTGTATCAATTCCATTATATCTTTACTTCTTGAACCTCGTCCTCATCTTAACGGTTTAAGAGAATGCTCCCACTCATTTCAATGAGTCTTTGCTTTGAGAAGCAAAATTGAATTCATGAAGATTACTCTTCATTTGTTCGTTTTAGTCTTAAAACTTTCATTGAAAGTGGTTGCGTTATTTTGGTCAATTACGAATTCTGACAAACCTAATTACCAAAATAATTTATCGTTTCAAGGTACTTAATTCAATTAAGTATATGAATAACAATCCATTGTAAGTAGATATGTTAGTCAAGAATCAAAAACCTGTTTGATAATGAATAACTTTAATCTATACTCTTTACAATAGATCCTTAGCAATGGTTCATTTGAGGTTTTAGAAGCAAATTCATATTTGTCTTTAGTTACGATGTTTTAATGGAGATTTGAATCAAATCCAAATGATATCGTATATGAATTGTGGTAAAGAAATAGAACAATATAATAACGGAATAGTGGAAAACTTAACATTTATCGTTTTATTAATACTTGTAAATAACAAGTAAAGCATTTACATAGTGACCTCTACCCAACTATGATAAATGATTCCAAGATCCAAATTCATATTAACTTGGGGCACGGTGTGCCGAAATACCCTTTATTAATATAACTCGGTGGATTAACTCTTTAATCGATTCTACTTTTAGAACTCTTGGTCGATAAAATTACATTAATATTTTATCTCTAGCCCGAAACACATCCGGAAATACGTCGTGAATACTTTCGTTGAGTTCAACCCAAATTTCGAATAAATGTGTCCGTGATCCAAACCCATGTAAACTTAGGGCACGGTGTGCCGAAATACCCTTTATTAACATAAATTCGGTGGATAGACATTTATCACCCCACTTCACCAACGTAACAAGGTTTGTCTTACGGTAAAGCCGGCTCAACTCCCTTGCGAAACTGGTACTTCATGGGTTTCTAATTTTTGGTAAGGCTAAGTCTCAATTGTTTATTTTAGCGAGAGGTCATGTCAATTTATTATCTATCACGTTTTAAGTGAACTAAAGCGGTGAACTACGATAATTGTAATTGACACGGTCGATAAACTCGATTAAAATGACAATGCATGTTTTAGTTATGGCGATTTAGCGATGCATGCGACATATAAATAAAATGCAAAGCATAAATAAAATAATCCTAGTATGGCCTTCCTAAAATAGAAAAACTATTTAACTATTACATATTCGGAAACCAACTCCATTGGACCCTTGAACTTCGGTTGAGGCACGCATCACGAGGTAACACCGTCTTTATGTATCACCTTTTTGAAGAAATCCGTCTTTATGGAACTCCGGAATAAATAAATTACATAACAAATTACATAATTTCCTATTATACATTTGTAATTAAAATAAAAAATAAATCTATTAAATTACAAAACGGTGATACGAGATCACAATAAATTACAACCGAATCGATATTCCCATACATTTCGGGTAATACCAATTAAAAACTAAGGCCATACTAAGTAAAATTACATAATTCAAAATTACATAAAATAAAATTATGACAATCATAAATAAAATGCAGCATTATAATATGTATGAACATGCCCAATTTTATGCTAAATCGCCTTTAAGGAGCCAATATCGTATATTACACGGTTTTTACGGATTTGCGTGATTCAACATTTTATAATCACAAAAATTACATAAATTCATATTTATGCACAAGTTAATTACCCTAACTTCTTAGGACTCAAAATTAGTCTCCACTAACTATTTGACCATAATTAACTCATATTTCTTAATATTGTTCATAAAAGGACTCAAAATTACAATAAAATGCTATAAACTTCAAATAAATCACAAAAATTTCAAATAAATTCAAAATTTGAAATTTAAACTCATGAGCATTCTGGAAAAAATACCATGACACTCATAATGTTCAAAAACTTAGGTTAAAAATTTCGAAAGTTATCGGGAAAAAACAATGTTGCGGTTTATCGGATTTATCAATAAAAATCATAAAAACATGAGAAAAATTATATTCATCAAATTTTCAATTTTAGATCTGAAAAATATAATGAAATGCAACATGTGACGTTTTTTCTTAGTCATGAAGTATGTTTTAGCAATTATTCACTAATTAAGTCATTATTTATGCTATTTTTCATCAAAAAATCCATAAATCATGCATGAAGACTTTATTATAGCCTATTATTTTACACACATCTTGTAAAATTGCATGTGACAACATACTAAATTTCTATGACCAGATTCGAAATATTTCTCATATTAACCTATTTTTCATCTAAATCCGATTTTTATCATGAAAAATCCATTTTTCGAGCATAAGAACTCATAAAATTATGAAAATTTCCAGATCATCTAAAAATAATATATGTGAAAACATATCCAAAAACCACTGGAAAATTCGAAGTTTAGCTAATTTTCGTCCAAAAATGACATTTTTATCATAAAAATCACATTTTAATGCCAATATTATATAAAATGAACAATAAAATCCATAAATTAACCAAAATATCCTAAATACATTTTAGGATCAGAAACTTTAACATAAAAAAATTAATTTTGTGATATATCATAATAACACAAATTATACAAGTTTTATATGTTAATCTTTATAACTCGGAAAAACTTTTAACCGATTTGCATGCAAACAACCATGGCTCTTAATACCGATTGAAGGAAAAGTAGATCTATATACTTGACATATTCATATATGTTATAATTTAATTTGTCATAAAATTAATTAAATGATCTTATGCATGCAAACATCAATATTTAAGAGAAGAAATCGGTTCCTTAAATTGCATGTTTCGGATATTTGGGCACTAGTAAGGTCACCTACCTTACTAGTTCTTGAGCTCTCCAAATGGAAGAACAAGGATTCAAATATAGAATCCCTCCCAAAAGCATATACCCAAGGAACACTCATAACAACCAACATTATTTAGATCTAGTAATAATATTAGTTTTACTATAAAATTGACACAAAATAAATTGTGTTTTTCTCTTGAATATCTCGGTCAAGAGGGAGTAATTTTTGTGAGTTTATTTCTCTAGAATTATCATAAATTGTAGAGAGTTTTGATAGATTTTCTTACACTAGAAAAATAAGATGAAAAGAATGAATGAACAATAAAAGAACCTCTACTCTTTCTTTTCTTTTTGGCCGAAAAATATGGCTTGGGTAGGTTGCCCAATACCTTTTATTTTTGCTCTTCTCAAAAGCTTAGGTTTGCATGGCTACTTGTTAACTTTCATCATTGTGTTTATACTTAAACAATTAACACAATTTCCACTAACTCCCTCCATATTTCGGTATGTATCAATAAAATGGGAGGTCCATTTTATTTTTGTTATTTGTCAATTTTGTCACATGTAACATGTAACATGTTACATGACATGTCACAATGTAATGTATTTTTAACATATTAAAAATCAACATACTCATAAAATATGTCATTTATAAAATTGACTAGTAATTCGTAATTACTCGTACCAAAAGTTTCCAAATTATAAACTACAACATTCTGTATTTATAATAATTTATTCATTCCGTTTCAATTGTTTCTGTAAACAATAATTTCATCTAAGTAATAAAACAATTCGATTACTTAGACCGTGTCTTATTTAATCATATTTACAATAAGATACGTGAATTATACTCACAAAATTATCCGTCAATTTTAAGCAATTTAATTAACTCGTATCGGTATACGATTAATTAAATAATCAATTAAGAGTATTTCCCTATAGGTATGACCTAAGGGGATCAATCGATCACCACCGTCCGACGACAAGTAATGTCAAACTCTAGTCGCCCAATCATTACCGATATGTGTGGACCAGTTGACTGTAAAATATTACATCCCACATGTATTCTTAAAATGAGATTGAATAATGATATTTAAATCATGTGATCGCACTATTGTTGAGGACACATTTCCCAACATAACGGTACCTGAGTGGAAGTGGGAATCCATTTCCATGGATTTTATCGTGGGTTTGCCAAAGAGTCAACAAGGTAACAACATGATTTGGGTAATAGTGGATCGACTGACCAAGTCAGCTCACTTTGTTCCAATGAAAGATACATGGACTAAAGCACAATTGGCTATGGCCTATCGAAAGAACGTGCTTAAGTTACATGGAGTCCCTAAGGACATAGTGTCTGACAGAGATGCGAGATTTATATCAAGGTTTTGGAAAGAGTTGCAGGAATCGTTGGGAACAACTTTCAAGATGAGTACAACATTTCATCCTGCGACAGACGGACAGACTGAGAGAACAATCAAAACACTTGAGGATATGTTGCGAGCTTGTGTGATGGACTTTGTGTTGGAATATGTGTCCTCCGACAATAATGCGATCACGACTGTTGATCATGATGATCACATGTTTAAATCTCATTTTAAAGAATACAATTGGGAAGTAATATTTTTATCACAATCGGTCAACATATATCGGTAATGATTGGTCGACTAGAGTTTGACATTCGTCGTGCGACGGTGGTGATCAGTTGATCCCCTAGGTCATACCTATAGGGCAACACTCTTAATTGATCATTTAATTAATCGTATAATGTTACGAGTTAATTAAATTACTTGAAAATTGACGGACGATTTTGGAAGTAGTATTTACGTATTTCATTAAAATGTGATTAAATGAGATACGGTCGGAGTAATCGAATCGTATCATTACTCGGATGAAATTATTGTTTAAAGAAACAATTGAAATTGAATGAATTATTATAAATACAATCTGTTGTGATTTATAAATGGTAAAATATTTTGGTACAAGTAATTATAAAATTACTAAGTCGATTTTTTGTATATGACGTATTTTTATTAATACGTTGATTTTTAATATGTTAAAAATACATAACAAATTTATGTTACATGTGACATGTAACATATTGACAAATTGACAAAAATAACATGGATTCCATGTTATAAGTGTGCCGAAATATAAGAGGGGATTTAGCTAATTATATGTTGATTTTAATTAGTGGAAGACATAATCATTCTTTCATAGCCTAGCCATGCAACCCTAGTTTGCATTGTGAAGGCAAACTAGTGCATGCATTGGCTCAATTTTTCCTTCCCTCCTCTTCCTTGCCCGGTTTTTCACAAGGGAAAAACAAAAGGTTTTTGCCTTATATTTTGATATACACTACACACATTAGTTAGTGTATTATTCATTCAACAACTTATCTAAAATAAGAGTTTTAGAGAGATAATAAGCTCCCATTCTTCCTTCTTCAAAACCGAAAATAATTAAGTGTTTATAATATTTTTGGGTCAATTTTCTACTAAATTAATATTGTACTAGTTCCTATAATATTAATTTTATTAAGAGAAAGCCTTGGGTATTAAGCTTAGGGAGAGATCCTATACTTGGATCTTGGTTCTTCCATTTAAGGATAGCACAAGAACAAGAGAGAAAGGTGATCTCTCTTGTGCCCATAAAATCGAAACATCCAATGTAAGAACATGATTTCTCCTCTATTTTGCTCATTTGTTTGCATGCATAAAATCCATATTTAATTTTATGACAAATTAAGTTAAGACATATATGAATATGTAAGTATATAGATCTACTTTTCCTTCACTTTGGTGGTAGCTGGGAACAGAGGTTGGACTTGATAGAATTTTCTTACAATAACAGCTATCACACTAGTATTGGTATGGCACCGTTTGAGGCTTTGTATGGGAGGAGATGTAGGAGTCCGATTTGTTGGGACGATAGTGCTGAGGCAGTGGTTTTAGGACCAGAGATGGTGCATGAGATGGTGGAACAGATTAAGATGATCAGGGAACGGATGAGAGCAGCTCAGGATAGGCAAAAGAGTTATGCAGATCTACATCGCCGGGATATAGAGTTTCAGGTTGGGGACAAGGTTCTTTTGAAAGTGTCTCCTATGCTTGGGGTTATGGGATTTGGGAAGAAAGGCAAGCTAAGTCAGAAGTTTATCGGGCCTTATGAGATCTTAGAGCGAGTTGGGGAAGTTGCATATCGTCTGGCTTTACCAGCTGCGCTAGAGAGAGTGCATAATGTGTTTCATGTATCGCATTGCAGCTGCGAGAGAAGTATGTGAGTGACCCGTCACATGTGTTAGAGGCAGAGAACTTAGAGCTAGATGAGTCCTTATCATATCTTGAGGTGCCTAAGCAGATTCTTGACCGAAAGGTTAGGAAGACTAGGAGTGGTGAGACAGTTTTGCTTAAGATCCTTTGGTCTAACCACGAGACTGAGGAAGCTACATGGGAGCCAGAGGAAGCTATGAAAGAGCGTTACCCTTTTCTTTTTGATCAGGTATATATGGTTACGGGGACGTAACCTTGTTTCTTTTAGGGGGGTAGGAGATGATCGCGAAGAGTTTTTAAGAGTTTTATACCCTTTTGTATGTTATGTCGGTATGTTTGTCGGGATGAGTTGAGTTTGTAACATGTTTTATGTTGAGTTTTGTTTTGGTTGTTGAGTCGGAAGTGTTGTGGGAGTACCTTTGTTTAGTAGTGGTTTGAACTTCGGGGACGAAGTTCTTTTTAAGGAGGGAAGACTGTAATACTCCGTATTTATAAGTCTCTGGGTACTCTATCGAGTAGGCCTTACTCTGTCGAGTAAGGGTAAGTTGCGTTTTAAAATAGTTTCTGACCTGTTGGGTACTCGATCGAGTAACTAGGATACTCGATCGAGTAAGGGGGTACTCGATCGAGTACCTTAGATACTCGATCGAGTAGCCGGTTAACGGGGAGTTTTTCTCGGGTTTTGTTAATTATGCGATTAAGATATATAACCTTTTCCGTCATCATTCTAAACACTTTTCCAAAACCTAATTTACTGTCAAAGAGAGAAAGCAAGTACGTTCATCATCTTAATCGCATTGTTAGCAAATCCCGGAGTTTGAAAGGTCGGTTTTCATCGTTTGTTATACCGTTGAGATCCTTGCGTCGAGGGTAAGATCTATGTACCCTTTTATTGTTTTTCCTTTAAGTTGGTTAAACCCTAATCTAGGGATTTGGGGTTTTTGAGTAGTTTGTGATTTGGTAGCATTTGTATGTTGTATGATAGGAGGAGGTTTCGTAGAAGAAGCTTTTGATACAAATTTGTAGAGACCGTCGATAGTTGTGCTTTCCGGTAGGATTTCCTACTCGTATTAGTCCCATAATGGGATGATTGTTGATGTGTTGAGATTGATTGTTTGATATAGTAATTGTGTTGTTGATTTGTGATTGTGATTGTGATTGTTTGTCTCGGTTCTCGAGATGCGTTCTCGGCTGAGTGGAGTCACTTGCGGGAGTGGCTTCACGCCCTAGTTTCGCCCTTCGTGGAACCCGCCACGGAAGGGGATGTGCACATTAATGGACAGGGTTATCGCTCGGTATGATGAGCGGGGCTTAGGTGGGAACGGCCGCGGTCCCCCCGGCGTGGTGGTCCGGTGGACATCGGTGATTGAGATTGTTGGGATTGGTGTGATGGTGTGTGTGTGTGTGACGGTTAAGCTGTCTGTTTATCTTATTGTTGATATATTGAGTTGTGTGATTAGTACCGACCCCGGTTGTTGTTTTGTAAACCTGCGGTGATCCATTCGGGGATGGTGAGCAGTAATTGAGCAGGTTTGAGTTGAGTACTGGGATAGCTGGGATGTGCCACCATCTGACGATAGAAGTCTTCCGCTGTAGTTTTATTAGTTTTATAACATTTCAGTTAATACAGTAGACAGTTGGTTTGAGAACTTGTACCCGTATTTTGGGATTTGGTTTCAGTTGTACTTTTCACTAAAGTTATGTTATTTAAAGTTGTTTCGTTATTGTCTTATGAATATCATGCCTCGGGTAACCGAGATGGTAGCATTCTTATACCTGAGTGGTCCTGGTAAGGCACTTGGAGTATGGGGGTGTTACAGTCTATTCCCAGGTGTGACATTGGAACAGCAGTGGAGGCATTCAGGCAGGGGTTACTACCTCATAGTGACGTATACAATGAGCTCACTAAGTATCCCTGCCATACCTTCGAAGATGTCCAGGCCAAAACTGTTGCTTTTATCAGGCTGGAAGAAGACAAGAGCTACAAAGTCGGATCATCCACTAGACCAAAGGACTATGAAAAGAGAAATAGGAAAAGCAACAAAGGAAACAATTACAGACCTACTCCATATTCCAGGCCGGACCATTCAGAAGTCAACCTGGCACATGAATATCAAGGTAAGGCTAAAGTTTTCCCACCTATTTCTGAGCATAACTTTAGTGTTGATATTGCAGGGTTAATCCAGAGGCTTGACAACATGGGACCAGTAGTCAGATGGCCCAGAAAGGTGGAAAATCCTAACCCTTGGAGAGATAACTAAAAATGGTGCGAATTCCACATGGACGTTGGACACAGGACGGATGATTGCTTTACCCTGAGGAAAGAAGTGGCTTACCTGCTGAAATCTGGGTACCTGAAAGACCTGATCAAAACAAAAGGCAATAATGCAAACCAGAGCAAAGAGAACCAGGAGCATAAGCAGGATCGCAGCCTTCCTCCACCACCTCCAATCTATGAAGTAAAATTCATATCTGGTGGATCAGAAATCTGCGGCCTGACCAGTTCAGCAACAAAAAAAGATAGCCAGGACGCCAAGGATTTCATCACCCTGTAAACCGAATCACCTCCCAACAATCACTTTCGGCATCCCTGATGTTCATCATGATGGCCTGGTAATTTCTATGCAGATTGGAACCGCCACAGTAAGAAGGATCCTAGTAGATGGAGGCAGCTTAGTGAACTTGATCATGCTTGACGTGCTGAAAGCCATGAAAATCAATGAGGATCAAATCACCAAGAAATCCAACGTTTTGGTAGGATTCAGTGGAGAAACCAGAAGCACATTGGGAGAAATCCATCTCCCAACCTACATTGAAGGAGTCTCATCCTATGAGAAATTTGGAGTCCTAGATTGCTTGTCATCCTACAAGGCAATTCTGGGCAGACCATGGATTCATAATGTCAAAGCTGTGCCATCGACCTATCACCAGCGTATTAAGATACCAACGGATTTGGGCATAGCCACAATCAAAGGGGATCACAAGACAGCCCAAGAATGTTATACAACAGCCTTGAAACCCTCCAAGGCAGGTAAGTCCCTCGCATAGCAATTACCGTACCCTGTCAGGAGTACCTATGTGGCACCTCCCAGAATGGAAACAGATCAGGTAATCCTAGACCCGGAGTACCCTGACAGGTATGTTTTAGTAGGATCTGATGCTCCAGATTATATCAGGCCAGAACTGGTAAAATTCCTTAAAAATAAATCATCTTGGTTTGCTTGGTCTCATTTTGATATGACCGCAATTAGTGCTGATAAAATTACACACAAACTTAATAGTGATCCATCTTTTAAGCCTGTACAACAGAAAAGACGAAAATTTGCAGCTGAAAGAAATGCAATAATCAACGAGGAAGTGGAAAAAATCCTGGATATGGGAATGATCAGGGAAGTAATGTACCCTGAGTGGCTGGCTAACGTGGTTGTTGTGCAGAAGAAGAATGGAAAATGGAGAGTCTGTGTAGATTACACTGACCTGAACAAAGCTTTCCCTAAAGACCCTTTCCCCCTGCCTCATATTGATGCCATGGTAGATGCAATAGCAGGACATGAGATGCTAACATTCAAGGATGCCTCTAGTGGATTCAATCAAATAAAAATGCACCCTGCTGACCAGGAGAGTACTACATTCATTCTGAGCATCGAGGCATATCTTGTTACATACGCCATGCCTTTCGGCCTGATGAATGCAGGGGCAACGTACCAGCGCCTGGTCAACATGATGTTCAAGGATCAAATGGGTGATATCATGGAAGTCTACATAGACGACATGGTGGTAAAATCTAAGAATGCAAAAAATCATGTGAAGCATTTGGAAGTAGCGTTCCAAATATTGGAAAAATACAACATGAAGCTCAACCCTGCAAAATGCCACTTTGGAGTCTCTGCAGGTAAGTTCCTTGGTTACATGGTTACGAAGAGAGGCATAGAAGCCAGCCCAGAACAGATAAAAGCTATCCTGGAACTTCAATCACCCAAGTCTGTCAAAGATATTCAGAAATTGACAGGCTGGGTAGCCGCCCTGAACCGGTTCATATCAAGATCCTCTGAAAGGTGTAAAACATTTTACAACCTGCTCAGAAGAAACAAGCAGTTCCAGTGGACGGATGAACATGAAGCGGCCTTTCAAGATCTAAAATCTTATCTGTCATCTCCACCCTTACTGGCTAAATCAGAGAAGGGAGAACCTCTGTTAGTATACTTATCTATCACTAACACAGCAGTTAGTGCAGTCCATCCTATCTATTATATAAGTAAGAGCCTGCTGGATGCTGAGATGAGGTATGGATTACCTGAAAAATATGTCTTAGCTTTAATTATGTCATATACTAAGCTACGTCCCTATTTTGAAAGCCACCCCATTATAGTCAGGACCAACTTACCCATAAAATCTGTCCTACGCAAGCCTGAATTATCAGGTAGGATGGCCAAGTGGTCAGTTCAACTTAGTACATATGATATTTCCTTCGAACCCAGGACAGCGATCAAATTGCAGGCCTTAGCAGACTTTGTGGCTGATTTCAGCCCTAACCTAGAACCTGACCTGATAAAAGAGGTTAATCAAATAGAAAACAAAATCCCAGACCAAGAATGGACGTTGTTCATAGATGGGGCATCTAATGCCAGGGGGACAGGGTTAGGATTAGTGCTTAAATCGCCACAGGGAGACATGATAGCTCAGGCTATAAGCTGTGAATTCAAAGCTACTAACAATGAAGCGGAATATAAAGCTCTGATAGCAGGCTTAAAGGTATGTCTAGACCTCGGTGTTCAAAACCTAAAGGTAAAAACCGATTCACTTTTATTTTCTAACCAAATAAAGAGAATTTATACGGCCAAGGATGCAAAAATGATTTCGTATTTAGAATATGCAAAAAAGCTTACCGCTAAATTTGCTTTATTTAATATAGATCAAATATCAAGAGACCTGAACACGCAGGTTGATGCTTTGGCCAGCCTAGGTTCAAATTTTACCCCCGCAGTTTTCGATAAAATACCAATTGTTCATTTATTAGAGTCGGCTATCAGCAAGGCTGAACAAGTCAACCCTGTCAATCAGGATAGTAAGTCTTGGACCAAACCCTATTATGATTGGTTTCTCCGAGGAATACTACCTCAGGGAAGACACGAAGCAAGGCCTTTTAAAATCAGAGCTTCAACCTATGCTATTATCAATAACACTTTATTCAAGAGATCGCAGGCTGGACCATACTTGAGATGCTTGGAGCCTGACGAAGCCAAACAAGTACTTCAAGAAATACACGATGGACATTGTGGTAACCATAAAGGAGGAAAGAGCCTGGCAAGTAAAGTACTCAGGACATGCTACTACTGGCCTACACTGAGGGCTGACTGCCTGGAATACTCTTCAAAGTGCGAAGCCTGTCAAGTTCATGCACCAATAATACATCAGCCATATAAGCTCCTTCACTCAATTTCTGCACCCTGGCCATTCATGAAGTGGGGCATGGATATTGTAGGACAGCTACCTGTAGCTCCAGGATAGAAAGTATTCATGCTGGCTATGACTGATTATTTCACCAAATGGATCGAAGCTGACTCTTTCAGGCAAGTAACCGAAAAAGAAGTAATATCCTTCATCAAAACGAATATTATTTGCAGATATGGAGTCCCATCAGAAATAGTATGTGACAATGGAACCCAATTTGTGGGGAAAAAGACCAAAGAATTTTGCCAATAATGGAATATCAACCTGGTAACATCAACTTCTGGATATCCAAAGGCTAACGGCGAGGCTGAATCCAGTAACAAGGTAGTCATAAGCTGCCTAAAGAAGAAACTAAAGAGAAGACGAGGCAGATGGGCTGAGGAACTTCCATTAGTGCTATGGGCAGACAGGACGACTCCAAAGACATCAACAGGCCAAACACCCTATTCTTTGGTGTATGGCTGCGAAGCTGTCATTCCTGCAGAAGTACGGGTGCCAACATCAAGATATAGCCTGAACAACGTTGAAGCAAATAGAGACCTGATGCAAGACAACCTTGTCTTGACAGAAGAACTAAGAGACGCTGCCAAAATCAGGATGGCATCATACCAACAAGCAGTAGCCAGGACTTACAACAAAAATGTTAGAATTAGAGTTTTCAGGGAAGGAGACCTTGTCCTACAAAAAGTTTTTCCAAACAAAAAAGAAAAATCAGCAGGCAAGCTCGCCCCCACATGGGAAGGCCCTTACTTATTTGATTCAATCGTTGGACAAGGAGCATATACGCTCCAAACATTAGAAGGAGACATGATCCCAAGATCTTGGAATGTAACACATTTGAAATTATTCCATGTATAAAACCAACGTCAGGCCAAAATCAGGTAAAAAACTTTATCTTTACTATCAGTGATTCAACTTGACATGCTATCTGAAAAATTACGTGATTCATATGCTCTATGTGCAATCCATGTCTATTTAACTAACCCAATTTTTCTTATTTTTGAATCCTGAACAATTATACATGATAAATGTTTATATGCATAAATATTCAGGATTGAGGGCTACTCTACTATATATCAATTTCTGAAACAAAATTTTGCACTTAATTGTGCCTAACGAGTTGGTATCCATCACCGGATACAGTAAATGTCAGGACCAATCAGGTATGAAATAATTGCCTGACCTGACTAGGTTTACTGCACATATTTACAACTGGCTGGACGCAGCAAGACGGTGCAAGGGTATGCTATCCCGACCATCAGTCTAAAAAGCCCTCCTGTCAGGCCGACTACCAAGCCCTCCAGTCAGGCAGGGGACATAAGCCCTCCTGTCAGGCCGGTTTTCCCACCCCTTCAACCACTATGGCAAAAACCATACTTGGTTGAATTACTCATGATAGTTCAAATGACAGGACAAGTTCAAAAATGTCTTACATGTTAACAAAATAAAGATTTTGACAGGTCCACAGGATTGGAAAAACAAAGTTCACAGGTTCAAAAAATTTAAAAGCAAACAGAACATCAGGAAATAAGCAAAATTAGCCAAGGAAGGCCATTACTATCATATTAATAAAGCCCTTACCCCCTGGGGCAAAGGCACCGAAATATTCATTAAGCCAGGGATAGTCTCCCTGACCTACACAGAAACAAAGAAAATAAAATTGTTTGTCCAGGGACATCCCCCCTGGATGGGCCAATACCAGCAAAGAAAATTCAAATTACTGCTTCTCCTTAGAAACAACATCAGCACTCCTACTCTTGGCCTGACTAGCCTCAGCATCAACATCCTGCTCCCCGGGAGAATCGACCTCTTGTTCATTGCCCATGATGTGCAGATAAGGATACTTAGAGGCAGCGAAGGCCATCTCAGCTTCAGGTTCCAATTCGACCTAGCCTCCACAGGCTCCGACATAACAGCTGCCCTACCCTTAATATAAAAATACAGGGAGGCATCATCAAGCTTGAACTCTAAACATCCCTCTCCAGGGTAAGCTCTTAATTCCTGTCAAGCGCCTCCTGTAAAAGATGTTTGTTTGAGCCTGCCTCAGCCTTAGCAGCATCCCTCTCAGCCTGCGCCTTCGCCAAATAAGTAGCCATAGCAGCCAGGTCAGCCCGAGCAAAATCCAGTTCAGACATCAGCTTATCATGATCGGACCTCATAAGATCAATCTTGGCTACCAGAGAAGTAGCCTGATAAGCGTTTTGGAGACAGGCCGCGGCACCCTAACCAAAAACAAAAAGAAATAGTATAAATATTATGTCATAATAATAAAAACCTCCAAATAAAATGCACATATTACGAAATATACATAATAATAAAAATAGCGTACCTCCCTTACAGCAGCCAAGGCACTTGCCAAAAGGCTGACAGAGTGATCTACTGAAGCAACTTCCTGAGTAGCAGTCTCAATAGGATCAAGGGTGAGCATGACATCTGACTTGAAAGCAGCATAATCCCTGATTTTTACTTTAGCAGCCTCCACATTATCTACCCTGGCTCTCACTTCCCTGACTGGGGCAAACATATCAACATCTTCTATTTTTCTCTTCTGAGCTGCTTCAGCAAGGGCAGCAGGAATAGTAGAAACCTTGGGAGCATCAGGCAACTCGGTTAAATCAACAACAGGCTCAGCATCACCGCCTTCCTGGGAGCCTTCCTCCTTAATCTTAGCCAATCTGGCTGAAAGATCAGCCATACCAAATCTGGCAAGGCCAGTAGATGACCTGGTGGCTATAATACGAAACACTACATTAGCAATAAAAACTAACTATCATGGAAGAGCCAAGATAGGAAGAAAAAAGAAAACAAAATACACTTACTGCCTGAAGTAGAGGCACTAACAGCCTTCGAAGGCTTAGGCACCCTGGTAGCACCATCAGCTTTCAGGCAGCGAGGAAGATGGCCAGCCCCGCAACAGAGAGGCCAAGACCTCTCCAATGGAGAATAGCAAGAAAAGCAGAAATGTTTGCAGTAGGGTACTCAGTTTCAGTAACCCAATCATCAACTGCGCACAAAGGAGGTATGATTCAATATAATTTTATTTTTTACTAACGAATAAACATGTAGGATAAAAGGAAAATCCAGAGTACTCACCAGCAACGCAAGCTTCATAGTTCAAATATGCCAGATCAGGGCCCACAGAATTGGTCTTGATAAACATGTACCCAACAGCCTAGTTTTTGTCATGCCCACTATCCAGATTGCTGAGAAGGGGAGTAGTGGAAGGCCTGACCTTGAAGCTTATACGGCCAGGGCTATTGGTCTTGACAGCATAACAGGTCTTCAGGTCATCAAGGGAAAATGAAATATTGTGTTTTTTGCAGAGATACTCAACGGAGCAGACTACTTTCCATACCATAGGCATCAGTTGATAAGAAGGGACACCGATTTCTTTAATAACCTCCACCATAAGAGGAGAGAAAGGAAGCTTACAACCAGCCCTGAAGGCCCAGTCATGAATACAGAACCAACCAGGACTGGCCCAGTCAGCCTTGATAGGAGAATTTTCAGGGATCCAAACTTCGGAATCAACAGGAATAATTCCCTTGTCTTTCAGCACCTTTTCAAATTTAGGCTTGAGGCGATTTGAGAGAGACTGATCATCTTTCAGAGCTTTTGTGGGTTTGAATTGGAAATCACCATGGAAAATTGAAATCATCTCGAGAGGAGAATCATTCGGTTTATCAACCACATGAGGTTGAGCAGCAGAAGATGAAGGGAGATTTTCAGAAGTAGTTTCTTCAGGGTTTTGGACAAGTGGAGTTCCAGGAGACACCGCCCCCCTGGAAGTTTTCTTTTTTGCGGCCATTGTTGAAGGATTGTTAAAAATTAATCGAAGATTAAAAACTGGAAATTAAGGAACTTGAAGAAGAAGATTATTAGAAGAGAATAGAGCAAATTTTTTGGTGAAGATCAATTCAATGAAGTAAAAGAGTATTTATAGTCGGTGAAACTAGGGTTTCAACCGCAACTTGGAAGAGTAATTATTGAAGAGGTTGCAGTAAGTGCAACACGCGTTATAAACTGATCAACTAGCCATTGCAGAAACTGATTAGTCACGATCCAACCGTTGAGCAGTTTTCCATAGTTGGAAATTATCTCCTTATTTTTGTCCTGACTCATCGAAAATAAGGAGATAAGGGGCAATTATTGGGCCTGGAAATCCGCAGATATCTCTGATCAGTATCTTATCTTGGCCTGACTGCCAGGGTGTCAGGATGTCAAGCTACCAGGACACGTGAAGATAGGCGCCAGGCCATGGAGATGACAACGGTCAAAATATCAGGACGATATTCGACCAGGAAGTCATAATATAAGAAGAATATACGCGCAGTAATTAACAGCATTAATTCGAAATATTCTGCAATTAAAGGCAGGAATTAAGGACGCAATAATGGACATTATTACGGGCAATTAAGACGGAATATTTGGCATTAATGATGAGATAATTCAGCCGTTCAGCACTACTATATAAGGAGCACTTGGAAATCATTCGAAAAGAAGAACGAGACATAGACAAGCATACAATATTGTCTTACAATACTTAAGTTAATTACGATCATTTGTGCTAAATATTCCACATAATAGTGAAATCCTCTCCTGGCTTGGTGCCCGTGGTTTTTTCCCATTTAAGGGTTTTCCACGTACAAAATTCCTTGTCTTATTGTTATTCTTTTAATGTACTTTAATTTTCTTACATTATACCCTGACAACCTGATTCACAGACTGATCAGAGCTAGTTAACCCCACCTAGACTTACCCTGGCATGATTTTGCCTTGTGCAAAATCCATACAAAACACATATCATCCACCATACCGTACAATAACAAACGAGAGTTGAGTAGGATTTATCCCTACCTGGCAAGCAAATCCAATTACGCAGCTCAAAGCGATCCAATAATAATAAACCAGATCAACCCGATTATAAATTCTTCACAATCCGTTACCTAACATATTAATAATTCATAAAATTATTAATTATTACATTCTAATTATTATTTGTTATTCAATTTAATTATTTATTATTATTATTAGAGGATTACAATATTCAAAACCCGATTATATTACAAAACCCAAATAACCCAAATGCAAAACCCGTCACAAACACCCAACTTACCCCCCCCCCCCCCCCCCCCCACCCCCACCCCATATACACGGTTTAAAACCGTGTCTAACACCCCCCATAAACCAACCTACACCCGACACCACAAATCACCACAGTCACCACCCAACCCAGCTACCACCAGCCTGCACCACGACGCACCCAACCATCCCTCAACCACCAGCCTTACCGCCACCAGCACCCCACAAACACACACCCTAAACAGCCCCCTCAAAACCCGACACAACCAACACAACACACACACTGACCACCTTACACCACGTCACGACAACCAGTAGCCACCATCGTGGTCTCCCTTGACCAACGGTGGTCCCACCACAAGCCACGACCTCCCACGACAACCCATAACCCAAACACGACACCTACAACTCAACTTATAGCACAAACACTCAAACAACCACCACACCCGACAACCACCATACCAACCACCACCTGAAACCACCCCAACACCACCAATACAACCGCCCATAGCCGACATAACAAACTACCCAGGTCCCACGTTCATACGACAACCACACAAGGCACTAATTTCGTCTTAAGGCTCACGGCACACCCTCCTTTAGACGCTAATTTCGCCACCATGGTGGTCAACGACGGTCAACAAAGGTCTTACTATAATCACGCCGGTCAAGGACAACTACTAAGGTCAATGGCACTATTAACAGTGGTCTATACGGTGCATAAATGATAGATTAATTGATTTAGACGATATAAACATAAATTACGACGATCTTACCTTTTATAGGTTAATTGCTCCTTCCGTCTCTTAAATCTCCTTCTTCTATTTTTATGACTTATATTTCAGATTACCTTTGCATAGTCTAGGTTGTTAGGCCCAAAATCTGACTATGGGCTGAATTAAGGAAAGCAGGCCTGGAGGCAGTGGAGCCCGCGTGTTGCCGCGGAAGACGGAAAGCCTAACTTGGGCTTAGGTGCTGACAGGCCCAGAGACGGAGCATAGGGGTCCAAGACGTTGCCATATTCTGAAGACTTGGGGAGCAAGCAAAGAACCCTATATGGGAGCGTCCTTATATAAGCCACATAACATATGACCTAAGATTCAATTATACACACACAGAAGAAACCCTAGCATACAGAAAGTTCCACCGTTAAGCCGTATTCCTCGTTGTACTCCCAACTCAATATAGTGCAAATCTTGGTGGATCCCGTCCCCCCCTTCCCCCCCCCCCCCCCCCCATGGGGCGTAGTGGTCATCTTCATTAATCAATATACAAAGGATAGCAGCATGTTAGGACACTCGGAAGAAAATCTGGGAAGAATAGACAGGGCTCCTACAACACGAGCACCGCCGCAGCCTATCGCAACAACACCCACGACACCGACGCAACCACCGCACGTTGTACCTACGCAGGGAGCAGTTTTAGTGCCAGTAATTAAGCAGAGCCATAGTTCGCAGGCAGTAGCAAATCTGGCGCATACGGGAAAGGCGCAGGCAAGGGATACAGGTATCAGTCAGGTTAAGCAGAAGATGGGACAACCAGAGAAAGGAGCGCAACCGCGACATCAGGATCAGGCGCAACCCAGACACCAGGATCAGGATCCGCCAAGTCCCACTAGCATTATGATAAGTGGGCTAGATACCCTGGCAAGAACCATCGGGACAATGTAAAGCGAGAATAGAATCATGAGGTCTCAGATGGAAGCAAATAATAACCTCGTTCGAGCTCAGATCGATGAGCTGCAACAGCAAGCTGCTACCCCAGAAGCTTGGACGCAAGGCTCCAGATCCAGGGGTGTGCCAGCAGGAGATAGTGGTAGAAGACACACTCGTCTGCTACCCCAAGATATGGTAACGCAGCTAGATATGAAAACCACACCACAGTAAGGAAGAGGCATGATTCCAACAGGATTGGGGACACTAACACCAGATCACGAACCATTGCACCACGAACCAACGCCCATATCAGGTACTCTACCTTTGGATAATTTCTTACACTCTGACAATCTCTCTAGCGCAGGTGTTAGGGCGCAGCAACACTCACAGAATCAGCTGGGATCAGCAACCCCATCAACCGTGGAGCCAGTCTCGCATAGGCCAGAATATGCATGGGTAAGCAGTACAGGACTGGAAACACCTCTGTTACCTGCATCACCAGCGGTTGGACGTCAGGACCTAATAGAAACCCAATATCAGCAATCGGTGGGGCACGGGTAACCAGCAGGAAGGGAAACCTATATAGAGCAGCAGTATCAGGAGTTGCGCAGCCTTCTCAGGAGAATCCCAGGAATGCCTCCATCTATGGAGATGGCAACGCAAGATAGTTACACCGATTCGCCCTTTACTGACGTCATAACTATTGTAACTGTACCGAAGGGATTCAGCGTCCCAACGATGACTCTTTTCGATGGGACCGCCGATCCGTGCGATCACATCACCCAGTATAAGCAAAAGATGATGGTGACTACAGTGGATGGGGCCTCCAAAGAGGCCTGTATGTGCAAGGGATTCGGATCGACCTTATCCGGAGCAGCACTGCAGTGGTTTGTTAGCCTTCCTAACAAATCTATATCATCATTCACCGACCTAGTCAATGCCTTCAACCAGCAGTTCCCAAGAAGCAGAAGGACTCCAAAGCAACCTAGCGATCTTTATAGGATCGTGCAGGAAATTGGGGAGTCGATCAAAGATTATGTTACGAGGTTCAACACGGAAAAGGTGGCGATACGAGACTGCGACATATCCACAGCAATTAAAGCTTTTCGGCAGGGCTTGGACAAGGATTCAGATTTATACAAAGAGTTGACTATGCATCCCTGTGAAAGATTCGAGGAAGTTCAGCAGCGAGCAACAGCAGCACTAAGTCTGGAAGAAGACATATTATCCATGAAAGGAACGTTAGCCTTCGATAGAATAAGCAGAAAGGTTCTCACAGAGAAAAAAGAGGAGAAAACCAAACCATACAGCAGACCCATCATCAACAAATTAGCAGAAAAGTTGCAGCAAGGGGATGATTCAAAATACCCACCCAGGTTAGCTGAATATGGGTTCAATATGGGTATTGAAGGTGTAACACCCCCGCACACCAGAATGCCTTACCAAGGACCATCCCAATGTACGAAGGTGTTACCATCTCGGTCACCCGAGGTAGTAGATCAAGTAGACAATAAAAGAACGCTTATAATATATTACGTTAATTCTTTACAACCAAATTACAAAGTGTGATACAAGGTGATAACTATGACTACTATAGAGCTCATGCGTTAGGACATCTACTCCGGTAGCGTGGTGACTCAATCCTTTCCAAGCCCATCATCAAACAAACCAACTGTACCTGCTAACCAACTGCTCACCATTCCCGAATGGATCACCACAGTTTTGAAAACACAACACAGGGTCAGTTACTTAACAATTAAAGTAAGACAAGTACAATATGCAACCAGCTGATCATCCTCCTCCTCCGGTCTCCCGATCTCACACAGTAACCGACTACACACCAAGGTGTGTAGCCCTGCCAGATTACTCATCGCAACAGGTAATCCTCGCCGCCAGTAGGGGACCGCAGCCAATCCCCACCTAAATCCTGCTCGTCAACGAGCGATATCCCTGTCCCTTAATGTGCACATCCCCTCCCGTGGCGGGTTTCACAGAGGGCGAACTAGGGTGTGAAGCCACTCCCGCAAGTGACTCCAATACAATCATCACAACACCACCATTACCACCACACCAACACCGCACCAACACTCCAACGATGATCAGCAGACAACAATCATACATGGTACAACAAAACATCTCAAATCAATTAAACAGGAACTGAGTAGGGAAACCCTACCTTATAATCCACCATGAAAATGTATCCACAACCGACCAAACAAGACTCCGTGACACACCCTACAACGGTAACCACATCCTATTATAAGATTACCCCAATAATCTACAGAAAGGACAACAAACAGCGACTTACCTAGTGACATGGACCGACGCTGACAAAGACGACATCCTCGCGCGCCTCCTTCTTATATAACCCGCCCCCTTCCATGGTTAAGGTCTAGGCTATATGAGAGTGTAGGGAGAGGTGAGTGATAGGTGAGAGAGAGAGAGACAATCTAGGGTTGGAGTGAAAAGGGAACCGTCGAAATGAAATGAAACTTGCGAACTTGCATTTTATATTGACGCGTCGACAGCAGCTATACTCGGTCGAGTACTCTCATACTCGGCCGAGTAAGCTCTACTCGGTCGAGTATTCACTCTACTCGACCGAGTGGTCCCTACTAGGTCGAGTAACCGCTCACGTAAGACACTTATCTCCACTTAGTCTCTCACCTATCCCCTCCTAAGGTCTTCCCCGGGTCAAAGGGTCGGTCAAACGGGTCCTTAAACATCATGGGTATTACAAAAGGCCTGCTGAAAGCACTAAGGGAGTTGGGAGATTAGGTGAGGTGGCATAAACCACCAACGAAAGTGATGCGTGTCCTAAATATAGATGTTTTACACCTTATTTTACACGCATTTCAGAGCTCAAATATGTAGTTTATGCTACTATTTTCCCTTTTTCCGTCTACTTTCGTGTTTTTGTGTAATATTGCAGAAATGTGAAGAATTCAGCGGAAATCGAGCCGAATCCGTCCCCGAGTGCTTGTCATAGGATTTGACATGAATTAGTGACTCGAGAGATGAACTTGGTGCGTATTTCAAGGCCTAAAAGATAGCAAAAGCATGGTTGCGTACAAGTTGTGAAGCTTAAACAAGCGAAGAAGTGCTTCTCGACATTGCAGCCTTATTCAGATGGCTATATCTCGAGTTCTAAAACAGATAATCGAGCGATTTCAATTGGAGGTGAAAGCTTATCCTCTTAGCTTTCCAACGCCGCGTAGAACACCTGATTTGACCAAGTGACGAAGAAATGGCGGCTGTTTAAAGATCGGTGCGCGCTGCAGGAATTGTCAGAATGCATTACTGTACAGCTCCTGTGGTCGATCGACTGGTCCCAGTGGTCGATCGACCACTCCACGACCCTTACTACCGCTTGCTAGTTGTAGTTTGGAAAATTATAAATATTATTTTTGATACTCACTTCGACAAGTATCAAATTTTGGCGCCGTTGCCGGGGAGGCAGCGCTAGTTTTAGTTGTTTATTTATTTTAGTCTTTTTCTTAGTTTAAGGAACTTTTCGTTCCTTAAACTTTTCTTATCCTCTTCTTGTAGTTTATTCTTATACGCAGGTCACCTTGCGCTAGACAGAGACTTTTAGAAGAATCATTTCCGGAGGAAGGCTTGAGTACTCTTGATAGATGGGAAGTTCGCGTGGGAATTCGCGAAAACCAAGCATTGAAATGAATGCTATTGCAGCACTAGAAGCTTCCATTAATGCCAGGTTCAAAAAGCTGGAGAATGCTACAAATGAAACTGCTGAATTGAGAAAGGTAGTTCAAACTCTCTTGGTTCAAGTTATAAAAATGGAAGAAGCTAGGATTGAATCCGATAAGAATCTTGAAAATCGGTTGGCAAATTTAGTGGCTAATCAAGCTGCTAATTTGTCGAGCAAATTTGATGATACTCCACCTCTTACCCCTGTGCTTATTCCTGCTCTAACACCTCCGCCCCAGATTGGGGGCACGATGGAGGAAAACTCTTCTGTTTTGACTGTTGCAGGAACTGGTTTGGGGAAGGAAGAGCCGAGGAAAGTGTCAGATTATGACTTGGAGTTTGATGAGCCGGACGATCCAAGAGCTTGGGGAGCCGCTAGAGCCGTTGATGACCCATTGAGTATTCTAGATAAAGGAGTGGAGTGGAGTCCAGCTGCTGAGATTAGCATTGCGGAGGGTACTTCATATAGTCAGAAGCCTTGGTCGGAGATTTTCCGCAGCTTCCGTTGATCTACCTAGTTTTATAAACCACTTTAAGACTATTTATTCCGTTTTAGACTATTTACTGTTTTTTTGGTGTGCGCGAAACTTCGCTTTAGTTTGGTTTGCTTAGGATTTATTTAGGCTTTAGACTGTTACTTTGGGTTTTGCGCAATTTTGGGCGCGTTATTATGTGTAATTGCAGATTCATAGACCATATTAGCTCAATTTATTGAGCTAATTCGAAGAAAATCAGAACTTACAGCAGGTATTTCAGTCGATCGACTGGTTTGTGCGGTCGATCGACTGTGCCGCGACTCCAGGGGCTTCTGTTCCTGTCACCTCGGTCGATCGACTAGCTGCTATGGACGATCGACCGCCTTCGCTGCTGTACCTGTTCACGACCATTCCCCTGCTGTGTTTGGTCAATTTGTGGAGTTGAGGGAGTCTTTTCTCCAGTGTGTTCTCCGACTCAATTCTGTTTTCTTCTGTTTTCTTATTTTTGCACATAATTTTGCGTTTCGTAAATTGCTTTCTCGGAATTACGCGCGGTATTTTTGTTTCTTTTCAGGTACCTATGGTAGCACTGCTGGCTACTGAAACCTCCTAGCTCACGCTGGTTTGGGGAGGTTTCCTTCTGCGCTTAAAGTCTTGTAAGTTTCCGAGTCCTTCTTTTATGTCAATTTTGGTTATAATTCCGCAAAATCCCAATTTCCTTTGCTTATTTTCTTATATGATTTCGCACAATGGGGGCATTGTGTGATTTGGTTTGGGGAAGCGTTTTGCGTTGCATCCATTTTGTTTTGCATTCACGTTTACATTTTTGTCTTGCATTGTTTTTTATTTTCTATATATACAGAAAAATCCAAAAAAAATTTGAAAAATTTCAAAAAAAATCCAAAAATGCACGTTTATTTTAGCATATAGGTTGAGTCGGAACGGTAGTATTTCAATGATAACATTGCATTTTCATCTGTTTATGCCTAAGCCGTGCTTAATTGACATGTTATAAGTAGAATCAGATATGCATACCTACGAGTTTTCGTTAATTTATTTGCTGGATTATAGACTTGACCTGAATTTTGGCAACTCACTTATAATTTCTAAGGATTAGAGCTCATATAACTGGTGTCATTTGTGACCGGTTTCATGTAGGATTATGAGTAGTTACTCCTTGCATATCATGTATCATTAATTTGCACTTTTATGAAATTCAATTGCTTTTTGCCTGCATACATTCGGGTTAGTGGTTGGTGTCACATGCAGGGAGGTGCTTACAATTTCCCCTTTATTTCATTTTACACATTGAACTCCACATTAGCCAAATTTGCCTGTTGACCCTTAGCTACATCCAAATTTAGCCTGCCTTGTCAAGCTAGTATAATGTATGCTTTTGCGGTATATAACTTATTGTGCCAAGTTTGGTCTGTATTGCGTTATTTGGATATGGTAGAAAAGAAAGAAGGAGGATGAAAAGAAAAGAATTGGAAAATGAAATGAAAAAAAACGAGAAAAAGAAAAAAAATAAGTTGGAAAAAATTTCAAAAAAGAGAAAAAATGATGAAAGAAAGAAACCGTGAAAGGAAAAGATGTTGTTTGTAGACGGTTTCACTCCTATGCTTTATTTACATTTATTGAGGAGTATTTTCAGTTCGGTTTGGTGAGTTTTGTGCCAAATGAAGGGCGCATGTGCTTAATCCTATAAGTGAGTTGGAAATGGATGCTGTCATATGATTTTGTTTAGGTACTAGCTTGGCCGCCTATACCTCCACATTTCCATAAATGTTTTGCCTTTTCTTACCCATTGCCTCACTTTACCATATTTTTGTAGGCCCTCGGCTGTGACAGGACCTTGTTTGGTTGGAATGTATGTACGGTAGTTAGAATTGTCTATCATATTAGTTGCATGCATGTTTATGTGGGTCGTAGTCTAGGTGAGAGGCTATTTCTCTTCCTCTCTTACACATATATGCTTACCCTTTGCTTCATGAGAGAAGAGTGACCCGTGAGAGTCCAATTTTAAAGGTCTTGCAAAGTCGACGGTTCAGCTTTATTTTTAACGACTACATAACTCGTTTGCATGATTCGCTTTACTAATTGATTGTTGATTTTTAGCATTAAACTGGTTTAGGCTTTACAGTTGCATTTCGCTCTGAGATTGAACTCGTTCAATTAGGTCCTAAGATCGAGTCTAGTTCTTGCTTGGGGACAAGCAAGGGTTTGGTTTGGGGAAGTTTGATGCGTGTCCTAAATATGATGTTTTACACCTTATTTTACACGCATTTCAGAGCAAAAAATATGTAGTTTATTCTACTATTTTCCCTTTTTCCGTCTACTTTCGTGTTTTTGTGTAATATTGCAGAAATGTGAAGAATTCAGCGGAAATCGAGCCGAATCCGTCCCCGAGTGCTTGGCATAGGATTTGACATGAAGTAGTGACTCGAGAGATGAACTTGGTGCGCGTTTCAAGGCCTAAAAGATAGCAAAAGCATGGTTGCGTACAAGTTGCGAAGCATAAACAAGCGAAGAAGTGCTTCTCGACATTGCAGCCTTATTCAGATGGCTATATCTCGAGTTCTAGAACAGATAATCGAGTGATTTCAATTGGAGGTGAAAGCTTATCCTCTTAGCTTTCCAACACCGCGTAGAATACCTGATTTGTCAAGTGACGAAGAAATGGCGGTTGTTTTAAGATCGGTGCGCGCTGCAGGAATTGTCAGAATGCATTACTGTACAGCGCCTGTGGTCGATCGACTGGTCCCAGTGGTCGATCGACCACTCCACGACCCTTACTACCGCTTGCTAGTTGTAGTTTGGAAAATTATAAATATTATTTTTGATACTCACTTCGACAGGTATCAGAAAGACATGCTAAATGACGATAGGGACGGCAGCAAGAGGTGCGAATATCACCAGGACATAGGGCACAGAATAGAGGATTGCTTCAAGCTCCGAAAAGAAGTCAAGTTCTAGGAACGGAAAAGGGAACTTAGATCACCTGTTATCACGTGGGGGCAGACAGGGCAAGAGGGAAACAGCGAATCAGGTACTCCCCTCTGCTCCACCTATTTGCACCAAGATCATCAACGTGATAACAGATGGATCCGAGTTATCAGGGCTAACTTACTCTGCGGCCAAAAGACGGGCCATAGAAACTAAAGGGGATCATCCAAAAACGTCATGCAGAGTAAGCCAAAGTGATTTGCCTACCGTCACATTCGACGAAACTGACGCAGAAAACGAAGCAGAACAACACCACGATGCCCTTACCATAACACTATCTATTGGGAATTGCACCATAAAAAAGGTATTGGTAGACACTGGAAGCTCCGTGAACCTCATCATGTTTGAAACTCTCAAAATAATGGGCTTAAATAAGGAGAACTTAGCAAAGAAACCTGTGCCACTTGTGGGATTCAGCGGTGAGACAGCACATTCACTAGGCGAGATAACTATTCCAACTTATATTCAAGGAGTCAACAACTTGGTAAGGTACCTAGTTATCGAAGGCCCAGAAACCTATAACGTCATCCTGGGAAGACCGTGGCTGCATCAAATAAAAGTTATTCCCTCGGCATATCATCAATGTCTCAAGTTCTCGACTCCGTGGGGAGTAGTTAAGGTGAAGGGAGATTGAGAGGAGTCCAGAAGCTGTTACAAACAGGCCCTAAAGGCCACAACCAAACTCCCCTCATAGCAATTACTGATTCGGTGCACCTTGCAGGATTATAAAGAGCCACCCTTAGAGGAACTAGACCAGGTCCACCAGCACGAGGCACATCCGGATAGAGCAGTACTAATTGGAGCAACATGTACAGATAAACTTCGGGACCAGCTAGTACAATGTCTTAAAGATAACATGGACTGCTTTGCCTGGTCCCACAATGATATGGTAGGTATAGATTCATCCATCATCACGCATAAGTTAAATGTGAACCTAGGCTGCACCCCGGTGCAGTAGAGAAGAAGGAAATTTACAGCAGAACGAAATGAGGTTATCAATAAGGAGGTAGACAGCCTTCTGGCAGCAGGAAAATTTGAAAAGTCAGCTACCCTTATTGGCTCTCTAATGTGGTGGTGGTGCCCAAGAAAAATGGAAAGTGGAGGGTCTGTGTAGATTTCACGGACTTAAATAAAGCCTACCTTAAAGATCCTTTACCACTGCCACATATTGATGCAATGGTGGACGCTACGGCTGGGCATGAAATGCTCACCTTCCTAGACGCCTGGAGTGGGTATAACCAAATCAAGATGCACCCGCATGATCAGAAGAAGACGGCGTTCATGTTAGAATGAGGTATATACTGCTACAATGTAATGCCTTTTGGTCTTAAAAATGCTGGTTCTACCTACCAACGTCTAGTGAATAAGATGTTCAAGTAGCAGATAGGGAAAAACATGGAGGTATGCATATATGATATGGTGGTTAAGTCAAAAGAAGCTGGCATGCACATGGAACATCTATCAGACACCTTCGAGACATTGAGAAGGTATAAGATGAAGCTCAACCCATCCAAATGTTCGTTCGGGGTGTCCTCCGGAAACTTTTGGGGGTAGGTACAATGGTACATAGTGACGCAGAGGAGGATTAAAGCCAGTGTGGAGCAGATCAAGGCAGTGCTCCAGTTAGAGCCACCTCAGAAACCTAAAGACTCGCAACGGCTAGCAGGAAAACTGGCCGCGTTAAGCAGATTCATCTCACGAGCCTCAAATGATAGATGCAAGTTGTTTTACGATATACTAAGAAAGAGCCAGAAGTTTGAATGGACGGTAGAGCATGAAAAAGCATTGAAAGAACTTAAGTGCTAACTTAGCACGCCACCACTGCTGGCCAAGCCAGAGCAAAGGGAGCCACTGTTCTTGTATCTATCAATCACAGAAGTGGCAGTAAGCGTTGTCCTGGTCAAGGAGCAAGATGGGATGCAGCATCCAGTATATTACATCAGTAAGTCTCTGCTTCCTGCAGAGACCAGCTACACATCCTTCGAAAAATTAGTTCTTGCTTTAGTCACTGCTTCATATAAACTGCGTCCGTATTTTAAATCTTATACTATCCACGTAGTAAATAATTATCCTCTAAAAATAATCATGAGGAAACCTGAACTGTCTGGGAGAATGATCAAATGGTCAGTACACCTGAGTGGTTACGATTTACAATTTGAGCCCAGGACAGCAATCAAGTCCCAGGCACTGGCAGATTTTGTGTCAGATTTATGCCCTGCTACCCAGGCGAAAGCAAAAAAAGGGGGTATAAACGTTATGCGAAAACAAGGAAAGTGATACCTGGATTTTGTACATCGATGGGGCCTCAAATGCTCGGGGAGCTGGTGTAGGGTTGATTCTTCGGTCCCCGAAAGGAGACGTGATTGTCCAGGCAATCAGGTGTGAATTCAAAGCCACCAACAATGAAGCAGAGTACGAAGCACTTACACTTGGGATGAAGATGGCGTGGGGACTTAATGTCAAGAACTTGAGAGTGTATAGTGACCCATTACTTGTGGTAAACCATGTGAACAATGAATACGTGGCGCGTGATTCAAAAATGATAGCCTAGCTGAAAATAGCCACAGAGCGGAAACTCAAGTTCCGGTCTTTTAAGATCACTCAGATCCCAAGAGACCAGAATGTGTAAGCAGACGCCCTAGCTACGTTAGAAGCTACTTTCAAGCCTACGGAATTATCCAGCATACCCATTACCCACATACTGACCCCGGCAATACAACAGAAGTTAGAGCAGAATGAACAAGAAGGAACAGCTCACGTGCAGCACGTGAACGGATCTGGAATCCTGGTACTAGATGAAGACCAGCAGGTGGGCCCAGATTGGCAAAAGCCTTACTTGGAATAGTTGAAAGATGGGAGGCTCCCAGAAGATAGGAAAGAAGCTCAAAGTTTCAGGATTAAGGCCTCCAGATTTGTGTTAATAGATAACGTACTCTTTAGGAAATCTTTGGCAGGACCTTACCTTAGGTGCCTGAACAAAGAAGAAGCTAGCACAGTGCTGTAACATATACACAGCAGCGAGTGTGGGAATCACGCTAGGGGCAGAAGTCTGTCTAACAAACCCATGAGGCAGAGTTACTTCTGGCCTACAATTAGGGCAGACGCCATGGATTATGTCAAACGATGCGACTCGTGTCAAAAAGGCAGCTCCAGCCATTCACCAACCAGGAGAACCATTGCATTCCATTATCTCACCATGGCCATTTATGATGTGGGGGATGGACATAGTGGGAAAATTACCCAGAGCGCCTGGAAACAGAGTATACGTGCTTATTATGATGGATTATTTCTCAAAATGGATTGAAGCGGAAGCAATGAATAAGGTAAAGGAGACCCAAGTGATCTCTTTTATAAAGCGTAACATCATCTGCAGATTTGGGATACCATCCGAAATCATATGTGACAATGGATCTCAATTAATATCCGATAACACTGAAGGATTTTGCTCACTGATGAGTCATAACTATATGCATATTTATGCCTCCCCTTGATTACTTTTGATACGATTTCGTGCTAAATTATATTAATTACATGCCTTTTATGTTAAAATGTCGATACTTCCGCTATTTGATGTTTAATGCAGGAATGATGCATTTGAGGAGCAAAGGAATAAAATGGGCATCGCGGAGTAGGCATGGAGGAATATACGAAGCATGGCACGGTAATCCATAAGAATGAAGGAAGAGAAGTTAAAAAGACAACACGAAGAAAAGAGCAGAAACAGAGTGATTCCTCGATCAACTAAGCTCGGACTCGATCTAGGAAGTTGGTGACTCGATCGAGTAGGACAAGGCTCGATCGAGGAACCACTTAATTCCATATTTTCCGCAATTTTCCTTAAGTCGGTTATGTTTTGCTATAAATACCTAAACCGTACCCTAGTTTATTTTACGTCTTATTTTACCTAATTTCGTATAGCTACTCTAAAAACTCTCTTAGAATATTCTTATTTTAGTTTATTCATTATTCGCATCGGATCTATTGTTCTTCATTGCGGTATTGTTCTAATATTTCCTCATGTTAGAAATCATTAATCTCATTAATTTACATATTCATATATGAATCAATTTATTTAGTCATAAAATAAATTCTAGATCTTATGCATGCAAACATAAATAAGAGAAAAGAAGAAATCATTGTTCTTACTATATGATTTCGGTTTTATGGGCACCAACAAGATCTCCTTCTTGTTAGTTCTTGAGCTTTCCAACAATGGATGAACAAGATTCAAGTTTAGAATCTCTCCCAAAAGCATATACCCAAGGAAACCTCTTAAAGACTAAAATAATATGATCTAGTATTAGGATTAGTCTTACTTAAAATTTTGACACAAAATATTAATTTGTTGTCCTCTATTTCGGTTAAGAGGAGAAGAGATTAGTGAGTTTTATTTCTCTAGGATTTTCACAAATAGTAGAGAGTTTTTTTCTATATCTTTCTTACTCTAGAAATTATAGATTTTGAATGAATAATAATCAAAGAGAAAACTCCTTCTCTTTTCTTTTGTTTTGGCCGAAAAAAAGGCCTTTGGTAGGTTGCCCAATATTTTTCATTTTTGCTCTTCACAAGAGACTAGGAATGCAACCCTAGTTTTAGGTTTGTTCTTCTCAAGATGTTTAGCCTTGCATGCCTACAACCTAGGGTTATGATTGTGTCTCCATTTAAATATAAACAACACAATATAAACTATATACTCCCACCCTTATTTTCGGTACATTCATAAAATGGAGAATCCATTTTATTTTGTCATTTGTCAAATTGTGACATATGTGACATGTTACTTGACATGTGAATTTGTAATGTATTTTTAACATATTAAAAATCAACATACTCATAAGATATGTCATTTACAAAATCGTATAGTAATTCGTAATTACTTGTACCAAAACGGTTTATCAAATTATAAATTACAACGTCTTGTATTTATAATAAATTATTCATTCAATTTCAATTCCAAATTGTTTCGTAAACAATAATTTTATCTAAGTAATAAAACAATTCAATTACTTAGACCGTATCTAATATAATCGAATTACAATAAGACACGTTAATTTTACTTACAAAATCATCCGTCAATTTTAAGCAACTTAATTAACTCGTATCGGCATACGATTAATTAAATAATCAATTAAGAGTATTTCCCTATAGGTATGACCTAAGGGGATCAACTGATCACCACCGCCGCACGACAGTAATGTCAAACTCTAGTCAGCCAATCATTACCGATATGTATGGACCAGTTGACTGTAAAATTATTACATCCCACATGTATTCTTAAAATGAGATTTAAACATGTGATCATCATGATCGACAGTTGTGATCGCATTATTGTCGGAGGACACATATTCCAACACCTCAATCATTAATTCAATTGCTTGTTCAACTTTTATGCTTTTAATCATGTTGTTTATTAATCATATTGTTGTTTTTCTTTTTATCATGAGTAGCTAAATCTATTATCTAGGGAGAAAGGGGATCTAGGTTGTTAGAAAAGGGGTTATTATGAATTGATTGTTAAATTACTTTTGATTGTTTGACATTACTGTCGTGTGACGGTGGTGATCAGTTGACCCCCTAGGTCATACCTATAGGGCAACACTCTTAATTGATTATTTAATTAATCGTATAACGTTACGAGTTAATTAAATTACTTGAAAAATTGACGGACGATTTTGGATGTAATATTTACGTATCTCATTAAAATAAGATACGGTCTGAGTAATCGAATTGTATCATTACTCAGATGAAATTATTGTTTAAGGAAACAATTGAATTTGAATAAATTATTATAAATACGATTTATAAATTGGTAAAATATTTTGGTACAAGTAATTATGAATTACTAAGTCGATTTTTGTATGTGACGTATTTTTAATAATACGTTGTTTTTAATATGTTAAAAATACATAACAATTTTATGTTACATTTGACATGTGACATATTGACAATTGACAAAAATAATATGGAATCCATGTTATCCTTTTGTGCCGAAATAAGGAGGAGAATTAGACTAAAAATTGTTTGATTATGTTAATGGAAAACATAATTATGAAAACCTATTGCTAGCCATGCACACCTACATATTCTTGTGAAGGTAACCATGGGCATGCATTGGCTCTCCTTTTCCCTCCACTCCCACCGGTTTTGGGGAAGACAAAATCCTAGTGATTTTTCTTATTTTGCCTATGATTCACTTTGACAAGATTATGTGAATTATTATTCATTCATCTCAAAAAAAAAAAATAAGAGTTTTTAGAAAGAGAAAATCCTCTATAATCCCTCTTCTCCTACCCGGTTTTAGGAGCCAAGAACCAACCATTTTTGGTTCAATTTTTCACAAGATTAACATTATACTAGTTCATATAATATTGATCTTATTAAGAGTTAGCTTTGGGTATAATTCCTAAGGAGAGATCCTACACTTGGATCTTGTTTCTTCCATTAAAGGAAAGCTCAAGAACAAAAGAAAAGGAGATTTCTTTTGTGCCAATAAAACCGAATTACCCATTGTAAGAAGATGATTTCTTCTCTATTTTGTTTATTTGTTTGCATGCATAAAATCCACTTTTAATTTTTTGACAAATAAATTTAAACATATATGAGTATGTTAGTATGTATATAGATCTACATTTCTTTCAATTGGTATCAGAGCCACGGTTGTTTGCATGCAAATCGGTTAAAAGTTTTTCCGAGTTATAAGAATAACATATAAAACTTGTAAAATTTGTGTTATTATGATATATCACGAAATTAATTCATGCATGTTAATATTTCTGGTCCTAAAATGTTTTAGGATATTTTGGTTAATTTTACGGATTTTTATTGTTCATATTATACAATAATGGCATTTAAATATGATTTTATGAGTAAAAATGTCATTTTTGGACGAAAATTAGCTAAACTTCGAATTTTCAGGTGGTTTTTGGATATGTTTTCACATATATTATTTTTAGATGATATGGAAATGTTCATAATTTTATGAGTTTTTATGCTCGAAAAATGGATTTTTCATTATTAAATTCGGATTTAGGTGAAAAATAGGTTAATATGAGTTAAATTTCGAATCTGGTCATAGAAATTTAATATGTGGTCACATGCAATTTTACAAGATGTGTGTAAAATAATTGCCTATAAAGAAGTCTTTTTGCATGATTTATGGATTTTTGAAGAAAAATAGCATAAATAGTGACATTATTAGTGTAAAATTAATAAAACATAATCTATGACTTGGGAAAAACGTCTAATGTTGCATTTTATTATCTTTTTCAGATCTAAAATTGAAAAGTTAATGAATATAATTTTTCTCATGTTTTATGATTATTTTTAGTTAAAATCGATAAACCGCAACATTGTTTTTAGGAAAATTTGAAATTTTTAACCTAAGATTTTGAACATTATGAGTGTCATGGTATTTTTCCAGAATGTTCATGAGTTTAAATTTCAAATTTTGAATTTATTTGAAATTTTGTGATTTATTTGAAGTTTAATAGCTTATTTTTGTAATTTTTGGTCCATTAATGAACAATTTTAGAAAAAATGAGTTAATTATGGTCAAATAATTAGTGAAGACTAAATTTTGAGTCCTAAGAGGTTAGGGTAATTAACTTATGCATAAATATGAATTTATGTAATTTTTGTGATTATAAAATGTTGAAATCACGCAAATCCGTAAAAGTAAGTAATATACGATATTGGCTAATTAAAGGCGATTTAGCATAAAATGGAGCATGTTCATACATATTATAATGCTGCATTTTTCTTTATGATTGTCATAATTTTAATTTATGTAATTTTGAATTATGTAATTTTACTTAGTATGGCCTTAGATTTTAATTGGTATTTCCCGAAATGTATGGGAATATCGATTCGGTTGTAATTTTATTGTGATCTCGTATCACCGTTTTGTAATTTAATAGATTTATCTTATTTTAGTTACAAATGTATAATAGGAAATTATGTAATTTATTATGTAATTTTATTCATTCCGGAGTTCCCAAAGACGGATTTCTTCAAGAATGGCGATACATAAAGACGGTGTTACCTCGAGATGCGTGTCAAAACCGAAGTTCAAGGGACCAATGGAGTTGGTTTCCGAATATGTAATAGTTAAATAGTTTTTCTATTTTAGGAAGGCCATACTAGGATTTATTTATTTATTTTTTATGCTTGCATTTTATTTTATGTCACATGCATCGCTAAATCGCCATAACTAAACATGCATTGTCATTTTATCGAGTTTATCGACCGTGTCAATTGAAATTATCGTAGTTCACCGCTTTAGTTCACTTAAAACGTGATAGATAATAAATTGACATGACCTCTCGCTAAAACAATTAATTGAGACATAGCCTTACCAAATAGTAGAAACCATGAAAACCTATTTCGCGAGAGAGTGCGCTCGGCCCCACCGGGGTACAAACCTTGTTACGTAGGGGAAGTGGGTGATGAATGTTAATCCACCGAATTCATGTTGATAAGGGATGTATCGGCCACACCGTGCCCAAGTTAATGTGGGTTTGGATCATGGACACATTTATTCGAAATTTGGATTGAACTCAACAAAAGTTTTTGATAAGGGATGTATCGGCCCCACCGTGCCCTTGTCGAATGTGTTTTGGGCTAAAGATAAATGTTAATGTAATATTATCGACCAAGAGTTCTAAAAGTAGAATCGATTAAATGTTAATCCACCGAGTTATATTGATAAAGGATGTATCGGCCCCACCGTGCCTAAGTCAATATGAATTTGGGTCTTGGAATCATTTATCATAGTTGGGTAGAGGTCACTATGTAAATGCTTTACTTGTTATTTACAAGTATTATTATAACGATAAATGTTAAGTTTTCCACTATTCCGTTATTATTGTTCTATTTCTTTACCACAATTCATATACGATATCATTTCGATTTTGATACAAATCTCCATTAAAACATCGTAACTAAAGACAAAATTTGAAATTGCTTCTAAAACCTCAAACGAACCATTGCTAAGGATCTCTTGTAAAGAGTATAGATTAAAGTTATTCATAATCAAACAGGTTTTTGATTCTAGACTAACACATCTACTTACAATGGATTGTTTTTCATGTACTTAAATGAATTAAGTACCTTGAAGCGATAAATTGTTTTGGCGAGAGGTTTTGTCAGAATTCGTAATTGACCAAAATAACGCAACCACTTCAATGAAAGTTTTAAGACTAAAACGAACAAATGAAGAGTAATCTTCATGAATTCAATTTTGCTTCTCAAAGCAAAGACTCATTGAAATAAGTGGGAGCATTCTCTTAAACCGTTAAGATGAGGACGAGGTTCAAGAAGTAAAGATTATAAAGGAATTGATACAAGGTTATGTTAAAGGTAAAGTTGTTGAGAATGACGATACTAAACCTATCAATCCCGACCGATAAAGTTTCCATTGTCCTAAATGTTGGACACAAGAAAGGAAACTACCCCAAATTATTGAAGAATCAACAAGTTAGTTGTGGGACATCTAATGGGACCTTCTTCGTTAAATGTTTATTTGAATAAACATAAATTTTGCTAGTATTACTTCGTCAATATTAGAAACCGGTGGTGGTTTTCATCATTATGTTTGATACATAGGATGATTAGAATATGACGACTAGCAACAATGAAGTCAAGAGATAGAGTCATTGTGTACTAAATCTAGTTTTCGGGTTTGGAGTTGTACTTAATTGTGACTATTAAGTACATAAACTCTAAATAAGAATACAATTTGTTATAGATACAAAAGAGGTTTCACTTTTGTGACCCTATACACCATGATTTGATGTATGGCTAGCCCATCATCAAGGTGATTATATTCTAAACAAAACTAGAATAATATATCATGAAGATGATGCAAGACTCAAATTGGTAACCCAAGATTAAACCTTAAATTTTGGAATGATGAACGCAAAGAGTTATCGAGTACTCTTGAAACCATTAGATTGTTAATGGTATATGCGTATCTTGTATTCAAAGCAAGATGTCTCGTGCCTTTTTGGTTGAAAAGGAGATCGAGGTTATAAATCATTGATCCATAATAGGTTGATCATTCTCTTTTAACAACGATTTAAGTTGACGCTAGTGTGTTCACTTAATAAGGTAAATAGAGAAATCTTTGAAGAAGTTCAAGAGTTCAAGGAATCACGATTTAGTCGTGATGGGATTATCAAAGTGAAGACTTTGATATAAGCCAAAGGAAATGTGATATAGTATCACAAGTTAATCTCTCTTAGCACGCATTATGGAATAATGTGTGGTTGGATAAGAAATCAAACGCTATTCGATATGGTTTGGACTTCGATCAAGTTACTTTGAGTTACTTGATCCCTTGGGGATTTTATCATTTTGTCTAAAATATTTTCCACTAAATCATATGAGATATGAAATGGTAAGGGTACCATATTTGTAAGTTTTCACAAGAAACAAATGCTCATTTTTCCCTTTCTTTTCTCACGAGTACGACGGGTTTGCGGCTCGTGAAGCTGTCTTTCTAAAAATACAAGTTTATTTTAGAAGACAGAGTGGGAGAAATTATTCAAGAGCCACAAAGAATGCCACAGAGAATGTTATGTCGCAAGAAACTGGTCTTTCTTGGCTACATGAGACGTTTTGTGTAAAATATTGTTTCTTTAAAACCTAGGAGGTTAAATTCGTCACTTGTTAAAAAATGATGAATTCATGCTACTTTTAAGAAAGAAAAGAGCTTATAACTTACAAAAGAAATTGTTTGATTCAAGTTGATTACTTCTAGAAAGTAATGAACATATGACTTACATAAGAGTGTTTAAGTCACAACTCAATACAAGGCTTAGAGTCATGAAAATCCGAATCAAAAGGGCTTGATTAGTGACAAAGGGTTTTGCACTAATAAAGAGATATTTCAAAACAAGATTGGTTGCAAAGGGTTTTGCACCAGTTGAAATGCTTAAGTCTATTTGGATCTTCTTAGGGATTGTGTTTCATTATTATGAAATACATAGCGAGTGAATCTAAAACTCACTTCTTCAATTAGAATGAATGTATTCAATACATGTCTTGAGTTTAGTAGATTCTTGCAATCCTAAGATAATGTGAAACTTAAGAGAAGGTCTTAAGTAGGACATCAATGAGTTAGAATCAACATTTTGATCATGTGATAAAACATTTCTCGATAAGTCGAGAAGTTGTGTTTATACATGGAGTTTAGTGGGAGTTACGAAAATTTTAATTAGTCCGATATGTGGATGACATATTGATCATTGAGAATGATTTAAAACTTTTGGAGTATTTTAATACATCTTGAATATCCGGATTTATGAAGATAAATCCACATGATATTAGCGTCAGTAAGAAGTCTTATGTTGATAAGGTTCATGACTAGTTCAATTAAATTGAACATATTTGATTGATTTCATTTGTTTCCGCTGCCGAATCAATTAAAAGAAATGATGTATAACACTTCATATGCTTTGAGTATGATGAATTGTTTCCAAAATCGAATTTTAAGTAATCTTTGCCAAATTAGCCATAAAGATTACCCTTAAGTGCTTGCAGAAGCATTAAGGCTATGATACAAAGTGTTTATGATGCAATTTTGTGTAAGGGTGTTACACAAGTGACAATTGACAATTGAGATTGCGCATGGTTTCCGACAAAACCATAATCAAAACACATTAAGATGGTTAAGATACCATTGTGGCAATGTTAATTAAGAAGTAGATTTTCTGGAATCGTTCTAGGCAATAAAGAACAATGAGAGATATTTATAACGGAAATTGAGTACACTTGCAATCATGGGATGTGCAAAAGGATGAGTCCCGCACACTGTGAAAACAATGGGAGCTATTCTAAGGCTAGAGGGACTATGTCTTGATTGGATCTCGACACGTACTCAGAAAGTTTTGTAATGCAAATGTATACATTACAAAGGAAAACGAGTATGTAGTAAGGTTGAGTTAGGTACAAGAAGTTGATAAAACCTACTAACCAAAGCCTTCTCAAAGGCTAAACATGAACAGTCATGTCATTTCAATTGAATTGAAATGAACAACTACGTACAAGATCAAATTAGATTATAGAATATGAAATAGTAATCAGGCATTGACTATTCATATGTGATAATCGCATTTGTCGTTCAAGTTTTACTTTAAAACTCTTTTATTATACTTTGTTACATCCAAACGGGTTGTAGAGACAATTGAACCCCGTTAAAGTGAACACGGATTAGCATAGTATTCGCCCATAGTCACTTGTATGAGGTGACGTCTCGAAGTGACTAGAGTGTGATGCGATTGATGGCAAGTTCAAGTGTCATACAGTCATGTGAGATGACTAGTCGATCACATAGGCAGATTGTTAGGAACACCTTGTCGGGCCTTATGACCGCTTATAGAGTTCTGGCAAATTTATATAGCCTGGTCGTGGCGAGAGCTACTATAGTATTCTAATGAGTCGATTCTTTTAACTAAAGACTATTCACCTAAGATGGCACAGTTTCAGATTAACTTTGATTTGTGTTACTACGACCTTCGTAAATGCGGTCAAATGGGCATATTTTGGGTTATGATGGCTGTGGCTAGTCGAAGGGAATGAGTACGATAGGAATTGTCCATCCCCTTGTCAGGGTTAAAACAATATCTCAAGGCCACTCGAGGAGTAATGAACTGGAAATGCGTGGCCACGCTCGGAAAGTATCTATGATAGATAAGTCCGGTCAATCAGTTATTCTCCAGATCGAGGAAACCACTCTCGATATGATCACTTGCAAGTACGACCTGAAAGACACCTTGCATTGAGTGGGAGATAGTAATAGGACAAGAGAATTGGTGACGCACACTTGTCGAGGACAAGTGGGAGATTGTTGGGAAATGTGTCTTCAACAATAGTGCGATCATATGATTTAAATATCATTATTAAAATCTCATTTTAAAGAATACCATTGGGAAGTATTTATACTGTCAACTGGTCAACATATATCGGTAATGATTGGCTGACTAGAGTTTGACATTACTGTCGTGTGACGGTGGTGATCAGTTGACCCCCTAGGTCATACCTATAGGGCAACACTCTTAATTGATTATTTAATTAATCGTATAACGTTACGAGTTAATTAAATTACTTGAAAAATTGACGGACGATTTTGGATGTAATATTTACGTATCTCATTAAAATAAGATACGGTCTGAGTAATCGAATTGTATCATTACTCAGATGAAATTATTGTTTAAGGAAACAATTGAATTTGAATAAATTATTATAAATACGATTTATAAATTGGTAAAATATTTTGGTACAAGTAATTATGAATTACTAAGTCGATTTTTGTATGTGACGTATTTTTAATAATACGTTGTTTTTAATATGTTAAAAATACATAACAATTTTATGTTACATTTGACATGTGACATATTGACAATTGACAAAAATAATATGGAATCCATGTTATCCTTTTGTGCCGAAATAAGGAGGAGAATTAGACTAAAAATTGTTTGATTATGTTAATGGAAAACATAATTATGAAAACCTATTGCTAGCCATGCACACCTACATATTCTTGTGAAGGTAACCATGGGCATGCATTGGCTCTCCTTTTCCCTCCACTCCCACCGGTTTTGGGGAAAACAAAATCCTAGTGATTTTTCTTATTTTGCCTATGATTCACTTTGACAAGATTATGTGAATTATTATTCATTCATCTCAAAAAAAAATAAGAGTTTTTAGAAAGAGAAAATCCTCTATAATCCCTCTTCTCCTACCCGGTTTTAGGAGCCAAGAACCAACCATTTTTGGTTCAATTTTTCACAAGATTAACATTATACTAGTTCATATAATATTGATCTTATTAAGAGTTAGCTTTGGGTATAATTCCTAAGGAGAGATTGTAACACCCCGATTTATGAAGGAGCCTTTAGCAAGACATTCCCTAATAAACCGGACTGTTACCATCTCGGTTTCCCGAGGTAGTGAATAACAAATTAAACTCCAAGGCAAAATATATAATTACTTTAACTTAATTATTACAAAACCTCTTTTACATCAAATTACAAGGAACTAAAATAAATGAAAGTGAAAGTCTTCTAAATGATGATCTAGCTACTAAGCCTTCTGATCCAGTGTCTCACGCCCATCAAGCTCCCAGCCTATCTCATAAACCTGTCAAGCCTGCTCCCCAATATTTGGATCGTCACAGGTGTTCACGAATACACAGGGTCAACCACGAGGTTGAGTAGGGAATACAATGAAACAATAAAATATGATATGCATGCTCCTCCGTCACCTCCATCTCCATCTCAACTCATATCTCATAACCCGGAACACCCAGCCATACCGATCCCCGGTGGACTATATATCGACCGTAGCCGTCTCTCCACTTTCCTTGTTGAAGACACCAGGGCAAGTCCTGCAGAACCCGCCTGGGCCTTATCACAACATCATCTTCACCACACCACATCACCACAACATCCTCCATCTCCAATGCATATGAATGCTCAAAAGAAATTAATGCAACACAATATATATATATATATCTTTGAACTGATCAATCATAAAATCATGCCGGTTACCAAATGTTGTGATAACATACTCAATACGATCAATTCAGTCAATCACCTTCCAGTATATGAATCATAACGTAAATCAACAGCCACGAAGCAAGTCAACGTTCACAGTTTGGTCATACGAAACACAAACAAGTCAACACAATTCAACATCAACGATAATAAGTCAAGTGTATTTCCCTACCTTTTCGCAATCCAAGCACACACAAGCAATCACTTATGATCCTTCACTTATCCATCACCTACATAACATAATTATGTATAATTACCATCTACTCAGTCAATTAATCATGCACATAACCTAGACTCATCATAACTTAATAGGAATATCAATTTAAAGAACAAACACGACTTTTCCTGATTTTCCAACTCATGGCGGACTCGGTATAAAATGAATAACTAATTCCAGAAAATTCGAATTGATACAAGGCCAATTGAATTGGAACCCCATGAGTCTTAGCTACAATTTATATCTACGTGTTTTTCTCAAATTCTAAACTTATCAAGGGTTTTCAGACTGATTTCCAAAAACTGACAGAAACCGTCGCATAAAACGTATTGATTCATAAAACGCGTTTGACAAATGATTCTTAAGTAAAACCAACGCCTAACTCATCTAAACTCTTTAAATTAAATATATAAAAAAAACCCAACACCAATTCAATATCTAAATTATGTTTTAGAAGTAATCTTTCAGCCTCTACTGATTTGCGGACTTTTTAGATAGACGTTCACAAATAATTTCTTCAGGAATAACTACACGGTGAAATGCTACCAATTTTCACAGGCATAAACTAGGCTTGGAATAAACATGAGTCTCTTCTTTAACTTTTTGCATCCCACGGCTTTAAGACAGGCAAAACACTCAAATAACACAGACCAACGAATCTGTAAATTGCTGTAACTATTCCATTCATTTATCTCATACAATTTATAATCAAAAACCCCCAAACCAATTATAGGGTTACTAAAATTATCCCAATACTACTATAATTATGCTAATAATTGAATAAAGAGGTAATAGGATAGTCTACTTACGAAATAGGATGAGAATAGGCTGAGAAATCGCCTCGCAATTCCTCACGCGGCTCCCTTCACACACGGCTCCCTCTTCTCTCTTTTCTCTCTTTTCTCATGGTTAAAATGAATATGGTGATAGGGAGATTAGGGTTTGGTTAGATGGGTTATACATATGGGATAGGTGCTATTAAGACGATACGGGCCTAGCCTAGTTAGATTAATTAAAACCCGAGTCACATAATTACCCGAGTCACAAATACACCACACGACCCAGCTGGTAACTCGGCCTAATATAATATCATATTAAAATACCTGGTATTACAGAGATCCTACACTTGGATCTTGTTTCTTCCATTAAAGGAAAGCTCAAGAACAAAAGAAAAGGAGATTTCTTTTGTGCCCATAAAACCGAATTACCCATTGTAAGAAGATGATTTCTTTTCTATTTTGTTTATTTGTTTGCATGCATAAAATCCACTTTTAATTTTTTGACAAATAAATTTAAACATATATGAGTATGTTAGTATGTATATAGATCTACATTTCGTTCAAGTATTATAGGATTTATTTTGACTAAGGCCAAACGACTGAAAACAACCTTATAAAATTTGGTCGATAGATCTTTAAAGAAGCTTATGGGTGTCTTAGAGGATGTGCCAGTTAGAGTAGGGAAGTATTTCATTCCAGTTGACTTTATTGTTATGGATATGGCTGAGGACTCTCAAGTACCCATCATTAAAGGTAGACCATTCCTTCACACTGCGGGGGCGGTCATAGATGTTAGGGATGGGAGTCTTACACTACGAGTTGGGGTGATAAAATTACTTTTATTCTTGATAAACCATTAAAACATCCCAATTTAGAAGCTACTTGTCATATGATTAATGCTCTTGCTCCTACTCATGATTCCTTTGCTTATTATTTTGACAGGAATTCATCTGACACCCCTGCTACTGTGTCATATCCATGGAGCAAGGAAGTGGATGAAATTGAGAGGTTGATTAATGGAGATGAGCCTCCTCCTAAGATGATTTACAGCTGTGATGAGAGTATTGACATAGAAGTTGAGTTGCATGCTTTGGAAGCTGAGATTTTCAGAGAGGAGCCAGTCAAAGTTTTTAATGGAGCTCCTATGATAGATGAAGTGCCCTATCTCCTACCAAGTGATGATGACTTGAAGAATGATGAACATTGCTCATATTTTATATTAGATTTTGAGTTTGATGAGCCAAAACTTTATTCATTGCTTTTATTCTTTGCTTGGACTATTTATTGGTGCTACTTATGCTTGTGTGTAGTACATGCGCTACTTTTTGATTTACGAATACGTCCTTTAAGTTGTATTGATTGTGCTTTGAATGGCATTTGTTTTTAAATGCAGAATTTGTGCTCGCCAGATGAGTACTCGATCGAGTGCTGGCAGGCTCGATCGAGTACCCAAGCTTTTTGGGTTTTGTACGTAGCCAGACGATGATAGGATTTGCGCGATTGATATTTTCCCTTATTTTTGCAGCTGGTTTTGGGGAACTCCTACGCTCTTACCCGGTATTCTCTTCCCTTGTACCTTCTTTCATTGTATTACCTATTTCTTTTCCATTCCTTTTGTTAGTTATGTCCTTTAGGTTGCTGAAATTTTTGGTGTGATTGTTATGCTGTAGGCGTCACAATGAGAACACTGTGACATTTAGGTTTGGGGGAGGAGTACTTAATTATGTTGTGTGATTTAGTTTATGTTGTGTGCTTTTAAATCAGAAAACCATAAAAATTAAAAAAATTAAAACACAAAAACATGTTTTTCCTTTGTTTTAGGTCGAGTCTTGGTGAATTAAATAACTATGATGTTAAATTGCATTGTTTTTGCATTTGAATCCCAGTTTAGTTGTCCGTGTACATTGTTTTGACCCGTTATTCACGAAAACAAAGATCATAAATCAATTCTTGACCGTATTTGACATGTCTTATGCTAATTATATTTGACACAATTAAGTTGGTAAACTACTTAAATTCTGAGGTCTATAGAGCTTCCTAGGCCAGGAACATCAATAAACTGGTCTCATTTGTCAATTAGGCTTGAGTGTGGTTTCTCCTTGTGGAATATGTAATATCAAACTGCATAAGTGTGACGTTGATTTCTTGATACTTTTATTGCTTTTATTTGACTAAGTACATGTGGATAGGCGGTTCTTACCGTTCAAATAAGCAATATATTATCCTTTTTGTTAGCATGTTTGAACCCTTGTAGTTGTTCTATATCCTACATTTATTAGCTACAATCCAAGAATTTGCCCACCTTATCGGGACAGTCGCAGTTGCTTGTTTATCATGTCCATTTTGCTATTATGGTTGGGATGGGACTTATTGTTGTCATGTGGGTATAGCAAAATACTTTTTAGCAATTGTGTTGTATCTTTGTGTTGGAAAAAGAAAAAAAATATGAAGCGGAAGAAAATGAAAAGAAAAAAAAAAGTCGGAAAAAAAAGTCGAGAAAAGAAATTGATTGCTTCATTTGGTTTTTCCAAGGATCAGAAGGATGGTCGTTAGAGTCTAATGCATATTTGGAGAGTGCTTCATAAGCTCTCATGTGTTGTAAAGTTGAGATGATTTCTCTAGATGGGTTGTATTCATGTTTACTTTTGTCTAGAATTGGTTTTGGTTTAGCGCTGCGACTACCGTCTTAGCTCCACATATCCATAACGTGCTTTGGCACAAACCATTTATATCCCTTTAACCCATTTGCCACCCTTATTGTCCTTGATACATGTACTTTTGTCTACATATTGGATGCATATTAGTTGGGAAAATCTCTATCACATTAGATTGCATGCATATTTCATAAGTCGAGTGAGTGTTCTACTTGTTTCTATCTTACATATAACTTACCCTTACATACTTATGAGTGCATGAGTGAATCCGCGAGAATCCAACTAATTTGTCTTGCAAGATCGAAAGGTATTTGGCATTTGTCTATAGTATGGTGACTTGAGACTTGAGCTACGATTTCTTTTCCCCGTACCTTTGAATTTGTTTTATTGGTACACTTTGGTCATTGCTTTGTTACAGTTATGGATAGCTCGGGATTTGTATGCATTGAACATTAGCTCTGAGTGATTTGTTTATCATTTGTATGATTGCCTTATGTAATGTGTGATGCTTTGCTTGAGGACAAGCAAAGAGATGGTTTGGGGGAGTTTGATGAGTCATAATTATATGCATATTTATGCCTCCCCTTAATTACTTTTGATACGATTTTCGTGCTAATTTATATTAATTACATGCCTTTTATGCTAGAATGTCGATATACGCTATTTGATGTTTAATGCGGGAATGATGCATTTGAGGAGCAAAGGAATGAAATGGGCATCGCGAAGTAGGCATGGAGGAATATACGAAGCATGGAACGGTAATCCATAAGAATGAAGGAAGAGAAGTTAGAAAGACAACACGAAGAAAAGAGCGAACAGAGTTATTGCTCGATCAACTAAGCTCGGGCTCGATCGAGGAAGTTGGTGACTCGATCGAGTAGGACAAGGCTCGATCGAGGAACCACTTAATTCCAGATTTTCCGCAATTTTCTTTAAGTCGGTTATGTTTTGCTATAAATACCTAAACCGTACCCTAGTTTATTTTACGTCTTATTTTACCTAGTTTCGTATAGCTACTCTAAAAACTCTCTTAGAATATTCTTAGATTAGTTTATTCATTATTCGCATCGGATCTATTGTTCTTCATTGCGGTATTGTTCTAATCTTTCCTCAATCATTAATTCAATTGCTTGTTCAACTTTTATGCTTTTAATCATGTTGTTCATTAATCTTATTGTTGTTATTCCTTTTATCATGAGTAGCTAAATCTATTATCTAGGGAGAAAGGGGATCTAGGTTGTTAGAAAAGGGGTTATTATGAATTGATTGTTAAATTGCATTTGATTGTTGTTTAATTATCGTTTTACTTCTAATTAGTTAATTACTTATCAGAATTGATTAATTAGTCTTGCATAAACTAGGATTTTCACCGACCGGGTTAAGACTAGTATAGGCCACGATAATTGAATTATCTCGACTTAATGATAGCGATTGCATGTTAAGTTTAGATCTAAAAAAGACATATTTGATCGACCGATCATATGACTTTCAACAATATAAATTGCTCAATCATTGAATTAAACCTTACCCTTGGATGACTACCTAGTGAATCCGATCCCTATACTCTTTTAATATATTTGAATTCATCTCCTATTTACGTTGAAATTAGTTGTTAGATAGCAAACAAACAAAACCCCCATAAAATTGGTTACTTTAAGACGATCTAAATATAAACAAACTAGATTATTACCGCCTCCCTGTGGATACGATACCCTACTTACCGCTAGCTATTTGTTAGTAGTATTATAGGATTTATTTTGACTATGGCCAAATTACTGAAAACAACCTTATCACTCACGATGGAACATAACGTTAAGAAAGTCTGCCCCCCGGTACCCACAAACAAATGGACAAGCAGAATCCAGCAATAAGATCATAGTAGAGAACCTCGGGAAAAGATTGGAGGAACTTGGAGGCAATTGGGGATTTAATTGCCACTGGTCCTTTGGTCGATAGAAAAACGCCAAAAACTAAACGGGGGTAAACACCATTTCCCGGTGTTGAAGCGAAGCCATAATTCCATCGAAGTTATGGTACCACCACACAACATGGGTGGGAAAGCGAGACCATAATCGATCGAAATGGCAAGGAGTCCGGACACGGTTGACGAACTAAGAGAAAGTGCTTACATACGCATGGCATCATACAAGCAATCCGTAGCAAGAACGTATAACAAAAACGTCAACATAAGGACCCTCGTGAGAGGGGACCTGGTGTTAGAAGGGTGTTTGAAAACACCAAGAACCATAAGGCAGGAAAATTTGCTTACAAATGGGAAGGACTGTATCAGGTCGAAAGCATTGTTGGGAATGGGGCATACAGGTTGATGACCATACAGGGTCAAATCCTTCACAAACCCTGGAACATTCGCCATCTAAAATAGTACTTTGTCTGACAATGTGCTAAAACTTAGTGTACAAAGTACCTTTCAACAGTCCGTGAAGGAAAAAATTTATTTTCAAAAATAAAAAAAGGGGGTGGGGGTAATATATATTATACTTATTAAGTTATGGTTAGTTTTTTTCTTTTTTTCCGTTTTTTCTTTTAATTATTTTTGAACAAATTAAGTCGTTTTGAAAGCCAAGTATTGCAAGCTATGGCTTCCTAGATCAAGTCGTTGCCCTGGAACACCATGAGATAGCACCAGGTAATTTGTATTGCTTGGAGTTTTTATGCTTCTTGGAACAAAGGCTTTGAGTACTAACGTCAGTTGTTTGTCAGGCAGAGTAAAATCTTCAGGGTCCAATGCTTGCCATGTGGGGTATCCAGATGCGACAAAGTCAACCACATGGAGGGCGTACGAACCGGAGATGGCAGGGCACGGCAATACAAAGACCACCTGCATCTCAGCGTTAATACCGAATAAATAGTAGCTACGACAAAGGCATTGAGATCCCGGAGCCATATACATAGGTGCATGCACGCAATACAAACGCTGGAACCACATGGGACGCAACATCCCCTATTAACTAGAAAAGGACAATGAAAGGTACGCTTTAATTAGCTACCCTATTGATAAAATATCTTACGTCATTGGTAAAATATGTTATCAACACCTTCAAACGTGGCCAGGGACTGTGTACTTGGTACCAGGGCAGTCCCCTGGGAAATCATAAAGTGGGTACTAAACCCCAGACTAAGAGGACACACACCACAAAGTAATGCAAACTATGGCGAAAGAGGCATGTGAGCCAGGCCTAAAACATTTCAAAATAAAGGCACCTGCTACCTAGAGCAGATACCAAGAGTTCCAGCCTTCACACCGGCAGGCGCAAGTAAAAACAAACAGTAAAAAAAACAAGAGTTTCAAAGTATAATTACAAGACTGGCACCACACAGGGTCAAGTCCCTAGAAACATGATTGAAATTTTTAAGAGAGGTCAATCCTCTCAATAACAGCATCCTGATTTTTACCCTGCCTCCCATGCTTTGTCTGATCCTCCAGTACAGGTACCTGATCAGCTTCAGGAATCACGGCAGCATCGCCACTAGCCACCTGTGACAGGACCTCCTATATAACATTTATCTCAGAGATGGTTCCAGAGGTATCCATGGCGAGGATCTCAGGCTCAAGGTCAACAACTTCAGCCTCATGGGGGCATAGAGCACTCAAGTCCATGCCATTGGGGAAGGCACGGGCAAATTCAGCTTGTTCCTCCTCCAGGTTCCAGGTGGTATGCCTCCCCTCAGTGAAGGCCCTGATACAGTCAATCCTCCCCTCGAAGGCAGTTTAGGCACCCACATTCCTGGCCAGCTCAGCCATCTCCTCAGCCCGGGCCTCAGCCTTCGTAAGCCCCGTGGTCAGCAATCAGTTAGCCTCCTGCGTCCGGGCCAACTAGTCGTTGGCCACCTACCTCTCCTTCTTGGCTGCATGTAGCTGCTCCCTCAGCTTAGCACAGGTAGCCGACAGCTCCATCCTTATTCTTCCCCGCCGCTGTCAGGCATTCAGTTTTAGCCCTCTTCAACATCTTGCGGAGGTAAAGGGAAGATTGCAGAGCCTAAGGTACACGGAAAATGGTTAGCAAAGAAGCAGCAAGATGATAATGAAAGCAATAAGTAGAGAGAACAAGAGCAGACTAACTGCAAAGCTCTGCTCAGCAGCCAGATCAATCATCTCCTGGGGATCTGTTTTATCAAAGGTCTGGGAGTAGGCAGGCAATAGAAAGTGCTCAATCAGGGGCCAGTAGGCAATATGATCAGCATCCCCATAGCCAGCAGGGAGGCGAATCAAGTCGTCCTCGACATGAGAAGGTGAGCTTGGGGCACGGGATATAGGGGTGACCTCTATCGGTTCAGGAGCAGGCCTAGGGGCAGGTCTTCTTTTGAAGAAGCAGGAGATGGGGTAAACTCAGCAGCCCTCTTTCTTACCTGACGTATCAGGATCTCAGAAGCGCTTGGCCTGGTACTTCCTGCAAATTTCAAGGAGTAGGTGGAAAGTCTCAGAGTTACAAAATCAGAAAATCGAGGGTCACCAAAATCAAATACGGAAGCAAAGATAGATGCTCACCGTAAGACATAGTTTCTTCAGTGGTGGAGGTGACTGGACCAGAGAGCAAGGCACGGAATCTTCTTTGTTCCTCAGGAATGGAGAATAACTTGGCAACGGAGGTGTCCTCTTCTGGAGACTTTGCAGGGTTCTTGAGTTCTACAGCCAGGCACAGGGTAAGGGGCGTAAACAGCAGAAGAAATCAGAGAAAAGGATACGCAAGCACACTTAATTTTAGTCTGGATCCAGCGTTCGAAGAGATAGTCAGAATGCAAGGGGATAGAGTCAAGCTTGATATAGAAGAATCCCTCATACCAACCGTCATATTTGCCCTTGGCCGTGGACTGAAGGAAGTTTTCGGTCTTCTCCATAGCCTTGAAGGTGTACTGACCATTTCCCAAGGATCGGCAATCAAATTTGTGAGTCAGGTCTGCTAGCCCGATTTCAGCGCCCAGGTTGTTGTTTAGGGCGACGGTTGATAGAAGGATTATCCATGCATATGGAGCGATTTGGGCCATTAGAAGGGAGTTCAGGCAAATGAACTCCTGGACCATGGGTGGAAAAGGGGACTTAAGACCAAGGACAAAGGGGTATGTGTATAAGCATATCCACCTCATACGCATGGCGTCAGCTTTCTAGCCGGGGCTAGGAATATGAATCACCACATCGTCACCCAGACCCGGAAATGCTTTAATTCTAGGTATGTCGTCTTGGGTGAGGGAGGAATCGCAAATGGGTTTTTTTAAGAATACCTTGAGAGGGGAAGGTGTCGCCTGAGACGAGATCGATGGGGGCGGATGAGGGAAGAGGGTTGGCGGGTTTTAGCCATGGGGAATTGAAAGAGAGGATTGAAGTGGAATACCTGGAAGACGGTGGAGATGAGGCGGCGGCGACGGCAAGAGTAATCAAAGAAGGCGTTTGGGATATCGAGGGTTTTTGAGGGATTTGAGGAGCTTTTGATGATTGATGAGAGAGAAGGAAAGGGGAGACGGATGTTAAGGAGTAAATAGGGGGTAGTTAGAGTTTAAATGAGGAAATTTAGGGATTAGTGATGCGTGTGTGGGAAGTCTCTCAACGATACACTGCAATTTCCCGCTCAAGCCTAGAAAACGACTTTCGTGAAAAATTGGGGCAAACTGTTAGGCCCAAAATCTCACTATGGTCTGAATTAAGGAAAACAGGCTGGAGGCGGTGGAGCCCGCGTGTTGCATCGGAAGACGGAAAGCCTGGCTTGGGCTTAGGTGCTGACAGGCCCAGAGACGGAGCAGAGGAGTCCAAGACTTTGCCATATTCTGAAAACTTGGGGAGAAAGCAAAGAACCCTAGATGGGAGCTTCCCTATATAAGCCACATAACATAAGACCTAAGATTCAATTATACACACACAGAAGAAACCCTAGCATATAGAAAGTTCCACCGTTAAGCCATATTCCTCGTTGTACTCCCAACTCAATTATAGTGCAAATCTTGGTGGGATTCCGTCTCCCCTCGCGGTTGTTTCCCACATCGGGTTTTCCGCGTCACCAAAATTCCTTGTGTTCTTTATTTGTTTTAGCATAATATCGTATGTAAATTACTACAACATACACGAAAATCGTCAAACATAAATCGTAATATTGATTAGGCACTAAGACCACTTTAACCCCAATTGGTAGAAATATACCAAAACACAGGTTTAGAGAGTATAAGATACCAATTAGGAAATTATTGCCTTATTACAATTATTATAGGAATTACTATTATTATTCTTATTCTTATTCTTATTATTATTATTATTATTATTATTTTTTTTTTTTTTTTTTTTTTTTTTTATTATAAAGGGATGCGCGCAGCTTTCATTAAAATAAGAATAAAAGTTTACATGAAATTGGTGGGGAGCCGAGAAACAATCTGGGCTCCCACACCCTTAGCAATAGTAAAGCTAATACGAGTAAAAATGTAAGCGGCTACCCGATTATTATTATTATTATTATTATCATCATCATCATCATCATCATTATTAAATCCCGATACAATTCCGACCAACACACATACTAGGCCAATAAAATCGGCACACCTATCCATAACACACGGCCCAATGCCTTAAGTCCAATTTCCAACTTGCTTACTTATTTTATTATTTAATTAACGTCTTATTTGTAATTATTATTATAAATGCCATTAATTAATTATTTGAATTACATATATTATTCTTATAAATACTTATTAAATTACGGGGTATTACAGTCTTCCCCCTTAAAATGAACTTCGTCCCGGAGTTCGCTTAGAAATATTATAACAACATCTATAAACATCCACACAACTATGCACCATTCCAACTTATGATAACACAATTATCCATTTGCTATTATCAACTACGCCAATTTATCAAAAGATGTCTCAACAATAACTCAAAAGCATTTTTAGTATCACATTCTATCTCCTTAAAAATTAACTTCGTCCTCGAAGTTCGAGATGTCAAACAACAGAAATAAATAAACCATTTATTGTAACATCACAAGAACATGTAATACACATCGTAACATAAGACAACTATTACTTTCAACACAACATCGATTGATGGATAAATGAATAACAACAATCGTCGAATTTTTTTTTAGCTGAAATGTGAGTATATATATTATATCAAAAAGACAACTAGTCCATATACAAGGTTTGGGGTTCAAACCCCGGTATGCTCCAAAACAAATAACCAACCAAAACTAAAGCACGCAACCATCATTACAATTCAAAGCAATTTAACCAGCCATTGGTTCTGTGATACACGCCAGGGCCAGCTTTACTACAGCCTCTCCTTCCTGCAATATCCTCAATTTGAGCTACTATAAGTTCAGGTCTCAAAACTGATAGCTGAAGTCTTATATTGTTTCTCTGGTGCCAGATAGTGTAAAGATAGACATTGACCAACATAGTCATTGCCTTCCATTGCATACTGTTTTTCCTACCATTCTGAAGCTCAGTAAGACTAGGAAAGGACCTCCCCAGCCAGACAGCAAGAGCTTCCCTGATTCTGCAGCTGTAGATACAATCATGGAATAGATGAGCTATCGTTTCAGGTAACTCCCCAAAGATTAAGCATAGATTGTCCTCACATAAGCCAAACTGGAATAGCCTGGTTTTAACATTTAACCCCTCCTGCATTATAAGCCAGGCAATGATTGAGTGTTTGGGTATGTTCCATCTGTTCCATACCAGAGAACACCAATCCAATTTAGGTTGTTGATTACAGAGCCATCTATATCCATTCTTAAGTGTGTAACCTTTCTCATCAGGCAACCAACAATTCTCAATAAATCCCTCCTTCAGTTTATCCTTAATCTTGCATATATTTTTCCAAGTCCAAGGAGAATCTGCAGGGGGAGAATAAGAGTGTCAGTCCTGAGTTTTCAGATAAACATTGCTTATCCATCTTATCCATAACCTGTCAGCTTTGTTGTACACCCAATTCACCAATTTCTCTACAGCTGCCCAATTCCAAGTCTCCACTTTCTTAATACCAAGTCCACCAGCATCCTTGGGCATAGTAGCCTTATCCCAAGACACTAATGGAACTCTGTGGTAATCAGGGCTCCCATCCCAAAGATAATTCCTGCAAATGGCTTCTATTCTCCTTATCACTGACTTGGGAATCAAGAACATAGTAGCCCAGTAGCTATGGAGAGTATTTAGCACTGAATTGATGAGAGTAATTCTACCAGCATAAGATAGTTTTTTGGCACCCAATCCTCTAATCCTGCCAATAATTTTTTCAGTCAGGCAACTGCAATCTTTCTTACTCAATTTACCTGGTTGTATTGGAACCCCTAAATATCTGAATGGCATTGTGCCCTCCTGAAATCCAGTGACTCTTAATACATCAGTTTGTAGCTCGGGTACCATACCACTGAAGAAGATTTCAGATTTTGTATTATTCATTCTCAAACCAGAAGCATTAGAGAATGAAGTAAAGGCCTTCATAAGGAGCATTATTGAGGAGCATCCCCTTTGAGAACATGAGGAGATCATCTGCAAACATAAGATGGGTGAACTTTAAGTTTTTGCAGAGGGGATGATAATGGAAAGGCCATCTCTCTGTAGCAAAAGCAATTAGTCTAGTCAAGTACTCCATATAAATAGTGAATATTAGAGGGGAGATTGGGTCACCCTGTCTAAGTCCTCTTTACCCTCTGAAGTATCCAAAGTTGTTGCCATTCGGAACCGAGTAAAAGAGGTGGATCTAATGCAGGCCATGACCAGTTTGGTTAAGTGACTAGGAAAGTTGAGACCAGAAAGAAGTTTCTCCACAAAGTCCCATTCACGAGTGTCATAAGCTTTCGGAGATCAATTTTGAAGAGGCATCTAGGAGACACATGGCTTATGGCATACATATGCACAATATCCTAACATATTAAGACATTCTCAATAATTGATCTTCCCTGGATAAAGGCTCCTTGGTTGTCATGAATAAGGTCAGGTAGTACAGGAGCCAATCTATTGCATAGAAGCTTGGATATAACTTTGTAGAGCATATTACAGCAAGCAATAGGTCTAAATTGCTTAACAGAAGTAGGCCTATCACACTTAGGGATAAGGGTAATATTAGTGGCATTGATCTGTTTGAGCAACTGACCTGTATTAAAGAAATCTACAACAGCTTCATAAACATCCTTCCCAATCAAGTCCCAAGTGTCCCTGAAGAATCCACTGGGGTATCCATCAGGTCCTGGAGCTTTATCCTTAGGAATAGAAAAAACTGCCTGTTTAACCTCCTCATATGTGACAGTACTAGTAAGAGTAGCAATATGCTCAGGACTGCACACTCTGCCCTTAGCCAACACAGTAGATTTGACTTCTTTAGTTGGACTCTTCTTACCAAGCAGATCTTCATAGTACTCTAAGAAAGCACTCTGAATAGTATCAGTGTCAGTACAAAGTTGTCCTTCCTTATCTTCTATATGGATGACCCTATTTCTCAAACATCTTTTCTTAATAGCACAATGGAAATAAGCAGTATTGGCATCTCCCTCTTCCATCCACTGGACTTTTGATTTCTGTTGAAGGAAGCTATCCCTGGCTTTAGTCAAATTTCTAAGTTCAGTCATGAGAGTCACTTCCTTTTCAATAAGCTCGGCATTTTGATCAGTAGCATCAATCTGTACTTGAACTTCAGCTAGTAAGTGTGCAGCTTGACTTGTCTGATTCTCAATGTCAGAAAAGCAATCTTTATTAAGAGCTTTGAGCTTATATTTCAACTCCTTCAATTTCTTAATCAAAGGAACATTTTTGTCCCTAACTTTGGTCTTTCCCAAACTTCTTGCACAGTTGATAAATTTAAACATATATGAGTATGTTAGTATGTATATAGATCTACATTTCTTTCAAGTATTATAGGATTTATTTTGACTAAGGCCAAACGATGAAAAACAACCTTATAAAATTTGGTCGATAGATCTTTAAAGAAGCTTATGGGTGTCTTAGAGGATGTGCCAGTTAGAGTAGGGAAGTATTTCATTCCAGTTGACTTTATTGTTATGGATATGGCTGAGGACTCTCAAGTACCCATCATTAAAGGTAGACCATTCCTTCACACTGCGGGGGCGGTCATAGATGTTAGGGATGGGAGTCTTACACTACGAGTTGGGGTGATAAAATTACTTTTATTCTTGATAAACCATTAAAACATCCCAATTTAGAAGCTACTTGTCATATGATTAATGCTCTTGCTCTTACTCATGATTCCTTTGCTTATTATTTTGACAGGAATTCATCTGACACCCCTGCTACTGTGTCATATCCATGGAGCAAGGAAGTGGATGAAATTGAGAGGTTGATTAATGGAGATGAGCCTCCTCCTAAGATGGTTTACAGCTGTGATGAGAGTATTGACATAGAAGTTGAGTTGCATGCTTTGGAAGCTGAGATTTTCAGAGAGGAGCCAGTCAAAGTTTTTAATGGAGCTCCTATGATAGATGAAGTGCCCTATCTCCTACCAAGTGATGATGACTTGAAGAATGATGAACATTGCTCATATTTTATATGAGATTTTGAGTTTGATGAGCCAAAACTTTATTCATTGCTTTTATTCTTTGCTTGGACTATTTATTGGTGCTACTTATGCTTGTGTGTAGTACATGCGCTACTTTTTGATTTACGAATACGTCCTTTAAGTTGTATTGATTGTGCTTTGAATGGCATTTGTTTTTAAATGCAGAATTTGTGCTCGCCAGATGAGTACTCGATCGAGTGCTGGCAGGCTCGATCGAGTACCTAAGCTTTTTGGGTTTTGTACGTAGCCAGACGATGATAGGATTTGCGCGATTGATATTTTCCCTTATTTTTGCAGCTGGTTTTGGGGAACTCCTACGCTCTTACCCGGTATTCTCTTCCCTTGTACCTTCTTTCATTGTATTACCTATTTCTTTTCCATTCCTTTTGTTAGTTATGTCCTTTAGGTTCTTTGAAATTTTGGTGTGATTGTTATCAGAGGCGTCACAATGAGAACACTGTGACATTTAGGTTTGGGGGAGGAGTACTTAATTATGTTGTGTGATTTAGTTTATGTTGTGTGCTTTTAAATCAGAAAACCATAAAAATTAAAAAAATTAAAACACAAAAACATGTTTTTCCTTTGTTTTAGGTCGAGTCTTGGTGAATTAAATAACTATGATGTTAAATTGCATTGTTTTTGCATTTGAATCCCAGTTTAGTTGTCCGTGTACATTGTTTTGACCCGTTATTCATGAAAACAAAGATCATAAATCAATTCTTGACCGTATTTGACATGTCTTATGCTAATTATATTTGACACAATTAAGTTGGTAAACTACTTAAATTCTGAGGTCTATAGAGCTTCCTAGGCCAGGAACATCAATAAACTGGTCTCATTTGTCAATTAGGCTTGAGTGTGGTTTCTCCTTGTGGAATATGTAATATCAAACTGCATAAGTGTGACGTTGATTTCTTGATACTTTTATTGCTTTTATTTGACTAAGTACATGTGGATAGGCGGTTCTTACCGTTCAAATAAGCAATATATTATCCTTTTTGTTAGCATGTTTGAACCCTTGTAGTTGTTCTATATCCTACATTTATTAGCTACAATCCAAGAATTTGCCCACCTTATCGGGACAGTCGCAGTTGCTTGTTTAACATGTCCATTTTGCTATTATGGTTGGGATGGGACTTATTGTTGTCATGTGGGTATAGCAAAATACTTTTTAGCAATTGTGTTGTATCTTTGTGTTGGAAAAAGAAAAAAAATATGAAGCGGAAGAAAATGAAAGAAAAAAAAAGTCGGAAAAAAAGTCGAGAAAAGAAATTGATTGCTTCATTTGGTTTTTCCAAGGATCAGAAGGATGGTCGTTAGAGTCTAATGCATATTTGGAGAGTGCTTCATAAGCTCTCATGTGTTGTAAAGTTGAGATGATTTCTCTAGATGGGTTGTATTCATGTTTACTTTTGTCTAGAATTGGTTTTGGTTTAGCGCTGCGACTACCGTCTTAGCTCCACATATCCATAACGTGCTTTGGCACAAACCATTTATATCCCTTTAACCCATTTGCCACCCTTATTGTCCTTGATACATGTACTTTTGTCTACATATTGGATGCATATTAGTTGGGAAAATCTCTATCACATTAGATTGCATGCATATTTCATAAGTCGAGTGAGTGTTCTACTTGTTTCTATCTTACATATAACTTACCCTTACATACTTATGAGTGCATGAGTGAATCCGCGAGAATCCAACTAATTTGTCTTGCAAGATCGCAAGGTATTTGGCATTTGTCTATAGTATGGTGACTTGAGACTTGAGCTACGATTTCTTTTCCCCGTACCTTTGAATTTGTTTTATTGGTACACTTTGGTCATTGCTTTGTTACAGTTATGGATAGCTCGGGATTTGTATGCATTGAACATTAGCTTTGAGTGATTTGTTTATCATTTGTATGATTGCCTTATGTAATGTGTGATGCTTTGCTTGAGGACAAGCAAAGAGATGGTTTGGGGGAGTTTGATGAGTCATAATTATATGCATATTTATGCCTCCCCTTGATTACTTTTGATACGATTTCGTGCTAAATTATATTAATTACATTCCTTTTATGCTAGAATGTCGATACTTCTGCTATTTGATGTTTAATGCAGGAATGATGCATTTGAGGAGCAAAGGAATGAAATGGGCATCGCGAAGTAGGCATGGAGGAATATACGAAGCATGGAACGGTAATCCATAAGAATGAAGGAAGAGAAGTTAGAAAGACAACACGAAGAAAAGAGCAGAAACAGAGTGATTCCTCGATCAACTAAGCTCGGGCTCGATCGAGGAAGTTGGTGACTCGATCGAGTAGGACAAGGCTCGATCGAGGAACCACTTAATTCCAGATTTTCCGCAATTTTCTTTAAGTCGGTTATGTTTTGCTATAAATACCTAAACCGTACCCTAGTTTATTTTACGTCTTATTTTACCTAGTTTCGTATAGCTACTCTAAAAACTCTCTTAGAATATTCTTAGATTAGTTTATTCATTATTCGCATCGGATCTATTGTTCTTCATTGCGGTATTGTTCTAATCTTTCCTCAATCATTAATTCAATTGCTTGTTCAACTTTTATGCTTTTAATCATGTTGTTCATTAATCTTATTGTTGTTATTCCTTTTATCATGAGTAGCTAAATCTATTATCTAGGGAGAAAGGGGATCTAGGTTGTTAGAAAAGGGGTTATTATGAATTGATTGTTAAATTGCATTTGATTGTTGTTTAATTATCGTTTTACTTCTAATTAGTTAATTACTTATCAGAATTGATTAATTAGTCTTGCATAAACTAGGATTTTCACCGACCGGGTTAAGACTAGTATAGGCCACGATAATTGAATTATCTTGACTTAATGATAGCGATTGCATGTTAAGTTTAGATCTAAAAAAGACATATTTGAATCGACCGATCATATGACTTTCAACAATATAAATTGCTCAATCATTGAATTAAACCTTACCCTTGGATGACTACCTAGTGAATCTGATCCCTATACTCTTTTAATATATTTGAATTCATCTCCTATTTACGTTGAAATTAGTTGTTAGATAGCAAACAAACAAAACCCCCATAAAATTGGTTACTTTAAGACGATCTAAATATAAACAAACTAGATTATTACCGCCTCCCTGTGGATACGATACCCTACTTACCGCTAGCTATTTGTTAGTAGTATTATAGGATTTATTTTGACTATGGCCAAATTACTGAAAACAACCTTATCACTCACGATGGAACATAACGTTAAGAAAGTCTGCCCCCCGGTACCCACAAACAAATGGACAAGCAGAATCCAGCAATAAGATCTTAGTAGAGAACCTCGGGAAAAGATTGGAGGAACTTGGAGGCAATTGGGCAGACGAATTGCCACTGGTCCTTTGGTCAGATAGAAAAACGCCAAAAACGGCAACAGGGTAAACACCATTCAGTCTGGTGTTCGAAGCAGAAGCCATAATTCCATCAGAAGTTATGGTACCACCACACAGACATGGGTGCCAGAAAGCAGAGCATAATCAGATCGAAATGGCAAGGAGTCTGGACACAGTTGACGAACTAAGAGAAAGTGCTTACATACGCATGGCATCATACAAGCAATCCGTAGCAAGAACGTATAACAAAAACGTCAACATAAGGAACCTCGCAGTAGGGGACCTGGTGTTAGAAGGGTGTTTGAAAACACCAAGAACCATAAGGCAGGAAAATTTGCTTACAAATGGGAAGGACTGTATCAGGTCGAAAGCATTGTTGGGAATGGGGCATACAGGTTGATGACCATACAGGGTCAAATCCTTCACAAACCCTGGAACATTCGCCATCTAAAATAGTACTTTGTCTGACAATGTGCTAAAACTTAGTGTACAAAGTACCTTTCAACAAATCGTGAAGGAAAAAATTTATTTTCAAAAATAAAAAAAAAGGGGGTGGGGGTAATATATATTATACTTATTAAGTTATGGTTAGTTTTTTTTTTTTTCCGTTTTTCTTTTAATTATTTTTGAACAAATTAAGTCGTTTTGAAAGCCAAGTATTGCAAGCTATGGCTTCCTAGATCAAGTCGTTGCCCTGGAACACCATGAGATAGCACCAGGTAATTTGTATTGCTTGGAGTTTTTATGCTTCTTGGAACAAAGGCTTTGAGTACTAACGTCAGTTGTTTGTCGGCGAGTAAAATCTTGTGGTCCAATGCTTGCCATGTGGGGTATCCAGATGCGACAAAGTCAACCACATGGAGGGCGTACGAACCGGAGATGGCAGGGCACGGCAATACAAAGACCACCTGCATCTCAGCGTTAATACCGAATAAATAGTAGCTACGACAAAGGCATTGAGATCCCGGAGCCATATACATAGGTGCATGCACGCAATACAAATATTTGGAACCACATGGGACGCAACATCCCTATTAACTAGAAAAGGACAATGAAAGGTACGCTTTAATTAGCTACCCTATTGATAAAATATCTTACGTCATTGGTAAAATATGTTATCAACACCTTCAAACGTGGCCAGGGACTGTGTACTTGGTACTGGGGCGATCCACAGGAAATCATAAAGTGGGTACTAAACCCCGAGACTAAGAGGACACACACCACAAAGTAATGCAAACTATGGCGAAAGAGGCATGTGAGCCAGGCCTAAAACATTTCAAAATAAAGGCACCTGCTACCTAGAGCAGATACCAAGAGTTCCAGCCTTCACACCGGCAGGCGCAAGTAAAAACAAACAGTAAAAAAAACAAGAGTTTCAAAGTATAATTACAAGATCGGCACCACACGGGGTCAAGTCCCTAGAAACATGATTGAAATTTTTAAGAGAGGTCAATCCTCTCAATAACAAAGACATCCCGATTTTTACCCCGCCTCCCATGCTTTGTCCGATCCTCCGATGCAGATGTACCTGATCGCCTTCGGGAATCACGGCAAACATCGCCACTAGCCACCGTGACAGGACCTCCTATATAACATTTATCTCGAGAGATGGTTCCGGAGGTATCCATGGCGAGGATCTCGAGCTCAAGGTCAACAACTTGACCTCATGGGGGCATAGAGCACTCAAGTCCATGCCATTGGGGAAGGCACGAGCAAATTCAGCTTGTTCCTCCTCCAGGTTCCAGGTGGTATGCCTCCCCTCGGTGAAGGCCCGATACGGTCAATCCTCCCCTCGAAGCGGTTTAGGCACCCACATTCTGGCGGCTCGGCCATCTCCTCGGCCGGGCCTCGGCCTTCGTAAGCCCCGTGGTCGGCAATCGTTAGCCTCTCGTCCCGGGCCAACTAGTCGTTGGCCACCTCCCTCTCCTTCTTGGCTGCATGTAGCTGCTCCCTCGGCTTAGCACGGGTAGCCGACGGCTCCATCCTTATTCTTCCCCGCCGTTTGTCGGGCATTCGGTTTTAGCCCTCTTCAACATCTTGCGGAGGTAAAGGGAAGATTGCAGAGCCTAAGGTACACGGAAAATGGTTAGCAAAGAAGCAGCAAGATGATAATGAAAGCAATAAGTAGAGAGAACAAGAGCAGACTAACTGCAAAGCTCGCTCGGACCGGATCAATCATCTCCGGGGATCTGTTTTATCAAAGGTGCGGGAGTAGGCAGGCAATAGAAAGTGCTCAATCGGGGGCAAGAGGGCAATATGATCAGCATCCCCATAGCCGCCGGGGAGGCGAATCAAGTCGTCCTCGACATGAGAAGGTGAGCTTGGGGCACGGGATATAGGGGTGACCTCTATCGGTTCGGGAGAGCAGGCCTAGGGGCGGGTCTTCTTTTGAAGAAGCGAGGAGATGGGGTAAACTCGGCGACCCTCTTTCTTACCTGACGTATCAGGATCTCAGAAGCGCTTGGCCTGGTACTTCCTGCAAATTTCAAGGAGTAGGTGGAAAGTCTCAGAGTTACAAAATCAGAAAATCGAGGGTCACCAAAATCAAATACGGAAGCAAAGATAGATGCTCACCGTAAGACATAGTTTCTTCAGTGGTGGAGGTGACTGGACCAGAGAACAAGGCACGGAATCTTCTTTGTTCCTCAGGAATGGAGAATAACTTGGCAACGGAGGTGTCCTCTTCTGGAGACTTTGCAGGGTTCTTGAGTTCTCTGACCCAGGCACGGGGTAAGGGCGTAAAAGCGAAGAAATCGAGAAAAGGATACGCAAGCACACTTAATTTTAGTCCGGATCCGGCGTTCGAAGAGATAGTCGAATGCAAGGGGATAGAGTCAAGCTTGATATAGAAGAATCCCTCATACCAACCGTCATATTTGCCCTTGGCCGTGGGTGAAGGAAGTTTTCGGTCTTCTCCATAGCCTTGAAGGTGTGCGACCATTTCCCAAGGATCGGCAATCAAATTTGTGAGTCAGGTCTGCTAGCCCGATTTCAGCGCCCAGGTTGTTGTTTAGGGCGACGGTTGATAGAAGGATTATCCATGCATATGGAGCGATTTGGGCCATTAGAAGGGAGTTCAGGCAAATGAACTCCTGGACCATGGGTGGAAAAGGGGACTTAAGACCAAGGACAAAGGGGTATGTGTATAAGCATATCCACCTCATACGCATGGCGTCAGCTTTCTAGCCGGGGCTAGGAATATGAATCACCACATCGTCACCCAGACCCGGAAATGCTTTAATTCTGGGTATGTCGTCTTGGGTGAGGGAGGAATCGCAAATGGGTTTTTTTAAGAATACCTTGAGAGGGGAAGGTGTCGCCTGAGACGAGATCGATGGGGGCAGATGAGGAAGAGGGTTGGCGGGTTTTAGCCATGGGGAATTGAAAGAGAGGATTGAAGTGGAATACCTGGAAGACGGTGGAGATGAGGCGGCGGCGACGGCAAGAGTAATCAAAGAAGGCGTTTGGGATATCGAGGGTTTTTGAGGGATTTGAGGAGCTTTTGATGATTGATGAGAGAGAAGGAAAGGGGAGACGGATGTTAAGGAGTAAATAGGGGGTAGTTAGAGTTTAAATGAGGAAATTTAGGGATTAGTGATGCGTGTGTGGGAAGTCTCTCAACGATACACTGCAATTTCCCGCTCAACAGCTAGAAAACGACTTTCGTGAAAAATTGGGGCAAACTGTTAGGCCCAAAATCTCACTATGGTCTGAATTAAGGAAAACAGGCCTGGAGGCAGTGGAGCCCGCGTGTTGCATCGGAAGACGGAAAGCCTGGCTTGGGCTTAGGTGCTGACAGGCCCAGAGACGGAGCAGAGGAGTCCAAGACTTTGCCATATTCTGAAAACTTGGGGAGAAAGCAAAGAACCCTAGATGGGAGCTTCCCTATATAAGCCACATAACATAAGACCTAAGATTCAATTATACACACACAGAAGAAACCCTAGCATATAGAAAGTTCCACCGTTAAGCCATATTCCTCGTTGTACTCCCAACTCAATTATAGTGCAAATCTTGGTGGGATTCCGTCTCCCCTCGCGGTTGTTTCCCACATCGGGTTTTCCGCGTCACCAAAATTCCTTGTGTTCTTTATTTGTTTTAGCATAATATCGTATGTAAATTACTACAACATACACGAAAATCGTCAAACATAAATCGTAATATTGATTAGGCACTAAGACCACTTTAACCCCAATTGGTAGAAATATACCAAAACACAGGTTTAGAGAGTATAAGATACCAATTAGGAAATTATTGCCTTATTACAATTATTATAGGAATTACTATTATTATTCTTATTCTTATTCTTATTATTATTATTATTATTATTATTTTTTTTTTTTTTTTTTTTTTTTTTATTATAAAGGGATATTAGACTTTCATTAAAATAAGAATAAAAGTTTACATGAAATTGGTGGGGAGCCGAGAAACAATCTGGGCTCCCACACCCTTAGCAATAGTAAAGCTAATACGAGTAAAAATGTAAGCGGCTACCCGATTATTATTATTATTATTATTATCATCATCATCATCATCATCATTATTAAATCCCGATACAATTCCGACCAACACACATACTAGGCCAATAAAATCGGCACACCTATCCATAACACACGGCCCAATGCCTTAAGTCCAATTTCCAACTTGCTTACTTATTTTATTATTTAATTAACGTCTTATTTGTAATTATTATTATAAATGCCATTAATTAATTATTTGAATTACATATATTATTCTTATAAATACTTATTAAATTACGGGGTATTACAGTCTTCCCCCTTAAAATGAACTTCGTCCCGGAGTTCGCTTAGAAATATTATAACAACATCTATAAACATCCACACAACTATGCACCATTCCAACTTATGATAACACAATTATCCATTTGCTATTATCAACTACGCCAATTTATCAAAAGATGTCTCAACAATAACTCAAAAGCATTTTTAGTATCACATTCTATCTCCTTAAAAATTAACTTCGTCCTCGAAGTTCGAGATGTCAAACAACAGAAATAAATAAACCATTTATTGTAACATCACAAGAACATGTAATACACATCGTAACATAAGACAACTATTACTTTCAACACAACATCGATTGATGGATAAATGAATAACAACAATCGTCGAATTTTTTTTTAGCTGAAATGTGAGTATATATATTATATCAAAAAGACAACTAGTCCATATACAAGGTTTGGGGTTCAAACCCCGGTATGCTCCAAAACAAATAACCAACCAAAACTAAAGCACGCAACCATCATTACAATTCAAAGCAATTTAACCAGCCATTGGTTCTGTGATACACGCCAGGGCCAGCTTTACTACAGCCTCTCCTTCCTGCAATATCCTCAATTTGAGCTACTATAAGTTCAGGTCTCAAAACTGATAGCTGAAGTCTTATATTGTTTCTCTGGTGCCAGATAGTGTAAAGATAGACATTGACCAACATAGTCATTGCCTTCCATTGCATACTGTTTTTCCTACCATTCTGAAGCTCAGTAAGACTAGGAAAGGACCTCCCCAGCCAGACAGCAAGAGCTTCCCTGATTCTGCAGCTGTAGATACAATCATGGAATAGATGAGCTATCGTTTCTGGTAACTCCCCAAAGATTAAGCATAGATTGTCCTCACATAAGCCAAACTGGAATAGCCTGGTTTTAACATTTAACCCCTCCTGCATTATAAGCCAGGCAATGATTGAGTGTTTGGGTATGTTCCATCTGTTCCATACCAGAGAACACCAATCCAATTTAGGTTGTTGATTACAGAGCCATCTATATCCATTCTTAAGTGTGTAACCTTTCTCATCAGGCAACCAACAATTCTCAATAAATCCCTCCTTCAGTTTATCCTTAATCTTGCATATATTTTTCCAAGTCCAAGGAGAATCTGCAGGGGGAGAATAAGAGTGTCAGTCCTGAGTTTTCAGATAAACATTGCTTATCCATCTTATCCATAACCTGTCAGCTTTGTTGTACACCCAATTCACCAATTTCTCTACAGCTGCCCAATTCCAAGTCTCCACTTTCTTAATACCAAGTCCACCAGCATCCTTGGGCATAGTAGCCTTATCCCAAGACACTAATGGAACTCTGTGGTAATCAGGGCTCCCATCCCAAAGATAATTCCTGCAAATGGCTTCTATTCTCCTTATCACTGACTTGGGAATCAAGAACATAGTAGCCCAGTAGCTATGGAGAGTATTTAGCACTGAATTGATGAGAGTAATTCTACCAGCATAAGATAGTTTTTTGGCACCCAATCCTCTAATCCTGCCAATAATTTTTTCAGTCAGGCAACTGCAATCTTTCTTACTCAATTTACCTGGTTGTATTGGAACCCCTAAATATCTGAATGGCATTGTGCCCTCCTGAAATCCAGTGACTCTTAATACATCAGTTTGTAGCTCGGGTACCATACCACTGAAGAAGATTTCAGATTTTGTATTATTCATTCTCAAACCAGAAGCATTAGAGAATGAAGTAAAGGCCTTCATAAGGAGCATTATTGAGGGAGCATCCCCTTTACAGAACATGAGGAGATCATCTGCAAACATAAGATGGGTGAACTTTAAGTTTTTGCAGAGGGGATGATAATGGAAAGGCCATCTCTCTGTAGCAAAAGCAATTAGTCTAGTCAAGTACTCCATATAAATAGTGAATATTAGAGGGGAGATTGGGTCACCCTGTCTAAGTCCTCTTTACCCTCTGAAGTATCCAAAGTTGTTGCCATTCAGAACCAGAGTAAAAGAGGTGGATCTAATGCAGGCCATGACCAGTTTGGTTAAGTGACTAGGAAAGTTGAGACCAGAAAGAAGTTTCTCCACAAAGTCCCATTCAACAGTGTCATAAGCTTTCTGGAGATCAATTTTGAAGAGGCATCTAGGAGACACATGGCTTATGGCATACATATGCACAATATCCTAACATATTAAGACATTCTCAATAATTGATCTTCCCTGGATAAAGGCTCCTTGGTTGTCATGAATAAGGTCAGGTAGTACAGGAGCCAATCTATTGCATAGAAGCTTGGATATAACTTTGTAGAGCATATTACAGCAAGCAATAGGTCTAAATTGCTTAACAGAAGTAGGCCTATCACACTTAGGGATAAGGGTAATATTAGTGGCATTGATCTGTTTGAGCAACTGACCTGTATTAAAGAAATCTACAACAGCTTCATAAACATCCTTCCCAATCAAGTCCCAAGTGTCCCTGAAGAATCCACTGGGGTATCCATCAGGTCCTGGAGCTTTATCCTTAGGAATAGAAAAAACTGCCTGTTTAACCTCCTCATATGTGACAGTACTAGTAAGAGTAGCAATATGCTCAGGACTGCACACTCTGCCCTTAGCCAACACAGTAGATTTGACTTCTTTAGTTGGACTCTTCTTACCAAGCAGATCTTCATAGTACTCTAAGAAAGCACTCTGAATAGTATCAGTGTCAGTACAAAGTTGTCCTTCCTTATCTTCTATATGGATGACCCTATTTCTCAAACATCTTTTCTTAATAGCACAATGGAAATAAGCAGTATTGGCATCTCCCTCTTCCATCCACTGGACTTTTGATTTCTGTTGAAGGAAGCTATCCCTGGCTTTAGTCAAATTTCTAAGTTCAGTCATGAGAGTCACTTCCTTTTCAATAAGCTCAGCATTTTGATCAGTAGCATCAATCTGTACTTGAACTTCAGCTAGTAAGTGTGCAGCTTGACTTGTCTGATTCTCAATGTCAGAAAAGCAATCTTTATTAAGAGCTTTGAGCTTATATTTCAACTCCTTCAATTTCTTAATCAGGCGGAACATTTTTGTCCCTAACACTGGTCTTTCCCAAACTTCTTGCACAGTTGATAAATTTAAACATATATGAGTATGTTAGTATGTATATAGATCTACATTTCTTTCAAGTATTATAGGATTTATTTTGACTAAGGCCAAACGACTGAAAACAACCTTATAAAATTTGGTCGATAGATCTTTAAAGAAGCTTATGGGTGTCTTAGAGGATGTGCCAGTTAGAGTAGGGAAGTATTTCATTCCAGTTGACTTTATTGTTATGGATATGGCTGAGGACTCTCAAGTACCCATCATTAAAGGTAGACCATTCCTTCACACTGCGGGGGCGGTCATAGATGTTAGGGATGGGAGTCTTACACTACGAGTTGGGGTGATAAAATTACTTTTATTCTTGATAAACCATTAAAACATCCCAATTTAGAAGCTACTTGTCATATGATTAATGCTCTTGCTCTTACTCATGATTCCTTTGCTTATTATTTTGACAGGAATTCATCTGACACCCCTGCTACTGTGTCATATCCATGGAGCAAGGAAGTGGATGAAATTGAGAGGTTGATTAATGGAGATGAGCCTCCTCCTAAGATGGTTTACAGCTGTGATGAGAGTATTGACATAGAAGTTGAGTTGCATGCTTTGGAAGCTGAGATTTTCAGAGAGGAGCCAGTCAAAGTTTTTAATGGAGCTCCTATGATAGATGAAGTGCCCTATCTCCTACCAAGTGATGATGACTTGAAGAATGATGAACATTGCTCATATTTTATATGAGATTTTGAGTTTGATGAGCCAAAACTTTATTCATTGCTTTTATTCTTTGCTTGGACTATTTATTGGTGCTACTTATGCTTGTGTGTAGTACATGCGCTACTTTTTGATTTACGAATACGTCCTTTAAGTTGTATTGATTGTGCTTTGAATGGCATTTGTTTTTAAATGCAGAATTTGTGCTCGCCAGATGAGTACTCGATCGAGTGCTGGCAGGCTCGATCGAGTACCTAAGCTTTTTGGGTTTTGTACGTAGCCAGACGATGATAGGATTTGCGCGATTGATATTTTCCCTTATTTTTGCAGCTGGTTTTGGGGAACTCCTACGCTCTTACCCGGTATTCTCTTCCCTTGTACCTTCTTTCATTGTATTACCTATTTCTTTTCCATTCCTTTTGTTAGTTATGTCCTTTAGGTTGCTGAAATTTTTGGTGTGATTGTTATGCTGTAGGCGTCACAATGAGAACACTGTGACATTTAGGTTTGGGGGAGGAGTACTTAATTATGTTGTGTGATTTAGTTTATGTTGTGTGCTTTTAAATCAGAAAACCATAAAAATTAAAAAAATTAAAACACAAAAACATGTTTTTCCTTTGTTTTAGGTCGAGTCTTGGTGAATTAAATAACTATGATGTTAAATTGCATTGTTTTTGCATTTGAATCCCAGTTTAGTTGTCCGTGTACATTGTTTTGACCCGTTATTCATGAAAACAAAGATCATAAATCAATTCTTGACCGTATTTGACATGTCTTATGCTAATTATATTTGACACAATTAAGTTGGTAAACTACTTAAATTCTGAGGTCTATAGAGCTTCCTAGGCCAGGAACATCAATAAACTGGTCTCATTTGTCAATTAGGCTTGAGTGTGGTTTCTCCTTGTGGAATATGTAATATCAAACTGCATAAGTGTGACGTTGATTTCTTGATACTTTTATTGCTTTTATTTGACTAAGTACATGTGGATAGGCGGTTCTTACCGTTCAAATAAGCAATATATTATCCTTTTTGTTAGCATGTTTGAACCCTTGTAGTTGTTCTATATCCTACATTTATTAGCTACAATCCAAGAATTTGCCCACCTTATCGGGACAGTCGCAGTTGCTTGTTTAACATGTCCATTTTGCTATTATGGTTGGGATGGGACTTATTGTTGTCATGTGGGTATAGCAAAATACTTTTTAGCAATTGTGTTGTATCTTTGTGTTGGAAAAAGAAAAAAAATATGAAGCGGAAGAAAATGAAAAGAAAAAAAAAAGTCGGAAAAAAAAGTCGAGAAAAGAAATTGATTGCTTCATTTGGTTTTTCCAAGGATCAGAAGGATGGTCGTTAGAGTCTAATGCATATTTGGAGAGTGCTTCATAAGCTCTCATGTGTTGTAAAGTTGAGATGATTTCTCTAGATGGGTTGTATTCATGTTTACTTTTGTCTAGAATTGGTTTTGGTTTAGCGCTGCGACTACCGTCTTAGCTCCACATATCCATAACGTGCTTTGGCACAAACCATTTATATCCCTTTAACCCATTTGCCACCCTTATTGTCCTTGATACATGTACTTTTGTCTACATATTGGATGCATATTAGTTGGGAAAATCTCTATCACATTAGATTGCATGCATATTTCATAAGTCGAGTGAGTGTTCTACTTGTTTCTATCTTACATATAACTTACCCTTACATACTTATGAGTGCATGAGTGAATCCGCGAGAATCCAACTAATTTGTCTTGCAAGATCGCAAGGTATTTGGCATTTGTCTATAGTATGGTGACTTGAGACTTGAGCTACGATTTCTTTTCCCCGTACCTTTGAATTTGTTTTATTGGTACACTTTGGTCATTGCTTTTATTCTGATTATGGATAGCTCGGGATTTGTATGCATTGAACATTAGCTTTGAGTGATTTGTTTATCATTTGTATGATTGCCTTATGTAATGTGTGATGCTTTGCTTGAGGACAAGCAAAGAGATGGTTTGGGGGAGTTTGATGAGTCATAATTATATGCATATTTATGCCTCCCCTTGATTACTTTTGATACGATTTCGTGCTAAATTATATTAATTACATTCCTTTTATGCTAGAATGTCGATATACGCTATTTGATGTTTAATGCAGGAATGATGCATTTGAGGAGCAAAGGAATGAAATGGGCATCGCGAAGTAGGCATGGAGGAATATACGAAGCATGGAACGGTAATCCATAAGAATGAAGGAAGAGAAGTTAGAAAGACAACACGAAGAAAAGAGCAGAAACAGAGTGATTCCTCGATCAACTAAGCTCGGGCTCGATCGAGGAAGTTGGTGACTCGATCGAGTAGGACAAGGCTCGATCGAGGAACCACTTAATTCCAGATTTTCCGCAATTTTCTTTAAGTCGGTTATGTTTTGCTATAAATACCTAAACCGTACCCTAGTTTATTTTACGTCTTATTTTACCTAGTTTCGTATAGCTACTCTAAAAACTCTCTTAGAATATTCTTAGATTAGTTTATTCATTATTCGCATCGGATCTATTGTTCTTCATTGCGGTATTGTTCTAATCTTTCCTCAATCATTAATTCAATTGCTTGTTCAACTTTTATGCTTTTAATCATGTTGTTCATTAATCTTATTGTTGTTATTCCTTTTATCATGAGTAGCTAAATCTATTATCTAGGGAGAAAGGGGATCTAGGTTGTTAGAAAAGGGGTTATTATGAATTGATTGTTAAATTGCATTTGATTGTTGTTTAATTATCGTTTTACTTCTAATTAGTTAATTACTTATCAGAATTGATTAATTAGTCTTGCATAAACTAGGATTTTCACCGACCGGGTTAAGACTAGTATAGGCCACGATAATTGAATTATACTGACTTAATGATAGCGATTGCATGTTAAGTTTAGATCTAAAAAAGACATATTTGAATCGACCGATCATATGACTTTCAACAATATAAATTGCTCAATCATTGAATTAAACCTTACCCTTGGATGACTACCTAGTGAATCTGATCCCTATACTCTTTTAATATATTTGAATTCATCTCCTATTTACGTTGAAATTAGTTGTTAGATAGCAAACAAACAAAACCCCCATAAAATTGGTTACTTTAAGACGATCTAAATATAAACAAACTAGATTATTACCGCCTCCCTGTGGATACGATACCCTACTTACCGCTAGCTATTTGTTAGTAGTATTATAGGATTTATTTTGACTATGGCCAAATTACTGAAAACAACCTTATCACTCACGATGGAACATAACGTTAAGAAAGTCTGCCCTGCCCCCCGGTACCCACAAACAAATGGACAAGCAGAATCCAGCAATAAGATCTTAGTAGAGAACCTCGGGAAAAGATTGGAGGAACTTGGAGGCAATTGGGCAGACGAATTGCCACTGGTCCTTTGGTCAGATAGAAAAACGCCAAAAACGGCAACAGGGTAAACACCATTCAGTCTGGTGTTCGAAGCAGAAGCCATAATTCCATCAGAAGTTATGGTACCACCACACAGACATGGGTGCCAGAAAGCAGAGCATAATCAGATCGAAATGGCAAGGAGTCTGGACACAGTTGACGAACTAAGAGAAAGTGCTTACATACGCATGGCATCATACAAGCAATCCGTAGCAAGAACGTATAACAAAAACGTCAACATAAGGAACCTCGCAGTAGGGGACCTGGTGTTAGAAGGGTGTTTGAAAACACCAAGAACCATAAGGCAGGAAAATTTGCTTACAAATGGGAAGGACTGTATCAGGTCGAAAGCATTGTTGGGAATGGGGCATACAGGTTGATGACCATACAGGGTCAAATCCTTCACAAACCCTGGAACATTCGCCATCTAAAATAGTACTTTGTCTGACAATGTGCTAAAACTTAGTGTACAAAGTACCTTTCAACAGTCCGTGAAGGAAAAAATTTATTTTCAAAAATAAAAAAAGGGGGTGGGGGTAATATATATTATACTTATTAAGTTATGGTTAGTTTTTTTCTTTTTTTCCGTTTTTTCTTTTAATTATTTTTGAACAAATTAAGTCGTTTTGAAAGCCAAGTATTGCAAGCTATGGCTTCCTAGATCAAGTCGTTGCCCTGGAACACCATGAGATAGCACCAGGTAATTTGTATTGCTTGGAGTTTTTATGCTTCTTGGAACAAAGGCTTTGAGTACTAACGTCAGTTGTTTGTCAGGCAGAGTAAAATCTTCAGGGTCCAATGCTTGCCATGTGGGGTATCCAGATGCGACAAAGTCAACCACATGGAGGGCGTACGAACCGGAGATGGCAGGGCACGGCAATACAAAGACCACCTGCATCTCAGCGTTAATACCGAATAAATAGTAGCTACGACAAAGGCATTGAGATCCCGGAGCCATATACATAGGTGCATGCACGCAATACAAACGCTGGAACCACATGGGACGCAACATCCCCTATTAACTAGAAAAGGACAATGAAAGGTACGCTTTAATTAGCTACCCTATTGATAAAATATCTTACGTCATTGGTAAAATATGTTATCAACACCTTCAAACGTGGCCAGGGACTGTGTACTTGGTACCAGGGCAAGTCCCCTGGGAAATCATAAAGTGGGTACTAAACCCCAGACTAAGAGGACACACACCACAAAGTAATGCAAACTATGGCGAAAGAGGCATGTGAGCCAGGCCTAAAACATTTCAAAATAAAGGCACCTGCTACCTAGAGCAGATACCAAGAGTTCCAGCCTTCACACCGGCAGGCGCAAGTAAAAACAAACAGTAAAAAAAACAAGAGTTTCAAAGTATAATTACAAGACTGGCACCACACAGGGTCAAGTCCCTAGAAACATGATTGAAATTTTTAAGAGAGGTCAATCCTCTCAATAACAGCATCCTGATTTTTACCCTGCCTCCCATGCTTTGTCTGATCCTCCAGTACAGGTACCTGATCAGCTTCAGGAATCACGGCAGCATCGCCACTAGCCACCTGTGACAGGACCTCCTATATAACATTTATCTCAGAGATGGTTCCAGAGGTATCCATGGCGAGGATCTCAGGCTCAAGGTCAACAACTTCAGCCTCATGGGGGCATAGAGCACTCAAGTCCATGCCATTGGGGAAGGCACGAGCAAATTCAGCTTGTTCCTCCTCCAGGTTCCAGGTGGTATGCCTCCCCTCAGTGAAGGCCCTGATACAGTCAATCCTCCCCTCGAAGGCAGTTTAGGCACCCACATTCCTGGCCAGCTCAGCCATCTCCTCAGCCCGGGCCTCAGCCTTCGTAAGCCCCGTGGTCAGCAATCAGTTAGCCTCCTGCGTCCGGGCCAACTAGTCGTTGGCCACCTCCCTCCTTCTTGGTCGCATGTAGTGCTCCCTCGCCAAAGTTGAAGGTAGCCGATACTCCATCCTTATTCTTCCCCGCCGTCAGCATTCGATTTTAGCCCTCTTCAACATCTTGCGGAGGTAAAGGGAAGATTGCAGAGCCTAAGGTACACGGAAAATGGTTAGCAAAGAAGCAGCAAGATGATAATGAAAGCAATAAGTAGAGAGAACAAGAGCAGACTAACTGCAAAGCTCTGCTCAGCAGCCAGATCAATCATCTCCTGGGGATCTGTTTTATCAAAGGTCTGGGAGTAGGCAGGCAATAGAAAGTGCTCAATCAGGGGCCAGTAGGCAATATGATCAGCATCCCCATAGCCAGCAGGGAGGCGAATCAAGTCGTCCTCGACATGAGAAGGTGAGCTTGGGGCACGGGATATAGGGGTGACCTCTATCGGTTCAGGAGCAGGCCTAGGGGCAGGTCTTCTTTTGAAGAAGCAGGAGATGGGGTAAACTCAGCAGCCCTCTTTCTTACCTGACGTATCAGGATCTCAGAAGCGCTTGGCCTGGTACTTCCTGCAAATTTCAAGGAGTAGGTGGAAAGTCTCAGAGTTACAAAATCAGAAAATCGAGGGTCACCAAAATCAAATACGGAAGCAAAGATAGATGCTCACCGTAAGACATAGTTTCTTCAGTGGTGGAGGTGACTGGACCAGAGAGCAAGGCACGGAATCTTCTTTGTTCCTCAGGAATGGAGAATAACTTGGCAACGGAGGTGTCCTCTTCTGGAGACTTTGCAGGGTTCTTGAGTTCTACAGCCAGGCACAGGGTAAGGGGCGTAAACAGCAGAAGAAATCAGAGAAAAGGATACGCAAGCACACTTAATTTTAGTCTGGATCCAGCGTTCGAAGAGATAGTCAGAATGCAAGGGGATAGAGTCAAGCTTGATATAGAAGAATCCCTCATACCAACCGTCATATTTGCCCTTGGCCGTGGACTGAAGGAAGTTTTCGGTCTTCTCCATAGCCTTGAAGGTGTACTGACCATTTCCCAAGGATCGGCAATCAAATTTGTGAGTCAGGTCTGCTAGCCCGATTTCAGCGCCCAGGTTGTTGTTTAGGGCGACGGTTGATAGAAGGATTATCCATGCATATGGAGCGATTTGGGCCATTAGAAGGGAGTTCAGGCAAATGAACTCCTGGACCATGGGTGGAAAAGGGGACTTAAGACCAAGGACAAAGGGGTATGTGTATAAGCATATCCACCTCATACGCATGGCGTCAGCTTTCTAGCCGGGGCTAGGAATATGAATCACCACATCGTCACCCAGACCCGGAAATGCTTTAATTCTGGGTATGTCGTCTTGGGTGAGGGAGGAATCGCAAATGGGTTTTTTTAAGAATACCTTGAGAGGGGAAGGTGTCGCCTGAGACGAGATCGATGGGGGCAGATGAGGAAGAGGGTTGGCGGGTTTTAGCCATGGGGAATTGAAAGAGAGGATTGAAGTGGAATACCTGGAAGACGGTGGAGATGAGGCGGCGGCGACGGCAAGAGTAATCAAAGAAGGCGTTTGGGATATCGAGGGTTTTTGAGGGATTTGAGGAGCTTTTGATGATTGATGAGAGAGAAGGAAAGGGGAGACGGATGTTAAGGAGTAAATAGGGGGTAGTTAGAGTTTAAATGAGGAAATTTAGGGATTAGTGATGCGTGTGTGGGAAGTCTCTCAACGATACACTGCAATTTCCCGCTCAACAGCTAGAAAACGACTTTCGTGAAAAATTGGGGCAAACTGTTAGGCCCAAAATCTCACTATGGTCTGAATTAAGGAAAACAGGCCTGGAGGCAGTGGAGCCCGCGTGTTGCATCGGAAGACGGAAAGCCTGGCTTGGGCTTAGGTGCTGACAGGCCCAGAGACGGAGCAGAGGAGTCCAAGACTTTGCCATATTCTGAAAACTTGGGGAGAAAGCAAAGAACCCTAGATGGGAGCTTCCCTATATAAGCCACATAACATAAGACCTAAGATTCAATTATACACACACAGAAGAAACCCTAGCATATAGAAAGTTCCACCGTTAAGCCATATTCCTCGTTGTACTCCCAACTCAATTATAGTGCAAATCTTGGTGGGATTCCGTCTCCCCTCGCGGTTGTTTCCCACATCGGGTTTTCCGCGTCACCAAAATTCCTTGTGTTCTTTATTTGTTTTAGCATAATATCGTATGTAAATTACTACAACATACACGAAAATCGTCAAACATAAACCGTAATATTGATTAGGCACTAAGACCACTTTAACCCCAATTGGTAGAAATATACCAAAACACAGGTTTAGAGAGTATAAGATACCAATTAGGAAATTATTGCCTTATTACAATTATTATAGGAATTACTATTATTATTCTTATTCTTATTCTTATTCTTATTCTTATTATTATTATTATTATTATTATTATTATTATTATTATTATTATTATTATTATTATTATTATTATTATTATTATTATTAATATTATTATTATTATTATTATTATCATCATCATCATCATCATTATTAAATCCCGATACAATTCCGACCAACACACATACTAGGCCAATAAAATCGGCACACCTATCCATAACACACGGCCCAATGCCTTAAGTCCAATTTCCAACTTGCTTTCTTATTTTATTATTTAATTAACGTCTTATTTGTAATAATTATTATAAATGCCATTAATTAATTATTTGAATTACATATATTATTCTTATAAATACTTATTAAATTACGGGGTATTACAGTCTTCCCCCTTAAAATGAACTTCGTCCCGGAGTTCGCTTAGAAATATTATAACAACATCTATAAACATCCACACAACTATGCACCATTCCAACTTATGATAACACAATTATCCATTTGCTATTATCAACTACGCCAATTTATCAAAAGATGTCTCAACAATAACTCAAAAACATTTTTAGTATCACATTCTATCTCCTTAAAAATTAACTCGTCCTAAGTTCGAGATGTCAAACAACGAGAAATAAATAAACCATTTATTGTAACATCACAAGAACATGTAATACACATCGTAACATAAGACAACTATTACTTTCAACACAACATCGATTGATGGATAAATGAATAACAACAATCGTCGAATTTTTTTTTAGCTGAAATGTGAGTATATATATTATATCAAAAAGACAACTAGTCCATATACAAGGTTTGGGGTTCAAACCCCGGTATGCTCCAAAACAAATAACCAACCAAAACTAAAGCACGCAACCATCATTACAATTCAAAGCAATTTAACCAGCCATTGGTTCTGTGATACACGCCAGGGCCAGCTTTACTACAGCCTCTCCTTCCTGCAATATCCTCAATTTGAGCTGCTATAAGTTCAGTCTCAAAGCGATATTGAAGTCTTGTATTGTTTCTCCGGTGCCGAGATAGTGTAAAGATAGACATTGACCAACATAGTCATTGCCTTCCATTGCATCTTGTTTTTCCTACCATTCAAGCTCGGAAGACTAGGAAAGGACCTCCCGACCAGATGCAACAAGAGCTTCCCTGATTCTGCAGCTGTAGATACAATCATGGAATAGATGAGCTATCGTTTCAGGTAACTCCCCAAAGATTAAGCATAGATTGTCCTCACATAAGCCAAACTGGAATAGCCTGGTTTTAACATTTAACCCCTCCTGCATTATAAGCCAGGCAATGATTGAGTGTTTGGGTATGTTCCATCATTCCATACCGAGAACACCAATCCAATTTAGGTTGTTGATTACAGAGCCATCTATATCCATTCTTAAGTGTGTAACCTTTCTCATCGGCAACCAAAGCAATTCTCAATAAATCCCTCCTTGATTTATCCTTAATCTTGCATATATTTTTCCAAGTCCAAGGAGAATGCTGGGGGGAGAATAAGAGTGTCGATCCTGAGTTTTGGATAAACATTGCTTATCCATCTTATCCATAACCTGTCAGCTTTGTTGTACACCCAATTCACCAATTTCCCTACAGCTGCCCAATTCCAAGTCTCCACTTTCTTAATACCAAGTCCACCAGCATCCTTGGGCATAGTAGCCTTATCCCAAGACATTAATGGAACTCTGTGGTAATCAGGGCTCCCATCCCAAAGATAATTCCTGCAAATGGCTTCTATTCTCCTTATCACTGACTTGGGAATCAAGAACATAGTAGCCAAAGAGTAGCTATGGAGAGTATTTAGCACCTGAATTGATGAGAGTAATTCTACCAAAGCATAAGATAGTTTTTTGGCACCCAATCCTCTAATCCCGCCAATAATTTTTCGATCAAAGCAATCGCAATCTTTCTTACTCAATTTACCTGGTTGTATTGGAACCCCTAAATATCTGAATGGCATTGTGCCCTCCTGAAATCCAGTGACTCTTAATACATCAGTTTGTAGCTCGGGTACCATACCACTGAAGAAGATTTCAGATTTTGTATTATTCATTCTCAAACCAGAAGCATTAGAGAATGAAGTAAAGGCCTTCATAAGGAGCATTATTGAGGGAGCATCCCCTTTACAGAACATGAGGAGATCATCTGCAAACATAAGATGGGTGAGCTTTAAGTTTTTGCAGAGGGGATGATAATGGAAAGGCCATCTCTCTGTAGCAAAAGCAATTAGTCTAGTCAAGTACTCCATATAAATAGTGAATATTAGAGGGGAGATTGGGTCACCCTGTCTAAGTCCTCTTTACCCTCTGAAGTATCCAAAGTTGTTGCCATTCAGAACCAGAGTAAAAGAGATGGATCTAATGCAGGCCATAACCAGTTTGGTTAAGTGACTAGGAAAGTTGAGACCAGAAAGAAGTTTCTCCACAAAGTCCCATTCAACAGTGTCATAAGCTTTCTGGAGATCAATTTTGAAGAGGCATCTAGGAGACACATGGCTTATGGCATACATATGCACAATATCCTGACATATTAAGACATTCTCAATAATTGATCTTCCCTGGATAAAGGCTCCTTGGTTGTCATGAATAAGGTCAGGTAGTACAGGAGCCAATCTATTGCATAGAAGCTTGGATATAACTTTGTAGAGCATATTACAGCAAGCAATAGGTCTAAATTGCTTAATGAATAGGCCTATCACACTTAGGGATAAGGGTAATATTAGTGGCATTGATCTGTTTGAGCAACTGACCTGTATTAAAGAAATCTACAACAGCTTCATAAACATCCTTCCCAATCAAGTCCCAAGTGTCCCTGAAGAATCCACTGGGGTATCCATCAGGTCCTGGAGCTTTATCCTTAGGAATAGAAAAAACTGCCTGTTTAACCTCCTCATATGTGACGAGACTTGGTAAGAGTAGCAATATGCTCGGGATCGCACACTCGCCCTTGGCCAACACAGAGATTTGACTTCTTTAGTTGGACTCTTCTTACAAGCAGATCTTCATAGTACTCTAAGAAAGCACTCGAATGGTATCGATTGTCGTACAAAGTTGTCCTTCCTTATCTTCTATATGGATGACCCTATTTCTCAAACATCTCTTCTTAATAGCACAATGGAAATAAGCAGTATTGGCATCTCCCTCTTCCATCCACTGGACTTTTGATTTCTGTTGAAGGAAGCTATCCCTGGCTTTAGTCAAATTTCTAAGTTCAGTCATGAGAGTCACTTCCTTTTCAATAAGCTCGGCATTTTGATCAGTAGCATCAATCTGTACTTGAACTTGGCTAGTAAGTGTGCAGCTTGACTTGTCGATTCTCAATGTCAGAAAAGCAATCTTTATTAAGAGCTTTGAGCTTATATTTCAACTCCTTCAATTTCTTAATCAGGCGGAACATTTTTGTCCCTAACACTGGTCTTTCCCAAACTTCTTGCACAGTTGATAGGAAGGTAGGAGCACTACTCCACATATTTAAATATTTAAAGCTTCTAGCTTTGCCATTGTTCAATTTCATATTACTAATCACACAGGGTGTATAGTCCAGCAATCCCTCAGGGTGAAAATGTGCAGCCGTATCAGGGAATCTCTCCACCCAATCTTGATTGATTAAAAACCTATCAAGCTTGTTGTACTTCCTATGCTCAGCATCCTGCTTATTATTCCAAGTGAAGAATGCACCAGTAGCAGGGATATCAGTCACATAAAGTTTGGTGATTTCTGGACTATGTCCGTCAAGCCCTGTCACTCAGAAAGTTGGAGAAGTCTGCTGAAAGTCAGGAATGCTTTGGTTGCTAAAACAGGGGGTATTGCTGAGGCAAGGGATTTCTTATCCACTTGTATTTCAGGGGGAAAAATGCAGCTGCATAAGGTTTATGATCTTTTGCGAGAGCCAAACAGTAAAGTCAGTTGGGTGAGGGCAGTATGGAATAAAGCTGTTGTTCCTAAGCATAGTTTCATAGCTGTCCTTGCTATGCAAGGTAAGTTGGCTACTATTGATCAGTTAACTATCAGGGGTATGTATTTGGTGAATAGGTGTGTGCTTTGTAAGGCTGCAAGTGAGGATCATCAGCACTTATTTTTTCAATGTCATTATTCTAGTCATATCTGGAAGCACTTGCTGGACTGGATGGGTCTGCGTGGTAGGTCCATGCGTTTCAAATCTGAATTGCACTGGATTGCGCACAGGCGGCATAGGCGCCATTGGAAATTTCTTTGGGTTACCAGTTGTCTGAATGCTTTGGTTTACAGCATCTGGGAAGAAAGGAACTCTAGAATTTTCAACAATGTGGAACATGCTGTGGAACATGTCATTCGTCGAGTCCAATTTCTAGTTAGTGTTAAATTATTACATGTGACTCCTTCTTCTCATGAAGAGGAAGTGTTGTATGGTTTAAACAGCTGCTAATTGCTTTCTAGTGGTTCTACTTTGTAAGATTGGCCTTCTTATTCCCTTTATGGATGAATAAAATTGGCTTGCTTTTCTTGCAAAAAAAAAAAAAAAAAAAAAAAGCAGGGATATCAGTCATTCCACAGAGACCTAAACAGTTCAAGAAATCCTTCATATACTCCTGTTTTGTTTGCCCCCCCATCCTCTCATCAGGGTGAGTGACAGTATTAAAATCTCCAGCCAGTGCCCAAGGCCCATTGCACTGCAAGGCAAAAGATCTCAACCAATTCCATAGCTCAACTCTCTCACTCCCATCATTAAAAGCATAAATCATTGTTAGATAGAAGACTTGCTGAGAAGCTATCACAGTAACCTTAACATGTATGAATTGAGGATTGTACTGCAACACTAAGATATCAAACAGACTCGGTTGCCAAATTAGCCAAACTCTACCACCCTTATGAGTATGGCAATTAGTTGTAACACACCAACCATCAAACAACGTATGAGAAATATTACTCACATTTCCAGCATTTATTTTTGTTTCTAACAACCCAAAAAGACCAATATTCTGCTTATTAATAAAACTCTTCACTATATGTTGTTTATTTACATTATTAAAGCCTCTAACATTCCAAAAGCCAATGTTATTCATTATTATCATTTTAGAGAGGAGGGTTACCAATATCAACTACCACCACTTGCTGAGAATTTTGATCAGATGTACTACACTTGCCACTCTGAGGTGCCAGGGTCTCCTGAGATGGAGTTGATTTAGTAGGCGTAGTCAATCTTTTCTCAGGAGTCCCATTAGCTACAGTCAACACAGGAAATTCAGTTTTAGAAAGCTTACTATCAGTTGCAGCTGGTTTTGGGATTGGTTTCCAAACCTTTTGAATAGGCTTTGTTGTCTGAACCATCTTCCTATAGTTTTTATCCTCATGTCCCATGCCCTTACACTTAGTGCAAATAGTCGGTTTCCATTCATACTCCACATTAAGCACAACAATTTGACCTTGCTCATCCTTCAATTTAATAGAACTTGGAAACTTTTGTCCCACTGTTAATTCCACCATAGTTCTAGCAAATCCTAGTCTCGTTTTCTCCTCTGTTGCTACATCCTTTTTGACATATTTTCCAACCAGTCCTGCAATGGGTGGTAGACATTTGCCCCAAAATTTCAGTGGTAGTCCATGTAATCGTACCCAAGCAGGTACAACTTTGACATCCTCCTTCAAGAGGTCCACATCAACCTGCCATGGCTTAACAATCAAGGATTTGTTATCAAACATATGATACCCAGCCGCAAGTATAGCTTCTCTATCTTTCATCTCCTTGAATCTTACCAGAAAGACTCCATTAGGTAGGAAGGAGGACTTATCAATGCCATATTTGCTCCAAATACGATGGATAAACCCATTCAACACTTCCCATGGAGGATTAGCCCCAAGAACAAAACAATATACTGCTTGGTTCCAGTATTCCACCTCCTCTTTTACGTCCTCAGTTGTAAATTCCAACATATCATCACTAGCAGTCTCCACAGTAGGGGTCTCTACAGTATCAGGGACCCTATCATCCTTTTTTGCCTCATTCTGCTTGCCTCATTGCGTAACCCATGCTGTGGTGGTGACTGGATCCTCTTCATCATCAAAAGACAACTCAGTCACAGGATGTACCTCATGCATAGGTTTAGTACGTAAAACCTCCTCCTCCTCTGGTCCTCTCTTTTTTCCATTATTATGGGCATGGCTCATCTTCTTTGGAGATGTAGTTCGTTTAGGTATAGATCTTTGATTACTACGTGATTTATTTGCTGAATTTCGTGCCATAATAACGAATTAAAGAACCCTAATTAATGGCTGCAAGCAAGAGTTTTCGCCTGGTAGTCGCCTTTCATTAGGGTTTTTTCTTCTAAAATGCTAAAACTTAAACACAACAATCGTCGAATTTATTTTTATTACTTGCGCGTTTATTGCTTACTAACGAAGTCCAACTTAAACATGCTTGAAGTTAATGTAAATATATATAGGCTTAGGGCAACACATTCCTCATATCACTATACATGTTATTCTACTTGACATAATTTACATCATCAAAATATCAAGGTGCAAGAGATGAGAAGCAATTCCTTATAAACTTTAGCATAACTTACATTTTCAAGGATAAGAAAATATGTTACAATTTCCAAAAATCATTAATATACAATAACATAATTACTTCTTCAGCACTTATATGTTTTAGAAAATACAGAGAGTTTACAATTCGTGAGAGAAAGAATCAAGTCCAAAGCTCATAAGGTCAATTTATAATGAATTTTACAAATTGTTTAGTCGAAACAGAAATTTAACAGAAACTTGTCAAAATCTTAGGTCAACTTGTAAAAATCACTATTAAATGTCAAAATATTATCTTGCAATATGGCTTATCAATTTGAAAACGTAAACGAATCTTTCAAACAGTGGAGTTGGAATCATACATAAACAATAAGTAAATTTTAAGTCGCAAATTTTACAAAAACATGGAACGAATACATAACTGTACAGGAATATTCTGACCACTGTCCACTAAAATATTAATTACTCCTAAACCGTATATTATTTATGCATGAAACCAGCGGCATATGAAAGCTAACTCACAAAGCTATCACACATAAAAATTTCGTTCACAGATATTAAACAGACAGTAAATAGCAGCTAAAGCAATCAAGGGTAAAATTCCGAGAAATCAACCAAGATCACATTCTTCACAATTCACGCATTTTCCGTAATACTATGCCTCCCAAATACATGACAACACACTTTTCTCATACTCATATGCTTATACCAATGCTTAAAATCAATCATATCACATTCCTATCTCCTTAAAAGCAAGGTTACGTCCCCGTAACCGCAGTCATTAATGAAAACAACACTCATCCAAGGCAAACAAAGACTCCTAAGACAAAATAAACAATATTCATTTTAAATTACCCCACACTTCCATATCTCTCAAGGTAACCGGTTCAAACCTGGAAGGGCCAGATCAAGGATATCTCCCTAACCTAATAAGGGGCTCCTAAATAGTTTCTACCCGGGTTCATTTTATTAGACACATCCTAAATTTATTATTATATTCATTGGTTAGGCCTAAGGATCGTTTTGCTTTGATTCCACTTTGTAACACCCCCATTTATTCAGGAGCCTTTAGCTAGACATCCCAAGTACATGAGAGCGTTACCATCTCCGTTTCCCGAGGTAGTGAATAACAAAGTACAACAAACCAAAGTACTTTAATAGAATTAAGCGAATTACATGTTTATTACAACTTAACCAAACTAAAACTTAATATAAAATTTAAATATAACTCGCAGCGGAAATAAATAAAGTGATCACTAAGCTATATGATTTAGACTTCTAGGTAGACTGGTCGAGTCCTCACGCATTCCCATAAGCTCTCAAGTCAGCTAATCTTAAGTACCTGTCAAATCTGCTCCCCAGTTACGGTTCATCACAGGTGTTCACGAATACACGGTCAACCACGAGGTTGAGTAAGAATAAATACTAACAACAAGAACATATGATAGACAATCCGATTCTATACACATAGCACAACTCCCTTAACAACGTGCTCCTTTTCATAACTTAGCTCACCTTCCTTAACAACGTGCTCATATTATTATGGTATCCCTCACTTAACAACGTACCACCATCATGTAATAGTACCCCTCCCTCGCAACATACATATTACTGTTCACCGCGGAGTATAAACTCCCTCAACAACGTACATCTGACTGCAATACAGCTTGTCACAATTCCTACATTCACAATCAACGATAACAATTAGGCCCACCTCATCATAATTATTAATAACAGCCAACACGTTGTAATATAATTTCTCCCTTCCAACAAATACAACAATATCGATACACAAACAATTCACTTCAATACATATCATCCACCATACCGCACAATAACAAACGAAAGTTGAGTAAGATTTATCCCTACCTGGAAAGCAAATCCAATTATGCAGCTCAAAGCGATCCAATAATAATAAAGCAGGCGAACCCGATTATAATTTCTTCACAATCCGTTACCTAACATATTAATAATTCATCCAATTATTAATTATTATATTCTAATTATTATTTGTAATTCAATTTAATTATTTATTATTATTATTATTATTAGAGGATTACAACATTCAAAACCCGACTATATTAAAAAACCCGAATAACCAGAATGCAAAACCCGTCACAAACACCCAACTTACCCCCCCCCCCCCCCCCCCCCATAAACCCACCTACACCCGACACCACAAGCCACCACCGTCACCACCCAACCCAGCTACCACCAGCCTGCACCACGACGCATCTAACCATCCCCCAACCACCAGCCTTACCGCCACCAGCACCCCACAAACACATGCGCTAAACAGCCCCCTCAAAACCCGACACAACCAACACAACACACACACTCACCACCTTACACCACCTCACAACAACTAGTGGCCCAACACACGCACGCCCTTGACCCATGGTGGTCCCACCACCTGCCATGACCTCCCACGGCAACCCAAGACCCAAACACGACACCCACAACTCAACTTATAGCACAAACACTCAAACAACCACCACACCCGACAGCTACCGTACCAACCACCACCTGCAACCACCCCAACACCACCAATAGAACCGCCCATAGCCGACCTAGCCAACTACCCAGGTCCCACATTCATACGACAACCACATAAGGCACTAATTTTGTCTTAAGGCTCACGGCACACCCTCCTTTAGACGCCAATTCCGCCACCCACGGTGGTCAACGACGGTCAACAAAGGTCCTAATGTAATCACGACGGTCAAGGGCCACTACTAAGGTCAACGGCACTATTCATGGTGGTCTATACGGAGCGTAAACGATAGATTAATTGATTAAGACGATATAAACATAAATTACGACGATCTTACCTTTTATCGCTTAATTGCTCCTTCCGTCTCTTAAATCTCCTTCTTCTATTTTTATGACTTATTTTTCAGATTACCTTTGTATTTATAGTCTAGGTTTAGAGAGTATAATATACCAATTAGGAAATTATTACCTTATTGTTAGGCCCAAATTCTGGCCATGGGCTGAGTTGAGGAGAGCAAGCCTGGAAGCAATGAAGCCCGGGTGCGGTAACGGGAGGTGAAGAGCCTGGCTTGGGCTGAAGTGTTGATAGGCCCAAGGACGGAGCAAAGAAGTCCAAGACGTTGCCAAATTCTGAAGACTTGGGGAGCAAGCAAGGAACCCTAGATGGGGAACTTCCCTATATAAGCAACATAACGTGAGACCTAAGATTCATGCATAAATACACAGAAGAAACCCTAGAATACAAAGAATTCCACCGTCAGCTTTGTTCTCTATTGTACTCCCAATTAAATTTTAGTGCAAATCTTGGTGGGATTCCGTCTCCCCGCACGGTTGTTTCCCACATCGGGTTTTCCGCGTCACCAAAATCTCTTGTGTTCATTGTCCATCTTTAGTCAAATATCGTACATAAATCACGTTAATACCTAAGCAAGTCGCTAAACATAGAACCATAATATTGATTAGGCACTAAGACCGCTTCACTACAAAAATAATGTAGGAAACTGACGGAAATTCTGACAGATTCCCCAGACCATCAGATAATAAGGGAAACTGATGGAATAGTGACGGAATATCCGTCAGTATTGGATTACTGATGGATATTCCATCAGAATTCGTCACAGGTTACTGACGCGTTAAAAAAAAGCAATGGCGCCATAACATCCTGACATATTTCTGACGGAACACCTGTCAGGTATTCAATATTACTGACGAAAATACCGTCAGATGTCCCCTCACCTAACCAGCCAAAATCTAATATTGAAAGAAAACTCCTGAAGGAATGTCCGTTAGGAAAGTCAACAATATATTGACTTGAATGTCCGTTAGGAAAGTCAACAATATATTGACTTTCCTGACGGAATTTCCGTCAGGAACTTTCAAAAACAAGGTGTCCTGACGGAATTTCCGTCAGGGGTTTCCTCTCAATTATTGGCCAATAACCAATAATTGAAAGGAAAATCCTGACGGAAGAACCGTCAGGATCCCGTGTTATTGAAAGCTCCTGACGGAATTTCTGTCAGGAAAGTCAATATTTTGTTGACTTTCCTGACGGAAATTCCGTCAGGAGTTTTCTTAAATCTGAAAAACACGCGAAACAACCCGTCATTCTATCGCACAACATTTTTCCCCAAATCATTTTTTCTCCCAAAACCTAACCCCAAATCCGACAACACCACCACCACCACCCTCCTCTCCTTCCGACCACCACCATCTCCACCCCAGGTTTGTCCTTTATCTCTTCTTTTTCCTTTTGCTTTTGCGTTTTCCTTTTCTTCTCTTTATTATTTTTCATTTTATAGGTTGTTGCGCCGCCCTCCACCGCCGTCCGTCAGAAATCCGGCCACCGCTGCCCTCCACCTTCTTTCTCATCCTTTCTTTTTAATTATTTGTGAAGTTAATTAGGCATTTTTTTAATCTCCTTTTAATTAATTTTTGTTTAATTAGCTTAATTGATTTAGGATAGTAGTTATTGTTGTAATCCCCCCTACTACTAAGAGAATAAAAATTCTCTTAGTTTTCCCTCCAAAAAGCATCTACCTAAATTAGGAAATAAGTATCATAGAATTATCTTTTCAATAAATATATTTTAATAATTATAACTCTAATCTTTTTATTAAATTCATAATTATTATTTTTTCATTAAAATTAAATAAAGTTAGTATTAAATTATAAATTAAAAGTTGTTAAATTTTTCAATAATGCAATAATTATTATTTTAGAGAATCACTTGACATCCTCCTTTTTACTAAAAAAAAATAACAAATCTCAAACATTTTCCGCCTAAGTTTACCGCCTACGTCGCTAACTACTACTTACAGTACTTAGTATATTTCTCTAATTAACTACTCCCCTAATTCATTTTACACTAAAACTTAAGAGAGATGGTCTCTCAATAAACTTATTGAGAAACCGTCTCTCAGGAGACTTATTGAGAGACCGTCTCTCAGGAGACTTACTCTTCATTTTAATGATATTCTGATTTTGTACACAATAAATATATGTTGTATAATTGAAAATAGAAAAATACCAATAGTTTAATTGTTAATTTTTCTTACATTTCCATCTAGAAAAACCGTGCTATAGCACGGGAGCTACACTAGTTGTTGTTCAATTATTGTTGGTGTTGATGCATGTTGAATTAGGATAGAAGCCATTTTGTTTAAATGTATGTTGTGTTGTGAAAATTTTGTCAAGTGTGAATAATATTGTTAAAAGTTTTGTGAAGTGTTAAATTTTGTGAAATGTTAATGTTTTTAAAAAGATAATTTGACTTAATGTTAATTAGATTAGATATGTAAAATGAAAAATTAGTCATATTACTTAGTTTTTGTTAATTAACATTATTAGGATAGTAGTCATTGTTGTATGTTTTGTTTTTAGTATTATTGAAATTATTGTTCATATTGACTTAGTACCCGTTCAAAAATTACTCATTAGGAGTAATTCTTGAATAGTCCCCGTTTTGGGACTGTCTTTGTACGTTTCAAGTCACTTAGGTAGTAAACATGTACTTGTGATTTGTTAATGAGGAAAGAGCTCGGTGACAATTTCTTTAATGTTCTCTAAATGCATATGTGGAGTAATTATTTATTCTACATTGTGTATTTGGAGAACAGATGGGAATTGTTGCCGAATTTTTTCCTCATTAATAAATCACAAGTGCGTGTTTGCTAGTGACTTGAAACGTACATTGATGGGTTTAGGTTGAAGTGATAAGGACCCAATTCCAAAAAAGAAAGATTACTTGTTGACAATAGTTATTTGTTGGTAATAATGTTTATTGAGTATTATTCTTGGTTGTTGTTGTTTTTTTATGACATATATACAAACAAATTGAATTGTAGATATATAAAAACATGAAAAGATTAGAACGACAATGGATGTATAAAAGATTAGACGAAAAAAAAAACCCAAGCGTGAATTTGCAAAGGGGGTGAAAGAGTTTATTGAATTCGCGGAACAAAGTAGTATGTATAAGAATTTTGGTGAAATGAGGTGTCCATGTAAGAAATGCAATAACAGAGCTTTTAAAGGGAAGAAAGAAGTTCAAGATCATCTTTGGTCGAATGGTTTTGCCGATAATTACTATGTATGGACGTATCACCGTGAGTAAATGCCTACCAAAGGAAGTTCAAGTAGTATCTTAGTTAGTGAGAATCCTTACCGGGAGCTCGTGGAAAATGCATTACGTGATAATGTTGAACAAATATTGGAGGAGCAACTCAATCCCCACGACCTTAGCGATGAAGAAGTGCGTTATGAAACCCCAAACCCCCTAGTTTCTTCCTTCTATATAATGCTAGAAAAAGCCGAACAACCAGTGTATGAGGGAAGTAATATGAGTTTGTTGCAAGCGGCAGCTAGGTTGGTAGCACTCAAATGTGAGAATAACATATCTCTTAGATGCGTGAATGGGTTTGTGTTGTTCGTAGATGACATTATTCCAAAGAATAATGAAATGGCGCGCAATTTTAATGAGGTTAAGAATGTGCTTAAGGGACTCCAACTACCCCATGAGAAGATTGATGCATGTCCTACTGGATGCATGCTTTTCTTGGAGGAAAATGCTAATCTTAAGGAACGTAAAAAGTGTCATGTATCTCGGTATAAAAGTACAAAAAATTCAAGTGGAAGGCGAATTCCTTGTAAACCGTTAACTTATTTCCCGCTTGCGCCAAGGTTACAACGATTATATGCAACCAAGCACATAGCAGGTGAGATGAGTTGGCATCATAGAAACTCTCGATTAAGAGAAAGGGGGACAATGGCAGACCCAAGTGATGGAGAAGCGTGGAAACATTTCGATATAGAGCATCCAGAATTTGCAAGTGAGCCTCGTAATGTTCGGCTGGGTTTGTGTACAGATGGATTTAACCCTTATGGGCAATTTGGGAAGAATTACTCATGTTAGCCCGTGATCGTCACTCTGTACAACTTACCTCCTTGGTTATGCACGAAGCGACAATTTATGTTCTTATCTCTACTCGTTCCAGGTCCTAAGAACCCTAAGACAAATTTGGATGTGTACCTGCAACCGTTGATCAAAGAGTTGAAAGAACTTTGGGAAACCGACGTGTACACCTACGATGTTTTTAAGAAACAAAATTTCCAATTAAAGGCTGCATTAATGTGAACGATCAATGATTTTCTAGCATATGGCATGCTTTCCAGTTGGTCCACTAGTGGGTACCGTGCTTGTCGTTACTGTCAAGAAAAAGAACATAGATCTTTTTGGCTAAAAAATAGCAAAAAGTTTTGTTGGTTCGATTGTCACCGTGAGTTCTTAAGACCTGATCATCCTTTCCGCAACAATTGTAAGCATTTTCTAAAGAACAGAAAAACTGAGAATCGCATAGCTGCGTTGAAATTCACGGGTGATGAAGTGTGGGATTCCGTAAAAGACTTGCCAAAAATAGTTGATGCTTCTGATCAAGAATTGAAAAGATTGAAAGACAAGAATGAAGGTTGGTGGAAACAAAGCATATTCTGGGAACTTCCTTACTAGAAAACGTTGTTGATTCGACACAACTTAGACGTTATGCACATTGAGAAAAACATTTTTAAACAACTTATCAACATGATAATGGATGTACCAGGTAAAACAAAATTTGGCCCTAAGGATAAACTCGACTTTAATGAACTTCATTATAAACGGCCCATATCATCTAGGTTTGTTTTAGAAACTGCGGAGAAAAAGGCCCTATGTGAATGGGTTGCTAATTTGAAATTCTCGGATGGTTATGCTTCAGATTTGAGTCGGTGTGTTGACCATAAAAATATGGTGTTGCATTCCATGAAAAGTCATGATTGTCATGTCTTTATGGAACGGCTACTCCCTGTTGCCTTGAGAGAGTTGCTCCCCACTGGTTCTTCGAATGCAATAACTGAGATAAGGCAATTTTTAAGAGACATGTGTACTTCTACGATTAGAGTTGATTCTATGGAACGTCTAGAGAATAACATTGCGGAGATAATATGCAATTTAGAGAAGGTATTTCCCCCGTCTTTCTCCAATTCCATGGAGCATTTGCCTATTCACTTACCTTATGAAGCGAAGGTTGGAGTACCTGTTTAATATCGATGGATGTATCCATTTGAGAGATTTCTTAATAATATAAAAAGAAAGATTTGCAACAAAGCTCGGGTGGAGGGTTCCATATGCAATTTGTTTTTTGTTAGAGGAAATTGCAAATTTCTGTTCCCTATATTTCGAAAGTCACATTGACACAAAAGCGAAAGACTTAAATGTTGGTTTGAATTCCAATGACGACCTAGATTCAAAATTACCTGAGTTATTCAATGCTGACATGGGAACTACAACCGAGAAATGTATTCAGAGGTACTTGGGTGAGAAAGAGTATGAAGAAGCTCATTTTTATGTGTTAAGGAATTGTGGAAAATTTTTAGAGTCTTATGAAAAGTAAGTTATTACTTCGTCGTTACTCAATACATTTTTAATTATCAAATTAGATCAAAATTATAGGTAACACATAATTAAAACAATTTTTTGGTACATATAGGGAATTTAAGACACATATCAAACTCACATTTCCTGTTGTCACGTCCTCTGATGATGTTTGGAGCAAACATGACAAAAGTTATCCGAAATGGTTCCGAAATGAAGTAAGTAATACATTTGCTTCATACTCATATACCAATGCACGTTTTGTTTGTCCATATCTTTAGTTATAGAGAATAATATATATAAGACCTTAATTAACATATTGTTTTATTGATAGTCTTATAGATTAAAGGACCCTTTAATAATAGCTCTAGCATTAGGTCCTAGTAGCAAGATGAAGACATGGAGACGATATTCTATCAATGGCTATAAATTTCGAGCTTATAAGGAGGGAGTTGATCTTTCGAAAGCTACCTCAAGTAATGGGGTTTGTGTGAATTCTACAGAAGGATTGGACTACTATGGAACCCTAAATAAAGTAATTGAGCTTGCTTATTATACCGAGCAAAGGGTTTATAGGGTGATATTGTTTAAATGTGATTGGTTTGATAATTCCCAACAAGGACTTAATATCCAAAAGGTATACGGACTTGTAGATGTAAATGAGAAAAAGAAATTTCGTGGACATAACCCATTCGTGGCAGCTTTTCAAGTCGATCAAGTTTGTTATGCTCCTTATCCAACCACTAAGAAAGGTAATCAACGGTCCGCGGTTTTTAAAATCAAGGCAAGATCACATGTTGATGCCCATGTTGACGAAATTGTCTTCCAAGAGGATGTGGTTGTCAATGATCACTCATTTTCACCAATTTTGGTGGAAGAGTCACAAAGTGAAGATGAATATGAAGTGGTTGTGGAAATGGGTGAACGGGAATATGACGGGGATGTCGGAGAAGAAGAGGATAATGAAGTTGAAGTTGAAGAAAATAGAATAGAGGAAAATGGGCAAGAAGAGGAAGAAGTCGGAATGCTTTTTTCAGATGATGAACCTCTTTTGATTCGTAGTGATATTGATAGTGATGAGTGATGGGAGTTACTATAATTCTACAATATAATGTATGAATTTTAATCAAATCATTTTTATGTATGAATTTTAATCATTCAATCAAATTTGAAGCACTTGTAAGGAGTTTGTTTGATTGCATTGTTCATAGGTAGTGTTCATGACACTTCATTTTTGTTGGACTAACAATTTGTACTAACGATTTTTATTGGATTGACAATTTGCATTGTTTATAATTAGTATATGGCAGGTTTCATTCGAAGGATGATAGGGAGTGGTAGTGGGGGATCTCGCCGTGAGGAGGAGCACGAAGAGGCTCATGATGATGACACGGATGTTCAAAATATAACACCGGCACATGAGAACATGCAGATCATTCTCTCACAAAACCAAGAAGGTGGTCAATGGTAAGTGTTCTGATATTTTATTTTTACCTTTATGAAAATATATCATTCAAATAATTTTATTTGAATTTCCAATATCTATGTATGTTTTAATTTTCAGGTGGAATGACAAGTCTGTAAAACAATATGTTAGTTGGTCGTTCACTAATAACATCTCAGATGACGAGTACTTCACCAAATGGAGTGAGGCGAGCCATGCACAGTGCTTGAAGATGTGGAATTGGTTTAGGGTAATTTGAAAGTTACCTATTATTTACTTTACGTTAACAATTTTTATTTTTTTTTTGTAATTAAAGTTATCTTTTCTATTACTAATTAAACACTTGTTTTTGAAATAGAAACATGTGAAGTCCGTCAATGTTGACCATGACGCTAAGCATGAATGGCAAAAGGCGGTCACGAGGCGGATTACTAAGCTTCTTAATGGACTCAAATATTCAAAGAAAATGCCCGATTGGGTCCCCGACACTTGGTGGGAGAATCTCAAGGCTAGAGAAGAAAAAGATCATGAATTTGCCAAAATTTCTAAAATAAACACGACAAATAGAAAGTCGGGTGCTAAAGACGGGAAAGCATTAGGCACCCATACTCTGGGCCGTAAGAGTTGCTCCGATGCTTTCAAGGAATCGGTAAGTATTGTATTTATTATTTTCACAAATTGGTTAGAATTACTGATTGTCGAATATAATCAATTTATGTTTTTATGCTACTTTCAGGGTGAGTCGACCACACCCTACAAGTTGTTTGGGAGGACCAAGAAAAACAAGAAGGGCGAGTGGGTTAATCCTCGAGCTGCTAAGACCAACGTAAGTTAATATTTATTGTATTTCTCTAATTCTTAATGTTAATATTTATTGTACTTTCCTCATTTTTAAATATAATATCATTTTTTCCTTATTTGTTGTTCTTTTAGGCCATTTATAAGGAAGAGATGAGTCGACCAACGCCCACTGGAGAGGCTCCAGACGAGTACCTTCGTTCTACACCGCTGTCGATGGCTTTGACAATCGTGGCAGGATATTCGGGAACGGAGATGTAGGGGCCGAAGTGTGGTTTGAACCTCCATGTAACAAAGGTGCTCGTCGATCATTCTCTTACGCTCCTAACATGGTTTCTCAATTTGCCACCCAAATGAACAATGAGCGAGCCGCACGACTAACTCTTGAGGAACAAATGCGCACCACTCAAGAAACAGTCCGTCTCCAAGCTGAGCAGATGGCAGCCATGCAACAAGCTTTGGTTGAGATGCGGCAATCTCAACCCCCTCCCTCGTGCTCAGGTTTTCCCCGCCCTTTTCGTAGAGACGACTATGCGGATGACGGGCATGACTTTGGAGGTAGTGAACAAGTTGAGCCTCTAGGTAATTATTAGTATCGTCGTCTATGTTATTATGTTAGTCTTTATCTTATGTTAGTATGTTAAGGCTTTATCTTAGGTGAGAAACTTATGATTGTGGCTTAGTATTTTAGTTGGTATGTAAAAGACATTGTTTTATGAGACAACGTACAAATTTGACCTTTAGTTTCTATGTAACAACTTCGTTCTTCCAATCGTGTTCGGTTTTCTATCGATAATTTCGTTGTCTACACTTGATTCCCGCTCCTGCGGTCGACATGAAAATGGATTCCCGACGGTTGTATATGGTTTTTTACAGGTTTGGTTTTATTCGTTTGGTGTAAAACAATGCATATTCGGCATTGTGGCTGGGCAGCAAGCTGCTGTTTCCAGCCACTGCCTATAATATTCCGGATGGAAAATCCGTCATGAGATAATAACAACAATGCATATTCGGCATTATGTCATTAGATAATAAATGACAAGCTTGGTTACGCGTCCAAGTTATCACTTAACGCCTAAAACTGAGTTTAATTGACGGAAAATAAAGTTTAGGGGTACACTTAGTGATAATGACAACAATTAGAGGTACCATATATATTTTAAAAAGTGGAGAGTAGTATATAGAAAGCCGAAAAATTAAGAGGTACCATGTAGAAAAAAAAAGCATTCTCGTCCTTCGGGAGGACGGTAGAATTTTTGCGAGGCACGTATTAAAAAGTTGTTCACCAGAAGCACCGACCTCATCTGGTTCCATTCGTTTTTCCTCCCATCAGCCATCATTAGCCATTACATTTATAATCATCATAATAATATATAATATAATAAGAAAAGAAGCAGATCTCATTTGCCATCATCCTCTTTTCCCTACAATGTCGGAGACCACCGCAGCGCCACTAGCATCACCGGCGGCTTCTAAAGACCCATTAACCCTCCACACACGACGAGAGCCCTTCGAACACGGTCTCCTTCCGATCCCAAAACTTATCTTCACCGACACCAACACCGCCTTATCATCCCTCAAGGCCAAGCTCCTCCCTCAACACCCTCGAGTCGATTCCGCTTCGCTCTCCGACTCGCTTGATATTCCATCTGACCACGCCCAACTCATCCTCCACACTCTTGCCTCTGTTCTTCCTTCTGATTCTGATCCCCTTGTTGACGATGGGGTTCATTTCTTTGATCTCTTGCTTTTTTTATATATTCAGAGTTATAAGCGCCTTTTGCCTCGTACTCATAAGGATTCTGCCGCCGTTGCCGATGTTTGGCCCTCTACTTCTGCTTTCGACGGTTATTTATCCGCTCTTTCTCCTTTGCAGGTTTTCCTTTTTATTCCTCTCTTTTTATTTCATTCTTAGATCAGACTTACAAGTTTCCAACTCAGCAATAATAGGAATTCGTTTTATGGATGAATCAATTTTCCTTTCACCAAGCCGTGCGGTTATTATCGCTGTGATTGTGGAAATAGTTTAGTTGTGAGGCAGGTTCTTGTATTGGACGGGTCTGAATAAGTTGAGGATGTTTAGCATTGGAGATACTGAAGAGTATAACTACAGGCTTGTCTTTCTTGTATATGTGTAAGCCTCAGTAACTGGATATGATTGACCAAGATGAGGTAGTGAGGGAAGTTTTTTGGCAATCCAATTGTAAAGATCTGACTTAAAAATTATTTGGTTCTGTGTTGATGGTTGGTAGTCTGGCGCAATCATGATAGGCAGGGCGTAATACAATGCAACAAAATGTCAGTGAGGAACGGTGTGTTACTAGGATGCCGAACAAGATGTGTATTAACAGTATATCATCCATATCTCCTCAATCAAGCAAAGTATCTCCCATATCGTCACATAATATGCAATGTATTTCTTAGTATTATACTTACTCAAATTAATCACATAATTATCTTGTAAATATTAGGATTATCTTTCTTGCACAAGAGTCCATCTCCTTGTATAAATAGGATAGCATTCTACTGTAATTATTCATTCAATACATACACAACATTTCTCATCTTATAATGTGTAGAGGCTGAATGAGCAATTTGATTACGGAGGAAGCAATGGGGAAGGACAGTGGGCATGGATGTAAATAGTTAATTACCTGAAATGTTATATTTTTGGCTGAACTGCTTGCAGTTTTTGAAAATTTTACTACTGATATGGGAAGAAGGGTTTTATCTGTGTTTGCCATGCGTTATTAAGTTCCATAACTCCGTTTGGAAGGTGCTTTACCTTTCTACAAAGCTCACAGCATGGGTTTACTTTGGAAAGGTTAAAGCTTTGTGAGTGATGTACCGATGGGTTAATGTTGAGAGATTTTAGCATTAAGAACAAAAAAATGCAATTATCGGCTAGAATTTGAAATTTTTTTAGTTCAGATGCTGGCCTTTGGAGATTTTCCATTTCCAGTGGAGCCAAAGAATCGTTATTGTGGAGTCTTTGGATGCGCTTCTATTTATTGTGATGGAATAAAGCAAACTCGCTCACCAAATTGGTTAAACTTCTTTTTATTATAAGAAACTGTCATTCGAGGCTATTATGGACGCAATTTTCATTTTGGGTCAACCGGGACAGTTGACCCAATTATCCCTTTGTTGCTAACACAAGGGTATCACTGCGTACATTCGGTCCTCCTTACCCTGCAAATTGTAGGAGTCCATGATGCTTAGTGTAGTGTTGTTGCTGCTGCTGGAGTATTTGTTGCTTGCTACTGTGCTAAAATTTCAGTATATCTGAACTTTTAGCGTGACTCATTGGGATACCTTCTCATGGGGTTATATACTTGTATAATAGTTTTTCTTCTCTTATTGACTTGGTGCATTTTACCGATTCACAGGTAGGCTTTTCACTTTTTAATTATGAGAGAGAATTTGACAATATCCATGAGTGAGAATAATATTTGGTGGTGAAACGACATAAGAATTTATGGGGTCTTGAAAGTTGAGAACCCACAAGTATCTAGACACAAAATGTTTCACCTATCTAAATTTTTCTAAACTTAATACTCATTGTTTACGACTCCATAATAAAGTATGTGAAACACGACTGCATACTCGTAAAATTTCTAGCTCTTCCATCGAGTATGTTTTCTGCAAAATATTTCACAGTCCTGTTGCACATGGTAAACTCAGATTCAATAATCTTGGATGGTTGCTGCTGCTGGAGTACAAGAAGCAACCTGAGGGCTCTCTCTCTCTCTCTCTCTCTCTCTCTCTCTCTCTCTCTCTCTCTATATATATATATATATATATATATATATATATATATATATATATATATATATATATATATATATATATATATATATATATATATATCAAATTAGAGAGGGAAAATCCTCTCAAAAGCAAAAAAAAATTCCCAGAAAAAAGAATGGGTGTAGAAGGCCTCCCCTCAAGGTCTTCTTCATCTTTTTTCTTTAATTTCCAGTTTTCATAGTCATCTTCCTTCTCCTTTAAGATTAGGTAGATCTTTGGTCTCTTATCAAAATATTTTATTGGAAAATTTTTTAGCCTTTTTTCTTGATTTTCTCTTTCTTAAAGATTAGACTTTAATTTGCTCTCCATTCTAGCCTAGGAGAGCATTTTTCAGTCATATATCTTAGTTAAGGAAGGTTAATCAAAGATTTTTATAGCAATATTCATAGAGTTAACTTCATAAATTGACCAAATCATTATTTTTTGCGACCGTTAATCAGTTGGGAAAATGGTTGGAAACAACCCGCGAAGTAAAGTTTTTGTTCCCTCGCATCTTACTACTGAAGTCGGTCGGAACTATTATAGATCGGCTGGAAAGTAATTTTTCCGACCATTTTAAAGTCGGTCGGAAATGTGCTATTTTCTAGTAGTGATTTCTTCAGATTAAAAAGTTTCTTTTTGATGAATGTGTATTGACATTAAATCTGATTTTTTTGGGATTTTTTGGTTCCCTTTTAGTGTTACGGAGTAGTTGTGTACTCTTTTGTATGATTATATTTCTAAGCTTATTTATGATCATGAAGTTATTTTTTAATTCTTTTATGAGGTTTTAAAGTGTTGTACTCTCCAGAGGAGAGTTTCCTTTTTTGTACCCTTTTATTTTAGTGTATGGTTCTTCGAGGTAAATGAAAATTCTTTAATTTTCGTTTACCTTTTTGGTATAGGTTGATTTTTATGGTCAACCTAGTTTCCTTACGTAATCAAAAAAAAAAAAAAAAAAAAAAAAAAAAAAAAATTCTTGGATGGTTGATTTTTGACGGATATGGAATATTCGGATATTAGCTCAAGTAGATTTCACCAGATTATCATCTTGGCATTCTTAGCTTATCATATTGTTCTATTTGTGTATTTATCCTATCTCAGTTATTTGGCATGCGCTCCTTTTGCAGCTTGTGCGAAGCAATAGTCGCAAATTCATGCCATCACAAACAGATGAAGAGGCCCACCAGTTATCGTACTTGCAAAAGCATTTGGCCAACATCATCACTCTTTTAGCAGAACCTATTGATGGGGAAGGCGATGAGTCTTTGGTTGGTAATCTAATTTTGCACTAGTTCAGTTTTAAGTTTCTACGACTACACTTTTCTTCAAGGCATAGGCATTTCTATTTTATAGAAACTTTTAAATTGACTATTCTAGATGATGTGCATTTTACTTGAACATCTATGGGCTGTGTCGCTGTGCACCTAGGATCTTATTTTGTACATTGTGGAGATAGGTCATCTTATTATAGATAATTTTTGAACATATATGGGCTGTGGCTAGGATCTGGACAAACATATTATGTCCTGTAAGGTTTGTGTTTGTGTCGCTCTTACTAGGGGTATTTTCCAAACAACCAGAACCGATCCATTTTTTGTTTCTTCTGTACAGAATAACTTAATTACTTGTAATACGTAATAACTAAAATCCAATCCATTTATTTTTCTATAATCCAACCCAACTTGTCTAACTTAAATACTTGTAGGTAGTTTCAAATGAACCCACTTCACCCAGAGAACCTCACAACTCGTTAAGCTCATCAATTAACCCCACTGCAAAATTGCTCCAAAACATTAATGAACTACAAAATTTGCGATGGATAATCGAGTTTTACTGTAATCAACAATCCAAAATAATGATGTGTGTTGTTGGTGAGGTAATTTTTCTTATTTTCCATGTTGGTTAATTTTTTCCTTGGGTGAGAGCTAAAATTTGCAATCCTTGTTTGTTAAGTAGGTTAGTATGTCAATGGTCAACCCAACCCAGAGCCGAACCTGTTTACGGTTTATTTGAATGAGTGGGTAATTGGGGTAAAGAGACGAAATGAATTTCTTATCCTATTCGTGTCAACCCATTTATTTGAATGGATTATACAGCTTCATGTGGCTAATTTCATGTCAAGTCGTAAGTTGGGTTAATGTTTGTCAGCTCTACCCATGTGTTACTTTATTTCTATGTCCTTTACCTAGCAGTTTTTGTTTCATGGCTTTGTACGCTTCTTTTATGGTATCGTGTCTCTTGTCCAGGATTCCTTTTGGTGCACTGTCTAATATGAGTAAGCATTTCTGTTTTGTCCACTAACGATAGATCCAATACCGTGGCTCGCAAAAGATATGTTAAAGATATAGTTTTTTGTACTTTGAGGAAATTGTCTCGTCATAGCTATTCATCTCCCTGGCTATTATCATGATGATTCTTATATATTGTATGTTGATATCATTAAGCTAATTTAGTTGACCACTATTTGCAAATGTCCTTTTGTCTAAACTTACTAGTTCGCATAATTGAGTCAGTTTTTTTCTTTCTTCATCAGCTGTGTCAGTTTTTGCTACAAACCTTTATTGGAATGTGATATACCTTATCTGCAATTTGTGCCAGGTTTTGTCCATGGAAAGGTTTGAACACCTTGGCTTTCTTATTCAATTTGGTGAAAAGGGAGCTGATCCAGTGCCATTGAGGCAAGCATCACCGTTTTTTGCGAATTCAGATCCGGATATGCCTGCTGCACCTGTATCTGCAGCACAAATTCATGACTGGCTTCTGCAGAAAATAGCTGATGCATTGGAACGAATAGCTGAGAGAGCCACTGCAAAAGAAAATGGTCCTTCAAGTGGTTCTGATGAAGATGTTGCAATGGCTGATGCCAATACAAACTCAACTAAGCCTGCAACTAGCTCTCGAGGCTTGATCTTTATTGAAGGGATCTCCAAGTCCTCGTATGTTAAGCAAGCAGCTGAAGTGAAAGGATCTTCTATCAAGGTTGGCATGTCTCTTGTCATCTGCTGAAGTTTTTTTTTATCAAACTAATCATATTGAGAAAAAAGTATGAGATGGATGATACTCGTAACTTCTAATGAAGCACTAAAAAATAGGATTTTTGAGTCCTTCATCCAGGTTTTCCTTTATAACAGCTTCACAAATGCTGAAATTTCCCATCATTCTTCTATGAAATACTGGAAAGTTCTGTCGTTCAGTAATTGAAGGTCTTGTGTTGACCGTTGAGGTTGGGTCCTTGAACTGAATGCTTTATATATCTCATATTAGAAGAGAATGCCCTAAGGTGTTACATATATTTTACCATACAATTAATACTTGGATCCTCTACGGAAGACATTTTTTTAACGCTAAAAGTCTCTGTAACACTGTTGAGGGATAGAGAACCGTAGTGTGATTAAGTTGGCGTTCTCTCTGGGGATAAAGTGGAAGGCCGGGGGGAGATATTTTTGTTTTTGCATCCCCGTTACTATTTGGGCTTCAGAGTACGTATAATTTAGTCAAACTTCTGAATGCAGGTTTTAAATTGCCATGAGTCAGTGATTTACGTTTTAGCACCCTTGAAATATGCCACCATATATGGCTGCTCTGAAACAACCATAGTTCTGGGTGCCGTGGGAAAGGTATGACATGAGTAGATCTATATTTTTTTCCGAAAATCTTTATATGACCTGCAAAATCATGAGAAGTTGTGCAATACTTAGAGAATTCTGATAACGTGAGACAGAAGCTCACAAAATCATAACTTACAGGCTCTAAGAGTTGAACACTGTGAGCGTGTTCATGTCATTGTTGCAGCTAAACGAGTTTGTATTGCCAACTGTCGTGAGTGTACATTTTTCTTGGGTGTCAATCAACGACCTCTGATTGTGGGTGATAACCATAAGCTGCAGGTCTGTCATCTGACTATGTTTTTCTTTTTGTTTTTTGTTTTCTTTTGCAAATTTTGGTATATGTTTAACGATATTTAATACGGAGTACTATGTAATGTGCGACCTTTATTTATTTTGGTAAACTGTAGTTTCATTGTTTCTTTTGGCCTTGTCATGTAATGGACTAAATCAAAGTTGGCTCTCAAAATCTTTTATGATTTAATCGTCATTTGTCTGCTTGGTTACGGAACAATTGGAAATAAGCCTTTTCTGTTCTTATGTGGCATAGCCTCTTTGTTGTCTGACCATCACCCCGCTTGGCAATTGGCATGTACTCCCTTTGTGCCAATCAGTTGTTTACTTTTGATTAAAATACCCCTCACGAAGAAAAAATAAGGTAAAGAAATGATCGGGACGGAGGGAGCATACATTTGTTTCCGTTAGGCTTGTTATGATACAATACAACGACTGTACTTATAACCGTTGAACATGTCAGTTTTTGTGTTCAAATTTATGGGACATCAATAAATAAATTTACTTGGTCATTGCGCCCAGTAGTTGGGGGCCTTCTTGGTAGCACTGGAAGAGGTTCAAAGTTGTTTGAATATCCTCTTCAACATCTGTCAATGAAGAAAACCAAACTGCTCCATTCTAAGTTTGTAGGCAGATTTAGGAGCCGCCAATGTAGATTAAGTAGTCCCTTCTCAAGCCGAAGTGACACTTTAACGTATAAACCTTAACTCCTTATGTAGTTAGTTAGAGCCATTGACTGAAGTGCTCTCCATTCCTGAAGACCTTTCAGACATTTAATTGCAGTGGAACCAAGTAGGTTTCTGTATGTCTGTCGGATAATTTATAAACTTATTGGACAGGAATTTTATTTCTTGATGAGCTAAGCAGGGTTTTTTTGTTGCCTTATGTATTTCGACCACATGCACACCTATTTTCAGTATGTATGTTTGATATGCCACGTGGGTGCTTTTGGGTCGTTAACAAGCAACTTGGATTAGATAACTTAGGATGAAGAGTTGAAAATATGTCCTATTACCATTTTTTTCCTCCTCTTTTACCATAGTCTGTTAGTCCTTGTGTTTGTTTTAGGAGATGCTTTTATGTTAAATTTGGTATCAAAATAGCAAGTTTAGCGCCCCGCCCTCCTCTTTTACCATTGTCTGTTAATCTGTATGTATGTCGAGGCGGAAACTAGAAGGCTATAGAACTGAAATCCGCTCATTGAGTAAAGGAATACAAAAGGAAGATAGACTGATGCGGACGTCTTAACAGAGTGATAAGATTTGAGTTCGATAGGTCCCTGGGTATACACTAGTTTGATATCAAAGTTGGTATTTATTCCAACCCATTTATATTATCATTTCTTTTTTGGTCCATCATAATATAATTACCCCCCTCCCCTTTTGCATATCTAGTAAAATAAAAAAGAAGTTTCCATACTTTAATAACACACTCAAATGATAATTTTCTGGGTACACTGGGTGTACCACACATCATACACCAAGCCAATGAGAAGGTTGGAATTGGTAGCATTTTCTGTAAATAAATATGTAAAGAGTATAAATTGAATGAAAGAAGAGACTTCTAATTGGCTAGAGTGTACCATAGTATGGTACACCTGGTGTACCTAAGAATTCTTTCACTCAAGTAGGGAGCGAATGGTAATTCATGGGGTGATAATGATATTTTGACATTATTTCAATCTAGTTTCTGGTTAGAGGTGAGAGAGATTAAGCTAGGGGTCTAGGGCATATGTTGGCGTTGAATTCGTCAGTTGGCTTGCTAGTGCCTATCTTATCTTTCTTCTGTTCCTGTTATCCGAAAAATGTGTGTCATGCAAAACACACTTGCTTGATTTCCTTGTCAGTTTTCATCTACTCTAAAAAGTACCACAGTTATGGCTTGTGAGTATTTTGCTAATGTATGGTCTAGGTGGCACCATACAACACGTTTTATCCAGAATTGGACGAACATATGAATCAAGTTGGTATTGAGCCAACTATTAACAAATGGAATGAACCTTTGCCATTGGGTGCTGTTGATCCGCATGATTCATTATCGCATCCTGCGGGTGTTTCTGATGTCCAAGCTGAGACAGCTACGCTACTAGATCCTGATCAATTCACAAACTTCTTGGTAAGCTCCCGTAAGAAGTTTTCATCAAACATAGAAGAATAAAGAAATATTTGAACAAGTAGATGTATTTTAAGTGTTGTTGATTTAGTTTTTGCCGTGATTTGATTATGTAGATTCCAAACTGGTTTGCTGGTGAAGCGCCTGGACCCACCACTAAAGACAATCCATTTCCCCTTCCTGAGCCTTACTCGGCCTCTCAGCTTAAAAATGTGCGTTGAAATTTCTCTCTTACATTCTCTGACGCTAAGTGCTCTTCCTTTCTTTTTTTAACCTGTACTATATTTTGCTTTTATTCTTATTATGTGACCCAACAAATTGGTATTTTGCTTTCCAGCATTCAAATTTGGGGGAGGCTAAGCAAATTTTGCAGGAAACTCCTCTTGATGAGGCTAAAAAACGAGAATTGTCATGTGCACTTCATCTGTTATTTAAAGATTGGCTATATGGTGAGGACTAATCTCTTGGTTGGTTATTACGGAGTACTACTAAAATACTATTTCTGCTCTCCAATTACTCTCATATCTACTGCTCTCCAATTACTCTCCAAATATTATTTCTGCTCTCCACTCATATAGCTGCAACATACTAAACAATGGAATCAAGAAATGACTGAATTTGATGTATACATAGGTAAATCTCCTGAGAGACCGTCTCAGTCTCACATATAGAAACCATGAGACATACAAATGGTAATGACTGGATTTGATGTATCTATAGGTATAAAAGCGGTCTCATTAAGAAGACTGTGAGCCAGTCTCTTTTGTGAGTTTGTTTTCTCTTTGTATTATGCTTTAACTATCTTTGTCCCTGTTGCAGCTTCTGGAAATATTCGCCAGCTGTATTGTTTGCAAGGAGATCAATGAGATCGAGTTATGTAAAGTGGCGATCAAAATGCTCATGAACGATTCTGTTATTGCCATCTTGAAAATCCCGTCTCCCGTGTTAAAATTTCAGTATACGCAACTTGATAAGCAGACCTATGATACTAGTCTGAAATTTTGTGCACCAGTTGGAAATTAGTGCAGAAGGGTGCATATTGTTACACTTTCTAATCTTACCCTCATTTTTGTCTCAAGGATTATGCCTGTAATTTTTAGCTTCTGTAGATTTTACTCTCTGTGAAAGTCAATTCTGGTCTTGTAGTTCAACCAGCTGTCTTGTCGCTCATTCTTTTTAAACACAGCGATTATACTGTAATTTTGTTGAGTTGATTTTTCATATGTTTGTATCAGTTATCTTTAACAAGTCTAGCTGCATGCGTGCCTTGTATGACTGACCGCAAACTACCATTTAAAAAGGATATTTTCATGAAAGTTAATGGAAAAACTAAACCTAATGCCCAACTTTGACCCATCCTAGTATGCAAAGTTTTGCTTTGCCCATTTTCCAGCTTGCACAATTTTTACCTCTTACTTTGTAAAGAAAACTAGATGGAACCAGAAAATGACGGATTAATTTTATCATTATCGGAAGGGCGGGGGATAGTGAAAGTTATTAGCTTCGGAACCTTTTTTTTAAAGATTTGTGCATGAATGTCTATAAACTATTATTTGAAGTTTTTTTTAGATATTAATTATTTCCCTTGTCCAACCATTTGTCTATCTTTATTTGGCACAAAGGTCAATAAAATGAGAAGGGAACACTTGTAATTGTTATTAGATGACAAGTGGGCAAAATAGATTCGGGAGATCAATTTCCCAAAGTGAATTAGGTAATCAAATAATCGGGATGGAGGGAGTATGAATATTAGAGGTGGCAATTGAGTCACTCGGGTGGTTACGGATCGGGTCATATCGGGTTCGGGTCGTGTCGTGTCGGGTACAGTTCAGGTTGGGTCACCATCTGGTCGAGTCATCAGTGGGTGACATGTCGGGTCGGGTCAGTATCTGTAGCAGGAGCTAAGAGTCAAGGCAACAACATTTCATAGGAAAGCCAAAGCCTATGTTAAGCCTAACCATGGCCTAAGATTCCTGAGTAATGACCAGGCCACAGCAGCAACAAGCAGGCCATGGCTCTTATCAGTCCTTTTCTGCCAGGTCAAGTACACCCGCTCCAAGCTACCACCAGCTGCCACCTTGGTCAGCGGAGTCACTGTTCAACTAGGGTTAATTTAGTCCTAAGGAGCCAGGCTAGTCCACCATTGCATCTTGCAAAATTCAAGCTGAGATCAAGTGGCAACATGTGACAATTCTACATATAGTTTATTGCCAGTTTTGGCTAGACATTTGGAAAACTGCATTGAGAACCTTTTGGCCTTGCTTCCACAAAAATTAGATAACACCTAGAGCCACAAGTCAAGCCTGGAACAAAGCTGAAACTTCTTCACATGCCAAGCCAAGAACATGTACCTGTCACTGCTGCCCTTTTGTTTTTCAATTTAGTTTGTCTGCATTATTGTAGCCATTTGTAATATATCTTTTTTTCATTCCTTGTTTGTATCCTAAAGGAAATCCTGGCTCTTAGATGGAGCTCTCTAGAGTTCATTGTACTGAAATTTCAAGGAAGGGCCTATATAAAAACCTCTATCCCCACTGCATTAAGGCAGGCTTTGATAATTAAAAACCTGAGATTTCTTCTCTGAATTTTAAATCTTATGACTTCAGACTTGTTTCTGTAGTGTGATTCAGGCTTGATTTCTTCTTCTGCTTGCTTAGAAGAAGATTAAGTATTTGGTGATGTGTCTTAGAACAGATCTGTGCTTACTTGACTTGTTTTGAGTCACATTGTCTATCTGAGTTTGTTTTTAGCCTGTGCTTGATAACACGATATTTACTTATATTTATACCCCTTATCGATATATTTTTTCGGTCGTCTTTCGCAGTATTTGAGCTATGTTATTATATATATTTGTTAGTTTCCGATTTAATTACTGATATATTATTTTAAATGTAAACGGGCTCACTTAGTGTGTTTTAATAATACCAGATTATAGCTCGAGAGGAAATGGGCCGAGACAAGAAATGGAAGGCAATGTACTAGCTGGACACATGAATAATCCAAGGGAAAAAAGGCCCTAAACACTCACAATTACTTATGAAGCACGTGATAGATGATTCCTAAATTCCAAGTCAGACACCAACAAGGCAACAAACATAAAGAATAGAAAGGAGCAGATGAAGAAACCAATGAAGCTACGAGAAGCCGAGCAACCAACTACAATGAAAACTCAATTTCGTCTCGGATTCTCAATATTAATCTTTTCCCATATTTCGCCCACAAAATCTATCATATTTTTTTGCCAAAATCAATCCCGTATAATCGCAGTATAAGTATAAATATACCCGAGTTCTCCGTCAGAAAGGCAAGCAAGTATACACAAAATAAACTCAAAATCCGGCGACGGGAATCAACGATGATGTAATTCAAGATGGAGCGGTCCGATGGGTGGAGCGGCTCCGACCCGGAGGAAGATGGAAGACTCACCTTGTGGAGGCCTTGCAACCGAAACAAGGGATAATTTTCTGTACTCAATTTATTAAGTTCTCCTCTTAATTACTAGTTAATTTCAGTTTGTTGTTGTGAATTTTGGAACCTTGTTGAACTAATCTTTCAGTTATTAATCGTTAATTTCGTCTTAGCTATATTCGTTTTATGGTATTCTCATTATACTCGTTTTAATCGTGGATGGTAAAAACCGATTGCTAGTTGATTAATTTGGCGCGGCGTTAGATTAATTAACCGAGTAGCGACTAGTTTATTTAAGGACTGCAATGATGTCGCTAGACTAAACTAGTAGTATAATTAGATGTGTTAATTGCTTGAGTATTGACAACACTTAGGTAATTAATATGGTTAATGAGGTCTTTCTAATTCTTAATGCGGCTAGTCAATTTGCGGAACCTTGAAACTTGCGTGTAATTGGTTGGTTAGTATTGGTAGTCGAGCGGCTCGCTACCGATGAAAAGTAAGGAAAGATAGGGAGTTTTTAGCGGCTAAATTCTCTACAGTTAACCTATTGTTAAACTGAATATTTGCTAGACGATCGACACGTAACTGGAATATTATGAGCTTAATTGAGTTGCTTGGTTCACTTCTCCATATTAGAATAGAATTAGTTAATCATAGGTTACTTAAAATCACCAATTGAAACCCCCCAATCTCATAAATATGTTAATAGCATGTGAATATGTAAGTTAGTTTGTAAATATTACTGCATAGTTAATTAGTTTTTCCAATCTCTCAGTGGGATCGACCCTACTTATCCTTTACTATGTTTATATTTTTGAGGTTAAGATAGGTTTATAAATTATTAATTTGTATACGCTAAACGACACATATCAATGCTTGCTTGGTTAAATCAATCTTAGACTCTTAAATTGTTAAGTTAATCTTCTGTGCTTGCTTGGAGGTTGATTTGATAATTATATCCCAGCTTTATTTCACAATAATCCCAGAAAAAAGGCAACACAGTCATCTGCAATTATCTGTCAGAATTTCAGTCTGCATGAGGCTGTTCTTCGATTTATCAAAAATACTTAGAGTGTGAATCAAATCTTGAAATTTTTCACAGTTTTAGTTTAGCCTCTTAACTAAATTGTCCTAAATTTTCATGATTTTTAGAAGTCATTTACTACTTTTCCTCAAATAACAAAGTTAATTGCTCAGTTTCCGAAAGTTGTAATCTTGCTGTTATCAGAGTTATAGTTCTTGTCAAGCCTGCATCTTTACACTGCAAATTTGGTATCAGAGAGCCAGGTTATAACACAATTCCACTTTGTGTTAGCCGTGAGTGAGAGTTAAAAGAAAGTGAGTTCATTTTCCCCAGCTACAACAAAAACACAAAAAAATAACCCAATGAGTGAGGAGAGGCTTGCTGGTATTGAAGCAAGGATAGAAAATTTAGCAGGAAATGTTGTTGTCTTAGTAAATGTTGTACACACAGTAATGGAAAGGATTCCAAATCCTGATCCAAGAAGAAGACCACCAGGCAGAGGCAGGGGTCGAGCCAAAGGCTTTGCTATGGGAGCAGGAAGAGATCAACACCAACATTACCAAGAACAGGATGAGTCTGAGTCAGGCAGGAGCATCAGAACTCAAGAAGAGGCTCCTGAGCACACTAATAAACATCTCAAGGTAGAAATCCCTGATTTTTTTGGTAGTCTTAACCCATATGACTTACTAGAGTAGATTAGGGACATTGAAAAGGACTTTGAATATAAAGGATACAATGATGCTAAGGCTTTTAAGGCTGCTGTTCTGAAATTAAAAAGTTATGCCTCACTTTGGTATGACAACTTGAAACACCAGAGGCTTAAGGAAGGAAAGGAACCCATAAGAACTTGGTCTAAACTTAAGAAAAAGTTACTGAGTAAGTTTATCACTAAGGACTACACTCAGGACCTTTTCATTAAGTTGACTAAACTTAGGCAAGATGAGAAGTCTGTAGAGGCTTGCCTGAGAGAGTTTGAGCAGCTAAGTCTCCAATGTGAGATAACTGAAAAGCCTGAGCAAAGAATAGTCAGATTCATTGAGGGGTTGGATAAGGGAATGGCTTGCAAGGTCAGGTTACAACCACTGTGGTCATATGATGATGTAGTGAACCTAGCTCTCAGAGTGAAGATGGGAAAAACCAGAACTATTGTGTCCAATCCAAATCCTACTTTCAGGCTTATACTGGTGTGAGGATTGGTGACACACCCAAACCAGTTACTCAACCTGCAGTAGACAAGGGAAAGACACCTATGAACCCAAAGGTTAACCCATCTGTGCCAAGAGTGTAATACCTCAGTATTTAAGCTGTTGGGTACTCCATTGAGTAAGACTTACTCTGTCGAGTAAGTCAGTGACGGACTGACGAATTCTGGAGTGCATTATGCTTTGTAGGTACTCGATCAAGTAGGGGCAACTCGATCGAGTAGGCGGTTAGTTACTCGATCGAGTAAGTGGTGTTTTACGGTTTTTCAGCCGGGTTTGATAGTAAAACGAGGAGAGGTATTTAAAGTTCTCGACAGTTCTTTTACTTTTACTTTCACTTTTCTAAATCTTTCACAAAAGAAAAACAAAACGACGTTCAATCCTGTTCTCTCTTTGCTATCAAATCAAGGCTAGGGTTGTCGGATTTTTGAGATCGTCATACATGTGTGATCATCATCGTTTGGGTAAGATTTCAATATCGTTTTTATGTCAAATAGTTAATGTTTGTTTAAACCCTAATTTGGGTGATTTGGGGGTTTTGGCTAGAAATCGGTTTATGATGTGTAGTTGTTGTTTAATGTTGTAGGTGACGATGTAATACTCTTGTACAATTGTATGTTTGGCTGCAGTTATAGCGAATTGCGAAAAGGTAGGGTTTTCCCTACTCGGTTTATTGTATAATTAATTTAAGATATGGTGATTGCATTGTTGGGTTGATTAATATTATTGTTGGAATTGTTTATCTTGGAATTTGGCATACTGTATTGGTATTGTGAATTAGTTGCTTGGTGTACCTGTGGGCTGCGAGGTGCACCCTTGGCTGAGTTGAGTCATTTGCGGGAATGGCTCCACACTCTTGTTCCGCCCCTTGTGGTTCCCGTCACAAGGGGGATGTGCACATTAATGGTCATGGGTTATTCGCTCTACGGTTTTGAGCGGGGCTTAGGTGGAAAGGTTGTGGTCCCTACTGGCGGTGTGGAATATTTGTTGCGATGGGTATTCTGGCAGGGCTACACACTTTAGTGTGTGGTCCGGTGATTGGTGATGAACTGGTGTTTGGAGGAATGTGTTTGGATTGATTGGATGGGTATTGTTTATTTCTTATCTTGATTATTCAGTTGACTGACCCCATTTAAATGTTTTGAAAATTGTGGTGATCCATTTGGAGGATGGTGAGCATTTTATTAGCAGTTGTGCATTTGGATAGCTCGCGGGATTTAGCTGGGATGGAGTCATCACTGGTTTTGGAGTCTTTAACCTTCCGCTGGAACAATTGTTTTTAGTTTTAGTTTTGGTTTGACAGTTGTATAGTTTTAAATAGTTGAACTTTAAATAATGTTCTTTTATGGTCACTTGTGATATACTTTACCTCGGGCAACTGAGATGGTAGCATTTCCATGTGCTAGGGTGGTCTTGGTAAGGCACCATGGTGTGTGAGGGTGTTACAAAGTGGTATCGGAGAGACGATTTTGGAACCTGTAACCAATGAACCCAATGAATGTAGAGAGTTAAATTAAAATGAACCCGGATAGAAGTTGTTAGGAGCTAATGCAAAGGCTTGGGAGACGTCCTAAAGTGGCGAACTTGCCCTTGCAACTTTGAACCGGTCACTATGGGGTGTCATGGGTCGCTACTTGTTTATTTTTGTTTCATATGCATATGTTGAATGAAGTGTGTGGTTGAAATGGATGAATTGGTTGGAAAAGATGAAGTAAGTAATTGAATGAGAATATGAAATTCATGTTGAGAACATGTTTATGTGATGGAAGGTGGATTTTATAATGTTTGTTATATTAGTAGCATGTGATGTTAGAAGGATATGATGGTATGTATATATATGTTGATATGTGTTGAAATTATACTAAGTATGCATGCGGGTAGTACATGATTGATAAGTTGAATATTGTATGAGCATGAAGGATGTTATTGTTTGGCTTTTGTAGAGGATACTAGTTTTACGAGAATCGAGTCGCTTTTGTTTGCTTTGTTTTTATTTAAGTTGTTTGGAAGGAAAAATCAAGTAGTTATGTTGTCCGATTATAGAGAAGTTGTCTTTAAACTGTTATAACTTGAGATGCATATATGATATTGATGTGATTCCACTTGGAGGTGATAGATTATTCTCTTATGATTCTAACGATAAGTCACAAGCCCAAAACGACCAAGAAACGAGTGAGATACGACAGTTTTACGAAAATTAGACAGTGCTGAGAACTGCGTAGGGTATTCGATCGAGTAGCCCTGGTAATTTAATATGCGTGCTTCTGATATTCACCTACTCGATCTAGTAGGCTGTACTCGATCTAGTAACCCCTGTTTTGGTCACATGCTTATCTTTTAATCTCGTCGCATATCATATTTATTTCAAAGATGTTCTTTTACTTCTTTTGTTAGGTTCATATACCTATTATTAGACTTTTCTAATGGTGAACTAATTAACATTTTAGTATGAGTTCTAAAGATCTAGTGCATGCATAACTAATTAAGAAATAAAATAAGAAAACAATGGTTCTTACATTGTTTTTGGTTCGAAAATAAGGGCACAAATAAGGACACCTTCCTTATTTGTTCTTGAGCTTAAGTATTATGGATGATCCTCCAAAATCCCAAGTATTGAGATCCTCCTCTTGTTGCACCCAAAATAAGACCCTTAAATCTAATATACTAATTAACTAGATCAGTATATGAGAAGCCCTTAATAATTCTAATAAATTTGTATTACTACACTAGTAATAATATGTAGTAATATTAGAATATTGATGAACAAATTTTATATATTCTAAAAACTTATTTTTAGAGAGAGATGAGAGAAAAAGATAAGAATGATATGAAATTGTATGGAAGGATTAATATAGAGAACAATTTCGCTATATGAGAAAAGGGGGAGCCGGTGGTGGGGGGAAGGAAGGCCAATGCATGGCCTTCTTGCTTATTCTTTTGTTCTTCACAAGAATTGTAGGTGTAAGGCTACTCCAAAATAGGTTATGATTGTGTTTTATAAATCAATTAAATAAAACACCCACTAACCTATAATCCCTCTAATATTTCGGTCATTATAGATAAAATAGACTTCCATTTTATTTTGTCAATTTGTCATTTGTCACACAATATGTCACATATAGCATGTAACATGTTATTAATTAATTTAATGCATATTTATCTAATAAATATCATTATATACATTAATTAAATTACATATAATAAATTGTCTAGTAATTCTTGATCACATAAATAAAATGGGTCATATAATTTTAATTCACAATATTTTGCAATTATAATTAATCAATCATTCTTAATTTAATTGTTTCACAAACAATAACGAATTTTAGTAATAAAATCTTTTAATTACTAAAATAAATCTTATTTAATCAAATTACAATAAGATATAAATATTCTCACTCACAAAATGAATTGTTCAAATTTAAGGAATTTATCAACTTGTATTGATATACAATCAACTTATCTATTAAGGGAATTGTCCTATAGGTGTGACCTTAAGGGATCAATTGATTACCACCGTCAAATGACAGTAATGTCAAACTCTAGTTAGCCAATCATTACTGATAAATGTTGATCAGTTGACTATATAAATGAATCATCCCTTACGTATTCTTAATTTGAGATTTAAACATGTGATCACACTATTGTTGAGGATACATACTCCAACAATATCCCACTTGTCCGAGACAAGTGTGCGTCACCAATTCTCTTGTCCTATTACAATCTCCCACTCAATACAAGGTGTCTTGCAGGTCGTACTTGCATTTGATCATATCTTGAGTGGTTTCCTCGATCTGGAGAGTAACTGTCTGACCGGAATTATCTACCGTAGATACCTTCCGAGCGTGGCCACGCATTTTCAGTTCACTTCTCCTCAAGTGGCCCTGAGATTTTCAACAACCCTGACAAGGGGGTGGACAATTTCTATCGCACTATTCCCTTCGTTTAGCCACAGATCATCATGACCCAAAATACACTCATTTGCTTCGGTTACGACAGTCGTAGAGTATAAATCAAAGCCAATCAGAAACTTGTGCCAACTTGGGCAAATAATCTCTAGTCAAAAGAATTGACTCATAGGAATATTATAGTAGCTCTTGCCACGACCAGGATTTATGAATTTCCAGAACTCTATAAGCGGTCACTGCCCGACAGAGTGTCTCATACAGTCTGTCTATGTGATCGACTAGTCATCCCATATGACCCTATGACACTTGAACTTGCCATCAATCGCATCACACTCTAGTCACTTCGAGACGTCACCTCCTATAAGTAACCAGGGGAGCATACTATGTCAATCCAGTTCACTTTAATGGGGTTCAATATTGTCTCAACAACCCATTTGGATATAACAAAGTAATGGATGAGTTTAAAGAAACTCGAACGATAAATGCAATTATCATATATGAATAGTCAATACCTTATTACTACTTCATATCTTATAATCTATAGTGTACATTTTACACTAGTCAAATTTCAACAAAAGCTTGGTAAGTGGATATACCATGTATCCATACATTCCAACTTTATAAATTGCTATTTCCTTCTATTCAATGTTATTTCTAATGACATGAATTTATCTAAGTAGATGTCTAGTCTTCTTACTAGACTTGGGCTCTTATACTTTGAAGATGCTCCCATTGTTATCATATAACTTGTGATAAAGTCTATGGTAGAGGGATAGACTCTTAGTCCTTTTGTGGACCATCTTATCACAATGTACTCAGATTCTTATTGTAGAACTTGCAACGGTTGAGGCTAAAACAATTTTCTAGTCACTAACTCCTAAGTCAATAAAATCAGCCTAGGATTTCGATAAATCCTTATAGGTTTGGAAACTAAAGTTTGTGCAACCCTTCAACACACAACTTAGTATATCATCCAAATATAAGAACGAATCCCCAATTCTCTTGAAGAATCTTAAAGGATGTTCTTTAAGGCTTTCAAAAGACCTTCACTCGAATTAACTTGTTATTGACTCATTATGCTCCAAGCATATGATTCATCACGGCATGTGCATATAATAGCATACACGATCGTTCTAATTGCGGAAACATTAGCTATCGATTTCATGTGATCAACAACTTATTTAGGTTCAGTGAATGACTAAATTCCACTTTCATCAATATGAATAACCTACTCAACCTTGTTGATGTTAAACAGATAAAGAATCTTATCAATATAGGATACTTATCTAAGTTCCAATCTAAAATTCCCTATGTCATAATAGATTTGGAATTTTGGAATGCAATATGTCATCTTTATTGAGAATTGAAAATAAAAACACTCCCTCATCAATGGTAGTGTTAGCGTGATATTCTCAATGAGTAATATGACATTAATATGGAAGACAATCTCTCCCACAGAATTTCATGTCTAAACATGGCAATTTTGACTCCCACTCAAATCCATGTATACATATGGCTTCTCGACAACTCGAGTGAAAACTATCTTCTTATCATATGTTTGAAAAGATAATTGCAGTCTTAAGTGTTAATTAAAACCTTGTGCTTATGTCACACACACACCCCTTTCTAAATACCTATTTAGAAATTGGTTTTAACATCTAACTTGATTAGACTCACTATGAGGTGTAGCAATGATTACATGGATCTTAGCATAGTTACATATTAACTTAGCTTGGTAGACATCTTTTATGTCTGTCTATGCAACTCAAAACAAATTTATTCTTTTGCACATATTTTACTTTGGTTCATTCGGCTCTTATGTAAAATAGAATTGAATTTACTTGATTCAACCACTTCATAATCTTATTATGTAAGGAACATTTTCTTTTGGTCTCCTCACTAGTCTAAAGATTTACCTAAGAAAGCTTTCTTTTGGTCTCCTCATATGTCATGAGTTTCAGTTAAGAACGCTTTCTTTTGGTCTCCTCACTAGTTCCCAACTAGTTGTATGTTTGTTGCTAATATTCTCCCACTCTATCTTTTGAAAAATACATCTATTATTCTCGAAAGATAGCCTTATAAGCAACAAACAATTTTAGACTTATGATTGTGAAGGAAGAAGACATCGTATATTATATTCTTAATAGATGACTCTTTTGTTAAGAAATTATATTTTAGCTTCAAAGTAGACTAATCCTTATAAGTGTAGACACCTCATTTCTGCACCTCCCGCAAACCACCCGGTGATGATTGGGCCGCATGTTTGGTACGCGGAACGATTTATGACAGTTCGTAAGTTTATCGCCAAGTGATAGCTTAAATACTTGTGTCTACCTCATGGTCGTCATCTAGGTGTCATTATGGTCGTTTTGGCAGTAATTAGGGTACATTTGGAGTCCGGGTCAAAAACCGTCTTCATTTCCTAAAAACCGTCAAATCCCGAGTCAAAGTAATGTCGTTGTCTACCTAAAGTTAGGATGTCATAAAATGTTGAGCTTATATCTCATTTTGAGTCCCATGTCACTTCATTAGGCTAAACTTAAAGTTTACATTACAAAATGTGCATTTCATTTAGCTAAAATGACAACCCGACCTTTAGGCCCATTTTACGAGGTGATAACGACTTTTTTGGGTCAGGCCTATTTCACAGAAAGTTCTAGATCTTTCTTTTAACATTCCAACGCCACCAAAATCACCTTAATCTGAGTCTTGTAGAGAAAGTTATGCCTAAAATACGACATGCTGTCAAACGCGCTTTCTTGCGCAGGAGGAACCCGCTGAGGAAAGGACGCAGCAAGTGCTGCGCCTCTTCCAAGGGACGCAGTGCCTGCTGCGCCTTTTCCTCAAGGTTTTCTTTTCGTCCAAGTTTTCGTGTTTAACCTAAGTCGGTTGTTTCCGGATCTTTCTCTCCTTTCCTAAACCCTAATTCCGTGATTAGTATAAATAGAGACCTTCGGCCTCTCATATTTCTCACGCGAGTGTCCGCCCTTCTCTTCTCCCTTTGCATTCTAGACCACAATCTTACTTTTTGGCGTCTACGTGCTTGAACATTCGACCACGTAAGCTCGGATCTTTCTGAATACCAGCTTCGTTTTGCATGACCGACCAATTTGACCAACTCCACAATAATCAACTTTAATCAATCTATTTTAATTACTCTTACGAGGGCACCTTTGTCTACATTCGAGTCGAGCATCACTAATCGTTAACTTAGTTCATCTCGTTTCGTCAAATATGTAAGTCTGAGGGTGTAAATCTCTCTTTTATTTATTGTTATTCATTTATTGTAATCATATTGTAAGATTTGTGTCGAAAATACAATTAAAACCGATTTATAAAACCCTTTGTTTAAAACCCTTTTTACGGATTATCAGAGGACCACCGTCGAGAAAGGACGCAAAGAATCGCCGCGCTCTCTTCGTGAGGCCGCCATGCATTCTCTTCCTTTCTTCTTCCTTCGTCTTTCGTTGATTCGTTTATTTTTCTTTTGCTTTCATTCGTCCCTTGTTTTAATATAACAATCTGAACATAATAATTTGACATATAAATTGTTCATCATCATTAACATATAATTTATCATTAATTCCCGACTTAAATCCCAAGTAATTAATATTTGCGGGTTTTCGTCATTAAAGTCAATCCGGGTTGTAGAAATTCGATTCATTCATATTGAGTTTTTGGAATTCGATCTTTGATATATTCTTACCTATTTATTATCATGTCCATCATTAGTCCATCGTTAATTCATTGTATTTAGTCTAATTAATTTATAATTAATTAACCCTTTTTAATCTTGTAATAGTTAGTTATAATTAATTTCATCCATGTTTATTGCTTTCACGACCATTAATCACATGTAAATAATCTATTAATCAATTCCATCCGAGTAAATAATATTAATCAATCATTAAATCACCAATTAACGTTAACAACTTGCAATTCCGGCTTCACAGCCAGAACTGAGCCAAGGAACGGACGCAGCAAGTGCTGCGCCTCTTCCAAGGGACGCAGCTCTGTTGCGCCTGTTCCTGGTTGATTTCTGTCCCTGAACTCCCGTGTTGCTTTGACCTAGTTTATTAACTACGTATTTAATTAACTATTACTCGTATTATCACTTAATAATCTGTTCGTTTATTCATTTACTTATTCTTTCTCAAATTATTCGTTTTAAAAGTATTTTCGACATAAACCGTTATATCCGATGTAATTATTGTAATTTTCTTTATTGTATTATTATTGTATTTCTTTTATTATCGTATTGCTTGTATGTTCATATGTAATCAATCTAAATCTCTACTTCGACCCACTTGTATGTTAAATTAATTGTTCACCGACTTAGTCTAATCTTCACATGCTAGGATTAAAACGTTGGATGTTGCATTGCATGCATATAATCGACAGTATATCAAGTATAGACGATTTTCCCTAATCATTAGTAGAGGCCGCTATCGAGGCGGGCGAGATTAGGTGTTCGATCAAAAGAGCTTCCTAATACGTACCCTCACCCCTTACTCCAGATCTCTGTGAACATCCGTGTTCATTGGCATCCACGAGAGTCATTCTAGACATAGAATGCTAAGGGTAACGAGTTCTTGGTGTTCATGTCACTACTTTGTGTCTTGACATGGCACGAGGTATTCGAACGGTTTCCAATTTTCCACAATAAATTGGTGGCGACTCCACAAATGCAAACGCTTGTTTCCCAAGCGCCCCCGTGGCCCATGTCCACAGTTTGGCGACTCCGCTGGGGATAATACACTTACGTGTAGCCAAAAGGGTGAAACTTGAACAAGGTTAGGGAATAGTTGTACAAGACAATTATCGGTTTTCATAACTCGGTCTTCCTAGATCGTTTATTCGGCCTTCTTAGGCCCAACCCAACCAATTCGACCAATCGTCCCGTCTAAACAGTCCTAATTCTTATTTGGGCCTAAGGATGGATAGCAATTGACGTCATCCATACCATGGTACTTACTCTTGTTTGTATCAAGGGCTTTCACTACTTGAGGAAATGTGTAACACCCCGTAATTTCAGACCGTTATTATATTGCGGAAGTAATTTATTAATCAAGTTGAATTTAATATTAATGTATTTGAAGTAATAATAATTCAATGAAGTATAATTCTATTATATTTTGAAGTAAAGTATTTATTTTGATAGTTTTGAAATGTTTAAAAATAGTTTAAACCATATAAAAACCTTTTATTTCGAAATAAGGGTATATCGGGGAAAATGGCAATTCTTGTGAAAATTGGGCAAACGATTTTGGAAATGGGTCATATGAGTACTCAATCTTCTTGTAAGCTCATGTTTAAGCACTTTGGCATTGTCGGAATTTGCATTTGACAAACGGTTCTAATTATCGTCGTAACGAGCCAAAACCGACTAATGAAATTTCGCCAAATTCCCGCTCCTTTCCCCCTTTCCACGGCACACCTCCTCTTCCTCCTTCCTATTTCTTCCTAGGACTTCCTTTGTTCTTCTTTTGTTCCTTTTGACCAAAATCCACAAAAAAAAAAAAAAAAACAAATAATCTTACAATCGTAATTTCATCATAACTTCTTCGTTTCTAGTCCGATTTTCGCAAAATTTATATTTTCGGAATCCTCTCTTCAAGATCTACATCCTAGTATGTTTTAATTCCAGTTTTCATTATGTCGATTTAAGATGATTTTGGGCATAATTTCGGTTTTAGTGATTATTGTTGTGTTTTTGTTGTTTTTAATAGGTGAAGATTATGAGGATGATATAGGAGACTCTTATATAGTAGAGGATGATGGGTAGCTACTGTTTTTAGGGTTTTCTCAAGGGTTATTTGCCTTTTTCTAGCTTAAGGTAACATATTTCGAGTTACTCGACGAATTAATGTCACATTCTTTGCTTTTTGTATGATTTTGTGATTGTTATTTGAGTGGTTTATTTCACATGAAAATATGGGTTAAATTCATGTCTTTTGCATGTTTAAGTTCACATATTAGTATGGAAATGAAATGGGAATGTTTAATTGATGCTTAAAACGGTGTTAAAATGAACAAAAACGGAGAAACGGAGGTATTGGGGGTGGCGGCCCGAAAGAGCCGCGAGGCCCACAGCGACCAGGTTGGCCCGGGTCGGCCCGTTGCGTGTTTTCGCGATTTTGCATGCGTTGTTCGTCGTTTCGGGTTTATTAATGTTATATTTAGTATAAGTAACATATGGGTAATCTTTTGAAATAAATTATGTTAGTAGTAAATATAATGTTGATGGTAAAATTATGTTTATATTGGTAGTTTGCACATGTTAGGATAGTTTATGATATGAAATTGTAACGAATAGGCTTAAAATGAATTTTATAGCGATAATTACAATATTTGGATGATTATGCCGAAAACTGAGCCCTTAGTCCCTTTGACTGAATCGATGTCAGTCAATTGTGTGATTGGTCAGCCGCGATTTAACCCGTACCTGTCGCAGGGCTGGGGTTGCGGGTAAAAATTCGGTTGGATGACATTTTTGTGTGAAATGGATAATTGGCCTTATTCTTGTTTTAGGCCATTCATTATGTTTTTATTTCACATGTGTTGTTGGTTGATTTGAATGGTTTCTTATATTGTAAAAACGGCCCTAGATTCCCTGAAACCTTTAATATTGTTAATATTGCTTGAAATGGAACTAGTATTGAATACTTCTTGCAGGTTGGTTTCTCATTCTTACAGTTTGGGTAATTGAATATATAAAGGTTATGAGTACCATTAATATTGACGATTTTGTTGTTGGCCAGCTGCTTATACGTAGGGTATTGTTGTGTTTGTCATAGATAGGTCTTTATAGTCTTTGACGAGTGTATGTTCACTGCTCAATAGCCTTTGTGTTCCTGACTTGGTGGGTTTATATCCAAGTTGGGGCATGACCTCGTTACTTATTTTGAGAGTAAGTGGTCAGCTTAAGTACTAGCCAACCCTTTGGTGGACTCCTTAGGGTACTCACTTTGTTTTTAAAAAAATTGTGGGTCTTGGGTGCGGTGGTGTGTATCCGCATGTCTAGGTCTGCGCAGATTTAGGACTAGGGTTGTGTTGTGTCTTGGCCATGTTTTGATAGAACCTCTGAGCCAAGATACCGGTTCGATTACCTTCCCTACCTCGTGGTATAGACTCGAGTTACAGAGTGACTATTGACGGTGCTAAGAACTTATGCCTGTCTTTGATATATTGCCCTTTCTTGTATGGTGATTTTATGAATTGTAATAGGTGAGATGCAAGCCGGTTACAATTGATAAAGTTTGGATTACTGCTTGTTATATGTTTCACATGATAGTTAATTTGGTCAGTTTAGTGTTCATATGTTGAATATTCGATAATTAGTTTATTTATGATGTTGTTTATATGTTATATTACATGTTACATTAAATATGACATTTCGTGGCTGGGAGGACTCGAAGTTACTCCCCACTGAATTGTGGCTTTCGTGTTTGTATAAAATGCGATTGACAGGTTGATGATGATTAGATGGGGTACACGGACGAGCTAGTGAGCAAAAAAAACCTTGGACTTAGTTTGGTTATATTTTGTAGTAAACCTTTAAACATTTGGTTGTGTTTATATTTTGAAGGGACATATGTCTCCCTCTCTTACATTGGTTTGTATCACGTTATTCTCGTGACTTTAGCTATGTTATGTAAATTAGTTTGTTAGTATTTGCAGGTTTTGGCACTCTTCATTTGGAAATGTTTGTGAATGGTTTAGAAAAGTTTTTAAAACTACAGGTTTTATCTAGTTGAACCAATTACAAACATATCCTGTCAGTTTTTCTGTAGAATTTACGTGTTTATTTAACGCTAAAAATGAGGGTGTCACAAAATGGACTAGGAATCGGCCTTACTCTTGTTTGGTACGAGCCTCTCCACAGACTTCGGGTTTGATTGTTCGGTATGGCAACTCACCCTTTAAACCAAAACCCTTCTAAATGCACTCAGCATCCTATTATAATGCTTGTATATTGTTTGTACCATACGTGATCACCCTTTTCTAAACAAAACCATGGCGATTTTTGTAAAAATTCAAAATCCTTCTGTAACATGTAAAAATTTCGAACATGGTCCAAAATAGCGCAAAATAAGCCTAAACTCTGTCCAAATATTGAGTTAAACTTCGGGCCTAATACCCATTTCAAAACCAGTACAAAAAAACAAGTCCAAAAAAAAACGTAAAAAAAAAAAAAAAACAAAAAAAAAAAACGTAAAAAAAAAAGAGTCCAAAAAAAGAACGTTTTAATCAAAATATTTTCGAATCGTGTAAATGTGAATATGTAAATTCAATTGGGCTAAGTTAGAGTCAAAATTCAAACGACTGTTGTCCTAGTCGGAACTCTGTCATGTCATAAACCCGTCTCACTTTATATTTTGGGTCTTTTCAAATTCAAGTCAAGTCCTAAGGCGTCACGCCGTCATTTTGGACTCCCTACCCCAATTCAGTTAGGATCTAAGCATTTTCGACACCTCGAGTCACACGTTTCGAGGCTCAACACACGAGTCTCAATGGGCCTCATATTTGAGTCTAAACTACAACAGTCTTCTTAACACCTATAAGCAAACCTCGAGTCCAGGATCAACACATGTCGTCAGTCCCGTCTGTAAGGTCAACCACATAAATGTCACTCTGTCAAAGTCAACACTCGAGTCTAAAATTATAGTCAAGCACCGTGAATTCAAACACGAGAAGTCGCTCACGACATTTCACGAATTCACAAGTCAAGTCTATATTTATCATCTAATCCCTTCCTTAGTTTGTTGCCTTAGTATGCGTGATCCCATGTCGAATCGAGTTGTAATGCGCGTCATTTCTATCGAGTAGGAATCCGGCAAGTTCCGCCAGTCAGCAAGGTCACGAAGGAGTTCAAGCCACCATCACCGTGTCTCTACAAGATGTTTATGCCATGGTCCTACGAGTTCAAGCTACAGTGGAAAATTTGAGCATTCGCGTCCTTTCCCTCGAGAATGGAGTGGTGGAAAAGAACACACCACCTAGAGAAACCTCTAGTCTAGGTCGTCCAAAGCTTACCTCTTGCAATAACCATCGTCCTAGAAAGTCGAAAACAGCTGAAAGGAAACCTGGGAGGCATCAAAGGGTGCTCACCGATTTAGGCATGTCTTATGCCGATGCTTTGAAGAGACTTTCTACCCAAGGCAAGCTACATCCAATAGGGCCGACTCCGGATCCACCATTAGAGAAACAGGTGAACCTCTGGAAGGGCAACAAATACTGCTTATATCACCAAGGTAGAGGTCATGATATTGAAGAGTGTTTTCTCTTGAAACACACCATCCAAGATATGATCGAAGAGGGCAAGCTTCCTAAGCCACCTTCTGTCGAGCAATCCAAGAAAATCGACCCTCTTGGGTCTAATATCATTAAACATGACAGAGAATCATCTCTAGACTGTTCTCATCTCCTCAATCCTCGTGATGACGAAGAGATCAACGTGCTCGAAGATGACGATATCCAAAGTGGAATGCTCATGCTTTCCATTGCCTTCTACAATAAATTTTACAAAGTAGAAGGAGCCATTGATACTCTAAACTCTCGAGTTTCCAACATGGAGAATCAATTTGCTGAAATGGACAAGAAGCTTGATGCCCAACTTCTCAAAATGAAAAGTGTCCAGACAAACCCTCAACTTGACAGTCCTAAGGAGAAAGCAACAAGTGGACAATCCATTCCTAGTTCTTCTCATCCAAGGATCAAAATCAACAAAGGCAACCTTATGGAACCTTCATCAAAGAAACCTAACAACTCTCCAAGGTCATTTACAAAGGCTTCCGAAAAGAAGGGCACGCCTCCTAGTAAATTTACCAACATTGGTATTAGATACGCCGATGCCCTTCAGAGACTCATGGAACAACGAATGTTGAAGCCTATAGGACCTACGCCTAACCCAGAGAAAAAATCCAAGTTATGGTATGAGAACGCCTACTACAAATACCATAGAGGCAAAGGGCATGATACAGAGAAATGTTACAAATTAAAACATGTCATTCAGGATATGATCGAAAACGGGAAGTTGTCCCTCTCAACTTTTAACCCACAAGGTAGCTTAGGCAATCCTCATGGATATACCACTTATCAAGAAACTCTTCTTGACTGTTATCCTTCCAATGTTCCCAATGATGAGGATGAGGTGCTCAAATGGGTGAATGCTCAAAGCCAGATGCCGAAGCCAGTTGTTAGAAAAGAAAATGTTCAAGCATGGGCCGATGATTACGAGTCTGGATCTAAGATCGCGTCAAAGTCCGAGTCCGAGTCCGAGTCTTAGGCTTTCTATCCCATAATTTTTCTAATATCTTTCTTTATGTCCATTTCTATTCCTAGTGACAACCTAGGGGCTGTCCCACGAGTCACATGTCTTCTTGAGTCTATGTTAAATATTTTCATTTCAATAAAGGTATAATTTTCAATCCACGTGTTCTATCCTGTCTCTTCCTTTACCCTTTTCCTGTGACAACAAGAATTTATTTGAGATATTTAAAAACAAACAACAACAACACTTGACAGTCGATGTGAGTGCACTTATATGATGTTCCATTCTATGTTGTAGAGGACCTGAAACTCCGTGTTCTTTCTTTACCTATTCCATGTCTGGCAATAGAAACCACAATATAACCCTAGTTTAGCACGAGCCTATCTCTAGAGATTCTAGGACAAATCCAGACCATCTCCCTTGTTAACGATCCATGACGGAAGGCAAGCCCATTCCCCACAATAAACAACCCGTGTTACTAAAAACCAACCCATTTCACACCAAAGGTGCTAGTCTGACCCAAATCCATGGTAGCAAGCAAATCCAAGACGATACGAGCCATGATCAAAGGCAAAGGCTCAATCAAGAGGAATGACCAAGATCAATATCCAAGACAAAAGAGTCAAAAGAAGAAGGCTCAATCAAGCAAGCCAATGTCAATATCCAAAGTCAAAGTTATCTTCAAAAATCTGAGCAAAATCCGAGATATATTCTAGACCAAGAATCCGAGTCTGAATCAAGAACAAACTTAAAATCAAATAAGAAATACTGCTGAAGTCTATAAAGAATCAAGACACCAATCAAGATGGTCATCTAGCACCCTCACTTAGCTTTTCACACATCATACACCCTAAGTCCTTCTCGAGACCGTTATAAGGAGATAGTTAGGAATTTTGAGAAGCTTCTCAAGCTCGTCAAATATACCCATCCTTTAGGGCCCAGACATGGAAACTTGAACCCACATCATTTTAACCTACCTTTTTGTGCTCAGGCTACATCAAGCCAAGAGACTCCATTTCCAAGCCATATTACAAGCCATAATCCTATCAAGCCTTAACTCCACAAAATCAAGCTCCAGAGATTTGTTTCATCAAAGCCTCTTATTACCGAGCTCCACATTCCAAATATCCAATCCAGTTTCACCTTGACCCAGACACGGAGTCTTCGAATACTTTGCTAGCTAGAATGGGACATACCCATATCATCTTTAGGGTCCACTAAGTGTGCTCACATGACAAGGAAATTTTTACAAAATTAATTATACCTCTTTGGTCTATGATCAGAGGGAGTTATCTTAAATCGATTCTTCGAGTCACCAAAGGAATATTACCCTTGTGACCTATGCACTTTAAGGTCCTGACAACATAGCTTAGGCACACACCTGAACTACGAGCATGGTTTGATTTCACCTTTTCATGTGGATACGTAGGCAGTCTTTTCTTGCACAAGAAGGATACAACCACAACATCCAAACAAAATTAACCAAACCTCAGAACTACGATCTGGTTTGATTTCACTTCACGTGGATACGTAGGCAGTCCTTTGTTATACAAGAAGGATACAACCACAACACCCAAACAAAATTAACCAAACCTCAGAACTACGATCTGGTTTGATTTCACTTCACGTGGATACGTAGGCAGTCCTCAAGGACACAACCATCCCCACTTGTAACTTTCAATCTCAATTATCAACCACCTCAACCATCAACTTTCAACCTCTATTTCAACCTTCCAACCTCAATTAACATCTCTTCCACAACCAACACCTCTATACTGGGGGCTCATTCTTGTCGCCCAATCTCCTTTTTACCAAATTCCAGAGCCATCTTCTCATCCTGGGGGCTTCTCTTCCAAGATGCCACCCTTCCTTTATTCCTTTCTCATCTGAGTCTAGCTAGTACTCGGTCCGGACAATGACAAAGATCTTAGATCAATTCTCCAAGTCATCGTGCCTCAAGAGGGGTCTCTTTTACAACAAATGGTGGTGAAAGAAGTCTAAATAGACAGCTGATCCATGGCTCATGCCCTGCCTTTATATGCCTTCATCATTCTTGAAATTCTTATACCTTTGGAACTGATACGCATTGTCACCCACACTTGGCTAGGGGTTGCGCATACTTAAACAAAGTCTGTCAAAGTCATCCCTGTGTCGCGTCAAATCTAAGTTAGTGTCGCGTCAGTCCAAGCTAAGTCTATATTTTTGCGTCCGTATAAGGTCTACGCCGCGTCAGTCACGTGTCTAAAGCCCATTTGAATATGCATAACGCATTACAAACGACAAATTTCTTTGAGCAAGTTGTAAACAATTTTATAAAGAAACGACTTTTGCAAAACCTATGTGTTTCCTCATTCGAGGTCCATGTGATAATTGCTTACGTTCATATATTAGATTGCATTCTTGTGTGGCTACTAACCATGTAGGTAAGTATCAGAAGCAATACTTTATCAAGACTTCACTTGCAACAATGAGCGGATTTTATATGACGATGTTCGACACACCTCAATAATCCCCAGCAAGAGTTCACTGTTCTTCTCGAGACATGGAGATTCAACCACAATAATCACCCAACGAGAATTTGCTTGAGGATAGAGACAGGCAGATTCCCCAAAATCATCGTTTTATTCCCCAGTGAGAGTTTGCTTGAGGACAGAGACAGGCAGATACCCCCAGGCGATCCTTCATCCCTTTAGGTAATCCTTTTCAGGATAAACCTTCATATCTTTTAGGTAACCCTTTTCAGGATAAACCTTCATATCTTTCAGATAACCCTTTTCAGGATAAACCCTTCAGACCTTCCAGAAACTTACCTTAATCTTTCAGACAACCCTTTAGATAACCTTTGGGATAGTCTTTCCTTCAGCCTTCCTCCCTTAAGATAATCCTTTATTTCTTCAGACACTTCAGGATAATCCTTTCAGTAACCTTCAGATAACCCCTTTTCAGTTAAGTCCCCTTTCAGCCCTTTAGAGAGAATTGTCCTTCAGCCTTTCCTTTAGTGAGAGATAGCCTTGAGTCGCCTTCTAAGTGTTAAGAAGTTTCTTCGTAATCCTGTGACCCCTAATGCCTTCAGACACCAAGTTATCTTCAGACCAAAGAGTTTTGCCGAAGCGTCTTCAGTCCCGTTTCACCCAAGGGTATCTCAGGTATGGTCTCTTCTTATGGCTGGAGAGCCTCCTTACGTAGTCTAATGGAATTTAAACGACCCTCCCCGATAGTCGACAGACTCTAAAATGTTCCCGACGACAGTTCCTTGGCTCAGACCCCTTGATCCACCTCGCGTCGCCATAGTCGTCAGGTTGTAATCTTCGATTGACCTGATGGCTATACTTTGACTTTCGCTTTGTCCAAGCCTCTGTCAAAGTGGGGGCTCTGTAGACACCTCATTTCTGCACCTCCCGCAAACAACCCGGTGATGATTGGGCCGCATGTTTGGTACGCGGAACGATTTGTGACAGTTCGTAAGTTTATCGCCAAGTGATAGCTCAAATACTAGTGTCTACCTCATGGTCGTCATCTAGGTGTCATTACGGTCATTTTGGCAGTAATTAGGGTACATTTGGAGTCCGGGTCAAAAACCGTCTTCATTTCCTAAAAACCGTCAAATCCCGAGTCAAAGTAATGTGGTTGTCCACCTAAAGTTAGGATGTCATAAAATGTTGAGATTATATCTCATTTTGAGTCCCATGTCACTTCATTAGGCTAAACTTAAAGTTTACATTACAAAATGTGCATTTCATTTAGCTAAAATGACAACCCGACCTTTAGGCCCGTTTTAAGAGGTGATAACGACTTTTTTGGGTCAGGCCTATTTCACAAAAAGTTCTAGATCTTTCTTTTAGCTTTCCAATGCCACTGAAATCACCTTAATCCGAGTCTTGTAGAGAAAGTTATGCCTAAAATACGACAGGCTGTCAAACGCGCTTTCTTGCGCAGGAGGAACCCGCTGAGGAAAGGACGCAGCAAGTGCTGGGCCTCTTCCAAGGAACGCAGTGCCTACTGCGCCTTTTCCTCAAGGTTTTCTTTTCGTCCAAGTTTCCGTGTTTAACCTAAGTCGGTTGTTTCCGGATCTTTCTCTCCTTTCCTAAACCCTAATTCCGTGATTAGTATAAATAGAGACCTTCGGCCTCTCATATTTCTCACGCGAGTGTCCGCCCTTCTCTTCTCCCTTTGCATTGTAGACCACGTTCTTACTTTTTGGCGTCTACGTGCTTGAACATTCGACCACGTAAGCTCGGATCTTTCTGAGTACCAGCCTCGTTTTGCATGACCGACCAATTTGACAAACTCCACAATAATCAACTTTAATCAATCTGTTTTAATTCCTCTTACGAGGGCACTTTCGTCTACATTCGAGTCGAGCATCACTAATCGTTAACTTAGTTCATCTCGTTTCATCAAACATTTAAGTCTGAGGGTGTAAATCTCTCTTTTATTTATTGTTATTCATTTATTGTAATTATATTGTAAGATTTGTGTCGAAAATACAATTAAAACCGATTTCTAAAACCCTTTGTTTAAAACCCTTTTTACGGATTATCAGAGGACCACCGTCGAGAAAGGACGCAGCAACTGCTGCGCCTCTTCGAAGAGACGCAGTACCTGCTGCGCCTCTTCGTGAGGCTGCCGCAGTTCCTACTTCCTTTCTTCTTCCTTCGTCTTTCGTTGATTCGTTTATTTTTCTTTTGCTTTCATTCGTCCCTTGTTTTAATATAACAATCTGAACATAATAATTTGACATATAAATTGTTCATCATCATTAACATATAATTTATCATTAATTCCCGACTTAAATCCCAAGTAATTAATATTTGCGGGTTTTCGTCATTAAAGTCAATCCGGGTTGTAGAAATTCGATTCATTCATATTGAGTTTTTGGAATTCTATCTTTGATATATTCTTACCTATTTATTATCATGTCCATCATTAGTCCATCGTTAATTCATTGTATTTAGTCTAATTAATTTGTTTAGTTTATTAATTTGTAATTAATTAACCCTTTTTAATCTTGTAATAGTTAGTTATAATTAATTTCATCCATGTTTATTGCTTTCACGACCATTAATCACATGTAAATAATCTATTAATCACTTCCATCCGAGTAAATAATATTAATCAATCATTAAATCACCAATTAACGTTAACAACTTGCAATTCCGGCTTCACAGCCAGAACTGAGCCAAGGAACGGACGCAGTAAGTGCTGTGCCTCTTCCAAGGGACGCAGCTCTGTTGCGCCTGTTCCTGGTTGATTTCTGTCCCTGAACTCCCGTGTTGCTTTGACCTAGTTTATTAACTACGTATTTAATTAACTATTACTCGTATTATCACTTAATAATCTGTTCGTTTATTCATTTACTTATTCTTTCTCAAATTATCCGTTTTAAAAGTATTTTCGACATAAACCATTAAATCCGATGTAATTATTGTAATTTTCTTTATTGTATTATTATTGTATTTCTTTTATTATCGTATTGCTTGTATGTTCACATGTAATCAATCTAAATCTCTACTTCGACCCACTTGTATGTTAAATTAATTCTTCACCGACTTAGTCTAATCTTCACATGCTAGGATTAAAACGTTGGATGTTGCATTGCATGCATATAATCGACAGTATATCAAGTATAGACGATTTTCCCTAATCATTAGTAGAGTCCGCTATCGAGGCGGGCGGGATTAGGTGTTCGATCAAAAGGGCTTCCTAATACGTACCCTCACCCCTTACTCCATATCTCTGTGAACATCCGTGTTCATTGACATCCACGAGAGTCATTCTAAACATAGAATGCTAAGGGTAACAAGTTCTTGGTGTTCATGTCACTACTTTGTGTCTTGACACGGCACGAGGTATTCGAACGGTTTCCAATTTTCGACAATAAATTGGTGGCGACTCCACAAATGCAAACGCTTGTTTCCCAAGCATCCCCGTGGCCCATGTCCACAATAAGGTAAAGGATCGGACTCATATCCATGTCATATACAATCTTAAGGTCTTAAGCCCTCCCATATCTCGTATGGAGTCTTATAAGTGGTCTCAAGTCATAGTTATAAGTGATGTAGCCAATTGGTTTATAAAATTTCCCCTTTTAGAGTTCAAATAACTCTTTTTGACTTTATAATCATTCTTTCTTATATCATATAAGATGTGATATTAAGTCACAAAAGCATAAGTGAGAATTAAATTCATGGCTTATGAACTAATTACAATTATCCCATCGTTGTAATTCTTTTATGATTAGTTTAAGTCAACATAATTTATGTTTTGATATGAAAGGTGTATAATGACAAGTTTTAGAACGAAAAATTTCCATAAACCGAGTGACTTGGGTTGCAAACCGAGCCACTAAAATTCAAATACAACTTCTTGCCCTTGAAAACAAAAGGAAATAAACTAATTTCCATGTCTAACTAGGAAATTAAAAGAGTTCTAAAATAACAAGTTCAAAATACAATAATAAAACGAAGACTATCAAAATAAAGGCCAAGCTTCCATAGGTCTTCTACTATGGGCGGCTACTTTAGCTTCCCTTGAAGAGCCTCCTTAGGCTTGCTTGTCTTTGCCTTTGTCTTTGCTCGGATGCCCTTAAAAACAAGTTAAAAGGGGTAAGAATCACAACTTGTATCCAAATACCAAAGTTGAGATTGAAATTCAAAACATAAATGATAGGGAGAATTTTATTTATTACCTACTGGAATAATCTTTCCATCTTTGATATCTCCAAGATACTTCGGGCAATTCCTCTTCCAATGTCCTATGCCATTACAATAATGGCATTTGTCTTCGGAAGTAGCACCCCTTTTAGAAGAGCTTTTCTCAATTGCTTTTCCTTTTCCTTTGAAGGAAGTGGGTTTCTTGCTCTTATTAGCACTCCTCTTAAATTTCCCTTTGCTCTTGTTGTTAATTGCGAGCATATCCTTGGTTGAGCTAACATTAAGACCCATATCTCTCTCGGCTTGCACAAGCAATTTGTGCAATTCATGGAGAGAAGTCTTCATATTTTGCATATTGTAGTTTACCCTAAACTGCACATATGCTTTGACTTTGTTCAAGGAATGTAAAACTCGGTCTATAACGAGTTGTTCGGGAATGTCAACCCCTTGGATCTTAAGAGTCTCAATAAGCTCAATCAATTTGAGCACATGAGGGCTAACCTTTGGCCCTCTTTGATGTTGATTTCGAAAAATGCGGAGGCCGCCTCATATTGGATGATCCTAGGAGCTTGCGAAAACATTGTCACAAGCTTGGTGTAGATCTCATAGGCCGTGCTCATCTTAATAGCACTCCTTTGGAGATCGGGTTCCATAGAGAAAATCAAGACGTTCTTGATAGCGGCCGACTCTTTTAGGTAGGCCTCATAGGCTTCCCTTACGGCGGCGGTTGACCTAGTAGTAGGTGTGGTGGGAGCGGCTTCGGTAAGGTAACGAAGCTTGTCGTCACCTTCCGCGGCCAAACGGAGTTGTGCATCCCAATCGGCAAAGTTAGATCCATTCTTTTCAAGTTTACATCGATCCATAAAGGATCGGAGCCAAGAAGCATTGGGGAGTGGTGGAGCATTTGCGCTAGTTGATGCGGATGAAATTGGAGTTGTCATTGCTAATTAATCAAATTGACTACAAAATAGAAAATGAAGGAATTATAAACATTTATTGTCTTAAAACTTGTAAATATTTTAAACAAGTTTAACATTTATATAGTGACCTCTACCCAACTATAATAAATGATTCCGAGATCCATCTTTATACAAATATGGGAACGGGGAAATCGATACATCCCATACTTATACAAATTTGGTGAATTAACTCTTTAATTGATTCTACTTTAGAACTCTCGGTCGATGTTTTTCATAAAACCCATGTCTAGCCCCGGAACATAAGATTAGTCATAATATCCCGTTGAGACCAACCAAATTTCGCGTGTAATAACGTTTTATTACCCCACTTACCCAATGATAAATGAAGGCACCTTGGGAAAACCGAACCTACCCCAAATGTCACGGGGATTCATGGGTCCTACTATTTGGTAAAGCTAATCTCAATTTTAAATTAGTGAGAGGTCATGTCAATTTATTATCTATCAATTTTAAGTGAGCTAAAAGTCGAATTATCGATAATTTAATTGACACGGTCGAAAACGATATGATATACATGTGTTGTTATGGCGATTTGGCAATGCATGCAACATATTAAAAGAAATGCAAAGCAAATAATAAATTCCTAGTATGTCCATCCTAAAATAGAAAATAAAATAATCTATTACAAATTCGGAAACCAACTCCTTTGGTCCCTTGAATCTTCAAGTGGCACGCCTCCCAAGAACACCGTCTTCGTCGGAACGCCTTTCCGAATGGCACCGTCTTGAAGGAACTTCGGAATTACAAATAATAATAAAATACATAGCTATTCCTATTATACATTTGTAATATGAAAAACTAGTAAAAATAAAAGTGATACGAGATCACATTAAATTACAACCGAATCAATATCCCCTTACATTACGAGTAATATCGATTAAAACTAAGGCCATACTAAGATAAAATTATATATTTCAAAATTACATAAATAAAATATGACATTCAACAATGAAATATGCAGCATTATAATATGTGTCTATCATGCCAAATTATGTGCCAAATCGCCCTATTTAACTTATATCGATCATATAACCCGGTTTCATGGAAATTCACGACTTTTAACTTATTAAAATCGTAAATTAATACTAAAATATAATTTTAGTCCAAGTTAATTATCCTAACATTCTTAGGTCTCAAAAATTAGTCATTACTCAATTTTTGACAATAATTCAACTTGACATAATTTTATGCTCATTTTGGACCTAAAATCATAATATTTATGAAATAAATCCAAATTAAATTACAATAATTTCAAAATTTGAATTTTAAATTTGTGAACATTCTGGAATATATCCATGACACTCATAATGTCAAAAATCATGGTTAAAATTTTTGAATTTATTTCGAGAAAAATGCAGTTGCGATTTATCGGTTTTATCAAATAAAACATCTAAAGTATACAAAAACTAATCTAATCAATTTTACAACTTTAGATCTGATAAGTAGGATATAAATGCAACCTAAAATAATTTTCTAATGTCATGTAATTTGTTTTAGCTATTTTCGCTAAAATAGTCACTATTTGTTTTTTTTTTTTTTTGGTGAAATGTAAGTTCTTATTAAAATCAAAGTAGTCTATTACAAACTACTCACACCTATTAACTTAAACACAGCTACATTAAAAGTTTACATTGGTAGCCTGTCCTGTGCAAAGTTGCTGCACTCTACTCTGAACTAATCTCATAATCTACTCGATGACAACATTAGGATTACATAAAACCGCATTTAGTCTAGTAGAATTACTTTGCTGCCATATGTGATAGTAAACGGCCATGACAGCAAACAAACAAGTCTTCTTCTGTATGTCAGACCAGCTCCTCCTGCCAATCCATATGATTGCATTACCAGTAGGCACAGGAATCTGGAGTCTCGTGCAAACACCTGTGAGAACAAGCTGCCCATACTGGCAGTGCTGCAGTAAATGAACCACGGTCTCCTGAGCAACATGACAAATACAGCAGCTATCATCAGTTGTAATCCCATGGCGAAATAATTTGTCCTTGACATTGAGGGCATTCTTGAAGATTAACCAACAGTGAAAACTATGCTTTGGTAACATCCACTTATGCCAAATCAATTTAGCCCAACCAACCTTCTGCTCTCTGTGTCTCAGCCAAATCAATTAAAATAGTCACTATTTATGTTATTTTTACTCTAAAAATTTATAAATCATGAAAAATGAATCAAGTTTATCTTAAATTTTACACACAGTGAATAAAATTGCATGTGACAACATATTAAAATTTCATAGCTTGTTTCGAAGTTTAACTACTTTTAACCATTTTACCTCCATTTAATCCATTTTTATCTCACAAAAATCTTAAATCATGCAAAATAAATCAAATTTATACGAAATTTTACATACAATAAGTAAAATATGCATGTGAGGTCATATAAAAATTTCAAGGTCAGAAACTAACTTTAACTATTTTTAGCATTTTAAATACCATTTTAATCAATAAAATGTAATAAAATCACTAAAAATCATTAAAATGAACAATAAAATACCATAAATCATAAAAATGACCTAAATACATTTTAGTACCAGAATATACGACATGCATTACGATTTCGTAGCTTTATCTAATAAATCATAAATTTTTAGTTTTAATTAAGTTACTAATAACTCGAAAAAACTATAAATCGATTATGCATGCAACATCCTATCTCTGATACCCATTGTTAGGTTCATATACCTATTATTAGACTTTTCTAATGGTGAACTAATTAACATTTTAATATGAGTTCTAAAGATCTAGTGCATGCATAACTAAATAAGAAATAAAATAAGAAAACAATGGTTCTTACATTTTTTTTGGTTCGAAAATGAGGACACAAATAAGGACATCTTCCTTATTTGTTCTTGAGCTTAAGTATTATGGATGATCCTCCAAAATCGCAAGTATTGAGATCCTCCTCTTGTTGCACCCAAAACAAGACCCTTAAATCGAATATACTAATTAACTAGATTAGTATATGAGAAGCCCTTAATAATTCTAATAAATTTGTATTACTACACTAGTAATAATATGTAGTAATATTAGAATATTGATGAACAAATTTAATATATGCTAAAAACTTATTTTTAGAGAGAGATGAGAGAAAAAGATAAGAATGATATGAAATTGTATGGAAGGATTAATATAGAGAACAATTTCTCTATATGAGAAAAGGGGGAGCCGGTGGTGTGGGGAAGGAAGGCCAATGCATGGCCTTCATGCTTATTCTTTTGTTCTTCACAAGAATTGTAGGTGTAAGGCTACTCCAAAATAGGTTATGATTGTGTTTTATAAATCAATTAAATAAAACACCCACTAACCTATAATCCCTCCAATATTTCGGTCATTATAGATAAAGTGGACTTCCATTTTATTTTGTCAATTTGTCATTTGTCACACAATATGTCAGATGTAGCATGTAACATGTTATTAATTAAATTAATGCATATTTATCTAATAAATATCATTATATACATTAATTAAATTACATATTGATGCGTGTCATTTATATGATGTTTTACACCCTATTTTACACGCATTTCAGAGCTCATTTGTGTAGTTTATGCTACTATTTTCTCTATTTCCGTCTACTTTTGTGTTTTTGTGTAATATTGCAGAAATGTGAAGAATTCAGCGGGAAATGAGCCAAATCCGCCCCCGAGTACTTGACATATTATTTAACATGAAGTATTTACTCGGGAAGCGAACTTGGTGCGCGTATCGAGGCCCGAAAGACGAATTTACGAAGCTTTTGGAGCCAAGTACCTGTTGAAGTGGTCGATAGACCGATGCTCTTGGTCGATAGACCAGAGTGCGATTGTCAGAAGCTACTGTACAGCGAGGGTTGGTCGATCGACCGGTCTCAGTGGTCGATCGACCGTTAATTTAATCTGACGCGGAAATTAAAAGGACGTGAATTAGAAAGCCCAATGTAATTAGGTTTTAGGAATAAAAGTTACGTAAGACTATCTATATAACGTAACTCTAGGTTTCAGAAGAGCATGAGAGAACTTTAGGGAAATAATTAGGGTTCAATATCAAGTTTAGCATTAGATTTCATAATCATTCAATACAATTTACTTTCGTTAATAAAGTTCGTACCTTCGGATTCTTCTTCCTGCTTTCATTCGGTAATTTACATTCCTTGATTTCAGTTTGCTTTTAATTCTTCCATAGTTAGAATTGCTAGTTTAGATTTCCCAAAGCCAAATTATCGTTTCATGACAGTTATTTATTTAGTTAATTCGATTATGAATTCTATTGTTTTATTTGTTAATTTCATTGCTGTTATTATTTTCAGTATGAGTAGCTAAAACCCTTCGTGCTAAGATGTAGGGGACCTATAGTGTAGACGGCGTAGAATAGGTCAACCTGAATCGCGTCATGGTCGATCGACTGCCTTGCACGGTCGATCGACCGACTCCCGTGAGATCAACTCCGTCTTAATTAATTTAATTGCTATATTTAACGAATCGAGTGCACGCGACTAGTTGAATATTTAGGAATTGACCGACCCGATAGATCGAAAGATAGGGGAGGGAAATAGACTACTTAATTAAGACGGCTAAATTAATAAGATCGAGAGATAAGTTAATTTAGGCTTTTAAGAATCACTTTTCAGGACGAGAGTCAGTACTAGTGATATTAGGGACCCGTAGCTAGATCGAAAGATGCTACCTGTTAAGAATGGACCGAGAGGACTTCTTATTTTCCCATCTTACGTGATTATTTCAGACTTAGTTAGGATACTGCCGTCGAAACTACAGTGAATCGACCATCTTAGCACCCTTTTAATATTTGTTTTCATCCATTTTCTTTAATCACTCATTTATTTGTTTCAAGTTTAATTTTAATTTGATTGCCTTTAGTCATAGAACTATTCAAATCAAACCCCCTCATAACTGTTACTCTTGACTGAAATTAGACAACTAATAATTACATCGCCTCTCTGTGGTTCGACCCTGACTGCCACTAGCTATAGTAGTAGTTTGGATTATAAATTTATCTTTGATACTCTACGACGGTATCAAATTTTGGCACCGTTGCCGGGGATTACTGATTGGAATGGTACCGAGATCTGGATCGAGCTGCTAACGGGATTACTGATTGGAATTCGCTGGCCCTAGCATTTTATATGAAATATTTCTCTGCATCGAAGACCAATGCGATTAGAGCTCAGATCACAAGCTTTAAACAGGGTCCTGATGAAGATTTTCATGAGGCATGAGTCAGTTTCAAGAGACTGGTGCGAACTATTCCGCACCATGGGTTTGAGAAATGGTTTCTGTGCAACCAATTCTATAATGGTCTTTATGATGATCAGAGAGCTATCCTAAATGCTGCAGCTAATGGGAGATTTCAAGAAAATAGCGGTGAGACAAAGGGGTGGAAAATCATCGATGACCTGGCCACCCATAAAGCTGAGCATGGGAATTCTAGAGGAAATTAGAGAAGATCAGCTGAATCTCCTGCTGTAGCTGCAATAGAAGCCCTTACTGCGAGATTCGACAAGATAGATTTTGGGGGATCTCAAAAAGGAGGGATATATAAAGTTAATGCAGTTTCAGACGGTCCCTTTACATGCAAAAGATGTGGAGGAGAGGGACATGTTTCGGAGTTTTGTACTAGTTCGAATGAAACATGTGCTGCCTTTCAACATTTTAGGCAGACTGGTACTTATCCCGATCTCTCTAATGTCCATCCCAATTTGAGGTGGACTAACCAAAATGTCCTTAATCCGGGTCCACAGCAGCAGCAGAGTTATGTGCCCCCTCATAAGCAGCAGCAATATCAAAAGCCTCCCTATGTGCCTCAGCAGAAGCAATTTCAAGGTTCTGATATTTCTGAATTGAAAAACATGGTTCAGAATTTGTCGGGTTTGCTGAAAAAGGAGTCTCTAGCTAGAGAGACTTCTACAAAAATGTTGGAGAGTCAAATTGCCCAATTGGCAAGCAAAAGTGCAACTAGAGCTCCAGGGCATTTACCGTCGCAGCCGGATCAAAAAGAGACTCTAAATGCAATTACCTTGAGAAGTGGGTCTACCCTTGATGGGCCCGCTATGGTCGAAGATGTTACTGAAAAAGATGAGAAGGAACCAAGCAAGAAAAAGGCTGGAATGAACAATAGCAAGAAAAAGACGATCAGCAGGTATGTCAGTTGATTGACTAACACACCTGGTCGATCGACCAGCTCACATAACAGTACAGCTTCTGGTCCTGCGGAAGCCAGTCGATCGACTGACCTACATGGTCGATCGACTGTAGATACTACCGATCGTGAACCTTTTCGTCCTCCAATGCCCGATAACTTGAGAGACCACTTATTTCGGGGTACGACGGTTCCGAAATTATTGAGGCAAGATCCAAATGCTGATGGGTCAGTTCCGGTTCCAAATTATGACCCTACGACGGTCAATGGTTCATTCCTGAGATGGTCTGAAGAAGGTTCGAGCTACAACAAGGACAAAGTAGTGGATTTTCAACCGAAATCCACTGATGCCGGTATGAGAGATCTAGAGGAGAGGGCTAAGTTGCTTCTTACAGCCCCTTATCCAGAGAGATTGGTGCCGACAAAGGAACAGGTATCGTTTAACAAGTTTGAGAATGTTATTCGTAGTTTAAATGTGCAAGTTCCTTTCTTAGAATTAGTTAATCAAGTGTCTCCTTACATGAAATTTATGAAGCAGCTGTTGTCTAAAAAGAAGTCACTTGATACTGTGCAATCTGTCGCACTAACTGAGGAGTCATGTTCCTATTTGACTCATACTGCACCTCATAAGCTAGAAGACCCCAGGTAGTTTTTCAGTCCCATGTAATATTGGCACCTTTTCTATTAAGAAGGCCTTGTGTGACCTAGGGGCCAGTATTAGTGTTATGCCTTTGAGTCTTGCTAAGAAATTGGAATTGACTAGGTTTGCAGTTACTAACATGACAGTACAGATGGCTGATCGTTCTGCGGTCCAGCCTATAGGAGTCTTAGAGGATATTCCTGTGCAAATAGGAAAGTTCTTTTTCCCAGTTGACTTCGTTGTGCTAGATATGCCCGAGGATGCTCACATTCCTATCATTTTGGGTAGACCATTTTTGCACACTGCTGGTGCAGTTATAGATGTTGGCTCAGGGACATTGACCTTTAAAGTAGGGAAACAGTCCATTGTTTTTGCTCAGACCGCTAAGAAGAAAGATCCTATGTGGCCAGTCACTTGTAATACGATTTCTGAGAAGAAATCTTATTTTGTGCTTTCTGATATGCCTGCCCCTATGCCTATTTCTGCTATAACACCTCCGCCCCTGATCGGGCGCAAATTGGAGGAAGATTCTTCTGTTTTAGATATTGCAGGAAATGGTTTGGGGAAGTTAGAGCCGCATGTTGCTCCAGCTGTGAAGGAGCCAATCGTTTAAAGAGGCGGCCTAGGATGTCTTAGCTATGGTACAGATGAGGAGCCAGTCAAAGTGACGGAGTCCGATTTGGATTTTGATGAGCCAGACGAGGTCATTGATTGGGAAGATGTTAGAGATGCTGATCCGTTGAGTTCTGCGGATATTGGAGTCGTTAGGAGCCCCGCTAAGGAGATGAGCACTGTAGAGGCTACTTCTTGTAGCCAGAAGCCGAGCAAGTGGGCCATTCCGTGGCCATTGTTGATCAACTATTAGTTGATTGAGACTTTTTGAAGAAACATTTTATTGCTTTGGTTTGCGCGAGACTTCGCTTTAATAAGTTTGCTTAGGATTTAAAGACTTTAGACTGTTACTTTGGGTTTTGCGCAACTTTGGGCGCGTTATTATGTGTATTTGCAGGTTCATAAACCATATTGGCTCAATTTATTGAGCTAATTAGAAGAAATCAGAAACATACAGCAGGTATCTCAGTCGATCGACTGGCCTGTGTGGTCGATCGACTGACCGCTACAGCTACAGGAGCTTCTGTTCCTGTCACCCTGGTCGATCGACTGGCTTCTATGGTCGATCGACCGCCTTCCGCTGCTGTACCTATTCACGACCATTCCCCTGCTGTGTTTGGTCGATTTGCGGAGTTGAGGGAGTCTTTTCTCCACTTTATTCTCCGATTCATTTCTGTTTTCTTCCGTTTCCTTATTTTGCACATAATTTTGCGTTTCGTAAATTGTTTTCTCGGAATTACGCGTGGTACTTTTGTTTGTCTTTTCAGGTACCTATGGTAGCACTGCTGGCTACTGAAACCTCCTAGCTCACGCTGGTTTGGGGAGGTTTCCTTCTGCTGCGCTTAAAGTCTTGTGAGTTTCCGAGTCCTTACTTTATGTCAATTTTAGTTATAATTCCGCAAAAATCCCATTTCCCTTTTGTTTCTTTTATATGATTTTGCACAATGGGTACATTGTGTGATTTGGTTTGGGGAAGGGTTTTGCGTCGCATTCATTCTGTTTTGCATTCACATGTTTTATTGCATTTCTTTTCACGTTTATTGCACATCAGTTTGCATTTGTTTTTTCATTTTTTCTTAAATATACAGAAAATCCAAAAAATTGAAAATTTTCAAAAATTCAAAAAATAATACGTTTACTTTTGCATATAGGTCGAGTCGGAACGGTAGTATTTCAATGATGACATTGCATTTTCATCTGTTTATGCCTAAGCCGTGCTTAATTGACATGTTATTAGTAGAATCATTTGCATATCTACGAGTTTTCGTTAATTTATTCGCTGAATCTTGAGACCTGACTTAGATTTTTGGCAAACTACTTATATATTCTGAGTTTTAGAGCCTTGTAACTGGTGTCGTTCATGACCAGTTTATCTAGGATTGTGAGTAGTTACTCCTTATAAGACATGTTATATCAATATGCACAAATATGAACTTAATCTGCTTAATACCTGTATGCATTCGGTCTGTGGTTTGTTGACACATGTGGTAGAGGTCCCCTTTTCTCATTTTACCCATAAGCCTCACATAGCCAGATTGCCCTTTTGTCCCATAAGCTACATACCATTATTTAGCCTACCCTATCCGAGCTAGTATTGGTAGTTGTGGGAATGTGTTTATTGCATTTTGGTTATATTTGCTCTTTAAGAGAAGGTTGGTGGAATGATAGAAAGAAAGAAGAAAAAAAAAACAGAATTGAAAAAAAAGAGAAGAAAAAAGAATGAAAATCAAGTTCGTCCTTTGGTCGGTCGACTGGACTCATGGGTCGATCGACCGTGCACGGCGAGAAAGAAAATAAGAAAGAAATCGCGTAATTCAAAATCTTTATTAAATGGCGATTTTAGCTCCCATGTTGTATTTGTATCTTATGGGGAGTTGACTAATATTGGAGGTTGTGAGATTAGTGCTAATCATTAGCACCGGTTTTATTGTTGATCTTGAGCAAGAAGTTGGGATGTTCCCGTAATTTGGATCTGTAGTTACTAGCTTGGTTTTAGCTCCTCATATCCAAATTTATCTTAGCCCCTTCTTACCCATACCTCACATATCCATATTTGCCTCGGCATGTGTCATGGTCATTTGTTTGGTTGGAATGCATATGTACGGTTGTAGAGATTATTTTCATATTAGATTGCAGGCATGTTCTTATGGATCGTTACAAAATTACTTCTTTCTATCTTTTACATATATTCACCTGTGCCTATGTGTGATATAAGCGACCCGTGAGAGTCCATAATAACAAGTCTCTATAGTTGATGGTTCAGCAGTTTTTGACGACTACATAACTCGTTTGCATGATTCATATCGCTAATTGATTGTTAGTTGTTGCATTAAATTGGTTTAGGCTATTCGGTTTGCATTTCGCTCTGAGATTGAAATCGTTCCAATTAAGTCTTAGGATCGAGTCTAGTTCTTGCTTGGGGACAAGCAAGGGTTTGGTTTGGGGAAGTTTGATGCGTGTCATTTATATGATGTTTTACACCCTATTTTACACGCATTTCAGAGCTCATTTGTGTAGTTTATGCTACTATTTTCCCTATTTCCGTCTACTTTTGTGTTTTTGTGTAATATTGCAGAAATGTGAAGAATCCAGCGGGAAATGAGCCAAATCCGTCCCCGAGTACTTGGCATATTATTTGACATGAAGTATTTACTCGGGAAGCGAACTTGGTGCGCGTATCGAGGCCCGAAAGACGAATTTACGAAGCTTTTGGAGCCAAGTACCTGTTGAAGTGGTCGATAGACCGATGCTCTTGGTCGATAGACCAGAGTGCGATTGTCAGAAGCTACTGTACAGCGAGGGTTGGTCGATCGACTGGTCTCAGTGGTCGATCGACCGTTATTTTAATCTTACGCGGAAATTAAAAGGACGAGAATTAGAAAGCCCAATGTAATTAGGTTTTAGGAATAAAAGTTACGTAAGACTATCTATATAACGTAACTCTAGGTTTCAGAAGAGCATGAGAGAACTTTAGGGAAATAATTAGGGTTCAATATCAAGTTTAGCATTAGATTTCATAATCATTCAATACAATTTACTTTCGTTAATAAAGTTCGTACCATCGGATTCTTCTTCCTGCTTTCATTCGGTAATTTACATTCCTTGATTTCAGTTTGCTTTTAATTCTTCCATAGTTAGAATTGCTAGTTTAGATTTCCCAAAGCCAAATTATCGTTTCATGACAGTTATTTATTTAGTTAATTCGATTATGAATTCTATTGTTTTATTTGTTAATTTCATTGCTGTTATTATTTTCAGTATGAGTAGCTAAAACCCTTCGTGCTAAGATGTAGGGGACCTATAGTGTAGACGGCGTAGAATAGGTCGACCTGAATCGCGTCATGGTCGATCGACTGCCTTGCACGGTCGATCGACCGGCTCCCGTGAGATCAACTTCGTCTTAATTAATTTAATTGCTATATTTAACGAATCGAGTGCACGCGACTAGTTGAATGTTTAGGAATTGACCGACCCGATAGATCGAAAGATAGGGGAGGGAAATAGACTACTTAATTAAGACGGCTAAATTAATAAGATCGAGAGATAAGTTAATTTAGGCTTTTAAGAATCACTTTTCAGGACGAGAGTCAGTACTAGTGATATTAGGGACCCGTAGCTAGATCGAAAGATGCTACCTGTTAAGAATGGACCGAGAGGACTTCTTATTTTCCCATCTTACGTGATTATTTCAGACTTACTTAGGATACTGCCGTCGAAACTACAGTGAACCGACCATCTTAGCACCCTTTTAATATTTGTTTTCATCCATTTTCTTTAATCACTCATTTATTTGTTTCAAGTTTAATTTTAATTTGATTGCCTTTAGTCATAGAACTATTCAAATCAAACCCCCTCATAACTGTTACTCTTGACTGAAATTAGACAACTATTAATTACATCGCCTCTCTGTGGTTCGACCCTGACTGCCACTAGCTATAGTAGTTGTTTGGATTATAAATTTATCTTCGATACTCTACGACGGTATCACATATAACAAATTGTCTAGTAATTCTTGATCACATAAATAAAATGGGTCATATAATTATAATTCACAATATTTTGCAATTATAGCTAATCAATCATTCTTAATTTAATTGTTTCACAAACGATAACGAATTTTAGTAATAAAATCTTTTAATTACTAAAATAAATCTTATTTAATCAAATTACAATAAGATATAAATATTCTTACTCACAAAATGAATTGTTCAAATTTAAGGAATTGATCAACTTGTATCGATATACAATTAATCAACTTATCTATTAAGGTAATTGTCCTGTAGGTGTGACCTTAAGGGATCAACTGATCACCACCGTCAAACGACAGTAATGTCAAACTCTAGTTAGCCAATCATTACTGATAAATGTTGATCAGTTGACTATATAAATGAATCATCCCTTACGTATTCTTAATTTGAGATTTAAACATGTGATCACACTATTGTTGAGGACACATACTCAAACATCTTTATGCATTGTTTTACATATGTGTTGGTCCTGATGCGTAAGTTACCAGATCTTATGATGTAAAGAGTAGCACTTTATGATGGGTATGCGTTTGGTGGGAAGGGCATGGATTATACGTGATTGTGATGGATAGTGGAAAGAGGAAGAGAAGATTGATGAGTTTATTGAGGCAATGAGCACATTTGGTGAGCTATGGTGGGTGATATGGTTGTGGGTTTAAGTAGAGTATGTAAGGTTTATATACCTCTTATTAGACTCCTCTAATAGTGAACTAATTAACTTCTTAATTATTTGTTCTTAGATCTAGTGCACGCATAACAAAATAAGATATTTATGAGGAAAAACAATGTCCCTTACATTGTATATATGGTCCGAAATTATGGGCACAAGTAAGGTCACCTTCCTTCACTTGTTCTTGAGCTTAATATGTTGGATGATCTTCCAAAAATCCCAAAGTAGAGATCCTCCTTAGATTGCACCCAAGACTTATCCCTTAAACTAGTATACTAATTAACTAGATTAACGCACTAGTATCCTTAAAAAATGATTCCAATATTATGTTTATTACTACACTAGTAATCTTGTTTCGATATTAGAATGGATGAACAATTTATTGTATTCTAAAACTTGTTTAGAGAGAAGTGGGAGAATATAGAGGAAGCTTTTGCATGTCATGTGTAAGAATGATGATAAGAGAAAAAAATTCTCTTAAGAAAGAGGAGGGAGCACGGTTGCAACAAGGAGAAAATGCCAAGGATGGCATCTTTCTTTATGCTTTTTCCCTTCACAAGAAAATATGATGTGTAAGCTAGTATATAAGGTATGATTACTTCTTATTTTATCTCATAAAATAAATCAACCATATTCTACCATAACTCCCTCCATTCGGTCCAACCTACATAAAATGGACTACCATTTTATTTTGTCAATTTGTCAATTGTCACACAATATGTCACATGTAGTATGTTACATGTTATTAATTAATTTAATGCATATTTATCACGTAAATATCATTTTATAAATTAATTAAATTACATATAACAAATTGACTAGTGATACTTGATCACATAAATAAAATGGGTCATATAATTATAATTCACAACATCTTGTAATTGTAATTAACCATTCATTCTTATCTCTATTGTTTCTCAAACAATAAACAATTTTAGTAATAAAGTATTTCAATTACTAAAATAAATCTTATTTAATCCCATTACAATAAGATATCAATATTCTCTCTTACAAATGAATTGTTCAATTTTAAGGAATTGATTACCTTGTATCGTCATACAATTAATCAATTTATCCATTAAGGGAATTGTCCTTTAGGTGTGACCTTAAGGGATCAACTGACCACCACCGTCACACGACAGTAATGTCAAACTCTAGTCAGCCAATCATTACCGATTAATGACGATCAGTTGATTATATAATAAATCATCCCTCACGTATTCTTAAAATGAGATTTAATTATGATATTAAATCATGTGATCGCACTATTGTTGAGGACACATTTTCCAACAATCTCCCACTTGTCCGAGACAAGTGTGCGTCACCAATTCTATTGTCCTATTACAATCTCCCACTCAATGCAAGGTGTCTTGCAGGTCGTACTTACACTTGATCATATCTTGAGTGGTTTCCTCGATCTGGAGAGTAACTGTCTCACCGGAATTATCTACAATAGATACCTTCCGAGTGTGGCCACGCATTTACAGGTAACTACACCTCGAGTGGCCTTGAGATTTCAAATGACCCTGACAAGGGGTGGACAATTCCTATCGCACTATTCCCTTTGTTCTGCCACAGTTCATCATAACCCAAAATATACCCATTTGACCTCATTTACGACAGTCGTAGAGCATAAATCAAAGCTAATCAGAAATTTCTGCCAACTTGGGCGAATAGTCTCTAGTCAAAAGAATTGACTCATAAGAATACTATAGCAGCTCTTGCCACGACCAGGCTTTATGAATTACCATAACTCTATAAGCGGTCACTGCCCGACAGAGTGTCCCATACAGTCTGCTTATGTGATCGACTAGTCATCCCATATGACTCTATGGCACTTGAACTTGCCATCAATCGCATCACACTCTAGTCACTTCGAGACGTCACCTCATATGAGTAACTAGGGGCGAATACCATGTCAATATAGTTCACTTTAATGGGGTTCAATTTGTCTCTACAACCCATTTGGATACAACAAAGTAATGAGTGGGTTTAATAAAACTCGAACGATAAATGCGATTATCACATATGAATAGTCAATACACTATTACTACTTCATATCTTATAATCTTTAGTGTATCTTTTATACTAGTTAAAATGCAATAAAAGCTTGGCAAGTGGATATACCCTATATATAAACATTCCAACTTTATCAATTGCTATTTCCTTCTTTTCAATGTTAGTTCTAATAACTTGAATTTATCTCTAAGTATTTGTCTAGTCTTCTTGCTAGACTTAGGCTCTTTAACTTGAAAGATGCTAGTGTGTGGCAACAAAAATTCAAGGGTACTAGGATGTTTTCTGTGGTTAAAAAGTTGAAAGCTCTGAAACCTATCCTAAAGAAGCTGAACACTACTTGTTTCTCTGATATAGAGAATAGCACTACCATTGCTAGTAGAGTTTTGGAGGAAATACAAGAGAAGTTAGTTGATAGTCCTGGGGATATTGACTTGATTCAGCAGGAACTTGATTTATCTGCTGAGTTAAAGGGCCTTATTAATGCAAGGGATAGTTTCCTTACTCAGAAGGCCAAATTGCAGTGGTCATTGGAGGGGGATTTGAATACCTCATATTTCCATCGTGCAATTAAGAAAAGGATTTTGTTGAACAAGGTTTTCCAGATAGAGGATATGCAGGGTGTTCTTTGTACTGAAGGTGCTACTATTCAGAATGCCTTCTTAGCTTATTACCAGAAGCTGTTGGGCACTCAAAATCCTACGATGCGATTAATGTTGCGTGGTGGAAGGGGTCCTTGTTGTTCAGAGGTTCACTGGTCCATTCTGGCTAAACCAGTTACTTGTTCTGAAGTTAAAGCTTGTTTATTTAGCATTCCAAGCTGTAAGTCTCCTGGTCCAGATGGCTACAATAGTCAGTTTTACAAAGATGCCTGGGATGTGATTGGGGATGAGATTTGTGCTGCCATTATTAATTTCTTTGATTCTGGTCAGCTGCTTTCTCAGGTTAATACTACTGTCATCACATTGATTCCTAAGAATGATAGGCCAACTAGTGTAGTGCATTACAGACCTATCTCTTGCTGTAATGTACTTTATAAAGTCATTTCTAAAATCTTGTGTGCTAGATTGGCTTTGGTATTGCCTGATATTATAAGCAAAAATCAAGGGGCTTTTGTCAAAGGCAGAAGCATTCTAGAAAATATCCTCATTTGTCAGGATCTTGTTAGAATGTACAATAGGAAGGCAGCTTCTCCTAGGTGCATGTTTAAACTTGACCTTCAGAAAGCCTATGATTCCATTGAATGGGGGTTTCTTGAGCAGATGCTTGAAGCATTGAACTTTCCTGAGAAGTTTAGGCATCTGATTCTTCAATGTGTTACTACCCCGTCATATACTTTGAATCTTAATGGCACCCAGTTTGGATTCTTTGCTGGCAGGAGGGGGTTGAGACAAGGTGATCCTATCTCTCCCCTTCTCTTTTGTGTGCCTATGGAGTATTTGTCTAGGGTAATGAATTATGCTGTGGGTGAATGGTATTTCAAGTTTCACCCTCTTTGTAAGTCTTTAAAGTTGACTCACTTACTTTTTGCTGATGATCTCCTTATGTTTTGCAAAGGGGATCATCAATCTATCATGCTTATCTTGAGGGTGTTGGCTACCTTTACTACTGCTTCTGGCCTAAGAGTAAATGCTTCCAAATCAGAAGTAGTGTTTAATGGTGTGACTGAGGTTTTGAGACAGGATATTACTTTTATTTCTGGATTTCAGGAAGGTGTGCTCCCTTTTAAATACTTAGGGGTACCTATTCAGCTGGTAGATTAACTAGACATGATTGTAATATCCTGGTGGAGAGAATTGTGGCTAAAATAAGGGGGATAGGAGCTAGGAAGTTGAGTTATGCTGGCAGGATTATCTTAATTAACTCTGTGTTCAATACTCTACATAATTACTGGTGTTCTATTTTCCTTTTGCCAAAGTGTGTTATCAAGAAGATTGAAGCTCTCTGTAGAAATTTCCTGTGGAATGGTGATGCTATGTACCAGAGAACCCCTCTGGTGTAGGGATGGCAATGGGTAGGGTTTGGGTAGGGTCTGCCTGGACCCGGACCCGACCCGAGATTTTTCCTTTGGATCCGCATTCACCTGCACCGCAAGGGTCTAAAATTTGAGGACCCATACCCGGACCCTATGGGTAAGGGTAGGGTCTGGGTCTACCCGCGGGTCCGAGTTTCAGCCACTTTAGTAACAAGATTAACAGCTATGGGGTCTATAATATTAAAAAAAAAAAATTCATACTACTTTAACATTATGAGTTTGAGTTTTATCACTTTATGGGATGAGGGAAGAGAAAGAGACTTTAGTTGGGTTTCTCAAACTCACAAGATGAATTCGTAAAAGTTGTAATTTTGATTTTTTTCTTTAATAAAGGGTCTAAGGGTCGGGTATGGGTCTCATAACTTAGACCCGGACCCGGACCCGAAATATTTTCTTAAGACCCATACCCGACCCATACCCATTGGGTCTGAAAAAATGAGACCCATACCCGACCCGTTAGGGTCCGACCCTCAGGGTCTGGGTCAGGTCCCCGACCCAGTGCCATCCCTACTCTGGTGGCCTGGGACAATGTCTGCTGCAGTAAAAAAGAGGGGGGCTTGGGTGTTAAGAATGCTGGGGTGTGGAATATTGCAACAGTTGGTAAGTTGGTGAACTGGATTTATACAAAAGCTGATAGATTATGGGTGCTTTGGGTGGACCACATCTATATGAAGGGTGTTGACGGTATACATATTCACCTCCTCCGCACTCAAACGGAATTGGAGGAACATATGTAAAGTTAAAGCTATGCTAGCCGGGTACCAGGGTAACCAATGGCTCTCTCGATGCTAGAGGTTACTCTATTTCTGCATTTTGGGTATCAATGGCTACGGGGATCACACCCCCCTGTACCTTGGTATAAGGATGTGTGGGATAGCTGGATAATCCCTAAGCATTGTGTTATTGGGTGGCTCATTCAGAGGAAAGCTCTGAATACTAGAGACAAATTATTTCAGCATGGGATTAGTGGCAGCAATTGTTGTGTGTTCTGTGAGCTTGCACCAGAAACCCATGATCACCTCTTTTCTGATTGTATCTACAGCAAACAGGTGATTAGCTTAATTGAACACTGGATGCATCTGAGGTTTCAAACTCCCCCTGGTCATTGTCCTACTGTCAGGAGGAAAGTTTGGAGAGTGATTAAACTATCCTGTTGGTATGTCCTCTGGATGGAAAGGAATACTTGCAGGCTTGAATTGAAGTTACGCAGACCTGAGTTGCTTGTGTCTGAAATTCAGAAGACAGTTCAGCTACGAGTTCAGCAGAAAATTGCGGGGTAATATCCGTATACTACCCTATAAAATTAGGACTATAACGCAAAATTTACATGTGATTATGGTCATAAAACGAATAACATGATGAAACGATTAAGCAATAGAAATAACCTTTGGTCCTAGTGCAAAATGGCAATGAGAGATCAAGGTAGATCTCCTCCTAATTGTTGCACCCAAGATAGTCCGAGAAATGCCCTTGTGCTAGAGTGAATCCCCTAATTGCCTTGCAATATTGAGGGGATTGTTTTGTGAGTTTGTGTTGGATGAGAGATCCGAATTTCTGAGAGGCACTTTCTCAAAAACCCTAGAATTTTTACCAATGAAATGATTAGGTTAGAAGGGAGGAGAAACTCTCCCTTTTGTTCTCCTAATCTCGGTTTGGCCGAGTGGATCAAGGGGGAAATGGGCTTCCATTTTCTCCTTATGTTTAACTCGTGGTCCGAGGCTAAAATGTATACGACGCGGTGTTTATTATAAGCTGTTATCGGTTATCGGAAATTAAGGCATCAACTAATAATACGAGTTAGTTGAATTATTAATACATGTCCGACAAAACAGTATTGTATAATTATATTCAATATACATTTAATTGAATATAAAACGCTTATATTCAATTTTACGAATTAACCGCTTAATTCGCCTTAGCCATTTTTATTTAATCCGTATTAAATAAGATATCTCAACATCACATTTTCGACTAATTATTAGTCAAATAACTCAGACTAACTGGTTAGTCAAAATTGGCATCTACATGACTGTATTTTCATACCGTCACATCTCTCAAACGTATTCTATAGGTGTGACTTTTAGGGACCAGTTGATCACCGCCATCTGTATGACAATAACGTCAAACTTATCTAGCAAGCCAACCGTTATTGATAAACGTGGACCAACCGATAATAATACAAAAGTATACCCTTTGATCCTTTTAGAGATTTATAAGTCCTTGCACTAACTGTTAAGGACACCAGCCCCAACAAGCTCCCACTTGTCCGTACAAGTGTATGTGCAATGACGTTATCCGCACTAACTGGAGGACACAGCTCCAACAAAACTCCCACTTGTCCGTACAAGTGTATGTGCGATAACCGATTCTCATATTCATTTAAAATTTCTCCCACTCAATGTAAAACAATTTGCAGATCTGGATCCGCAAAGGTCGTATTTTACAATCGATCTGTATCTAGAGTGGTTTCCCGACTAGAGAGTAACTTAATCGATAAAAAAAATCCGTATCCGAGCATGGCCATGCATTTCGATTCTGACTCCTCGAGTGGCCCCGAGAAATATCGAGTACCGATAAAGGCTGAATATTTCCTTCAACTCGAACTCCTTCCGATCTAAGCACGGCATGAAATGACCCGTAAAAACAATCTACTTGGCCCCTGTTACGGATGACCGTGAGAAAGAAACCAAAGTCACCCAAAATCTGCCTTAGTCTCAAGAGACAGTCGATAGTCAAAAGAATCGACTCTTAGGATCACCATGGAAGTCCTATCCACGACCGGGCACCGAATGTTATAAAACATTTAGGACTCCACGTCGATGTCACAATTGTGTCCTACGAAATATCCGTATAAATCGCCTTTGTGATTGGTCAGTCAACCGGTTGACTTATGGCTCGTTGAACCCACCATCAACCAACGTCACAAAATAATTGCCAGAGTTATCAGCTCATGTGGGCAATTAAGGACTGAAAAATATAATGTTCGTTCAGTTCACTTTGTGGTGTTCAAAATTTGCCGTACAAATCCACATGAAAAACAAAATATATATAAAATATCAAAACGATGATGTTGTATAGAGTACAAAAGCGAATGAATCTAATCCATAAAAGAGTACTACAACTTAGGAACACGTTTAATTCCCATGGAATTAACGTGCCCTTCATGCTTATCTTGTCGTAATGCTTTAGTGAGAGGATCTGCTATGTTATCATCTGTAGCAATCTTTTCTATCACTACTTACTTTTGCTCCACGTAATCTCGGATTAGATGAGCTTTCCGTTGTACATGTCTAGACTTGTTGCTAGACTTTGGCTCCTTAGCTTGGAAGATGGCACCACTATTGTCGCAATAGATGGTGATCGGGTCATTCGAACTAGGCACTACGATAGCCCATGTAAGAATTGACGCATCCATATCGCTTCCTTTGTAGCTTCAGACGCGGCATAGTACTCGGACTCGTCGTAGAAATCTGTTTGTAACAGTTTGTTTCGAACTCTTCCGGTGATCATAGCGCCATTAAGAGTAAAAACGAATCCGGATCGAGATTTCGAGTCATCTCGATCCGTTTGGAAGCTAGCATCTGCAGAATCGGTTGCGCATAGCTTTTGATCGCTCCATAAGTCAATGCCCAATCTTTAGTCCTCCGTAGGTACTTAAGAATGTTCTTGACAGCCAGCCAATGTGATTCACCTGGATGCTGTTGGAATCGACTTGTCATACTCAATGCATATGCCACGTCGGGACGTGTGCATATCATGGCATACATGATAGATCCTATTGCCGAAGCATAAGGAATCCGTGTCATGCGCTCTTTCTCTTCCTGCCGGTGTCTCGGTGCCCGAGACTTGCTCAAATGCACCCCGTAGCCATAGGAAGGAACCCTTCTTGGAGTTAGTCATGTTTGAATCTCTCTAGGACTTTGTCTATGTAAGACTCCTGACTGAGAGATAACATCCGACGTGATCTATCTCGATAGATACGGATGCCCAGAATTCTTTGTGCCTCACCCAGATCTTTCATCTGGAAATGGTTCTTCAACCATACTTTCACCGAAGATAAGAGAGGTATGTCATTCCCAATCAGGAGTATGTCGTCAACATACAATATTAGGAAGACAATCTTGCTCCCACTCGACTTGATATATAGACATGGTTCCTCGACCGATCGAGTAAATCCATTTTCTTTTATCACTTGGTCGAAGCGATGATTCCAACTCCTTGATGCTTGCTTAAGTCCATAAATGGAACGCTTAAGCTTGCACACTTTCTTAGGATGTACTGGATCGATGAAACCTTCGGGTTGTACCATGTACAACTCTTCCTCCAAAAAGCCGTTTAAGAAGGCGGTTTTCACGTCCATTTGCCAAATTTCATAGTCATGAAAAGCGGCAATCGCTAAGATAATCCGAATGGAACGCAGCATGACTACGGGTGCAAAAAGCTCATCGTAGTGCAAACCTGGCACTTGAGTGAAACCTTTAGCAACTAGTCGTGCTTTGTAGATATCTTGTTGACCTTCCACAGAATGCTTTATCTTTTAAAGCCATTTGCATTGAAGGGGACGAACCTTAGCAGGTAAGTCAACAAGATCCCACACGTTGTTCTCATACATGGAGTCCATCTCGGATTGCATGGCCTCAAGCCATAGCTTTGAGTCGAATCGGTCATTGCACCTTTATAGGTTGCGGGTTCACTACTCGTTAAGAGTAGAATGTCATCTATGTCATGTTCCTCGACTGCACCAATGTATCCGTCCGGAGGAATAGAGACTCTTCCCGACCTCCTAGGTTCCTCAGGAATGTTAACCGCAACTGGGATTGAAGGAATAGGTTCCTCCAATAGTTGCTCGGTACTTGGTTCTGGAATCTCCGACAGTTCGAAGGTTCTATCACTCTTTGCATTCTCGAGAAATTCCTTCTCTAAGAATGTCGCACTAGCCGCAACAAAAACACGTTGTTCGGTTGGCGAATAAAAGTAATGACCAAGTGTTCCTTTAGGATAACCTATAAAGTATGTCTTGACCGATCGCGGGCCGAGCTTATCCTCGTGTCTCCACTTGACATAAGCCTCGCAGCCCCAAACCCGTATAAAGGACAAGTTAGGGACCGTTCCCTTCCATAGTTCATATGGAGTCTTGTCAACAGCTTTAGACGGACTTCGGTTAAGTATTAGAGCGGCTGACAAAAGAGCATAACCCCATAATGAATCAGGTAAAACCGTGTGACTCATCATGGATCGAACCATATCAAGTAGTGTTCGATTTCTCCGTTCGGACACACCATTCAATTGAGGTGTTCCGGTGGAGTTAATCGTAAGGCAATCCCACAGTCTTTGAGGTGTTGATCAAACTCGTGAGAAAGATACTCGCCACCACGATCTGAACGCAGTGTTTTAATCTTTCTACCCAATAGGTTCTGTACCTTATTCTGGTATTCTTTGAATTTATCAAAGGATTCACTTTTATGCTTCATTAAGTAGACATAACCATATCTACTTAAATCGTCCGTGAAAGTGATGAAATACCTATAGCCTTCTCGTGCGGTGATTGACATAGGACCACATACATCCGTGTGTATGAGCCCTAATAGGTCAGCAGCGCGCATTCCAACACCTTTGAAGGAAATCCGAGTCATCTTACCGATGAGACATGATTCACACGTGCCAAATGATTGAAAATCAAAGGCCGAGATAGCTCCATTTTTGATGAGCTGTTTTACGTGTTTCTCATTAATGTGTCCCATACGGCAGTGCCATAGATACGTTTGATCTTTGTCACCAACCTTTAACTTTTTATTCATTACGTGTAATATTTCCGTGGTCTGATCTAAAACATAAATTCCGTTCATGGAGACTGCCTTGCCATAAATCATATCGTGTAAAGAGAAAATGCAAGCATTATTTTCTATTACAAATGAAAAACCAAGTTTGTCAAGTGCGTAAACCGAAATAATGTTTTTCGAAAGACTAGGTACATAATAGCGATCATATAATGACAACTCAAATCCGCTAGGAAGTCGGATCACATATGTCCCCTTTGAGATGGCAGCCACTCTTGCTCCATTCCCAACACACAGGTCCACCTCACCCTTTACGAGGGGTTCGATGTTTCGGAGCCCCTGCACATGATTACACAGATGAGAACCACAACCAGTATCAAGTACCCAAGTTCCGTAACTTGCGTGGTTAATCTCAATCATATGAATAAAAGTAGAAGAGAGAGAAGACATACCAACAAGGTTTAACACGACCGCCTTTAAGTCCTCATGATAAACAGACATGTACGCCTCCAATGCCCAGTCTTGTGGCAATGATGGCATTCCATGTTTTCATTCTTGCTCTTTGTCGCGCCCGATGAGGTGCTCGACTCACCAGGCCCACTCTTACCTGAACCCGACTTCTTGAACTTCGGTTTACCACCGCTAGGTTTGCCTCGAGCTTTGCCCTTACCTTTCCCTTTGTTGGACACAACGAGAACATCTTGTTTCATGCTCCCACTGAACTTCATGTCCTTCTCGGTCTGTACGAGAAGGGAGTGCAGTTCATGTGGAGTTTTCTTCAAATCATTCATATAGTAATTCGCTCTAAATTGCGAAAAACCATCGTGGAGTGAGTGAAGCATGCGGTCGATCACAATGTTCTCGCTGATCTTACAATCAAAGGTCTCCAGCTTCTCGACATTCTCAATCATGCTGAGAATGTGTGGGCTAACTGGTTGGCCCTTCTGGAGTCTCGCATCAAAGAAGCGAGTGGTATGCTCATAGGTCACGATTCTCGGTGCTTTCGAGAATTCCTTAGTGAGCGTGGTGAAAATCTTGTTTGCACCATGGGCTATGAAGCGTTTCTGCAAATTGGATTCCATTGCAAAAATGAGTACGTTTTTAATCGCACCCGCTTCCATACAGAAATCATTAAACTTGGTGATTTCAGCAGCTCTAGCCGTGGGACCTGGGTTTGCCGGGAGGGGCTCTAATAGATATTTGAGCTTCCGTCGCAGCCAGCGCAGCATTCCGTAATGCCGCCTCCCGCCTCCGAAGTTTGATCCATCATTCTTCGATCGAGTGGACCGATTCATCCGATTCATGAAGATCCGGCCGGACTCACGGTCCAATGTGGCACTTGGCATTGGGTTATCAGTAGAACCAGCCATTTGTTATTAGCAGTTTAAAAGTTCGTGATCTACACTGAAAAAGAAAGAAAAACAAAACGAAATAAGCAACTCATCGAGGTGATTTAAGTCTATTTAAAATTCATTTTAACGTGTAGACTCAATGCACTTGCATAATTGATCTCCCTCAAGAATGATACAAGTGATCCCAAGACTCAATTTCTGTAAATTGATAAGCCAACTGTTTAGCTAATTCTTCCGGAAGAACTCTTGGTCGATAGATTTCCGTAAATCCTATCTATAGTCCACCATAGTCACAGGATCGTACGAGTGACCATAGTGTTGAGATAAAATAGGTCAATCGGTTCCAACTTACCCGACGTAGAAGGGGTCATATTATGCCTACCGACGAAGAAGGGACTCATTGGAGTTTGACCTATAAAGACCGTTCTCAATTTTTGTTTATACGAGGAAGATCCCATCAACTTAATTATAATTCATTTTAAGTGAACGAATAACTAGCGTCTGCGTAAATGAATCAATTTGGGTGATGGCTTAAAAATCGTGTGACATGAGAATGTCAATGAAAACTAACTCGCAACCTCTATATGTGTCAGTTTTCATGCAATAATTAGGTGGTTTGGTTTTTAGGCGGAATATGATGCATATTATCGTTACGAAAAATAAATAAATGAATGCAATACGTAAGTAAAAAATCCTAGTGTGGCCTATCCTAGTAAAATAAAACATAAAACAACTTTGGAATCCACCGTTGGACCCGAGAAGCTTGTCTTGATGTTCCATCTTGATCCATGTAGCGGGAGTGAGCATCCGGTCTCCATCTTTAGTCTTTTCAAAAATTACAATTTAAAATTTACAAATATAAACCTATTTACATTCTAAATAAAAACTGTAATTAAAAGAAATAAAAAAGGAGATACGAGATCTCAAAATACAACCAAGACCGTGTTCCATCATTACGGTAACACGTTCTACTAAGGCCACACTAAGTTACAACCGTTTGCAAAATAAAATAAATACGTAATTAAAAGCATTCAAATTAAACAAGAACGATAAATAAAATGCATCAACTAAATTAAATATGTTCGTGACATAATTCCGTAATTATGTTAAATTTATCCAAACCACCAAAGATAATTAAAATTATATGACAAAACCGCTTTAGTCAAGTTAATTTTAATTCGTGATAATCCATTACTTTAAATCGTTTTAAAGTAATTTAATTGTTCGTGGGTGAACCGTTTCACAAACAAGCGAGAGCATAAAAACCGTTTTATGCATTAAAAAGGGCCGAAAAAAAAAAAAAAACAGAATTTTTTTTTTCTTCTGTACTGCTGTACGTGAACAGTACCAGTACCCAAAATTTTTTTTTTTTTTTTTTTAAATGCTGTATAAAACCGAGAGCATCAAAAAACCAAAAAAAAAAATTTATACGGCTCAAAATCGTGAGCAACTAAAAATCAAAACAAAACGGTTTGATAAAACACAATTGCAATTTATTCTAATCCGGATTAAAACAAAATTACAATTGACATGTTCTTCACATATTGTTGTAATTATCGTTTAAAACAACAATTCGCAAAGAACAAAACGAAAACAAACAATAGATCGAATGATCTAACAAAATGTGTGGCACGCAAAACGATGCAATAACGAAAACAAGAAAAACAGGCCGTGAACAAGAGGCCACACGGTTTTCAAGAAAATTTTCGAGACAAAAAAAATTGTGCCACACTAAATTTTATGCAATCATTTTGATAGATCTTTAACATATTGCGATGAATATCGATTACAAAACAATATGCAAAGATCAAAATGAAAACAAAACAAAACCAACCATCACCGTGTATACAAGACACGGATCCCAAGGCACAAAAACAACAAAAAAACGCAGCAAAAAAAAAATAAATTGCCGAGCCAAAAAAAAAAAATTTGTGCCGTGAAAAAAATTGCAGCCGTGACAAATTTTTAACCAAAAATTATCGATTCAAAAATCGTTTGATGAAAAACACATATAAAAATTTACGTGGCCTCACTCTGATACCACTTGCGGGGTAATATCCGTATACTACCCTATAAAATTAGGACTATAACGCAAAATTTACATGTGATTATGGTCATAAAACGAATAACATGATGAAACGATTAAGCAATAGAAATAACCTTCGGTCCTAGTGCAAAATGGCAATGAGAGATCAAGGTAGATCTCCTCCTAATTGTTGCACCCAAGATAGTCCGAGAAATGCCCTTGTGCTAGAGTGAATCCCCTAATTGCCTTGCAATATTGAGGGGATTGTTTTGTGAGTTTGTGTTGGATGAGAGATCCGAATTTCTGAGAGGCACTTTCTCAAAAACCCTAGAATTTTTACCAATGAAATGATTAGGTTAGAAGGGAGGAGAAACTCTCCCTTTTGTTCTCCTAATCTCGGTTTGGCCGAGTGGATCAAGGGGGAAATGGGCTTCCATTTTCTCCTTATGTTTAACTCGTGGTCCGAGGCTAAAATGTATACGACGCGGTGTTTATTATAAGCTGTTATCGGTTATCGGAAATTAAGGCATCAACTAATAATACGGGTTAGTTGAATTATTAATACATGTCCGACAAAACAGTATTGTATAATTATATTCAATATACATTTAATTGAATATAAAACGCTTATATTCAATTTTACGAATTAACCGCTTAATTCGCCTTAGCCATTTTTATTTAATCCGTATTAAATAAGATATCTCAACATCACATTTTCGACTAATTATTAGTCAAATAACTCAGACTAACTGGTTAGTCAAAATTGGCATCTACATGACTGTATTTTCATACCGTCACATCTCTCAAACGTATCCTATAGGTGTGACTTTTAGGGACCAGTTGATCACCGCCATCTGTATGACAATAACGTCAAACTTATCTAGCAAGCCAACCGTTATTGATAAACGTGGACCAACTGATAATAATACCAAAAGTATGCCCTTTGATCCTTTTAGAGATTTATAAGTCCTTGCACTAACTGTTAAGGACACCAGCCCCAACAAAAATGTCTTCTATTCTTCAGCAGATGGATGTAGTTTGGTTGAATAGCCTAGGTTTTAATAGTTAAGATGTTTCTTTTTCATTGTTATGGCTTAAGTTGATGAGAATGTATCCATGTAATATCCTTTTTTATTAATCAAAGCTTACATGTTACCAAAAAAAAAACTTGAAAGATGCTCCCACTGTTATCGCATAACTTGTGATAAAGTCATTTGTGGAGGGATTCACCCTTAATCCCTACGTTGACCATTTTATCACAATTAACTTAGATTCCTTTTGTAGAATTTGCAATGCGCGAAACTAAAACACTTTTCTAGTCTCTTACTCCTAAGTCAATAAGACATCCTAGGATTTCAACAAATCCTTTTTGGTTTGGAAACTAAAGTTTGTGCAACCCTTCAACACATAACTTAGTTTATCATACAAACATATGAACGAATCCTTAATTCTTCTCAAGAATCTCAAGGTTGTTCTTTAAGGCTTTCACAAGCCATCATCCGAATTAACTTATTATTGACTTATCATGCTCTCTAAGCATATATTACATCATGTCATGTGCGTCTATTGGCATACATGATCATTCTAATGGCGGAAACATTAGCAAACGATTTCATGTAATCAACAACTTAATAGGTTCAGTGAACGGCTATGACTCCATCATAGTAATTCCACTTCCATCAACATGAATAACCCATTCAACCTTGTTGATGTACAACAGATACGAAAGATCTTATCATCATAAGACTCATAATTCTATGCCAATATTCTCTCTCATAGATTCAAAAGTCTAGAATACTTTTCACCCTTTTCCAAGTCTCCCAATCACTTTTTCACAGAAGAGAGCATTGGTACATTATTCTCAATAAGTAATATGTTATCAACATATAAGACATGGGAAAATGATTCTGGCTCCCACTTAACTTCATGTATAATCATGATTCTTTAATCATGTGAATGAAACCATTCACTATTATCACATGAACGAAAAGTATAATCCTTTAATGCTTGCTTAAGACCATTCTAGTATCACTTAAGAAAGCTACGCATAATATGTTAGGATTCTTAGATCTTTATCTAAGGTTTTGTGTTCCAAACACATCCTTCTCTAAATTCCCATTTTAGAAAAGCGTATTTTTCATATCATTTGCCATCCTTCATCAAAATGAAATGTGGCGATTTCTAACATAATTTATCTTGATCAACATCTTTATGTCAGTCTTATGCATTTGAGTACTCTAAAGCTCTATTTACTTTTAAAGAGACCCTCACTTTAAAGTAAATATACTCTTGAGTAACAATTTTTGGATTGTAATGCTATGGCTCGTATGTAACAAGGTCGATTTGGGACAAGGTCATAATACTATCACTTTCACAAAGCAATATTTTAACCAATAAGACATGTGCGATAAACTCCCACTGAACTATGCTCCCAATCTATCTTTATAGATTATAGTTTAACTATACTCATACTCTATAGTTCCATTACTTTCACAAAGTAACACTATAAGACATGTTTGTAACGATCCAATCTACTCCCACTTTATCTCTCAGAAATACATCTATCTTCTTGAGAGATAGCTTTGTGAGATACAAACATATATAATGTGGAGTATTAGGAGTTTATCTAGACTATGCATTAGCTTTCAAAAGGCCATCCCTATCATGGCAGTTTGATTCATGTAATATGCCAGTCTGATCCATGTCATTTGTTAAATAGACTCTCTATTTCAGGTATTTTCTGGTTGACCATCCGCTTAGAATTACTTGTCCGTTTTGGATTGCAAATTCCCAAAATTAAGTTCAACAACTCAAACCGACTCATATTAGTTTGATCTTATGGGTAGTGACACTAGGTCATAATCCATCTTTAATAAATCAAATTTATTACTTAGATCTTTGCCACTACAATCGAATCGTAATGCTTTAGTACCTTGTTCAATTGGTTCTCTACGTGATTTATAAATTTCTCAAATGCTTTAGACAAAATGGGTACATAATCACCATTATGTTTTAGACAAAATGGGTACATAATCACCATTATGTTGATTACAACTCAAAGTTATTAGCTAAACAAGTACACAAGTCCCTCTTGAAGTGGCGGCTACCCTAGCTCCATTTCCTTGTCGAAGATTAATGTCACTCTTGTTAAGCTTTTCCATATTTCCAAGTCCCACTTGGAGTAACAAGTCCAACTTTGATATCTCCCAAATACTTGGGGCAATTTCGCTTCCAATGGCCCATGACATTACAATAATGACATTCCTCATATGATTGGGCACCCTTCTTGGTCTTGGTTTTGGTAGTCCCACTATCCATTTTCAATTCATTATCAGGTTTGGGTTTCTCACCCATTTTTGCCTTTCCTTTAACAATGCCAATACTCCTTTCATTTGCAAGGACACTCTTGCTAGAACTCCGACTCAATTTAATATTTCTCCTTGTTTCTTCAAACAAGGATGCCCTTGGTTTATTGAGATTTTCTTCACAAGATTTTCTTACCAAAGTGGTGGGCATTAATATTGGAGTGGGTGGTGTGGAGGTGGTAAAGAAGCAAAAATTTCCATCCTGACCAATGCCAACGCGTAATTCTCTAATCGTATCATTGTCATACTCGGAGCATTTTTCATCGAATGATTGGAGTCATGAATCAATGGTGATTGGTGTAGGAGTATTAGATGAATTCATTGCATATAATTAACTACAAAAACGGAAATGAAGGAAATAATTAACATCTATCGTTTTAAAATTACTTGTAAACAAGTATTGCATTTATATAGTGACATCTACCCAACTATTATAAATGATTCCGAGATCCAAATTCATATTAATACGGGTACGGTGAGCCGAGTCATCCCTTATTAATATAACTCGGTGGATTAACCTCTTAATCGATTCTACTTCTAGAACTCTCGGTCGATAAAAATTACTCTACTTTTCATCTTTAGCCCGGAACACATGCGACTACGGTCACGAATACTTCCGTTGAGCTCAATCCAAATTTCGATGTAATAACTTTTTATTACCCACTTACCCAACGTAACAAGTTTAGCACCCCGGTGAGCCGAATCTACTTCCTTATGAAATTGGGATTCATGGTTTCTACTATTTGGTAAGGCTAATTCTCAATTATTAATTTGCGAGAGGTCGTATCAATTTATTATCTATCACGTTTTAAGTGAACTAAAGCGGAGAACTACGATAATTATAATTGACACGGTCGATGACTCGATATGATATGCATGTGTTGTTATGGCGATTTGGCAATGCATGTAACATATTAAAAGAAATGTAAAGCAATAATAAAATTCCTAGTATGGCCTTCATAAAAATAGAAAATCAAATAATATATTACATATTCGGAAACCAACTCCTTTGGTCCCTTGAATCTTCAATTGACACGCCTCCCAAGACCACCGTCTTCGTCGGATCACCTTTCCGAATGGCACCGTCTTTGAAGATACTCCAAAATAACAAATAATAATAAAATACAAAGCTATTTCTATTATACTTTTGTAAAATGGAAAAACTGGTAAAAAATAAAAAAAAAAGTGATACGAGATCACATTAAATTACAACCGAATCAATATTCCCTTTCATTACGGGTAATATCGATTAAAACCAAGGCCATACTAAGATAAAATTACATAATTCAAAATTATATAAATAAAAGACATTCAACAATTGAAATATGCAGCAATATAATATGTACCTATCATGCCAAATTATGTGCCAAATCGCCCTACTTAATTTATATCTTATATATAACCCGGTTTTATGGAAATGCGTGATAATAACTTCTTAAAATCACAAATTAACACTTAAATCACATCTAAGCTCAAGTTAATTATCCTAACACTCTTAGGACTCAAAAATTAGTCATCACTCAATTTTTGACAATAATTCAACTTGATTTAATTTTTATGCTCATTTTTTACCTTAAAAACATAACATTTATGAAATAAATCCAAATTAAATTACAATAATTACAAAATTTGAATTTTTAATTTTTGAACATTCTGGAATAATTTCATGACACTCATAATGTCAAAAATCATAGTTAAAATGTTCGAATTAATTTCGAGAAAATATAGTTGCAATTTATCGATTTTGTCTCATAAAACATCAAAAGTATCCAAAAATTAATCCAATCAATTTTATAACCTTAGATCTGATTAGTGGGATATTTATACAACTTAAAATAATTTTCTCATGCCATGCAATTCGATTTAGCTATTTATGCTAAAATAGTCACTATTTATGTCATTTTTACTCTAAAGATTCATAAATCATGCTAAATGAGATCATTTCATCTCAAAATTTACATACACTCTGTAAATCATGCATGTGACAACATATTAAAATATCATGGCCTAATTCGAAATTTAACTATTTTTAACCACTTTACCTCTTTTAATCCATTTTTATCTCATAAAAATCATAAATCATGCAATATTAATCCAATTAATACGATATTTTACACACAACTTGTAAAATATGCATGTGAGGTCATATAAAATTTTTAAGGTCAGAGAGTATGTTTAACCATTTTTAGTCATTTAACCTCCATTTATGCCATTTTTACACTAAAAATTCATAAATCATGAAATATTAATCACATTAATATGATAATTTACATGCAATACATAAAATATTCATGTGAGGGCATACTAAAATACCACGGCCATTAGTGAAGGTTAACTTATTTTAGTGAATAACAGTTCATTTTACTCATAAAAATGTAATAAAATCACTAAAAACCATTAAAATGAGCAATAAATTTCCATAAATCATAAAAATGACCTAAAAATATTTTAGTACCAGAATATATAACATGCATAATTATTTCGTGGATTACTCATATAAATCACAAATTTTTAGTTTTATATGTAAACATTTTAACTCGGAAAAACAATAACCGATTATGCATGCAACATCCTATGCTCTGATACCACTTGTAAGGTTTATATACCTCTTATTAGACTCCTCTAATAGTGAACTAACTAATTTCTTAATTATTTGTTCTTTAGATCTAGTGCATGCATAACAAAATAAGAGATTTATGAGGAAAAACAATGTCCCTTACATTGTATATATGGTCCGAAATTATGGGCACAAGTAAGGTCACCTTCCTTCACTTGTTCTTGAGCTTAATATGTTGTATGATCTTCCAAAAATCCCAAAGTAGAGATCCTCCTTAGATTGCACCCAAGACTTATCCCTTAAACTAGTATACTAATTAACTAGATTAATACACTAGTATCCTTAAAAAATGATTCCAATATTATGTTTATTACTACACTAGTAATATTGTTTTGATATTAGAATGGATGAACAATTTATTGTATTCTAAAACTTGTTTAGAGAGAAGTTGGAGAATATGGAGCAAGCTTTTGCATGTCATGTGTATGAATGATGATAAGAGAACAAAATTCTCTTAAGATAGAGGAGGGAGCACGGTTGGAGCAAGGAGAAAATGCCAAGGATGGCATATTGCTTTATGCCTTTTCTCTTCACAAGAAAATAGGATGTGTAAGCTAGTATGTTGGGTATGATTACTTCTTATTTTATCTCATAAAATAAATCACCATATTCTACCATAACTCCCTCCATTCGGTCCAACCTACATAAAATGGACTACCATTTTATTTTGTTAATTTGTCAATTGTCACACAATATGTCACATGTAGTATGTTACATGTTATTAATTAATTTAATGCATATTTATCACATAAATATCATTTTATAAATTAATTAAATTACATATAATAAATTGACTAGTGATACTTGATCACATAAATAAAATGGGTCATATAATTATAATTCACAACATCTTGTAATTATAATTAACCATTCATTCTTATCTCTATTGTTTCTCAAACAATAAACAATTTTAGTAATAAAGTATTTCAATTACTAAAATAAATCTTATTTAATCCCATTACAATAAGATATCAATATTCTCTCTCACAAATGAATTGTTCAATTTTAAGGAATTGATTATCTTTTATAGTCATACAATTAATCAATTTATCCATTAAGGGAATTGTCCTTTAGGTGTGACCATAAGGGATCAACTGACCACCACCATCACACGACAGTAATGTTAAACTCAAGTTAGCCAATCATTACCGATTAATGACGATCAGTTGATTATATAATAAATCATACCTCACGTATTCTTAAAATGAGATTTAATTATGATATTAAATCATGTGATCGCACTATTGTTGAGGACACATTTTCCAACAGAGTAGTGATAATCATACATGGTCTGAGGGGTAGATAAGTCCGAGGAATGTAGGAATGAAAAGATTGAAAAGAAGGATGTGAATAGTGGTAACTTGAGATGTGTAAGGATTTATGGATGGAGATGGTTAGGATTGTGTTGGTTAAGAATATATGTAATGAAAGGTTATTGTAGAGGGATGAAGAAGAGTAGTATATAGTGAACTTAGATGGAGTTATGGCACGACGTGGATTTGTAGATAGTGACTGAGTTTCGGAATTTGGATTATTAAAAGGTGAGCCTAGTGTGTAATTCTTTGGGCAATTAACGGTATGAGGTGAATTTTTGGTTTTCTAGAAATACGGGAGGAAGATACAATTAACTGAAGAGTAACCATTGGTTGTGTGGAGCTAATGGTGGCAAGTGTGAGTGAGTAGCATGATGAGAGAGGATCCATGGTAAGAAAGAGTGAGAAGGTACTAATATGAATTAATGGGTTTTGAGTTTTGGAGCAATGAGAAGGTAACCGGAGCACTAAAGAGTTATGTAGTAGGAATAAGGAGTTGAATTGTTAATTTATTTTGTCGAGTATAAAGGGAAAAGAATGAGGGGAGTAAACTAAGAGAATGTTGACCGGAGTTATGCGATATGGAAGTAAGGAATCGTCGAGATGTATGATACTATCATGAGGGTGTGAGTTAATGGTTATATAGGAATTTCAAGACGACATGTTAGCTATGAGTTTTGAGGAATTAAGTGAGTAAGAAGTTGGTAGAGTATTTGCATGATATAAAATTTTGGTGGAGAGTTAGGTGACGATACAATTAAGGATAGAATTGGAATGAATGTTGAAGTAATTTTTGTTGATGGATTTGATATTCGTTATTTGGGATGTTAACCGAAGATAGGAAAGGAACTGTTATATTTAGAGGTGAGTGTAAGAGGTTTGTTATATGAACATTGGTGGTGTTCTGGTGTTGTCACTAGTGATTAAGGGTGATGATAAATAGGAAAGATAGCCATTCTAAAGAGGTTTATTTTGTAGAGGTCGGATTGATATGTATGGTTGTGAGGGAGTATAAGATGTGGTTATAGGAGGCGGTTGCTAGTAGTTGGGTATTAATGATATGGTTACATGTGTCAGGTGGTGGTATTTATACGACGAGAGAATGAGTTAAGTAGGGCATATGCGTTTAAGCTTGGGTGAGAGATACCCATTATCAAGTGGTAACTTACGTGATCAGGATTGGCTAGTTAGATTCGATTATGGGTCTTTGTGTTAGGTTCATAAACCCTTATTAGACTCTTCTAATGGTGATCTAAATAACTTGTTGATTTAGAACTAGTGGATCTAGTTGCATGCATAACAAAATAAAAGAGATAAAGAGGAAAACTTGATGTTCTTACATCATATGGACGAATTTAAGGGCACTAGTTTTGGAGTCCTTCCAAAACTAGATCTTGAGCTATTACCATTAAGGACGATCCTCCAAGAATCTTCATGCATTCAAATGTAGAATGCCTCCTTTTAGTTGCACCCAAGACTATCTCAAAATCCTACAAATATTACTAACTAGATAATATAAGTAGTTTTCCTTAAATATTAATCTAATAAAATTACTACACACTTAGTAATATATTTGGGATATTAGATCTTTGAACAAAATTGAACATAAACAATTTATGTGTTTTTCAGAGAATATGGAGAAAAGTAGTGAGATGAACATCAAAAGACCATCCATACAAAAATGAGAACATCCTCTCCTTTTCATATGGGTGACCGGTTTTTTTGCTCTACCCTAGAGCATGCATTTGCTTTTTTCTTATTTGCCTTATCAATGCTCTAGGTAGGTAGTCTAGGTCTTAGCATGTTATCATTATGTTTTTTATCATTTAAAAAACAAAACCAACATTGCCTTTACCATCTACAAAAACTGGTTTTATACACTTAAAATGGACCTCCATTTTATCTTTGTAATTTGTCATTTGTAATTTGTGTGACATGTGACATGTAACATGTCATTAGGCATAATAATGCATATTTAACAAATTAAATATCATTATATATTAAATTAATTACAATTAACAAATTAACAAATAATTCACAATTACATGTATATAAAATGGGTCATATTAAGTCTAGTTAATATAATCTTCAACATCTTGGAATTATAACTAACTAATTACTTTTATCTCAAATGTTTCATAAACATTAATCAATCTTAGTAATATTACAAATTAATTACTAAATTGAATCTTATTTAATCACATTACAATAAGATATATAATTCTCACTTTATAAATAAATTTGTTCAATTTAAGGATTTAATTAATCCGTATCAATATACGATTAATTAACTTTACAGTTTGGGAATCGTCCTATAGGTGTGATCTTAAGGGATCAACTGATCACCACCATCAAACGACAGTAATGTCAAACTCTAGTTAGCCAATCATTACCGATTAATGTTGATCAATTGACTATATAATTGAATCATCCCTTACGTATTCTTATTATGAGATTTAATTATGATGTTTAATCATGTGATCGCACTATTGTTGAGGACACTTACTCCAACACTTTAATGTGTATAAGTTTTGTATGAGGTTCTGACCTCACGAGTAGTGGTATAGTGTGATAGTCATAAAGTTGTTATCTGTTTATTACGTGTAATATGTTTCGTTGTAATCTAGTAAAGCGGTTTTAAGGAAGTTTTCTTGTCAAGGAAGTTATATCGAGTCAGTGTTAATGGGATTGTATAAGTTGCGATGACTATCGATGTGGTTGTTGTGCCTTGGGTGGCGATCCGGGCACGGCACTTCGTGTTGTGATGCGGGTACTTTCGCTCTGCGGTGCGGCTATTGGTTGGGGTGTTGCGATGCCGTCATCAGTTGGGGTGAAGTAGGCAGGACATTTATGTGACGAACTTTCGAAAGTATATACCAGTTATATAGATTGTTATTTTGTTTACTGATGTTGCTTGTGAGTTTCGGTTTGGACATGTAGATCGTTGTTTGTTTATTGATGTTTCTAACTAGTTTCGCCTTGGGAGTAAGGGTAGAGTATGATATGGAAAAGAGTTGTGCATGTGTTCATTGTTGTCGTAGTATCGTGATATTCTGTTGATGGGACACAGTTGTGAGAGGTTGTTGGAGTACTTTTGATTTTGTTTTAGAGGAGGCCTTGGTTGACATAGTAGTGACAAGTGATTTATGGAACATGTGTTGTACTGAAGTGGAAACTACATATAAGTGGTTTATAACCTTTTATTGGGATAGTAAGTATGGAGTGTTGGGACTTAGTATCATGTTAAGTTATGGGTGAGTTTTGCGGTAATAAAAGAAAAGAACTTGAGAAGCTAATGTGAGTGTGTGTAACAATTGTAGATCGTGAGTTATGATCGTGGAGATAAGTGCATATATAAAGAAGTATGTCATTTTTCGGTAATGTTGAAGAGTTGGAGTAGTGGTTATACTGAGGATTTTATGGTATCGGTTAGATGGAGTGCAGAATGATTTGAGGTATAAGAACTGTTAGAGAAAGAGAGCCATGTATATAGGAATGGCTGTAGGCGTTGAGGTTATAGTCGGTTATCATTGACATGCGGTGGTGATGAGGATTATGGGAAGTATAGCAAAGGATCTAGTATTAGTGGGTTACGAGGACGTAATATTTATTTTAAGAGGAGTAGGATGCGACAAAGAGAGTTTGATGGTTGTACATGTTGCGGTATATTTGGAAGTTTGAGCCTTGGTGTAGAATAAAGGATGGATTTATGTTGTGATTGATACTATTAAAGGTCATGCCAGTGCTTGCAGTAGTATGATGTTTATGAGCGTGAGTAAACTTTAAGGACGAAGTTCATTTTAAGGGTGGTAGAATGTTACATTCCGTTTGGTGGTTGATCTCGCTTGGTGGATTGCCTTGATATTGGATTTGCTAGTGGATAATATGTTAGTGAGACGGAGTTAGCGACATTTGTGGAGGTAGTATTATGTAGTTAGTGTCGAGAGGCTATGCTATAGTTGATACGATATCGTGAGCCGCGTTGTGGAGGTAGGCATAGTTGGTGGAGTTAGTGTTAGGTGTACATGTTTTATAAGTTGGGTTTGAACGCTGGGGACCAAGTTCATTTTTAAGGATGGAAGACTGTAATACCTCAGATATTTGAGCTGTTGGGTACTCTATCGAGTAAGACGTACTCTGTCGAGTAAGTCAGTGACGGATTATGGAGTGCATTCTGCTTTGTAGGTACTCGGTCGAGTAGGGCCTACTCAATCGAGTAGGCGGTTAGTTACTCGATCGAGTAAGTGGTGTTTTACGGTTTTTCGGCCGGGTTTTATAGTAAAACGAGGAGAGGTATTTAAAGTTCTTTCGACTGCTCTTTTACTTTTACTTTCACCTTTCTAAACCTTTCACAAAAGAAAAACAAAACGACGTTCAATCCTCTTCTCTCTTTGCTATCAAATGAAGGCTAGGGTTGTCGGATTTCTGAGATGGTCATACCTGTGTGATCGTCATTGTTTGGGTAAGATTTCTATATCGTTTTTATGTCAAATAGTTAATGTTTGTTTAATCCCTAATTTCGGTGATTTGGGGGTTTTGGGTAGAAATCGGTTTATGATGTGTAGTTGTTGTTTAATGTTGTACGTAATGATGTGGTACTCTTGTACAATTGTATGTTTGGCTGCAGTTATAGCGGATTGCGAAAAGGTAGAGTTTTCCCTACTCAATTGATTGTATAATTAATTTAAGATCTGGTGATTGCATTGTTGGCTTGATTAATATTATTGTTGGAATTGTTTATCTTGGAATTTGGCATATTGTTTTGGTATTGTGAATTTGATGTGGCTAAAGTCGTATCACCAAACCAAAGTAAATCTATCTCAGGACTAACAAGAATAGCTAGCAGTAAGACAGGTATCGAATCCACAGGGAGGCGGTGAAAGCTAAGTCTGTAAATATTTAAGCTGTCTAAAGTAACCGATTTCTGGGGGTTTGTTTTGTTTTGATTCTAATAAACTAATTGCAAGTAATTAAATGAAGGTTTTAACGATAATATTAAGAATCTAGGATTTACGGTTCACTAGGTCAATCAGTCGGGGATTATCAATCAATTGCTAAATCTATCAAGTTGTTTAAGGTCATAAGATCGGTCGACTCAATTATGCCCTTTAGATCGATTCTAACATGCGGTCGCTATAATTAGATACAATCTATTTGATTATCGCAGCCTATATTAATTCTAACCCGGTCGGCGATAGGATTAATTCGCTAAACTAATTAATAACTCAGGCCTCAAGTTGATTAACTAGAAGAAGTACAATAATCAAACAACAACTTAAACGATATCAATAGCAATTAATCGATCTTCCCTTTTTATTAACCTAGATCCCCTTCATCCTAGATGAGGGAATTAGCTACTCATAATGATAACAACAACAACAATGATTAAGAATGAAAACATGATTGAAAGCAGGAAACAATAATCAATGAACATAAAACGGTGAATGATTAATTAATGAGGAAAGATTAGTACCGTCACAAGGAAGAAATTAGGGTTCTAAAGAAAGTATCCAGTAGTATGAAAGTAAAATAAAGCGTAGTCTAACAATAAAACACGAGTTTCTAATTTATAACAAAAGATAATCGTTTTAGGAAAATCCGGAAATAAGCCCGCCAGAGAGGATCCTCGATCGAGCCAGAGGTGACTCGATCGAGGACAGCTGCTCGATCGAGCCAGTGGTGACTCGATCGAGGAACCATCTTCACAGACTTTTTCTTCTCTTCTTTCTCTTCTAGCCTTCGTGCTTCCTTATTTCTCGTGCCATGCTTCGTGTATTCTTCTATGCCGTATCCGCCATGCTAATCTTAGCTTGATCATACTCATAACGAGTCATTTCTGCATCAAAACACAAAATAGCGGCAGTATCGACAATTCATTGAAATAAGGCATATAAATGATAAAATAGGCACGAAACGGTATGTAAAATGGTATAAGGGGAGCTATAAAAGTATATATGAAAGTGATACATCAAACTCCCCCAAACCAAACCTTTGCTTGTCCTCAAGCAAAGCAGCCAGACCAAACAAAGATCAACAAACATATGGTGAATGAATAACTCAGAGCAAATGTCTAGGCACATACAAATCCCAGCTGTCTACATCTATAACAAAGTAATGACCAAAATTGTGCCAATAAAACAAATTCAAAGACACGGGTAATAGACTAACGCAGCTCTTACTCAAGATGTGGCATGATACCGAGACTCAGCCAAATACTCTTCAACCTTGCAAGACAATTTTGTTGGATTCTCGCGGTTTCACTCATGCACTCATAAGGGGTGAGATATATGTAAGATAGAAAGAAATAAGACTCTCACTCGACTTATGAGATATGCATGCAATCTAATGTGATACGAGATTCTCCAACTAATACGCATTCACAAAACAGACCAAGTACATGTATCAAGGACAGAAAGGTGGTAAAGTGGCATGGGTATAGAAGTGGCTTGTGCAAAAGCACGTATGGATATGAGAGGCTCAGACGGTAGTCGCAGCGCTAGACCAATAGCCAAATCTAATAAGAAATAAAACAAACATCCAACTGGAGAAATAATCTCAACTTTGACAACATATGAGAGAAATGTAAAGGCTCTCCAAATGTGCATTAGACTCCAGTAATTACCACACACGACCTCCTAACAAAACTAAATGAAGCAAACATTTTTCTTCTTTTCTCTTTCTCTTCTGAATTCTTTTTTTTTTTCGAAACCTTTTTTCATCTTTTTTTTTCTTTTTCTTTTCTTTTCTTTCTTTTCGAGACTTTTTTTTTTTTCTCTTTTTCTTTGCTTCATAACATAAGAGGTCACACAATTGCTACAAGAAGATAGCTACTACCCACATGACAATAAAAGTCCCAACCCAACCAAAGTAGCTATAACAATAAGGACTCAAGCAATTGCGACTGTCCCGAAAAAGGTAGGCAAATTCTGGAATGTAGCTAAGAAATAGGATATAAAATGGCTACATGGTTCAAACGGGCTAACAAAAACTGGGTAATGTACGGCATATTTGAACAAAAGGAACCGCCTATCCTCATGTACTTAAATCATATGAACGCGCAAAAGCTAAGAAACTAGTGTCACACTTATGCAGTTTGATATTACATATTCCACAAGGAGACCACACTCATCAGCCTAAATAACAATGAGGCCGGTTTATTAATGTTCCCGGCCTAGGAAGCTCTAAAGACCTCAGAAATTTAAGTGGTTTACCAACACAATAAAGTCAAGTCTACTCGGCATAAGGCATATTGTGACGGTCAAGACTTGAGTAAAGAGCTTTGTTCATCATAGCTAACGGGTCAAAACAATGTACATGGACAACTAAATGAGACTCAAATGCAAAGACAAAGCAAATTATCATCATTGCTATACAATTCACCAAGACTCGACTCAAAATAAATAAAAAAATAAGTAAAAACATGTTTTTGGATTTTATAATTTTTCAATTTTTTCAATTTTTTTGATTTTTTTTTTCACACACAACATAAATAAAAGCACACAACAGAAATAAACACACTCCCCCAAACCTAAATGTCACAGTGTCCTCATTGTGACGCCTACAGCATAGCAGTCACACAAAATTCCAGCAACCTAATGGGACACAACTAACAAAAGGGAAAAGGGAAAAATAAATGCAATAAAACAAAAACAAGAAAGATAATACCAGCTGTAGTGCAGTAGCCTCCCCCAAACCAGCTGGAAAGAGAGGGATGTAGTGACCAGCTGTCACTACTGGGCTCCATCAGTATCATCAAAATCATCGATCTCGGCATAAAGAGACATCAACTCAGGATCAGGAACTGGGGCACCACGACCTCGACCACGGGTGGGTCTCCTAACACGGCCTCTACCACGGCCACCTCCTCCTGGAACAGCAGCAGCGGAAGTAGAAGCACTAAACTGACCAAACGGTCCTCTCTGGGAGCAAGGAACACCGACGTCCTCCGCAAAAACAGAAGTAGGCTGAGGGGGGCGCACTGGAGTGTAAAAGGGACGGCCCAAGGCACCATAAGCAGTACTAAACTGTCCAAACTCCGTAGGAGTGACTCCATATAGATGAAAAACACGACTATCATCACCAGGAGTGGTATAATAGCTAGGTGTCACACCCCTATACTGTCCCCCTGAAGCAAGAGACATGGCCTCCATCTGTTCCCACATCCTCCTCTTTGTCAAAGCAGTGTTGATGCCCGTATGCATCCTCACTTCTCGTTCAATAACTGGATCAAAATGGTAACCTGAAGCATAGCCTGAAGCAGGATAGGCTGAAGGAGGTGGAGGAGGAGCAGGCTGAAATGAGCCAGGCAGATGGGTAGTGGGTGGACGACGTCGCCGACGCCCGCCGGTGGTGGTAGTAGTACTAGACCCAGGAAAAGTGACTAGAAGGTCCTCAGGAATCAGATAAGTAACGGGTGAGGGTCGCTCCATAGCCGTACTCTCCTCAAGGGGGTCTACAGCAGGTAAACAGTCACAAGGCAGAAGCATGTAAGACTCAACCCGGACCCTCCAGTAATGGTCCTTCCCATTCTTGATGTCAATATAAGAAATTTCATAACGGAGGTGGTCATCATCAACAAGGGGCTCGTGGTCATCCATGGGCTCATAGGGATCATCACCCTCAAAATCAAAAACAGCCCTAGCTATCTTGGTGACAAGAGCACCACAATCAAGGTTCCCATACCTCCCAATCATCCTGTCAAAAGCCGAACACACAAGAGCAGGGGGAGAGAATTGGAATGTCTCCTCCCGATAAGGATTCAAGTAATTAGCAAGGATTAAGACCTCAATAGTGGAGGTCTTGCTCTTGTCATGCCGGCCATACAACAAATAGCTCAAATACCTCAAAAATAAACGAAGACAAACGTGTTGGACGTCCAACAAAGCCATAGCACTGACATCCGCATCCGCATAACCGGTAAACAATGGAAAATATCGAATAGCGGACAGCCCACCAACACCATACAAGTCTCCGTCTGTATGCTTATCTATTCCTGAATTTGTGATGACGGTCAAAGGTTAAGGACCGTTCAACATTAAGCAATCGAAACTTGATAAGATGATCACTGGGAAAGTAAGTAAATGAGCTCAGAAATTCAAGAGTTAAAGCAGGGTAAGATAATTCATGGAGTGTGAAAAGACCCTGTAACCCTATCTCATTGAACATGCCAAACATAATGTCATCTATCTTCAATGTTCGCAAAATTTTCCTATCCACGCATCGAGTGGCACTCATAGATTTAGTTAACAGATACTCGAACCTGTCCTTTTGTGCTTTGTCACGGAATTCAATGAATGGGTAATCGTCCAAAGGAGACAAGTCGTCCTCCGAAGACACAACTTCTTCGGGAATCACCTCGGGTTGCTGAACCGGGGCTCTCCTTTCTCGAGTCCTCTTATTTCCTTGCCTAGAAGTCGACATTATCTACATAAAAGCAAGTAGACAATTAAACTTCAACCATAGCATATGGCAATACCGGTTTTTGGCATAAATGGGTCAAAAAATCAATTTTAAGACGCAAAATCACAATGAAAGCATCCAAAAACTTAGGGGAACATGAGTATGTATCAAATAAGGAAGAATCCAAGCATAAGAACACAATTTCTAACCAATTTAATGCATAATTTCTACCCGGATTTTGAAGAACCCTAATTCCCAAATTAGCAAATTAGGCATGAATTTCAACAATTAAGGGGCTAGAAAGCAAGGAAATAGCAATTGTATACTAGCAATGGAAGATTTAATACAATAAACTCAAGTTATAAGCAAGAAATTTCAGATTTGTGCGAGACAAATTAGACAAATTCGGGACTTACCTGAGCAATAAAAGCAAGGAATCGCGAAAATAAGCACAAGAAAGTGATGTAAACAAGTAATAAGCAATTAAACACAAGTGTTAAGTGAGATTTGATGATGATTTATGATGAATATAGAGAGAAAGAGTGATAGAGGAGGAAGAATGCAGGAATAATGCACGAAAAGAAGAAGGGAATTGAAAGAAATTAGAGTAATTAAAGCATAAAACCGGTTAAAGAAAAACGCGGAACCCGGTTTATTTTGGATCTTCGATCGAGTCGCGCCTGGCTCGATCGAGGAACCAAATTCCTGACTGCCCAACTTTCGTTTTAAACTTTTTTAAATTCTTCACTGGTGCCTCGATCGAGTCGCAGCTGGCTCGATCGAGCTGATAGGTTCCTCGATCGAGTCGCAGCTGGCTCGATCGAGGAAGTAGGCTTTGGCTTCTTTTTTCGTCATTTGTTACTCATAGCTTCAAATCCCGTCAAAATTCCTGCAAAAGATACTTGAAAGCATATCAAGTACCCTCTCCTCATCTCTCAAAGCTCAAGGAAACATAAAAGCAATAACAAAACTTAAATTTAAAATCCTAATTACAAACTAATAATTTACAAAATCCGAGCTGCCTCTCGGTAGCGCTGGTTTTTGCGGTCCCGCACGATCGTAATTCTTCATCAGTGAGAAGAATCAATGGCAAAGAGGTCCAAAGCCTTTATTACCCTGACATACGCTCCTTCATGGTAGATCTTCAATCGTTGCCCATTCACTTTGAAGACCTCCCCTTTGTCAGTTTGCAGTGTAACTGACCCAAACTTGTTCACATCAGCTACAGTGAACGGTCCAGACCATCTACTCTTCAGCTTACCTGGAAACAAATGCAAACGAGAGTTAAATAAGAGAACTTTCTCACCAACATGAAATTCCCTTGGCAAAATATGCTTGTCATGCCACTTCTTCGTTCGCTCCTTATACACTCGAGCACTATCATAGGCATGCAGTCGAAACTCATCAAGCTCATTCAATCGCATCGGTCGTTTCTCACCCGCCAGTGAGGGATCCATATTCAGCTCCTTTATGGCCCACATAGCCTTGTACTCGAGCTCCACAGGTAAATGGCAAGACTTGCCATAGACTAGTCGGTACGGTGATGCTCCAATCGGGGTCTTGAATGCAGTACGGTAAGCCCACAAAGTGTCATCGAGCATCCGACTCCAATCCTTTCTGTTCTTGCTTATTACCTTTTCCAAGATTTGTTTCAGCTCTCTGTTGGAAATCTCTACTTGTCCACTGGTTTGAGGATGATATGCCAACCCTCTGCGGTGTGTAACGCCATATTTCTTCATGAGAGAATTAAGATGACGCTCATTGAAATGCTTGCCTCCATCACTGATCACTGCGCGAGGCACTCCAAACCGTGGAAAAATAATCTTCTGAAACATCTTAACAACAGATTTAGCATCACAGGTGGGAGTGGCAATTGCCTCCACCTACTTAGAAACATAATCTACAGCTTCTAAAATATACTGATTCCCATGAGAAGTAGGGAATGGCCCTTGGTAATCAATGCCCCAAACATCAAAAATCTCCACTTCGAAGATTCCAGTTTGAGACATCTCATGCCTTTGTGAGATATTGCCCGTCCTTTGACATGCATCACAAGAACGGACAAAAGTAGTAGCATCTTTTAAGATAGTAGGCCAATAAAAACCCGATTGCATTACCTTAGCAAATGTCCTAGAAGGACCATGATGACCTCCATAAGAAGAAGAGTGACAATGAGAAAGGATGGCACGTACCTCACCCTCTGGAATACATCATCTGTAGATACCGTCTGCGCACTCCCGGAACAGATATGGGTCGTCCCAGAAATATCGCTTCACGTCATGCAAAAGCCTCTTCTTCTGCTGATAAGAAAGATTAGGAGGAAGCATACCTCCTACCAAATAATTGGCATAATCTGCAAACCATGGAGTATTTGCAGCTACAGCTAACAGTTGGTCATCTGGAAAAGAGTCATAATGGGCAAGATCTCTCTTCCTGCAAATCTAAGCCTAGATAAATGATCTGCAACAACATTTTCAGCACCAGACTTATCACGGATTTCTAAATCAAACTCTTGTAACAATAAAATCCATCTAATAAGCCTAGGTTTAGCCTCTTGTTTGGTTAAAAGATATTTCAAAGCTGCATGGTCAGTATGAACAATAACTTTAGAACCAACAAGATAAGCTCTAAATTTGTCTAAAGAATAGACAACTGCAAGAAGCTCCTTCTCCGTAGTAGCATAGTTAATTTGTGCATCATCTAGAGTCTTGCTTGCATAGTAGATGGCATATAACACCTTGTCCTTTCGCTGCCCCAAAACAGCTCTAACTGCATAGTCACTAGCATCGCACATAATCTCAAAAGGAAGGCTCCAAACCGGAGATCGGATAATGGGAGCTGAGAAAAGAGCTTGTTTAATCCTGTCAAAAGACTTAACACATTCGTCAGTAAACACAAAAGGTGTATCTTTATGGAGTAGCCGGGTTAGAGGTTGAGCAATTTTAGAAAAATCCTTAATAAAGCGGCGATAGAACCCTGCATGACCAAGAAAACTACGCACACTTTTAACATTAACCGGGTACGGGAGTTGCTCAATTACCTCCACCTTAGCTTTGTCCACTTGAATACCCTTACCTAACACCAAGTGACCGAGTACCACCCCTTCAGTAACCATGAAGTGGCACTTCTCCCAGTTGAGAACAAGGTTGCTCTCTTCACAGCGCTGCAAAACCTTAGTCAAGTTTCTCAAGCAAATATCAAAATCAGTACCATATACACTGAAATCATCCATAAAGACCTCCATAATAGACTCTATGTAATCAGAAAATATGGCCATCATACAACGCTGAAAGGTAGCAGGAGCGTTACATAAACCAAAGGGCATCCTTCTATAAGCAAATACACCATATGGACATGTGAAAGTGGTCTTTTCCTGATCGTCAGGATGTATGGGTATCTGAAAGAAACCGGAGTAGCCATCTAGGTAACAGAAATAACTATGACACGCTAATCTCTCTAACATTTGGTCAATGTAAGGAAGTGGGAAATGGTCCTTTTTAGTGGCCGTGTTCAACTTCCTATAGTCAATGCACATCCTCCATCCTGTGACAAGTCTAGTAGCAATCAATTCATTCTTATCATTTTTCACTACTGTAGTACCTCCCTTCTTAGGTACAACTTAGACAGGACTGACCCATTTAGAATCAGATATAGAGAAAATAATACCAGCATCAAGTAATTTCTGTACCTCTTTTCTTACCACCTCCTGCATTGGAGGATTTAGTCGTCTCTGACCTTGTGCACTAGGCTTGTAGCCTTCTTCCAGATGAATTCGGTGCATGCAAAAATCAGGACTAATACCTTTGAGATCATCAATGCTATACCCAATTGCCTTTTTATGAGTTCTCAAAACAGTCAACAAAGCAAATAGTTGACCTTCAGTTAGGCTAGCATTGACAATCACTGGGTTCATTTCACAGTCATCAAGAAATTCATATTTGAGATGAGAGGGAAGAGGTTTTAATTTAGGTTTCTTTACCTCAGTTACCTTAGGTGTGACACCCAAACTATATACCTTCTGATGTGGGCATTCCTCTCCAGTTAGAAGCTTCTCAATCCGATGAACTTCTGGACTCCATGAACCCGCCTGATCAGCTGGATCCGAAACCAGGGCAATCTCCAGAGGATCCCTGTCCAAACACATAGGAAGACACTCATCAATAGTAAAATCAACATTTATACTATGACAAGTCTCTTCTATCATGGGGTTTTTTAATGCCTTTTCCAAGTTAAATATAATCGTATCATCCCCCACAGCTAAGGTCAATCTCCCTTGCCTAACATCTATAACCGCCCCCGCAGTATGTAAGAACGGTTTGCCCAAGATGATAGGGATTTGGTTGTCTTCAGCCATGTCCATGACAACGAAATCAACGGGGATGTAAAACTTCCCAATACGAACGGGAACATCCTCCAACACCCCCAGTGGGTGCTTAACTGATCTATCGGCCATCTGTAGTGTCATATTAGTAACTGTCAACGGACCCATATTTAATTTCTTGCATGTAATACGGCATAACGCTGACACTAGCTCCTAAATCGCAAAGAGCTTTACTAATAGAAATATGACCAATGTGACAAGGGATAGAAAAACTTCCTGGATCCTTAAATTTGGGTGGTGTATTAATTGGCAACATGACACTGCACTTCTGAGTATAAGCAATAGTTTCCACCGCATCAAAGGATCTCTTCCTTGTCAAAATCTCCTTCATGAATTTTGCATAAGCCGACACTTGAGTAATTAATTCAGTAAAAGGGACACTTACATGTAGATTCTTCACGACCTCCATAAACTTACCGAACTGCTTATCCAGCTTGGATTTTTGTTGTCGATGAGGAAAAGGTAGTGCAATGGTTATGGGCTCGGCTTGCTTGACCTTAGAAACAACTTTTGAAACACCGTGTTGTCAATTTTGGTTCCTCGATCGAGCAGGGGTGACTCGATCGAGCTGGATGGATCCTCGATCGAGCCGCTCGTGACTCGATCGAGGAACCTTTGCAGTTCAGCTCCTTCATCTTTTTTACTTTTATCGTCACTCGTGTTTCAACTTCACAGTTCTTTCTCATCATCACTAAGCTCCAAATTACCCAATCCTTTGGGATGCATATAAGGGACCTCATCAACAATAATGGGCACGTCTTTCTCAAGGCTTTGTAGGTCGGGATTCACATAAGAAGTACCGCTCCTCAGCTGAATAACATTAGCTTGCTCATGAGCTTGTTTACCTTGAGGAGGAAGACCTACGGCATGTTTTGATGGGTTTTGAAGTGCCATCTGAGCCACTTGATTATCTAGCATCTTGTTATGGGCAATCACTCGTAAATTTGAGCCGTCGTTCTCGCCGCATTGACAAAGTTTGTTGAAAAAGATTGCGCAACTCGCCATCTCATTGTTCGGAGGTTGTTGAGGAATTTGTTGAGGAGTTTGCCGAGGAGGTCGTTGATATTGATTGTTGAGCTCTGGCCTCCTTGATTTTGCCTTTGATACCCCCTTGTTGTTGATTACCGCGATTGTTGGGAGGGATATAAGTATTCTTTTCTTTGTTGTGATCGCCTGCGGGTTTTGCACATTCTGACTAGACCATTGAAGGAACGGATGTTCCTTCGTTCTTTCATTGTAAAAGTTGGAGAAAGGTGTACCTTGTGCACCTTGTCTGTAAGCCTGAAAGGCATTAACCTGCTCCAATGTGCTCATACAATCAGCTGCACTGTGACCATCTAAACCGCATCTAGCGTAAGTCTCCTCTACTTGCTTACTCATGGCATGAACTCTCTCCTTACTACCCAATGATTGGGTAGTCTTTATCTCAAACAACTGGGCGTAAATAGTCTCCGTTTGTGCTGCCAGGGCACTATCAACACCGGTACCTCGCGTGCTTCCCCTAGGATTTCCATACCTTGCGGTATGGGTAGCAATCTGATCAATCAACTTCCACGCGTCACCATCATTGGTGTTGTCTTGAAACCTCCCATTAGCAGAAGAATCCAAAAGGGCACGATGATCGTCAAACAACCCGTTATAAAACTGGTTGCAAAGGAACCACTTTGGGAAACCATGATGGGGAACTGATCGAACTAAACGCTTGAAGCGAGTCCAAGCTTCATTCAAATCTTTAGTAGCTCCTTGCTTGAAACTAGTAATTTGGTTTCTCAGAGTATTAGTCTTTTGAGGTGGGAAGTACCTCTTGTAGAAAGCAAGAGCCAAGGAATTCCAGTCTGTAACTCCTTCAGTATCCATATCCATATCTCTCAACCACTCAGCAGCTCCATCTTTCAGGGAGAAAGGAAAGAGCACCTGCTTAACCTGGTCTTGTGTCACTCCAGCTGTTAATGGGATAGAACAACAGTAAGTGACAAATTTCTCCATATGCATCGCAGGATCCTCAGCAGCTGTCCCTCCAAACATATTTCGTTCCACCAGATTGATATACGATGGCCGAATCTCAAAAGTTCCATTGGTAGTAGTGGGCAGCTTAAATCCTTGTGGGATAGAAGCTAAGGTCGGCTCAGAGTGACTGGCTAGAGTAGGCATGATGGGAATATCGGGAATATCAGTTGTAACTGGAATTTCAGGAATAGGAATTTCGTCCTCTTCCTCTTCGTAGGACCGATCGGCTGTCTCTATTGAGCTCGCCGTTTCGACGTCAAGTATACTCAAGTCTTCTACTTGACCCACTTCTTGATTAAATTTGTCATCCGTAGCGAAAAGTCTTCTCTCGGTTCGGGATCAAAAGGAATAATCTCGGACCTATTAGACCTGGGCATAAACGGAACTAACAAGAAAAGTGTGAGAACGGTCTCAAGGAACTGGGTTCCCTGAGACAAAAAGACAAAATAAACACAAACAGACTAAACAATTGTTGCCTCCCCGGCAACGGCGCCAAATTTGATGTGGCTAAAGTCGTATCACCAAACCAAAGTAAATCTATCTCGGACTAACAAAAATAGCTAAAGAAGACATGTATCGAATCCACAGGGAGGCGGTGAAAGCTAAGTCTGTAAATATTTAAGCTGTCTAAAGTAACCGATTTCTGGGGGTTTGTTTTGTTTTGATTCTAATAAACTAATTGCAAGTAATTAAATGAAGGTTTTAACGATAATATTAAGAATCTAGGATTTACGGTTCACTAGGTCAATCAGTCGGGGATTATCAATCAATTGCTAAATCTATCAAGTTGTTTAAGGTCATAAGATCGGTCGACTCAATTATGCCCTTTAGATCGATTCTAACATGCGGTCGCTATAATTAGATACAATCTATTTGATTATCGCAGCCTATATTAATTCTAACCCGGTCGGCGATAGGATTAATTCGCTAAACTAATTAATAACTCAGGCCTCAAGTTGATTAACTAGAAGAAGTACAATAATCAAACAACAACTTAAACGATATCAATAGCAATTAATCGATCTTCCCTTTTTATTAACAATTTGGGTTGAGATAGGAGATCAACTAAACTAATCAACAATGTAAATAATGTAATGAAAATAAGCAAGATGATTAAAATGAGATGTAAACAATTGATTAAAAGCACTAGGGTATCATGGGTTCATAGGGGATTCATGGGATTTGATCATACAAGTATGTTCTCTACTAGATGCAAGCACTTATTATTGTGATGGGATCGAGTTAGTGTATATCTTATAATCCCTAAGAAGGTTTGGGTCCCGGAGCCAAATCGATTAGATTGTACAACACCTACAAGTCGACTTAATCCTTCCTATCCAACTATATGCCTGGTCTAATGAGACTCGAGTTGGTTTATGTCTTACAAGTCTCATTGAAAAGGTAAGTGATGGGTAAAAATTGTAAGGATTCATAGGCTCGCATTTCATCAAACATAACATGTGCATAAGTTGGAATCACAACAAGCAAACAAATTAATTATGAAAACATATTAGATTAAGCATGAATCAATCCCCATATTGGTTTCCCCTAATTCCCCATTAACCCTAGTTAAGAAAACTACTCACTCATTATCAAGTTTAACATGCTAACAAGGTTGTCAATCATACTAGCAAGGCAAAACATGATGAACAAATGAAAATAATTAACAATAATAAAAAGGATTAAGAGAGAATTATACCTATGAAGATGATTCCAAATAATAAAGCAAAGAATAATAGAAGTACTTGATGATTGATGGAAGGTTGTCAATCCTCCAAATAAACCCAAATAATCTTCTAATTACCCAAAATAAATGATGAAAAATAGAGAAATTAAGGAAAGATTAAGAAACGAGATATGTATTAATACTAGATTAAAAGTTGATTACAAGATTAAGACAAGATTAAGATAGGATTAAGATTGTACTGAGATTACATGCTAATCTAGGTAGTACAAAGGGGTATTTATACTAAAGATTAGGGTTACTAAGGGCTTAAATGACTATTAAGACCCTTAAGAAAAGTTGAGGAAGTGCTCCTCTCCAAGGAGATGCGCATCTCCGTTTTGCTAGTCCCACGAAGATATGCTCGTCTCGAGCGTCTAGGAAGCTGGCACGGTGGAGTCTGTAAGGGGATCCGAGCGGATCATGGGAGAGACGCTCGGATTGCTCGGCTTCAAGACGAGCGTCTTGGAATCGGGACGCTCGGATTTGTGGGCAGGGAGACACTCGGATTGGCTGCAATTCGCTCGGATTGTGAGACAGGCACTTCTCTTTTCTTCTTTCCTCAACAATCCGCGGGGATCTTGTTGAGGATGCAAGGATCCTTTCATCATTGCCCAATCTACTTTATTATCTACATAGGCCTTCTAGTATCGTCTTCCCTTTGATGCTTGGTCATTGAATGCGATCAATTTAGCTCCATTTCGCCATGAAAATGCAAGGTTTGCACTCCTCTCCTAGCAAGGAAACAAAACCTCAAAGAATATGCAAAATGGGAAACTAAAGATAGTAAATGACCCAATTATGCACTATAAAGCATAGGAACGAGGCTAATTCGGGGACTAAATGTGCTCAAATATGAGTCATATCAAATATCCCCAAACCAAACCTTTGCTCGTCCCAAGTAAAGAGGTGACAAAGACTAGGACCCTTATTCAAAATAACCTACTAATATAGCCGATGTGAGACAATTAGCGGGTCTCACTCCGCCCTTTCAACTCACAATAAGACAACCATGAGGTAGGATGCCTTCTTTCAAGGCAAGGTGGGGCTAGCTAATATGGCGATACATCCAAGCATTAAGCACACAAAACAAGAAATTGATGCATCTACAAAAATGAATAGCCACTTTCCTCATCTAAGTGGCGGAAATTATCTAAAGAGGAAGCAATCTAAGGGTACACATTCCATTATACATACGGTTTCTTCAAACTACTAAGCCTAGAAGGATACCAATAAATCACCTCCAAGTTGTGTCAATCTAGGGTACCTTTGTCCTCAATTGTTAAATGCTTTCGTCAAGAGTAGACTCCCTATGGTGTTAGAAACACTGGAGGATCGCGGAATTCCCCTTCTTGCCTAGACAAGAAGAAGGTTCGTCCCCTTTCTACCATGCAAAAAAGTGGATACGATAGAAAAGGGATCAATAGAACTTGAGTTTCAAATGGGAGTTTGCTTTTGTTGTTGTTTTCCCCCCCAATTTGTGGCATTTGACATTTTGAGAATATTTCTTTTTGCCATTTCTTTGATGTTTGGCATTTTCAACACTTGACAATTTTTCAACTTTTTCTTGCATTTTTTTGAACATTTTCAAAGTCACCCCATTTGTAGTGAGGGTGCTTATATTTGAAGCATAGGAGTTTTCATTTTTGTTACTCTTCTATTCTTTTGATGCAATTGCAAACCTTTTTGGCTTTTCATTTCAATACTTGAACTCAAATTTTGAACAATTTTTGTGCCCATTCCCTTTGATGACAAAATGTGGTAGAACATAGATGCTGGTTGCATGGTTTCAAGGGTCACCTTGGAATAAATGGTAGCCAAGGAGTTATCACACCACATGGTACTCTTGACTAGGCCTTAATCCATGGGTCAAAGGATACTAGCATGACACATCCTAGGGTGTTTTACAAGTATTTTAACAAGCAAAGTCTTAAGAAGAAAAAGTATCTATAATGGCTTATATACACTTGTCAAGTTTCCCAAATAGATGCTTTCACAAAATTTTTCCTAAATGCAACTATATGCCATGATGCAACTAACATTTATACATCCTAATGAATATGCTTCTACCAACTAGTATGCCAAATAATCTAAATGCAATCCTATAATCACATTGTTTATACCGCATCAATCAAAATAAAGCCACTTAGTCATTAACATAAAGAGGAAAAAGGAGATTGGAAAGATCATCCCATGCGGTCTTCAACATCCTTATGTCTCGGATGTGGCGTAGTCGATCAATGTAAAAAAGGATGAACAAACACAATATATACAAACACAATATATACAAGACTACACTATGAAGGAAATGAACATGTTTTTGAATTTTTGCATTTCTCAAATTTTTATGGTTTTTATGATTATAAAATAAAAAGACATGTTTTGGTATTTTTCAAATTTTTTTCAATTTTTATCATTTTTGTTTTTAAAAGTCATGTTATAATTTCCCATCTCCACACTAGTATGGGCATTGTCCTCAATGGCCAATACGATAAGAAATTATGCAAGCTATATGAAAATTCATGATTCCTAAACTAAATGCAAACTATATGATGTATATACAAAAGTGAATTCAAACTAAACTATGCTATATGATGCATGAATTTTTGTTTGGTTGGAGAGCATAATTTAAATTAACTCCCAATGCATATGCATAAACTTCCCCAAACCAAAATATACATTATTTCTAATGTCAAAAATTGGGGGAGTTCATGCATAAGGATGCTATGCATGAAACTACAATTGACATTTTGGATTTTAAATGTGGGAACAATAAAAGAAACAAATCAATGGGACCGAGGTGTGAGTCCTCTAAATGATGCTAGGACTCAAAATCATGATCAAGATAAAAATTATATGAAAAACAAGAGAAATAAACAAAGCCTAAAGGAGCTGTAGGAGACTCACAAAGTATTGTGGCATCCTCCTAAGAGCTTGCTAATCCTCAATCATCGCCCATGGCGACATCACTATCATCTCCATTATCATCAACTTCTTCACTAGAAGCTTCATCAACCTCCATAGATCCGGAGTCTTCACCACTATCACTTGAACTCTCTTCTTCTTCCTCACTACCCTCTTCTTCTTCACCTTCTTCATTCTCTTCATTTACTTCACCTTCTTTTCCACCACTCTCAACAACAACCTCCTCTTCACCCAAGCTAGCATCCCTAGAAGCACTAGGAAAGAAGACTTCCCTATCCGCCCAACTAGGCAAAGGACAAGATGGGTTAAGAAGTCCTTGCCTAGATGTAAGCGAGGCGGATATTGTGCTCTATATGCATCGACTCGATCCTCATGGGCTTGCTTGTGCATTTGTTGCATCAAAAGAGTCAAGTAGTCATTCCCCACCTTAACATTTTCGGGTTGAAACTCATGGTAGGTGAATGGGTAGGGTGGAGTGATAATAGAGGAGGAGGGCTCGGCAATGTCCTCCCTTTGGTGTTGTATAATGTACTCGGCTTCCTCGGAGAGTGGGAGAAGGTAGTGTGGCCTATGGACATTGAGTCGGCAAATTTTGTTCGGTAAAGTGAAGGACTTGGCATCCTTTGTTAACCACTCGAATTTGTTGTCAAGAGTGTCGTTCTTGAGCCATTTGAATTTTTGAACCATAGTGGCTAGATCAATGATATGGCCTCCCTTAACCGGTTTATAAGCGTCATCTTTGTTGAAGTCCCGGTTGAAGTGTTTTGCCAACCAAGTTACCAGTTCCCCATTAACAATGAAGGCCGTACCTTCCTTGCCATAATCGATATTGAGCCACCTCTGAATTAAGAGTTGAAGAATATTGTACTTTGTGGTGAACTCTCTACCAACATTCAAGGTCGACTCGAGATAGATAAAATCAAGCTCGGTGAAGTGGTTTGTTCTCTTTCTAGCAATCAAAGTGTGCCCAACAACCTTGTGCCACACCATTATGCCCGAATGATGGACATAAAGGGCACGACAATCATGGTAAGACGTAAACTTTCTTCCGGTAATAGCCTTCCATAAAGGAGCGGGATCATATTTTGTTACGGGTTTCTTCACATAGGTCGAGTCATTGCTAAGGCCAAAAACTTTACCAAACTCGGCAAAAGACATTTTCCTATCAACATTCTTAAGGCGGAATTCAATGTTTGTTCGAGTCTCCACCTCCGTAACTTTCAATGAGCTTAAAAACTCCAAGGTGAGGGATGAGTAGATCAACTCTTGCATATTAAACAAAGTAAGAAATCCCATGGACTCGAAGAAATTCTTGGTTTGTTCAAAGACACCCAATTTGGTCAAGGTCTCTTGGCATATAAACTTGGTGGGTAAAATAGATTTCTTAGAAAGGGATACAAATTTCTTCCTATGAGCATCGGATGTGACAATTACCTCCGGATAATCATGTAGTTGCTCAACAACCGGAGTAGAAGTAGTAGTTTCTACCATAGGAGAAGTAGTCTCTTGAATTTCCATCCTTGCACTTTGAACCACCAAAGCCAAAGCTTTGGAAGCTTGAAGAGCTTGTTGCCTTTTTGAGAGATTCTTCTTTGGAAGTGCCTTGTTTCCACCTTTTGTCTTAACCATCTTCTCCTTGTATGTAGTAACACCAAAAGATTTGCTTGAATCCCTCAAGTTTCAATAAGACCCAAATCGATTTAGGAAATTCGAATTTTGCCTTTGTACCCTAGAAAATCGATTCAAACTTTGAGGATTTTGGTGTTTTAATTGCTTGTTGTTGACAAAGGAGTGATTTGTTTGAGTTTTGAGGGAGTTTGGAATTAATTTGGGTGAATTTGGCTAAGAAAATTGATTTTTATGGATGGAGGGATTGAGGGTTTTGAGGGTTTTAGGGATGTGTTTATGTTTTGAATGAGTAAAATGAAATGGGAGGGGGGGGGGGGGGGTTAATCCCGTTATTTTTGAATTCAGCAAGGGAGACGAGCGTCTTTGGGTCGGGACGCTCGGATTCTCTCTCAGCTTATTTCAGAAAAGAGAGCCCGTGCTGAGATGAGCGTCTTCAGCAGGAGACGAGCGTCTTGGCTGAGACGAGCGGATTCTTCTGAGGACGCTCGGATTCTTTGTCAGGGAGAAATCCCAAATTTTAATAACAGCAGGACGAGCGGATCATTAGTGAGACGAGCGTCTTGGCTGAGACGAGCGGATTCTATATGAAGACACTCATATTTTATTCCAGGACGAGCGGATTGCTGTCGGGCCGCTCGGATTGTCCCTGTACCTCACGGATTCAGTTCCACCCGTGGGTATTTCATAACCCGAGTCATTTACTCTTCATTCCTTTAGTCTTCATTGTGGGGGCAGTACGAAGGCTTGGATAGTCTAGGCAATTGCTATCCCCACACTATGTCAAAACACTACACATCAATAAACATATAAGTCCCTCCCTCACTTTCTCTCAAAATGAAAATCTTGATCAAAGCATAAAAATACAAATCCAAAATTGACAAGAATGCAGTACAATAAGTAAAATGCACTTTAAGGGGTTAGAATATTTACATGTGGTGGTTTAGGGAAGACTCCACCAAACTCTCATCCATGTATGAGATGTTAAGGGGGCATAGCCAAGGTGTTGTTGATGTTGCTCAACACCTTGAAGAAGTAATCGAAGGCTTGTTCATTGTTATGATAAAGATCCTCAATAGACCTTTGCACATGCTGTTCTTCATTGTGGTCTTGGGTTATAGCATTACCAATATAAGGATTGAATAACCCTTCAAACTCATCATCCCAAAGACCGCATACTTCATCTAATTGTTCCCCAATAGTATCATGAGTTTATGAGAACAACTCCTCTTTCTTCTTGTCATTATGGCCAATGAGGCCTTCTTCTTCTCTTGTCAAGAGTGGTGGTGAGCTATTCAAGCTCTCATTCTTGTTGAAACATTTTTTCTCTTTGGATGGAGCATCTTGGAGATTACCCATTTTCTTCTCCCATATGGGTGGTGATTCTTTACTCATAGCGTGTTCTTTGCATTGAGATGCCAACTTCTTCCTATCACTTTCTCGGCTATAGTGATCAATCATGAAACATGGCTCATGTAGTCGGGGAGCTCTCATTGTCTTGTCAAGATTAAAAGTGATTGTTTCATCTCCCACTTCAAGTGTGAGCTCTCCATGTTTCACATCAATCACCGCTCCCACGGTGTGTAAGAAAGGTCTTCCTAAAATGATAGGAATGTTGGAGCCTTCCTCCATTTCAACAATAACGAAGTCCACCGGGTTGAAGAACTTGCCAATTCTTACCGGTACATCCTCCCATACCCCTAAAGGTGTCTTCGGTGATCGATCCGCCATTTGGAGTGTGATATTAGTGCACTTGAGCTCTCCCATTCCTAACCTTTTGCACACCGAATATGGCATGACACTCACACTTGCCCCAAGGTCACATAGAGCTTTGTTGATTGTAGTATCGCCAATGGTGCATGGAATAGAGAAACTTTCCAGATCCTTTAGTTTTGGAGGTGAACTTCCTTGTAGGATGACACTACTCACCTTAGTGAAAGCAATAGTCTCAAGCTTCCGGATGGATTTATTCTTTGTAAGAATATCTTTCATGTATTTCGCATATGCCGGAACGTGATTGATCAATTCCGTAAATGGAATTGAGACTTCCATGTTTTTCACAATCTCCATAAACTTTCGAAGTTGTTCATCAAACTTAGGCTTAGTTTGACGACTTGGAAATAGAATCCGAATCACAATAGGCTCTTTCTCCTTAGCCTTCTCTTCATTCTCCTTTGAAACTTCTTGAATGGTGGTGGGTTCTTCTTCTTTCTTAGAGTCTTCAACTCTTTCCTAGTCACTAGCATTCACAACAACTTCAGCAACGGGCCTCTTCGGCCCTTCATACCTTGTACCACTCCTCAAATGGATGACACTCACCGACTCATGTCTTGGGGGATTACCTTGAGGTGGTAATTGCCCCTTTTGTCTTTGTGAACTAGAAGATGCTAATTGAGACATTTGGGTTTCCAACATCTTCGTGTGAGCTAGTATGTTGTTGATGGTGATGTCTTTTGCTTGACTATCCTTTTGCATTTAAGTGAAAAATTCTTGTTGGTTCTTTTGTATTTGGAGGACCGCTTTTTGAACATCAAAACCTTGGTCATTTGTTTGATTGTATGAAGGTTGGTTTTGATAATTTTGGTTTTGATTGTAAAAGGGTCTTTGAGCTTGGTTTCTCATTGGAGGTGGGGTGTATGTTTTTTTTTTGCAAAAAAGGTATCATTTCATTCAAGATAAATGAAATTACAAGGATTTTGCAAAACTATCCTCTAGACTAGGAAGCCACTAAGTACTTAGCCTATCAACAATACGACTATAATATTTATGTGTTTTCCACATAAACATCCTGACACAAACCAAAAATTTAACATGATTAACACAAGCATCAATACTAGAATGCCTATTACAGAAGATTCTAGCATTACGCTCTCCCCAAAGCTGGTAAACAGCAGCTGCTACTGTAACCTGAAACCCGGCATGCTCCCATCTACAATGCTTCCCTGTTGCTCCAGAATTTTCTAAGATGGTAATCAGATTATAACCCAAATTATTATAACTCATCCAGTGAAGCAGCTTATCCCAAACAGCAGTAGAGTAAGCACAATTGAAGAAAAGATGATCGTGACTTTCAAGCCCATTCTGACAAAGAGAACATCTATTTTCCAACTGAATGCCCCTAGTTTGAAGTTAAGGTGGGGTGTATGCTGGTTGAGGGTTTTAAACATTTTGGCTTTTGTATGAGAGGTTGGGGTGGAATTTGGTGTTTTCATTGTAATAGTTGGAATAAGGGGTACCACTCTTGTATGCTTGGAAAGCATTTACTTGTTCACTTGTTCCCCTACATTTACTTTGGTCATGTCCCAAAGTTCCACAACTCTCACATACTCCACTTGGAATTGATGATGATGCTACCATAGCATTAACATGTTGCTTGGGTGATTTGGAGGCCTCTTCATGTTTAGCCATAGCCTTCTCAAACTTCAAATTAATGGTGTCAATGTGGGCACTAAGTTGAGCACCCAATTGAGTAATAGAGTCCACCTCATGCTTTCCTCCTCTAGTAGCCTTCCGAGGTCTATTATATTGTGAGTTATGGACCGCCATTTCTTCAATCTTGTTCCATGTTTGATTGTCATCAACTTCGGTAAACATACCATTTGACCCCATATTGAGAATGTTTCGGGAGTCTTCATATAGACCATTCCAAAATTGTTGTACAAGGAACCACTCGCTAAGTCCATGGTGTGGACAAGATCGACAAGTATCCTTGAATCTATCCCATGCTTCATACAAAGATTCCTCATCCCTTTGTTTGAACCCGGTGATTTGGGCTCTCAACATGTTAGTCTTCTCCGGAGGATAAAATTTCTTGTAGAAAGCAAGTGCCAATTTCTTTTAAGAGTCAATACCAAGAGTAGCTTTATCTAGGCTCTTCAACCATTGTTTCGCGGAACCAATCAAAGAAAAAGGAAATAAGACCCATCGAATTTGGTCTTGAGTAACTCCGGTTTGAGAAATCGCATCACAATAGTCACAAAAGGTCTCCATATAAGAATGAGGGTCTTCACTAGGCATCCCCCCAAATTGACTTCTCTCAACCAATTGTATAAATGCGGATTTTGCAATGAAATTACCGGTTAAATGTTATGGGGCAGGAGTACCATTTGGTAGGTTCTCCTCGGTTGGTACTGAATGTGATGAAAATTTAGGCATTGTGGGTTGATTTTGTGGTTGGTTTTGTGTTGGGTTATCCTCTCCTTCTCTTGCAAAAGGGTTGATGAACTCAATATTATTTGGTTGAATGTCCACAATCTCACCAATACCTCTCAAAGTATTTCTAGCAAGTCTTCTATTGTTGGTCAAAGTTCTTTCAATTTCAAGATCAATGGGTAACAAGTTACCTTGTGATATCCTAGACATGCAAAATATCAAATAACTCGAAAACAATTAGAACAAACCTTGAGGAGTTTAACTTCCCCAAGGTAAAGAAAGACACAACTAAAAACAATTAAAGAAAATCAAATCAAGTTAACACCGTCCCCGGCAACGGCGCCATTTTTGGTTCGTCGGTTTTGTTACTCGTCGTCAAAAGTTACCTTGACCAAAATAATATTTATAACTTCACGAACTACTCTACTCTTAGTAAATAGGTAAGTAAAGGTCGGATCCCAAGGGACGGGTATTGATGTAGGATTTTCAATTGCAATTGGTTGTGTCCAAGGGTGTCACAATTTGGGTTGAGATAGGAGATCAACTAAACTAATCAACAATGTAAATAAAGTAATGAAAATAAGCAAGATGATTAAAATGAGATGTTAACAATTGATTAAAAGCACTAGGGTGTCATGGGTTCATAAGGGATTCATGGGATTTGATCATACAAACATGTTCTATACTAGATGCAAGCACTTATTATTGTGATGGGATCGAGTTAGTGTATACCTTACAATCCCGAAGAAGGTTTGGGTCCCGGAGCCAAATCGATTAGATTGTACAACACCTACAAGTCGACTTAATCCTTCCTATCCAACTATATGCATGGTCTAATGAGACTCGAGTTGGTTTATGTCTTACAAGTCTCATTGAAAAGGTAAGTGATGGGTAAAAAATGCAAGGATTCATAGGCTCGCATTTCATCAAACATAACATGTGCATAAGTTGGAATCACAACAAGCAAGCAAATTAATTATGAAAACATATTAGATTAAGCATGAATCAATCCCCATGTTGGTTTCCCCTAATTCCCCATTAACCCTAGTTAAGGAAACTACTCACTCATTATCAAGTTTAACATGCTAACAAGGTTGTCAATCATACTAGCAAGGCAAAACATGATGAACAAATGAAAATGATTAACAATAATAAAAGGATTAAGAGAGAATTATACCTATGAAGATGATTCCAAATAATAAAGCAAAGAATAATAGAAGTACTTGATGATTGATGGAAGGTTGTCAATCCTCCAAATAAACCCAAATAATCTTCTAATTACCCAAAATAAATGATGAACAATAGAGAAATTAAGGAAAGATTAAGAAACGAGATTTGTATTAATACTAGATTAAAAGTTGATTACAAGATTAAGACAAGATTAAGATAGGATTAAGATTGTATTGAGTGTTGGGGCTGGTGTCCTATACAGTTAGTGCAAGGACTTATAAATCTCTAAAAGGATCAAAGGGTATACTTTTGTATTATTATCAGTTGGTCCACGTTTATCAATAACGGTTGGCTTGCTAGATAAGTTTGACGTTATTGTCATACAGATGGCGGTGATCAACTGGTCCCTAAAAGTCACACCTATAGGATACGTTTGAGAGATGTGACGGTATGAAAATACAGTCATGTTGATGCCAAAATTGACTAAGCAGTTAGTCCGAGTTATTGACTAATAATTAGTCAAACATGATGTTGAGATATTTTATTTAATACGGATTAAATAAAATGGGCTAAGGCGAATTAAGCAGTTAATTCGTAAATTAAATATAAACGATTATATTTAATTAATGTATATTGAATTAATTACACGATATTGTCTTTGTCGGACATGTATTAATATTTCGACTAAGTCAAGTTACTAGTTGATATTTTAATAACCGATAACCGATGACGATTTATAATTAAAAACCCGTCGTATACATTTAGCGAATTTCGAGTCGGACCACGAGTTAAAAATAAGAGGAAGTGGAAGCCCACTTCCCCATGTGGATCTCGGTTTGGCCGAATGAAAGGACAAAAGGAGAGCCTCTCCTCCTAGTTAACCTAATCATTTTTCATTTGCAAAAACATTAGGGTTTTGGAGGCATTTTTCCTCTGAAATTTCTAGATCTCACATCGTAAAATTCACAACAATTCTCTCGATATTGCAAGGCAATTAGAGAATACATTTATAGCACAAGGGCATAGTCTCAGACGGTCTTGGGTGTATCGATTAGGAGGAAATCTACTTTGATTTCTGTTCTTAGGCCACATCTCAAAGGACCCGAGGTTATTTCTAATGCTTTATCGTTTCTTTGTTGTTTTTCGTTTATGACCATAAATCGCATATTAAATTTACGTTATAGTCCTATAATTTAAGGGTTTTATACGGATATTACCCCACAAGTGGTATCAGAGCCAGGCCACGTAAATTTTTCTATGTGATTTTCATCAAACGAATTTTGAATCGATGATTTTTTGCTTAAAAATTCGTGCGGCAGCCATTTTTTCCTCTCGGCAGAATTTTTTTTTTCATGTTGCGTTTTTTTTTCCTGTCTTGGGAACCGTGTCAAGTTTACACGGTGGTGGTTGTTGTTTGTCTTGTTTTCGATTTGATCTTTGCATATTGTTTTGTAATCGATATTCATTGCAATATGTTAAAGATCTATCAAATTGTTTGCATAAAATTTCGTGCGGCACAAATTTTTTGCTCGGCCAAAATTTTTTTTGGAAAACCGTGCGGCCATTGGTGTTTTTCTCGGCCTGTTTTCTGTTTTTTGCCTAGAAATGCGTGCCACACATTTCTTGCTAGATCAGACGATCTTTTGTTATCTTTTTGTTCTTTGCATATTGTAATTTTAATCGATAATTGTTGCAATATGTTAAAGATGTATCAATTGTAGTTTCAATTCTATACGGATTAGATTAAAATTGCAATTGGGTTTTAAAAAATCGTTTTGTTTTGATCGTTGTTGCTCACGTTTTGAGCCGAAATTTTTTTTTGGGTTTTTTGTTGCTCTCGGCATTCAGCAACATTATAAAAAAAAAAAAAAATTTTTTTTTCGTGTACTGTTCACGGTCAGTCCGTGAAGAAAAAAAAAAAATTTGTTTTGTTTTTTTTCGGCCATGTTTTATGCATAATACGGATTTATGCATTCGCTTGATAGTGAAACGGTTCACTCACGTATCATTTGGTTATTTTAAAACGATTTAAAGTAACGGATTATCACGGATTAAAATTAAGTTGATTAAAACGGTTTTGTCACATAATTTTAATCATTAAAGGTGGTTTGGATAAATTTAACATAATTACGGAATTATGTCACGAATAAATTTAATTTAGTTGATGCATTTTATTTATCGTTATTTTGAATGTTTTGAATGCTTTTAATTACGTATTTAATTTTTTTTTTACAATCAGTTGTAACTTAGTGTGGCCTTAGTAGAACGTGTTACCGTAATGATGGAACACGGTCTTGGTTGTATTTTGAGATCTCGTATCTCCATTTTAATTTTCCCTTGTAATTACAGTTTTATTTAGAATGTAAATAGGTTTATTTTTGTAAATTTGAATTGTAATTTTTGAGAAGACCAAAGATGGAGACCGGATGCTCACTCCCGCTGAATGAAAAAGATGGAACATCAAGACAAGCTTCTCGGGTCCAACGGTGGATTCCAAAGTTGTATTATGTTCTTTTTACTAGGATAGGCCACACTAGGAATTTTTATTTACGTTTTGCATTCATTTATTTATTTTATCGTAACGATAGATTGCATCATATTCCGCCTAAAACCAAACCACCTAATAATTGCATGAAAACTGACTCATATAGAGGTCACGCGTTAGTTTTCTTTGACATTCTTATGTCACACGATCAATTTTAAGCCATCACCTAAATTAATTCATTCACGCAATGCTAGTTTTTCGTTCACTTAAAATGAATTAAAACTAAGTTGATGGGATCTTCCTCGTATAACCAAAAATTGAGAATAGTCTTTATAGGTCAAACTCCAATGAATCCCTTCTTCGTCGGTAGGCATAATATGACCCCTTCTACGTCGGGTAAGTTGGAACTGATTGACTTATTTTATCTCAACACTATGGTCACTCGTACGATCCTGTGATCATGGTGGACTATAGATAGGATTTACGGAAATCTATCGACCAAGAGTTCTTACAGAAGAATTAGCTAACAGTTGGCTTATCAATTTACGGAAATTGAGTCTTGGGATCACTTGTATCATTCTTGAGGGAGATCAATTATGCAAGTGCAATGAGCCTAAAATGAATTTTAAATAGACTTAAATCACCTCGATGAGTTGCTTATTTCGTTTTGGTTTATCTTTCTTTTTCAGCGTAGATCACGATCTTTTAAACTGCTAAAACAAATATGGCTGGTCATTTGAACGACCCAATGCCAAGTGCCACATTGGACCGTGAGTCCGGCCGGATCTTCATGAATCGATGAATCAGTCTACTAGACTGAAGAATGATGGATCAAACTTCGCGGAATGGGAGGCGGCATTACGGAATGCTGCCACTGCTGACGGGAAGCTCAGATTTTTGACTGAGCCCCTCCCGTCAAACCCAGGTCCCACGGCTGGAGCTAACGAGGTCGCCAAGTATAACGACTTCGTCATGGAAGCGGGTGCGATTAAAAACGTACTCATTTTTGCAATGGAATCCAATTTGCAGAAACGCTTCATAGCCCATGGTGCAAACAAGATTTTCACCACGCTCACTAAGGAATTCTCGAAAGCACCGAGAATCGTGACCTATGAGCATACCACTCGCTTCTTTGATGCGAGACTCCAGAAGGGCCAATCGGTTAGCCCACACATTCTCAGCATGATTGAGAATGTCGAGAAACTGGAGGCGCTTGATTGTAAGATCAGCGAGAACATTGTGATTGACCGCATGCTTCATTCACTCCACGATGGTTTTGCGCTCTTTAGAGCCAATTACTATATGAATGATTTGAAGAAAAGTCCCCATGAACTGCACTCCCTTCTCGTACAGACCGAGAAGGACATGAAGTTCAGTGGGAGCATGAAACAAGATGTTCTCGTCGTGACAAAAAAGGGCAAGGGTAAGGGCAAAGCTCGTGCAAACCTAATAAAAGAGGTAAACCGAAGTTCAAGAAGTCGGGTTCGGTAAGAGTGGGCCTGGTGAGTCGAGCACCTCATCGTGCACGACAAAGAGCAAGAATTAAAACATGGAATGCCATCATTGCCACAAAACTGGGCATTGGAGGCGTACATGTCCTGTTTATCATGAGGACTTAAAGGCGGTCGCGTTAAACCCGTTGGTATGTCTTCATCCTCTTCTACTTTTATTCATATGATTGAGATTAACCACGCAAGTTACGGAACTTGGGTACTTGATACTTGTTGTGGTTCTCATCTGTGTAATCATGTGCAGGGGCTCCAAAACATCGAACCCCTCGTAAAGGGTGAGGTGGACCCGCGTGTCGGGAATGGAGCACGAGTGGCTGCCGTCTCGAGGGGAACATACGTGATCCAGCTTCCTAGCGGATTTGAGTTATTTTTATATAACTGCTATTATGTACCCAGTCTTTCTAAAAACATTATTTCAGTTTCTGCACTTGACAAACTTGGATTTTCATTTGTAATAGAGAATAATACTTGCATTTTCTCATTACACGATATGATTTATGGCAAGGCAGTCTCCATGAACGGAATTTATGTTTTAGATCAGACCACCGAAATATTACACGTAACGAATAAAAGGTTAAAGGTTGGTGACAAAGATCAAACGTATCTATGGCACTGCCGTATGGGACACATTAATGAGAAACGCGTTAAACAGCTCATCAAAAATGGAGCTATCTCGGCCTTTGATTTTCAATCATTTGGCACGTGTGAATCATGTCTCATCGGTAAAATGACTCGGATTTCCTTCAAAGGTGTTGGAATGCGCGCTGCTGACCTATTAGGACTCGTACACACGGATGTATGTGGACCTATGTCAATCACCGCACGAGAAGGCTATAGGTATTTCATCACTTTCACGGACGATTTAAGTAGATATGGTTATGTCTACTTAATGAAGCATAAAAGTGAATCCTTTGAGAAATTCAAAGAATACCAGAATAGGGTACAGAACCTACTGGGTAGAAAGATTATAACACTACGTTCAGATCGTGGTGGCGAGTATCTTTCTCACGAGTTTGATCAACACCTTAAAGACTGTGGGATTGCCCTACGCTTAACTCCACTGGAACACCTCGGTTGAATGGTGTGTCCGAACGGAGAAATCAAACACTACTTGATATGGTTCGATCCATGATGAGTCACACCGTGTTGCCTGACTCATTATGGGGTTATGCTCTTCGTCGCCTACTCTAATACTTAATCAAGTCCGTCTAAAGCTGTTGACAAGACTCCATATGAACTATGGAAGGGAACGGTCCCTAACTTGTCCTTTATACGGGTTTGGGGCTGCGAGGCTTATGTCAAGTGGAGACACGAGGATAAGCTCGGCCCGCGATCGGTCAAGACATACTTTATAGGTTATCCTAAAGGAACACTTGGTCATTACTTCTATTCGCCAACCGAACAACGTGTTTTTGTTGCGGCTAGTGCGACATCCTTAGAGAAGGAATTTCTCGAGAATGCAAAGAGTGATAGAACCTTCGACCTGTCGGAGATTCCAGAACCAAATACCGAGCAACCATTGGAGGAACCAATTCCTTCAATCCCTACTGTGGTGAATATTCCCGAGGAACCTAGAGAGGTCGGGAAGAGTCTCTATTCCTCCCGGACGAGATACATTGGTATGGTCGAGGAACATGACATAGATGACATTCTACTCTTAACGAGCAGTGAACCCGCAACCTATAAAGGTGCCATGACCAGTTCTGACTCAAAGCTATGGCTTGAGGCCATGCAATCCGAGATGGACTCCATGTATGAGAACAACGTATGGGATCTTGTTGACTTACTCGCTAAGGTTCGTCCCCTTCAATGCAAATGGCTTTACAAGATAAAGCATTCCGTGGAAGGTCAACAAGATATCTATAAAGCACGACTAGTTGCTAAAGGTTTCACCCAAGTGCCAGGTTTGCACTACGATGAAATTTTTGCACCCGTAGTCATGTTGCGTTCGATTCGGATTATCTTAGCGATTGCCGCTTTTCATGACTATGAAATTTGGCAGATGGATGTGAAAACCGCCTTCTTAAACGGCTTTTTGGAGGAAGAGTTGTACATGGTACAACCCGAAGGTTTCATCGATCCACAAAATCCTAAGAAAGTGTGCAAGCTTAAGCGTTCCATTTATGGACTTAAGCAAGCATCTCGGAGTTGGAATCATCGCTTCAACCAAGTGATTAAAGAAAATGGATTTACTCGATCGGTCGAGGAACCATGTCTTTATATCAAGTCGAGTGGGAGCAAGATTGTCTTCCTAATATTGTATGTCGATGACATACTCCTGATTGGGAATGACATACCTCTCTTAACTTCGGTGAAAGTATGGTTGAAAAACCATTTCCGGATGAAAGATCTGGGAGAGGCACAAAGAATTCTGGGCATCCGTATCTATCGAGATAGATCACGACGGATGTTATCTCTCGATCAGAGTCTTACATAGACAAAGTCCTAGAGAGATTCAAAGATGACTAACTCCAAGAAGGGGTTTCTTCCTATGGCTCCAGGGGTGCATTTGAGCAAGTCTCAGGCACCAGAGACACCGGAAGAGAAAGAGCGCATGACACGAATTCCTTATGCCTCGGCTATAGGATCAATCATGTATGCCATGATATGCACACGTCCGGACGTGACATATGCATTGAGTATGACAAGTCGATTCCAACAAAGATCCAGGTGAATCACATTGGATGGTGTCAAGAACATTCTTAAGTACCTACGGAGGACTAAAGATTGGGCATTGACTTATGGAGGCGAACAAAAGCTATGCGCAAGAACCGTTTCGCAGATGCTAGATTCCAAACGGATCGAGATGACTCGAAATCTCGGTCTGGATTCGTTTTTACTCTTAATGGCGCTGCAGATCGGTGGAAGAGTTCCAAACAAAGTGTTACAGATTCTACGATCGAGTCCGAGTACTATGCCGCGTCTGAAGCTGCAAAGGAAGCGATATGGATGCGTCAATTCTTACAAGGACTATCCGTAGTGCCTAGTTCGAATGACCCGATCACCATCTATTGCGACAATAGAGGTGCCATCTTCCAAGCTAAGGAGCCTAAGTCTAGTAACAAATCTAGACATGTACAACGGAAAGCTCATCTAATCCGAGATTACGTGGAGCAAAAGGAAGTAGTGATAGAAAAGATTGCTACAGATGATAACGTAGCAGATCCTCTCACTAAACCATTACGACAAGATAAGCATGAAGGGCATGTTAATTCCATGGGAATTAAACGTGTTCCTAAGTTATAGTACTCTTTTATGGATTAGATTCATTCTCTTTTGTACTCTATACGACATCATCGTTTTGATATTTTATATATTTTGTTTTTCATGTGGATTTGTACGACAATTTTGAACACCACAAAGTGAACTGAACAAACATTATACTTATGGTCCTTAATTGCCCACATGAGCTGATAACTCTGGCAATTATTTTGTGACGTTGGTTGATGGTGGGTTCAACAAGCCATAAGTCAACCAACTGACTGACCAATCACAGAAGCGGGTTATACGGATATCTCATAGGACACAATTGTGACATCGACGTGGAGTCCTAAATGTTTTATAACATTCGGTGCCCGGTCGTGGATAGGACCTCCATGGTGATCCTAAGAGTCGATTCTTTTGACTATCGACTGTCTCTTGAGATTAAGGCAGATTTTGGGTGACTTTGGTTTCTTTCTCACGGTCATCCGTAACAGGGGGCCAAGTAGATTTTTTCTGGGTCATTTCATACTGTGCTTAGTTCGGAAGGAGTCGAGTTGAAGGAAATATTCAGCCTTTATCAGGTACTCGATATTTCTCAGGGCCACTCGAGGAGTTGTAACTGAAATGCATGGCCATGCTCGAATACGAATTCGTTTTATCAGTTGAGTTACTCTCTAGTCGGGGAAACCACTCTTGATACAAATCGATTGTAAAATACGACCTTTGCGGATCTGGATCTGCAAATTGTTTTACATTGAGTGGGAGAAATTTTAAATGAATATGAGGATCGGTTATCGCACGTACACTTGTACGGACAAGTGGGAGTTTGTTGGAGGTGGTGTCCTCCAGTTAGTGCGGATAACGTCATTGCACGTACACTTGTACGGACAAGTGGGAGCTTGTTGGGGCTGGTGTCCTATACAGTTAGTGCAAGGACTTATAAATCTCTAAAAGGATCAAAGGGTATACTTTTGTCTTATTATCAGTTGGTCCACGTTTATCAATAACGGTTGGCTTGCTAGATAAGTTTGACGTTATTGTCATACAGATGGCGGTGATCAACTGGTCCCTAAAAGTCACACCTATAGGATACGTTTGAGAGATGTGACGGTATGAAAATACAGTCATGTTGATGCCAAAATTGACTAAGCAGTTAGTCCGAGTTATTGACTAATAATTAGTCAAACATGATGTTGAGATATTTTATTTAATACGGATTAAATAAAATGGGCTAAGGCGAATTAAGCAGTTAATTCGTAAATTAAATATAAACGATTATATTTAATTAATGTATATTGAATTAATTACACGATATTGTCTTTGTCGGACATGTATTAATATTTCGACTAAGTCAAGTTACTAGTTGATATTTTAATAACCGATAACCGATGACGATTTATAATTAAAAACCCGTCGTATACATTTAGCGAATTTCGAGTCGGACCACGAGTTAAAAATAAGAGGAAGTGGAAGCCCACTTCCCCATGTGGATCTCGGTTTGGCCGAATGAAAGGACAAAAGGAGAGCCTCTCCTCCTAGTTAACCTAATCATTTTTCATTTGCAAAAACATTAGGGTTTTGGAGGCATTTTTCCTCTGAAATTTCTAGATCTCACATCGTAAAATTCACAACAATTCTCTCGATATTGCAAGGCAATTAGAGAATACATTTATAGCACAAGGGCATAGTCTCAGACGGTCTTGGGTGTATCGATTAGGAGGAAATCTACTTTGATTTCTGTTCTTAGGCCACATCTCAAAGGACCCGAGGTTATTTCTAATGCTTTATCGTTTCTTTGTTGTTTTTCGTTTATGACCATAAATCGCATATTAAATTTACGTTATAGTCCTATAATTTAAGGGTTTTATACGGATATTACCCCACATTGAGATGACATGCTAATCTAGGTAGTACAAAGGGGTATTTTTACTAAATATTAGGTACAAAGATTAGGGTTACTAAGGGCTTAAATGACTATTAAGACCCTTAAGAAAAGTTGAGGAAGTGCTCCTCTCCAAGGAGATGCGCATCTCCATTTTGCTAGTCCCACGAAGATATGCTCGTCCCGAGCGTCTAGGAAGCTGGCACGGTGGAGTCTGTAAGGGGATCCGAGCGGATCATGGGAGAGACGCTCGGATTGCTCGGCTTCAAGACGAGCGTCTTGGCATCAGGACGCTCGGATTTGTGGGCAAGGAGACGCTCGGATTGGCTGCAATCCGCTCGGATTGTGAGACAGGCACTTCTCTTTTCTTCTTTCCTCAAAAATCCGCGGGAATCTTGTTGAGGATGCAAGGATCCTTTCATCATTGCCCAATCTACTTTATTATCTACATAGGTCTTCTAGTATCGTCTTCCCTTTGATGCTTGGTCATTGAATGCGATCAATTTAGCTCCATTTCGCCATGAAAATGCAAGGTTTGCACTCCTCTCCTACCAAGGAAACAAAACCTCAAAGAATATGCAAAATGGGAAACAAAAGATAGTAAATGACCCAATTATGCACTATAAAACATAGGAACGAGGCTAATTCGGGGACTAAATATGCTCAAATATGAGTCACATCACTCGGGCAACCGAGATGGTAGCATTCCCATGTGCCAAGGTGGTCTTAGTAAGGCACCTTGGTGTGTGGGGGTGTTACGAAGAGACAATATCAAATGCTTCCAGTGCCAAGGCTATGGTCACTTCAAGAAAGATTGTCTTTCTAACAGGACTCTCACAACCAGGGAAGTAGAAGAATGGGAAAGAGAGGGCCTAGTTGAGTAAGAGGAAGATGAAACACTGGTTCTGGATGAAGTGGAAATTGAACAAGGGTCAAACCAAGGATAGATTGTAGCTCATCCTGATACAGGGCATAGTTTGGTCCTATGGAGGGTCATGCATTCATAACAAGCTCCATTAGAAGCTGACCATAGATATCTGTTCTTCAGAAGCAGGTGTACAGTTCAAGGGAGAGTGTGTAATATGATTATTGATGGAGGAAGCTGCACTAATATGGCATCCACCACTCTATTCAGCAAGCTGAGCCTACCCACCCAGGACCATCCAAGTCAATATAAGCCGAGACGGTTAAACAAGGGCTTTAAAGTAAAGTTGATAAGCAGTGCATTGTGTCCTTTTCCATTGGAAAAGTGTACAAGGATGTGGTGTTGTGTGATGTGGTCCCTATGGATGCCTGCCATCTACTGATGGGAAGGCCATGGGAGTGTGACAAGAATACCACTCACCAAGGCAAGGATAATATTTACAGTTCAAGCATAATGGCAAAAAAGTCTCCCTGACTTCCTTGCCACCAAATCAGAGAAGTTATGGGAGTCCTTACATGCCTAAGGAAGTTAATGGTGTACTGTTTCTATCAGAGGCAGCCATAGTGATAAGACGGATTTAGTACGTATTAAGAAGGTCGAGTTAATGAGTTTAAAGATACAAAAGGCGATAATTTGTAAGCGATAATGAGTAATTCAATACCGAGTTTGGAAGTGCGAAGAAGAATAAGCTATAGTAAAGTTGAAGATGACGGTCCCTTGGGAGGCATGCATGAGCATTGGTCGAGTATATTGGTCGCGTATAAAGAAGCAAATTAGGCAGCAGTGAATTCGCGACACACATTCGACATACGTGCGACACACCAGCGGCCTTTGCGCGACATACATTCGACCCTTGTTTGTCCGATTGTCGCACATATCAGACTATGAAGGCTCGAGATTTGTTTAGTTTACTCGGTTTGTTCTGAGACTCGTTTTGACTTTGGTTACTAAGTTGACTTTCTTTAGGAGAGTATTTAAACTCTTTATTTCAGTTTTAGAAATTACTTTTGCAATTCTTAAAAGAAAACCTAATTATTTTAGATCGAGTATGACGAACTAATTCCTCCCTTCTTGGTTCATCTTTTAAAGCTACCGATTAATCGATTGTGAGTCTGTCTTTACCTTTTATCTTTCAAGTATTGTTCTAATCTATTGTTCTTTATTTCTTTGATTTTTATTTAGTTTCATTATCCGATCAATAGTGTTAGTAATTATTAATCTTTTGCTAGTTTAGATTATCGACTTAGTTTGCTTGATATCTAAATTAAAGTAGCAACCTTTATCCTTTCTAATTGATTCAGTTTATCATTATTTTAGGTTTAGGAAGAGATTAAGCATATAATTGAATTACGACTGTGTGGTTGTGGTTATTGTTTCTATCGGTTCTTTTATTCATTGTTGCTGTTATTGGGTTGAATCTGACACGCGTGTGTTGGATTATTTGATAGTTAGGGTCTTATAATATCGCTGATCGAATTATTTGACTGTTCTTTAGAAGGAACAGAAATTAATATTTCATATTTATTTCACGATAGATACTTGAACATAAATTGGTATTTGAGACTTTCGATGATAAATTGACTTAATTGGTAGCGGAGATAAGTTGACCCAAGACCTTTAATTATCTGAGTTAATCTAAGTTTATTTTTTGACTTTAGTCTTAGTTTACCAAACGAACAACCCAACCCCCCCCCCCCCCCCCAAATTGGTTACTTTACTCTGCATTATTATACACATTAGTTAACTTAGTCCTTCTACATGGGTTTGACCCTTACTGTTACTATATTATTATTTTTAGTGGTGTAGGTAAGTGAGTGATTATAAATTTACTTTGATAGGCATACGACTTTCAGCCCGTCAAATTTGGCGCCGTTGCCGGGGAAGGCAATAGTTTAATTTTTGTGTGTTAGTGTAGAGTGTGTTATTGCTTAGTTTATTTTATGCATAATACTCGTTCTTCTGTCTTGAATCTCGAGCCAATCAATTTAGAGATTGAGCATACTCTTTTCAGGTTGAGAAAGAACAAGAAAGGTGCAATCATAGCTGTTTCCGATACGAGTCTGAGGATTTGCAATCTGAGTCGGATAATTCTGAAATATATGAAGCCACTGATAATTCTTTCACCATGGCAAACAATACGACTAAAGCACTTACAGCTCCTGATCTTATACAACAAGCGTTGTGAATCACTTTTCATGCATTAGCTGAGAACGCAAATTTTGAGCTAAAGTCATGGCTCATTCATCATTTTCCATCTTTCCATGGTCTAAGCAATGAAGATCCAAATAAACACTTGTCTGATTTCCATATTGTCTGCTCTAGTATGAAACCGGCTACAGTGACCGATAAGCAGTTGAAACTGAGAGCTTTCCCGTTTTCCCTAAAAGATGCTGCGAGGGATTGGCTCTATTATATACCACCAGGAAGCATTGATACATGGGTAAAAATGAAGAAAGCCTTTCTAGAAAAGTATTTTCCTGCATCCCGAGCATCTCAGTTGAAGAAAGAGATCAGTAATGCAGAACAAAAGGATGGGGAGACAATGTATGAATATTGGGAGAGGTTTAAGAAATTGCGTGCTACTTGCCCTTATCATGGGTACACTGCTGAAGACCTTGTTATGTATTTCTGTGGTGGTTTGAGTGTGGAAGATGCTCGTACTGTGCATGCGGCATGTAGAGGAGGTATTATAAATAAAAGCCCGTATGAGGCTTGGGTGATCATTGGTTAGTTAGCTGAGAGCTCACGATATTTTGCTAGAAAATATACAAAGCGGGGAGTAAATTCAGTGGGTGCTTCATCTTCTTCCCATCTTGAAGAAAAAGTTGACACCTTGACAACTCTTTTCAAGGAGATGATGATGGGACAGAAGATGGCGATGGTATGTGGAATTTGTTCCACCGGAGGACATCCTAGTGAGCATTGTCCACTTATGCAAGAAGGTTCTCAAGAAGAGGTGAATGGAGTATGAGAGAGTACACCTCAAAAGAAGTGGGATCCTTACTCTAAAACTTACAATGAAGAGTGGAAGGCTCATCCAAATTTTCGGTAGGGAAATTCTCAAAACACTCAACAATTTGGACAAGGTGGCCAATCCAGTCAACCTAAGGTTCAATTTATACCTCGACCACCTATTAACATGTGGCTCCTTCACAAGGACCTCCTTCGAGCGGTCAAATGTCAACTGAGGATATGATTCGAGCCTTGGTTACCAGTCAAGTCACTCTTCAAGCGGTTGTGGTTCAAAATCAACATAAAACCAAGGCTAGCATTCAAAACTTGGAGAATCAGATGGGACAAATGGCTACTGCTATAATAGATTAGAGGCAAGAGACTCGGTGCCACAAAGAGAGAATGTAAGTGCCGTGTCTTTGAGGAATGGAAGACAGTTGGATGAGGTAGAGAAAAGAAAGAAGTAGATAAAAACTCCTACTATCCATGAAGAGGAAAAGAAGATAGTTTAAGAGATTGATGAAAAGATGGATGAGGAACCATTGCCAGTGTATGAACCGGAAGTTCCTTTTTCCAAAAGCTCTCAAGTCCACGCGGAAGATTGAAAAAGATAGTGATATCTATGAGACTTTCCGCCATTGCGAGGTAAATATTCCCCTTTTAAATTTGCAGTCTGTACCTCATTATATTAAGTTTTTGAAAGAACCGTGTACCCATAAGAGAAAGCAAAATGAACAGAACGGTAAGGGTCGTAAGGGGAACATTAATGAGTATGTTTCTACACTTTTTCAAAAAAAAGTTACCCCCTAAATGTAGTGACCCCGGTATGTTTGCAATCCCTTGCACCATAGGAGACCTTAGGTTTGAAAAGGCCATGTTAGATTTAGGGGCGTCTATTAATGTCATCCCTTATGCTATTTATGAAAAACTCAAATTTGGACTTTTGAAAGACACTAGTGTAGTAATTCAACTGGCTGATAGATCCAGTGTCTATCCTAAGGAGGTTGTAGAGAATGTAATGGTTGTTGTTGGTAAGTTAGTCTTTCCGGCTGACTTTTATGTTCTTGACATGAAAAGTGAGAGTGATGCTATCCCCGTCTTTTTAGGAAGACCATTCTTGAAGACTGCAGGGACTAAGATTGATGTCTCAAAAGGGTCTCTTACCATGGAATTTGATGGGACCGTTGTTAAATTTAAAATCAATAAACCATCTTCTCACTCTCCTACAATTCACTTATTGTGTATTATACACTTCTCCTAACCATGATTTATCTAAGTGTCGGAAATCTCCTATTCCGAGCAAGTTGTCTAATGTTTTGCAGGGATCCCCTCCTAAGGATCAAAGGTGTGTTATCTTATGGGATCGTCGTGAGGATGCGGAGGTATCTAGAGGTAAGAAGAAGGCTTGGTTTGATAAATTAATTCGGCAGAAGGGCTCCGGGAAAGGTGTGCAAACTATCCATATAAAATCTTGCTTTCGTTCCTCCTCTTGTATTCATGTTGGTAAGTAAGGTAAATTTTCTCTCCAAGCTTAAGTCAGGTAGTTTTACCATTCCGCGAGATGTTGAGGTAACGATGTTAAACAAAAGCACTTTCGGGAGGCAACCCGTAGAATTGTGTGGGCTATTGTGGCAAAAAAAAAAAATGAAATATCAAAAAAAAAAAATTGAGAGAAAAAAAAAGGATCGGACAATACCTCAAGATTCATTTCATATTTATGGTGTTGGCGTCATAAGAAGGGGGACAAAGAAGGATGGTTGGGTAGGATAGAGGCTATGGTGTGGAGAAACTGTGGTGCGTTGTTGTGGGCACTTTGCTAATGTGGTTGGATGGATTGTTGATTTGGCGTAGTGGAGATTAGGATTGACCATGTAAGCTTGGAGTTGTAGTATTTCGTTTATGTGCAATCTGTTGCTGTCACATATGTTTTAGAGCTACTTGGTCGTTGGTTAGGATCCGAGTAATAAGGGGCGTTAGTCTTGTTTGGCTGCTCTTATCTTTTGTTGGCTTTGTGTGATGGTGCTTTATGGAGTATGCTAATGGTCAAGTGTGGGGAGGAGGTGTGGTGTGTGGATTGTTCTATTTCATGCGGTGTTAAGGTATGCTTGATTGTTTATGTCGTCATTGGCGTTTTCTTAGATGAGGTGTGTATTTTTCTCGTCCCTTTATTGTGTCCTTATAACATTGGGGACAATGTTTCATTCAAGTGTGGGGAGGAGAATCGTTCCGATTGTAATTTATTTACTTGTATGGTGTGCTTTATTTCAGTTAACTTCTTTCAAAAAAAAAATGAAAAAGAAAAAAAAAGAAAAAGAAAAAAAAAAGAGTAATCCCGGCTAGGTGAAAACCCGCAAGGGCGCCTAGGCAAGATTGGGATGTGGCCGAGGACGGAGTGAAAACCTGAAAGGGCGCTCCGGATAAAATGCAGAATCAAGTTGCGTGCCACTGAGAGTAGTTGTGAGATTAAAAAAAATGATAAGCTAGAGTGAAAACCCGCAAGGGCGGACGCTTTAGGCAAAATGAGAGATTTAGGTAAAAGAAGAAAATTCTTCCAATGTTATTTTGATCTCTGGTTGTTGTGTTGGAGACCGTCTAAAAAGAGTTTCATTGTAAGTTTTCTTTGCTTTCGTACACTTCTGGGGATCGGTGTTGGTATGAACTTATAATGGGTCCTTTGAGTTTACTCGAGGACGAGTAAAGATCTAAGTGTGGAGAAGTTGATAAGACGGATTTAGTATGTATTAAGAAGGTCGAGCTAATGAGTTTAAAGGTACAAAAAGCGATAATTTGTAAGCGATAATGAGTAATTCAATACCGAGTTTGGAAGTGCGAAGATGAATGAGCTATAGTAAAGTTGAAGATGAAGGTACCTTGGGAGGCGTGCACGAGCATTGGTCGAGTATATTGGTCGCGTATGAAGAAGCAAATTGGGCAGCAGCGAATTTGCGACACACATTCGACATACGCACGACACACGGGCGACCTATGCGCGACATACATTCGACTCTGGTTCGTGCTATTGTCGCGCATATCAGACTATGAAGGCTCGAGATTTGTTTAGTTTACTCGGTTTGTTCCGAGACTCGTTTTTACTTTGGTTACTAAGTTAAATTTCTTTAGGAAAGTACTTAAACTCTTTATTTCAGTTTTAGAAATTACTTTTGCAATTCTTAAAAGAAAACCTAATTATTTTTTATCTAGTATGAGGAACTAATTCCTCCCTTGTTGGTTCAACTTTTGAAGCTACCTATCAATCGATTGTGAGATTGTCTTTTCCTTTTATCTTTCAAGTATTGTTCTAATCTCTTGTTCTTTATTTCTTTGATTTTTATTTACTTTCATTATCTGATCAACAGTGTTGGTAATTATTAATCTTTTGCCAGTTTAGATTATCGACTCAGTTTGCTTGATATCTAAATTAAAGTAGCAACCTTTATCCTTTCTAATTGATTCAGTTTATCATTACTTTGGGTTTAGGAAGAGATTAAGAATATAATTGAATTATGACTGCGTGTTTGTGGTTATTGTTTCTATCGGTTCCTTTATTCATTATTGCTGTTATTGGGTTAAATCTGACACGCGTGTGTTGGATTATTTGATAGTTATGGTCTTATAATATCGTTGATCGAATTATTTGACTATTCTTAAGAAGGGACATAAATTAATATTTCATATTTATTACACGATAGATACTTGAACATAAATTGGTATTTGAGAGTTTTGATGATCAATTGACTTAATTGGTAGCGGAGATAAGTTGACCCAAGACCGTTAATTATCTGAGTTAATCTAAGTTTATTTTTTGCTTTAGTCTTTGTTTACCAAACAAACAAATCCCCCCCAAAATTGGTTACTTTACTTTGCATTATTATACACATTAGTTAACTTATTCCTTCTCTGTGGGTTCGACCCTTACTGTCACTATATTAATATTTTAGTGGTGTAGTTAAGTGAGTGATTATTGATTTACTTTTATATGTATACGACTTTTAGCCCATCACATGGTCAAGGAGATAAATCATGAACAACCTGTGATAATTCTGTTGTCAAAGGAAATCAGAAAAGAAGAGAACACTGATGTGCCTGCATAGGTTGAACCCCTGATTTAGAAATATAAGGAGGTCTTTCCCGATGAGTTGCCTAGTGGATTACCACCTTTGAGTGGAATTGGGCATCATATAGATCTTGTGCCAGGCTCTGTGTTACCTAACAGGCCTGCCTATAGATGTGATCCAACAACAACAAAGGAACTATAACACCAAATTGAAGAGCTAATGACTAAGGGATTTGTGAGAGAATCCTTAAGTCCCTGTGCTGTGCCAGCATTGCTAGTCCCAAAGAAGGATGGAACTTGGAAGATGTGTATAGACAGTAAAGCAATCAACAATATTACTGTCAAATACGGGTTTCCAATTTCTAGATTGGATGATATGTTGGATGAGCTCAGTGGAGCCAAGATTTTTTCTAAAATATATCCCAGGCAAGGATATCACCAAGTAAGAATCAGAGAAGGGGATGAATGGAAGACTGCATTCAAAACAAAGCATGGCCTGTATGAGTGGCTAGTCATGCCATTTGGTATGTCAAATGCTCCAAGCACCTTCATGAGGCTGATAATTAAAGTGCTAAGGCCTTGCCTTGGGAAATTTGCTGTGGTGTATTTTGATGATACTCTTATTTACAGCAGCAGTCCTCTTGAGCATCTCAGACACTTGGAGGCAGTTTTTGAAATCCTCAGGGAGCAGAAATTGTATGAAAAGCTTGAGAAATGTACTTTTATGGTGGGAGAGGTAGCCTTTCTAGGTTACATAGTTTCTGGGAGAGGAATATCAGTTGATCAGTAAAAGATCAAGGCAATGCAGACATGGCCAGTCCTACAGACAAATACAGAAGTGAGGGGATTCCATGGTCTAGCATCTTTTTATAGAAGATTCAGCAAAAACTTCAGCTCTGTAGTTGCACCTATCACTGAGTGCATGAAGAAAGGGGATTTTCATTGGACTGAAACTGCTCAACAGTCCTTTGAGAAAATAAAGAAGCTGATGTGTGAAACTCCAATTCTGAAGTTGCCAGATTTTGATCAATTGTTTGAGGTTGAATGTGATGCCAGTAAAGTTGGGATTGGAGCTATCCTAATCCAAGATCAAAGACCAGTGGCTTATTTCAGTGAGAAATTGAGTGGTGCTAAGCTGAAATATTCCACATATGATAAAGAGTTTTATGCTATTGTCAGATCAGTGATGCGTTGGAGTCATTATCGTGAGACAAAGCCATTTGTGCACCATTCAGATCATGAGGCTCTGAGATTTATCAATAGCCAGCACAAGTTGAGCCACAGGCATGCTAAATGGGTTAAATTCCTGCAATCCTTTATATTTTCCAGCAAGTATAAGGAAGGTATATTGAATGTTGTTGTTGATGCACTGTCAAGAAGACATTCTCTATTGACATTCATTGAACAAAAGGTTTTGGAATTTGAGTTATGAAGGAACTATACAAAGATGATCTTGACTTCTATGAGGAGTGGATTAATGAGACTGAAGGAGGTCCAGCTCAGGGGAGAAAGTACTTGTTACAAGAAGGTTTTCTGTTCCATGGTAACAAACTCTGTGTACCAAGAGGATCCTATAGAGATCTTCTGATAAAAGAGGTGCATTCAGGATGGTTGAGGGGTGACTTTGAGATTCAGAAAACTTTGGATATACTGCAGGATCAATTTTACCGGCAAAAAATGATGGGGGATGTCTAAATAATCGTCAGAAGGTGTTCAGTGTGCCAAAGGGCAAATAGTTCATTTCAGGCAGGATCATACACACCATTGCCACTCTCTAGTAGGCCCTGGGAGGAGGTGAATACGGATTTTATTGTTGCTCTTCCAAGGACTGCAAGGAGGAAGGATTCTATCATGGTAGTTGTTGATAGGTTCAGTAAAATGGCACACTTCATTGCATGCAAAAAGACTGAAGATGCAGCTAGTGTAGCTGAACTGTATTTGAAAGAGGTAGTGAGGCTCCATGGGATTCCTAAGACTATAATATCTGACAGAGCTACTAATTTCATGAGTTATTTTTGGAAAAATCTATTGAGGCTACTAAAGACCAAGCTGCTGTTTAGCACATCTCATCATCCACAGATTGATGGCCAAACTGAGGTCACAAACAAAACTCTTGGGATAATTATGAGATGCATAGTCAACAAGTCTTTAAAAGACTGGGATTTGAAGCTGGCTCTGGCTAAGTTTGCATTCAACAGAGCACCATCAGATGCTATTGGACACAGTCCTTTTGAAGTGGTCTATGGGATAAATCCTCTCATGCCTCTAGACTTATCTTTTATACCAAAAGAGGAGCTGAATTGGGATGCCAAGAAGAGAGCTGAATAGATGCTATAACTACATGAGTATGTGAAGAAACAAATTGATAAATAAAATGAGCAATACAGGAAGCAGTCCAAGGTCCCTAAGAAGAAGAAAGAGTTTGCAACATGGGACTTGGTATGGCTACATTTGAGGAAAGAAAGATTTCCGGCTAAGAGAGGAAACAAGCTCATGCTAAGAGCTGATTGTCCTTTTGAGGTCATTGAAAGGATTGGTCTAAATTCTTACAAAAATCGATTTACCAGGTGACTATGGAGTGCATGGTACCTTCAATGTGGTGACCTTAGTCCACATTTGAGGATTCTGATGGAGAGGTCAGAGGCTTGAGGACAAGCCTTGTTCAACCAGGGGAGGTTGCAGTATGAGCTAAGCGTCAAGGTAACAAAATTTCTGAGGAAAGCCAAAGCCATGGCCTAAGTCAGCCTAACTATGGCCTAAGATTCCTGAGTAATGAGCAGGCCAAGGCAGGCCACAACAGCAACAAGCAGCCCATGGCTCTTATCAGTCCTTTTCTACTAGGCCAAGGACACGAGCTTCAAACTAGCCAATTGATGCCACCTTGGCAAGCCGAGTCACTCTTCAACTAGGGTTAATTTAGTCCTAAGGATCAAGGCTAGTCCACCATTGCATCTTACAAAATTCAAGCTGAGATCAAGTGGCAACATGTGACAATTCTACATAAAGTTTATTGCCAGTTTTGGCTGGACATTTGGGAAACTGCATTGAGAACCTTTTGGCCTTGCTTCCACAAAAATCAGATAACACCTAGAGTCACATGTAAAGCCTGGAACAAAGCTGAAACTTCTTCACATGCCAAGCCAAGAACCTGTCCCTATCACTGCTGTCCTTTTTGTTTTTCAATTCAGTTTTTCTTTGCATCATTGTAGACGTTTGTAATATATTTTTTTCATTCCTTGTTTGTATCCTAAAGGAAATCCTGGCCCTTAGATGGAGTTCTCTAGGGTTCATTATACTGAAATCTTAAGGAAGAGACCTATATAAGGACCTATATCCCCACTGCATTAAGACAGACTTTGATAATTAAAAACATGAGATTTCTTCTCTGAATTTTAAATCTTTTGACTTCAGACTTGTTTTTGTAGTGTGAGTCAGGCTTGATATCTTCTTGTGCTTGCTTAGGAGAAGATTAAGTACCTGGTGGTGTGTCTTAGAACAGGTATGTGATTGCTTGAATTGCTTTGAGTCACATTATCTATCTGAGTTTATTTTTAGCATGTGCTTGCTTGGTTAATTCAATCTTTAACTCTTAAATGGTTAAGTTAATCTTCTATACTTGCTTGGAGGTTGATTTGATAATTATATCTCAACTTTATTTCACAAGAATCCCAGAAAAAAGGCAACACATTCATCTGCAATTATCTGTCAGAATTTCAGTCTGCATGAGGCTGTTCTTCGATTTATCAAAAATACTTAGATTGTGAATCAAATCTTGAAACTTTTCATAGTTTTAGTTTAGTCTCTTATCTAAATTGTCCTAAATTTTCATGATTTGTAAAAGTCATTTACTACTTTTCCTCAAATTACAAAGTTAATTACTCAGTTTCTGAAAGTTGTAATCTTGCTGTTGTCAGAGTTACAATTCTTGTCAAGCCTGCATCTTTACACTGCAGTATCGGGCCAGGTTATCAGCGTATATTTTATCTTATGTATTTAGTTTTTGATGGTTAATTTTATATTTAAACAATATATAGGTATATCAATTGTAGTTTTAAGTGAAAAGAATTAAGATAAATGTCAATTTGGTTTTATTTACACCATTATTAAGCTAATTCATTATCGGGTCACCATCAGGTTGAGTCAATATCGGGTGATAGGTCGGGTCGGGTCAGTTCAGGTCGGGTTCGGGTTGGATACAATAAGGATGCTATCGGTTATTGGGTTATGGTCGGTTCGGTTTCAGTTCACCCAATTTTTGGGTTCCATTGGGCCAGGTTTTGGGCGAGTCGGGTCGGGTCAGCTTTTGCCAGCTCTAAATATGATACTACTCCTTTGAGGTTAACCTTAAGGTAAATATAGAAATGCTATGTGTGATAAAATAATGTTGCTCTTATTTTATAAAAATATTTATTATGATTATATATCTGTATAACCACATATCAAATGTTTTTATTGATTTGTCCAATATTTTTATATAGAATCTTCGAATCTTGTTATTGAAACTATCAAAAGAAAAAAATGGATAACTTAACAATCATATATAGGCTCGATTTGAGCTCGAGCTCAGGTTAAAACTCGTGTAGACACCCGTGTTTGTACCTCCCAAAAGCCACCTGATAATGATCAGACGACATCTTTAGCAAATGTCGCAATTTTATGACATTTCATAAATTGATAAATAAATGGTGACTCAAACATTTGGGTTTACCCGTTAATCGTTATCTATGTGCCAATACGGCCGCTCTGACATTAAGTAGAGTCAATTCAGAGTCCGGGCTGGAAATCGTCTCCATTTTCAGATCCCGTATCGTTTCGAGTCGGAATATTCTGAAAACCGTCACGAGATATTTATTAGAATTAGAGTTCGACACATAACTCAGATTCTAAATAAAATAATCAAAATCTGTCCCTTCCACGAGATCCACGTCACGCGTTTTCTTGTCTGAGAAGTAACCTCCCTAAGAGATAATGTAGTGTCTACTGCGCCTCTTAGAGAAGTCGCAGCATTTGCATCGTCTCTTCTAAGAAGTCTAGCTTTTTCACAGTCATGTCGTACTCAATTTCTTCACCTGTTTTTGCGATAAATAGAGACCTCGGGTCTCCATATTTGGTATGCGAGTGTTTGCCACTTCGCTCTTTGCATTCTAGACCGTGCTACTGCTCATCGACATCTACGTGCTTGATCGACCGACTATGTAAGCCCGATTGTTGTCGTGGTTCCCGCCACTTTTTGCATAGAATGACCAATTGGACCAACTACACTTTAATCAATCAGCATAAATCAATCTAGTCTAATTCCTTGTTAATTCAAGGTCACTTTCACCTGCATAGTTCAAGTTACTACTAAATTGTCGTTTAGTTGAATCTCGTGACACTAACATGTATGTTTAAGAGTGTAATATTCCCATTTAATATTGTTTTGTTATTTGTTATATAAATTTCATACGTTGTACATCATATTACTGCCAAAACCGTTTAATCTTTTCATTTTTAATCAATTTTCAAAGAGATGATTAAACACCTGAACCTATCGGAAGGTTAGAGAAAACGCATCAAATGATGCGTTTCTTAAAAGAATCACAACATCTGTTGTGCCTCTTCTAAGAACGCTTAATCTGTTAATAATTTCCTCTCGTCTCGATTTGCGTGCTTAATTGTTCGTTAATCCGAGGATCTTTCCAGATCAGAGGAAGATCAATTTTCTTTTTTTTTTATTTTAATGTCTAATTACTTTCCAAGTTTTTGTCTTTATTCAAACTCAATTCGATTTAAATTGCTAATAATCAGTATTAATTGTTTTAAACCATCTTAAGTTGCTTAACTTTGTTTTAGGAGTTCTAGTAATTGATATTAGATACTTTTAATCTTAAGTTCGTCTTTTTGTCTCAATTTTCATCATTAATTCAATTTTCACAAGTTTAATTTCGTTTTGTCTAAATTTCGCTCATTAATCCTAAGTAATCAATATTAAGCGGGTATATGGTCGATTTTCTATGTTCGTTTATCAAGTTTTCTTATTTTCTTTTATTTTAAGTCGACTTTCAATTTAATTCGTAAACAAGAACACTTTCGTATATTAATCAACGTAATAACCTAACAAGTCTGACTATCACAGCCATAACCCACCCAAAAACAGACACATGGTTTATTGTGCCTCTTTAAGTGGACACAATTATGCAAGCCTTTCTGCGCCTGTTCTTGGTTGGTTTCTTCTCTGATCTCTTTCCTATCCGGACGTACTTTATTTTAGAATTTATTAACTGAATATTATTGGAATATCATCTAATTGGAATACGTTTTCATCTTAGTTCTTTTCAAATCCATTCTTTCAAAACCTGTTATGCTACGTATGTGATGTATACTCGTCATCTAGTCCTTTGTAATTTGTTTAATTCATTTGTATGCAATTTAAGAATGTAAATTTCCACTTTGACTCATTAACACTAATTGCCAATTCACCGACATCGATAATTTATATGTTAGGTTTAAGACAATGTTTGTTGCATAGCATGCATATAATCGGTATAATCAAAGCAGATGACAAACTCAATAGATGAGTAGAGAACGCTAGCGAGCAAGCGGGATAGAGTGTTCTATTAAAGAACTTTCCAATAAGTACCCTCACCTAGACTTGGCAAATGAGTCAATCTGGTATGTTTTGGGTCAGGCCAGTTTGGGTCTCTCATTGTTTCGGGTTAATTGGGGTCGAGTACGGTCATTTTGAATCGAGTTGGGTCATTTTAGGTTTCGGGTATGTTTTGATATGTTGGTCAGGTCAAGTGGGCCGGGTTATTCCGGGTCGGGCCATTTTCGGGTCAATGAATAAGGGAGAAAAAGCTATTTCGAATCTTTTCGGTTCAATTAGAGTTATGTTTGGTCTTGTCATTTTTGGAGTGGCTGGAATCGGATCGGGTCATTTCCGGGTCAGGTTAGTTTAGGGTCAAGAATGTTCGGGTCATGTTCTGGTCGGGGCAGGTCAATTCGAGTTTCAGGTCACATTCAGATCAATTTAGGGTCTCGGGACGATCTTTTCGACTCGGGTCAATCGGATCGGGTTGCTTTTGCCAGGTCTACCCTCACCCCTTACTCGGATCTCTGTGAACATTCGTATTCATTGGCATTACGAGAGTAATTCTAAACATAGAATGCTAAAGGGGAACGAGTCTTTATATTTAGTTGCTATGTCACATTATGCTTTGTTTTTAATTTGACATATTATAAAGTTTATTGGAACGGTTTCCAAATTTGCAAAATAATTTGGTGGTGACTCCCAATTACAGGCTTTTTCAAACCTGTCATCGCTTTCTAAGCCTTTTATATCGGTTACAAACTCATGATGTGCTTTCTCTTTATGAGGGAGTTCTGCTAGAATATGTGCCGCCGCAACTAACACGCGGGTGCAAGCAACGGGTGACAAGGCTGTCGCAACCTATCAAAAATAAACCAACTGATTATACTCATCTGGACAAGTCATAAAACGAATTAAAATGAGAAATTACAGCGGTTTACATGATTATGATTATACTCATCTCGGAAACACAAAAAGGCGAAACTTGAGGTTAAATTAGGACGAAACTGGACAAATAAGACCCGGAAGAAAACTTATGTATCAAATTAGGATTCTAGAACCTCGACATGAACAAATCGAAACCCCGAAGAATCGATTTGAATTAAAATAGCGAAAACCCGCAAGTATTCAATTACTCGGGATTAAGGACGAATTAAACATCGTAATTAAAAGGGAATTGTTAAAAATATGATTTATCTACTGAAATAACAAAGAGAGCGAAGAAAAAATGAAAGAATAAAAAAGGGAGAAAAATATGCAGGAAGCCGAGGAAGAAGAAGAAGAGCAGGAGTAGCAAGCAGCCTTTGGAAGAGGCGTAGCAAGGCTGCGATCCTTCGAAGAGGTGCAGCTGCTGCTGCGTTTCTTCTCGATGTCTGACCTCTGCTGTTTCGTAAAAACGGTTTTAAAAGATGGATTTTAAATCGGTTTTCGAACGTGCTTTTGATGTAGATTTACGTTAATTGATACAAAATAAAAGTACAATAATAAAATGGGATTTACACCCTCAGACTTACATGTTTGACGAAACGAGATTGACTAAAGTTATCGTTTAGTAATTGCTCGACTCGAATATGCGTGGAAAGTCCCCTCGTTAGACGATTTAGTAAATTGATTAGGTTGATTAAAGGTGGGGTTGGTCAAATTGGTCGGTCTATGCAACGTGACTGGGATTCAGAATAATCTGAGCTTACCTGGCCGATTGATCAAGCACGTAGGCATCGAAAGGCAATAGCGTAGTCCAGAATGCAAAGAGAGAGAGAGAGAGAGAGAGAGAGAGAGAGAGAGAGAGAGAGAGAGAGAGAGAGAGAGAGAGAGAGAGAGAGAGAGAGAGAGAGAGAGAGAGAGAGAGAGAGAGAGAGAGAGAGAGAGAAGAGAGAGAGAGAGAGAGAGAGAGAGAGAGAGAGAGAGAGAGAGAGAGAGAGAGAGAGAGAGAGAGAGAGAGAGAGAGAGAGAGAGAGAGAGGAACACTCACGTGCCAAATATGGCGACCGGAGGCCTCTATTTATACTAAACATATGGAAGAGTTTAGGAATAACACGGATTTGGAAACAAATCATGGAAATATTCTGAAAAGGCGAAAAGAGGGCTGGAGAAGAGGCGCAACAACTAATGCGATCCTTCGAAGAGGTACAGCACCTGCTGCGTCATTTCTCCAGAGGTTTCCTCCTCAGAAAGAAAGATTTCCGCATTTTTATTATGGAATTTCGGTAGATATACACTTCTTTATTCCATAAAACACAATATTACGGTAGATATTTACTTAAAATATTATTTTTAATTAGGAATAAATATCCAGAGAATTCTAGAACATTTTGGAATATTCCGGCTCGGCATTTAAACGGTTTTTAGAAAAATGAAGCGGTTTTTGACCCGGACTCCAAATGAACTCTAATTACTATCAAAACGACCATATCGGTACATAGATGACGACCCAGGGGTTGACTCGAATGTTTGAGCTATCACTTGACGATGAACTTACGGACTGTCATAAATCGTTCCGCGTATCAAACATGCGGCCCAATCATCACTGGGTGGTTGGCGGGAGGTGTAGAAATGAGGTATCTACAGAGCCCCCACTTTGACTGAGGCTTGGACAAGGCGAAATTCAAAGTATATCCATCAGGTCAATCGAAGATTACAACCTGAGGACTATGGCGACGCGAGGCGGCTCAAGGGGTGTGAACCAATGACCTGTCGTCGGGAACATTTTAGAGTTTGTCGATAATCGGGGAGGTTTATTTAAAGTCCATTAGACTACGTAAGGAAGCTCACCAGCCATAAGAAGCAACCATACCTGAGACACCCCTGGGTGAAGGATTCGAAGGTACTCTTCGGAGAATTTTATCTTAAACTCCGTGGGGAAGAATCATATGTTGAGTTTGACAACGGCGCGCCCTTGGCACCGCTGAGGAGAAAATAATAGATCGATAACGACGCATACTTGGCATCGCTGAGGAAAATAAAGGTGTTTGATCGACAATGGCGCGTCCTTGGCACCGCTGAGGAGAAAATCCGCTCGGGTCGTCGCAAGCGAAATTCCGATAAAGAGGAGAATCCCATGAACTGTATTTAGTGATCATGAATACTCGCTGGGAAACAAAATGTCGTGGTTGTCTGTAGTGTGTTGAAGAGAAAATGCCGATTCGAACGAAGAGAACGCCAAAAAAGGAGCCATATGTTGATGCTAAGATGTCGGGGAAGAGGCGCATGAAGCCTGGGCCCATTTGTGGTTGTGGTGATTCTTGTCTTCGATTTATTTCGGAGACAAGGGGGAGAGGCTATCGACGAAGCTTCTTCTGTTTCTTTCTGACTTGAGTAGCCTAGGTCACTGGGACTGGGTTACTCGTAGTTTTGCGGTCCTCACGCGCTATATGAGGCCCATGGTCCGTCCGGAGCTGATTGAGAATGGGACTTCTCCTGCCACTGTTGGTCCTGAACTCCTCTTGGAAGTATGTGAAAGAGTTAGTGTGCCCATATGTCCGGAATATTATATAACCGATTAATTCTATGTGGCTACAATGTTCTGCTAGGAGCCGCTTGTAGGCTGAGTCCTAAATGAGTTAGGATTCGGGTAGCATTAATCGGTCCTACGGGGTCATACACTAGATGAGTTTTGGGCAATTATAATTAATATAGATTAATTATTATAAAGGTAATAAGAATAATAAAAGATTATTCTATTAAACTTTCCATATCCTAGATAGTCTAGGATTCTCCTTGAACTCCCTATATATAGAGATATAAGGGGAGATGTTTTATGATCAGTTTTTCTGAAAGACAAAACCTCAAGGGAGAAAGAAGAAAGAAAATTGCCCTTAAATTTGTACTAGCATACATACTCATATTGTGTGGATACCGGTAGAGGCGCAACTCGTGGGGCGTTATTGTATGTGAAACGGTATCATATATTATACTATTATTCAAGCAGCTGCAATTTGGGTTTATATACTTCTTATTATTAGCATATTATTGGAATTCTTATGCATCCGAGTAAGTTTGCTGATCACTCTTTTGTTTAATTTTAATACTTAACATGCATGAGGTCTTGGGAATTCTGTAATTCAAATCTGTTGAAAATCGTTACAGAACCCTTCAGTGGTATCAGAGCGAACATGTATTGTTAAGTATTAGATTAAAAGGTTGCGCCTTTAGATATAATTGTTGTCTCTATGTTTTTGTTCTAGAGTTACAAGATTAGGGCTTTTAAATTGAATTAGTTCAATTAATGCAATTGTTGTATGTTGTTAAACATTAAATTTAGGATTGTATCATAATATATGTTGACTTGTATCATAATATTTGATATTATGATTTATTCCTTTAATTCGATTAAAAGAACCCTAATTTAATTGATTTTAACAAAGCCCTAATTTATTGTTAGATGCCTATTTTAAGAGTGCCTTAAAATTTCCAATTTGATTGGATCTAATTAGATTAGATATGTAATAAACCCTAATTTAATTAGGTGATTAAATTGTTTAATGAATTTTTAATTTTGATTAAAAAAAAAAAATTACTGTTCGCGAAACACTATTCACGCACTGTTCACGACTACTGTTCGCGGAATGTTACTGTTCATCAGTTCCGAGTGTCGAATTTTAGTGTTACAATAGTATTTTTCGAGTGTAAACGACATTCTAAACAGGACTGCATGGCAGGGTCGGCGTTGTAGATACCCAGTATCTGTAGAGTCTCCAACAAACACCCGATGATTATCGGACTAAAACATGCTTAGGAATCGCAGCGTTTGATCGAGAGTTTGTGTACAACTTTACGTCGGAAAACTTAAAACGATTTCGAAAATAAAACATTTCAAAACTTTTCAAAAGTACCTGGAGTGTTTAATGCATGACGACGGGGTCACAATGACACTAACTAGAGTCAAAACCGACACTGGACCAAAATCGACTCAAAATTCAAATCCCGACTCCAACAACGAGTCAAACCGAGTCAAACACAAAAAATAAACCATTCAAATGCTTCTATGGTAAGGTTTCCCGGAATCTTACATTGTCAAGTACAAATCATGTTCTTCCAAATCCTAGGATAGAACAAATGATGATTTCCTCGTGTGATAGTGACAAGACACCTCGAAGACGTGCGACGTGGCTCGCGCCTCTATGAGCAGCCCATGCGGCCACGTCGCTCAAAACTCACACAACCATCCATTTTCCTATAAATACCCCTCAAATGCCACCATTTGAAGGTGACGCGAGCGTCCGCCCCTTCTTTTCTCCCTAAAAATTCTAGACTCGGCTTCTCAAGTCACAATCCGACACGTGTTTACGACCTACCGATCGTAAACACAAGCCTTACACGTTGTTTGGTACTGTCATCGTGCATTTAATCACTTGACGGAACATATCGACCACTACACCATCACTAAACTTAACAAAACACTCTTTTTACTTACTAAAACGGTTTTAAACCGAGTTTTCCGACCAAACAAGTTGATACACTTACGTCGTTTTCTCGCCACAAACCTAGCATGTAAGTATGAGGGTATAAAAATCTTCTTTTATCATGTTTTCATATGTTTCATGACTATAACATGCTAAATCATGCATAACATGGTCCAAAACTTGGGAAGAATGAGCCAAAACCGGATTTTTGGTTGAGGCAGAAGCTACTTACGTAGCATACAGGCTCGCGCCTAAAGCAGTTGCCCAACCTAAATCCAAACCGTGTTTCGTCTCTTCATCTCCTTCATTTTTATTTCATATTTGTAATCGGTTTTTACCATTTCAAGTATTTTTAAATCTTTCATTTTTTATGACAAGTTTTTAACCATAAAGAATTTTTCACCCTTGGTTCCTAATAGCATGACGGTTTAATCCGTGTTTCGGTGATAATATTTGGTTAATTACATCATAAAAGCTATTTTAAAGCCTTTTATTTCATTTCTTTACATTTTGAAGGGTATTTTAAAGCCTTTCTCATTTCCTTGCATTTTCAAAATAAATGTATTAGTCACCAACACAAAGTCATCCTTAGTTCTACATACCATGTCGGATTTTAACCCGAGTACGATGATGAATGTTGACTAATTATATACAAATGAACTTAAAACAATTAGTTCATAATCATTTTCAAAACTATTCTTATCAAGCTTGCAAAGTCGAACCCGACGTCGAATATTGTCAAAACAATGACGATTATTCAAGTCTCGTTCTTCAAATCAACACAAAAGCGGCCTAAACGGCCTTTTCAAACCAAGACTGTTTTAAACACCCATTTGTCAATGCATTTTTACAAACCCTTTCAATGGTCAGAAGACGTTTTCCATCGTCTGTTGACCAGCGCCTAAACAGGCCACTTATTTTTCTATTTTCAAACCAGGGAAGACCCATTTGCATCGCCAACAGGCTCGCGCCTCTTATTGTGGTCTGATGCAGACCAGGGCAGATCCACTTGCATCGCCAATAGGCTCGCGCCTCTTATGGCTGCCTGATGCAGGGTCTGTTTCCCTTCCAGTATTTGTGCAGGATGATCCCGACTTCGTTTAACCCGAATACAGGACGGATCAGACGACGAATCCGCTCATTTTACATTATATTTGCAAAATGCCTTACTAAGACAAATGGATCACGTTATGCACCATAAACCTTACTCGGTAAATGGATGTTTAATTTCCGTCTTGCATGCAACTCAACATTAAATCCAACTCGACATCTTATACTTGATACTTGGATTAAACAAACCGACATAGAAACCTCACATGTTAGGTTCAAACTAGTGGATGCGCATTCATGCATTTACCCGTTTTATCAATTTTTGCATTTAACCAACCACGATCGATCAGTAGAGGCCGCTACCGCGGGCGGGATTGGTTGTCTGATTAAAGGGATTCCCAATACGTACCTTCACCTCTTACTCAGAAACTTTGGATAGTGGACGACCTTATCCAGGGTGTACGAGAGTCATTCTAGAGATAGGATGCTAAAGAGGGACGATTCCTTATCTTTAGTACCTATGTCAAACCCTGCTTTGTGCTTCGTTTGACCGAGGTATAAACTGGATTCGAACAGGTTCCAAGTATCCCACAAATGCTTGGTGGCAACTCCGAACATCTCTTGCATCGTTTCGAGACCCTTGCCGAGATAAAATCGACCGATCTAAAACGATCCTGTCGAAAGCATTTTACGCCGCCGAGCGTGGCTTTAAAAAAAGACCGCTATACGTCCACATATTGGCTTGGCGTGTAGGTGGCTATATCCACATGCGTTTTGAAGCCAAATTATGAAGTCTTGATAGAGTTTCAGGTCGTTTTTGATTAAAAATTATGATTTTGATTTTTCATAATTTGGCTTTGGGTTTTAATCAATTTGATTGATTGATTGTTACAATGTTGTAATGATTTATGTTTATATCTTTATTTATTGTATATATACCCTGAATGATGCAATTATCTACCCATGTTATTATGTTTTTGTATAAGAGATTTAAAAACAAACAATTATGAATTGTAGACGATTATGAATCGTTTTTGGTTTCTTAACTTGACTTGTTCTAATTTACAAATGTTTATATATTACATTTTACATATGATGTTTAAATATTAATTGAAGCCTGATGGGTTGATTAGAACGGCTAGGTTACTTTATACCCTTTTCCTAAGAGAACTAGCGCCATGTTTATGACCCGTGTCATGTATGACTCAATATTCCCTCAATTAAAATATTATGTAATGCCCTTCCAAATTAATGACTGTAAAATACTTATATCGTTTGAAGTATTGTTTGTCAAAGTAGAGTACTCCTTCTATATAAGGTGAACAGGTGGGTAACAGTTACCCACACATGAGATTTGGTTCACTTAACAAGGTCATCAAAACAGTTTTGGACTTTGGGACAAATAGTCAAGTCACATAAAATGTTACCTGACGACTAGGAGTCGCATTTGGTGTGATTGACATATGATGTCTACCTTGATATGTGTGATTTGGGCGATGAGCCAAAGCTCACTCAAGTTATATATGATTGGGGATTTTAGGATACTATGCACATATGAGGGTTGTGTGTGTAGTGAATCTTAAAATTGTTTAAGAATGTCGTACAAATTGTGTGTCTTAAATTGGTTAAAATAATAACAATGTATTAATATATCGATTTAGTTTTGCATATGTTGATAGTTGTAATTTATCATTGTTGTCATGTTTTTCAAGTGAGTTTGAATCGTTCAAATTCATAGATTGGTTTCTTTGAGAATTTTTCTCAATTAGGCAAAGTGAAGTTTGTCTTCAAAAGAAATTTTATCAAACCATACTTAATGCTAATGTATAGTTTAGACTATATACCGAAACTCATAAAGATGACTATTCGTACCATGTGTCAATTGTTTAAAACCATTAGTGAAAAAAATATGCGGAATGATCCACTTAGTCCACTTGTCATTGTTATGACATAATTATATTGATAATTTGGATTAATTGGATATCTTTCTCATCAAAGGTTGATGATTTAAATTGTTTCAGTTCTACCTTAAGTTATATTCAATTCATTGTGAATGATGCATGTAACTTAAACAAATTTCTCACTTAGTGACAATTAAGTTTCATATTAAGAAGAAGAAAAAACTAATGTTCTTTGAGTTCATCAGTAAAGAGACTTTGAGATATGAGTTTAGACACTGGTAATGGTGGAATGGACAATGGTCGTCACGTCAAACCTGAAGATCAATGTCTAAACATATATGGAAATCATTTAGTGATTAACGTCATTATTGTAATGACAGATAACATTGGAAAGATAGCTTTTAGAAATGTCTCGAAGATCTGCGAAAACTATTGAAGTATGACTTTTAAATGAAGTATGCATGTTATAGAAGTAAAAGTTACTATGAATATTCTACTATAAGGTATAAGTACCAAAGATGGTATTTACATTGTGAATGTAATGCCATGTGGAGTAGGATAATGGTAAAGAATAAAATAGATCTACGTATATAATAAAGAAATGCATTATGTGTAGAAGTTATTCATTTGAATGTTGTATTGTTCAAAACTAGATTTATTTGAATAATAGTTATTCTTACATTTGTCGTTAGAAAAATGTTAATTCTTTCATATTTGGACATAAATTGAATTAATATTTTATAAAGAACAATTGTTGTTCTCTTTCTTGTTAAGACAATTTTATTTTGTTCAATCTCATCTATGAAATGAAATACAAAAAAAGGTTCAAGTCTTATGACTCGAGTTTCATGCGCTTACAACATTGTCTTATGAGCCAAGAAACAAGAAACATTCAAAGAAGTTCCATGATGATGGAACTCTAGGTCGTGTTGATTTGGATCAACTACGGCAAGTGGATTTTGTTTAAATGGTGGAAAAACTATAACATGCCTCTAACTTTTTATTAGGATAACCGACTAGTTTGGTCACACATATTCAGATATGTGTGGATTAATTAAGTAATGTTGTTAAGGAATGAGATTCTAATACTTCATCATAATTACTATTTCAGTAATTATGCATATGTTCATACGATGAACATTAGTCTGACTTATTAAAAGGTTTACTTGAAATAAACTCGGACTGAAGTAAAGGTTAATTTAGCAAGACAATCAGCATCGCTCGATTTGATCGAGATAGGGAAACTTGAACCAAATGTTTATGATCATCATAATAGTAATGAAATTGTCTCACTACTAGTCTTAAGAAGACAATCTTAGTTTCATAGTAAGAATATTAGAGAAAAATTATTTTCTTAAAGGATATCACTTACTAAAATTGGTATGTGGTATTTTGGGAATGTCACAAAGATATAACTGTGCGGGTTCGTCCCAAATGGAAAATATCATACTAATTTTATTTTGATGGTGGTCTTTTTCTTAATGATTGTGGAATGTTATGTCTTATAAGATAAGAAGTGCCCTATTTTGATATGGTTCTGTCTATGATGAGTCATGCAAATCTCGCTATTTTATACGCTCGAAATTATCTACCTACACAATTTAAAAATTGTTTCCATCTAAGTAAATGAATATACATTACATATAAGATATGTAAGGGAATTTTTCCTATATAGTATTTTCTTAATATTTGAGATCTTTAAAACTTTTGAAAATAAAAAAAAGTAGTTTTTTGAAATTTCGACTCAAATTTGACATGTACTTTGTGGGATTATCCTAAGGTAGGATATTAATTTTACATCTCATTCAAGTACAAAGAGTTTGTTACTTGAAATGCTTCTCAATGGGAATATTGTCCCCAAAGATACATTGGGAGTAGAATATTCTTGAAAAGATCAAGATTCATAGTAATTCTCATCAAATGTTGATGGAGATGGCTAAGATCCATGAAGAGTCATGGATGTACCATCTATGAATAAGCCCGCATAAGTTTGACTTTTAAGGAAGCAATAATGAGCTCCAACTCAAAAAAGGTGTAAAGTGGCTAGAGGCCATGAATCCAAAATGGTTTCATGTATCATTTCAAAGTTTTGGACTTAGGTTGATACCCCGATGGTGCTGTAACCATATAGAGTTTGGATTCTCCTAGCACACGTCAACATACATGAAATACGATTTGACAGGTATACGTGAATAATGTAGTTTTCCTTAATGGAAATATGCAATAAGTTATGTCAGACACACCTTGAGATTCACGTTATTAGAGTGTGCTTGGCAAGTGAGAAAGTTTTTGAAACGAGTATCCAGAGGTTGGAATTTTCTATCTCAATAAAATGATTCAGAAGTGTTTTGAATTATTTGAGATAAGGATAATTTTATATGTACACGAAAGTTATGGGAGTATAATTGGCTTTTATGGTTTGGTATGTTAATGACATATATATTAAGGAAACGACATTTTGTTATCTCAATGAGACTTGCAAAGATGTTGTTTATGTACTCGTATGACGAGTGGATACCAATCTAGTCTTGATGACTATTATGGACAACATGGGAATTAATCATTGTAAGTTGGTTACATTGATAATCAATTTCAAATAGACAAGTATGGTTCCTGATTGTAATCTTGGCACATTTTGTTTAAATGAAAGTAATTATGTGCTGAAATGGTTTCAAGTACGACACTATGACTAATTTTACAACTAAAATGAGTACTTTGTTGCTTATGAAGCATCGAATACAGTGTGTGGTTTTGAAATCAAACATAAACACAACTATATACTTTGTTGCTTATGAAGAAACAAAGAGTATTTTTGATTTAAGAATCAAACGTGTGCTATTGATTTTACTTTATTCAGATAAGGTAAATTAAACATATGTAAGATAGTAATTGATGCAATGGCTGCATGTCCCGTAGAAAACCTATTTCGCAATTATAATATGAAAATTCATAGCACTGCGATTTGTATAAGACGCATTAGCGAGTGGTCTTGATACTACCAAGAGGTCTTTATTTTAGTGGGAGGTTATGTTTGATATGATTGATACTTTTGAATGACATGTTCTTTTATATGATAAAATGTTGATTTTGCATTTAATTATCGTATAATTGAATGTTTGTCCTAAAATAGTATACATTGTTTAAACAAATCACCAAGTGCGTGACTTGGTTATGGAACTCTGTTTTGTAAGATAATGTATTTATATAAGTCTCTAATCAGGGCATAGTGAAAGGGACACTTATGCCTCATAATGATTAGTTGTGAGTTGGTTGATGACTACATTCCGTAAGTCATGATATTGAGATATCAAACCAGGCACATGGATACATGTTTGGAATGTGTATTAGACTGACCCGTCAAAGAACTTTGTTAAGGTTTCGCTTAGTGTCAACAAAGTTTCTTTCACCGTTTGGTAGTCTTTAGACCTGAGTCTTTGACTATTCTGTACATGTGAAGTGCTAGTTTTGACATCATCAAACGTCAACCGTGAGTGGTGGCTATATAGGTGATGGTTGAACTTGTCATGGAATGTGTGACAGAATGTGGTTAGACAAAATGGGATTTGCTCCTCCTTTGAGAAAGGAGTTTATCATCTTCGGCCTCTCCAAGAGTGGGAATTGTATAAGTGCATGGCTATGCCCAGACGAGGTGAAAGCTAGTCGTCTGTTGTAACAATTCAACTCAGAGATTCGAGAAAAGAGATAGAAGCAAAGAGATTATGGTGCCTTATAAGATATAAGTGCAAGTGGGAGACAGAAAGAGTTGGTGTGCCCATATGTCCAGAATATTGTATAACCGATTAATTCTATGTGGCTACAATGTTCTGCTAGGAGCCGCTTATAGTCTTAGTCCTAAATGAGTTAGTATTCGGGGTAGTATTAATCGGTCCTATGGGGTCACATACTAGATGAGTTTTGGGCAATTATAATTAATATAGATTAATTATTATAAAGGTAATAAGAATAATAGAAGATTATTATATTAGACTTTCCATATCCTAGATAGTCTAGGATTCTCCTTGAACTCCCTATATATAGAGATATAAGGAGAGATGTTTTATGATCAGTTTTTCTGAAAGTCAAAACCTCAAGGGAGAAAGAAGAAAGAAAATTGCCCTTAAATTTGTACTAGCATACATACTCATATTGTGTGGATACCGGTAGAGGCTCAACACTTGGGGCGTTATTGTATGTGAGACGGTCTCATAGATTATACTATTATTCAAGCAACTGCAACTTGAGTTTATATACTTCTTATTATTAGCATATTATTGGAATTCTTCCGCATCCAAGTAAGTTTGCTAATCACCCTTTTGTTTAATTTTAATACTTAACGTGCATGAGGTCTTGGGAATTCTGTAATTCAAATATATTGAAAATCGATACAGAACCCTTCAGTATGAACCTTTCTTGAAAATATGAAAGATCATTTTGGTAGAAAACGATTTGTAATCATCATTATTTTGCCTGCAGGCGTGGGTGTACACTTACTTCCCTGGCATTGCGCCCACGAGGGCGGCGGACGTACCAAGAGCGTACCCCGTTATGAGGGACTGGGTAGTGTGTCGTCAGAAGAGCCAGCGGTCTTCTTATGATATTTGTCGGAGGGGCGTGAATGCCCTGAGTTTAGACAGCGTAAGTGTCTTTTGATCTTCATTTTATTTTCCTTTATTTAGAGATGATCTTAGGAATGACCCCTCATTTTCTTGCTTTAGTGGGTGCCCATGCCTTGGGAGAGCTACTCTTGGGATCCAGTCTTTGTGGCTGAGGTTCTCCGTCCCTATAGTTCGAGTAGGTTGCTGTTGACGATGCCCATGGGGCGTGTGTGGTACTTGGGTGAGCGTTTGACTCGGCAGTGCTCTCGTGACACTTTTACGGTTCCCATCGACCCTCTACGGACGATGTTTAGGGAGCCTTTAGAGACTGAGAGGGCAGCTGACCTGGCTGGCGCGGGTGGTGACGCCCTCCTTCTCCCTAGTGAGGAGTACGCTGGGTTTGTTCACCAGAGGCTAGCGTACTGGCCGATCGTGGTAAGCATGACTACCGTTCACTTGTCTTTGACAGATCTGATAAATGATGAATGATCAGCAAAATAATGAACCACTTGAGTTTTGTAGGACATCGAGGTGGCGGGCATCGAGCCCCCAACTTTTCCGGAGACGTTGGAGTACACTGACTCGACGGGCATGACGGTGATCTCGGAGATCCATTCTTTCAGCGAGGCGGTGACTGACGCTGGCTTGGATAAGTGGCAGCATGCTGTGAAGAGGGTAAGCCCCCAGCTTTGGCTGTCTTTAGTTTTTTATGCTTTATTACATAGGAATGCATTTGCTTGAACCTTCTCCGTATTTGAATGAAGGTGACACCGTTCAGGCACGTGGAGCTGTAGAGGATGGCCAACCGGCTGCGAGCTACAGCTATTGAGGCCCTTACAGGTGGCTCAGGCGGCAGGTATGAACCTTTTTTACCCGTATTTATTTTTATTATCTCCAATTTTGTGAAGTGAAGTGAAGTATCACCCCATTTTTCTGTGTAGAGGGAGCGTGACCTGGAGCGTGAGTTGGTGCAGTCCCAGGAGGAGAGAACCCGTCTGCTGAGAGAGCTCGAGGCCAGAGACGCTGAGATCGCTGCCCTTGAGGCGACATTGGCTGAGCTGAGGGGTCGTCAGGACTAGTTTGTGCTGACTGTTTGTACATTTGTACATTTTGGGCAGGAGCCCGTATTTTGATGTATATTTTTGCATTTTGATTGTATATATGACGGTCTGCGTGCCTTTGATGCTGGGTGTTTGTTGTATCTGCGGGTTAGCTTTGAAAAACAGGTTTGGCATATGACGGTTTGCGCCGTCATGCTGCCGAAATTCACATAGGAAATCACAAGCAAAAACATATAACAAAAAGAATTAACGTAGAAAATTAATATGGACTAAATTAGCGCGAAAAAGTAATGAAAATGAAAAAAAAAAGTGACCGAAAATGGACAAAATGACGCTACCGGACGGTAGGGAGGGCTACCCCCTAAAAAAAGAATTCAAAAGAAATGTCTAAGTGTGTCATAAACATTTTTTAAAAGAGGGAGTGGAATGATTCCTAAAAAAAAAAGAAAATAAGAACGAGTAAGTGTGCGTATTTGGCGAAAATGTCGATTTTGCCTCGAAAAGCGAACCCGTAAAAGATTAGGAAACATAAATTTGGTAATTAACCGAAATTAACGAATAAGTCCCTATAGGAATAGGAAACTTTAACTAAAACAGATTAGAAAAGATCCCACGGCTGTCAAACGACGAAAAGAGCCTGGGGAAGAGGCACAGCAAGAGCTGCGATCCTTTGAAGAGGCGCAGCTGTTGCTGCGTCTTCTCACCAGCTAGTCAGTTCTCAGCAGAAATTAGGAAACGTCGAATAGTATAAATAGAGGCCTCGAGCTTCTATTCTCACAATTCTCCCTTCCTTGACTTCGTCTATTACATAAAACCTCATATATCTTCTCAGATTTTTCCAACAAAATATGGATGCCTTTGAAAATCGCATTAAGGAGTGGAAGAATGAATTTACGAATGTGGAGAAACATGACATGGTTGCTTTTAACTTAGGATCAATCATAAGTTTGAAACTGGTGAAGGTAATTAGGTCCTTTTTGGATGCTTGTCTTGAATATTGGGATCTGAATTTTCATGTATTTGCCTTTCCGGGAGGCGAAATTTGTCCCTTTCCTAAAGAAATTGCTGCGGTTGGAGGATGGGACGTAGAAAGTGTCCCGGCTATACCTCTAGCTCTCAAGGCTATAAAAATAAATTTAGGGATTTGCTTTGATTGACCAAGGCTAAGGTAGACCTTCTTCTGACCTCAAAAGGTGTCCGTATGTTTGAAATTGTCGATCGATTTATAAATAGGGAGGACCTTACTATCTCTTATGTGGCGAGGCGCAGAGCTTATGGATTTTGCCTTCTTCATTGCTATGTCCTGCGAGGGCATGTGGAGAAAGAGATGAGGGGTGACCCTCGATTTTTAGGCATAGTGGAGCAAATGGAACTGCGCAGGAGCCCAGCATGCTTAGTTCTAGGGGAGACCATTCTAGGATTGGACAATAGGAAGGCGAACCGTGAGCATCCTTATCTTGGGAGTCCTATTATTTTACAGGTAAGAACCCGTTTTCTGTCCTATTCGGAAGTTTTTTTTTCTTTTTTTTTGGTTTTTTTGGTTTTTTTTTCGTGGCCGGTTTGGATGCTAACTCCCGTCCCTTTTTTTGTCGATCTGGCTAATGGAAAGGCTGCGGTTGATCGAGCCCCCAGTTGACGTGACATGATATCGCTCCTGATCAATTGCGATAAGAACGAGGCTATACATGGTGGACTTCACTCTAGTACGCAATTATTGGGAAAATAAATTGAAGAGTGAAGGTGGACCCTTGATTAGGTGGATAGTGCCATGGTGGCATCTTAGATCGGTGACTGGAGTATCGTCTTTGGATCCGACACGGTCAATTCGCGTTCCCGGCTTGGAATTCATGGTCTATACTTTTTCGGAGAGATTGATGAGGCAAGTGGGCCTAAGACAGAAAATCCCGAAGCTAGACACCGTCCCTCAGACTGCCTTGGTGCATAATTCAGAGTCTTGTCGAGAGTGGGCTATTCGATGGGCCCAAGGGAATACGTGGTTCATACACGTTCTGGTTGGCTCGTTATGGGTATCTGACTCATATCTACAGTGGAGGAAAGCTAGCATCCCCGAAGAGTGTGAAAAGCTAAGGAAGCACGAACCCGTAGACTATAAGATCCGCGAAGTGGCGAAGGAGAACCAAAAGTACTTAACTGAGGAGGAAGAAGAGGCCGGATATCGGGTCGTCCGTCCGTCGAAGAAACCAAAGAATGCTCCTGTTGAGAAGATGCTGGTGGATCGAAATGGGAAAGCTAGACCGCGAGAATGACCGTTAGTGATTAGGTAGGATATAACGCAATAGCGTCCCGCTCGTGGCCAAGACAAGAAATGTGACAAAGGTGACAAAGGCAAGAGGAAAATGGAAGAGTAGCCTTAGTCATTTTTAATAGTATTATTTATTATTATTTGAGTTCTAATAAATGGCGGGGTTTTTAGAATCCTAGCCTAGCATTTTAATTTTCAGCATTTTAAATTTATATGTATTTGGCGTACTACTATTATTTAAGGAGTAATGAATAAATGATTTATTAGAAAAGAAAATTTTATAAATTTTCTTTATTTATTCTTGTCGAATATCAAATGCAACATACAAATGCTCTTTTATTTACATCTTAAAATGACGGGTTGTATCCTGTAAAGGATTGCCTACGTATTCATTAGAAAAAATGAAATCAAACCCTTTATGTAGTTCGAAAAAATGTAAAAGAATAAATGTTCGAAGGAAGAGCTTGTAATGAACTCAGAAAAATAAGCGTGTGCTTTACTTACTCCTATGGAAATATAATTTAATTTGATGATATGAGGATGTCAAAATGTCAAAACGCAAGAGCGAAATGTCATAAGCTTTTTAGCGGGCCAGGGGCCGTTTTATTTGGTGTCGCAAGAGCGGCAGGTGTGTCACGCGAGGCGCATTTTATCCTATTTCTAAAGGTAGTACCGTTTCAATTGGTCTAGGTTAGTCGGATTAGAAAACTAATTCCCGTCTAGGTCTGTGATCTTAACTGCACCCCCTGAAAGTATGGACTTGACCAAAAATGAACCTGCCCAATTAGGTTTAAATTTTCCCCGTGGATCGACAGGTAAGAGAGCTATGACTGACTTGAGTACTAAATCCCCTTCCTTGATATTTCTGGATTTGACCCATTTATTAAAGGGTCGTTTGATACGTGCCTGATATGTCTGCATATTATGTAATGCGCGTAGCCTCCGTTTGTCCAAGAGGATGAGTTCATCTTACCTATCCCTATTCCATTCAGCTTCTGGAATTTGACTTTTGAGTAAAATGCGTAGGGATGGGATATCTAGCTCTACTGGTTGCACAACTTCCATGCCATAAGTCAAATAGAAAGGAGTAGCCGTAGTGGGCGTCCTAACTGACATGCGATATCCCCATAACGCAAAGGGCATTTCGCTAGGCCAATCGCGATAATTGTCGATCATTTTCTTCAGGATCGTGACGACATTTTTGTTAGCTGCCTCTACCTCGCAGTTAGTTTGAGGTCAATATGGCAAGGAATGGTCATGCTTGATCTTATATTTCGCTAGCAACTGTTCAGTTTTGGCCTGAAAATGTGACCCGTTATCGCTGATGATTTCATGTGGGTAACCATATCGACAGATGATATTGGTTTGTATGAACTTTGCCACATGTTTGGCTGTAAGGCTAGTGTAAGATGCTGCCTCGACCCATTTAGTAAAATAGTCGATAGCTAGTAAAATGTAACAATGACCTCCTGTCCCAGCTGGAGTGATTTTTCCGATGATGTTTATTCCCAAATCAGAAAATGGCCAAAGAGATGTCATGGTATATAGCATTAAGGGAGAAACATGTTGCACATTCCCGAAGATCTGGCAATTATGGCAATGCCTGACGTATTTGATGCAATCCGACTCCACTGTCGTCCAGTAATACCCTAGACGAGTAATTTTTTTTTGCCATCATAGGTCCACTCATGTGAGTACCGCATTCTCCATCGTGAACTTCTTCCATTACTTTCTGTGCCTGTGAATGATCAAGGCAACGCAAGATGACACCAAGTGGTGTTCTTTTGTATAACTCTCCCTGCATGAGGAGGTATTGAGAGGTAAGTAGGCGTATGACGTGTTGTCCCCTCTTATCCATATCTGGTGGGTATGTGTTGGAATATGTGTCCTCTGACAATAATGCGATCACGACTGTTGATCATGATGATCACATGTTTAAGTCTCATTATATAGAATACAATTGGGAAGTAATATTGTTATTCATCACAAATCGGTCAACATATATCGGTAATGATTGGTCGACTAGAGTTTGACATTCTTCGCCGTGTGACGGTGGTGATCAATTGACCCCCTAGGTCATACCTATAGGGCAACACTCTTAATTGATTATTTAATTAATCGTATAATGTTACGAGTTAATTAAATTACTTGAAAATTGACGGATGATTTTGGAAGTATAATTTACGTATCAAATTGAAATGTGATTAAATGAGATACGGTCTGAGTAATTGAATTGTATCATTACTCGGATGAAATTAATGTTTAAAGAAACAATCGAAATTGAATGAATTATTATAAATACAATCTGTTGTGATTTATAAATGGTAAAATATTTTGGCACAAGTAATTATGATATTACTAAGTCGATTTTTGTATGTGACGTATTTTTGATAATGCGTTGATTTTTAATATGTTAAAAATACATAACAAATTTATGTTACATGTGACATGTTACATATTGAGAAATTGACAAAAATAATATGGACTCCATATTATGATTGTACCGAAATTAATGGGGTATTAGGTTAATATTGTGTTGATTAATTTATTAAGTAAACACAATGATTACCTAATTGTCTAGCCATGCAAGCCTATGAACATTGTTAAGAGCAACAATTTCATGCATTGGCTCACCCAAAAAGCCCCCCTACCACCCGGTTGTCTGAGTAATTGAATTGTATCATTACTCGGATGAAATTAATGTTTAAAGAAACAATCGAAATTGAATGAATTATTATAAATACAATCTGTTGTGATTTATAAATGGTAAAATATTTTGGCACAAGTAATTATGATATTACTAAGTCGATTTTTGTATGTGACGTATTTTTGATAATGCGTTGATTTTTAATATGTTAAAAATACATAACAAATTTATGTTACATGTGACATGTTACATATTGAGAAATTGACAAAAATAATATGGACTCCATATTATGATTGTACCGAAATTAATGGGGTATTAGGTTAATATTGTGTTGATTAATTTATTAAGTAAACACAATGATTACCTAATTGTCTAGCCATGCAAGCCTATGAACATTGTTAAGAGCAACAATTTCATGCATTGGCTCACCCAAAAAGCCCCCCTACCACCCGGTTTTTGAGAAGAGAAAACCATCATGGTTTTCTCATATTTTTACCTAATAATATACAAAATGTTTTGTATCATATTCATTCACTTGCTCATCCAAAATACAATCCTAGAGAGAATAAAATCCTCCTCTTCTTCTCTCATCAAAACCGAAATATTCAAGTGTTTTATAAATATTTTGGTTCAATTTTCTACCTAATTAATATTATACTAGTTCTTGTAATATTAATTTAATTAAGAGAAAGCCTTGGGTATAAAATTTAGGGAGAGATCCTACACTTGGATCTTTGTTCTTCCATAAGGGAAAGCTCAAGAACAAGAGAGAAAGGTGATCTCTCTTGTGCCCATTAAACCGAAATCATCAATGTAAGGACATGATTTCTCCTCTATTTTTATATTGTTTGCATGCATAAAATCCACATTTAATTTTATGACAAATAAATTTCGACATATATGAGTATGTTAGTATGTATAAAGATCTACATTTCCTTCAATCGGTATCAAGAGCCACGGTTGTTTGCATGCAAATTGGTTAAAAGTTTTTCCGAGTTATAAGAATAACAAATAAAACTTGTAAAATTTGTGTTATTATGAGATATCACGAAATTAATCCATGCATGTTAATATTTCTGGTCCTAAAATGTTTTAGGATATTTTGGTTAATGTTTCGGATTTTTATTGTTCATATTTTACAATAATGGCATTTAAATGTGATTTTATGAGTAAAAATGTCATTTTTGGTCTACAATTAGCTACACTTCGAATTTTCAGTTGGTTTTTGGATATGTTGTTACATATATTATTTTGAGATAACCTGTAAATTTTCATAATTTTTGGACTTGTTATGCTCGAAAAATGAATTTTTCATTATTAAATTCGGATTTAGGTGAAAAATAGGTTAATATGAGTTAAATTTCGAATCTGGTCATAGAAAATTAATATGTTGTCACATGAAATTTTATAAGATGTGTGTAAAATAATTGGCTATAAAGAAGTCTTTTTGCATGATTTATGGATTTTTGAAGAAAAATAGCATAAATAGTGACATTATTAGTGGAAAATTAATAAAACATGATCTATGACTTAGGAAAAACGTCTAATGTTGAATTTTATTATCTTTTTCAGATATAAAATTGAAAAGTTAGTGAAAGTAATTTTTCCATGTTTTTATGATTATTTTATTAAAAATCGATAAACCGCAACATTGTTTTTCCGGTAAATTTTCGAAATTTTTAACCGTAAGATTTTGAACATTATGAGTGTCATGAAAATTTTCCAGAATGTTCATGAGTTTAAATTTCAAATTTTGAATTTATTTGAAATTTCGTGATTTATTTGAAGTTTAATAGCTTATTTTTGTAATTTTTGGTCCATTTATGAACAATTTTATAAAATATGGGTTAATTATGGTCAAATTATTAGTGAAGACTAAATTTTGAGTCCTAAGAGGTTAGGGTAATTAACTTATGCATAAATATGAGTTTATGTATTTTTGTGATTATAAAATGTTGAAATCACGCAAACCGTAAAAAAAAAGTAATATACGATATTGGCTAATTAAAAGGCGATTTAGCATAAAATTGAGCATGTTCATACATATTATAATGCTGCATTTTTCTTTATGATTGTCATAATTTTAATTTATGTAATTTTGAATTATGTAATTTTACTTAGTATGGCCTTAGATTTAATTGGTATTTCCCGAAATGTATGGGAATATCGATTCGGTTGTAATTTTATTGTGATCTCGTATCACCGTTTTGTAATTTAATAGAGTTATTTTATTTTAGTTACAAATGAATAATAGGAAATTATGTAATTTATTATGTAATTTTTATTCATTCCTGAGTTCCCAAAGACGGATTTCTTCAAGAATGGCGATACATAAAGACGGTGTTACCTCGAGATGCGTGCCACAACCGAAGTTCAAGGGACCAATGGAGTTGGTTTCCGAATATGTAATAGATAAATAGTTTTTCTATTTTAGGAAAGGCCATATTAGGATTTATTTATTTTATGCTTGCATTTTATTTTATGTCACATGCATCGCTAAATCGCCATAACTAAACATGCATCCTTATTTTATCAAGTTTATCGACCGTGTCAATTCGAATTATCATAGTTCACCGCTTTAGTTCACTTAAAACGTGATAGATAATAAATTGATATGACCTCTCGCTAAAACAAACAATTGAGACATAGCCTTACCAAATAGTAGAAACCATGAAAACCTATTTCGCGAGGGAGTGCACTCGGCTACCCCGGGGTACAAACCTTGTTACGTAGGGGAAGTGGGTGATGAATGTTAATCCACCGAATTCATGTTGATAAGGGATGTATCGGCTACCCCGTGCCCAAGTTGATGTGGGTTTGGATAATGGACACATTTATTCGAAATTTGGATTGAACTCAACAAAAGTTATTAATAAGGGTTGCATCGGCTACCCCGTGCCCTTGTTGATGTGTTTTGGGCTATAGATAAATATTAGAGTAATTTTATCGACCAAGAGTTCTAAAAGTAGAATCGATTAAAAGGTTAATCCACCGAGTTATATTGATAAAGGTTGCATCGGCTACCCCGTGCCTAAGTCCATATGAATTTGGGTCTTGGAATCATTTATCTAGTTGGGTAGAGGTCACTAGAAAATGCATAAAAACTTGTTTAAATCATACATTTTTACGAGTAATATTAAAACGACATTTGTTTTACTCCTTATATTTTGTTTTGTAGACCACTTCTTTTTCATAACAATGGCAACACCAACACCAACTCCTAATGCTACACCTCTCGCTACTTCATCTTGGCTCTGATCCTTTATGGATCGATGTAAACTTGAAAAGAATGGGTCAAATTTCTCCGATTGGGATGCCCAACTCAAATTAGCCGATAAAGGTGACGACAAGCTTCGTTACCTTACCGAGGCCTCTCCACCCGAACCCTCCACTAGGTCCACCGCGGCCACTAGGGAAGCATATGAGGCTTACCAAAAGGAGTCCGCCGCAATGAAAAATGTCTTCATATTTGCGATGGAGGCGGACCTCCAAAGGAGAGCCTTTAAAATGGGCAATGCTAATGAGATTTACTCCAAACTTGTGACCATGTTTTCACAAACTCCGCGGATCGTCCAATATGAGGCGGCCGCGGCATTCTTTGATCTCGACTTCAAAGAGGGCCAAAAGGTTAGCCCTCATGTGCTCAAACTCATGGAGCTTGTCGAGACCTTGAAAATTCAAAAGGTTGAAATCCCCAAAGAACTCATCGTAGATAGGATTCTACACTCCTTGTCCAAAGTCAAGGCATATGTGCAATTCCGGTTGAATTTCAACATGCAAGACAAGGATGTGTCTCTTGAGGAGTTGCACAAGTTACTTGTGCAAGCCGAGAGGGACATGGGGTTAAATGTGAACCCTCCCAAGGATGTGCTTAACATAAGCACTAAGAGTAAGGGGAAGTTCAAGAAGAATGGGAGAAAGGGCAAGAAGCAAGCTCCCACATTTACCAAAGCTAAGTCTTGTGAAGCTAGCACCTCAAAAGTCAAGAAGGGTCCTCTTGATAAATGCCATTATTGTAATGGCATGGGACATTGGAAAAGAAATTGTTCCAAATACCTTGGTGATATCAAAGCTGGAAAGATCACTCCAAAGAGGTAAATGACTAACCTTCTTTTATGTTTCTAATTCAACTATGGTATTATGATGCAAAGTTGTGATAATGTATCTCCCTTTTTATTGTAAATAGGGCCTCCACCAAGCAAAGACAAGGGAAAAGAAAAACAAGCATGAGAAACCATGGAGAAGCTAAGGATAGCTTTTATGGAGCTTTGTTTTTCATTGTCTTATTTTAAGTAATGTTTTGGATTTTAGAACTTTAAATTTCCGTGTTCGACATGGGAAAGTATTTTGGATAATGAGTTGTATTTTGGATGATGGTGACTTGGTTTGCAACCCGAGTCACCCGTTTTATCATTTATCCTTTTAATGTTCTAAATTTCATCTTTAAAATGCTTGCGTTTTGAAACATAAGATTATTCACTTAAGGTGATCTAATAGACAATTATGATGACGGGTTTCATTATATGTCCACATGCTTAAGGCGTGTGTATGATCATTTATAAAGCGATTTTGAGTCTATGAACTCTCTTAAAGGTATGTCAATCACCAAGTACACATATGAAATCAATAACTATTAGTCAACCTATGAGGTAGTTCTCCTTATACTTCAACATCATTAATTTGTGTCTCATATGCTATCTTTGAATCTATAGTGTATTTATTCTAAAGATAGAGTGGGAGAAATATGAGGACACAACACACAAGGCAAGATAAAATTGTGTACTTGTGTAAATGAAGATCTACGCAAGAGAAAATGATTTGAATGAAGGTATATCTATTTACATAGTATGCCGAATAGATGAGATCTATGGTCTCAAGTTAGTTCTATATGACTAAAGAGACCAAGTGTAGTAAACATAAGAGAATATTCTCAAGATAACTACACGAGGAGACCAAAAGAAAGTTTTGGAAGAAAATGACTAATGTAAAGTCTTAACAAGTTTTTGACTAAAGTTTATGAAACATTTGACCAATAGTTTCAACCTTGAGATTTACTTAAGAGCCTAAATGAATCATAGTAACATACTAGTTGTGATCGAGTTGCAAAGATTGATATACCGATATCTTCAATGGCCAAAGTTTTAACCACGCGAATGTCATTACTTAACCTCACTATGAAATGGTTAACCTCCTTCCAAAAGGGTATTTGCGAAGGACGTATTCTAGATATTGCTTATATTTGAATAATGACATTACTACACATCATTATGACATGAGTGTGTTGGAGATTTAAAATCTCTTTCCATAAGGTTAAGATGAGACCACTTCAAAATAGGTATTTTTAAAGGATATGATGGGAACATATATGGTTTTATCCTAATAACTTGGCAATGCAATTAATATTTCAATTCTTGATAAATTTCGATTGAGAAGTCAATTTCGAAATGTGTAGAATTGAGTGGGAGTTAGGAAATTCTCATTTGAAGACATGGAATTTAGTGGGAGCTATCATCCTTGAATGTATAAAACTCATTACTCATTAAAGAATGACGAGCTAATACCTTCTTTCATAAAGAAGCTTTTGAGTTTTCAATTCTGGATGAAAATGGACAATGATGAATCCAATTACATCAAGGGATGTTGGATTAGTATTAAGAGATACACATCGTATCAACATTCACATAGGTTATTCATATAGATGAAAATGGAATTACCATTAGCAGTCATGGTCGTTCATTGAATCTATGAACGGTTGATCTCATGATTATTAGTAACTAATGTTTCCGCCATTAGAATAATCATGTACATGTCCAATTATAAATCATATGCATAAGAGCATGATGATTGATTGGTAAGCCATAATAGAAAAGTCATGCATTCTCAAGTAGAACCCGATGAGCGATTTCAATGTTTGACGGAATGTTCTATTGTGTGTCAAGAGGTTGCACATATTATAGAAAATCCGAGCACATATGAGGATTTATGAGAATCCCAATTCTTTCAAGCCTAGAAAGAGAAATGAGAAGTTTTGGAAAGATGCTTAGTTGAATAAGAAGTTATTCAAAAATCAATCTTTCCTAGTTAAGCTAGGACTTGTGAGAAGTGCTAAGCTAATAATCTTGTAAATTGTTACAAGATTCTACAAAATATATACCTAGTGCATTGTGTGGATGGAATACTTGATCAGTACAAGTTATATCATTCATCACAAATACGTTCGTTATGTGATAGTCGATAAGAAAGTTCTTTCAAGTTAAAGAACCAAAACCAAGGTCGGGAACCTTGATGTGTACTTGGTAAGATTCATGTTATGAGAGAGAACATGAATGTAAAGGAAATTGCAAGTGTAAGAAGTTTGAACACATGGACACATGAGATGTTAAACTTCTATTGCAATCAATAAGTGTTTACACTGACGATATACATCACAAGGTTGTAATATGATATTGACTACCCGAGTGTGATGTCGACATTTGTCGTTTGAGTTATTATTAACTCACCTTGTAAATTGTTATATCCAAACGGGTTGTAGAGACAATTGAACCCCGTTAAAGTGAACATGGATTAACATTGTTTTTGCCCATAGTTACTTATATGAGGTGACGTCTCGAAGTGACTAGAGTGTGATGCGATTGATGGCAAGTTCAAGTGCCATAGAGTCATGTGAGATGACTAGTCGATCACATAGGCAGACTGTTAGGAACATTTTGTCGGGCCTAATGACCGCTTATAGAGTTCTGGCAAATTTATATAGCCTGGTCGTGGCGAGAGCTACTATAGTATTCGAATGAGTCGATTCTTTTGACTAAAGACTATTCGTCTAAGATGGCACAGTTTCAGATTAACATTGATTTGTGTTACTACGACCTTCGTAAATGGGGTCAAATGGGCATATTTTGGGTTATGATGGCTGTGGCTAGTCGAAGGGAATGAGTGCGATAGGAATTGTCCACCCCTAGTCAGGGTTATAACAATATCTCAGGGCCACTCGAGGAGTAATGAACTGGAAATGCGTAGCCACGCTCGGAAAGTATCTATAATAGATAAGTCCGGTCAATCAGTTATTCTCCAGATCGAGGAAACCACTCTCGATATGATCACTTGCAAGTACGACCTGAAAGACACCTTGCATTGAGTGGGAGATAGTAATAGGACAAGAGAATTGGTGACGCACACTTGTCGAGGACAAGTGGGAGATTGTTAGAATATGTGTCCTCCGACAATAATGCGATCACGACTGTTGATCATGATGATCACATGTTTAAGTCTCATTATATAGAATACAATTGGGAAGTAATATTGTTACTGTCAACTGGTCAACTGGTCAACATATATCGGTAATGATTGGCTGACTAGAGTTTGACATTACTGTCGTATGACGGTGGTGATCAGTTGACCCCCTAGGTCATACCTATAGGGCAACACTCTTAATTGATTATTTAATTAATTGTATAATGTTACGAGTTAATTAAATTACTTGAAAATTGACGGATGATTTTGGAAGTATAATTTACGTATCAAATTGAAATGTGATTAAATGAGATACGGTCTGAGTAATTGAATTGTATCATTACTCGGATGAAATTAATGTTTAAAGAAACAATCGAAATTGAATGAATTATTATAAATACAATCTGTTGTGATTTATAAATGGTAAAATATTTTGGCACAAGTAATTATGATATTACTAAGTCGATTTTTGTATGTGACGTATTTTTGATAATGCGTTGATTTTTAATATGTTAAAAATACATAACAAATTTATGTTACATGTGACATGTTACATATTGAGAAATTGACAAAAATAATATGGACTCCATATTATGATTGTACCGAAATTAATGGGGTATTAGGTTAATATTGTGTTGATTAATTTATTAAGTAAACACAATGATTACCTAATTGTCTAGCCATGCAAGCCTATGAACATTGTTAAGAGCAACAATTTCATGCATTGGCTCACCCAAAAAGCCCCCCTACCACCCGGTTTTTGAGAAGAGAAAACCATCATGGTTTTCTCATATTTTTACCTAATAATATACAAAATGTTTTGTATCATATTCATTCACTTGCTCATCCAAAATACAATCCTAGAGAGAATAAAATCCTCTTCTTCTTCTCTCATCAAAACCGAAATATTCAAGTGTTTTATAAATATTTTGGTTCAATTTTCTACCTAATTAATATTATACTAGTTCTTGTAATATTAATTTAATTAAGAGAAAGCCTTGGGTATAAAATTTAGGGAGAGATCCTACACTTGATCTTTGTTCTTCCATAAGGGAAAGCTCAAGAACAAGAGAGAAAGGTGATCTCTCTTGTGCCCATTAAACCGAAATCATCAATGTAAGGACATGATTTCTCCTCTATTTTTATATTGTTTGCATGCATAAAATCCACATTTAATTTTATGACAAATAAATTTCGACATATATGAGTATGTTAGTATGTATAAAGATCTACATTTCCTTCAGTATGTACCATTAAGCTTGAAATTTAGAATGGCCTGGAACCAAGGTTCCCCTGGGTTTTCCTCGTCATCTATAAGGAAGTGTACATAGGCTAGCTATGACAGCCGTTCGATGCACAAAGGCATTTCAACCATGTTGTCTGGCATGTTAATTAAGGATGCGAGTTTTGCAAGAGCGTCCGCAAACTGATTTTCTTCGCGAGGCAGGTGTAAATAAGTAACCTGATCGAAGAATTGAGCAATCTGATAGATCCTAGCCTTATAGGGTGCTAGACTTTCACTTCGGATTTTCCAAGATCCAGTGATTTGGTTAATGATTAAAGATGAGTCCCCGTGAACTCGAAGGTTCTTGATGCCTAAACTCACTGCTGCTTGTAGACCAATGAGGCAAGCTTCATACTCTGCTGCATTGTTTGTCACCTCGAAGTCGAGTTTGACAGAAAGTGGCGTATGCTCACCTTCAGGATAAACGAGCAACAATGCTATTCCAAATCCTCTCAAATTGGATGCCCCATTAAAGTAAAGATCCCTAGAATCCGTACTGGTTTGTAAAATATTCTCATCTGGAAATGACCACATGTCTATTGCTTGTGTATCATTGATTGAATTATCTGCAATGAATTTAGCCACGACGCATCCCTTTATGACTTTCAAAGGTACGTATTTGAGATCGAACTCTGAGAGAATTAAGGTCCATCTTGCCAAGCGTCCATTGAGGTCGGGTTTCTCAAAGAGATATTTGACGAGATCCATTTTAGAATACACTTTGACCGAGTAGCTAAGCATGTAATGGCGTAGCTTCTTTGTTGCCCACACAAGAGCGAGGCATATCTTCTCGAGAGGTGTATACTTACTCTCGTACTCTAAGAACTTCTTACTAAGGTTATAGATAGATCTTTCTTCTTTTCCAACAGTCTGTGCGAGCATATTTCGGTAACTGTGAGATATAAACTAAGAGGTTGATCTTGTTGAGGAGGCGTTAGCACTGGTGGCTCGGCCAATATCTCCTTTATCTTGTCAAATGCCTTTTGACAGTCACCGTCCCATACAATATGGTCTGTTTTCTTGAGCCTTTTGAAGATAGGTTCGCAGATCATAGTGAGTTTCGATATGAATCGACTTATGTACTGCACTTTGCCCAGGAATCTTACAACCTCCTTTTCTGTTTGGGGTTGTGGCATCTCGATTAAGACCTTGATCTTGGATGGATCAATTTCTACCCCCCTCTGGCTGACAACGTATCCCAGAAGCTTGCATGACGTTACTCCGAATGCATATTTATGAGGATTGAGCCTCATGTTGTATTTGCGCAATCTGAGGAAGAACTTGCGAAGGTTAGCGATGTGCCCTTTTTTATCCTTAGATTTGATGATCATATCGTCCACGTACACCTCCACCTCCACCTCTTTATGCATCATGTCATGTAGCAAAGTAGTCGCAGTGCGTTGGTACATAGCCCCAACATTGATTAGCCCAAATGGCATAACAGTATGTGCCCCACTGAGTGACGAATGCTGTCTTGTGCATATCTTCTTTGGCCATTTTGATTTGGTTATACCCTGGATACCCGTCCATAAAGGATAATAATGCGTGATCCGCCGTATTATCTACCAATATATCAATGCGTGGTAGAGGGAAGTCGTCTTTAGGACTCGCTTTGTTCAAGTCTCTGAAATCAACACAAACCCGGATTCGCCCATCCCTTTTGGGTACGGGGACTATATTAGCCACCCAGTCTGAATACTCGGAAACTTTGACGAATCCGGCTTTGAATTGCTTATCGACTTCTTCTTTAATCTTAAGAGCCAACTCTGTCCTCATCCGACGAAGCTTGTGTTTCACAGGTTTGAAACCTGGCTTAATTGGAATGCGATGTTCTGCAATATCCATGTCAATCCATGGCATGTCCTTGTAAGACCAAGCAAAGACCTCTTTGAACTCGTGTAGGATGTCGATGAAATTGTCCCTTTCAGTTGGGTCTAGGGTCGTCCATATCCTAAGTTCTTGGGGTTCTAATTCCGTTCCTACGTTGATTGGTTTGGTTTTTTCTATAACTGGTGCCCCTTCCCCTTCTTCTAGTATTTCTTTAATTATATAGGGAGGTAATTCGATTGAGTCTGGGTCAGGATCATCCTCATTATCATCGTAAACAGAATTGCATTCAGAATAACACAAGGAGTAAGCAGAATCAGATTTATTCGTACTAATGTTTGAAAATAGCTGAAACAAAGAAGCCATCTGCGCAGTAGTCAGTAAAGGTAAAGGGAAAGTTGCTGGGACATTCCCCAAGCTACTTTTACTAAGCAATATTATGCTAGGAGAAACAAAAGGGTGGGGAGCGACGATAGGAGGAGACTCTCTAGCGACTTGTCTAGACTTAAATTCCGACTCCGACTCTGATTCCGACTCTGACTCGAATTCATCGTCTTCGGGTTCTCATTTGAACATCTCTCCTTCTCCAGTAGTGACCTTGAAGAGAGTTTTCCTTGATTGTTGGTCCACTTAATCGACTTTCTCCACCCTTTCTGTTGATTTGAGCTGGTGTCAGTGATCAGTGCTGTGTGGTTGAAATGGTCGTCTTGAAGTATCATGGTAATGATCTCATCCTGCGCTGCCCGTACGACAAAATCAGTGATAGTAGAGGAGATGGTGGAATAACTCTCCTCATTTTCTAGTGAATTGACCTCATCTTCAGCTGAAGAAATGAGGTGTGAACAATCAAAGGTGGATTCCTCATCTGTGATCATCAGAATTCCAAGAGGATTCTGAGTATTGCTAGGCTTGCTTACAGGAGGTATAGGGAAGCGCCCATCTTCAATCATATCCTGAATGACATGCTTTAATTTGAAGCAATTCTCTATATCATGCCCTTTACCTCTATAGTAATCCCAGTAGGCATTCTCATCCCAGAACCTAGACTTCTTCTCTGGGTCAGGTGTAGGTCTTATGGGTTAGAGTTTTCCTTGTTTTATCAATCTTTTTAGAGCATTGGAACACGAGCCACCAACGTTGGTGAACTTTCTCTGCGTGTTATTCTTCTTAGTAGACGATTCGACAAGGTGTAGATACTTCATTTCTACACCTTCCGCCAACCACCCAGTGATGATTGGGCCGCATGTTTGGTACGCGGAATGATTTACGACAGTCCGTAAGTTTATCGTCAAGTGATAGCTCAAATATTTGTGTCTACCCCTTCGTCGTCATCTACGCGCCGATACAGTCGTTTTGACAGTAATTAGAGTTCATTTGGAGTCCGGGTCAAAAACCGCTTCATTTTCTAAGAAACCATTTAAAATGCCGAGTCGGAATGTCCTAGAATATTCCTGATATTTATTCCATAAATTAATTTTATATCTTTTGGTAAAATATATCCAATAAATCTTATTTTGTGAAAAAAGGAAGTAGAGATCTACCTCAATTCCCTACAAGAAATCGGAATTCTTTCTTCCGCAGGAGGAAACCTCTGGGGAAATGACGCAGTAGATGCTGTGCCTCTTCGAAGGATCGCAACAGCTGCTGCGACTCTTCCCCAGCTCGTTTCTGCCTATTTTCAGATTTTTCCGTGATTTGTTTCCAAAGTTTGAGTCATTCCAAAACTCTTCATATTTTTTAGTATAAATCGGGACCTTCGTTCCACATATTTTTCACGCGAGTGTCCGCCCTTCTCTTCTCCCTTTGCATTCTAAGACCGTGCTCTAAGCTTTCGACGCCTACGTGCTTGATCAATCGACCACGTAAGCTCAGATCATTCTGAGTTCTAGTCACGTTGCATGACCGACCAATTTGACCACTACACATCAATCAATTTAATCTAAATCCTCTAACGAGGGCACTTTCTACATACATTCGAGTCGAGCAATCACTAAACGTTAACTTAGTTAATCTCGTTTCGTCAAACATGTAAGTCTGAGGGTGTAAATCCTATCTTATTAAACCGTTTTTATGGATTAGCAGTAACCAGGCGTCGAGAAGAAACGCAACAACAGCTGCGCCTCTTCGAAGAGCAGCAGCATCTGCTGCGCCTCTTCCAGAGGCTGCCGCTGTTTCTTCTCTTCTTCTTCTTCCTCGGTTTTTCTGTTGTTTCGTTTCTTTTATTTTACTTTCTTATTTTCTGTTCTTTCTACATACATAATAAATTTTAATACATGCTTAATAATTATCACGTTTTACGTGCGGCTTAAATCCCTTATAATCAATATTTGCGGGTTTTCGTCATTAAATCAAACCCGGATTTTAGAGACTCGATTCGTTCATATCAAGTTTATGGAATTCGTCTTTTTGTACATATTTCCGTTGCTTATTTCCAGTTTATCAAGTTGTTTCAAGTTCGTTTCCGTCTTCATAATTAAACCTAATTAGTTTTACTTCGTTCTTAATTCGTCTTTAATCTATTTCGATCCGTTTTAATTCGTGTTTATCGCATTTATGACGGTTTCATATGTAATCAATATGTTAAATCACTTTCACTTGAGTCAAATATTGATAAACAATCATTAAACACACGAACGAATGTTAACTACCCGCAGTTCTGACTTCACAGCCAGAACTCACCTCAAGAACAGACGCAGTGATAGCTGCGCCTCTTCGAAGGGACGCAGCAATGCTGCGCCTGTTCCGGGATGAGTTATGTCCCTGAATTTCCGTTCTTGCTTTGACTTAATCCCTTTAATTACGTAATTAATTGACTATTAGCCGTAATATCACCCTTAATCTGTCCATATTTTCCAACCTTATTTATCTTCCTCTATTTTCCTCAAATTGTTCGTCTTAAGTATATTTTTGACGTAAATAAATTAACTCATTGTAATTCATTTTAATTTTAATTATCGCTTTTTGTTTATTGTATTTAATATGGATGTTTATTTTTTTCACATGTAATCAATTCTAAGCCCTAATTCGACATTAATAAGTGCTAATTATTTGTTCACCGACTTAGTTAATTTTCACATGTTAGGATCAAAACGTTGGATGTTGCATTGCATGCATATAATCGACAACATATCAAATACGAACGATTTCCCTAATCATTAGTAGAGGCCGCTATCGAGGCGGGCAGGATTAGGTGTTCAGTAAAAAGACTTCCTAATACGTACCCTCACCCCTTACTATAGATCTATGTGAACATCCGTATTCATTGTCATCCACGAGAGTCATTCTAGACATAGAATACTAAGGGTAATGAGTTCTTAGTGTTCATGTCATTACTTTGTGTCTTGATATGACGCGAGGTATTCGAACGGTTTCAATTTCCCACAAACATTTGTGGCGACTCCACAAATGCAAAGGCTTGTCCCAAGCGCCCCCGTGGCCCATGTTCACAGTTTGGCGACTCCGCTGGGGACCATACACTTACGTGTACCCAGGGTGAAACTTGAACAAGGTTAGGGAATAGTTTATATGAGATAGTTGTCGGTTTTCATTACTCGACCTTCTTAGGTCGTTTTATTCGGCCATCTTAGGCCCAACCCAACCCATTCGTCCAATCGTCCCATCTGGACGGTCCAAATTCTTATCTGGGCCCAAGGATGGATAGCGATTGACGTCAACAATACCGTGATACCTACTCATGTTTGTATCAAGGGCTTTCACTACTCGAGGAAATGCACTAGGAACCGACCTTACTCATGTTTGGCACAGACCTTTCCACAGACCAGGGTTTGATTGCTTGGTATGGCAACCCACCTTTTAAGCCAAAAACCCTTATAAATGCACTCAGCATACCGTTATAATGTCTGTATGAATGCTTTTATCCTATGTGATCAGCATTTTGTAAACAAAACCATGACGAAATTTTGAAAAATTAAATCCTTTTCAAAATGTAAACATTTTCAAAGATGGCCTATATCAGCGCAAAATGAGTCGAAACTTTGTCCAAATCTCCAGTCAAAATTCGGGCCTCAAAACCCATTTCAAAACCTCACTTCGAGTCAACACTTCTACAACTATACTACAGTTGCTTAGGACAAACATTTCATAACTCTGTCATTTTTAAACCTCACTTAACACAGTGGCACATTTCCACTTCACAAGTTGAGTCTTTTTGAGTAAGTGTGCTAAAATGGCCGGTCATGTTTTGATTCGTCGTCGATCTCTTATCCAGTTTCCAAGATGCCTAGAACTAGTCACGCAAGTGTTAATGGACAACCCCAAAATGGTAATGATCTAATCCTAGCTGCGCTCGTCCGTCTCCAAACAAGCCAAGACCAAGCTTATGCTCGCCTCAATGCTATTGAAGGCCGAATTGTTGCTGTAGAAACTAGGCTTCCTCCTGCAGAGAATGATGTTCTTAACGCGAGCGTGCATGATGAAATTCCACCCTTTGTTGGACAACAAGAAACCAACCCCCCACTAGGTCCTACTGAAGCTGAGAAGCGACTTCAATACTTGGAGGAGCAACTAATGTACCTTAAGGGAGATGACATCTACAGGGAGAATAATCGCAAGTATGAGGCGGTAAATCCTCAATTGCCAACCAACTTCAATATGACTGACATCCCGATGATCAAGGGGAATGAAAACCCGTTGAACCACATTCGCGCCTTCAAAGATTACATGTCTATCAAAGGCATCAAACCTCAGATGTTCCTAAGGATATTTCCTTCATCTCTCGACACCATTCCCAAGCAATGGTTTTACTATTTGGAGCACAAGAAAATTGCCACTTGGGATGATGCCGCAATTAAATTCACTAAACAATACGCGGATAATGCTGAGATCCAAGTCAACATGCGCACTCTAGAGGTTCTTACCCAAAATAAAAAGGAAGGCTTCACCGACTTCCTAAGTAGGTGGAGGAAGACTAGCACACGACTTGTTGAACGGCCAGACGAAGCCACTCTTGTGGAAAAGTTCATGGATAACCTAAGACCTGTTTATGTAAACCACTTGAGGTACCAAAACATAAAGTCTTTCAAAGATCTGGCTGTGCTAGGGACAAGAATTGAAGATGACATCCATAAAGGACTCTTGTCCAAGACGGTAGGTCGTGGATATCAAGGTTTGACGAGTCGTTCTTATGGCTCTACTAGCAAGACTGATGAGGTTAACCTTGTCGAATCATCTAAAAAGAATAGCCCACAAAGGAAGTTCACACACATTGGTGATTCATACTCCAACGCTCTGAAAAGATTGATGAAACAGGGTAAGCTCCAACCCATAGGACCTACACCTGACCCAGAAAAGAAGTCTAAATTCTGGGACGAGAATGCATACTGCGAATATCATAGAGGCAACGGACACGATACAGAGAAATGCTTTAAATTGAAACATGTCCTTCAACATATGATCGAAGATGGTCGTTTACCCATATCTCCCAGAGGTAAGCCTAGCAATACTCAGAATCCTCTTGATGTTCTGATGATCACAGATGAAGAATCCACCTTGGATTGTTCACACCTCATTTCTCCAGCCGAAGATGAGATTCATGCACTAGAAGATTAGTGGAGTTATTTCACCATTTCTCCTACCAGTGCCGATTTCATCGCATGGGCAAAAAGTGTGAGTAGGCAAGTTTCAGAGTTGGAAGTTGTAGTAGTGTCTATACGCAATCCCGGCACCATACCTAGGGAAAACGTGTCACTAACCCCAAGTCTATCTCAAGAGTCTACGATGCAAGAAGTAATCGCAGTAGTTGACAATCTAGTCGTGCAAATAATCAGTAGAAACCGAGATCATCAGATTGAGAGAGCTTAGTTTCATCAACGGGATATGGGCTGATGACGATAAAGATGAATACCTCACAGACACTATCTAGTCAAAGTTAGTGAGGATATAGCCAAGGCTAGCAAAGATCAAGATATAGACCACCTTACTCGTTCAAGACGTCCATATCAAAATGTCTCTAAAAATGGTCCCATGGCTAATGGTCCAGTTACTAACACCAATGTCATCACTCCAATTGATGGCGAAGATACATCTACTGACCACTGGCTAAAACAACTGCAAAAGACAAAGGCTGATCTTTCAGTCTGGCAACTAGTTGCGAGTTCATTTCCCCATCGTCAAGCTTTACTACAAGCATTGGCTAAATTGAATGTGGCACACAACTCTACGCCTGACGACGTAGTCAACTTGGTCTTCCAAGATTCAGTTAAACTAAATAACCCAGTTACTTTTTCAGATGAATATTTGCCTCCCTTCGGCGCCAGTCATAACCTCGCTATATACATTACAGTCATATGCTTAAAGAAGAACGTACCAATGAATTTGGTGGATGATGACTCCGCAGTCAATGTCATACCATTGAAAACAGCATACAGGTTGGGCATGAAAGAATCGGATTGGACTCCTACCAACCAAGGTGTTCAAGAATGCAATGGAACACGACATAAAGTAGTACGACTAATCAACCTCACTATAGCCACAGGGCCAATTGAGCGACATGTTAATTTCAAATAGTGCATATTGAAGCATCATTCAATACACTTCTGGGAAGGCCTTGGATTCATGCTTCCAAAGCCGTAACATCCTCCTTGCACCAGAAGATTAAGATTCCTCTAGATGGCAAAGTAGTGACGATCAATTCGTCACCTATCAAGGCAGTAATAGAGAAAATGTCAAGTAACCAAGTAGTCACAGATCCACTATACGAGCTTAGGGGCTTTCAGAGCATAAACCTTGTAGAAAGTGAACTGACGCCTCTATACTTCAACCCATACTCCAATTTAGTGGTCAACCACATACTCAAGTCTCAGGGATACTTCCCGGGAATGCCATTGAATCCTAAGAAGAAAAATACCTTCGCACCTTACAAAGAAGGGAACTCTCAGAGGATATTAGGATTGTGATACAAACCTGATACCGTCGTTTAGTATCAAAAATAAATACCTAAGTACTACTAACAGAAGTTAGCGGTAAGTAGGGTCGATCTCCACAGGGAGATGGGAAAATGTCAGCTCAACTAAGTCCGTCAGGGTAACAAATTCTTGGGGTTTTTGAATGATTGTTCTAAATTAAGGAGGTCAAGGGAAAGAAATAAAGTAAGAGTAGTGAAAACAAACAGGCATCACTAATGACGACCCTAGGGACACCAAATAGATTTAAGATAATCTTTCTGAACATTTTAATCACGGTCTTGGCATCACAATTAGGCGAAGAAATTGCTTCCACCCACTTAGACACATAATCTACTGCTACAAAATATACCTGTTACCTCTGCTAGACGGGAAAGGTCCCTGAAAATCAATGCCCAGACATCAAAACCCTCGACCTCTAAGATAGCATTTTGTAGCATCTCATGTCTCTTAGAAATATTCCCAGAGCGTTGGCAAGCATCACAAGCTGAAACAAACACTTTAGCATAAGCAAACAAAGTAGGCCAGTAGAAACCAGATTGTAGTACCTTAGTCACGGTTCGCGATGGACCGTGGTGACCACCATAGGAGAATGAATGACAGCTCTTCAAGATTTCCTTGGTCTCCCACTGCGGAATACACCGTCTGTAGAGACCGTCTGCACATTCCTTAAACAAATAAGGATCATCCCAGAAGTACTGCTTAGCATTATAGAGAAAACGCTTCTTCTGCTGATAAGAAAGATCAGGTGGCAGTTTGCCATTGACAACATAATTAGCTAAATATGCAGACCATGGATCATGGTTAATAATAGAAGACAAAACATCAAATAAGGAATCATTAGGAAAAGAGTCATGAATAGGTAAAGAATCTTCTCCCTCTTACTGCGATAGTCGCGACAGATGATCAAATACTACGTTCTCTGCACCCTTTTTATCTTTGATCTGCAAATCAAACTCTTGAAGGAGGAGTATCCATCTCAACAGCCGTGGTTTAGCTTCCTTCTTAGCAAGAAGGTGTCTCAGCGCTACATGGTCAGTAAAAACAGTGACGTCTGACCCTATTAAGTAAGAACGAAAATTTTCAAACGCATAAACCACAGCTAACAGCTCCTTCTCAGTAGTGGTGTACTTCACTTGAGCTTCATCCAGAGTTCGACTCGCATAGTATATTGCATTCAAAGCTTTGTCTTTCCGCTGGCCTAGCATCACTAGCATCGCACATAATCTCAAACGGCAAGTCCCAGTTGGGAGGCTGTATAATCGGTGCTGAAATCAAGGCCTGCTTCAACCTGTTAAAAGCAGAAAGACACTCATCAGTAAATACAAAGGAGGCATCCTTAAGTAACAGCTGTGTAAGCGGTTTAGCAATTTTTGAAAAGTCCTTGATAAACCGGCGTGACCAAGGAAACTCCTCAGTCCTTTAACATTAACAGGAGGTGGTAATTGCTGAATCACTTGCACCTTTGCTTTATCAACCTCAATGCCCCTGTCAGAAACTACGTGCCCTAAGACAACTCCCTCGTTGACCATAAAGTGGCACTTGTCCCAATTAAGCACAAGATTAACCTCAATGCAGCGCTGCAACACTTTATCAAGGTTAGACAGACAGTTAGTAAAGTCACTTCCATAGACACTAAAATTGTCCATAAATACTTTCATAATAGACTCTATATACTCAGAGAATATCCCCATCATGCACCTTTGAAAGGTGGCAGGGGCATTACATAAACCAAAAGGCATTCCGTGATAAGAAAAAACACCCTGGGGACGAGTAAAAGTAGTCTTTTCCTGATCGTCTGGATGGATAGGGATCTGAACGAACCCTGAGTATTCATCTAGATAACAGAAAAACTTATGAGAAGCTAACCTTTCTACCATTTGATCAATGAAAGGAAGGGGAAAGTGATCTTTCTTTGTGGCGGCATTCATCTGTCTGTAGTCTATGCACATCCGCCAACCAGTTACTACTTTAGTAGGTATCAACTCATTTTTGTCATTCTTGACCACAGTAGTCCCTTATTTCTTAGGAACTACCTGAACTGGACTCACCCACTTAGAATGACCAAAAGAATAGATAATACCTGCATCAAGCAGCTTTCTTACCTCAGCCATCACAACGTCCTGCATCTTCTGGTTCAGACGGCGCTGACCCTGTCTGCAAGGCTTGTGATCTTATTCAAGCTCAATTCTGTGCATGCAAATGTCAGGACTAATGCCCTTAATGTCATCCAATGAATAACCCATGGCTTTCCTGTTTTTATTAAGAATAACTAACAAAGCGGTCAGCTGATCATCATCTAATTTGGCACTAAAAATGACTGGATATTGCTTTGTATCATCTAAGAAAGCATATTTAAGATGAGAAGGAAGAGGCTTACGCTCAGGCACCTTTACCTCTATGGCGCAAAGAGTATTGATCATTTGTTCCACTCTCTCTCCTTCAGCGTCGGTAAGTTCACGCTCATCTAAAGCAGCTTCAAGCAAATCTAACACATCATCATTTTTCTCTGGGTTATCTGCACACTCATCTAAAAGCATCAAAGCTTCTAGTGGATCCTTTATAAAAGAACCCGACCAGAAGTCATAAAAAGACTCGTCAACAATATCAACAGAGTAATAAGTATCCTCTATCATTGGCCGAGCTAGTGTACCAGGCAAACTAAGTGATAGCATCATCCCCCACTGCAAGAGTCAAACGCCCGTGTTTGACATCGATAATGGCCCCAGATGTACATAAGAATGGTCTTCCTATTATAATTGGGGTCCGGGTATTCTCAGCTATATCTAAAACAATGAAGTCCACTGGAATAAAGAACTTGCCCACTCTGACAGGCACGTCCTCAAAGATACCCAAGGGTTGTCTAACAGACCTATCAGCCATCTGTAAGGTAATGTTGGTCATTTTGAGGTGACCCATATTAAGTTTCCTGCAGACAGAAAGGGGCATAACACTGACACTGGCTCCTAAATCACAAAGAGCCTTATCTATCACTTCGTTCCCTATGGTACATGTAATAGAGAAACTAACCATGTCTTTCATTTTCGGTGGAGCTTTATTAAGAAGTAAATTACTGGACTCTTCCATAAATGCAATAGTCTCAAATTCACTAAGCTCTCTCTTACGCGTCAAAATGTCTTTCATAAATTTTGCGTAAGAAGGTAACTGGGTAACGAGTTCAGTAAAAGCGACGGTTACCTGAAGATTCTTGACCACGTCCACAAACTTACCGTACTGTCGCTCGACCTTAGCATCCTTCAGACATCCCGGATAAGGAACCCTGGTAGCGATAAGCGGGCCTGCGACCTTCTCTTTACCTTTATCAGAACGTGACACCTCCACACCAGGGGAAGATGACACGTTGGCGGAATTAGACTTTGAAGTTGAACCTCCGCTGGTAGTGGTGTTCGATCGAGCATTATTCCCAGTCGATCGAACAGTTTCATTAGGAAAAGTACTCGATCGAGTAATATGTACCTGTCGATCGAGTTCTTCGATTTCAGCATTTTTCGATCGAGAACCTGAATCACTCGATCGAACAGTATTTTTGGCCAAGTTACTCGATCGAGAGGAATGATCTCCTCGATTGAATTCTTCAATTTGGGCATTTCTCGATCGAGCAGGGATTGTGTTCGATCGAGTACATGTAGAGGATAGGTCACTCGATCGAGTTAAAAGATCCCTCGATCGAGCTGTAGGATGATGTTCTGCAGGGATATAATCACTTAACTCCTCAAAATCAATATCCGGGGTTTCATCACCTATCACAACCCCGTCTTCCGGTATTTTCGGTCCATCATAAGTAAGACCGCTTCAGAGATTTATGGCATTGATCGGGTCACATGGAGGCGAGTGATTCACTTGATTTTGCGCGAATGAAATATGCGTAACTTGGCCTTTCAGCTCCTCTATAGCATAGTCATTTTTATCAGATTTCTTTTCTAACTGAAGTGTTAAGTTCAGCACTAGAGACTTCAGTTCTTCAATTATAGAGGATGAATCAACTGGTTGTGGCTTTGGTTTAGAGGGACTAGAAGCACTTGTCAATGTCAAATCTTCATATAGCTTAGAGAATGGGACTCCTTGCTTGAATTTTTGATAGGCACGGACGCGTTCTACATCCGCCATGTAGGTAATAGAGTCATGCCCCTCCGTACCACATCTACCACATATCACTTCCTGGTCAGTTATGGCACAAACTTGTTCATGCTTACCCGTAGCTTGTAAAACCTCCGGACAATCTAACCTTCCACTGGAACTTTCTACCTCAACCACCACAAATTCAGTTACGTGCCTACCTCCTCTGGGATTTCCATATTCAGCAACGTGGATGGCCATTTCTTCAATAAGGTGCCATCCTTGATCATCTTCAACATTTTTCTGTAACCTCCCCTTGGCCGCGTTGTCAAGAATAACTCTCTGGTCAGGATACAACCCATTGTGGAATTGGGTACATAAAAACCAATGCTTGAAACCATGATGAGGTACAGATCGAACAAGTCTCTTGAATCTAGTCCAAGCCCCATACAAATCTTCAGTGTCAATTGCTCAAATGCTGTAATTTGGCTTCTCAACGCATTAGTGCGCTGTGGAGGGAAATATCGTCTGTAAAAGGCTAGAGCAAGGGAATTCCAGTCAGTAACACCGACAGCTTCCCTGTCCAAATCTCTCAACCATTCCCGGGCGTCATCAGTCAAAGAAAAAGGGAAAAGGACTCCCTTAACCCTATCCTGCGTCACCCCAGCAGCTAAAGGAATGGTGGAACAGTACTCTGTAAATAGCTTTATGTGCTTACACGGATCTTCGCCAGGTACCCACCTGAAGAGATTTCTCTCAACCAGCTGTATATAAGATGGGTGGATCCCAAAGCTCCCCGAATCTGTAGTGGGTAGCAAGAAACCTTTAGGTAGAGAGTCCACCGTAGGTTCTGAGTGACTGGCGATATTCGGCATCTCAGCAAATAGAGATTACATAAGAGCAGGTGTGACGATGTTCTCTTCTAGAACAGATGTCCTGCAAAACTAGTTAAGCACTCGGAAAAAAATGAGATCAATCTCAAGGAATAAATTCCTTGAGACGAGAGACAAACTTAATAAAAGCAACAAAATTACGCCACTTCCCCGGCAACGGCGCCAAAATTTGATACCGTCGTTTAGTATCAAAAATAAATACCTAAGTACTACTAATGGAAGTAAGTGGTAAGTAGGGTCGATCTCCACTGGGAGATGGGAAAATGTCAGCTCAACTAAGTCCGTCAGGGTAACAAATTCTTGGAGTTTTTGAATGATTGTTCTAAACTAAGGAGGTCAAGGGAGAGAAATAAAGTAAGAGTAGCGAAAACAAACAGGCAGAGAAAAAGCAGCTATGACAGTCGGTTCACTACGATTCTCAGGAAATGTTGTCTAAGGTTTCTGGTCAATGCAAACTCGATCCACAGGGTAATGAATATCTCCTTCCGGTCTCAATTCACCCTAAAACACTACTAGCTTATCTTCCGCCCTCACTAGAGTGTCCTAATGTTCGCTACATGTCTTAGCTTTTCCAATCTTCCGATCTAGGTCAAGGTGTACCATGATTAATTACCTAATTGCGTCGACTCAATTAGACAAGAACAGTTATATATAACGATTAACAACATAAATCAAATTCGCATCAAGTCTAATCACCTATTTCACAATTTCCTTAAAATGGCTCTCCTATGTCTTTGCCAAGGAGAATTAGCTATGCATAATCATTGAACAAGCAACAACAATATATAAACCGCAGAAATTCAACATAGTAAAGGTATAAAAGGAGAGAAACAATAATAGAGATAAAAGGGAAGAATAGGAAATTAAACAAGTAATTGATTATAGATCAAGAGTAGAGTAAGGAATACCAATTACAAGTAAGTAAAATCCGTAGTTAGGGTTCAAGAGCCAAAGCCAAAGAGAGTAGAGAGAAAGTATCAAAGGAAAGGAGAGAGGAAGAGAAGAGCCCCCTATTATGACTGCAGTCATAACCTTATATTCTAAATTACAAAAGCCAAACTCGAAAATAGCTCAAAGCCCGTATAAAACACATAACACCTCGATCGAGTGAATTGAAACAATTCGATCGAGGATAAATCTTGAAAATCCTTTCGATCGAGTAAAAATGGAGTTCGATCGAACACTTCAGAAGACAACTATCTCGATCGAGTAAAGGTGCAGCTCGATCGAGTGGTTCTTGATAGATAAAGCATTCGATCAACCAGAATGAGTAGCAAATCTGGTTGATCGAGCTATATAAGCACGCGTGAACTCCTTGGCACCTTCCGATGTCACTTCACGCATCTCTAAGTGACAGATTCCGCGCTCTGATTCCTTATTCTCCAAAATGCATGCGATTAGGATAAGTTTAGGCTTGACTTTGCTCCTTTCTGGTCCGTGCCTGCAATTTACACAAGACAAACCAAAGTAGACTATTCGGGGGCATTTCTAGCTAGATGCCACATAAATAACCAAGAAATGGGTGTAAAAATAAGGTAAAAACCTTATATAAAATACATGCATCAAAACCCACGAAAGAAGAAGCTTTGGAGATGCTCACTCAGTTTTAAAACCGTAAGAACAAAGGAATCCAAATGCGATCCTACCTCCCTACCCTAAATGGATACTTCGTTAGAGAAGGGAGCCGGGGGTACTTTCACGGGTTTCCCGAACCTTGGCACTATATAGGAATGCAACTAGCTAGAATCGAGGTCTTCCACGATTTCTACTTCATCCCTTAAGAAACGGTTCCTACCGTCAAAACTCGCCAAATACCTTGTTTAAACAAACAGGCTGTTAGCCTCTTGTTTGGAGAGGAACGATTCGTCAGGGTAGCACAGGATGAGATCATTACCATGATACTTCGAGACGACCATTTCAACCTGACAGCTCTAATTACCGAAACCAGTTCAAATCAGCAGAAAAGATGGAGAAAGTCGATCAAGTGGACTAACGACCAAGGAAAGCTCTTCAAAGTCACCACTGGAGAAGGAGAGATGTTCAAAGGAGAACCTGAGGACAACGAATATGAGTCAGAGTCAGAGTCAGATTCTGAGTCTAGAGAAGTCGCTAGAGAGTCTTCTTCTGTCGTCACTCCCCATCCCCTTGTTTCTCCTAGCATAGCATCAAATAGTAACAGTAGCTTGGGAAATGTCCCAACAACTGTCCCTTTACCGCCACTGACTACCGAACATATGGCTTCTTTGTTTCAACTCTTTTCAAAATTTAATATGAATAAATCAGATTCTGCTTACTCTTTGTGTTATTCTGAATGCAATTTTATTTACGATGATAATGAGGATGATCCTGACCCAGACTCGGTCGAATTACCTCCCTACATAGTTAAAGAAATATTACAAGAGAGGGAAGGGGTACCAGTTATAGAGAACACCGAACCTATCAATGTAGGAACCGTACTTGAACCCCAAGAACTTAGGATAGGGACGACCTTAAACCCAAATGAAAGGGCCAATTTCATCGACATCCTACACGAGTTCAAGGATGTTTTCGCTTTGTCTTATAAGGATATGCCAGGAATCGACAGGGATATTGCAGAACACAGAATTCCAATCAAGCCAGGTTTCAAACCTGTAAAACAGAAGCTTCGTCGGATGAGAACCCAGTGGGCTCTTAAGATCAAAGAAGAAGTCGATAAACAATTCAAAGCCGGGTTCATCAAAGTTTCCGAGTATTCAGACTGGGTGGCTAACATAGTCCCCGTACCCAAAAAGGATGGGCGAATACGAGTTTGTGTTGATTTCAGAGACTTAAACAAAGCAAGTCCCAAAGACGACTTCCCTTTACCACACATCGATATATTAGTGGATAATACAGCGGATCACGCTTTGTTATCCTTCATAGACGGGTATGCAGGGTATAATCAGATCAAAATGGCTATAGAAGACATGCATAAGACAGCCTTCGTTACATAATGGGGCACATATTGTTATACTGTTATGCCATTCGAGCTAATCAATGCTGGAGCTACATATCAACGCACTGCGACCACATTGCTACATGACATGATGCATAAAGAAGTAGAATTGTACGTCGATGATATGATTGTCAAGTCCAAGGATAGGAAGGGGCATATTGATAACCTTCGCAAATTCTTCCTAATAAGATTGCGCAAGTACAACATGAGGCTCAATCCTCAGAAGTGTGAATTCGGGGTAATGTGGGGGAAGCTTATGGGATATGTTGTCAGTCAGAGAGGAATAGAACTTGATCCGTCCAAGATCAAAGCTCTAATCGAAATGCCACAGCTCCAAACAGAGAAAGAGGTTAAAGGATTTCTGGGCAAAGTACAATATATAAGCCGATTCATATCGAAGCTTACTATGATTTGCGAACCCATGTTCCAATAGCTCAAGAAGACAGATCATACCATATGGGACGATGACTGTCAAAAGGCGTTTGACAAGATCAAGGAGATACTAGCCAAGCCACCAGTGCTAATGCCTCCCCAACGAGATCAACCTCTTGGTTTATATCTCTAAGTAACCAAAATAGCCGTGGGGGCTATGCTCACACAAACTATTGGGAAAAAAGAAAGAGCTATCTACTACCTTAGTAAGAAGTTCTTGGAATATGAGTATAAGTACAAACCTCTCTGATGGGGCATATTCTGCACCCGCTGACCAGTCAACATATTGAGCAAGGTCAAAGATATCCACAGCAAGTCAACGGCTTAGACAGCCTAACCGACGAGGCCTGTCGGCCTGTCAGATGGGTCCCGGCCGGGGCAACCAGCCAGCCGGGGCACACATCCGCGAACTCATATCCAAGACCCCTCGGCGGTGAGTCAACAGGGCCCGCCGGCCTGCCATAGGTCCCTCGGCCGAGGGGTAGATCAGTCTTTCCACCTGCTAGCCACTAGGCCACTTGGCCACTACGTGACAAAAGGTGAAAGTCTATAAATACTCCTCAACTCTCATTGAGTAAAGGATCCACAATTTAACCTAAGAATCACTATTCATCTGGTAATATCTTCCTTATCTCTCTACAATACGTACTTTGCCAAGTAACAACAAATTACCTCTCTAAGTTACTGACTTGAGCATCGGAGTGAGTTCGCTCGGTCCAAAGCCGAGCCCTCAGTTTGTTCATCGTTTCAGGAGACCGCAAGGAGGATTCAACTAAAGACGTCATTCTACAAGCACGGGTGGTAACATATAACTGCTCTGGAATTACACCCGGAACAATTGGCGCCGTCTGTGGGGAGAGATACTAGAAGCTAGTCACATTCATTCCCAAAAAAAAAAAACAAAAAAAAACAAAAAAAAACAAAAAAAAAACCAAAACAAAAACCCACCCAAAAAGCTAAGAAGATGTCGAAACAACCAGAGAAGGTGTTGGTAGAAAACAAATTCTACCAAGACGACACATTCCACAACTCAGAAATCGGGCAGTCCCCCACCGGCCGTATCACTGATACGACGAACGGGACGCCAAAGGAACAAGATATGCCGCTGCCCGCCGACCAGGTCACCATCATGGGACATGTGGTTGATGCAGCAAAGCTGAAGCTACTCCTGGACATTATTGCCAGTACGCCGGCTCACACTGTCACACCGACAAGAGCGGCGGAACCCGTCCAGGAGACCAGGGCCCAGAATGTGACTCCAAGAGACTTGAATGGAGCACTGGAAGAAGCGGCCTGTCAAGACGCCGGGGGAGCCCAGAGCGCTAGTGGTAGACCTTAGTCCTTCCCGCACTCGCGAGAGGGCGGCGTCGCCGCAGCGCCGACGAGGCACCCCCCAGAGGAGTGAAAGAAGTCCGACTCACCAGAGTCGGAGAAGAAGCCCGACTCACCAAAGTCGGAGAAGAAGCCCCTCCCGCCATGGGGAGAGGAGCCGGACTAGGGATGTGAGGAGCCGATCGCCGCGTGTCGTTCGACACGTGGTCAGACAGCCCCTCAGCGCCTACGTCCTAGATACCCCGGTGCCGACTAAGCTGAAGTTGCCACCTATAGCATACAAAGGAGAAGGCGACCCAACCGACCACGTCGAGGCTTACGAGTCTCACATGTCAGTATGGGAGCAACCCGATGAGGTTTGGTGCCGAGTCTTCCCAACGACACTGCATGGGATGGCACAAAGTTGGTACAAGGGGCTACCCGACGGGTCGGTATACTGTTACGCCGACCTAAAAGACACGTTCCTAGCCCAGTATTCCTGCAACAAGAGAAGGGCCGTGGAGACCTCGTACCTCCTGACTATCAGACAGGAAGGAGGCGAGACTCTCCGAAGTTATGTGAAGAGGTTCGACGCCAAGGTTCAGCAGATCCGTGAGTGAGCAATGAATCGGCGCCTTGGCGATGAAAGGCCTCCCGAGAGGAGACCTAAAGAATGAGCTCATCAAGTGCGGCGGCGGAGGTTAGACTCCGCCAGGAAAATGGCCGATCAAGCCATTAAGGTGGAGGACTACCACAAGACCTGGGTAGGCCCCAGCGAGGCCGAGCACTCAGAAAGAAAAAGCCGCCGGGAGGACAACCCGGACGAAAGACGCCGTGACGATAATAGGTCACTGTCTGACAGGTCCACCAGGAAACAGAACTCGGGAACGAACCGCCAGAGGCGGTACAATGATCACACCCCCCTGGCCGTGTCTGCCGCCGAGGTTTTCGCCCTGAGCAAGAGCGAGGGTCAGAAGTGGGAGAGGCCTCCCAGGCCGAGGAGTGACGGTGACACGAGCCGATCGTGAGTACCACGGCCACACCGGTCACCTTATCGACAAGCGCCGGCATCTGAAGAATGCCATTGAAGAACTGATCCGGAAGGGGAGCCTCGGCAAGTATGTTGCCAAAGGCCAAAAGACCGACGGTTCAGATAAGAAATCCGTCTTCGAACGGATAGGAGTAATCCATGTTGTCATCGGGGGCAACGAGAACGGTGGGTCCGCTCATGGGCACAAACGGCACCTGAATGAGCTTTATCAGGCCATCAACTTCGTGCCCAACACAGCGACTCCCGCTTCCAACATCCCCGATATAACTATTGGGAAGAAGGATTACGAGGGAGTCATCGCCCCTCACAGCGACCCACTCGTAGTCCACTTGGACATAGCCAACCACCTGGTGAAGAGGTGCCTGATTGACACAAGCGCCTACACAAACATTATGTACAGCGAATGCTTTCTCAACCTCGGTCTGAAGGTTGAAAACTTGAGCCCCCGCACCAGTCCGTTGTACAGCTTTTCTGGAGCCGGCCTGGTACCCCTTGGGTCAATCAGGCTGCCGGTGAGGTTCGGCGAGGGAAGTGCGGCCAAGAACGTTATGTCTGAGTTCGTGGTCATTGACGGCTCGTCCGCCTACAACGTTCTCATAGGCCGAGTCACCCTGAGCGAGGCCGATGCAGTAATGTCCATCCGGGCTTTGACATTGATGTATGTCTCGGACCGGGGGGAAGCGCATAAGCTCGTTTCAAAGAACGAAAAGGACGAAGTGGTCAATGTCCAAGTGTCCGCCAGAGGGTGCAACATGCAATCCTTCAAAGTGGCGAAGAAGTCAGAGAAGGGGAAGAGCCCATCCTTGCAACAGGAGGGCGAGCGCATGGATACCACCGTCGGCATGGTTGAAGGAGCGGAGACCGAAGAGGTAGAGATTGACCCAGGCCGCACCGTAACTATCGGTGTTAACTGGAGCCAAAATTGAGCCGCACTCCTAGATCTGCCGAGAAAGAACAAAGACGTCTTCGCCTACTCGGCGGCCGAGATGCCGGGCGTGAGCCGGAAGTAATTGTTCACAAACTAAACGTACTCCCCACCGCTCGCCCTGTCAAGCAAAGGATGAGGAACTCCTCAACCGAGAAGGACGAGGCCATCAAAGCCGAGGTAGATAAATTGCGCGGCAGCTTCATCATGCCTTGTACCTATCCCGAGTGGTTAGCTAATGTTGTAATGGTGAGGAAATCATCGGGGCATGGAGGATGTGCGTGGATTTTACCAATCTTAATAAAGCATGCCCCAAAGATTGCTATCCCTTGCCTCGAATAGATAGCTTAATCGACGCGACGGGCAGCTACACTATCTTTGAGCCTTTGGACGCCTTCTCGGGGTATCATCGGTGTTCATGGCCGAGGAAGACATGCCTAAATGCGCATTCATCGCTAACTAACGGCACATACATGTACAAAATGATGCCGTTTGGTTTAAAGAACGCCGGTGCAACTTACACAAGACTGGTGGACAAAGTATTCCAAAATAAAAAAGGGCGAAACATTGAGGCTTACGTCGACGATGCTATTGTAAAAAGCAAGTCCGACAAATGAGCACTTAGCCGATTTACACGAGACATTTTGTTCACTAAGGAAGTACAAGATGAAGCTCAACCCAATGAAATGCAACTTCGGTGTCCGGGCAGGTAAGTTCCTCGGTGTACTTGTCAGTGCCAGGGGAATTGACGCCAATCCAGACAAAGTCCAGGCGATCCTAGACCTGCCGGAGCCGAGGAATCGAAAGAAGGTCATGATGCTGACCGGGAGGATGGTGGCTCTAGCCCGTTTCATCTCTCGGTCAGCCGACAAGAGCACCCCATTCTTCAAGGTGTTGAAGGGGAATAAAGACTTGGCTGGGGGAGGAGCGAGCACAGCTTTCAAACAATCGAAAGCTCATCTTCGACTCTCCCAACCCCGTCTGGCCGATCTTTGGGGAACATCGTGATCAGACATAGCAGCGATTACCTCGGCCACGGTCGTGCCCGTAATCGCCAGAGAAGAGGACAAGCAACAACACCCAATCTACTTTGTCAGCCATACACTGTTGCCCGCCGAGAGAAATTACCCGCTGATTGAAAAAGCAGCCTTTGCCGTCGTCGTCGCTGCAAGGAAACTGAAACCCTACTTCGACGCACATCCCGTGACGGTCCTAACCGACCAGCCGTTGGAGAAAGCATTGGAAAAATTTGAGCAATCCGGCAGGCTCATCAAATGGGCAGTAGAGCTATCCGGCTTCGGCATTCAAGACAAGCCAAGGCCCTCAATAAAGGGACAGTAATCGGCGCATTTCCCTGGCCGAATGCACATACCAAGAAGAGCAAAACCCGGAGTATGGAAGGTATACACCGACGGGTCCTCCACACGACGAACAGCTCGGGAGCCGCATACTTATCATCAGCGCAAACGGGGACGAGTTCGAGTACGCCTTGAAATTTACCTTCTCGGCCTCAAACAACGAATCCGAATACGAGGCGGTGATAACCGGAGTCGAGCTAGCTAGGGCCGTAGGGGCGGAGCACATCATTGTGAAAACAGATTCACTTTTGGTGGCTAATCAAATCAGAGGAGAGTACGAGACTCGAGACGACGGAATGGTAAGATACCTGGAAAGGGTAAAAGCTGACACCTCAAAGTTAAAATCTTTTCAGATACAATGCATTCCCTGTGCGAGAACAACCGAGCCGACGCTCTCTCAAAACTCGCCGGTTCAACCATCAAGAATGTCACCGAACGTCTTTGGTGGACATCGGAATGCCAAGAGCATTGCTGAGGCCGTCGGCATAGTGGGTAACATAGAGACCGAGACAACGTGGATGACTCCGATAATGAAGTACAAATTGACAAGTGAACTACCGGAGGACCGCAGTCTCGCGCAGAAAATAAAGAGGATCACAGCAAGGTACTTGGTGTTCGAAGGAGAACTATACAGAAGGTCCGTGATAAGACCACTTTTGAAATGTGTCGGCCCAGCCGACGCGGAGCTCATACTGACAGAGATTCACGAAGGCATCTGCGGCCATCACATGGGGGCAAGAACACTAGCCCACAAAGCTCTCCGAGCCGGCTACTTCTGGCCCACCATGCTTGCGGATTCCAGAGACAAGACCAAAAAATGCAACAACTGTCAAATGCATGCTCCGGTGATACATGCGCCGTCCCGAGACTCCTGGTATGGTACTTAATCCCCTTCCTTTTACACGGTGGGGATGGATCTACTAGGGCCATTTCCAACGGCATCCGGCGGAAGAAAGTTCTTGATTGTCGCCGTTGATTACTTCACCAAATGGGTTGAAGCTGTAGCAGTACCTGCAAAGACGACGGCAGCCGTGAGAAAGGTAATCTCGGAAAATGTCATAACTCGTTTTGGGTTACCCCAAGTCATGGTATTCGACCACGGCCGAGAGTTTTGGAGTGACACAATAATGAGCTGGCTGGAAGAACTCGGTATCAAATTTGCATACTCCTCCGTCTGTCACCCACAGAGCAACGGACAGGCGGAGGCGGCCAATAAAACAATCCTCAATGGTTTGAAGAAGACAGTTGAAGACCTAAAGGGAAGATGGGCCGATGAACTACCCGGCGTCCTATGGTCCCTGCGAACCACGGAGAAAGAAGCAACGGGGTACAGTCCGTTCCACTTAGTCTACGGGTCCGAAGCAGTCCTGCCAATTGAAGCAACGATGCCGACATTCAGAACGGCCACCTTTAACCCGGTTGAAAATGAGGAAGGCTTAAGAACCTCCCTAGACCTAGTTGAAGAAAGCCGAGATACAGCACGCCTCAACTTGGCGGTATACCAAAACCGAATGAGAAGAGCTTACAACCGAAGAGTCCACAAAAGGGACTTGAAAGTAGGGGATCTAGTCCTAAGAAAGTCGGCCGCCACCAACAAGGGAAACATTCATGGTAAACTAACGGCCCAATCGGGAGGGTCCCTACAAAGTGGTTGAAGAAATGAGGCCGGGTACATACCGGTGGCCGACCGACATGGAGGGTGTGCCTCGATGAGCCATTGGAACACCGACAATCTCAGGAAATACTTTGTGTAGCGGCGGAGGTGTCCAAAACAATTGTTGGCACCCCAACGCATGTTTACATCTAATGAAGAATCACCCAATTTTTCCATCAAAGTGTTTATCCCCTCCGCGGTCATATCGAGGTAGACGCCCCGGCCCAAGCCGGGCAGTCACCCCAAGAATGCTGTCGCGCCGTAACCCCTAGTCGCCTCGGCCCGCCGAAGGCCTGGCAGGGGACACAACGGTCGATACGCCAACTTACGCTGTCGCGTCGTAACCCCTAGTCGCCTCGGCCTGGCAGGGGACACAACGATCGATACGCTAACATACGCTGTCGCGTCGTAACCCCTAGTCGCCTCGGCCAACCGAAGGCCTGGCAGGGGACACAACGATCGATACGCTAACATACGCTGTCGCGTCGTAACCCCTAGCCGCCTCGGCCAACCGAAGGCCTGGCAGGGGACACAACGATCGATACGCTAACATGTTCAAGAAAAAGACGTTAAACACAGTTGAGATACGCATTCTAGCCGCCTCGGCTAAGCCGAAGGTAAAAATGAAAAAGCGCTCAACTAATAACGCAAGAAGACAAGAAAAGGCCTCGGCCAAGCCAGAGGCAAAACAAGCAAACTTTCATTAATGACAACAGATTACAAACGAGAAGAATGCAGACGACGGCCGTCCCCATAGGGATAAGCCAAAACGCAACCTACCAAAGTTTTACAAAAACAAGGAAAAGAAAAGCAAAAGATTACAGACATGATATTTGAAGCGCCAAAAGATGGCAGGGAGGAAAGGCTCAGTAGTTGGCCCCCGAACAGCTAAAGCTATCCGAGACGCCGGGTGAGTCTGGTGACGACCGCCCATCTCCCTACGCTTGATGCCGCCCACCATCGGCAAAGCGGCAAAGCGTCAACTTCGGTAGCCGGCCCAGAGGAAAGCTTGCCATCTCCACATGCTTTCAGCCCTTCAGCCTCCTCTTCGGCCTCCTTCACCTCTGCATCATAGGCCGCCTTCGCCTCGGCTATCTGAGCCGCCTTCGCCGCCTCCTCTTTTTCCACAACCGCTTTTTCCGCGGCATCGGCCATCTCGTCCAGAAGCTGTTCAAATTTCTCCCACGGGAAGGAGTCTTCAGGAACGAGCCTCTTGATTGCCTCCCTGGTCGCTTCCTCGGCCTGATCCCGGAATTGAGCGCACAGGTCAGGGAGGATCTTATATTGAAGCACCTCAATATCTTTCTCCCTTTGGGCAAGAATAGCCCTAGTGTCCGCGAGTGCCTCCGACTGAGCCTCATACATCCCCCTCCATTCTTCCCTTTTGGCAACAACGGCGTCGTAGCCACCCTTATACCTGTCCCGCTCCTCCAAAGAATCGGGCGGAGGTGGCATCAGCGGCCTCAACTTTGACCCTCTCGGCCGATGGCGCTTCTCGGCTTCCTCCGCACGCTTCCGAGCGGCTAGGAGGTCAAGCTTAGCCTTCCCGGCTTCCCCCTTTGCCGCAGAGAGATCAAGCTTAAGCCGTTGGATCGGGCCCCGGCGGGCCATGGCACATTCTTGCTCCATAAGGTAGGAGCGGCCGATTGAGTCCACTTCATGACCTCTTGGATATTCTTGTACCCTCCGCCACAAGCTCGGCGGGGGAACCTTCTGGAGTACGGAGTCAACGGTGACATTCCTATCACCCGCCTTCTCAGGCTGCTTCTCCAATTGCCTCTCAGTAAGAACGGCGGCTGCCGACGGCGGATCTACAAAAAATTTACCCAGCGCATCCATGTCAACATTCATTGACACATCAGAGAGTCTGTCATTAGGAATGCACAACGAACCAGCTAAGTCTGAACCACAGGTTAGGTCCGTACCAGTCCGGGCCCTCTTAGACGGAGAACCGGGTGAATCTTTCTTTTCCCCGGCGACGGTAGAAGCCGGCAGTGGCTCTCTTCTCTTCTTCGGAGGAGGAGGGCCCTTCGCAACGGTCACCACTTCCTCGGAGACATCGATGACCTCCACATGTTCCTTCTGGGCCGTTGGGGTCGAAGAAGGAGTTGGGATCGACGCCGTGGCCAACCTGGGACGCGCCTTTGGTCTCCTCTTCGGCACGCCTCGAGAACCCGAGCTTGAGCCGCCGCCGGATCCAGTGCTTTCAGCTGCTTATCCATAAGTTCGTTGGGAGCCGGCCTACGATCACGCGCGTCAGCCTGAGGGTGCCGCTCAACGACATTCCCGTCCTTATCAAGCCCTAACCTCTTCAAGGTCCTCTCAGACAGATCCTGCCCAAACCGGTCTGCAAGAAACCAAACAAGAGTTACATAAAAGTAGAAAAACAAAGCTCTAAAAACAGGAGCGTAACAGGCAAAGATGGGCCTCACACCGACCCTACTCACCCTGGTTGAGGGCCGGTATGAGGCCGATGCGGCAAAGCAGCTCATCCTGAAGAATAATCTGAGTCGGGGGCACCCATCCCTTCTCAGCATCAAACAGCTGCATCGCCCGCTCCTCGTCCGCGCCAAGAAGAACCCTGCTGACATCCATCTTGTGCTTACTCTGGGAGACCCATTTTTCACGCTCCCTTTTACTCTCGCACCATAAGTTGACTTGGTCTTTGGAAGGGACAGGCAGCGGATAGTCATCCGGCACTTCGACATACACCCACCGCCCCTTCCAGTCCTTGCTGGAAGAAAGCTTATCAACAGAGAGGACGCCGGCTCCATCGCACGCCTGTACCACCCCACCTTACCGGGGTCGATGCCGAAGATGATGAAGTCGGCGGAATAAATTAACTGTAGGTACCTACCCCTTGAAAAGACAGAGCCACACGAAGCCAACTATCGTCCTAATGGCCAACGGATGCAGTTGAGCCACGGCGACGTTCATAGCTTTGATGATGGCCGTGACGTATTTATTCAAAGGAAACCGGAGGCCATACTCCAGATGCCTGATATATACGCCGATATGACCCAGAGGAGGGCAACAGACCGCCTGACCCTCCCCAGGGATAACAATTTTGTACCCCTCACCGAAGTAGAAATGACCCTCGAAAAGAGTTCCACCGGAACAACTGGCGAATTTATTGGTCCAGGCACGGTCAGGACCAGTCATGTACGCCTCGTCGTGATCCAGGATATGCGGCCTCTCTTCACCAGAAGGAATCCCTTCCTCACAGTCATCATCAACATCATCATCCTCCCAACCCTCCGGAGCTTTTGGATCCACTTCAGGAGACGGAGACCTAGGGCCCCCAAACCTTATCGGGATGGCGTTTAGTATCTCCTCCTCGTCAAGACGCGACGGGGAACCCCCCGACGCAGGCTTACTAGGTCCAGCACCAGCAGAAGACATGTTACAACAAAACTTACGAGTTAAAAAGAGAGAATTTATTTGTTTACCTTGAAGAAAAATGCCACGCCGGAGTAATGATTCTGAAAGCTAGAGAGGTTTCACAAAAGGGCTAGAGAGAAGAAAATTTTAGAGAGAATGAAATTGGTGGCCAATTTCAGGGACTAAGTACCCTATTTATAGAGGAAAGCCCACGAAGAAGGACCAATCAGGGCACAGCCCATGAAACGTCAGCCAATCAACAAACAGACACGTGCCAGACATGCAACCACGGAATGTCAATCAATGCAACAGTGACCAAGCGTCTTCAACACGCCCCTTCATATCTCTCTGCCTGCTCATCTTCCTCAACAAAACTCCCAAGTATCCGTTCCTCCGCCGGCCACGTGATCAACCAAGCCAGAAAGCACCGGTAAGGGGGCAATCAGAAACAACCGGCACTCTCCACCCTGGTCTCAGCCAGCGCCATTGCCTTTTCCACATCGGATGTCCATTACACAACCATGTGGAGGGGGGATATGGTACGGCCTAAGCGAGCCACGCCGAGGTAGAAGAAGCGGGCGAGAAAATTTTGTCTTACGCGAGAATATACGCTCAACATACATCGGGCCCATACCACGACATAGACTACGGCGGGGGCAAATTGATGGGGCATATTTCGCACCCGTGACCACGATCAACATATTGAGCAAGGTCAAAGATATCCACAACAAGTCAACGGCTTAGACAGCCTAACCGACGAGGCCTGTCGGCCTGTCAGATGGGTCCCGGCCGGGGCAACCAGCCAGCCGGGGCACACATCCGCGAACTCATATCCAAGACCCCTCGGCGGTGAGTCAACAGGGCCCGCCGGCCTGCCATAGGTCCCTCGGCCGAGGGGTAGATCAGTCTTTCCACCTGCTAGCCACTTGGCCACTTGGCCACTACGTGACAAAAGGTGAAAGTCTATAAATACTCCTCAACTCTCATTGAGTAAAGGATCCACAATTTAACCTAAGAATCACTATTCATCTGGTAATATCTTCCTTATCTCTCTACAATACGTACTTTGCCAAGTAACAACAACTTACCTCTCTAAGTTACTGACTTGAGCGTCGGAGTGAGTTCGCTCGGTCCAAAGCCGAGCCCTCAGTTTGTTCATCGTTTCAGGAGACCGCAAGGAGGATTCAACTAAAGACGTCATTCTACAAGCACGGGTGGTAACATATAACTGCTCTGGAATTACACCCGGAACACTCTCGAAAAGACATGCCTCGCTCTTATGTGGGCAACAAAGAAGCTACGCCACTACATGCTTAGCTACTCTGTCTAGGTGTATTCTAAAATGGATCCCGTCAAGTACCTCTTCGATAAACCTGATGGGTGATGTCGTCGGGTCACATCCAATCAAACACATTTATAATACTCAACATACAACTAGTTAGTCGTAAGTCGAGGTCGATCCATGGGACGGTGGTTACTCAAATTATTCAATCTAATTATGGTTGTGCTTGGGGTTGTCACAATTATAATGGGTTGATGATTCTAATCTAATAAAAGTAATAAACAAGCAACAAAAGGAAAGATGTAAACAATTGATTAAAAATGCTAGGGTATCATGGGTTCATAAGGAAATCATGGGAGTTGATCATACAAACATGTTCTCAATTATAAGCAAGCAATTATTGTTGTGATGGACCGAGTTGGTTTATATCTTACAATCCTAGGAAGGTTTGGGTCCTGGAGCCGAATCGATTAGATTGTACAACACCTACAAGTCGACTTAATCCTCTCTATCCAACTATATGCATGGTCTAATGAGACTCGAATTGGTTTATGTCTTACAAGTCTCATTGAAAAGAAAAGTGATGGTTGTAAATGCAAGGATTCATAGGCTTAGCATTTCATCAAACATAACATGTGCATAAGTTGAAATCACAATAAGCAAGCAAATTAATTATGGAAGCATATTAGATTACGCATGAATCATTCCCCATGTTTATTTCCCCTAATTACCCATTAATCCTAGCTAAGTAACTACTCACTCATGATCAAGTTTAACATGTTAATAAGGTTGTCAATCATACTAACAAAGCCAAACATGATGAACAAGTAAGAAAGATTAACAATAATGAAAACAAGGATTAAGAGAATTATACCTATGGAGATTCCAAAATAATAATGCAAAGAATAATAGAAGAACTTGATGATTGATGGAAGGTTGTCAATCTCCCAATAAACCCAATAATAAACTTGAAGTACTCAATAATAAACTTGAACAATAATTAAGGAAAGATTAATGTGTCATTTGTGGAAAGATTAAATGATAATCTATTCTAATCTACTCCTAATCTAATCTAAGGAAGGATTGATTTAACCTTATGAAAACTTGATGGTTTGATTATTACAAATGGGGTATATATAATAGAGCATCATTAGGTTAAGTAAGGGTAAAATAGTAATTTAACAATGCTAATTGTTGGGTAGGGAATTGTCGGTCTCAAGAGAGACTCCGGTCTCCTTTTCGCCGGTCTTTGAAAAATATGCGCGGATCATGGTTCACGTAGCAAGGGAAGACTTCCTGTCCTGGAATTCGCTCGTCCCGAGCGAAATATGAGCGTCCTAGGCTTCAACCCGAGCGGGTTGAATTTGACCCGAGCGGGTTGAGCTGTATCCTGCTTCACTTGAGCTCGGATTGTAAAACGGACGCCATTTTCTCATCCGGACTCCAATTGTAGTGATTCAAAAGCCTAGATCACTTGATTTTTCGACGCCGTTTCATCTAGCATACTTTCAGAGCCAAAGGAGCAACTCTTGGTTTGGGTTTCGAGCAATTTCTTCTTGCAATGTCTTCCTTCTCGTCATCCTTGCTTTTTAGCCTAAGATGCCTCTATATACTCTTTATTTCTACTTCCTTGGTCATCATTCTTGCCTCCTCTTCATACTTAGTCCATCAAATATCATCAATAAGCTTCCAAATATGCACGAAAGACGGGAAATTCCGCCTAATTGTCTTCTTTCCTACAAAACATACGAAATGCACTAGGAAAGCAAAATAGGACAGATAAAATGGTCATGAAATGTTATAAAAGTATGCAAAATAGGTTCAATTAGGGGACTAAATGTGTGCAAATAATGTTCACATCAAATATCCCCAAACCAAACCTTTACTCGTCCCGAGTAAAGAGGTGACTAAAACTAGACCTTTATTTAAACTATCCTAATAATATAGCCGATATGAGACAATTAGCGGGTCTCACTCCGCTCCTTCAACTCACAACAAGACAACCATGAGGTAGGGTGCCTTCTTGCAAGGCAAGGTGGGGCTTGCCAAAATGGCGACACATCCAATCATTAAAGCACATAAAATCAAGTAATGGATGCATCTACAAAAGAATAGCCAATTTCCTCATCTAAGTGGCGGAAATTATCTACAAGGGAAGCAATTCAAGGGTACACACCCCTTCATAGATACAATTTCTTCAAACTACTAAGCCTAGAAGGATACCAATAAATCACCTCCAAGTTGTGTCAAGCTAGGGTACCTTTGTCCTCAATCGTTAAATGCTTTTGTCAAGAGTAGACTCCCTATGATGTTAGAAACACTGGAGGATCGCGGAATTCCCTTCTTGCCTAGACAAGAAGAAGGGTCGTCCCCTCTCTACCATGCACAAAAATGGATACGATGGTTAAAGGGATCGATAGAATTTGAGTTTCATTTTGGGAGTTCGCTTTTGTTGTTGTTTTTACCCCCAATTTATTGTGGCATATAACATTTGAGAACAATTTCTTTTTGCCATTTCTTTTGATTTTTGGCATTTCAACACTTGACAACTTTTCAACTTTTTGCATTTCTTTTTGAACATTTTCAAAGTCACCCCATATGTAGTGAGGGTGCCTTATATTTGAAGCATTAGGAGTCTATTTTTGCTCCTCTTATCTTTTGATGCATTTTGCAAACTTTTTGACTTTTCATTTCATTTCTTAAACTCAAATTTGAACAATTTTGTGCCCATTCCCTTTGATGACAAAATGTATGGTAGAACATGGATGAATGATGGTTGCATGGTTTTAAGGGTCACCTTGGAATAAACGGTAGCCAAGAAGTTATCACACCACAAGGTACTCTTGACTAGGCCTTAATCCATGGGTCAAAGGATACTAGCATGACACATCCTAGGGTGTTTTACAAGTATTCTAACAAGCAAAGTCTTAAGAAGAAAAAGTATCTACAAGGGCCTTATATACACTTGTCAAGCTTCCCAAGTAGACGGTTTCACAAAATTTTTCTAACATGCAAACTATATGTCATGATGCAACTAACATTTATACAACCTAATGCATATGCTTCTACCAACTAGTATGCCATATAATCTAAATGCAACTCCTAACAACACATAGATACACAAACCGCAACAACAAAATACACCACATTCTCCTTGACATGTAAGCCCATCCTCCTTATATCAACAATGAAAAAGAAATGGAAGGGAAATAGAGATTAGAACGATCATACCAAGCGGTCTTCATTTTCCCTTGCTAATGCCTCAAATGTAGTGTTGTATCTATGTGAGAAGAGAACAAAAGCACAAGTATATACAATTCTACACTACTAAATTAAAGAACATGTTTTTGGTTTTTGAAATTTTCAAATTTTTATGGATTTTGTTTTTATGAAATTAAAAGACATATTTTTGTGATTTTTCGAAAATTTTCAATTTTTATGCATTTTTGGAATATAAATTCCCATCCCCCACTTTATTTTGGACATTGTCCTCAATGTACATGTAGGATTAGGAATAAAAAGGAAATACATGTTTTTGAGTTTTTTGAAATAAAGTACAAATGCAATGATATGATATGAATGAATGCATGCTCTAACTAAATGCAATTCTATATAACATATATAACAAATGAATGCAATCTAAACTATACTATATGATGCATGATTTCTAGTAAGCTATGGTCACCCATGATCAAACCTCCCCAAACCGATTTAAACACTATTTCTAGTGTAGAAATGAATAGGTTTGGCCATTAGTAACTATGCATGAATTCTAATCTATATGCAACTATCTACATGAATCATGTGAGATAAATACAATGCAAACTAATCTAATCATGTGAGATATATTACAATGCAAACTATACTATATGAACTAACTAATGTAAATGCAATATGAAATATAATACAAATGCAAGCCTAAACTATATGATATATGTATGTCGCTTCATGGTTTAACCTCCCCAAACCGATTTTAAACACTATTGCTAATGTAGGAAGAAAGGGGTTTAATCATGAGGCAAATATATAAATGCAACTACACATGAGAGAAAAGGGTTCTTACAATCATTGTAGGAGATGAAGATGGTAGATAGGAAGCATATATAGCCATAACACGAGCCAAATGAGAGAAAAATATGAATTTTAGCCTGAACCCGCTCCAGATAAATCTGACCCGCTCGGGTAGACAGTGAACCCGCTCCAGATGATTTCAACCCGCTCGGGTTGACAGTAAAGACGAGCGTTTTTCTCAAAATCTGCTCGGATTCTTTGTCAGAGAAATTTTCTTCTTTTCTTGTCTTTCAACCAGCTCGGATTTGTCTCGGGATGCTCATATTTTTTTGAAATTTCGACCCAACGCCTTTCTCATGATAACAAAGTTACTCAAAAGCCCAAATTCTCCATTTTCTTCATTTCTTTACATTTTCCATCTTCTCATTTTCATTAATTTCCTTCAAAAGCTCAATTAAAATATGAGATCCCTCCCTTTCATCTCTCATGCAATTTATTAAAATGAATGCAAAACTACACTAAATGCACATATATATAAATTAATGGTTATTAAGGAACTCCATCAAACCAAAGATTATCAATAAACAATTTCATGGAAGATTATCACTAGCACTCAAAGCACGTAGAAGTCGGTCAAATTCTTGGGAGTGAGAAATAAATAAGCATGGATAACGACACAAGATTATGCAATGAAATAATGCCCAAGTAAGAGACCGAACAAGCATGTCAAGAACATTATGACAAAAATTATAAGAGAAATGATGGATGGTAGGAACATGGATTGGGTAGTTGGTTGGCAATTCATTCAACTCATCCTCCAAATAGTCAAAATCACCACATTCAATGCAAGTACTCTCATTATCATCCAAGGTGATTTTAATGGTGTCTATTTGGGGTTCCCAAATGTCCTCATCATATTCCTCATCCCAACAAGGTCCATTATCAAAGGGGTTGTCATAGCAAGGCTCGCCAAGCTCAACAGAATTGTCTCCCTCAAATATGTCATCCTCAAAGGGTGAGTTTTCACTCAAGCTCACATCCATATCATTCTCACTTTGCCCATTAACATCAAATTCCATGGAGGTTGATTTCATTGAAACACAAGAAGAGTAGGATGACGGTATCCAAGCATTGGTCTCACAATCAAGAATGTACTCCTCCTCATCATCACTCTCCTCATCTAGCACTCCATCCTCCCAAGGTGGGGTAATTTTGTGGGCATAGTAGGTTGACTCAAGGTTATAGGAAGGTTTCTCATCCTCACAATTCTCATTTTCATCATAGTTTTCCTCAATGAAGTTTTGAAATGTGGCTTTTATCGCTTCCATACCTTCCTTGGCACTTTCAAAGATGTCATGTATAGTTTGCTTGAGACAATGAATGGTCATGAACTCAACAAATTCCCAAAATTCCTCACAACTCATCTCACATATCCTACCACCACTCAAGTGAAATGCCAAGTTGCGGGTTTCAAGGTTCATGCCATTATAAACAACACAACATGCTTCATAATTCGAAAGAGTAAAACCATGATGCCAAGCATGTGTCATATAATCTTCAAATCTTGCAACATACTTATCAAAAGACTCATTTTAATGTTGCCAAAAAGTGAATGTAGACATGATAAACATATGAAATAGAACAAGTACAATAAAACTCAAGAAAAAAGAAGCACAACTAAAACTAGACAAAAGAACAATTCAAATAAACAACACCGTCCCCGGCAACGGCGCCATTTTGATGGGTGATGTCGTCGGGTCACATCCAATCAAACACATTTATAATACTCAACATACAACTAGTTAGTGGTAAGTCGAGGTCGATCCATGGGACGGTGGTTACTCAAATTATTCAATCTAATTATGGTTGTGCTTGGGGTTGTCATAATTATAATGGGTTGATGATTCTAATCTAATAAAAGTAATAAACAAGCAACAAAAGGAAAGATGTAAACAATTGATTAAAAATGCTAAGATATCATGGGTTCATAAGGAAATCATGGGAGTTGATCATACAAACATGTTCTCAATTATAAGCAAGCAATTATTGTTGTGATGGATCGAGTTGGTTTATATCTTACAATCCTAGGAAGGTTTGGGTCCCGGAGCCGAATCGATTAGATTGTACAACACCTACAAGTCGACTTAATCCTCTCTATCCAACTATATGCATGGTCTAATGAGACTCGAGTTGGTTTATGTCTTACAAGTCTCATTGAAAAGATAAGTGATGGTTGTAAATGCAAGGATTCATAGGCTTAGCATTTCATCAAACATAACATGTGCATAAGTTGAAATCACAAAAAGCAAGCAAATTAATTATGGAAGCATATTAGATTAAGCATGAATCATTCCCCATGTTTATTTCCCCTAATTACCCATTAATCCTAGCTAAGTAACTACTCACTCATGATCAAGTTTAACATGTTAATAAGGTTGTCAATCATACTAACAAAGCCAAATATGATGAACAAGTAAGAAAGATTAACAATAATTAAAACAAGGATTAAGAGAATTATACCTATGGAGATTCCAAAATAATAATGCAAAGAATAATAGAAGAACTTGAGATTGATGGAAGGTTGTCAATCTCCCAATAAACCCAATAATCTTCTAATTACCCAATAATAAACTTGAATTACTCAATAATAAACTTGAACAATAATAAAAGAAAGATTAATGTGTAATTTGTGGAAAGATTAAATGATAATCTATTATAATCTACTCCTAATCTAATCTAAGGAAGGATTGATTTAACCGAATGAAAACTTGATGGTTTGATTATTACAAATGGGGTATATATAATAGAGCATCATTAGGTTAAGCAAGGGTAAACTAGTAATTTAACAATGCTAATTGTTGGGTAGGGAATCGCCGGTCTCATGAGAGACTCCGGTCTCCTTTTCGCCGGTCTTTGAAAAATATACGCGGATCATGGTTCACGTAGCAAGAGAAGACTTCCTGTCCAGGAATACGCTCTTCCCGAGCAAAATATGAGCGTCCTGGGCTTCAACCCGAGCGGGTTGAATTTGACCCGAGCGGGTTGAGCTGTATCCTGCTTCACTTGAGCTCGGATTGTAAAACGGACGCCATTTTCTCATCCGGACTCCTATTGGAGTGATTCAAAAGCCTAGATCACTTGATTTTTCGACGCCGTTTCATCTAGCATACTTTCAGAGCCAAAGGAGCAACTCTTGTTTTGGGTTTCGAGCAATTTCTTCTTGCAATGTCTTCCTTCTCGTCATCCTTGCTTTTTAGCCTAAGATGCCTCTATATACTCTTTATTTCTACTTCCTTGGTCATCATTCTTACCTCCTCTTCATACTTAGTCCATCAAATATCATCAATAAGCTTCCAAATATGCACGAAAGACGGGAAATTCTGCCTAATTGTCTTCTTTCCTACAAAACATACGAAATGCACTAGGAAAGCAAAATAGAAAGCATTTGACGGATAAAATGGTCATGAAATGTTATAAAAGTATGCAAAATAGGTTCAATTAGGGGACTAAATGTGTGCAAATAATGTTCACATCAAAACCTATTCTCAATGGACGTCTGGCAAGATGGACCCTAATGCTCTCAGAGTTCGATCTCAAATACGTACCTCTGATGGTCAGAAAGGGACGCGCCGTTGCCGAGTTCTTCACAGACAATCCTATCAACGACACCCAAGCAATAGACATGTGGTCATTTACAGACGAGGATATCCTACAAACCAGTGTAGACTCTTGGGATCTTTATTTTGATGGAGCGTCAAATCTAAGAGGATTTGGAATAAGAGTGTTGCTCATTTCTCCTGAAGGCGAGCATATACCACTTTTTGTCAAACTCGACTTCGAGGTGACAAATAACGCACCGGAATATGAAGCTTGCCTCACTGGTCTATAAGCAGCAGTAAGTTTAGGCATCAAGAATCTTCGAGTTCACGGGGACTCCTTGATCATTAACCAAATTACGGGATCTTGGAAAATTCAAAGTGAAAGTCTAGCACCCTATCAGGCTAGGATAGATCAAGTGACTTATCTACACCTACCTCGTGAAGAGAATAAATTTGCAAACGCTCTTGCAAAACTTGCATCTTTGATTAATATGCCAGACAACATGGTAGAAATGCCTTTATGCATCGAACGGCGGTCAGAACCAGCCTATGTACACCAAATTACAGATGAAGAAGAAAGCCCAGGAGAACCTTGGTTCCAAGCCATTCTAAACTTCAAACTGAATGGTACATATCCACCAGATATGGATAGGAGGGGACAACGCGCCATACACCTACTAGCCTCTCAATACCTCCTCATGCAAGGAGAATTGAACAAAAGAACGCCTCTTGGTGTAGTTTTGCGTTGCCTTGATCAATCACAGGCACAAAAAGTGATAGAAGAAGTTCACGATGGAGAATGCGGTCATCACATGAGTGGACCCATGATGGCACAGAAAATCACGCGTCTAGGATATTATTGGACCACAATGGAGTCAGATTGTATCAAGTACGTCAGACATTGCCATAATAACCAAATCTTCAGGAATGTGCAACACGTCCCTTCCTCACTGCTTTACACCATGACCTCTCCTTGGCCATTATCTGCTTGGGGAATCGACATCATTGGGAAGATCAATCCACCTGGGACGGGAGGTCATTGTTTCCTTTTGGTAGCTATCGACTATTTTACTAAACGGGTCGAGGCGATGTCCTATACTGCTCTTACGGCTAAAAATGTGGCGAAGTTCATACAAACCAATATCATCTGTCAATATGGTTGCCCACATGAGATCATCAGTGACAATGGGTCACATTTCTAAGCCGAAGCTGCACAATTGCTAGTGATACGTGCCTAATGTATAGTCTTTTTGGCCTATTTCAGCACGTATTTCCATGCATTTCTATGCTATTTTTATAGTATTTTGCCCCGAATTGGCTACTTTGGTGTATTTTGTCCTTTTTGTAGGAATGATCGCAAAAGTAGCGGAACCATGCTCTTTTCTGCCCTTTTTGCATGCATTTAGAGGAGACGGGAGTATCCCAGAGTGAGATGTTGCACTGAGAAGTGTCGTTGCACGCATTACGAGGTACTTGGGTGAAGACGTAAGCTGAATTGAAGATCCAAGTGGTCTATCGAGCTGTTTGGAGGACGATCGAAGGGTTCCAAGGCTCCTTAAGGCTCGATCGAGAGGCTCATTCCTCGATCGAGTAGTCTGCACCTGACCAAGACCTCGATCGAGTGGCCAGTTGTTCGATCGAGGAGGTTCTGCTGAGCTGATGGTCGATCGAGTAGTCTAATCTACTCGATCGAGAGGCTTTTTGACGCTGTGGGCTTTAATTAGCCGTGTTTGGTTTATTTTGCATCAACGCTTAGACTTTTCCTATTTAACCTATGTTTACTAGGTTAATTAGGTATCTTTTAATCTGTTAATCACGTCTTACTCTTAGATCTCCTTTTTACTATCATTCATTTAGAAAAACCTACTGTTCTTTTTACGTTGCTTTCGCTGGGGGATTATTGCACTCGGATTTCGTCGTTCTTTACGCCGGATTGCTTAGATTGTAATCTTCTCCTTCTCTTAATAATAATTAACCTTCATTTGTTGTTTATTTCTTGTTTTTATGCTATTGCTCTTATTTTCCTTTTGCCCTAATTTACTTATCATTGCTTTTTATCATCATATCGTTATGTCATCTGTTTGGGAATTTATGTCTTTGTTAGATTAGTTATGAATATGAGTAGCTAATTCCCCTTCATGTTGGGATTAGGGGATCTGCGGTAGAATAATGACGACGTAGTAAATGAATTAGACGAACCGATTTAAGAGACTCTGTCACTATAGCAATATAATTGTAATCACCGACCTAGTTGAGTGCACGCTTCTATGTCACCTATTAAACCGGCTACAATTAACCCTGGATCGAAAGATTGGATTAAATAGGCCTGCTATAAAATGATAGACTACCCTAATGAGGACGAAAGTTAAGTTAGTGGTATTTTAGGGTGGGAAGTGGACCGAAAGGACCTTCTAATATCCGTCTCACAATTAGTTCGTCGAGTCATTTCTTTGCTAAGTTGTTGATTTACCGTAGTGAACCGAGTTCCGACATGTCTCCCTCTTATTGATAGTTGATTCATATTTCTTGCTTTTCTTTCTCTCGCCTTATTTCTCTTCTTTTTCTCCGTAGTTTAGAACCAAAAATTAATCAAACCCCATTGTTACCATAGGATTAGAGATAGGCAATTTGTAGTTGCATTACCTCCCGAGGATTCGATACTGATTGCCTCTACTACATATTTAGTTGAGACCGTTAGGTTTTATTTTTGATGAGTCAACGACAGGCGTGTCAAATTTTGGCGCCGTTGCCGGGGAGGCAATTGTTCCAATTACTAGCTGTTTTTATTTTTAATTCTTTTTTTTAGTTTAAGGAACGTCGTTCCTTAAACTATTCTCACATCTTGTTTGTAGTTTCATCTTATGCGCAGTCGCAAGGTGGTCCACTTGCTACCTTTTGATCCCGAGATTGAGAGATCCTGTCGCGCAAAGAGGAGGCTATTTCGAGAGCAACAGGAAGAGCCCAGTTCTCGCGGCAATTTTTACGAGAACGAGCTTTTCGAAGACAACCCACCGTCTTCTCCAGTTTCCGATTACTCACTTGAGTCTATCACTTTTCCAGAAGTACCAGAAATGGCCGAGGAAGCAACCATTGCTAGTCACTCCGAGCCCACAGCTGACAATCTTTATAAAGGGTTCGAACTGCCGGGAGATGCCAGAAAGTTCGAACCGAAGCCGTCTTATATAAGCATGGTAGAGAAAAACCAGTTCGGGGGAGCTGCGAAAGAAGATGCAGCTCAGCACATGGAGACCTTCATTGATTACTGCTGCTCCATACCTCCTCCCGCTGGTGTCACAGCTGATCAGATCAAAGAGACTATGTTCATTTTCTCACTCCGCGATCTTTGCAAGGAGTGGTACAGGATTTGGACAAAGCGCCCACGGCATAACATGATTGGAATTCGCTAGCATTGGCGTTTTACAAAAAGTATTTCTCTGCTTCGAGAACCATAGCCATCAGAGCCCAGATAACCAGTTTCAAACAAGGGCCCGACGAGAATTTCCATGAGGCATGGCTCCGTTTTAAGAAACTAGTGCGAACCATACCGCATCACGGTTTCGAGAAATGGAGCCTATGTAACCATTTTTACAATGGTTTATATGATGATCAGAGAGCCATACTAGACGCGGCAGCCAACGGTCGATTTTCTGACAACCTGGGGCCGACGAAAGGATGGAAAATCATTGACGATTTGGCCACTCACAGGGCCGAATACGGGAATTCGAGGGGAAACCAAAGGAGAGCTGCTGAGTCATCTTCAGTAGCTGCATTAGAAGCCCTTACTGCTAGGTTCGACAAGTATGAACTAGGGGGAACTTTCAAGCCAGGGATGTACCAGGTTAATGCTATGACAGACGGTCCTTTCGTGCATGCACGAGGTGCGGGGTAGAAGGACATGTCTCTCGAATCTTTGTCCTACTCCTTATGAGCAATGTCTTTGCCTTCCAACATTACGGGCAAAACAACACTCATTACGAGTCAAACATCCACCCCAATCTGAGGTGGAGTAATCAGAACAACATACTTAACCCCACCGCTCCTCCAAATCGCCACGACCTTACATTCCGCCACATCGAAGCAACAAGGCTATCGAAGCCTCCATCTTTCAACCCTCCTAATCAAGGTGCTTCATCATCTAGTGGGGTGAGTGAAATGAGTGAGCTAAAGACCATGATGCAGTCCATTGCAAAGCAGTTACAGCAGAAGGACACGGCATTCAAGGCGCTTGAAACTCAAGTTGCGCAATTAGCTGAGAATCAATCCTCCAGAAAGCCCGGTCATTTACCGACTCAAAATGACAAGAACCCAAATGAGACGGTACATTTGATAGAGTTGAGAAGCGGTCTCTCTTATGAGGGACCAGAAATGAAGAAATCAGACCTGGGAACAGCTGAAACTGTCGATGAACAGTGTTCTGGAAAGAAGAAAGGACCCACGACACAAGAGTTACTCGATCGACTGAAGTCTGGTGCTGAAACAGTTCGATCGAGTGGAATTGGTAAGGGAGCTGGTCGATCGAATGAGCACAGTGCTCGATCGAATGGAAAGGAAGCTGAAGAGGGTCGATCGAGTGGTACTGTTGCTCGATCGACTGAGGTTGCTGAAGGAACAGCTCGATCGAGTGGACACATTGCTCGATCGAGTGATATAACTGACGGGAAGCTTATTCGAGAGCCTGCTAGTGCTCGTTTAAGTGATGAATTACCAGAAAGACCTCGTTCGAGAGGTAAGAAGCGCCCAAAGGACACCGAACTTGCTCCGGAAGACACTTTGGAGGCGAGAAATAAGGGACTCGAGATTCCAATTACTGTTCCCTTCCCGAGGCGGCTACAGAATACCAAGATTAATCAACAGTTTAGCAAATTTGTTGAGCTGTTGAAAAGTTTGGAAGTTTCCGTGCCGTTCACTGAGTTGCTTATGAAGGTACCCTCTTATTTACGATTTATGAAAGACATTTTAGCACGTAAGAGGACCGTTAATGATAATGAGACTGTCGCTTTGACTGAGATGGGGTCACCCTTGTCTCAAAATAAGCTACCTACCAAGCAATCAGACCCGGGTAGTTTTTCGATCCCTTGTCATATAGGTATGCAGTTGATTGACAATGCGTTATGCGATTTAGGCGCTAGCGTAAGTGTTTTACCTCTGTCTCTAGCTAAGAGACTTGGTGTGACCAAGCTGAGTTGCACCAATATGACTGTCCAGATGGCCGACCGTAGTCTATCACGGCCACTAGGAGTAGCAGAGGACGTACCTGTTAGGATCGGGAAGTTCTTTATTCCCGTTGACTTTGTCGTCCTAGATATCCCCGAAGATGTGCACACCCCTATCATTTTAGGGAGACCATTTTTGTCCACTGCCCGTGCGGTGATAGATGTCGGGGGGAAGACTTTGACCTTCCAGGTAGGGGATGAGGAGCTGACTTTTCGTCAGTCCCAATTCCGGAGGGCTCCCATGCAAGCTCAGCCTTGCAATGCCCTCTCTTCTGTTGACCCTACTGTTGACACTCCAATTTTGGAGAATATTGCTGTTATTGCTGACCCTCCGCCTCAGATTGAGAGCAACAAGGAGGAAAATTCGTCTGTTGTCCTTACTGCAGGTACAGATGAAGGCAAGAAAGGAGCAATCAAAGGACAGGGTGGAACCAGTGTCAATCAAACTGGAGCCAAGAAGGCTAAGGAAGCTGACGCAGGGGCGAGAACAAAGACAGTTCGCACCTACGTAGATTGGAATTATATTCCTCCTCCTCTCAGAAATTCGAGTTCATGGAAGTCAAAAAGGACAGTTAGTATCGCTGAAGTGACGTCCTCCAGTCAGAAGCCCATGAAGGGGCTACTGACAGATGACGGGAATTGAACGGGGAAATGCCCCGTGTAACAAATTGTAACAAATTCAAGTTTTGAATTTCTTTTGAATTTATTTTACTTATTACGTTTTAATTAGGACTTTTAGTTTAGACTTTTAATTCTTTTTAGCGTGAGACTAAGACTATAGACTGTATTTCTGCATACTTGGTATTTTGGGATTTGTTTTATGCAGGTTTGGGGAAATACACGCATTTCAAGGAAGTACAGATGGAAATTCAAAGGAATATACACGAGGAAGTCCTCGATCGAGTACTTTTGTACTCGATCGAGCGAAAGATGGTTCGATCGAGTCTGCTGGTTACTCGATCGAGGAAGGCCTTAGACAGGCTCGATCGAGAGGTTGGTTACTCGATCGAGCAAGGGAACAAGACAAAGACCTCGATCGAATGACTTTAAATCACTCGATCGAGTGAAATGAACAGGGACCGAGGGAGTTTTCTATCTTAAACTCTTTAATTCCCTAATTTTATTTCATTTCATTTATAACTTCCGTCTAAACACTCCCCTTTGTGCGATTCCTTTTTCCCCAAATCCCCATCTTTTGCCCAAAAATCACCTAATCAAATACCTACATTCTCTTCCTAGTTAATTAATCCTCCATAGCCCCTTGTTTTCCCCCTATTTTGTGTTCGTTTTCACGGTTTTCAAAGGGGATTAGGGTTTGCGGTTTTGTCGATCAAAATTCCGCCATTGTTGCTTGTTTTTGGAGTTTAATTGCTAATTTGTAGGTCAATCATCATCAAGTAAGTGTTCACTCAACCTCTTTGCATTTTATCTTCGATTATTTTGAATTTTTATGAGGTAATTTGTGTTAGGGTTCGAAAATCCCATGTATAATCGAATTTATTCGATTAATTTGTGTTTATTTGCCCTTGAATAGCTCGATGATGATTTTTGCACAATTCCTCGCTGCTTCTGTATGATTAATTCGAATTTAGCGCGATTTTTGCGATTAGGGTTCCTGTGAGTCGAAAAATTTCGACTGTCAGACGGTTTTCTGTTGCTTTGCTTGCTTAACTTGAGTCCATGTTTACTTAATCTTTGTTGTTAATTGCCGCCACCGTCCCCTATCGCCATTACATGCCGTGAATTATTACGAATCTCGCGCTGTGAGTAGGTTATTTTCGACTGCCCAGAGTTATACATGCCCCATTTCTGGTTTTCATGCTGTGTAGCTCTTTTGCAGTCACTGACTTCTCTTTTTTATCATCACTCACATGCTGTTTTCGAAAATTTATGAGGAATTGTTGGTTTTGTATGCTGGAAGTCAGTTTTCCCGACTAATAGGGCTTTTCTTTTGCTGTCACATGTTGGTTAGCAGTAGTTTTAACCACGGTTAGCAGCTTATTTTCTTATTCATGCCCTTTTGACACTTTGCAGGATGGACGCGAGCTCCCCTTCTTCTACTAGTACGTCCTCCGGCTCTTCGAGAGCGAGCAAGTGGCCCGCCATTGTTGCCACTAGCTCCGCTTTGGTCACCACTGCAAAGCACGGTTTTACTTGTCTCAGTGCGGGGACGGTGTACGGCGCACCCGGCTCGCCCGAGAGCTCGGTTCGAGCTTCACGAGGCCATCACCACTACCAGGCCTTTCTCTTTCTCGGATCGTGGAAAGACTCCTCGCTTCCAGCAGCCTGGTATGCTGCCACCGAGGACCCTTCACCAGGCTAGCCAGTTAGCCGTCACTTCCAGCCCTTCTGAGGCTGTTGCTACAGGGGAGAGCGCACTCACACCTCTACCGAAGATGCCTTCGGTACCTTACTGAGATGAGACGGGATATGGCTTTGGCTGTATTCCCTCTCTACGAGTTCCACATCCGGGCCCGGCGACCGATTCCAGAGGGGTGGCCGCATCCTTCCTTCTACCGATACCCAGCGGACGGGTACCCTCCACTCTCTTCTGACTCAGAGGAGGAGCCGGAGGAGACAGAGGTAGCACGAGAGGTGCGGTTACGGGCAGAGAAGGCGGCGGCGAGAGATGCCAGAGAGGAGGCGAGTGACCCTCCGTTTACCCGGTCCGGATGATCGGCTGGAGATGACGACCGAGTCTCCCCCTTGTTTGTTCTTTGGTTTGGGAGACCGTTTTGTTGAGTCGGAGTACCTGGGAGACAGCGGGGCCGACGACGAGTAGCTACTGGTCTACTCACTTCCCCAGTTTTCTGGCTGGTTTGGGGAAGTCCGTGCTTTGTATGTTTTCTTACTCTTTTTTATTTCGTCTCCTTTATTTTTATTTTATTGGTTGTATACCCCCATCCCCCATTATTCTGCTGGTGTATGCTGGAGGACAACGAGGGCGTTGTCCGTTTTGGTTTGGGGAGGGTATTGCATCCTTTTGAGTCTGCATCTGCATTTGTTTTGCATTCACGTTTAATTTCCCAGTCCGCATTTGTTGTTTATTTTCATTAAAATCAAAAAAATCCAAAAAAATTAGAAAATGTTAAAAATTCAAAAAAAAATTCACGTTTATTTTTGCATTTAGGTTGAGTCGGAACGGTAGATTCCCGTGATGAAATTGCACTATAGCTTGTCATATTACTTGAGCCTTGCACTTTAATTGATGGTTTTTAGCTTTGTCATACGCATAGTCTACGAATTTCTGTTCAAATAATAGCTGACTGTTTAGACTTGACCTATAAACTGGCAAACTACTTACAAATTCTGAGTTTTTAGAGCCCATAACTGGTGACATTCATGACCAGTTTATTAGGAATTTTGAGAGTAGTACTCCTTGCATAGCATGTTCGTCTCTTTTGCACATTTATGACATTCAATTTCTCGTCAATTGCACATATTCGGGTTCGTGGTTGGTGTCACATGCAGGGAGGGTCTTGCAATTCCCCTTTCTTTATATCTTTCACCCATTTAGCTCCACATTGACCAAAACTTGCCTTTTTGACCCATTAGCTACATTCCAAACTAAGCCTGCCTAGTCAAGCTAGTTAGTCTGTCCTTTTGTGGTACGTTTTCCATTGCAGTTTGGTCCGTAATTCCTGTTTGGAGTTGGTGTTTGAATTAAAGAAGGAGGAAGTGAAAAAAAAGTATTGAAAAAAAAAAAGGAAAGGAAAAAACGTGAAGTAAGAAAAAGAAAAAAAAAAAAAGAAAAGAAAATGCAAAAAAATGAGTTTCACGTGAACAAAAGAAAAAGAGAAAAATTGTGAAAAAATGATTGTCCCCTCTTGTCAGAGTTGAGAAGATGTTCGAAGATGTACAATCGACAAGAGGGTTGGTTGTTTCAGTTAGTTGTTTCAGACGATATGTTTAAAAAAAAAGGGAACTTTGTGACCGTCTGACTCCTCCATTTTTATCCCATATTTTTTGAGGAGATTGTGCTTCCAGTCTAGTGAGTTTTGTGCCAAGTGAAGGGCACCTGTGTTTATCTTTCATTCAGTTTGAGATCCGGATGGTTTATTATGGTCCTGTTAGGAACTAGCTTGACGCTTTTACCTCCACATTTCCATAACTTGTTTTGCCTTCTCTCACCTGAACCTCACTATTCCCATATCATTTGCAAACCCTCGCTGTGACGGACATTTTTAGTTGGAGTGTGTGCATTAGTACTTGAATTGTCTTTCATTTTTGTTGCATGCATGCTATGTAGGTCGCAGTTAGGTGAGTGACTGTCTTTTCTTCTTTCTTTTACATATAACATTTGCCCTTTGCTTCATGAGAGAAGAGTGACCACGTGAGAGTCCGGTTTTGTTGGTCTTGCAAGGTCGATAGGTCGACTTTATTCTGAACGACTTATAATTCGTTTGCGTATTGACTACCCACTTGACTTTAATCGTTGATTTCATGTTGCATTAAAGTGGTTCAAGTAGACAAGTTAAGCTAGCTCTGAGTTATCATTTCCGTTCCATTAGTTTAGTTTTGAGTTTACTCGAGGGCGAGTAAAGGTTTGGTTTGGGGAGATTTGATACGTGCCTAATGTATAGTCTTTTTGGCCTATTTCAGCACGTATTTCCATGCATTTCTATGCTATTTTTATAGTATTTTGCCCCGAATTGGCTACTTTGGTGTATTTTGTCCTTTTTGTAGGAATGATCGCAAAAGTAGCGGAACCATGCTCTTTTCTGCCCTTTTTGCATGCATTTAGAGGAGACGGGAGTATCCCAGAGTGAGATGTTGCACTGAGAAGTGTCGTTGCACGCATTACGAGGTACTTGGGTGAAGACGTAAGCTGAATTGAAGATCCAAGTGGTCTATCGAGTTGTTTGGAGGACGATCGAAGGGTTCCAAGGCTCCTTAAGGCTCGATCGAGAGGCTCATTCCTCGATCGAGTAGTCGCACTGACCAAGACCTCGATCGAGTGGCCAGTTGTTCGATCGAGGAGGTTCTTGGTGATGGTCGATCGAGTAGTCTAATCTACTCGATCGAGAGGCTTTTGATTTGTGGGCTTTAATTAGCCGTGTTTGGTTTATTTTGCATCAACGCTTAGACTTTTCCTATTTAACCTATGTTTACTAGGTTAATTAGGTATCTTTTAATCTGTTAATCACGTCTTACTCTTAGATCTCCTTTTTACTATCATTCATTTAGAAAAACCTCTTTGTTCTTTTTACGTTGCTTTATTTGGGGATTATTGCACTCGGATTTCGTCGTTCTTTACGCCGGATTGCTTAGATTGTAATCTTCTCCTTCTCTTAATAATAATTAACCTTCATTTGTTGTTTATTTCTTGTTTTTATGCTATTGCTCTTATTTTCCTTTTGCCCTAATTTACTTATCATTGCTTTTTATCATCATATCGTTATGTCATCTCTTTGGGAATTTATGTCTTTGTTAGATTAGTTATGAATATGAGTAGCTAATTCCCCTTCATGTTGGGATTAGGGGATCTGCGGTAGAATAATGACGACGTAGTAAATGAATTAGACGAACCGATTTAAGAGACTCTGTCACTATAGCAATATAAGCGTAATCACCGACCTAGTTGAGTGCACGCTTCTATGTCACCTATTAAGCTGGCTACAATTAACCCTGGATCGAAAGATTGGATTAAATAGGCCTGCTATAAACAGTAGACTACCCTAATGAGGACGAAAGTTAAGTTAGTGGTATTTTAGGGTGGGAAGTGGACCGAAAGGACCTTCTAATATCCGTCTCACAATTAGTTCGTCTGAGTCATTTACTGCTAAGTTGTTGATTTACCGTAGTGAACCGAGTTCCCGACATGTCTCCCTCTTATTGATAGTTGATTCATATTTCTTGCTTTACTGCTCTCTGCCTTATTTCTCTTCTTTTTCTCCGTAGTTTAGAACCAAAAATTAATCAAACCCCATTGTTACCATAGGATTAGAGATAGACAGCTGTAGTTGCATTACCTCCCTGAGGATTCGATACTCGACTGCCTCTACTACATATTTAGTTGAGACCGTTAGGTTTTATTTTTGACAGGTCAACGACAGGCGTGTCAGCTAGTCAAATACAAAATCAAGCACCACCATTCCTCGCCTTATAGACCTCAAACCAATGATGCGGTAGAGGCAGCTAACAAGAATGTCGTCATGATTCTCATGAAAATGATCGACAATTATCGAGATTGGCCTAGGAAAATACCTTTCGCGCTATGGGGTTATCACACATTAGTTAGGACACCCACTGAGGCTACTCCTTTCTTTGTGACCTATGGCATGGAAGCTGTGCAACCAGTTGAGCTAGAAATCCCGTCCTTACGCATTTTGCTTGAAAGTCAAATTCCAGAAGCTGAATGGAATAGGGATCGTTATGAAGAACTCATCCTCTTAGATGAACGAAGATTGCGAGCATTACATAATGTGCAAACATATCAGGCACGTATCAAACGAGCCTTCAATAAACGGGTTAAGCCCAGGAACATCAAAGAAGGAGATTTGGTCCTCAAATCAGTCAGAGCTCTCCTACCTGTCGATCCACGTCGAAAGTTTAAACCCAACTGGGCCGGACCTTTCCTAGTCATGTCCATAGTCTCGGGGGGCGCTGTTAGGATTACAGACCTAGATGGGAATGAATTTGCTAACCAAACTAACCTCTACCAACTGAAACGATATTACCCTTAGTACAGGATAGGAAACGCGCCTCGCGTAAACACCCACGTGCCGCTCATGCGACACGAAATAAAAGTGGCCCTTGGCCCGCTGAAATAAAGCTCATGCCACTTTGCTCTTGCATTTTGGCATTTCGACATCCTCATATCATCAAATAAATTTAATTGTATTTTAGGAGTAAGTAAAGCTCAGGCTTATTTTCTAAAGTTCATTACAAGCTCTTGCTTCGAACAATTATTCTTTTACATTTATTCGAACTACGCACAGGGTTTGATTTCATTTTTAATGAATACGTAGGCAATCCTTCACAGGATACAACCCATTATTAAAACATGTAAATAAAAGGACATTTGCATTTGCATTTGGAATTCGACAAGAATAATAAAAGGAAATCATAATAGTTTCTTAACTAATTAATCTTTTATTCATTTGTTCCATAAATAATAATAATAATACGCCAAATAATAGAAAATGCTGAAAATAAATGCTAGGCTAGGATTCCAAAAACCCCGCCATTTATTACAACTTAAATAATAATAAATAAATACTATAATAAATGACTAAGGCTATTCTTCCATTTTTCCTTTTCCTTTGTCACCCTTGTCGTACTTCTTGTCTCGACCACGAGCCGGACGCTCTTGTGCTATCTCTGACCTAATCACCAAAGGTATCTCTCACGGTCTAGCCTTGCCATTTCGATCTATCACCATCTCTACGGCAGAAGCGGTCTACGGTTTCTTCGACGGATGAACCACTCGGAATCCGGCCTCTTCTTCCTCTTCAGTCAAGTACTTCTGGCTCTCCTTTGATACCTCACGAATCTTGTGTTGGGAAATGTGTCCTCAACAATAGTGCGATCATATGATTTAAATATCATTATTAAATCTCATTTCAAGAATACGGAAGGGATGATACTTTACATATATATATAGTCAACTGGTCCACACATATCGGTAATGATTGGTGGCTAGAGTTTGACATTCTTGTCGTGCTTGACGGTGGTGATCAGTTGATCCCTTATGGTCACACCTAAAGGACGATTCCCTTAATTGAAAAAGATTAATTAATTGTATGACGATACGAGTTAATTAATTCCTTAAAATTGACTAAAGTTAGTCGAACAAATTACTTGGAGAGATTTCGAGTTTTGAACTCGAGGCACGGAAATTATTATTTAATTATGTGATAATTAATTATTTGAGACGGGAATTAATAATTAACGGTTAATTATTAAAATTTGTACTAATTAACTAATGAGATTAGTATTGACACGTAAAATATATGTGCAGTTGTATACGTATATTTACAGAGTGTTGTTGATCAAATTAATCGGAAATTATTTGAACATAAGACGATGTTTAAAATAAAATTACACGTGTTTGTGCGACAAATATAAGAACCAAAATGGACCCGTAAATGGGTCATTTGTACCGTGTAAAACATGCCTTGTTTTGTGTGCACTAGACACAAAAGAGACAAGTTTAAAGCATGCCTTGATTTCTATTGGTTACTCTAACCAAGGCATTTTTTGTCTAACCCATGCACAAAAGCTATTGGGCATAAAAAAGACAAAAACAACACTCCCTATACCCACTCATATTTTCGGCCACTTCCCCATACAATGATGTGTTATTGTTGTTGTTCATCTTATGAGATGACAAGAAAAAGGGTGAAAAAAAATCAAGATTCTCTCTAAAAATTACACATGAAGTTTTGTGTTCTTTTGTTCATAAAAATTCTAATAAACTCCATATTATACTAGTGTAGTATTTATACACTTATTAGATTTATTTTAAGGTTACTTACATCAAGATCTAGTTAATCTTTATGTGGGTATTTTGGGTTAGTCTTGGGTGCAATCAAGAGGAGGTTTTCTACTTTGAAAACTTGGGTTATGGAGGATCATCCCAAAGTATTTGAGCTCAAGAACTAACAAGAAGGAGATCTTGTTGGTGCCCAATATGACCGAATTTTATATGGTAAGAATATGATTTCTTCTCTTATCTTATTGTTTGCATGCATAAGATCCGTAATTAATTTTATGACAAATTTTAGACATATATGAGTATGTTAATATGTATATGAATCTACATTTCCTTCAATCGGTATCATGAGCCACGGTTGTTTGCATGCAAATTGGTTAAAAGTTTTTCCGAGTTATAAGAATAACAAATAAAACTTGTAAAATTTGTGTTATTATGATATATCACGAAATTATTACATGCATGTTAATATTTCCGGTCCTAAAGTGTTTTAGGATATTTTGGTTAATTTTTCGGATTTTTATTGTTCATAATTTACAATAATGGCATTTAAATGTGATTTTATGAGTAAAAATGTCATTTTTGGTCGAAAATTAGCTATACTTCGAATTTTCACTTGATTTTTGGATATGTTGTTACATATATTATTTTGAGATAACCTGTAAATTTTCATAATTTTTGGACTTGTTATGCTCGAAAAATGAATTTTTCATTATTAAATTCGGATTTAAGTGAAAAATAGGTTAATATGAGTTAAATTTCGAATCAAGTCATAGAAAATTAATATGTTGTCACATGAAGTTTTACAAGATGTGTGTAAAATAATTGGCTATAAAGAAGTCTTTTTGCATGATTTATGGATTTTTGAAGAAAAATAGCATAAATAGTGACATTATTAGTGAAAATTAATAAAACATAATCTATAACTTAGGAAAAACGTGTAATGTTGCATTTTATTATATTTTTCAGATCTAAAATTGAAAAGTTAATGAAAATAATTTTTCCATGTTTTTATGATTATTTTATTAAATATCGATAAACCGCAACATTGTTTTTCCGGAAAATTTTCGAAATTTTTAACCTAAGATTTTGAACATTATGAGTGTCATGGATTTTTTCCATAATTTTCATGAATTTAAATTTCAAATTTTGAATTTATTTGAAATTTTGTGATTTATTTGAAGTTTAATAGCTTATTTTTGTATTTTTGGTCCATTTATGAACAATTTTGTAAATAAAAGTTAATTATGGTCAAATTATTAGTGAAGACTATATTTTGAGTCCTAAGAGGTTAGGGTAATTAACTTATGCATAAATATGAGTTTATGTATTTTTGTGATTATAAAATGTTGAAATCACGCAAATCCGTAAAAACCGAGTAATATACGATATTGGCTAATTAAAGGCGATTTAGCATAAAATTGAGCATGTTCATACATATTATAATGCTGCATTTTATTTATGATTGTCATAATTTTAATTTATGTAATTTTGAATTATGTAATTTTACTTAGTATGGCCTTAGGTTTTTAATTGGTATTTCCCGAAATGTATGGGAATATCGATTCGGTTGTAATTTTTATTGTGATCTCGTATCACCGTTTTGTAATTTAATAGATTTATTTTATTTTAGTTACAAATGTATAATAGGAATTATGTAATTTGTTATGTAATTTTATTCATTCCGGAGTTCCTAAAGACGGATTTCTTCAAGAATGGCGATACATAAAAACGGTGTTACCTCGAGATGCGTGCCACAACCGAAGTTCAAGGGACCAATGGAGTTGGTTTCCGAATTTGTAATAGATTAAGAGTTTTTCTACTTTAGGAAAGGCCATACTAGGATTTATTTATCTTTTTGCTTGCATTTTATTTTATGTCACATGCATCGCTAAATCGCCACAACTAAAACATGCATTGTCTTTTTAATCGAGTTTATCGACCGTGTCAATTACAATTATCGTAGTTCACCGCTTTAGTTCACTTAAAACGTGATAGATAATAAATTGACATGACCTCTCGCTAAAAACAATCAATTGAGACATAGCCTTACCAAATAGTAGAAACCATGAAAACCTATTTCGCGAGGGAGTGCACTCGGCCATCCCGGGGTACAAACCTTGTTACGTAGGGGAAGTGGGTGATAAATGTTAATCCACCGAATTCATATTGATAAGGGATGAATCGGCTATCCCGTGCCCAAGTTGATGTGGATTTGGATCATGGACACATTTAATCGAAATTTGGATTGAACTCAACAAAAGTTTTTCGATAAGGGATGAATCGGCTATCCCGTGCCCTTGTCGGATGTGTTTTGGGCTATAGATAATTATTAGAGTAATTTTATCGACCAAGAGTTCTAAAAGTAGAATCGATTAAAGAGTTAATCCACCGAGTTATATTGATAAGGGATGTATCGGCTATCCCGTGCCCAAGTTGATATGAATTTGGATCTTGGAATCATTTATCATAGTTGGGTAGAGGTCACTATGTAAATGTTTTACTTGTTATTTACAAGTATTAATAAAACGATGAATGTTAAGTTTTCCACTATTCTGTTGTTATTTTGTTCTATTTCTTTACCACAATTCATATACGATATCATTTCGTTTTTGATTCAAATCTCCATTAAAACATCGTATCTAAAGACAAAGTATGATTTTTCTTCTAACCTCGAATGAACCATTGCTAAGGATCTCTTGTTAAGAGTATAGATTAAAGTTATTCATTATCAAACAGGTTTTTGATTCTTGACTAACACTTCTACTTACAATGGATTGTTTTTCATATACTTAAGTGAATTAAGTACCTTGAAGCGATAAATTATTTTGGTAATTAGTTTTGTCAAGAATTCGTAATTGACCAAAATAACGCAACCACTTCAATGAAAGTTTTTAAGACTAAAACGAACAAATGAAGAGTAATCTTCATGAATTCAATTTTGCTTCTCAAAGCAAAGACTCATTGAAATGAGTGGGAGCATTCTCTTAAACCGTTAAGATGAGAACGAGGTTCAAGAAGTAAAGATAATAATGGAATTGATACAAGGTAATGTTAAAGGTAAAGTTGTTGAGAATAACGATACTAAACCTATCAATTCCGACCGATAAAGTTTCCATTGTCTTAAAATGTTGGACACGAGAAAGGAAACTACCCCAAATTATTGAAGAATCAACAAATTAGTTGTGGGACATCTAATAGGATCTTCTTCTTTAAATGTTTATATGATTGACATAAATTTTGCTAGTACCACTTCTTCAATATTAGAAACCAATGGAGGTTTTTCATCATTGTACTTGATACATAGGATGATTAGAATATGACGACTAGCAACAATAATTCCGAGAGATAGAGTAATTGTGTACTCAATCTAGTTTTTTGGATTTAAAGTTGTACTTAATTATGACTATTAAGTGCATAAACTCTAAATAAGAATATAAACTTGTTAAGAAACAAAAGAGGTTTTCACCTTTGTGACCCTTTACACCATGATTTGATGTATGGCTAGCCCATCATCAAGGTGATTATATTCTAAACCAAACTAGAATGATATATCATGAAGATGATGTAAGACTCAAATTGGTAACCCAAGATTAAACCTTAAATTTTGGAATGATGAGCGCAAGGAGTTATCGAGTACTCTTGAAACCATTAGATTGTTAATGGTATATGCGTATCTTGTATTCAAAGCAAGATGTCTCATGCCTTTTGGTAGAAAAGGAGATCGAGGTTGTAAATCATCTATCCAAAATAGGTTGATCATTATCTTTTACCAACGATTTAAGTTGACGCTAATATGTTCACTTAATAAGGTAAAAGGAGACATCTTTGAAGAACTTCAAAGAATTCAAGGAATCACGATTTAGTCGTGATGGGATTATCAAAGTGAAGACTTTGATATAAGCCAAAGGAAATGTGATATAGTATCACAAGTTAATCTCTCTTAGCACGCATTATGGAATAATGTGTGATTAGATAAGAAATCAAACGCTATTCGATATGGTTTGGATTTCAATCAAGTTACTTTGAGTTACTTGATCCTTTTGGGGATTTTTATCATTTTTGTCTAAATTATTTTTCCACTAAATCGAATCATATGAGATATGAAATGGTAAAAGTACCATGTTTGTAAGTTTTCACAAGAAACAAATGCTCATTTTTCCTTTTCCATAATCACGAGTACACCGGGTTTGTGGCTCGTGAAGCTGTCTTTCTTAAATACAAGTTTATTTCTAGAAGACAGAGTGGGAGAAAATTATACAAGAGCCACAAAGAATGTTATGTCGCAAGAAACTGGTCTTTCTTGGCTACATGAGACGTTTTGTGTAAGACGTTGTTTCTTTAAAACGTTTTGTGTAAGACGTTGTTTCTTTAAAACCTAGGAGGTTAAATTTGTCACTTGTTAAAGATGATGAATTCATGCTGCTTTTAAGAAAGTAAAGAGCTTATAACTTACAAAAGAAATTGTTTGATTCAAATTGATTACTTCTAGAAAGTAATGAACATATGACTTACATAAGAGTGTTTAAGTCACAACTCAATATAAGGCTTAGAGCCATGAAAATCCGAAATAAAAAGGCTTGATTAGTTGCAAAGGGTTTTGCACTAATAAAGAGAGATTTCAAGGTTGATTGGTTGCAAAGGGTTTTTACACCAATTGAAATACTTAAGTCTATTTGGATCTTCTTAGAGATTGTGTTTCATTATTATGAAATACATAGCGAGTGAATATAAAACCCACTTCTTCAATTAGAAGGAATGTATTCAATACATGTCTTGAGTTTTGAAGATTCTTGCAATCCTAAGATAATGTGAAACTTAAGAGAGGGTCTTAAGTAGGACATCGATGAGTTAGAATCAACATTTTGATCATGTGATAAAACATTTCTCGATAAGTCGAGAAGTTGTGTTTATACATGAAGTTTAGTGGGAGTTACGGATATTTTAATTAGTCCGATATGTGGATAACATATTGATCATTGAGAATGATTTAAGACTTTTGGAGTAATATAATACATCTTTAATATCTAGATTTATGTAGATAAATCCACGTGATATTAGCGTCATATAAGAAGTCTTACGTTGATAAGATTCATGACTAGTTCAATTAAATTGAACGTATTTGATTGGTTTCATTTACTTCCGCTGCCGGATCAATTAAATGAGTAATGATGTATAACACTTCATATACTTTGAGTATGATGAATTGTTTTTCAAAATCGAATTTAAGTAATCTTTACCTAGTATGTAAAGATTACCCTTAAGTGCTTGCAGAAGCATTAAGGAAGTAAAGCAAAGTGTTTATGATGCAATTTTGTGTAAGGGTGTTACACAAGTGACAATTGACAATTGAGATTGCGCATGGTTTCCGACAAAACCATAATCAAAACACATTAGGATGGTTAAGATACCATTGTGGCTATGATAATTAAGAAGTAGATTTTCTAGAATCGTTCTAGGCAATAAAGAACAATGAGAGATATTTATAACGGAAATTGAGTACACTTGCAATCATGAGATGTGCAAGAGGATGAGTCTCGCACACTGTGAAAACAGTGGGAGCTATTCTTAGGCTAAGAGGGCCTATGTCTTGATTGGATCTCGACACGTACTCAGAAAGTTTTGTAATGCAAATGTATACATTACAAAGGAAAACGAGTATGTAGTGAGGTTGAGTAAGGTACAAAAAGTTGATAAAACCTACTAACCAAAGCCTTCTCAAAGGCTAAACATGATGAGTCATGTCATTTCAATTGAATTGAAATGAACAACTACGTACAAGATCAAATTAGATTATAGAACATGAAATAGTAATCAGACATTGACTATTCATGTGTGATAATCGCATTTGTCGTTCGAGTTTTATTTTAAAACTCTTTTATTATACTTTGTTACATCCAAACGGGTTGTAGAGACAACGTTGAACCCCGTTAAAGTGAACACGGATTAGCATTGTATTCGCCCATAGTCACTTGTATGAGGTGACGTCTTGAAGTGACTAGAGTGTGATGCGATTGATGGCAAGTTCAAGTGCCATACAGTCATGTGAGATGACTAGTCGATCACATAGGCAGACTGTTAGGAACACTTTGTCGGGCAGTGACCGCTTATAGAGTTCTGGCAAATTTATAAAGCCTGGTCGTGGCGAGAGCTACTATAGTATTCTAATGAGTCGATTCTTTTGACTAAAGACTATTCGCCTAAGATGGCACGATTTCAGAATAACTTTGATTTGTGTTACTACGACCTTCGTAAATGGGGTCAAATGGGCATATTTTGGGTTATGATGGCTGTGGCTAGTCGAAGGGAATAAGTGCGATAGGAATTGTCCACCCCCTTGTCAGGGTTAAAACAATATCTCAGGGCCACTCGAGGAGTAATGAACTGGAAATGCGTGGCCACGCTCGGAAGGTATCCATGGTGGATAAATTCCGGTCAATCAGTTATTCTCCAGATCGAGGAAACCACTCTCGATGTGATCACTTGCAAGTACGACCCGAAAGACACCTTGCATTGAGTGGGAGATAGTAATAGGACAAGAGAATTGGTGACGCACACTTGTCGAGGACAAGTGGGAGATTGTTGGGAAATGTGTCCTCAACAATAGTGCGATCATATGATTTAAATATCATTATTAAATCTCATTTCAAGAATACGGAAGGGATGATACTTTACATATATATATAGTCAACTGGTCCACACATATCGGTAATGATTGGCTGGCTAGAGTTTGACATTGTCGTGCGACGGTGGTGATCAATTGATCCCTTAAGGTCACACCTAAAGGACGATTCCCTTAATTGAAAAAGATTAATTATTTGTATGACGATACGAGTTAATTAATTCCTTAAAATTGACTAAAGTTAGTCGAACAAATTACTTGGAGAGATTTCGAGTTTTGAACTCGAGGCACGGAAATTATTATTTAATTATGTGATAATTAATTATTTGAGACGGGAATTAATAATTAACGGTTAATTATTAAAATTTGTACTAATTAACTAATGAGATTAGTATTGGCACGTAAAATATATGTGCAGTTGTATACGTATATTTACAGAGTGTTGTTGATCAAATTAATCGGAAATTATTTGAACATAAGACGATGTTTAAAATAAAATTACACGTGTTTGTGCGACAAATATAAGAACCAAAATGGACCCGTAAATGGGTCATTTGTACCGTGTAAAACATGCCTTGTTTTGTGTGCACTAGACACAAAAGAGACAAGTTTAAAGCATGCCTTGATTTCTATTGGTTACTCTAACCAAGGCATTTTTGTCTAACCCATGCACAAAAGCTATTGGGCATAAAAAAGACAAAAACAACACTCCCTATACCCACTCATATTTTCGGCCACTTCCCCATACAATGATGTGTTATTGTTGTTGTTCATCTTATGAGATGACAAGAAAAAGGGTGAAAAAAAATCAAGATTCTCTCTAAAAATTACACATGAAGTTTTGTGTTCTTTTGTTCATAAAAATTCTAATAAACTCCATATTATACTAGTGTAGTATTTATACACTTATTAGATTTATTTTAAGGTTACTTACATCAAGATCTAGTTAATCTTTATGTGGGTATTTTGGGTTAGTCTTGGGTGCAATCAAGAGGAGGTTTTCTACTTTGAAAACTTGGGTTATGGAGGATCATCCCAAAGTATTTGAGCTCAAGAACTAACAAGAAGGAGATCTTGTTGGTGCCCAATATGACCGAATTTTATATGGTAAGAATATGATTTCTTCTCTTATCTTATTGTTTGCATGCATAAGATCCGTAATTAATTTTATGACAAATTTTAGACATATATGAGTATGTTAATATGTATATGAATCTACATTTCCTTCATCTTGTAGTCAACAGGCTCGTGTTTCCTCAATTTCTCACGCTCTTCAGGAGTACCAACCTTCCTCCATTGCAAGTATGAGTCAAATACCCATAAGGAGCCAACAGGAACTGGTATGAACCACATGTTCCTTTGAGCCCACCTGATTGCCCATTCCCGACAAATTTCTGTAGTATGTACCAATGCAGTTTGAGGGACGGTATCAAGCTTCAGAATCTTCTGTCTAAGGCCCACTTGTCTCATCAACCTCTCCGGATAAATACAAATCATGAATTCCAGGCCAGGGATACGAACTGACCGTGTCAGGTCCACAGATGAGACTCCAGTAACTGACCTGAGATGACACCACGGCACAATCCACCGGATCAGGGGACCTCCTTCGCTCTTCAACTTATTTTCCCAGTAATTGCAAACCATGTAGAGCCTGGTTCTCATTGCAATCGATCGAGCATGATATCATGGCGCATTAACTGGGGGATCGATCAATCGCAGCCGCTCCATCAGCCAAACCTCTAAAAGAAAGACGGGAATTAATACCTGTTTGGGCTAAAAATAGCACAACAAAGAAGGCCCACTTAATAAAATAAAGGCTTTGGAAGAAGTGATAAGGAGGAAGGAAGCCCGCGGTTGGAGAAAGGGGAAACGGGCTCAAGAGAGATCAGGAGCCCATCGTAGAAGGCGTCCGGATTAAGGAAAGAGGTATCAGGGAGAAGTTAGGGAGAAGTTAGGGAGATCGGGGAGAATTGGGAAGGGAGTCCGGGTTAGGAAAGAGTCCTTATGGAAATTATATTCCCTTTCCATATTCGAGGTAGGACATATCTAGGGTTCTTACCCTATAAATAGCCAAAGGATCAAATCAAGAAGGGATTCATAAAACACACCCGTATTCACACATCAACATTCAAGATCACATCTCGACATATAATATACGTTCATCTAAGATCTCGCAGGCCTGATACCTAGGGCCAGCAGGATTAGCTTCATGCCACAATTGCAATCATCCTCTTATTCATATAAGTGCAATACTTGGCAGGCTACCGTCCCTCCCGCGGTTGTTCCCACATTGGGTTTTCCGCGTCACCAAATCCTATGTGTCAACTTATATTACGCGCTTTATTTTTCTATTTATTATTGACATACGAGTAAATATACAACCAACCAACGAATAAGACTACATTGACCCTAATTAATCGACTTGGGTAAAAATACCTAAACAGTTTGGCGCCCACCGTGGGGCATTGTGGTCGTCAATCGTTGATATTCTAGATATACAATGGAAAAGCAAGCATCTGAAGCCGTGTCTGGGAGCAGGCAACCATCGCCACCACCACCGTCTACCCAAAATCCAACATCAACATTGGCCACGCAGGCTCCCGGACACACCTCAAGAATCATACCGACAACAAAAACCTCTCTACCTCCCAGGACTCCTGCTGTCATGGCCCAGGCCAGATCAGATAAGGGAACAGCAAGTTCAGGCCTCACTCCGCCACCTAGTCCCACACAAATCTTACTCACTGGCGTAGAAAATCTTCAAAAAGCTATGGAAAACATGAGAGAAGACCAGAGGAGAGCAGATGCTGAAGCAAGAAAGAGAGACAGAGAGCTCTGGGCACAGATTGATATCCTAAAACAGCAGTCTGTCACCCCAGTAAGCGGGACAGGTGAAGGAAGATCTCCATTGGTAGATCTGACACAGGGAGCATCAAGAAAGCAGCGACCATACCAGTGAAATAATAACAAGATTAGATTTGGCTACAGTACCGTCAGATGGGAGAATAACCCCACGAGGGTTGGGATACCTCACACCAGATAGCTGGCAGCCGGCCAACTGCATAAGGACACAAACAGGTGGCCTCCCCGTCAGCAGCCCTGCAACAATCGATCAGGCACCTGCAGCAGGATCCGAGTCGAACCAACAAATGAACTGGCAGCAGGGGACAATCGTTACTGCAACCCCCCTGGCTGCCAGAGCCTATCAGAACCTTCAAGAGCCCGGATCAGGAGGAAATATGCAGACAGCTGACAGGCGGACCCCAGATTCAGCCAGTATAACTAATCAGCAGTACTTGGAGCTAAAGGAGATGTTGAGTAGGGTCCCAGGGCTACCACCCCCACTCGAGAAAGCAGCTCTAGACAGTTACGCCGACTCACCATTCGCGGACACCATATCCATCACAGCCATGCCAAAGGGATTCACAAATCCAAATATGCCTCTCTTCGACGGCACAACAGATCCCTTTGATCATATCAGCCAGTATAAACAGACAATGATGACGGTAACAGCTATAGGGCAAGTAAAGGAGGCTTGCATGTGCAAAGGGTTCGGGTCCACCCTAACAGGACCGGCACTTCGATGGTTTGTGAGCCTGCCCAACAGGTCAATATCTACATTTGCTAAATTGGTGAACGCATTCACTCAGCAGTTCGCAAGCAGCAGAAAACCACAGAAGCACGCAGGAGATCTGTACAGAATCGTCCAGGGGGCAGGAGAGAGCATTGGAGAATACAATACTAGGTTCAACAATGAGAAGGTAGCAGTACGAGAGTGCGATGTCTCAACAGCAGTAGAAGCCTTCAGAAGAGGCCTCCACCACGACTCCGACCTATACAAGCAGCTAACTATGCACCCATGCCATAGTTTCGAGGTGGTGCAGGAGAAGGCGACTGCCGCAATCAGATTGGAGGAAGATGTCCTAGCCAGAGCCAGCTTGTTAAGCACGCCCAGTATTTCTAGTACCTCAGCCGTGGAGAAATCAGGAAGAAAGCAAACCACCAGCAAGAAGGATGAGAGATACAGACCATATGGGAGGGGAGTCAACAGAATCGAGGAAAATCAACTACTCCCCACTCTGGTGGAATATGGATTCACTACAGGTATCGGATGAATCTTGAAGGCACTCAGGGAGATGGGAGATGGAGTCAGGTGGCCCAACCCACCAGTAGGAGAGAAAGCATGGAGAAAAGATAGCAAGAAGAAGTGCGAGTTCCACCGGGATATTGGGCACAACACTGAGGATTGCTATACATTACGAAGAGAGATCAAGCGCCTATACGAACAAGGAAAGCTGAGCCACCTATTACCACGTGGGGGCAAGCAGCAAGATAAGGTAGGCTCCGCCAAGCCTGCAGACCCACCCACATGCACCAAAATCATAAACGTGATAACAAAGCGGCTCGGACCTAAAGCGGCCGACATATTGGCACTAAGAGACGTGCTACAGAGATCAAAGGAGATAGGCCAGCCAATTCATGCAGAATTTCTCACAGTGATCTACCAGCGGTCAGCTTTGATGAAGGAGATACATACGATGAGCGAGAACATCATGACGCACTTATTATCACCTTATCAATGGCCAATTGCACAGTTAGAAAGGTCTTAGTAGATACAGGAAGCTCGGTCAACTTAATCATACTGAAAACTATAGAAAACATGGGATTCAGCGAGAAGGATTTGCAGAAGAAGACTATTCCTCTGGTAGGCTTCAGTGGAGAAACAGCTAGCTCACTAGGCGAGATAGTCATCCCAACCTATGTGGGAGGAGTCAACAAGCAAGTCAGGTACCTGGTTATAGATGGCCCCTCTACTTACAACGTCATCTTAGGAAGACCATGGTTGCACCAGATGAAGGCAGTCCCCTCAACATACCACCAGTGCATAAAATTCCCCACACCATGGGGAGCAAAAACGATAAGAGGAGATCAGGAGGAAGCTAGAGGCTGCTATAAGAAGGCACTCAAGTGCACTACCAGCCCCCCCGCATAGCAATTACAGAAGCAGCCTATCCAGGATGAATACATCGAACCTCCAGCAGAAGAGCTGGATCAAATCAACCTGGATAAGCTGCACCCAGAATGAACCGTGCTCATTGGAGCAGGATGCACAGGAAGCTTAAGACAGCAACTAGTCAAGTTCTTACAGGATAACATGGATTGTTTTGCATGGTCACACGATGACATGATAGGAATAGATCCGGCCATCATAACACATAAGCTTAGTGTGCACCCAAAGTGTAAGCCCGTCCAACAGAGAAGAAGAAAGTTTGCAGCAGAGAGAAATAAGGTAATCAACCAGGAAGTAGATAGCACTGGGCAGCGTGAAGAAAATAAGAGAAGTAAAATATCCGAATGGCTGTCTAACGTAGTGGTGGTGCCTAAGAAGAATGGGAAGTGGAGAGTATGTGTGGACTTCACGGATCTCAACAAAGCATGCCCTAAAGATCCATTCCCATTGCCTCATATTGATGCAATGGTGGACGCAACAGTGGACATGAGATGTTAACATTCCGGACGCATGGAGTGGATACAATCGGATCAAGATGGATCTGCAGATCAAGAGAAGACAAAGCATTTATATGCGAAAGAGGAATATATTTCTACAACGTCATGCCATTCGCCTAAAGAACGCAGCTCCATATATCAAAGGTCAAGTTAACAAGAATGTTCAAAGAACAGAGATAGGAAGAACAATGGAGGTGTATATTGATGACATGGTGGTGAAATCAGAAAAGGCCAAAGATCATATGCGGCATCTGGCAGAAACATTCAACACCCTCAGAGATTACAAAATGAAGCTAAATCCATCTAAGTGCACCTTTGGAGTATCTTCTGGCAAATTCTTGGGCTATATTGTAACCCAAAGAGGAATAGAGGCCAGCATCGAGCAGATCAAAGCCATCTTACAGCTGGAATCACCTGAGAAGCCTAAGGATGTTCAAAGACTAGCTAGGAAGGTAGCAGCCCTGAACAGGTTCATTTTAAGATCTTCAGATAAATGCAGGCTGTTTTACGACATACTAAGAAAAAGCCAGAAGTTTGAATGGACCTCTGAGCACGAGCAAGCCTTCAGAGAGCTGAAGCACTACCTTAGCAGCCCGCCGCTGCTGTCGAAGACAAAGCCAGGAGAACCATTATTCCTATACATAGCCGTCACAGAAGTGGCAGTGAGTGCTGTCCTAGTCAGAGAGCAACAAAAGGAGTAGAAGCCAGTATACTATGTGAGCAAGTCTTTGCTGGCAGCAGAGACCAGGTACACATCTCTTGAAAAGTTAGTACTAGCATTGGTAGTAGCATCTCGCAAACTGCGCCCCTATTTTGAGTCCCACATCATACATGTCGTGGCCAACTACCCGCTAAAAGCTATCATGAGGAAGCCTGAACTGTCAGGCAGAATGTCAAAATGGTCTGTACACCTCAGTGGGTACGATATCCAATATGACCCCAGAACAGCAATCAAATCACAAGCACTGGCCGACTTCGTATCAGACTTCAACCCAGCCATCCAGAATCTGGCAGATACGGAGATCCTCACCTTAGAAGCAAGCAAGGAGACAGAAGTCTAGCAGATGTATATTGACGGAGCCTCCAACCAAAGGGGGCAGGCGTAGGATTAATCCTGTGGTCACCACAGGGAGACCTGATAGCGCAAGCAGTAAGATGTGAATTCAAAGCAACCAACAATGAAACAGAGTATGAGGCCTTGATATTAGGAATGAAGCTAGCTTTGGAGTTAGGGGTCAGGCACCTGCTCATATCCAGTGACTCTCTATTAATAGTCAACCACGTGAATGATGAGTTTATAGCCAGAGATTCAAAGATGATTGCATACCTAAAAGTAGCAAAGGAGTTAAAACAGAAATTCGAAACTTGCAAGCTTAAACAGATCCCCAGAGATCAGAACGTGGAAGCAGACGCCCTAGCAACCCCGGGGGCAACATTTAAACCAACAGAGCTATCCTGCATTCCAATAGCACATATGTTGGAGCCCTCTAGCCAGAAGGCAGACGAAATAGACAGAGGTGAACTGGAGGATCCACGGAGCGAGAAAGAAATCCAGGCAGTTACAGAGGAAGGTGAGAACTCCCAGCCAAATAGGCAGACGCCTGACCAAATAGCCGATCAAGCGACTGGCGCACACCTTACCTAGATCGGGTGCGCCATAACAGCTACCGAGATGACAAGAAGGAAGTGAGAGCTTTTGAGTGAAGGCCTCGATTTATACTTATTGATGATATATTGTTCGAGAAAATCGCTAGCAGCCCCTACCTACGGTGCCTGGACAAGGAAGAAGCACTGATCGTGTTGCATTCTCTCCACGATGGCGAATATGGAAACCATGCGGGGGGGAGTCCGCGCAAATAAAGCCCTCAGACAGGGATACTATTGGCCTACAATGAAGGCAGATGCAACAGAATACGCACGAAAATGTGACGCCTGCCAACGCTCAACACCAATGATCCATCAGCCAGCAGAGCCCCTGCACCCTATTATTTCTCCCTGGCCATTCATGGCGTGGGGCATGGATATAGTAGGACCTCTACCACGGGCCACAGGAAATAGAACATGGATGCTAGCAATGACAGATTACTTCTCCAAGTGGATAGAGGCAGAAGCATTCACAGAGGTAAAGGATAAACATGTCATTTCGTTCATAAAACGAAACATCATTTGCAGATTTGGTATCCCATCAGAAATCATATGTGACAATGGCTCACAATTCATCTCAAACGATACCGAGGGATACTGTGCCAGGTGGAACATCACCTTAAAAAAGTCGCACCTAGGACTCCAAAGTCCAACGGGCAAGTGAATCCAAAGAACAAAATCATCATGGACAATCCGAGAAGGAGGTTACGGGAGTTAGAAGGAAAGTGGGCGGATGAATTGCCACTAGTGTTATGGTGGATTTAACGACACCAAAGATAGCAACAGTCAAACACCCTTCACTGGTGTTTTTGCGAGAAGCGATCATTCCGTCGAAGTTCTAGTTCCCACTCACAGGTATGAAAATATGACAGGGGAACTGAACAATGCAGAGATGACCAGAAGCCTGGACACAATTGACGAGCTACGAGCAAGCGCAAAAATCCGTCTGGCTGCCTACAAACAGTCTGTGGCCAGGAGTTATAATAAGAATGTGAAAGTCAGGCTCCTAGAGGTAGGGGACCTGGTTCTCCGAGAGGTGTTTCAGAACACCAAGAATCGAAAAGCAGGCAAATTCGCCTACAAATGGGAAGGACCATACCAGGTAGAAGGAGTTGTTGGCCATGGTGCATACAGACTGATGATTATGGACGGTCAAATCATACAACGCCCATGGAACATACTTCACCTGAAGAGATATTACTTTTAATAGTAAGTAGACTCTAGCTTTCAGAATGATGTACTATGAAAAGCCAAACCACCTTTTAAAAATTAAAATAAAAATCCGATAGTAGGCATACTGCCAATTTCACTTTTATTTCTGGTGTCTCTAGTTATTTTTAAGACTTTAAACTACTATTAGATGGTGTGGTCTGGCAGTCCTGGGACCACAATTGCTCTGGTACCCAACGAGATGGCGACAGGTACTTCACATCATTTTAATAGATTTTCTTATTTTCAGGCTTCTCTAAGTACACCACATTGAATTCTGGTATCTATGGTACTTTGAAAGGATGTCTAGCAGGACTGTCAACTGCCAACGCGGGGTGACAAGGCACATGGCACTCCAACATGCCTAACCTAGTTTCTCCACAAGGAGCACCCTCACCAGGCGGACTGTGGAATATACGAAAGGGATCCTGGTTGACAGATGAATACCCTTATCCAGCTACCCCTGATACTAACCCCTGGACGTAGCTCGCACTAATCGCAATTAATCAGAGCCCCAGCATGCATGCACACGAACATGGAACGTAGGGATATCTGCGCTACCAGAATCCTGCAGCGTCCCATCGGTCCTAGAATGACGATAAACTTGCCTCAATGACGCCCCTGTTGGCTTTAAACGAGATGAACACACCTTGCGTCATGAACAAGGTTAAGTAGTCCAAAACTGCGGCATACGCCCAAATCAGCCATCCGGCTGACACGGCATCTAGCTTAGTCTGGATCAGCCTTTTCAGGCTGATCAGGCTGGTCTAAATCAGCCTCCTAGGTTGACACGGCCACTCCTCCTTACATTACGGCATATGCCTAAATCAGCCATCAGGCTGACACGGCAGCTAGCTTTCTCAGGATGACAGGACTCACCTAAATCAGTCAAACAGGCTGACACGGCAAATTTCCTAAAAATAGGGAAAATAAATAACAGGCACACGATATGTAAGCTAAAGCCTTGCCAAGCTATGACAAGGGGCATTTCAAAATATGGCCAAAGTACGGCCCAAAGTTTAACCGCCACCTTGGCGGAGTAACCACATAAAGAGTTTTAAAACTTACAAAGTCTGCCACCTCTGGGCCAGACTGCCAAAAAGTTCATCAAAACATAAAAATATTTAATTATCGGTCACATTAATGACGTCCACCTGCATCTCTCCTGCCTCCGACCCCCGTTTCGTGTACCGCACTGCCTTGCACATCCTCACCGCCATACCTTCCGGGCTCCGTCGTGACATCCTGGGATATCCCAGCTCCATCCCCAGCAGCTTAATCAGCCAGTGCAGGAGAATTCACCTCCCAACTTCAGGCATCAGTACACTCAGATCAGGTTGGGTGGGGTAGAGCATCTCCAGCTGCTTCTCCTCTTCCTCTATAGCCTTTGGTAGGAGCCTCCGTGAGGGCAAAGACGCATCCCGCCGATCTTTCCCCGGGTAGCATAGGCAACAACATTGGTGGTCGGGAGATCACTCATGGATCTTCTCATCGAGCGCTTGAGGGAGTCGAGAAAGTGTTGCACACCGCCCGAGTGCGCGTCCGATCGACCCCCTCCTTGACTTCTTCTTGGTGACAAAGAAGCTCGTCTTCACTCCACCACACGCTCCTTCAGATCGCCCCATTTCGCTACGCGGATCGATCAAAGAATAGTCCCTTTCGGCTCCCGGTTCTTGGCGCGGTAGCACGGCTGGTGGTCTCGCACTATGTTGATCATCTTCCTATTGTAGAGTGCAGATCAAGAGTCAAGGCGGGAAAATTCGAGAAGTCGGCAAGGAAGTCGAGAGATAAAATCTAAACAAGAAAAGACAAACGGGTAGAGGACGAAGGATATTTACCATGAAGGCATTGTGCACGTCATTCTCGGCCATCTCATCCGGGGGAGAACTCGAGAACGTCTCCTCAACGGGGAGGGAAGAGCGGTGGTCAATCTCGCCAATACGACACCTTGTCCACATTCCCAAAGCCCTCTGGGAAATGAGCAATGATGCCCCCACTAGACGAAGCACGTGGACTGGCAGGAGGAGTAGGCGGATGGCGAGATAACGGGTCGACCTCCAAGGGTTCACGTAAAGCAGAACTGGAAACTGTGGGAGGAGTCTGGAAGGAGGCAGTAGGAGCACTCCTCTTGGAGGCAGAGGCCACATCAGGGCTAGCAGAAGGTCTCTTTCTTTTGGCACTTTGGAGGATGATTTCAAACTGATCAACTTTTGAACATGCAAGCATATATAGCCTCGGGCATTTGAGAATGCTTAAAACATCAGGAGAATGACATGCAAATGAAAGTGGTTGTAGAAGCCTTACCAGAAGACATACTGTGAGCTGACTAAGGAGGATTGGAGGAGGAAGCAGGTGAAAAACCAGGAAGCAGATCTGGAAACTTTCTCTCAGATTCAGAGATGCTGAACAATTTGCTGCAGGTAGGGATCTCGGTGCCAATACGGGTAAGGTCACAGGGGCCTGCACGAAGACGATGAAGTAAGCTAGTAAGCAGCAAGATAAAATAAATCAGGTGACAGGAAGGCTACTTACTCGAAGTCAGAACCCATTTCTCGAAAATATAATCAGCAGGAGGCTGGATGGAGTCTTTCCTCACGTAGAAGAAGTCCTCAAACCATTTCTCATCACGGGATTTTGACGCGTGTTTGAAGGGAGCCTCTCCATGGCCCCGGAATGAGAACTGACCCCTGCCCAGGGATCTGATGTTTTACATATGGGCTAGATCACCCAGAGTGACATGTTTACCAGTGTTCTGACCGGCGGCCAGAGAATAGAGAAGAACTCTCCAAATGGCAGCAGAAATTTGCGCCATGGCAAAGTTGTTGGTGAAAATGAAGTCTTGAACGAGTTTAGGGAAAGGAAAACGGAGGCCATATCTAAATGGGTACAGGTAAAAACTAACCCACCCTGGACGGAGGGCGTCAGCTTTTTGCCCTGGTTCAGGGATGGCGATACCCACCCCGTCACCAAGACCAAGCAGATTCCTGATCGTGGGAATGTCGGCCGGAGTTAAAGCAGAATCGCAGTCGTGAGGATGCTTAAAAAGTCCCCGAGAAGGAAAGATTGGGTCAAGATTACGGTCGGAGGGTATGGAGGTTGATGAAGATTGTCGAGTTTTACCCATGGTGGAGAGAGAAAATGAAAATTAAAGAAGAAAGGAGGGAGAATTACCTGATGAAGGAGACGGAGGAAGAGGAACAGTGAAGCCGGCGAAGAACAAAGGAAAGGGAAGGTTGAGGGTTTAAGAGAGAGGAGTATTTTTTGAAATGATTTGGGATTAATGAAAGTGGAGGATGGACGTTGGAGTTATAAAGAGGAGAGAGGGAGTTGGGTGCGAGAAAAGAGGAATAGGGCGGCTGAAATGATGGATTGCATGGGAAGGAGTATAAAAGACGACTTAGGGTTTTTAGCATTGGTTACGTAAATTCCTTGCTCGATACTTGAAAGCGTACTTCACAAGAAATTTGGGGCAAACTGTTTGGGCTAAAAATAGCACAACAAAGAAGGCCCACTTAATAAAATAAAAGGCTATGGAAGATGTGATAAGGAGGAAGGAAGCCCGCGGTTGGAGCCAAAATTTGATACTGTCGTTTAGTATCAAAGTTAAATTTATAATTCCAACTACAACTATAGATAGCGGTAGCAGGGTCGAACCACAGAGAGGCGTGTGCAATTATTAGTCGTCTGAATTTAGTCTTAAAGTAACAAATGTGGGGGTTTGATTTGATTTGGTCTATAGCTAAAGACAAATAAAAGACAGTAAACTAGATAAACGGATAAAATCAAGAATTAAAAGGGTGCTAAGATGGTCGGTTCACTATAGTTTCGGCGGCAGCAAACTAGGTAGGTCTAAAACATTCACGTGAGACGGGAAAATAAGAGGTCCTTTCGGTCCACTCTCACAGGTAGCATCTTTCGATCTCGCTACAGGTCCCTAATATCACTAATACTGACTTTCGTCTTGAAAAGTGACTAAATGGTCTATATTAATCTATCTTTCGATTTAATTAATCTAGTCGTCTTAATTAAGTAGGCTATCTCCCTTCCCTATCTTTCGATCTTTATTGGGTCGGTCAAATCCTAAACGTTCAACTAGTCGCGTGCACTCGATTCGTCGAATTAAGCAAGATAAACAATTAAAACGAAAATAAATCTCACGATGCCAGTCGATCGACCAGGGAGCCCAGTCGATCGACCATGGCGCGATTAGGGCTTCCTAATTCTAGTGCCGCCTAACCTACAGTTCCCCTATATCCTAGCACAAGGGGTTTAGTTACTCACACTGGAAATAAAAACAACAATAAGATTGACTAATAAAACTACAGAATTCATGATTAAAACGACTAAATAAACGATTAACATAAGACGATAAATTGGCTTTCGGGAGACTATTATAGCAATTCCTATACTACGAATAAAATAAGCAATGAAACTGAACAGAAGAATACCGAAAAGGAATTGCAGAGGATGATCCAAAACCGAAAGTGAAGAGAACTTTATTAATGGAAGAATAATAATCTTAAGTACCCTAATTATGAAAATAGAACTAAAACTAAATTAAAGCTTGATGATTATTCTCAAAACTAAAGCTGCGTTATATAGGAAAACAACGCAACTCTTATTCCTAAACCTAAGAATACATTGGGCTTCGGAAATCTCGTTCTATTAATTCACGTCAGAATTAGCGGTGTGGTTGATCGACCAAGGTGACCGGTCGATCGACTGGGCTGCAGTGTACAGTAGCTCCTGTGACTCGTGCTCTGGTCGATCGACCATAGAGGTCAGTCGATCGACTACTTTAGCTGATAGTCCGCTTCTAATTCTTCATAAAGTTGTCTTTTAGGCTTCGAAACGCGCACCAAGTTCATTTCTCGAGTCTCTACTTCATGTCAAATGCAATGCAAGGTACTCGGGGACGGATTTAGCTCAATATCTACTCATTTCCGCATAAATCTGCAATATTACATAAAAATACGAAAGTAGACGAAATGGGGCAAATAGTAGCATAAACTACACAAATGAGCTCTGAAATGCGTGTAAAATGGGGTGTAAAACATCATATTTAGGACACGCATCAAACTTCCCCAAACCAAACCCTTGCTTGTCCCCAAGCAAGAACTAGACTCGATCCTAAAAACCTAATGGAACAAGTTCAATCTCAGAGCGAATTGCAAACTGTAAAGCCTAAACCAGTTTAATGCAACAACCAACAATCAATTAGCAATGTGAATCATGCAAACGAATTATAAAGTCGTTAAAAACTGCTGAACCGTCAACTATAGAGACTTATCAAATTGGACTCTCACGGGTCGCTTATATCACTCAATAAAAACAGGTGAATATATGTAAAGATAGAAAGAACTCATTTTGTAGCGACTCTCACCTAACTACGACCTATAAGAACATGCCTGCAGTCTAATATGAAGATAATCTCTACAACCGTACATATGCATTCCAACCAAACAAATGACCATGACACATGCCGAGGTATATATGGATATGTAAGGTGATGGGTAAGAAGAAGGCAAAACATTTATGGGAATGTGGAGGTACAGGTGATCAAGCTAGTACCTAAACAAAGCCATACTGTCACACCCTCCTTTATTGCAGAAAAATTAAACACGTAATATCTAAATAAAAACTGCATGGATATGTTCGTAATAGGTTCATTTGGGTAAAAACCTGTAATTTTTAAAACCGAAAACGAAACCTGAACCTGTTATAAAAATATCCAAATGGGAAGGTGTCAAACATGCAAGGTCCAAAATAAATCTCATTAATGATACATCGCTAGAGTCGCGAAACAAGGTTATACAACCCAGATATGAGAAAGGGAGACATATGTCCCTAAAAGGGTATATGACATAAAAAGTATTTAAGGGTCACAATATAATAAAGCCAATCTAGGTCCCAAGGTTACTTTGCTCGCTAGCTCGTCCGTGTACCACATATAAGCATCACCTACCTGTCAATCGTATTTTATACAAACACGAAAGCCACAGTCAGTGGGGAGTAACTCCGAGTTCTCCCAGCCACGAAATGTCATAATTAATATAACATGTAAACATAAGAATATGAATACGAATCACACATAGCCTTAGCATATAGATGCTAGACAATCGTGCTTATCATGTGAACAACAATATAACAACACATAGTCCTAGCATGTGAATACTAGACCGACTCATACTACACTATCATGTGAATCACATAACATCCAGGAATCCAAACTCTATCAACCATAGCCGGCTTGCATCTCACCTTCTATGATTCATAGAATCATCAAACAAGAAAGGGCAATATATCTAGAGACAGGCATAAGTTCCTAGTACAGTCAATAGTCACTTTGTAACTCGAGTCTATACCACGAGGTAGGGAAGCTAGTATTTTGGCTCAGAGGTTACATTTAAAACATGGCCAAGTTATGACTCAACCCTAATCCTAGACTGCGCAGACCTAGAGAAATGCGGATAAAACCACCGCACCCAAGACTCATGATAAAACCACATGAGTACCCTAAGGAGTCCACCAAAGGGTTGGCTAGTACTTAAGCTGACCATCTACTCACAAAATAGGCAGAAAGGTCATGCCCCAGCTTGGATATAAACCCACCAAGCCAGGAACACAAAGGCTATTAAGCCGTGAACATACACTCGTCAAAGACTATAATGACCTATCTATGACAATAACTGAAAATACTCACTTAAAACCTCGTCCCAAGTGAATACTTTAGCCAACTTAACAATAAAAAGGGCAAAAAGTCCAAACTTGTAAATATAAATGATCACAAGCTAGCATATGGGAGACTACACAAGAATATAATCCAATGACATTCCAACAAAATCTCCAATATCAATAATAATCCAAATTCCAGCTAACCGTTAATCTCATAATTCATGAGAACAAGCTAAAATGGCAACAAGACAAGAAGACTCAAGTATAAGGCAACCAATTCATCCAACAACCAACATGTGAAATGATAGTCACAAATATTAAGGCATCAACGTAAAACATCCAATAACAACCAATCTCACCTCAAAGACAAACCCTCGACCCGAGTCCCGCGACGAGTCATCGGTCAAATCGAGGCTGACCGGTTTAAACCTAGTTTGACCAAACTCGTTCGGTCAATCTGGCCCAGTTCAGAGTCTTGGCCTACTTTGGCCCAAATTACAAAATGTATCACAATGTCATTCTCATGCTATTTCCAATTTCTATCATGTGAAAAACGAAAGTAAGACATTATCAATCACCTAAACACTTAACAAACACCAAACACAACATCAATGTGACATTAAATCGTCGAGTAACTCGGAATAGTTACCTTAAGCTAGCAAAGAGACAAGTAATAACTTGAGAAAGCTTCTAAAACCCAAAATTACTCTTCATCTTCAACCACATATGAGTCACCTAAAATAATTATGTGAAAGGACGATATTAACGAATTATCGTTATATAAAATATGAGACGAAAATTAATTTAATTATATTTTAAATAAACCGAGTTAGCGCCAAAACAATTTATAAACACAACTAGCCCAAAGTTACCAAATATAGCTAGCCCTTTTATCAAAATTAAATGAGTCCAATAAACTAAATATGTGAAGGAGCAATATTAATGATTTACGTTATATGAAATACGAGGCGGGATTTAAGTCATTCAAAAGAATCACATTTGTGCCAAAATAAACCCGACCCACGACTCAAAGTGGCCATTTGGATAGCCCCTACACGAACTCAGACAACCAGCCACCACCACAGTGCGGGACAGCCAGTTTTGGGTTCTCAAAAACCCGATCCAAGCATTCATTTTAGCCATCTAAAGCAGCCTATTCGAGTACCATCTAGCAGACCCAAAACAATCCCTACATGTCAGTATACACCGTCTCAACTATAAAAGACAACAATTAGCACCCAAAACAATCCTTACATGTCAGCATACCCCGACTTAAATATACCACTTACTAGCTAGCATCCCAAATGATCCCTACAGTTCAGTATACACCGTCTCAATCATCTCCACATATCAGTATACACCGTCTCAACTATACAACTGACTAATTAACATCCATAAGGATCCCTATATATAATTATACACCGTCTCAATTATAAAACAGACTAACCAGCATTCGAAATAAACATATTTTACAAGTAATATCGAGTAACCCGTCATCGTTACCTTTTTTCGATCGAATTAGTCCTTCATGACTAACAAATCTTATACAAGACCGTCTATCTTAACATCTACAACCGTCTTATAATAAATAAAGCTGAAAGTATAAATTGCGTTTGTAAAAATACATGACGAAAATGAATTTTACTTACAACGGATTGACAGAACGATGAAAGCAAAGACTATGGAACGAAAATCATTGATAACGGATGACAAACGGAGTGAGTGAGAATCAATTTAAAATTAAAAAAAAATGAAACAGAACGAAAAAGAAGAAAAAGGAAGGGAGAAGAAGGAATGATACGTGAGAAATGAGGGAGCAGCTAGCTAACTAGCTATTTATTATACGTATGTTTCTTCGTCGTTAAGAAACTTCGATAGTTATTAAAACCGTTTCGAGTTAAATTTAACCGGTTTAAGAAAGAGTCTCATAAATGAAACGGAATCAATAATAAATAAGTTTAAAGAATGAAAAATAAAATAAACTCAGATAGTTAACGGAAATAATAAGAAATCGGCTTGAAACGGAATTATTAGCGATTTTACTAAATTAGCGGATTTTAACGAAATTTGTTCATTTAGCAAAATAAATTCAAAATGGTTAACTCAATGACTTTTTTTTTTCCCGGGTCCGACTTGAGTCCACTAAGGACTGAATTTCAAAAAAAAAAAGACTCGTAAAAGATACTGAAATAGTTAAATGACATAATTAAATCCAAAATATCAATTAAAATAATTTTATCCTACTTAATAAAATACGGGGTGTTACAATCACCCCACCTTCAAAAAGTTTCGTCCTCGAAACTTGAAAGTAGAAATGAAAGGTTATATAAAACAAAACTGAAACTTTGGAATCGGTAACCAAAACATTTAAAAGGTTACTTATCGTAAGAATTAGAATTCTTTCAAAAGTTTCAAATAAAATTTCCAACAGAACCAGGTTCTCATCAAAGGAACGGAAGTGATCTCGTTACGTATTCAAGAACATCACATTCCAAATCAAAGATAAGGTCAAAAGCAAATCATTTGTATAAATCAAAAAATCAAAACACTTTCAAAAACATTAACGGAAAGTTTTCAAAAGTGTAAGTCTCATTCATGGAACGAAATTGCTCTTGTCGTGCACACAAGAACGCTAACTTTCCAAGTCAGAGACAAATTTAAAACAAAAACTATTCGCCGACAAGCGTAGAACAAGTTATCAAACGTCTCCAATAACTAGTTCTAACATCCGATCAACGTTAAAATCAAAATAAGAGAAAGGTAATCTACTCAAATTTTTCTTTTGCGAAAAGCCAAAATAGAAATAAAGGTTTCACTTTTAAACCCAAATGGGGGTCAAATCCCTGAAAGTGTAACATTAAACTTTGACAAAGAAGTCATAAATAGATCAAAGTTAACATAAATTGGACAAAACTTAACGAAATCTCGGGTCTAGTAATTAAAATTACGATAAATGAGTTTATATTCAAGGAAGGAATAGGGAACTAAATCAAATTTTCATTTTCAGATCTTTAAAAATAGGTTAGGTTTGCAGAAGTGACATAAACTTTTAAGAATGAATCGAAACTGGTAGCTTGAAAGTTTAGAAGTTGTACAAAAAGGAAAGTAACTTAGATAGCATAGAAACAAAGTATGTTAAGAGAGCTCAAACTTAAGCAACAAGAGAGCTATAATGAATTTCATAGGGTAGAAATTGAAGTCAAAATTACAAGGATGTCAAAGATAGAGTTTCACAAGATACGAGTGTCAAACTTAAAGGAGGAGCAAGAGGAAGCGAGAAAATGAGGTATGAACGGTAACGCTTATGATCGAGGAGAAAGGGAAATTAGACAACAAGGAAATGCCAGATACTCAAATCTCAAACAACAATGTCATCACTCCACTAAGGAAACAAAGGGTAATAACCAGGTCAGGAAATGATAGGAAATTTAAAAAGGGATATATGAACATGTCAAGATGTGAGACTAAAAGAGTCGAATCATAAAGATAACTAGTTAACAACCAGTAAGAGATATTAGAATTAGGGAGGTATTCAAGACAAGGAAATAACGAGTAAACTTTTATACTTCAGAATCAAATCCAACCAAGGTATGAACGAAAGGGAGGAAAACGATTAATGGTACGAAAGAGGATTTTAAGGCTTAATCCATACGCTTCCTAAAACTTAAGGTTCTCTCTAACAAGGTCATGCCAATTAGGGTATTGTACCTTCATGACAAAACGACCAAATCCCAAACATAAACAACAAAGCCAAGTTCACTAACTTTAATCACATAGGCAACTCATTCGTAACACAAAGAATCCACCAATCAATTATACTCACTTTATCAAGGATCTAGGTATAAGAACCATCAAGTATGTCTCATCACACTACCCAAGTCTTTCCAACATCAAATCCTCTCAAAACCAGGAAAGGGTCAAACACAAACAATCCCTTCAAAGGTCATAATTTCCAACCAAGGTCAACATTTCTCAAAAGGAATAATATTATCAAAAGGCGTTAAGGAAGGATAAGCAAGAAACAAAGGACAAGTTAGGAAATACAAGAGTGACTCACAAGGAGAAAGAAAAGAGGATTTAGAAGAAGGAATAGGCATTAAGAAGTAAAGAACGGGGCAAGGTACACAAAAAATGAGAAACATCTTCGAGGAAGTAGAAGCATTCTTCAAAGTTGAACAAATCTTCAATCCTCAGCAATAGGCACCAAATCTTGATCACCACATTGGTAAGCTCACGGTCATTGATCCAAGGACACAACACTCATTAAATGACAATCAACAAACATGTTAGAACCTAACAAAGAGCAATCACAAAGAGACTACAGCATAAGGTCCTAAGTCTACCCATCCTACCCATCTCTCAAGTTTATTATTTTAAGGTCAAGTTATTTATATTGGGGTGCACAAACATGCGTCGGGAGCAAATATGCTCTGATACCAACTGTCACACCCTCCTTTATTGCAGAAAAATTAAACACGTAATATCTAAATAAAAACTGCATGGATATGTTCGTAATAGGTTCATTTGGGTAAAAACCTGTAATTTTTAAAACTGAAAACGAAACCTGAACCTGTTATAAAAATATCCAAATGGGAAGGTGTCAAACATGCAAGGTCCAAAATAAATCTCATTAATGATACATCGCTAGAGTCGCGAAACAAAGTTATACAACCCAAATATGAGAAAGGGAGACATATGTCCCTAAAAGGGTATATGACATAAAAAGTATTTAAGGGTCACAATATAATAAAGCCAATCTAGGTCCCAAGGTTACTTTGCTCGCTAGCTCGTCCGTGTACCACATATAAGCATCACCTACCTGTCAATCGTATTTTATACAAACACGAAAGCCACAGTCAGTGGGGAGTAACTCCGAGTTCTCCCAGCCACGAAATGTCATAATTAATATAACATGTAAACATAAGAATATGAATATGAATCACACATAGCCTTAGCATATAGATGCTAGACAATCGTGCTTATCATGTGAACAACAATATAACAACACATAGTTCTAGCATGTGAATACTAGACCGACTCATACTACACTATCATGTGAATCACATAACATCCAGGAATCCAAACTCTATCAACCATAGCCGGCTTGCATCTCACCTTCTATGATTCATAGAATCATCAAACAAGAAAGGGCAATATATCTAGAGACAGGCATAAGTTCCTAGTACAGTCAATAGTCACTTTGTAACTCGAGTCTATACCACGAGGTAGGGAAGCTAGTATTTTGGCTCAGAGGTTACATTTAAAACATGGCCAAGATACGACTCAACCCTAATCCTAGATCTGAGACCTAGAGAAATGCGGATAAAACCACCGCACCCAAGACTCATGATAAAACCACATGAGTACCCTAAGGAGTCCACCAAAGGGTTGGCTAGTACTTAAGCTGACCATCTACTCACAAAATAGGCAGAAAGGTCATGCCCCAGCTTGGATATAAACCCACCAAGCCAGGAACACAAGGCTATTAAGCCGTGAACATACACTCGTCAAAGACTATAATGACCTATCTATGACAATAACTGAAAATACTCACTTAAAACCTCGTCCCAAGTGAATACTTTAGCCAACTTAACAATAAAAAGGGCAAAAAGTCCAAACTTGTAAATATAAATGATCACAAGCTAGCATATGGGAGACTACACAAGAATATAATCCAATGACATTCCAACAAAATCTCCAATATCAATAATAATCCAAATTCCAGCTAACCGTTAATCTCATAATTCATGAGAACAAGCTAAAATGGCAACAAGACAAGAAGACTCAAGTATAAGGCAACCAATTCATCCAACAACCAACATGTGAAATGATAGTCACAAATATTAAGGCATCAACGTAAAACATCCAATAACAACCAATCTCACCTCAAAGACAAACCCTCGACCCGAGTCCCGCGACGGGTCATCGGTCAAATCGAGGCTGACCGGTTTAAACCTAGTTTGACCAAACTCGTTCGGTCAATCGGCCCCGATTCGAGTCTTGGCCTACTTTGGCCCAAATTACAAAATGTATCACAATGTCATTCTCATGCTATTTCCAATTTCTATCATGTGAAAAACGAAAGTAAGACATTATCAATCACCTAAACACTTAACAAACACCAAACACAACATCAATGTGACATTAAATCGTCGAGTAACTCGGAATAGTTACCTTAAGCTAGCAAAGAGACAAGTAATAACTTGAGAAAGCTTCTAAAACCCAAAATTACTCTTCATCTTCAACCACATATGAGTCACCTAAAATAATTATGTTAAAGGACGATATTAACGAGTTATCGTTATATAAAATATGAGACGAAAATTAATTTAATTATATTTTAAATAAACCGAGTTAGCGCCAAAACAATTTATAAACACAACTAGCTCAAAGTTACCAAATATAGCTAGCCCTTTTATCAAAATTAAATGAGTCCAATAAACTAAATATGTGAAGGAGCAATATTAATGATTTACGTTATATGAAATACGAGGCGGGATTTAAGTCATTCAAAAGAATCACATTTGTGCCAAAATAAACCCGACCCACGACTCAAAGTGGCCATTTGGATAGCCCCTAACTCAGACAACCAGCCACCACCACAGTGCGGGACAACCAGTTTTGGGTTCTCAAAAACCCGATCCAAGCATTCATTTTAGCCATCTAAAGCAGCCTATTCGAGTACCATCTAGCAGACCTAAAACAATCCCTACATGTCAGTATACAGCGTCTCAACTATAAAAGACAACAATTAGCACCCAAAACAATCCTTACATGTCAGCATACTCCGACTTAAATATACCACTTACTAGCTAGCATCCCAAATGATCCCTACAGGTCAGTATACACCGTCTCAATCATCTCCACATATCAGTATACACCGTCTCAACTATACAACTGACTAATTAACATCCATAAGGATCCCTATATATAATTATACATCGTCTCAATTATAAAACAGACTAACCAGCATTCGAAATAAACATATTTTACAAGTAATATCGAGTAACCCGTCATCGTTAACTTTTTCCGATCGAATTAGTCCTTCATGACTAACAAATCTTATACAAGACCGTCTATCTTAGCATCTACAACCGTCTTATAATAAATAAAGCTGAAAGTATAAATTGCGTTTGTAAAAATACATGACGAAAATGAATTTTACTTACAACGGATTGACAGGAACGATGAAAGCAGCACTATGGAACGAAAATCATTGATAACGGATGACAAACGGAGTGACAAAATCAATTTAAAATTAAAAAAAAATGAAACAGAACGAAAAAAGAAGAAAAAGGAAGGGAGAAGAAGGAATGATACGTGAGAAATGAGGGAGCAGCTAGCTAGCTAGCTAGCTATTATACGTACGTTTCTTCATCGTTAAGAAACTTCGATAGTTATTAAAACCGTTTCGAGTTAAATTTAACCGGTTTAAGAAAGAGTCTCATAAATGAAACGGAATCATTAATAAATAAGTTTAAAGAATGAAAAATAAAATAAACTCAGATAGTTAACGGAAATAATAAGAAATCGGCTTGAAACGGAATTATTAGCGATTTTACTAAATTAGCGGATTTTAACGAAATTTGTTCATTTAGCAAAATAAATTCAAAATGGTTAACTCAATGATTTTTTTTTTCCCGGGTCCGACTTGAGTCCACTAAGGACTGAATTTCAAAAAAAAAAAAAAGACTCGTAAAAGATACTGAAATAGTTAAATGACATAATTAAATCCAAAATATCAATTAAAATAATTTTATCCTACTTAATAAAATACGGGGTGTTACACATACGACAACATCCAACTTCTCGCTCAAGATCATCAATAGAACCGGTGCTAATTATCAAGCACAAATCTCAGAATCTCCATAACAATCAATCAACCAACTCCCCATAAGATACAAATGCAACATGGGAGCAAAAATCGCCATTTAATAAAGACTTTGAAATATGCGAATTGATTTATTTCCTTTCTTCTTGGGCTACAGTCGATCGACCAATGAGACCAGTCGATCGACTGCCCTCTACAGTACAGCACCTCTTTTTTCGAATCATTTTTCTTCTCTTTTTTTCTTTTTCTTTGTTTCTTTCTTTCCTTCCTTTTTCATCTTCCCATCAACATCTCAAAAGAGCATATGCCACCAAAAACAAAGTAACAATCCCAAGAACATAACTACTAGCTTGATCAAGGCAGGCTAAATGTAGGATGTAGCAACGGGACAAAAAGGCTATTTTTGGCAGTGTGGAGCTTATGGGCAAAATGAATAAAGGAAAACCTCTACCACATGTGTCAACAAACCACAAACCGAATGCATACAGGTATTAAGCAGATTAAGTTCATATTTATGCAAATTTATGTAACATGTCTCATAAGGAGTAACTACTCACATCCTAGATAAACCGGTCATAAATGTCACCAGTTATAAGCTCTAAAACTCAGAAATATAAGTAGTTCGCCAAAATTTAAGTCAAGTCTCAATATTCAGCGAATAATTTAACGAAAACTCGTAGACTATGCATATGATTCTACTAATAACATGTCAATTAGCAAGGCTTAGGCATATACCAATGCAAATGCAATGTCATCATTGAAATACTACCGCTCCGACTCGACCTAAATGCTAAAATAAACGTGAAATTTTTTGAAATTTTTCAATTCAATTTTTTTTGAATTTTTTTTTGTATATATATATGAAATGAAATAACAATGCAAGCTGAAATAAACGTGAAACGGAAATGCAATAAAACATATGAATGCGACGCAAAACCCTTCCCCAAACCAAATCACACAATGTCCCCATTGTGCAAAATCATGGAATGAAAATAGCAAAAGAAATGGGATTTTGCGAGAAATGAAGTAAATAAGACAGAGAAGTGACAAGGGAAACTCACAAGACTTTAAGCGCAGCAAAAGGAAACTCCCCAAACCAGCGTGAGCTTGGAGGTTTCAGTAGCCAGCAGTGCTACCAATAAGTACCTGAAAAGACAAACAATACCACGCATAAAACCAAGAAATCAATGATGAAGCGGTAATTATGTGCAAAAATTGAAAACGGAAGAAAACAGAAATGAGTCGGAGAATAGAGTGGAGAGAAAACTCCCTAAATTCCGCAACTCGACCAAACACAGCAGGGGAAAGGTCGTGAACAGGTACAGCAGCGGCCAACGGTCGATCGACTACATCACCCAGTCGATCGACCAGGATGTCAGGAACAGAAGCTCCTGGAACTGTGCGGCCAGTCGATCGACTGGAATATCTACTGCAACTTTCTGATTTCTTCGAATTAACTCGATAACTTGAGCTAATATGGTCTATATACCTGTAAAAGCACATAATAACGCGCCCAAAATTGCGCAAAAACCCAAAGTAACCATCTAAAGTATTTAAAATCCTAAGCAAACGTATAAAATGTGAAGTCTCGCGCACACAAAAGCAATAAAAAGGAGTTCAACAAAAGCAATAAAATGAAAGTTTTTTTTTTTGAAAACGCATTTGATCAACTAATAGTTGATCAAGAACGGCCACGGAATGGCCCACTTGGTCGGCTCCTGACTACAAGAGGTAGCCTCTACAGTGCTCATCTCTTCAGCCGCACTCTTCTCAATTCCAACATCTGTCGAACTCAACGGATCAACAGCTTCAACATCTTCCCAAGCAATGACCTCTTCTGGCTCATCAAAGTCCAAGTCAGACTCCCTCACTTTGACTGGCTCATCTTCAAGCTCCTCATCAGTGCCATAGCTAAGACATCCTAAGCCGCCTCTTGAAACGACTGGCTCCCTCACAGCTGGAGCAACATGCGACTCTTCCTTCCCCAAACCAGCTCCTGCAAAAGTCAAAACAGAGGATTTTTCCTCCAATTCGCTCCCAATCTGGGGCGGAGGTGTTACAACAGGAATAGGTGTAGAGATAGGCATATCAGGAAGCACAAAATAGGATTTCTTTTCAAAAACCGTATTACAAGTTATAGGCCACATCGGGTCTTTATTCTTAGCCGTCTGGGCAAAGACAATAGAATGCTTCCCTACTTTGAAGGTCAAAGTCCCTGAACCAACATCTATAACTGCACCAGCAGTGTGCAGAAATGGTCTACCCAATATGATAGGAATGTGGGCATCCTCAGGCATATCCAGTACAACGAAGTCAGCAGGGAAGAAGAACTTTCCTATTTGCACGGGAATGTCCTCTAAGACTCCTATAGGCTGGACCGCAGTTCGATCAGCCATCTGTACTGTCATGTTGGTAACTGCAAACCTAGTCAATTTCAGCTTTCTAGCAAGACTCAAGGTCATTACACTAATACTGGCTCCTAGGTCACATAAGGCCTTCTCAATAGTAAAGGTGCCAATACTACATGGGACGGAAAAACTACCTGGGTCTTCTAGTTTGTGAGGTGCAGTATGGGTCAAATAAGAGTATGACTCCTCAGTTAGTGTGACAGTATGCACAGTTTCAAGTGACTTATTTTTAGATAAAAGTTGCTTCATAAATTTCATGTAAGCAGGCACTTGATTAACTAACTCAAGAAAAGGAACTTGTACATTTAAACTACGGATAACATTCTCAAACTTATTAAACGATACCTGTTCCTTTGTCGGCAGTAATCTCTCTGGATAAGGGGCTGAAAGAGGTAACTTAGCCCTCTCCTCTAAATCTCTCATACCGGCATCGGTGGATTTAGGATGAAAATCCACTACCTTCTCTTTGTTGAAGCTCGACTCCTCTTCAGACCGTCTCAAAAATGAACCATTAATCGTCGTCGGGTCATATTTCGGAACCGGGACTGACCCATCAGCATTTGGGTCTTGCCTCAATATTTTCGGAGTTGTCGTACCCCGAAACAAGTGGTCCCTCAAGTTGTCTGGCATTGGAGGACGAAAAAGCTCACCATTAGCAGCGCTGTCAATCGATCGACCGGGTTGGTCAGTCGATCGACTGACTTCTATAGGACCAGAAGCTACTGTTTGTTGCGGACTGGTCGATCGACTGGGTATGTCAGTCGATCGACTGACATACCTGGTAGACGTCTTTTTCTTTCCACTGTTCGTTCCAGCTTTCTTCTGACTCGGTTCCGCCTCATCTTTTTCAGCAATGTCCTCGACCATAGCGGGCCCATCAAGGGTAGACCCACTCCTCAAAGTGATAGCGTTAAGGGTCTCTTTTTGATCAGTTTGTGTCGGTAAATGTCCCGGAGCTCGAGTTGTATTCTTGCTAGCCAATTGAACAATTTGGCTTTCTAGCATCTTCATCCCGGCCTCTCTTGCTCGAGACTCTTTCAGCAATAAATTCTTCAACTCATTGAAATCAGAACTTTGGGATTGTTGTTGCTGTTGAGGGAAATATGGAGGCTTTTGAAACTGTTGTTGCTTATGAGGGGGCACATAATTCTGCTGCTGCTGCTGTTGCTGTGGAGGTGGAGTCGGATTTAGAACATTTTGGCTACTCCACCTCAAGTTCGGATGGACATTCGGCTCATAATAAGTGTTTGTCTGCCTATAATGTTGAAAGGCAGCACAAGACTCAAAGGGATTAGGACAGTTGTCTGAAATATGTCCTTCTCCTCCACATCTCTTGCAGACGAAAGGACCGTCTGAAATAGCATTCACATGATATATCCCTCCTTTTCAAGCTCCTCCCAACTCGTACTTATCAAATCTCGCCGTAAGAGCCTCTAATGCAGCTACATAAGGAGATTCAGCACTTCTCCTCTGATTTCCCCTTGAATTCCCATACTCAGCTTTGTGGGTGGCCAAATCATCAATAATTTTCCACCCCTTAGTTTCTCCAACATTCTCCTGGAATCTCCCATTGGCTCCTGCATCCAGGATAGCCCTCTAATCGTCATAGAGCCCATTATAAAACTGATTGCATAGACTCCACTTCTTGAACCCTATTATTTCTCCCTGGCCATTCATGGCGTGGGGCATGGATATAGTAAGACCTCTACCACGGGCCACAGGAAATAGAACCTGGATGCTAGCAATGACAGATTACTTCTCCAAGTGGATAGAGGTAGAAGCATTCACGGAGGTAAAGGATAAACATGTCATTTCGTTCATAAAACGAAACATCATTTGCAGATTTGGTATCCCATCAGAAATCATATGTGACAATGGCTCACAATTCATCTCAAACGATACCGAGGGATACTGTAATACTCCGTATTTATGAGTCCTTGGGTACTGTATCGAGTAGGCCTTACTCTGTCGAGTAAGGGTGAGTTGCGTTTTAAAATAGTTTCTGACCTGTTGGGTACTCGATCGAGTAACTAGGATACTCGATCGAGTAAGGGGGCACTCGATCGAGTACCTTAGGTACTCGATCGAGTAGCCGGTTTACGGGGATTTTTTCTCGGGTTTTGTTAATTATGCGATTAAGATATATAACCTTTTCCGTCATCATTCTAAACAGTTTTTCAAAACCTAATTTACTGTCAAAGAGAGAAAGCAAGTACGTTCATCATCTTAATCGCATTGTTAGCAAATCCCGGAGTTTGGAAGGTCAGTTTTCATCGTTTGTTATACCGTTGAGATCCTTGCGTCGAGGGTAAGATCTATGTACCCTTTTTGTTGTCTTTCCTTTAAGTTGGTTAAACCCTAATATGGGATTTGGGGGTTTTTGAGTAGTTTGTGATTTGGTAGCGTTTGTATGTTGTATGATAGGAGGAGGTTTTGTAGAAGAAGCTTTTTGATCTTTGTAGAGACCGTCCGATAATTGTGCTTTCCAGGTAGGATTTCCTACTCAAAGACTAGTCCCATAATGGGATGATTGTTGATGTGTTGAGATTGATTGTTTGATATAGTAATTGTGTTGTGACGGCTGTGGTTGTGATTGTGATTGTTGTATCTGGTTCTCGAGATGCGTTCTCGGCTGAGTGGAGTCACTTGCGGGAGTGGCTTCACGCCCTAGTTTCGCCCTTCGTGGAACCCGCCTCGGAAGGGGATGTGCACATTAATGAGCAGGGTTATCGCTCGGTATGATGAGCGGGGCTTAGGTGGGAACGGCTGCGGTCCCCCCATCTGGCGCAAAATGGGTCCAAAGTGGACGATCGGTGATTGAGATTGTTGGGATTGGTGTGGTTTGTGTGTGTGTGTGACGGTTAATTTGTTTGTTTATCTTATTGTTGATATATTGAGTTGTGTGATTAGTATCGACCGGGTTGTTGTTTTGTAAAACTGCGGTGATCCATTCGGGGATGGTGAGCAGAATTGAGCAGTTTGGGTTGAGTAATCGGGATAGTGGGATGTGCCACCGTCTCGACGATAGAAGTCTTCCATTTGTAGTCTTATTAGTTTTTATGACATTTCAAAGATTTCAAAGAGACGATTACTTTTGAGAACTTGTACCCGTATTTTGGGATTTGGTTTCAGTTGTACTTTTCACTAAAGTTATATTATTTAAAGTTGTTTCGTTATTGTCTTATGAATATCATGCCTAGGGTAACCGAGATGGTGGCATCCTTATACCTGAGTGGTCATGGTAAGGCACTTGGAGTATTGGGGGTGTTACAAATGGTATCTGAGCGACGATCCTGAAACCTGTAACCAATGAATTTAATGAATATAGGGAGTCAATTAAAAAGAACCCGGGGTAAAGGTTGTAGGAGCTAATGCAAAGGCTTGGGAGACGTCCTAAAGTCGCGAACTCGCCCTACAATTTTGAACCGGTCACCATGGGATATGAGTCGGGATCGCTATGTGTTTATCTTGTGAATTGTGTACCTATATGGTGATGTGTGGCATGAATCGGTGGATGTATGTATGTGGAGAATGGGGATTGTGTAGAAAAGATGGTGATGATGTGATTTCGTAAGCTATTGATTGAAAGCATGATAGTTGGTTTACAATGTTGTTTTGAATTGTGGAAAAGTATATGAGAATGATGAATGATGTGGTAGAAAAAGGAAGTAGTTCATATGTGATAATATGTGATGAATCATGATGTTGTAGGATGGATGATTCATAATGTGGCATAATAATAACATGTGCATAGGAATGTTGTGTCGTATACGTATATTTGGTTTGCATAAGGTTGCATGATAAGTTTATGTACTTGTCCACTATTGTTCATGTGTATATGTGGTAAGAAGTGTGTAGCTGTAATGAATGAATTGGTTGGAAGAGATTAAGTAAGTAATTGCATAAAAATATGAAATTCATGTGTGGAACATGTTTATGTGGGTAATGGATTTTAATAATATGGCAATGTTTGTAACATGTGAATAGGGGATTTTATGTTGTATATTATGTTATTGTGTACGTAAAGTTATAAAATAAAAGCATGTAGTAAATCGTGATTGACAAGTTAAATAATCTATGTGCATGATTAATGTTGTTGCCTGGCTTTTGAAAACAGTAACATATGATTATGAATACTGGTTTTATGAGTTTTGGACTGGTTTTGTTTGCTTGGTTGTTGTTTAAGTTGTTTGGAAGTAAAATCAAGTAGTTGTGTTTTTTTCGATTATAAAGAGGTTGTCTTTAAACTGTTATAACTTGAGATGCATAAATGATTTTGATGTGATTGCAATTGGAGGTGATAGCTTGTCCTTTTACGATTCTAACGATAGGTCACACGCCCAAAACGACCAAGTAATGAGTGAGTTATGACTGTTTTACGAAAACTGGACAGTGCTGAGAATTGGGGTACTCGATCGAGTAGCCTTGGTGCTCGATCGAGTAAGGGGGAACTCGATCGAGTACGTTAGTTACTCGATCGAGTAGCCCTGGTGATTTTTTTTACGTGCTTCTGATCTTTACTTACTCGATCGAGTGGCCGGTACTCGATCTAGTGACCCCTGTTTTGGGTCATATGCTTATCTTTTGACATTCGTTGCATATTATGTTTAATTCAAAGTTGTTATTTTACTTCTTTATGCATTGTTTTACATGTAAGTTGGTCTTGATACGTAAGTTACCCAATCTTATGGGGTGGTGAGTGGCACCTTATGGTGAGTATGAGTTTGGTGGGAGGAGATGAGCTATATGTGGTTGTGCTGAGAAGTGGAAAAAGAAAAAGAATATTGATGAGCTGATTGAGGCATGGTGCAAGTTTTGGTGAGACGTGGTGAGTGATTTATTCGCGAAATTGAGTGATGTAAAAGTAAGTGAAAGTGGGTAAGGGATGATGTGGGTCTAAGGAGCGTGAGAATGAAAAGATTGAAAGGAAGGTTTGGATAGTGGCAACTTGAGATGTGTAAAGAATTATGGAGTGAGATGGTTAGGAGTCGTGTGGGTCAAGAATATATATAGTGAAAGTTCGTTTCAAAGGGGTTGAGAAGAGTGGTATATAGTGAACTTTATGGAGGCATGTTGCGAGGTGGATTTGTAGACAGTGAGTGAGTTTCGGAGATTTGGTTTTTTAAGAGGTGAAACTACGTGTGATTTCTTTGGGCATTTAACGGCATGAAATGGAGTTGTTTAAACAGTGAACGTTGATTTTATGGATAGGTTAGTGACAAGTGTGAGCGATAGCATAATAAGAGAAGATACATGGTAAGAAAGAGTGAGATGATATCGACATGAAATAATGGGATTTGAGCTTTAGCGGAATGAGAAGGTAACCGGAGCACTAAAGAATTAGATAGAAGTAATAGGGAGTTGAGCTATTAAATGGTATTGTTGAATGTGAAGAGAAAAGAAGAGTAAAAAGTAAGCTAAGGAAAATTTTCACCGGAGTTATGTGATATAAAGGTAAGGAATCATCGAAATGTGTGATATTATCATGAGGATGTTAGTTAATGGTTATATGGGAGCTTCAGGACAACATGATTAATACTGAGTTTCGAGGAATTAAGGGAGTAAGAGTTGGTGGAGTATTTACACGATATGAGATTTTTGGTGGAAAGTTAGATGACGATACAATTAAGATAGTATTGGGAATAATGTTGAGGTAATTTTGTTGATGGGTTTGGTGTTCTTTATTTGGGGATGTTAACCAAAGATAGGAGAAAAACCGTGTTGTTTTGATATGAGTGTAAGAGGTTTGATATACGAGCAGTGGTGGTATTGTGGTGTTGTCACTAGTGGTTAAGGGTGATGATAGATAAGAAAGACAGCAGTCCTAGAGAGGTTGATTTTACAAAGGCCGGATTGATATGTATGGTTGTAAGGGAGTATAAGATGTGGTTATATGAGGCGAGCGCTAGTGGTTGAATATTAATGGTATGGCATGAGGTGATGGTTATGCAAATGGGAAAATATGTTATGAGGGGCATATGAGTTAAGCTCGGGCGACAGGTAACCTTTATCGAGTGGTAACTTACGTGATCAGGATTGACTAGTTGGATGTGATTATGGGTCTATGATGTGTATAAATGTTTGTGTGAGGTTCTGACCTCACGAGAAGCGGTATGGTGTGATAGTTATAAAGATGTTATATGAATGTTTGTGATATATGTAGGGTACGACAATCTGATGGAATGAGGCAAAAAAAAGTAATAATTTGATTGATTTGGCATGGCTAGTTATAATTTTATGTGTATTGATAACACATGCGTATTCCGTGAAATGGTAGAGATGATGTTCATGAGGTGCTTATCTGTTTATCCATATAATATGTTGCGTTGTGATTTAATAAAGTGGATTTGAGTAAGTTTTTCTGGTCTGAGAAGTTATGGTGAGTCAGTGTTTATGGGTTTGAGTAAGTTGTGATGTCTATCGGTGCGGTTGTGGTGCCTCGGGTGGTGATCCGGGCACGGTACTTCGTGTTGTGATGCGGGTATTTGCGCACTGCGGTGCGGTTGTTGGTGACGGTGTTGTGATGCCGTCACCGGTTGTGGTGGATTAGGCGGGATGATTATGATACGAGTTTTCGAAAGTGCATACCAGTTATACATAGATTGTTGTTTTGTTTGCTGTTGTTCTTTGTGAGTTTTGGTTGAACATGTACACTGTTGTTTTGTTTGTTGATGTATCTTACCAGTTTCAACTTGGGTGTGAGGGTAGAGTATGATATGGGAGAAAGTTGTGTATGTTTTGTTGTTGTGATGGTATAGTGATTTTCTGTTGATAGGGCACAGTTGTAAGAGGTTGTACAGAACTTTTGACCTTGTTGTAGATGAGACATCGGTGCACATAGTCATGGCAAGTGATTCATAGAACATGTGTGGTAATGATCTGAAAGCTGCAGGTGGTTTTAATCTTTCGTTGGGTCAGCGAGGGAAGGGTGTTTTGATTTAGTGTCTTGTTAAGTCATGTATGAGTTTTGCAGTGATGAAAGAAAAGAACTTGAGTATCTTGTGTGAGTGTACGTAACACGTGTGGATCGTGAGTTATGCTTTTGGCGATAGAAGTTTTATATAGTCTATAATAGAGAGGTATGTCATGTTGCGGTAATGTGGAAGAGTTGGAGTATTGGTTATGCTAAGGGTTTTGCGGTATTAGTTAGATGGAGTGCAGAGTGAATTGAAGTATGAGAACTGTTTAAGTAAGAAAGCCTTGGAAATAGGAACGGTTATAGAAATGAGGTTATAGGCGGTTATATATCTTTGACATGTGGTGGTGATGAGGATGATGAGATGATTTAACTAAGGATTTAGTATTAGTGAGTTACGAGGACGTAACATTTGTCTTAAGAGGAGTAGGATGCGATAAAAGTGAGTTTCATGGTTGTGCATGTTGTAAAATAATTGGAAGTAGAGTGTTAGCATAGCGTAAAGGAGGGATTTGTTTTGTGGTTGATATTGTTAAAAGGCCATGGCCGTGCTTGTAGTAGTATGATGTTTAGGAGTTCGAGAGTTTTGATAGTGGCATGATGATGTTTATGAGTGTAAGTAAACTTCGAGGACGAAGTTCCTTTTAAGGGTGGTAGAATGTAACATTCCGTTTGATGTTAGGGGTATTTTGATATTGGATTGGCTCTGGATGATGTATTACGGAGCTAGTTGGTAGTGTATGGAGTTAGTGTTGAGAGAGATATAATGGAGTCGATACGATATCGTGAGCCATGTTGTGGAGGTAGGAATAGTTAGTGGAGTTGGTGTTACGAGTTCATGTTTGGGTTGGAGTTTTGTTTTGAGTTCTTAGTCACGTTGTTGTGTCTTGATCGATTTAGTATATTTGTTTTTGAGTATGGGTTGAACTTCGGGGACGAAGTTCTTTTTAAGGAGGGAAGACTGTAATACTCCGTATTTATGAGTCCTTGGGTACTCTATCGAGTAGGCCTTACTCTGTCGAGTAAGGGTGAGTTGCGTTTTAAAATAATTTCTGACCTGTTGGGTACTCGATCGAGTAACTAGGATACTCGATCGAGTAAGGGGGCACTCAATCGAGTACCTTAGGTACTCGATCGAGTAGCCGGTTTACGGGGAGTTTTTCTCGGGTTTTGTTAATTATGCGATTAAGATATATAACCTTTTCCGTCATCATTCTAAACACTTTTTCAAAACCTAATTTACTGTCAAAGAGAGAAAGCAAGTACGTTCATCATCTTAATCGCATTGTTAGCAAATCCCGGAGTTTGGAAGGTCGGTTTTCATCGTTTGTTATACCGTTGAGATCCTTGCGTCGAGGGTAAGATCTATGTACCCTTTTTGTTGTCTTTCCTTTAAGTTGGTTAAACCCTAATATGGGATTTGGGGGTTTTTGAGTAGTTTGTGATTTGGTAGCGTTTGTATGTTGTATGATAGGAGGAGGTTTTGTAGAAGAAGTTTTTTGATATAGCTGTAGAGACCGTCTGATAATTGTGCTTTCCAGGTAGGATTTCCTACTCAGTATTAGTCCCATAATGGGATGATTGTTGATGTGTTGAGATTGATTGTTTGATATAGTAATTGTGTTGTGACGGCTGTGGTTGTGATTGTGATTGTTGTATCTGGTTCTCGAGATGCGTTCTCGGCTGAGTGGAGTCACTTGCGGGAGTGGCTTGACGCCCTAGTTTCGCCCTTCGTGGAACCCGCCACGGAAGGGGATGTGCACATTAATGAGCAGGGTTATCGCTCGGTATGATGAGCGGGGCTTAGGTGGGAACGGCTGCGGTCCCCCACTGGCAGGGCTGGTCCAGTGGACAGTCGATGATTGAGATTGTTGGGATTGGTGTGGTTGTGTGTGTGTGTGACGGTTAAGCTGTCTGTTTATCTTATTGTTGATATATTGAGTTGTGTGATTAGTACTGACCCCGGTTGTTGTTTTGTAAAACCTGCGGTGATCCATTCGGGGATGGTGAGCAATAATTGAGCAGGATTGGGTTGAGTACTGGGATAGCTGGTATGTGCCACCGTCTGACGATAGAAGTCTTCCGCTGTAGTCTTATTAGTTTTTATGACATTTCAGTATTTCAGTAGACAGTTGGTTTTGAGAACTTGTACCCGTATTTTGGGATTTGGTTTCAGTTGTACTTTTCACTAAAGTTATATTATTTAAAGTTGTTTCGTTATTGTCTTATGAATATCATGCCTCGGGTAACCGAGATGGTGGCATCCTTATACCTGAGTAGTCCTGGTAAGGCACTTGGAGTATTGGGGGTGTTACAGATACTGTGCCAGGTGGAACATCACCTTAAAAAAGTCAGCACTTAGGACTCCAAAGACCAACGGGCAAGCTGAATCCAGCAACAAAATCATCATGGACAATCTGAGAAGGAGGTTACAGGAGTTAGGAGGAAAGTGGGCAGATGAATTGCCACTAGTGTTATGGTCAGACAGAACGACACCAAAGATAACAACAGGTCAAACACCCTTCAGCCTGGTGTTTGGCGCAGAAGCAGTCATTCCGTCAGAAGTTCTAGTTCCCACTCACAGGTATGAAAAGATGACAGGGGAACTGAACAATGCAGAGATGACCAGAAGCCTGGACACAATTGACGAGCTACGAGCAAGCGCAAAAATCCGTCTGGCTGCCTACAAACAGTCTGTGGCCAGGAGTTATAATAAGAATGTGAAAGTCAGGCTCCTGGAGGTAGGGGACCTGGTTCTCCGAGAGGTGTTTCAGAACTCCAAGAATCGAAAAGCAGGCAAATTCGCCTACAAATGGGAAGGACCATACCAGGTAGAAGGAGTTGTTGGCCATGGTGCATACAGACTGATGATTATGGACGGTCAAATCATACAACGCCCATGGAACATACTTCACTTGAAGAGATATTACTTTTAATAATAAGTAGACTCTAGCTTTCAGAATGATGTACTATGAAAAGCCAAACCACCTTTTAAAAATTAAAATAAAAATCCGGTAGTAGGCATACTGCCAATTTCACTTTTATTTCTGGTGTCTCTAGTTATTTTTAAGACTTTAAACTACTATTAGATGGTGTGGTCTGGCAGCGTCCTGGGACCACAATTGCTCTGGTACCCCATGAGATGGCGACAGGTACTTCACATCATTTTAATAGATTTTCTTATTTTCAGGCTTCTCTAAGTACACCACTTTGAATTCTGGTATCTATGGTACTTTGAAAGGATGTCTAGCAGGACTGTCAACTGCCAACGCGGGGTGACAAGGCACATGGCACTCCAACATGCCTAACCTATTTTCTCCACAAGGAGCACCCTCACCAGGCGGACTGTGGAACATACGAAAGGGAGCCTGGTTGACAGCTGAATACCCTTATCCAGCTACCCCTGATACCAACCCCTGGACGTAGCTCGCACTAATCGCAATTAATCAGGGCCCCAGCATGCATGCACACGAACATGGAACGTAGGGATATCTGCGTTACCAGAATCCTGCAGCGTCCCATCGGTCCTAGAATGACGAGATGAACACACCTTACGTCATGAACAAGGTTAAGTAGTCCAAAACTGCGGCATACGCTCAAATCAGCCATCCGGCTGACACGACAGCTAGCTTAGTCTGGATCAGCCTTTTCAGGCTGATCAGGCTGGTCTAAATCAGCCTCCTAGGTTGACACGGCCACTCCTCCTTACATTACGGCATATGCCTAAATCAGCCATCAGGCTGACACGGCAGCTAGCTTTCTCAGGATGACAGGACTCACCTAAATCAGTCAAACAGGCTGACACGGCAAATTTCCTAAAAATAGGGAAAATAAATAACAGGCACACGATATGTAAGCTAAAGCCTTGCCAAGCTATGACAAGGGGCATTTCAAAATATGGCCAAAGTACGGCCCAAAGTTTAACCGCCACCTTGGCGGAGTAACCACATAAAGAGTTTTAAAACATACAAAGTCTGCCACCTCTGGGCCAGACTGCCAAAAAGTTCATCAAAACATAAAAATATTTAATTATCGGTCACATTAATGACCTCCACCTCTGGCATCTCCTCTGCCTGCTGACCCCCCGTTTCAGGTACCGCACCAGCTTGCACATCCTCAGCTGCCATAGCTTCCTAGGCTCCGTCAGCAGCATCCTGGGATATCCCAGCTCCATCCCCAACAGCTTGCTCAGCCAGTGCAGGAGAATTCACCTCCCCAACTTCAGGCATCAGTACACTCAGATCAGGTTGGGTGGGGTAGAGCATCTCCAGCTGCTTCTCCTCTTCCTCTATAGCCTGCTGGGTAGGAGCCTCCACGAGGGCAGCACGCATCCCGCTGATCTTTCCCCGCCAGGTAGCATAAGCAACAACATTGGTGGCCAGGGAGATCAGCTCACTGATCTTCTCATCAGAGCGCTTGAGGGAGTCAAAGAAAGTGTTGCACACCGCCTGAGTGCGTGTCAGCTGATCAGCCCCCTCCTTCAGCTTCTTCTTGGTGACAGCAAGCTCAGTCTTCAGCTCTACCACACGCTCCTTCAGATCAGCCCCGCCGCGCATCGGATCGCAATAGTCCCATTCAGCTCCTGGTTCTTGGCGCTGGTAGCACGGCTGGTGGTCTGCACTATGTTGATCATCTTCCTATTGTAGAGTGCAGACTGAAGAATCTGGGGCAGGAAAATTCAGAAGTCAGCAAGGAAGTCAAGAGATAAAATCTAAACAAGAAAAGACAAACGGGTAGAGGACGAAGGATATTTACCATGAAGGCATTGTGCACGTCATTCTCAGCCATCTCCTCTGGGGAGAACTCTGAGAACGTCTTCTTAACAGGAGGGAAGAGCAGCTGGTCAATCTCCGGCCAATACGGCACCTTGTCCACATTCCCAAAGCCCTTTGGAAAATGAGCACTGATGCCCCCACTAGACGAACGTGGACTGGCAGGAGGAGTAGGCGGATGGCGAGATAACGGGTCGACCTCCAAGGGTTCACGTACAGCAGAACTGGAAACTGTGGGAGGAGTCTGGAAGGAGGCAGCAGGAGCACTCCTCTTGGAGGCAGAGGCCACATCAGGGCTAGCAGAAGGTCTCTTTCTTTTGGCACTTTGGAGGATGATTTCCAACTGATCAACTTTTGAACCTGCAAGCATATATAGCCTCAGACGACAGAATGCTTAAAACATCAGCAGGAACAGCATGCAAATAAAAGTGGTTGTAGAAGCCTTACCAGAAGACATACTGTGAGCTGACTGAGGAGGATTGGAGGAGGAAGCAGGTGAAAAACCAGGCAGCAGATATGGAAACTTTCTCTCAGATTCAGAGATGCTGAACAGTTTGCTGCAGGCAGGGATCTCGGTGCCAATACGGGTAAGGTCACAGGGGCCTGCACGAAGACGATGAAGTAAGCTAGTAAGCAGCAAGATAAAATAAATCAGGTGACAGGAAGGCTATTTACTCGAAGTCAGAACCCATTTCTCGAAAAATATAATCGCAGAGGTGGATGGAGTCCTTCCTCACGTAGAAGAAGTCCTCAAACCATTTCTCATCATGGGATTTTGACGCGTGTTTGAAGGGAGCCTCTCCATGGCCCCGGAATGAGAACTGACCCCTGCCTAGGGATCTGATGTTGTACATATGGGCTAGATCACCCAGAGTGACATGTTTACCATTGTTCTGACCGGCGGCCAGAGAATAGAGAAGAACTCTCCAAATGGCAGCAGAAATTTGCCCCATGGCAAAGTTGTTGGTGAAAATGAAGTCTTGAACGAGTTTAGGGAAAGGAAAACGGAGGCCATATCTAAATGGGTACAGGTAAAAACTAACCCACCCTGGACGGAGGGCGTCAGCTTTTTGCCCCGGTTCAGGGATGGCGATATCCACCCTGTCACCAAGACCAAGCAGATTCTTGATCGTGGGAATGTCGGCCGGAGTTAAAGCAGAATCGCAGTCGTGAGGATGCTTAAAAAGTCCCCGAGAAGGAAAGGTTGGGTCAAGATTACGGTCGGAGGGTGTGGAGGTTGATGAAGATTGTCGAGTTTTACCCATGGTGGAGAGAGAAAATGAAAATTAAAGAAGAAAGGAGGGAGAATTACCTGATGAAGGAGACGGAAGAAGAGGAACAGTGAAGCCGGCGAAGAACAAAGGAAAGGGAAGGTTGAGGGTTTAAGAGAGAGGAGTATTTTTTGAAATGATTTGGGATTAATGAAAGTGGAGGATGGACGTTGGAGTTATAAAGAGGAGAGAGGGAGTTGGGTGCGAGAAAAGAGGAATAGGGCGGCTGAAATGATGGATTGCATGGGAAGGAGTGTACAAGACGGCTTAGGGTTTTTAGCATTGGTTACGTAAATTCCTTGCTCGATACTTGAAAGCGTACTTCACAAGAAATTTGGGGCAAACTGTTTGGGCTAAAAATAGCACAACAAAGAAGGCCCACTTAATAAAATAAAGGCTATGGAAGAAGTGATAAGGAGGAAGGAAGCCCGCGGTTGGAGAAAGAGGAAACGGGCTCAAGAGAGATTAGGAGCCCATCGTAGAAGGCGTCCAGATTAAGGAAAGAGGTATCAGGGAGAAGTTAGGGAGAAGTTAGGGAGAAGTTAGGGAGATCGGGGAGAATTGGGAAGGGAGTCCGGGTTAGGAAAGAGTCCTTATGGAAATTATATTCCCTTTCCATATTCGAGGTAGGACATATCTAGGGTTCTTACCCTATAAATAGCCAAAGGATCAAATCAAGAAGGGATTCATAAAACACACCCGTATTCACACATCAACATTCAAGATCACATCTCGACATATAATATACGTTCATCCAAGATCTCGCAGGCCTGACACCTAGGGCCAGCAGGATTAGCTTCGTGCCACAATTGTAATCATCCTCCTATTCATATAAGTGCAATACTTGGCAGGGTACCGTCCCTCCCGCGGTTGTTCCCACATTGGGTTTTTCGCGTCACCAAATCCTACGTGTCAACTTACATTACGCGCTTTATTTTTCTATTTACTATTGACATACGAGTAAATATACAACCAACCAACGAATAAGACTACATTGACCCTAATTAATCGACTTGGGTAAAAATACCTAAACAATACCCTTTTATCAACAAAAAAAACGAAAAAACAAAAACGAAAAAAAAAAGAGAGAAAAAACACGGTTGACAGATACAAAAAATGAAAAGTGGGTTCGTACCTGTAGAATGATGGGACTTCCCAAGTAAGGAAGCTCGCGGTTGGCCTTTCTGTTATCCAAACCAAGAATGGTCTCTCCGAAAATTAGGCACGCCGGGCTCATGTGCAGCTCCATTTGCTCAACTAGGCTCAGAAAATGAGGATCTCCTCTCATCTCCTTGTCAACATGCCCTTGAAGGACATAGCAATGAAGTAGACAAAACCCGAAGGCTCTGCGCCTTGCAAAATAAGAAATAGAAGGGTCCTCCCTATTTATAAATCGGTCAATAAAATCAAACATACAGACTCCTTTCGAGGTCACAAGACGGTCCACCTCAGCCTTGGTCAATCCGAGCAAGTCTCTGAATTTACTTTTATATCCTTGAGAGCTAAGGGGTATAGCGGGTGCATTCTCGGGGTCCCATCCTCCAATAGCAGCTATTTCTTCAAGAAAAGGACAAATATCGCCTCCAAAAAAGGCGAACACATGAAAATTTGGGTCCCAATACTCAAGACAGGCATCCAAGAAAGGCTTCACAATTTTCACTAGCTTGAGGCTCAAGATCGATGCCAAATTAAAAGCACCCATATCATGTTTTTTAACATTTGTGAACTCGTTCGTCTACTCTTTGAGACGGTTTTCAAAAGCATCCATAATTCTGAAATTTTTAGAGGATATGGGAGTTTTTGTGTGATAGACGGAATAAAGATGAAGAAATTGTGTGAATAAAAGCTTCCCTGAAGTCTCTATTTATACTAAATGCTATTTCCTAATTTTTGTCGAGGCCTGATCAGCTGGAGAAGCTGCGCCTCTTCGAAGAGTCGTAGCTTCTGCTGTGCCTCTTCCCCAGGCCTTTTTCCATGATTTTCAGATCTGAATCTTTCCTAATTTGATTTTGCTATAATTTTATATTCCTATAGGGTATTATTTTGGTAATTCCGTCAAACTACCATGTTTTTATTTCCTAATTTTTTCGGGTTCGCTTTTCGAGACGAACTCGGCATTTTCGCCAAACGAGCACACTTATACTTTTCACCATTTTGTCAGTTTTGCTCATTTTTGGGCACTTTTTTACTTTTTTCTCATTTTGCGCCAATTTACGCCATCTATATGTTATGTGTTTTATGTGTAAATTCTATGTAAATTTCGGCAGCATGACGGCACAAACCATCACCTACCAAACCTGTTTTTAAGCTAACCTACAGGAACAACAAACAACCAGCAGCAAAGGCTCTAAGGCCATTATATATACAACCAAAATGAGATATATACATCAAACAGGGGGGCTCACGCCCAACACATGTCCGAAAATACGAAATGAAGTCCAAAATGTACAAAGTATATACAAGACAACAACAAAAAAGAGAAAACAACTACTCCTGGTCACCACTCAGCTCAGCTACAGTCGTCTCGAGAGCAGCGATCTCAGTGTCCGTGACCTCCAACTCCCTCAAAAGATGAGCCGTCTCCTCTCGGGACCGCGCCAGCTCGCGCTCGAGGTCACGCTCTCTCTGCAAATGATGAAGAAATGCCTCATTTGAATCATTTCGAAACAAATGCGATAAATTGCAATAAAAACTGGAAATACCAATAAAATGAAACTAGGAAGAGAAAGAGAGGTTCATACCTGTCGCCCTTGGCCACCTACAAGTGCCTCGATGGCCGTGGCCCGTAGCCGGTTGGCCATCCTCCACAGCGCCACGTACTGAGACGGTGCCACCTGCATTATAAATGACAAAAAGGTTCAAAAAAAGGAATAAAAGCGTTCTTATACAAATAAGACAAGTAAGACAGCCGAAGCTGGGGGCTTACCCTCCTCACTAGGTGCGGCCACTCTCCTAGGCCAGCGTCCGTCACCTCCTCGCCGAACTCGCGGATCTCCGAGATTGTCGTCATCCCCGCCGCGTCAATGTACTCGAGTGTCTCTGGGTACGCCGGGGGCTCGACGCCTGCCACCTCGATCTCCTACGAGGTTCAAACAGCTTTGTTATTTTGACGATCATTTGTCATTTGCCAAATCAATCCAAAAACGAAAAGTGAGATACTTACCACGATCGGCCAGAACGCTAACCTCCGGTGGACAAACTCGGAGAACTCCTCGCCAGGAAGGAGAAGGGCGTCACCGCTAGCGTCCCCCAAGTCGGCCTCTCTCTCGGCGTCAGAAGGCTCCCTAAACATCGTCCGTGGAGGATCGATGGGAACCGTGAAAGTGTCACGAGAGCACTGAGAGTCAAACGCTCGCCTAGGTAACACAGAGGTCCCATGGGCATCCTCAGCAACAACAGACTCGAGCTCCTAGGATGAAGGACCTCAGCCACGAAGGCTGGAGCGTCAGGGTCTAGGCACCCACTATAATAAGCAAACGAGAGGTCATTCCTATAGTCGGCTATAAGCAAACGGAGAACGGGGGGTCATTTCTATGATCGCTTCTAAAAAGAATAAATAAAGGAAAAGTAATGAAGAGTACTTACGCTCTGCAACTTCAGGGCATTCACGCTCCTCCGACAGACATCGTAAGAAAAGCGTTGGCTCTTCCTATGGCACACTACCCAGTCCCTCACAACCGGGTACGCCCTCGGCTCAGGCTCCGTCCTCTTGGGCGCGAAGCCGGGAAAGTAGGAGTACACCCACGCCTGCAAACAAAAATAATCGATAATGATCTTTCGTAATTCGATAGAAATGGAAATAAATGAAGAAATAATGATCTTTCATAATGCAAAAGAAGGTTCATACCTCTAACAAGAGTCCAGGACCGACGGTAGTAGGAGAAGTCCCCTTCTCCATCAGCTCAGGACGTACCATGGCCCTCATGTAGCGAGTGAGGACCACAAAGCCAAGAGTAACCCAGTCCCACCGACCAAGGCTACTCAAGTCAAACAACAAAGGAAGAAGCTTCGTCGACAGCCTCTCTCCCTTGTCTCCGAGGTAAATCGAAGACAAGAACCACCACAACCACAAACGATCCCTCTACTCCACAGTACAAGCAGGAGGAGCCACCTTCCTCCCATCCATCAGCACCGTCGTCGGAGTCCTACCCGCAAAGTAGTCCACAACGTAAGAACTCGACACCAACCTAGGAACGCTGTTAGCACCCTCCGCCAGGTTCCAGGCAATCAGCCACCTTGCCTCGGCTGAGCCCACTCTCATGGTCGTCGACGGCCACACCAACACCTCCTCTCCGCATGGCAGACCCGAGATCATGCCGTAGTCCTCCAGGGTGACCCCAACCTCTCCAAAAGGCATATGAAAGGTCGAGGTCATGTCCCAATACCGATCAAGGAAAGCTCGAATCAGGCAAAGGTTAGCCCGAATCTTCCTTTCCCTAACCGCCCTCCACGCTCCCACCAGAGCTCCAAAAGCTCCCAACTCGATGATGGTTTCTCCTCCTCTAACAGTCTCTCGAAGGCGTCCATCATCGTCGTGTAGGCGGAAAAGGACCTCTGGTTCCCGGCATCCTGCATCGATTCAAATCAAATGCTATCTTTAGCATAAGGCAAGTAAGAAATGAAACGATAAACGAATAAGAAAGGTAAATAAGAAATGACAAGTTTGAAATTTACCAGACTCCTCGTCGTCCTGTAGGACAGGTGGCTCTCTGCCGCCCAAATGAGATGTCTAACATCCCATTTCTCGGCCCACTCGGGTGCACTCACTAACTGGCGACCACCACGTCCCACATTGGCCCGCCCCGGGACCTCCTCAGCCTCCTCCTCAACCACCTCCTCTCTCTCACCCCCTACAAGAGCGAGAGAAGGGTCGAAGTCTACGTCCATGTCCATGGGAGCCCTCCCCGACGTAGAAGGAATGTCACCTGTAAAATTAAGGTAAATTAGGCCATGTCACGCCACGACAAGCCTTGATGAGGTAGTTTCGAGTGTTTTCAAGCCGTAAAAGTGGCTTTTCTCGCCATCTTTGGCCATTTATTTCAAAACCCGACCACTCATGTGGGGTAGTGGGTCAAGTCAAGTCTAATTTCAAGCCTAGTCATGGGTTTGAGACGAAATTTCGGCAGCATTTCGCTATAATGGCGATTATACCCTAGAAAAGTGTCCTAAAAAGTCGTCACAAATCAAAACTCCGACATGGTAGGAAGTTCACCCATTACACAAGGGTCCCAGAAAACCAAATTTCATAAAAAAATGGACAATCCTAAAGGCATTTTCGAAGCCATTTTCGAAACAGTTGAGAAACCGTCTCAATTTCGCTCAAATGCTCAATACTTGACGAAAATTCAAAAAGAATACATGGTTATGTTCCTAACATTGCCAATTATCCATTTCTAATATCAATTTTATCAAACAAATCCATTAAAGGCAAAACCCCTAAATTTTCGACAAAAAGGGGAGGGGAAACCCTAATTTTTCAGCTCTAAATTGATCAAAAACAAGAATTAAAAGCAAGAATGTGATGCGTACCTCTATTAGTCATGATTAATAGAGTGGGTTGATCAAATTTTGACGGAAAAGGGTTATAATTTGAGAGAATTTAGAGAGGATTTGTGTTTTGTTAATTATGAATAATACAAGGTTTTTTCGAGTTTTTACTCAGACAGGGACAAACCCGGGAAAAGACGCAGCACCTGCTGCGCCTCTTCCAAGAGCAGCAGCTCTTGCTGCGCCTGTTCCCCAGCTTCCTTCTAGCTCAATTTTCAAAAGTTCGTTATAAGATTGTTATTTGTGGACCCATCTTTGGTGCGCTTCTTCTCCGACACCTTATATCATATATTTGATTTTTTTGGACATTTACTTTTGTCCGGACCCGTATTTTGCCAAGACAGACTGCAAACCGTCATGATGTTTTTCATCTCCCAGTAAGGATCTTTATCAGGATTTCGCTTGCAACAATGAGCTTATTTCCAGCGGTGCTTAGGACGCGCCATTATCAATCAACCCTCTTCATTGTCCTTTGACGGTGTTTTGAGACACACCTTTACCAATACCTTTTTTTTTATCCAACGAGAGTTCATGACAGCCGATTGCACTTCTCGAGAGATGGCGTTTGTTTGGAAGCAGACACAAGCAGATTCCTAGAAATGATTCAATCCAGACAGAATCATCAGCATATTCCCCGACGAGAGTTCACTTAAGACCAACGCAAGCAAATTTTCCCCCCAGCAGTTTCTACCGACGTCCTGCTGTTCTCCATATTATTCATTTCAGATGATCCTTTATTCTTTCAGACAACATTCAGACAACTTTCAGATAGTCTTTCAGTAACCTTCAGCATCCCTTTGACCCCTAATACCTTCAGACATTAAGTTATCTTCAGACCAAAGAGTTTTGTCGAAGCGCCTTCAGTCTCGTTTCACCCAGGGGTGTCTCAGGTATGGTTTCTTCTTATGGCTGGCGAGTTTCCTTACGTAGTCTAATGAACTTTAAATGGCCCTCCCCGATAGTCGACAGACTCTAAAATGTTCCCGACGATAGGTCCTTGGCTCAAACCCCTTGAGCCGCCTCGCGTCGCCATAGTCGTCAGGTTGTAATCTTCGATTGACCTGATGGCTATACTTTGACTTTCGCCTTGTCCAAGCCTCAGTCAAAGTGGGGGCTCTGTAGATACCTCATATCTACACCTTCTGCCAACCACCCAGTGATGATTAGGCCGCATGTTTGGTACGCGGAACGATTTATGACAGTCCGTAAGTTTATCGTCATGTGATAGCTGAAATACTTGTGTCTACCCCTTGGTCATCATCTACGCGCCGATACGGTCATTTTGACAGTAATTAGAGTTCATTTGGAGTCCGGGTAAAAAACCGCTTCATTTTCTAAGAAACAGTTTAAAATGCCGAGTCGGAATGTCCTAGAATATTTCGGATATTTATTCCATAAATTAATTTTATATCTTTTGGTAAATTATATACAATAAATCTTATTTTACGAAAGAAGGAAGTAGAGATCTACCGCAATTCCCTAAAAGAAACGCGAAATTCTTTTTTCCGCAGGAGGAAACCGCTGGGGAAATGAAGCAGCAGATGTTGCTGTTGGGGTTGGTGTCCTTAACAGTTAGTGCAAGGACTTATAAATCTCTAAAAGGATCAATGGGCATACTTTTGGTATTATTATCAGTTGATCCACGTTTATCAATAACGGTTGGCTTGCTAGATAAGTTTGACGTTATTGTCATACAGATGGCGGTGATCAACTGGTCCCTAAAAGTCGCACCTATAGGATACGTTTGAGAGATGTGACGGTATGAAAATACTGTCATGTAGATGCCAAAATTGACTAACCAGTCATATACATTTTAGCGATTTACGAACCGGACCATGAGCTAATTCTAAAAGGAAGTGGAAGCCCACTTCCCAAGGCCCCTCTCGGTTTGGCCGAGATTAGGAGAACAAAAGGAGAGCTTCTCCTCTTGCTTAACCTAATCATCATTAGTGAAAAACAATTAGGGTTTCAGTGTAACTTTCTCTGAAATTCCTAGTCTCACATCGTAAAAACCTCACAAGAGCTTTCTCAATATTGCAAGTCAATTAGAAAGCATTTCTAGCACAAGGGCATAGTCTCAGACGGTCTTGGGTGCAACAATTAGGAGGGAATCTCTGTTGATTTCTGTTCTTTACGCCGCACTACAAAGGACCCGAGGTTGATTCTTTATCTTTGTCGTTTCTATATTGTATTTCGTTTATGACCATATTTCACATGTTAAATTTACGTTATAGTCCTAAATTTAAAGGGTCTTATACGGATATTACCCCACAAGTGGTATCAGAGCGAGGCCACGTAAATTTTCATTGTGATTTTTCATAAATCGATTTGAAACGATCTTGTTTTTGTCTTAAAAACCGTGCGGCATCAGCCTATTTCTCACGGCAGAAATTTGTTTTGGCTGTTGCGTTTTTGTGTTTTGATAACCGTGTCTTGTGCTTACACGGCTGATACGGTTATTGTCCGTTGCATATTGTTATTTTACACGATCATTATAGCAATATGTTTATGTTTTGCAATTTGTTGATTTAATTTTACAAGGTTTTGATCAAAATTGCAATAAGTTTTGTGTTGACAAACTGTTTCACGAGGGTTTTAAGTTTTCCAGAAATTTTTGTACTCGATCGAGCAAGTTTTTAAATCGATCGAGTGGTTTTTCTGTCTTGTTTTACTCGATCGAGTCCTTGCTGCACTCGATCGACCGCTTTTAAAACCCTCGATCGCTCGATCGAGACCTCCTCGTACTCGATCGAACAGTGTTGCTAATAAAAGTACTCGATCGACCTCCGTGTAGTCGATCGAGCACTTTCTGTTTGGCAATCCTCTCGATCGACTAGCGATTCATCGATCGAGCTCTTTATTCCTCTACGAGCACTTATGTCCCTGGATCGAGTGATTTTTGGTTTGGCAGCTTTGAAAATTTATTCTTTTGTTTTAAATTTTCTTTTGGCCTTAATATGTACTTTATACGGATATTGTACACTCGCTATGATTGTGAAACGGTTCACACACGTACCATTAAGTTATTTTAAAGCGTATTTAAAGTAACGGATTGTATTAGATTAAAATTAAATTGATAGAAGCGGTTTTATCACATGAATTTTAATCATTAAAAGGTGGTTTGGATAATTTAACATAATTACGGAATTATGTCACGAATAAATTTAATTTAGTTGATGCATTTTATTTATCGTTCTTATTTATTTTGAATGCTTTTAATTACGTATTTATTTATTTTTGCAAACGGTTGTAACTTAGTGTGGCCTTAGTAGAACGTGTTACCGTAATGATGGAACACGGTCTTGGTTGTATTTTGAGATCTCGTATCTCCTTTTTATTTCTTTTAATTACAGTTTTTATTTAGAATGTAAATAGGTTTATATTTGTAAATTTTAAATTGTAATTTTTGAGAAGACCAAAGATGGAGACTGGATGCTCACTCCCGCTACATGGATCAAGATGGAACATCAAGACAAGCTTCTCGGGTCCAACGGTGGATTCCAAAGTTGTTTTATGTTCTTTTTATTAGGATAGGCCACACTAGGAATTTTTATTTACGTATTGCATTCTTTTATTCATTTTTCGTAACGATAATTTGCATCATATTCCGCCTAAAAACCAAACCACCTAATTATTGCATGAAAACTGACACATATAGAGGTCACGAGTTAGTTTTCTTTGACATTCTCATGTCACACGATTTTTAAGCCATCACCCAAATTAATTCATTCACGCAGACGCTAGTTATTCGTTCACTTAATATGAATTATAATTTAGTTGATGGGATCTTCCTCGTATAAACAAAAATTGAGAACGGTCTTTATAGGTCAAACTCCAATGAGTCCCTTCTTCGTCGGTAGGCATAATATGACCCCTTCTACGTCGGGTAAGTTGGAACCGATTGACCTATTTTATCTCAACACTATGGTCACTCGTACGATCCTGTGACTATGGTGGACTATAGATAGGATTTACGGAAATCTATCGACCAAGAGTTCTTACGGAAGAATTAGCTAAACAGTTGGCTTATCAATTTACGGAAATTGAGTCTTGGGATCACTTGTATTATTCTTGAGGGAGATCAATTATGCAAGTGCGAGAGTCTACATGTTAAAATGAATTTTAAAATAGACTTAAATCACCTCGATGAGTTGCTTATTTCGTTTTGTTTTTCTTTCTTTTTCAGTGTAGATCACGAATTTTTAAACGCTAATAACAAATGGCTGGTTCTCGATAACCCAATGCCAAGTGCCACATTGGACCGTGAGTCCCGGCTTCGGATCTTCATGAATCGGATGAATCGGTCTACTCGGATCAAGAATGATGGATCAAACTTCGCGGACGGGAGGCGGCATTACGGAATGCCGCTGCCGACGGAAACTCAAATATCTATTAGAGCCCATCCCGGCAAACCCAGGTCCCACGGCTAGAGCTGCTGAAATCACCAAGTTTAATGATTTCTGTATGGAAGCGGGTGCGATTAAAAACGTACTCATTTTTGCAATGGAACCCAATTTGCAGAAACGCTTCATAGCCCATGGTGCGAACAAGATTTTCACCACGCTCACCAAGGAATTCTCGAAAGGACCGAGAATCGTGACCTATGAGCATACCACTCGCTTTTTGATGCGAGACTCCAGAAGGGCCAACCTGTTAGCCCACACATTCTCAGCATGATTGAGAATGTCGAGAAACTGGAGACCTTTGATTGTAAGATCAGCGAGAACATTGTGATCGACCGCATGCTTCACTCACTCCACGATGGTTTTTCGCAATTCAGAGCGAATTACTATATGAATGATTTGAAGAAAAGTCCCCATGAACTGCACTCCCTTCTCGTACAGACCGAGAAGGACATGAAGTTCAGTGGGAGCTTGAAACAGGATGTTCTCGTTGTGACAAACAAGGGGAAAGGTAAGGGCAAAGCTCAGGCAAACCTAGCAGTAGGTAAACCGAAGTTCAAGAAGTCGGGTTCAGGTAAGAGTGGGCCTGGTGAGTCGAGCACCTCATCAGGCGCGACAAAGAGCAAGAATGAAAACATGGAATGCCATCATTGCCACAAGACTGGGCATTGGAGGCGTACATGTCCTGTTTATCATGAGGACTTAAAGGCAGGTCGTGTTAAACCTGTTGGTATGTCTTCTCCCTCTTCTACTTTTATTCATATGATTGAGATTAACCACGCAAGTTACGGAACTTGGGTACTTGATACTGGTTGTGGTTCTCATCTGTGTAATCATGTGTAGGGGCTCCGAAACATCGAACCCCTCGTAAAGGGTGAGGTGGACCTGCGTGTTGGGAATGGAGCAAGAGTGGCTGCCATCTCAAAGGGGACATATGTGATCCAGCTTCCTAGCGGATTTGAGTTGTCATTATATGACTGCTATTATGTACCTAGTCTTTCGAAAAACATTATTTCAGTTTCTGCACTTGATAAACTTGGTTTTTCATTTGTAATAGAAAATAATACTTGCATTTTCTCATTACACGATATGATTTACGGCAAGGCAGTCTCCATGAACGGAATTTATGTTTTAGATCAGACCACCGAAATATTACACGTAATGAATAAAAAGTTAAAGGTTGGTGACAAAGATCAAACGTATCTATGGCACTGCCGTATGGGACACATTAATGAGAAACGCGTAAAACAGCTCATTAAAAATGGAGCTATCTCGGCCTTTGATTTTCAATCATTTGGCACGTGTGAATCATGTCTCATCGGTAAGATGACTCGAATTTCCTTCAAAGATGTTGGAATGCGCGCTGCTGACCTATTAGGACTCATACACACGGCTGTATGTGGTCCTATGTCAATCACCGCACGAGAAGGCTATAGGTATTTCATCACTTTCACGGACGATTTAAGTAGATATGGCTATGTCTACTTAATGAAGCACAAAAGTGAATCCTTTGAGAAATTCAAGGAATACCAGAATAGGGTACAGAACCTATTGGGTAGAAAGATTAAAACACTACGTTCAGATCGTGGTGGCGAGTATCTTTCTCACGAGTTTGATCAACACCTTAAAGACTGTGGGATTGCCCTACAGTTAACTCCACCTGGAACACCTCAATTGAATGGTGTTTCCGAACGGAGAAATCGAACACTACTTGATATGGTTCGATCCATGATGAGTCACACGATATTACCTAATTCATTATGGGGTTATGCTCTTCTGTCAGCTGCTCTAATACTTAACCGAAGTCCGTCTAAAGCTGTTGACAAGACTCCATATGAACTATGGAAGGGAACGGTCCCTAACTTGTCCTTTATACGGGTTTGGGGCTGCGAGGCTTATGTCAAGTGGAGACACGAGGATAAGCTCGGCCCGCGATCGGTCAAGACATACTTTATAGGTTATCCTAAAGGAACGCTTGGTCATTACTTTTATTCGCCAACCGAACAACGTGTTTTTGTTGCGGCTAGTGCGACATTCTTAGAGAAGGAATTTCTCGAGAATGCAAAGAGTGATAGAACCTTCGAACTGTCGGAGATTCCAGAACCAAGTACCGAGCAACCATTGGAGGAACCTATTCCATCAATCCCGGCTGCGGTTAACATTCCTGAGGAACCTAGGAGGTCGGGAAGAGTCTCTATTCCTCCAGACAGATACATTGGTATGGTCGAGGAACATGACATAGATGACGTTCTACTCTTAACGAGTAGTGAACCCGCAACCTATAAAGGTGCCATGACCAGTTCTGACTCAAAGCTATGGCTTGAGGCCATGCAATCCGAGATGGACTCTATGTATGAGAACAACGTGTGGGATCTTGTTGACTTACCTGCTAAGGTTCGTCCCCTTCAATGCAAATGGCTTTACAAGATAAAGCATTCTGTGGAAGGTCAACAAGATATCTACAAAGCACGACTAGTTGCTAAAGGTTTCACCCAAGTGCCAGGTTTGCACTACGATGAAATTTTTGCACCCGTAGTCATGCTGCGTTCCATTCGGATTATCTTAGCGATCGCTGCTTTTCATGACTATGAAATTTGGCAAATGGATGTGAAAACCGCCTTCTTAAACGGCTTTTTGGAGGAAGAGTTGTACATGGTACAACCCGAAGGTTTCATCAATCCAGAACATCCTAAGAAAGTGTGCAAGCTTAAGCGTTCCATTTATGGACTCAAGCAAGCATCAAGGAGTTGGAATCATCGCTTCGACCAAGTGATTAAAGAAAATGGATTTACTCGATCGGTCGAGGAACCATGTCTATATATCAAGTCGAGTGGGAGCAAGATTGTCTTTCTAATATTGTATGTTGACGACATACTCCTGATTGGGAATGACATACCTCTCTTAACTTCGGTGAAAGTATGGTTGAAAAACCATTTCCAGATGAAAGATCTGGGTGAGGCACAAAGAATTTTAGGCATCCGTATCTATCGAGATAGATCACGTCGGATGTTATCTCTCAGTCAGGAGTCTTACATAGACAAAGTCCTAGAGAGATTCAGCATGACTAACTCCAAGAAGGGGTTTCTTCCTATGGCTCCAGGGGTGCATTTGAGCAAGTCTCAGGCACCAGGGACACCGGAAGAGAAAGAGCGCATGACACGGATTCCTTATGCTTCGGCTATAGGATCAATCATGTATGACATGATATGCACACGTCCCGACGTGGCATATGCATTGAGTATGACAAGTCGATTCCAACAGCATCCAGGTGAATCACATTGGCTGGCTGTCAAGAACATTCTTAAGTACCTACGGAGGACTAAAGATTGGGCATTGACTTATGGAGGCCCTCAAAAGCTATGCGCAACCGATTCTGCAGATGCTAGCTTCCAAACGGATCGAGATGACTCGAAATCTTAGTCCTGGATTCGTATTTACTCTTAATGGCGCGCAGATCACTGGAAGAGTTCCAAACAAATGTTACAACAGATTCTACGACCGAGTCCGAGTACTATGCCGCGTCCGAAGCTACAAAGGAAGCGATATGGATGCGTCAATTCTTACATGGGCTATCTGTAGTGCCTAGTTCGAATGACCCGATCACCATCTATTGCGACAATAGTGGTGCCATCTTCCAAGCTAAGGAGCCAAAGTCTAGCAACAAGTCTAGACATGTACAACGGAAAGCTCATCTAATCCGAGATTACGTGGAGCAAAAGGAAGTAGTGATAGAAAAGATTGCTGAGATGATAACATAGCGAGATCCTCTCACTAAACCATTACGACAAGATAAGCATGAAGGGCACGTTAATTCCATGGGAATTAAACGTGTTCCTAAGTTGTAGTACTCTTTTATGGATTAGATTCATTTGCTTTTGTACTCTATACGACATCATCGTTTTGATATTTTATATATATTTTGTTTTTCATGTGGATTTGTACGACAAATTTTGAACACCACAAAGTGAACTGAACAAACATTATATTTTTAGTCCTTAATTGCCCACATGAGCTGATAACTCTGGCAATTATTTTGTGACGTTGGTTGATGGTGGGTTCAACGAGCCTTAAGTCAACCGGTTGACTGACCAATCACAGAGGCGATTTATACGGATATCTCGTAGGACACAATTGTGACATCGACGTGGAGTCCTAAATGTTTTATAACATTCGGTGCCCGGTCGTGGATAGGACCTCCATGGTGATCCTAAGAGTCGATTCTTTTGACTATCGACTGTCTCTTGAGACTAAGGCAGATTTTGGGTGACTTTGGTTCCTTTCTCACGGTCATCCGTAACAGGGGGCCAAGTAGATTTTTTCTGGGTCATTTCATACTGTGCTTAGATCGGAAGGAGTCGAGTTGAAGGAAATATTCAGCCTTTATCAGGTACTCGATTTTTCTCAGGGCCACTCGAGGAGTCAGAATCGAAATGCATGGCCATGCTCGGATACGGATTCGTTTTATCAGTTAAGTTACTCTCTAGTCGGGGAAACCACTCTTGATACAGATCGATTGTAAAATACGACCTTTGCGGATCCGGATCTGCAAATTGTTTTACATTGAGTGGGAGAAATTTTAAATGAATATGAAAATCGGTTATCGCACATACACTTGTACGGACAAGTGGGAGTTTGTTGGAGCTGTGTCCTCCAGTTAGTGTGGATAACGTCATTGCACATACACTTGTACGGACAAGTGGGAGCATGTTGGGGTTGGTGTCCTTAGCAGTTAGTGCAAGGACTTATAAATCTCTAAAAGGATCAAAGGGCATACTTTTGGTATTATTATCAGTTGATTCACGTTTATCAATAACGGTTGGCTTGCTAGATAAGTTTGACGTTATTGTCATACAGATGGCGGTGATCAACTGGTCCCTAAAAGTCACACCTATAGGATACGTTTGAGAGATGTGACGGTATGAAAATACTGTCATGTAGATGCCAAAATTGACTAACCAGTTAGTCCGAGTTATTTGACTAATAATAAGTCAAAATGTGATGTTGAGATATGTTATTTAATACGGATTAAATAATAATGGCCAAGGCGAATTAAGCAGTTAATTCGTAAATTGAATATAAGCGTTTTATATTTAATTAAATGTATATTGAATATAATTATACAATATCGTCTTTGTCGGACATGTATTAATGTTTCAACTAATCCGTATTATTAGTTGATGCTTTAATAACCGATAACCGATGACGATTTTTAACAAAACCGCGTCATATACATTTTAGCGATTTACGAACCGGACCATGAGCTAATTCTAAAAGGAAGTGGAAGCCCACTTCCCAAGGCCCCTCTCGGTTTGGCCGAGATTAGGAGAACAAAAGGAGAGCTTCTCCTCTTGCATAACCTAATCATCATTAGTGAAAAACAATTAGGGTTTCAATGTAACTTTCTCTGAAATTCCTAGATCTCACATCGTAAAAACCTCACAAGAGCTTTCTCAATATTGCAAGTCAATTAGAAAGCATTTCTAGCACAAGGGCATAGTCTCAGACGGTCTTGGGTGCAACAATTAGGAGGGAATCTCTGTTGATTTCTGTTCTTTACGCCGCACTACAAAGGACCCGAGGTTGATTCTTTATCTTTGTCGTTTCTATATTGTATTTCGTTTATGACCATATTTCACATGTTAAATTTACATTATAGTCCTAAATTTAAAGGGTCTTATACGGATATTACCCCACAGTTGCGCCTCTTCGAAGGATCGCAGCAGCTGCTGCGCCTCTTCCCCAGCTCATTTCTGCTTGTTTTCAGATTTTTCCGTAATTTGTTTCCAAAGTTTGAGTCATTCCAAAACTCTTCATATTTTTTAGTATAAATAGGGACCTTCGTTCCACATATTTGTCACGCGAGTATCCACCCTTCTCTTCTCCCTTTGCCTTCTAAGACCGTGCTTTAAGCTTTCGACGCCTACGTGCTTGATCAATCGACCACGTAAGCTCAGATCATTCTGAGTTCCAGTCACGTTGCATGACCGACCAATTTGACCACTACACATCAATCAATTTAATCTAAATCCTCTAACGAGGGCACTTTCTACATACATTCGAGTCGAGCAATCACTAAACATTAACTTAGTTAATCTCGTTTCGTCAAACATGTAAGTCTGAGGGTGTAAATCCCATCTTTTTATTGTATTTATTTTTGTACTAATTATTGTAAGATTTACGTCAAAAGTATGTTTGAAACCGACTTCTAAAACCCTATTATTAAACCGTTTTTACGGATTAGCAGTAACCAGACGTCGAGAAGAAACGCAGCAAAAGCTGCGCCTTTTCGAAGAGCCGCAGCATCTGTTGCGCCTCTTCCAGAGGCTGTTACTGTTTCTGCTCTTCTTCTTCTTCCTCGGTTTTTCTGTTGTTCCGTTCCTTTTATTTTACTTTCTTATTTTCTTTTCTTTCTTCATACATAATAAATTTTAATACATTCTTAATAATAATCACGTTTCGCGTGCGGCTTAAATTCCTTATAATCAATATTTGCGGCTTTTCGTCATTAAATAAAACCCGGATTTTAGAGACTCGATTCGTTCATATCAAGTTTCTGGAATTCGTCCTTTTGTACATATTTCCATTGCTTATTTTCAGTTTATCAAGTTCTTTCAAGTTCGTTTTCGTCTTCATAATTGAACCTAACTAGTTTTAGTTCGTTCTTAATTCGTCTTTAATCTATTTCAATCCGTTTTAATTCGTGTTTATCGCTTTTATGACGGTTTTGATGCGTGTCTTTTATATGATGTTTTACATCCCATTTTACACGCATTTCAGAGCTCATTCATGTAGTTTATGCTACATTTCTCCCTATTTCCGTCTACTTCCGTATTTTTGTACATTATTGCAGAAATGTGAAGAATCCAGCGGAAATCGAGCTAAATCCTATCCTGCATTGCAATTGACGTGAAGTATTCACCCGAGGAACGAGCTTGGTGCGCATTTCAAGGCCCAAAAGATAAATCCACGAGATTTTAGAAGCTGATAGCGGCGAAAGCAATCGATCTCGACCACCACCCTCGATCGATCGCCAATATGCGGGTTCCGAAGCTACTGTCAGACATCGAGGATCGTCGATCGACCACTACCATCAGTCGATCGACCAATCTGCTATCCCAGACGAGAATTAAAAGACCGAGGAAGCGCAAGCCCATGATGTTTAGGTTTTAGAAATAAAAGTTACGTATACTTTCTATATAACGTAACCTAGAAACATCAGTTTTGACATCAAGTTTTTACATTAAGTTTTACATACAATTCTTTAGAAATAATTAGGGTTTGGGAAACTATTTCGCATTGGATTTTCGTTGTGACTTCAATCATTCCGTTACGATCCTTCTGCAATTTCGGTATTCACTTGCTCTATTTTCAGTTCATCTTTATTGCATTGTTAGTATAGGAATTGTTAGTTAGCCTCCCGAAACCGATTTATCTTTATTGTTAATTGTTTGTTCATTCGTTTTAAGCATGAAACCTTCTGTCTATTTCGTTAATTTCATTGTTGTTATTATCATTAGTATGAGTAGCTAAATCAATTGTGCTAGGATGTAGGGGAGTTGTAGTGTAGACGGCAATATAAAGAACACGGCCTGATTCGCGTGTTGGTCGATCGACTGACCACGCGAGGTTTTTATTTTCGTTTTAATTGTTTAAATTATTAATTCGACGAATCGAATGCACACGACTAGTTGAATGCTTAGGATAACACTGATCCATTAGATCGAGAGATAGGGACAGTTGTTAGATCACCAATTAAAATGACTAAACTATGCTAAGATCGAAAGGTAGGTAAAGTTTAGATTATTAGTCACTTTTCAGGACGAGAGTCAGTATTAGTGATATTAGGGACTTATAGCGAGATCGAAAGGTGCTATCTGTTAAGAGTGGACCGAGAGGACCTCTTTATTTCCCGCCTCATGTGTTTGAATTAGACCTGTTTAATATGCTGCCGCCGAAACTATAATGAACCGACCATCCTAGTACCTCTTTTATATTTGATTTTATATATTTCATTAGTCTACTTTCCTTTTATTTAGCTATAGACCAAACCCAATAAAACCCCCACCTTTTGTTACTTTAGACCGAATTTAAACAACTAGAAATTACGTCTGCCTCTATGTGGTTCGACCCGACTGCCGCTAGCTATAGTTGTAGTTGGAGATTATAAATATTATTTTTGACACCTCACGACGGGTATCAAATTTTGGCGCCGTTGCCGGGGAGGCAATAGTTCTAATTTTTAGTTGTTTTAATTTAGTCTTTCTTAGTTTAAGGAACATCCGTTCCTTAAACTTTTCTTATATTCTTTTTGTAGTTTCCTCTTATGCGCAGGTCACAGGGTGGTGAACTAGTACCATTCAATCCTGAGATTGAGAAATCTTTGTGCGAGTTGAGACGATCACAAAGGATATTACCGACAGAGGAAGAGCTGAGTACTCTGTCAAGCTATTACGAGAACGAGCTCTTCGAGGAAGATCCACATTCTTCACCCGTTTCCACCTCTTCAGCCGAGACAGTCACTTCTCCAGAAATTCCAGTCATGGCTGAGGAAGCGAGTATAGCTAGTCATTCGAGCCGACACAGTGCAAGTTTATATAAGGGGTTCGAATTACCAGGAGATGACAGGAAGTTCGAACCAAAGCCTTCATACATTAATATGGTTGAGAGAAACAGTTCGGGGGAGCTGCAAATGAAGATGCAGCTAAGCATATGGAGACATTTATTGACTACTGCTGTTCCATACCCCCACCAGCCGGCGTGACCCAAGACCAGATCAAGGAGACCATGTTCATCTTCTCCCTTTGTGATGCTGCAAGGGAGTGGTATAGAGATTTGGACCGAGCCGTTCATGGGATCACCGATTGGAATTCATTGGCTTTGGCATTTTACAAGAAATATTTTTCTGCCTCGAAGACCAATGCAATTAGAGCTCAAATCACGATTTAAACAAGGGCCGGACGAGAACTTCCAAGAAGCATGGGTCCGTTTTAAGAAGTTGGTGCGAACCATACCGCACCATGGGTTTGAAAAATGGAGCTTGTGCAATCAGTTCTATAATAGGCTGTATGACGATCAAAGGGCTATTTTGGATGCTGCAGCCAGTGGCCGATTTGCTGAGAATTTGGGAGAAACCAAGGGGTGGAAGATCATTGATGATCTAGCCACCCACAAGGCTGAGTATGGGAATTCCTGAGGGAATCAAAGGAGGAGCGCGAATCTCCTTCTCGTAGCCGCACTTGAAGCTCTCACTGCGAGATTTGACAAGTATGAACTAGGAGGAGCTTCAAAGGGGGGTATTTACCAAATAAATGATGTGTCGACGGTCCTTTCGTGCGTGAAAGGTGCGGAGCCGAGGGACACGTTTCAAGAATCGTCCTAGTCCCTTTGAGTCTTGTCCGCCTTTCAATATTATAGGCGGACAAACACCTACGTGAGCCTAATGTTCATCCCAACCCGAGGTGGAGTAGCCGAGAATGTCCTAAATCCAACTCCACCTCCGCAGAAGACAACCCTATGTGCCCCTCATCAAAAGCAACAACAATATCAAAAACCTCCTTATGTGCCGCAGCAGCAACAACAATCCCATGGTTCGATTTTTTGAGTTCAAGAACTTGTTATTCTTGAAGGAGTCCCAAGCAAGAGAGGCCGGGATGAAGCTACTAGAGAGCCAAATTGCTCAATTGGCTAGTAAGAGTACCACTCGAGCTCCGGGACACTTACCGACTCAAACCGACCAAAAGGAGACCCTAAACGCTATCACGTTGAGGAGTGGGTCCACCCTGGAGGGGCCTGCCATGGTCGAGGACGCTGTTGAAAAGAATTAGGCAGATCCGAGTCAAAAGAAAGCTGTAACGAATAATTCAAAGAAAAAGGCGTCTACGGGTATATCGGTCGATCGACCGATACACCCTTGGCCGATCGATCGATACGCGGGTTACAGCAAATTTTCCGGAATGTACACTTCGGTCGATCGACTGAGGATAGTGGTCGATCGACCAAGATCACTGATGATAGCGAGATTTTTCGTCCTTCAATGCCCGATAATTTGAGAGACCATTTGTTCCGGGGTTCGACAACTCCGAAAGTATTGGGGAAAGACCCGAGTGCTGATGGGTCCGTTCCGATTCCGAAGTTCGATCCGATGACGGTTAATGGCTCACATTTGAGACGGTCTGAGGAGGGTTCGAGCTTCAATAAGGAGAAGGTGGTGGACTTTCAGCCTAAGTCCACGGATACCGGCACGCGCGATTTAGAGGAGAGGGCTATGTTACTTCTCTCAGCCCCATACCCAGAGCGACTAGTGTCGACAAAGGAACAGGTATCTTTCAATAAATTTGAAAAGGTTATTCGTAGTTTGAATGTACAAATTCCTTTCCTTGAGTTGGTCAATCAAGTGCCTGCCTACACTAAATTCATGAAACAACTCCTGTCTAAGAAAAAGTCACTTGAAAATGTGCATACTGTCGCACTAACCAAAGAGTTATGCTCTTATTTGTCGCACACTGCACCCCATAAGCTAGAGGACCCGGGTAGCTTTTCTGTTCCTTGCAATATAGGTACCTTCTCTATTGAGAAGGCATTATGTGACTTAGGAGCTAGTATAAGCGTCATGCCTTTGAGTCTAGCCAGGAAGCTCAAATTGACGAGGTTTGCAGTAACAGATATGACAGTACAGATGGCTGACCGATCTGCGGTCCAGCCAATAGGAGTCTTAGAGGACATCTCTGTCCAAATAGGGAAGTTCTTCTTCCCCGTCGACTTCGTGGTACTTGACATGCCTGAGGATGCCCATATTCCCATTATTTTGGGTAGGCCATTTCGCACACTTTGGTGCGAGTCATAGATGTCGGTCTAGGAACCCCGACTTTTAAAGTGGGTAAGCATTCTATCGTTTTTTGACCATCTAAGAAAAAGGACCCCATGTGGCTGTGACTTGTAATACGGTTTCGACAAGAAATCGTACTTTGTGCTTCCCGATTTACCTATCTCTATTCTGTTGTAACCCCTCCGCCCCTGATCGGGAGCAATTGGAGGAAGATTTGTCTATTTCTGATATCGCAGGAGCTGGTTTGGGGAAGGAAGAGCTGCAAGTCACTCTAGCTGCAAAGAAGCCAATCATTTCACGAGGAGGACTTGGTTGCCTTAGCTATGCCACTGATGAGGAAGTTGATGACGAACCAGTCAAGGCACGGAAGTCCGACTTGGACTTTGATGAGCAAGAAGAGGTCATTGATTGGGGAGACGATGAAAGTGTTGATCCGTTGAGCCATACGGACGTGGAAGCTAAGAAGGGTGCAGCTGCTAAGATAAGCACCATTGAGGCTACCTCTAGTAGCCAGAAGCCGACAAAGTGGGCCATTCCGTGGCCGTTCTTGATCAACTACTAGTTGATCACATGTTTTCCAAACATTTTATTTGCTTTTGTTAGACACCTTTTATTGCTTTTGTGTGCGCGAAACTTCGAATTTTATTTTGCTTGCTTAGGATTTTATGCGTTTGAGACTTTATTCTGGGTTTTGCGCAATTTTGGGCGCGTATTATTGTGCACTTGCAGGTTTTTAGACCTCATTAGCTCAAGTAATTGAGCAAATACGAAGAAATAAGGAGTACAGCAGTATTTTCAGTCGATCGACTGGCTACATTGGTCGATCGACTAAGTTGCACCTTCCAGGAGCTACTGTTCCTGACACATTGATCGATCGACTACCGTTCTTAGTCGATCGACCAAGGACGCTGCTGTACCTATTCACAACCTCTTTCCTGCTGTGTTTGGTCGATATGCGGACTTAAGGGAGTTTTCTACTCCACTTTACTTTCCGTCAAATTATTTATTTCTTCTAATTTTCTCATTTGTGCACATATTTACCGCTTCAAAATTGTCTTCTCGATTTTATGCGTGGGTTTTATTTGTCTTTCAGGTAATTATTAGTAGCACTGCTGGCTACTGAAACCTCCTAGCTCACGCTGGTTTGGGGAGGTTTCCTTTGCTGCGTTTTTCCACTTCATGTCATTTTTATTTTCCCGCAAATTCCCATTTCTCTTTTCTTCATTACATGATTTTGCACAATGGGGACATTGTGCGATTTGGTTTGGGGAAGGGTTTTGCGTCGCATATCATTTGCTTGCATTCACGTTTACATTCTGTTTTGCATTGTTCATTTCATTATTATACGAAATTCAAAAAAATTGAAAAATTTCAAAAATTTCCCATAAAATGCACGTTTATTTTAGCATATAGGTCGAGTCGAAACGGTAGTATTTCAAGGATGATATTGCATTTTGCACCTGTTTTGCCTGAGCCTTGCTTGATTAACATGTTATTAGTAGAATCGTATAAACGCATACCTACGAGTTTTCGTTAATTATTTGCTGGACTTGAGACTTGACTTGGAAAATTGGCAAGCTACATCATATTTCTGAGATTTAGAGCCTATAACTGGTGACATCTATGAACAGTTTATTTAGGAATGTGAGTAGTACTCCTTATGAGGCATGTCACATAAATGTGCATAAATATGAACTTAATCGCGAATACCGTACGCATTCGGTCTGTGGTTAGTTGACACATGTGGTAGAGGTTTCCCCTTATTCGTTTTGCCCATGAACCCCACACTGCCAAAAACAGCCTTTTTGTCCCATTACTACATCCTACATTTAGCCTGCCCTTGTCAAGCTAGTAATCTGTGTTCTTGGGATTGTTACTTAGTTTTTGGTAGCATATGCTCATGTTTGAGATATTGTTGGAAAGATGAAAAGGAGGAAAGAAAGAAATAGAAGAAAAAAAAAGATGAAAAAATGATTCGGAAAAAAAAAAAAAAAAAAAAAAGAGTTCTGTACTGTTCATGCGGTCGATCGATTGCCCCTTTTGGTCGATCGACTGAGGTTCGAGAAAAAGAGAAAGAATCAATTCGCATAATTCAAAATCCTTATCTTTTGGCGATTTTTGCTCCCATGTATTATTCATATTTTGTGGGGAGTTAGTTGATTACTTTTATACCTGGAGATTGTGAGATTTGTGCTTGCTATAGCACCGTTCCATTTGTTTTGAGCAAGAAGTTGGATGTTGCCATATGGTTCTGTTTCGGTACTAGCTTGATCACCGGTACGTCCACTTCCCCATAAATGTTTTGCCTCTTCTTACCCATACCTCACATATCCACATATATACCTCGGCATGTGTCATGGTCTCTTGTTGGTTGGAACGCGTATGTACGGTTGTAGAGATTGCTTTCATATTAGACTGTAGGCATGCTCTTATAGGTCGTACTTAGGTGAGAGTCTTTACAAAACCAACTCTTTCTATCTTTACGTTATTCACTTGTGCTTGTTTGAGTGATATGAGCGACCCGTGAGAGTCCAATTTGATGAGTCTCTACAGTTGACGGTTCAGTAGTTTTAACGGCTCCATAACTCGTTTGCATGATTCATTTGCTAATTGATTGTTGGTTGTGCATTAAATTGGTTTAGGCTTTACATGTTGCATTTCGCTCTGAGATTGAACTCGTTCCATTAGGTAATTAGATCGAGTCTAGTTCTTGCTTGGGGACAAGCAAGGGTTCGGTTTGGGGAAGTTTGATGCGTGTCTTTTATATGATGTTTTACATCCCATTTTACACGCATTTCAGAGCTCATTCATGTAGTTTATGCTACATTTCTCCCTATTTCCGTCAACTTCCGTATTTTTGTACATTATTGCAGAAATGTGAAGAATCCAGCGGAAATCGAGCTAAATCCTATCCTGCATTGCAATTGACGTGAAGTATTCACCCGAGGAACGAGCTTGGTGCGCATTTCAAGGCCCAAAAGATAAATCCACGAGATTTTAGAAGCTGATAGCAGCTCGAGCAGTCGATCGACCACCACCCTCAGTCGATCGACCAATATGCGGGTTCGAAGTTATCAGACATCGAGGATCAGTCGATCGACCACTACCATCAGTCGATCGACCAATCTGCTATCCCATACGAGAATTAAAAGACCGAGGAAGCGCAAGCCCATGATGTTTAGGTTTTAGAAATAAAAGTTACGTATACTTTCTATATAACGTAACCTAGACACATCAGTTTTGACATCAAGTTTTTACATTAAGTTTTACATACAATTCTTTAGAAATAATTAGGGTTTGGGAAACTATTTCGCATTGGATTTTCGTTGTGACTTCAATCATTCTGTTACGATCCTTCTGCAATTTCGGTATTCACTTGCTCTATTTTCAGTTCATCTTTATTGCATTGTTAGTATAGGAATTGTTAGTTAGTCTCCCGAAACCGATTTATCTTTATTGTTAATTGTTTGTTCATTCGTTTTAAGCATGAAACCTTCTGTCTATTTCGTTAATTTCATTGTTGTTATTATCATTAGTATGAGTAGCTAAATTAATTGTGCTAGGATGTAGGGGAGTTGCAGTGTAGGCGGCAATATAAAGAACACGGCCTGATTCGCATGTTGGTCGATCGACCGCCATACCTGGTCGATCGACTGACCACGCGATGTTTTTATTTTCGTTTTAATTGTTTAAATTATTAATTCGACGAATCGAGTGCACACGACTAGTTGAATGCTTAGGATAACACTGACCCATAAGATCGAGAGATAGGGACAGTTGTTAGATCACCAATTAAAATGACTAAACTATGCTAAGATCGAAAGGTAGGTAAAGTTTAGATTATTAGTCACTTTTCAGGACGAGAGTCAGTATTAGTGATATTAGGGACTTATAGCGAGATCGAAAGGTGCTATCTGTTAAGAGTGGACCGAGAGGACCTCTTTATTTCCCGCCTCATGTGTTTGAATTAGACCTGTTTAATATGTCACTGAAACTATAATGAACCGACCATCCTAGTACCTCTTTTATATTTGATTTTATATATTTCATTAGTCTACTTTCCTTTTATTTAGCTATAGACCAAACCCAATCAAACCCCCACCTTTTGTTACTTTAGACCGAATTTAAACAACTAGAAATTACGTCTGCCTCTTTGTGGTTCGACCCGACTGCCGCTAGCTATAGTTGTAGTTGGAGATTATAAATATTATTTTTGACACCTCACGACGGGTATCAGGTTTCATATGTAATCAATATGTTAAATCACTTTCACTTGAGTCAAATATCGATAAACAATTATTAAACACACGAACGAATGTTAACTACCCGCAGTTCTGACTTCACAGCCAGAACTCACCTCAGGAACAGACGCAGAAACGTTGCGCCTGTTCTGGGATGAGTTCCGTCCCTGAATTTCCGTTCTGGCTTTGACTTAATCCCTTTAATTACGTAATTAATTGACTATTAGCCGTAATATCACCCTTAATCTGTCCATATTTTCCAACGTTATTTATCTTCCTTTATTTTCCTCAAATTGTCCGTCTTAAGTATATTTTTGATGTAAATAAATTAACTCATTGTAATTTTAATTATCGCTTTTTGTTTATTCTATTTATTATGGATGTTTATTTGTTTTTCACATGTAATCAATTCTAAGCCCTAATTCGACATTAATAAGTGCTAATTATTTGTTCACCGACTTAGTTAATTTACACATGTTAGGATCAAAACGTTGGATGTTGCATTGCATGCATATAATCGACAGCATATCAAATACGAACGATTTTCCTAATCATTAGTAGAGGCCACTATCGAGGCGGGCGGGATTAGGTGTTCAGTAAAAGGACTTCCTAATACGTACCCTCACCCCTTACTCCAGATCTCTGTGAACATCCGTGTTCATTGGCATCCACGAGAGTCATTCTAGACATAGAATGCTAAGGGTAATGAGTTCTTAGTGTTCATGTCATTACTTTGTGTCTTGACATGACGCGAGGTATTCGAACGGTTCCAATTTCCCACAAAAAGTGGTGGCGACTCCACAAATGCAAACGCTTGTCCCAAGCGCCCACATGGCCAATGTCCACACAAGGTTCACCTCGTCGGTCTTGCTAGTGGAGCCATAAGAACGACACGTTGTGCCTTGATATCCGCGAGCTATCGTTTTGGACAAGAGTCCTTTACGGATGTCGTCTTCAATTCTTGTTCCTAGCACAGTTAAGTCTTTGAAAGACTTTATGTTTTGGTACCTTAGATGGTTCGCATAGATTGGCCTTAAATTGTCCACGAACTTTTCAACAAGAGTAGCTTCGTCTGGGCGTTCGACGAGTTGCGTGCTAGTCTTTCTCCACCTACTTAGGAAGTCGGTGAACCCTTCTCTCTCATTTTGCGTAAGAGCCTCTAGAGTGCGCATATTGACTTGAATTTCAACATTATCTGCGTACTGTTTGGTGAACTCAATTGCACCATCGTCCCAGGTAGCAATTTTCTTGTGATCCAAGGAGTAGAACCATTGCTTAGGAATAGTATCAAGAGATGAAGGAAAGATCCTTAGGAACATCTCTGTTTTAATGTCTTTGCTAGACATATAATCTTTGAATGCACGAATATGGTTCAAAGGGTTTTCATGCCCTTTAAACTCCGGGATGTCAGTCATGTTGAAGTTAGTTGGCAGTTAAGAATTTACTGCCTCATATTTGCGACTGTTTTCCCTATAGATGTCATCTCCTTTGAGGTACATTAGTTGCTCCTGCAAATACTGGAGTCGCTTTTCAGCTTTAGTTGGACCTAGTGGAAGATTGACTTCTAGTTGCTCAAAGGGTAGAGGATTATCGTGCATGAGCGCGTCGGGAATGGGACCTTCTGCAGGAGGAAGTCTAGCTTCTACAGCGACAATACGGCCTTCGATAGCGTTAAGGCGAGCATAAGCTTGGTCTTGGCTTGTCTGGAGACGAAGGAGTGCAGCTAGGATTTGATCATTACCATTTGCGGGTTGTTCAGATCGACTATTAACGCTTCCTTGACTAGTTCCCACCATTTTGGACTGAGGTTAAGAGATCGATAATGAATCAAAACCTGATCGACCAGTTTTGCACACTTATAAAAAGGACTTGACTCATGAAGTGGGTGTGTGCCACTCTGTCAAGTGGGATTTGAAAATAACAAATTTTGAAATGTTTGTCCTAGACAACTGTAGTGTAGTTGTAGGATTGCTGACTCGAAGTGAGTTTTGAAATGGGTTAGAGGCCCGAAGTTTGACTCGACATTTGGACAGAGTTTCGGCTTATTCTGCGCTGTTTTAGGCCATTTTTGAAAATGTTTACATTTTGAAATGGATTTTATTTTACAAAATTTCGTCATGGTTTTATTTATAAATGGTGATCACGTATATGATACAAACATACATATGGGCATTATAAAGGTATGGTGAGTGCATTTAAAGGGTTTTGGCTTAAAAAGATGGGTTGCCATACCAAGCAATCAAACCCTGGTTTGTGGAGAGGTACGTACCAAACATGAGTAAGGTCGGTTCCTAGTCCATTTCCTCGAGTAGTGAAAGCTCTCGATACAAACATGAGTATGTACCGGAGTACGGTTGACGTCAATCACTATCCATCTTTAGGCCCAGATAGGAATTTGGACCGTGTTGACAAGACGATTGGTCGAATGGGTTGGTTTAGGGCCTAGCAAGACCAAATGAAATGACCTAAGTGTATCATCCCCAGCGGAGTCGCCAAACTGTGGACATGGGCCACCCACGCCGCGCGCACCCGCGCGTTGTCTGGTTTTGAGGCGGCGGCACTTCTCCCACAGCACCTTGGTTTTCCAAAGCACGTCATGGGCCGTTACCGAATTGTGAGGCATTGAAACCGGTGAAAGGTTGAATAAGCCTGCATTTGTGGAGTCGCCACCAATTTGTTGTGGAAAAATTGAAAACCGTTCGAATACCTCATGCCATGTCAAGACACAAAGTAATGACATGAACACGAAGAACTCCTTACCCTTAGCATTCTATGTCTAGAATGACTCTTAAGATGCCAATGAACACAGATGTCCAGAGATAACTGGAGTAAGGGGTGAGGGTACGTATTAGGAAGTTCTTTAATTCGAACACCTAATCCCGCCCGCCTCGATAGCGGCCTCTACTAATGATTAGGGAAATTGTTCATATTTGATATGTCGTCGATGTAATGTGATACGTGCATTTTATATAGTTTTTTTAGCCTTATTTTGCACGTATTTCTATATACATTTGTACTGTTTTGTATTGCATTATGCCCCGAAATGGCTACTTTGGTTCGTTTTGTCTGTTTTGTAGGAATGAACCTGAAAGTAGTGGAATCGTACCCTTTTCGTCCTGTTTTGCATGCATTTTGAGGAGACGGGAATTTTAGAGCGAGATACTGCATTGAGATGCGTGAAGGAATGGTCAACGAAGCAGTCGGCAACGAGTTGAAGCTGTTTTTGGGGGAAGAACACTCGATCGAATGCTTTTCTTGGTCAATCGAGTTGTTTCACGTGCTGAGGAGGTCGATCGAGTACTTTATTTTACTCTATCGAAGTGCTGTTTTAAGGCTTTCCTCGATCGAGTAACATGTATGCTCGATCGAGAGGTTTATCTGTTGAAGTCCTCGATCGAGAGGTTTTGTACTGCTCGATCGAGAAGATTGGAGTTTTCACGGGCCTTAATTAACCCGTGTTGCTTATTTTAGTTATGTACTTTGTTATTTTTCTATTTAAGCATCGTGTGATTAGGTCATTAGTATCTGTTAACACTTCTTTTACGCCACTTTTACTCTGAATTACTCTTAGCTTTCTCTCTTAATCTTTCCCTAAACTTTTCTACTGTAACTTTGCTTTCGGGTTATTTTGCTTGGATCTTGTTCGTTCTTTACGCCGGAATTCTCGTGATTGTAATCTCTTTCTCCTTTTAATCTTAATTTCATCAATTATTGCTTTAATTACTTGTTCTTCTCTTCCTTAATTTCTGCCTAAGTTTTATTTATGCAATTTTATTATTGTTTCATCATGTTTATTATTAGTTCATTGATCATTATTAATATTGACAACATTAATAGCATGAGTAGCTAAATTCATTCATGTTGGGATTAGCGGATCTATGGTAGAATTGTGACGATGTAGCGAATAGGCTAGATGACTTATTTGTGAGAATCTGTACCCATGGCAATTTAATTATAATACCGACTTAGTTGAGTGCACGCTTCTAAGTTACCCTTTAATCTGGTTAAATTTATTCCTGGATCAGAAGATTGGACTAAATGGACCTGCTATGAACAGTAGACTACCCTGACGAGGACGGAAGTTAAGTTAGTGGAAATCTAGGATAGAAGGTGGACCGGAAGAACCTTTCCAATATCCGTCTCACAGTAAATTATCTAGACTATTTGCAGTTGAGTCATTAGACTACCGTAGTGAACCGAAATCCCAACATGTTCCCTCTTTATTGATCATCTTATTCACATTTTCTGCCTTTTTATTGCTCTTCTTTACTACTCTTTCCCTTAAACCTTTTAGTTTAGAAAACCAACTTACAACCCCCATTTTGTGACTAAATAGACGGACCTTTAACAGATATCTTGCCTCCCTGTGGAGATCGACCCGACTTCCCTAGCTATATTAGTTAGTGCCAGTTGGTTATTTTTGGTAGGTATACGACTACCCTGTCAAATTTTGGCGCCGTTGCCGGGGAGACAATAACCCTATCTGTTTTAGTTTTCGTTTATTTTTATCTCTTTCAGTGTTGTGTATGCCCAGGTCAAACAGATCGGAGTTAGTTTCAGCTGATTCTGAGCCAGGGAGACTATTTAGGCATAGACTCCGTCTGCAAAGAGAACTCCGAAAGGAAGACTTGAGTACTTTCGAGCCCGAGCTACAATATTTTCTATTTGCAGAAGACCAGTCTTTAGAAGAAGACAATCTCGCTTCTGTTAACCAACTAGTAAAGATGCCGAATATTGCAAGTCACTCGGAGCCGAAAGCATCTTCTATTTCCAAGGGTTTCAACCTCCAGACTAAGGACGACAACACCTCTGATATCAGACCGTCTTACATAAATCTGGTGGAGAGAAATCTGTATAGGGGTGTAGCGGGTGAAGACCCAAGGAAGCATATGGAGGTCTTTACTGATTACTGCTCTACTATTCCCGCTACTAAGGGAGTAACTCAAGACAAGATTAAGGAGGCGCTCTTTCTTTTTTCTTTGACTGACTCAGCCCGTGAGTGGTTGACTGATCTTGACCGTACAACTGCTGGGAATACCAATTGGGAGACTCTCGCACTTGCCTTCTATAAAAGATATTTCCCTCCACAGCGCACTAATCAGCTGAGGGCGAAGATTACCAGTTTCAAGCAGGCACCTGACGAGATTTTCTTTGAAGCTTGGTGTCAGTTCAAGAGGTTGGTGAGGTCTCTTCCTCGCCATGGTTTTAACCCATGGTTTTTGTGCAACCAGTTCTACAATGGGTTGTACAATGACCACAGAGCCATACTCGATGCCTCATCCAACGGGAGATTGCAAAAGAACGTTGATGATGATAAGGGATGGGGCATTATTGAGGAGATGGCGACCCATTGTGCTAAATATGGGAACCCACGGGACGGTATTCGAACGGTCCATTCGGTTGATAAGGCAGTCATGGCTCAGCTGGAAGCCATGAATGCTCGTTTTGACAAGTTTGAGCTGCAAAATGCTGGAGATCAACAGACGGTTCATCTATTGACTAGACAGGAAACTGTCACATGTGAGAGATGTGGAAGCAATGACGGTCATACGCTATTTGATCGTCTGATTTCGACGGAGAAGGAACAAGTCCTTGCCTTTCAGCAATATAGGCAAGGAGGAGGTTCCTATTATACTAATCAAGGGGCAGTCCATCCCAATTTGAGGTGGACAAGTCAAAATGTGCTCAATCCCGCTCCTCCACCGCAGCAGCAGCAGCCATATGTCCCTCCTCATAAGGCTCAAGAAGGCTTCCAAAAGCCTCCTTCCTTTCCTCCACCAAATCAAGGTGCATCATCTCATGTGGGGTAAGTGAGTTATCTAAGTTAAAGACAATGTTGCAGTCGTTGACAAAGCAATGGCAGTTAAGTGACCAACAGAAAGAAGCATCCATCAAGTCACTTGAAACTCAAGTTGCTCAGTTAGCCGCGAACCAGTCCACGAGGAAACAGGGTCATTTGCCATCTCAAGCTGATAAGAATCCGCACGAGACGGTGAATTTAATTAATTTGAGAAGCGGTCATTCATATGAAGGACCGAAATTACCTGTTGACGGGAGTATTTCAGACCCGAGGAAGGAAGTGAATGACGATGAACAGACATTTATTGCTAAAAAAGAGTTAACCACGAAGAAAATACTCGATCGACTAGTTTCAGGGGGGTCGATCGAGTAAAACTGATGAAGAAAGGACTCGATCGAAAGGAATTCTTACTTGATCGAGTGAATTGGATAATGAATAGGTCGATCGAGAGGTACAAACAGCTCGATCGAGTGATATTGTTGAGGAAACTGTTCGATCGAATGGTATTTTTGCGCGATCGAACACTGCTGATATTGGAGACCTCGATCGAGAGCCTGGTAGTGCTCGATCGAGTGATATTTCACCTGGAAGGACTCGATCGAGAGGCAAAAAGTCTCGATCGAGTGATAAGGAGCTTGATCCAGCTGATACGTTGGAAGAGAGAAATAAAGGGCTCGAGATACCTATTACCGTGCCCTTCTCGAGGCGATTAAAAAACACAAAGGCCAATCAACGGTTCGGTAAATTTGCCGAGCTCCTGAAAAGCTTGCAGGTGACTGTTCCATTCGCCGAGTTGCTGACACAGGTACCCTCATATTTAAAATTTATGAAAGAAATTTTATCACGTAAGAGGCATATCAATGATCATGAGACGGTAGCCTTGACCGAGGTAGGGACTGCCCTAGTTCAAAATAAGTTACCTCCTAAACAGTCAGACCCGGGTAGTTTCTCGATTCCATATCATATAGGTACCCATTTGATTGATAATGCGTTATGTGATCTTGGTTATAGCGTGAGTGTCTTACCTTTGTCTTTTGGCTAAGAGACTTGGTTTGACTAAATTTAATTGCACGAACATAACTGTACAGATGGCCGACCGTAGTATATCACGGCTGTTAGGTGTCATAGAGGACATACCTGTTAAAATCGGGAGATTCTTTATTCCGTTGATTTTATAGTGCTTGATATCCCCGAGGACACTCACACCCCTATTATTTTAGGGAGGCCATTTTTATTCACTGCTCGTGCAGTGATAGATGTCGGGGGTAAGACACTAACATTTCAGGTAGGAGACGAGGAATTAATTTTCCATCAGTCTAAGTCTCACAGGGCTCCCATGCAAGCTCAACCTTGCAATGGCCTTTCCTCTACTGACCCTCATATTGACACTCCAGATGAAAATTTTGAATTATGTGCTGCTATTGTGACCCTTCCGCCTCAGATTGAGATCAGAAAGGAGGAGAATTCGTCTGTTTCCCTTGCTGAAGGTACAGATGAAAAAGATGTAGAAGCTGTCAAGGGTCATTGTGCAATTAAAATCACTCAAATTGGGGATGACAACGTCAAAGCTGGTGAGAAGGAAAAAGGGACGAGAAAAGTTCGTGCGTACGTGGACGTCAACTATTCTCCTCCTAGTGGTTCAAATTCAACCTCGTGGAGAATGAAGAGGACGGTCAAGGATGCTGAAGAGACGTCCTCCAGTCAGAAGCCCTCCGATGGGCTACTGAATTGTCTTGAGAATTAAGTGGGGAATGCCCCGTGTAATAATTTGTAAAAACTAATTTTAAATTTCCGTTGAATTTCTTTATTGCGTTTATTAGGACTATTAGAATTTAGACAATTTGACTATAGACTGTTATTATTGTGATTTGGTATATTGGGATATGTTTGCGAGTGTTTTTATGCAGGTTTGGGGAGATATTACGCAATTTGGATGAGCTATACGAAGAAAAGCACTCGATCGAGTACTTTTTGTACTCGATCGAGGGGATTCTACAAGAAAGGACTCGATCGAAAGCTTTCAAGGTGCTCGATCGAAACAGCCAAAAGAGGGAGTACTCGATCGAGTATAATTTTACTCGATCGAGAGGAATGAAGACCAGAATCCTCGATCGAGGGATTTAAAATCACTCGATTGAGTGAAATAGAAAATCCCGCGTAGGAAGTAACTCTTAAACTTCCTTTTTTTCATTCCTTTATTCATATTTTCTCATATCTTCGTCCCCTTTACGAAAAAACTCCCAAATCCTCTCTAAATCTTCGCCCATTGCCAAATTAAACACCTACAATCTTTTCCTTGCTAATTAATCGTCATTTCCCCCTTATTTCCCCTTTGATTTTTGTTGGTTTTTGCGGTCAATTGCGGGTATTAGGGTTTTGCGGTTTCTTGTTCGAAAATCGCCATTCTTGCTTTGTTTTTGTCGATTAATTGCTTCTTTGTAGGTTTCTTTTATCAAGTAAGTACTCCCTTTACTTCATTGTTGTTTACTTGTTTTAATTTTACCATTTCTGAAGTAATGATGAATTAGGGTTTATGCTAGTCGAAATTTTCGACTGAAATTGGGGTTTTCTGTTTAAATTGCTTTAATTGATGATTGTTTCCCTTTACCTCATCGCTGATTATCTGTTTGTTTCGAATTTTTGAGGTAAAATTGGGAATTAGGGTTTATGAAGCCGAAAATTTCGACTGGTTTTGGGAATTTTGCTGTTTAATTGTTAATTGATCATCATTTGCCTTTCCTTACTTGATTAGGATGGACAGTAGCTCACTGCCCTCTTCCAGTTTGACTTATACTCCGTCCTTGACTGAGACGGTGGTCCATGCTATCACCACCGTCTCCACTCCCGTTAGTAGTACCTTTGTCAATGCTCCCGTGTTCCTTATCACGTCGGCTGGTATTATCGTTACTGTTGCTAGCACTTCTGCCAGCTTCGTCTCAGCTTCCACCAACGTCACAGACTCTATTTTTTTGCTTCTTCTGTTGCAGCTACAGCTAGTACCTCAGGTTCGGTGACAACCCCTGCTGCGTGGTCACCCGCAGTCACAGTTGCTTACCGGGCGGCTCTAGTACCTTGTCCCGTCGGAGGACGGGCTTCTACTTCAGGTTCTAGAGGCCGGGGTCGTGCACGAGCTACACCTACTGATGGCCGTTCAGCTGGCCGTGTTACCATCCGAGGGGATGATTCTCTCGACTCGCACCCCGAATACCCCCAGGTAATTTTTGTTAACGGTATTCAGCGCACTAGATTTTATGCTTGCTTGACTGTAACTTTCTTCCTACTCGTTTTTTGTGCCGTTCGTCACTTGAGAGGCTTAGTATTTACGAGCCGGTTTGTGAGATTTTGAGGGGTACTGGGATGGCTAGACTTGTGACCATGAGTGCCCACACCTTCAAGGAGCTGACCCTTGAGTTTTTCAGCTCCTTTACCTTCTCCTCTGGGGCACACGACGCTGCCCCTACTTGTGCTTCTGTGTCTTTCCGGTTGTTTAACCAGACCTTTTCTATGACTTTAGAGGAGTTTGGTACTCGACTTGGACTTTCCTTTATGGGCGCCAATGCCACCCCTAGGAAGGTCATCCGTCAGTTATGGCGGACTTTGGCACAGACTACCTACGAGGAGCGAAAGCTCGCTCAGGTCCACCTCCCCCCTGCCCGTTACTTCCTACGTTTGATGGGAGGTACTATTTTCGGCCGTAAGGAGCCGAACAATGTGACTAACACCGAGCTTTCTATTTTGGGCGGGTACCTGAACATTGACAGCGAGGGCCCCTTTGTCCTCGACATTGCTTACCTGACCGCCCAATACTTTCGGTCTGTAAGGGAGAAGACCACGGGCACCATTGTCTGCGGTGGCATAGCCACCTTTCTTGCCCGTTCTCTCTTCCCTGCCTTTCCTCGTGCCTTACCGTACATAGTTGGAGATAGGTACCTGGACCTACCATCTATGTTGTCCATGACTTGGCTGACTTCAGACTACCGGACTTGGAAGATTAGTGGTTCCTTGTTCGAGAATCTTCCTTGCACCACCCTTCCTCGCCTCGTCCCCTTGCCCACTGTTAGGGGCAGGTTACCACCACCGTTACCCATGTACCACCTACCGCTCCGACCACCTACTACCATGTCCGCTTCTAGGAAGCGGCGTAGACCTGAGACCGGAGAGGGATCCACACCTTCTACGGGTGGACAGACTTCCACGGCCACTCCTACCCCGATCCCTACTCCTACTCCTACTCCTGCGCCCGACCAGGCACACCCGGTTCTTCCGGCTAATTTTGTTTCTCCTCCACCCTTTGAGGCGTCTGCGGTCATGGACCAAGGGCGCCGTGACAGTTTGTTGCTCGAGATTGCAGAGAGACAGGCTCGTATGGAGAGGGACATAGCTCTTACTTTGTTCCCTCTGTACGAGTATCACATGAGGCGACACCGTCCTATTCCAGAGGGTTGGCCACACCCGTCCTTCTACCGGTACCTAGCTGAGGGGTACCCTAAGTCAGCTAGTGAGGAGGAGGAGGAGGGGGAGGAGGAGGACGCAGCAGCGACGGCAGCGAGAGCTCAAGCTGAGCAGAGGAGGAGGAGAGAGCAGGAGGAGGACTCGGACTTCACAGTGACGGTGGAGGAAGTGACAGAGGAGGCTGACGAGTAGCTACTGGTCTACTCACTTCCCTAGTTTTCAGGCTGGTTTGGGGAAGTTCGTGTTTTGTATGTATATTCTCGCTCTCTTATTTTATTTTGTCTCCTTTTTATTTTATTGTTTTCAATCATTTATTGGTTGTATATTCCCGTTCCCCTGTATATATCTGCTGGTGTATGCTGGAGTACAACGAGGGCGTTGTCCGTTTTGGTTTGGGGAGGGTAATGCATCCTTTGAGTCTGCATTTGCATTTGTTTTGCATTCACGTTTCTATTTTCAGCTTGCATTGTATTTATTTATTTTATAAAATCATAAAATCCCAAAAAAAAAAAAAATTAGAAAATTCAAAAAAATTAATAAAATATTCACGTTTATTTTTGCATATAGGTTGAGTAGGAACGGTCGATTTCCGTGATGATATTGCACTTTAACTTGTCATTTTAGTTGAGCCTTCCACTTTCATTGACGGTTATTAGCTAAGTATTACGCATAATCTACGAGGTTTTGTTCAAATTTAGCTGACCGTGTAGACATAACCTGATAAATTGGCAACCTACTTACAATTTCTGAGATTTAGAGCGTTATAACTGGTGACATTCATGACCGGTTTACATAGGAATTGAAAGTAGTACTCCTTGCATAACATGTTCATCATTTTTGCACTTTTATGACATTCGATTTCTTGTCAAATGCATACATTCGGGTTTGTGGTCGGTGTCACATGCAGGGAGGTGCTTGCAAATTTTGCTTTTCTTACCTTTTTCACCCATTTAGCTCCACTTAAGGCAAATTTAGCCTTTTTGACCCATTAGCTACATCCAAAACTGAGCCTGCCTAGTCAAGCTAGTTCAGTATGCCTTTTGTGGTATGTTTTTCCGTCTGCAAGTTTGGCACGTGTGTATTTTGATTGGAGTTGGTGGAGAATGAAGGAAGGGAGGATGAAAAAAAAAAGAAATTGAAAAGAAAAAAGGAAAGAAAAACGTGAAGAAAGAAAAGAAAAAGAAAAAAAATGGGAAAAAAGAGTGAATCACGTAAGGCAGAAGAAGAAAAGAAAGAAAAAGTTTGGAAAAGTTGTTTGATTTGTGTTGTTTGACTAATTAAGACGGTATTAAAAAAGGGAAGTTTGTGACCGTCTCACTCCTCTGTTCTTATTCATATATTTTTGAGGAGATAGTGTATTTGGATGGTGAGTTGTGTCCCAAATGAAGGGCACTTGTGCTTATTTTTCAGTTAGTTGAGATTCGGACGGTCTTATATGGTCCTGTTTAGGAACTAGCTTGGCGCTTTTACCTACACATTTCCATAATTTATTTTGCCTTTTCTCATCCTAACCTCACTTTCCTATACTATTTGTAAGCCCTCGGCTGTGACGGACATTGATGGTTGGAATGTGTACATTAGTACTCGAATCGTCTTTCATTTTTGTTGCATGCATGTTATGTAGGTCGCAGTTTAGGTGAGTGACTGTTTCTCTCTCTCTTTTACATAATAATTCACCCTTTGCTTCATGAAAGAAGAGTGACCACATGAGAGTCCGATTTTGTTGGTCTTGCAAGGTCGATAGGTCAGCTTTATTTATGAACATCTTATAACTCGTTTGTGTATTGACTACTGTAGCTGTAACTGTTGATTTATGTTGCATTAAATTGGTTCAAGTAGACAAGTTATAGCTAGGTCTGAGTTTTCATTTCCGTTTCATTAGTTTCATTTAGTTTACTCAAGGACGAGTAAAGGTTCGGTTTGGGGAGATTTGATACGTGCATTTTATATAGTCTTTTTAGCCTTATTTTGCACGTATTTGTATGTACTTTTGTACTGTTTTGTATTGCATTATGCCCCGAAATGGCTACTTTGGTTCGTTTTGTCTGTTTTGTAGGAATGAACCTGAAATTAGTGGAATCTTACCCTTTTCGTCCTGTTTTGCATGCATTTTGAGGAGACGGGAATTTTAGAGCGAGATACTGCATTGGGATGCGTGAAGGAATGGTCAACGAAGCAGTCGGCAGCGAGTTAAAGCTATTTTTGGAGGAAGAAATCTCGATCGAATGCTTTTCATGGTCGATCAATTGGTTTCACGTGTTGAGGAGGTCGATCGAGTAATTTATTTTACTCGATCAAAGTGCTGTTTTAAGGCTTTCCTCGATCGAGCAACATTTGTGCTCGATCGAGAGGTTTATCTGTTGAAGTCCTCGATCGAGAGGTTTTATACTGCTCGATTGAGAAGATTGGAGTTTTCACGGGCCTTAATTAACCCGTGTTGCTTATTTTAGTTATGGACTTTGTTATTTTTCTATTTAAGCATCGTGTGATTAGGTCATTAGTATCTGTTAACACTTCGTTTACGCCACTTTTACTCTGAATTACTCTTAGCTTTCTCTCTTAATATTTCCCTAAACTTTTCTACTGTAACTTTGCTTTCGGGTTATTTTGCTTGGATCTCGTTCGTTCTTTACGCCGGAATTCTCGTGATTGTAATCTCTTTCTCCTTTTAATCTTAAATTCATCAATTATTGCTTTAATTACTTGTTCTTCTCTTCCTTAATTTTTGCCCTAAGTTTTATTTATGCAATTTAATTCATCATTATTAATATTGACAACATTAATAGCATAAGTAGCTAAATTTATTCATGTTGGGATTAGGGGATCTATGGTAGAATTGTGACGATGTAGCGAATAGGCTAGATGACTTATTTGTGAGAATCTGTACCCATGGCAATTTAATTATAATATCGACTTAGTTGAGTGCACGCTTCTAAGTTATCCTTTTAATCTGGTTAAATTTATTCCTGGATCGGAAGATTGGACTAAATAGACCTGCTATGAACAGTAGACTACCCTGACGAGGACGGAAGTTAAGTTAGTGGAAATCTAGGATAGAAAGTGGACCGGAAGGACCTTTCCAATATCCGTCTCACAGTAAATTATCTAGACTATTTGCAGTTGAGTCATTAGACTACCGTAGTGAACCGAAATCCCGACATGTTCCCTCTTTATTGATCATCTTATTCACATTTTCTGCCTTTTTATTGCTCATCTTTACTACTCTTTCCCTTAAACCTTTTCGTTTAGAAAACCAACTTACAACCACCATTTTGTGACTAAATAGACGGACCTTTAACAGATATCTTGCCTCCATGTGGAGATCGACCCGACTTCCCTTGCTATATTAGTTAGTGCCCGTTGGTTATTTTTGGTAGGTATACGACTATCCTGTCATAATCCATGCAATGCAACAAACAAGGGTTAATCCTAGCAGGTTAAATTAGACTATGTCGGTTAACACGCGTTTTAGCAAATTAATTGGTCGAAGCAAATGTTAGATTTAATACATGTAAATGCCATACAACTAAATCACAAATAATAATAATGACGATAAATGAATTACAATATCTACAAGGTTTATTTGACCTACGTCAAAAGCACGCTCAAAGACGGGATTTCGAAGAAGAAAATAAAAGGAAAATGAAATTAGAATTAAAATATGAAAATATTGCAGATTAGAGGTGATAATATGGATAATAATTGATTTAAACCGTAATTAGGAGCTATGTCAAAGCGAGAAAGAGTTCAGAGGCAGAGACCAACCCATAACAGGCGCAGCATTTGCTGCGTCCTCTGGAAGAGGCGTAGCACATCATGCGTCTGTTCTAGAGCTGGGTTCTGGCTGTGCTCCTAATTAGAATTAAAATATGAAAATATGTCAGATTAGAGGTGATAATATGGATAATAATTGATTTAAACCGTAATTAGGAGCTATGTCAAAGCAAGAAAGAGTTCAGAGGCAGAGACCAACCCATAACAGGCGCAGCATTTGCTGCGTCCTCTGGAAGAGGCGTAGCACTTCATGCGTCTGTTCTAGAGCTGGGTTCTGGCTGTGAAGTCAGAACCGCAACACTGTTATCATTTGTTGGTAGATTGAAGATGGATTATCGATATTAGACTCGAATTCAAGTGTTTTAACAGATTATATGTATCTGGACAAGTCATAAAATGAATTAAAATGAGAAATTACAGCGGTTTACATGATTATGATTATACTCGTGTCGGAAACACAAAAAGGTGAAACTTGAGGTTAAATTAGGACGAAACTGGACAAATAAGACCTGGAAGAAAACTTATGTGTCAAATTAGGATTCTAGAACCTCGACATGAACAAGTCAAAACCCCGAAGAATGGATTTGTATTAAAACGGCGAAAACCCGCAAGTATTGAATTACTCGGGATTAAGAACGAATTAAACATCGTAATTAAAAGGGAATTGTTAAAAATATGATTTATATACTGAAATAACAAAGAGAATGAAGAAAAAACGAAAAAATAAAAAAGGGAGAAAAATATGCAGGAAGCAGAGGAAGAAGAAGAAGAGCAGGAGTAGCAAGCAGCCTCTGGAAGAGGCGCAGCAAGGCTGCGATCCTTCGAAGAGGCGCAGCTGCTGCTGCCTTTCTTCTCGATGTATGACCTCTGCTGTTTCGTCAAAACGGTTTTAAAAGATGGATTTTAAATCGGTTTTCGAACGTGCTTTTGATGTAGATTTACATTAATTGATACAAAATAAAAGTACAATAATAAAATAGGATTTACACCCTAAGACTTACATGTTTGACGAAACGAGATTGACTAAATTTATCGTTTAGTTATTGCTCGACTCGAATATGCGTGAAAAGTGCCCTCGTTAGAGGATTTAGTAAATTGATTAGGTTGTTTAAAGGTGGGGTTGGTCAAATTGGTCGGTCAATGCAACGTGACTGTGACTCAGAATGATCTGAGCTTACATGGTCGATTGATCAAGCACGTAGGCGTCGAAAGGCAATAGCGTAGTCTAGAATGCAAAGAGAGAGAGAGAGAGAGAGAGAGAGAGAGAGAGAGAGAGAGAGAGAGAGAGAGAGAGAGAGAGAGAGAGAGAGAGAGAGAGGGAGAGAGAGAGAGAGAGAGAGAGAAGGGGGGGAACACTCGTGTGCCAAATATGGAGACGGGAGGCCTCTATTTATACCAAACATATGGAAGAGTTTAGGAATGACACAGATTTGGAAACAAATCACGGAAATATTCTGAAAAGGCGAAAAGAGGGCTGGAGAAGAGGCGCATCAACTACTGCGATCCTTCGAAGAGGCACAGTACCTGCTGCGTCATTTTCCAGAGGTTTCCTCCTCAGCAAGAAATATTTTCGCGTTTTTATTATGGAATTTCGGTAGATATACACTTCTTTATTCCATAAAACACAATATTACGGTAGATATTTACTTAAAATATTATTTTTTATTAGGAATAAATATCCATAGAATTCTAGAACATTCCGGAATATTCCGACAGAGTAAAGAGAGTGATTGTGAACGTCTACAAAGACGTAAACAATATATCCAGCCGGTCTGTCGTCGGTTTTTTCACAGGTTCTCAACCTCATGTGCGCCTTGCAGCCACACCTTGTTAGAGCATGCTTCTTTGGCTGTCTAATTCTTCGCTCTTTGTTCTCTGTTGTACTCAAATTACCAGCTTCGTGGTTTGTTGCTTCAAGTCGCAGTTTTCTTTTCATATCCCAATACCCCTGTCTGTTACAGACCAGTGATTTGACGCTGACGCCCCCCTTATACTTCGCATTTGTGTACCTTCTCACATCAAATCCGCAAGCCAATGCATATATGTTGTAGAACTGTACTACATCGTCCAAGGTAAGAAAGAACATGCCACGTTTAGGCGTAAAATCACTCTCAACAGTCCTTACCCACTGCTCAGTACCCCCGTGTGTACTGCTGTAATGAAGAGTTGGAACAAAATCATCGTTTTCTTCGTCTGAACAGGTTGGGCTGGTGAATATATTGTTATTAGAAGAATCCTCAATAGTTAAGACTACATTGTCTTCAACAATAGAGACAGTAGAAAGATCTGGGACAGTAAATTATTATAATGAGTACAGTCAGTGGACAACAAAATGACAATAACATCACAATAACAGTAGCATGGGGGAGAGATCAACATTCCAGTAATGTGACAATAAGATATGATAACAAAGAATGGGAAACAGACGACAATCAATAACATCACAATAACACTAAATGTGTTTTTTTATGCTACTCTCTTCGGTAGTATATTTTCATGGTAATGCACAATAATATCACAACAATAGTACCATAATATCGAATAACAAGATACAATAATATCATCATGTTTCTCTACTTTTACAATAATAGTACAATAATATCGAATAATAACAAGACTCGATTCTACTTTATTACATACGAGATAATATCTTCGTATTTTTTATGCTACTCTTTTGCAAGCCATATATTTTCATGCTACTGCACAATAATAGCACAATAATTTTACAATAATATCACAATAACAGTCCAGTAATATAATCATGTTATTGTACTGTTATTATAATAGTACATTAATATCAGAATAACTATTCTCTGATTTTACTTTATTACATACTGAGATAATCTTTCGTATTTTTTATGCTACTCTTTTGCAAGCCATATATTTTCATGTTTTCGCACAATAATATTACAATAATATCATAATAAGTCCAATAATATAATCATGTTCTTGTCTTGCATTACAATAATAGTACATTAATATCGAATAACAGTTCTCTTTTTCTACTCTAATACAAGCAGAAGTACAATAATATCGAATAAATAATTTGAGAAACACATAGAAATTAATAATTGATTTATAAACAACGGCGGATAAAGAGATAAGAATCAATAACAGTATTACCTTTTTCGATATTTACTGTCGAGTTGTTTTCTTCGCTACAATTGTTGTTAATATCGTTGTCCATCTTTTTACACCTGAAAACAGTAAAATCAAGTATTTAATTCAATTAAAATCAACGAATTTCACGAATTGTACATTAATTTCGAAAATACGATTGAATACACTAAAAATCAACGAATTTACATTACCTGTAATTCGATTGCAGCTAAAAATCAACGAAATTGTGTAATCTTATTAGGTTTTTTATGAGATTTCTATAGGCGGCGTTCTGATTTTTGTGTTTCTCTGTTTCTGATTTGTAGAGAGATGTAGAGAGAGAGAGAATATTGTTTTAATGAAGTTTCTGTTTTCATGTTTCAGCGCTTTTGTATTTTTCGATTTTTCCATTTTTTTTTTCTAATTTATCATTTAATCTCAGCCCTTGATTTCTTTTAATCTCAGCCCTTGATTTCCCCAACTCACAACTCACCATAAGACCCCAACTCACGAGATCCCGCCTATATATATATATATATATATATATATATATATATATATATATATATTTGGGATCCGGTGAGAACCACCTACATAGTGAGAACTGTGAAAACTTAGTCGTGTATCTAAAATCTTTCGGTTACTTGTCGTTAGGAGCACCTAGACCAAAACACAATTTATAACTTCACCAACAACTCTACAATTAGTAAAGAGGCAAGTAAAGGTCGGATCCCAAGGGACGGGAATTGAGATGAGATTTCTATTGCAACTAGTGGTGTCTTAAGGGTGTCACAATTGGGGTTTGAATAGAAGATCACTAAACTAAATAGAAATGAAAGTAAACAAGCAAGATGAATAAAAAGGGTTGTAAACAATTGATAAAAAGCATTAGGGTGTCATGGGGTCATAGGGGATTCATGGGAATTGATCATACAAACATGTTCTCAAATTATAAGCAAGCAATTATTGTTGTAATGGATCGAGTTGGTTTATATCTTACAATCCTAGGAAAGTTTGGGTCCCGGAGCCGAATCGATTAGATTGTACAATACCTACAAGTCGACTTAGTCTTCCCTACTCAACAACATGCATGGTCTAATGAGACTCGAGTTGGGTTATGTCTTACAAGTCTCATTGAATAGATAGGTGATGGGTAAAAAATGCAAGGATTCATAAGCTCACATTTCATCAAACATAACATGTGCATGAGTTGAGATCATAACAAGCAAGCAAATAAACCATGAAAGCATATTAATTTAAGCATGAATCATCCCCCATGTTGGTTTCCCCTAATTACCCATTAACCCTAGCTAAGTGACTACTCACTCATTATCATGTTGAACATGCTAGCAAGGTTGTCAATCATACCAACAAAGTGAAACATGATGAATAAATGAAAGTAATTAGCAATAATTAAAAAGGGATTAAGAGAATTATACCTACTAATGATTCCAATAATAAAGCAAAGAATAAAAAAAGTACTTGATGCCTGATTGGAAGGTTGTCAATCTCCCAATAATAACCCAAATAATCTTCAATTACCCAAAAATAAAGGATGAACAAGAGAGAGATTAAGGAAATAAAACTTGTATTAAAACTTGATTAATTGTTGATTACAAAATTAAAGAGAGATTTGATTGATATTAACTACTCTAAAGATTGCTAAGAAGAACATGCTCTTCTAATTAGACTAATGGGGTATTTATAGTGGGGATTAGGTGGATGAATTAGGGTTAACTAAGGGCTTAAATAACGATTAAGTCCCTACTTAAGGAAACGCCGGTATTTTTGGAAAGACTCCGGTCTCTAGAAAAAGATGTGCATCCTTCCTTGAAGCTTGATGAAGACGAAATGGGTCTGCCTGGGAATCCGGGCGTCTCTAGCACGGGACGGGCGGTTTTTGTGGTTTCTGCCCGGGCGTCTTGTGGAGAAGACGGGCGTCTTCTGGAATCTTTGCCCGGGTGTCTTGGAGTGAAGACGCACGGATTGTGGTGGTGGAGACGGGCGTCTTCAGGGGAAGACGCACGGATTGCTGGGCAGTCTCGTTTCTTCTTCTTTTCTTCCTTTTTCTTCATAAAATCCTTGGGGATTTCCTCGGAGATGCAAGGATCTTTTCTCATCATTGCCCATCTACTATAGTATGTACAAAGGCCTTCTAATCTTGTCTCTCCTTGATGCTTGGTCATTGAATTCAATCAATTTAGTCTCATTTTGACATGAAAATGCAAGGTTTGCACTCCTTTCCTACCAAGAGATCAAAACCTCAAAGAATAGGCAAAACAAAGAACTAAAGACAATGAATGACCCAAATATGCACTAAAAAGCATGGGAACAAGGCTAATTCGGGGACTAAATATGCTCTAATTATGGTCACATCAGAACTTCACCATAAGGATTATTTTTGTAAAAAATAAGGACATATTTGGATTCGACATAGTATGTTATGCCTAGATAACATATTTTTTGATTTAAAAGGTACAAATTATTGACCGGAATCGAGACGAGAAACATTTTATTAATTTTCATGCACCTAGTACTCATTTTTCATGTATCTAACAATTTTCACGCACCTAGAACTCATTTTCGTGCACCTAGAGTCTGATATTTTCATGCACCTAGTAATCGTTTTCATGCATGTAACAATTTTCACGAACCTAGTATTCGTTTTCATGCATCTATAGCCATTTTAGTATACCTAATTGTATATTTGTACATTAAGTTTATATTTTGTTAATGAAATCAAAATTTTTTTGTTTAGCTTACTAAATATGTGTTGGAATAAACTAAACTAACGGTAAATGATCCATCGAAACTTTCGGAACAAGATTTGATGATGATTTTGTAAGAGTTCTCACAGTTCTCATTATATTAGTGGTTCTCACCGGATCCTGACCCTACTACACACACACACACACACACACACACACACACACACACACACACACACACACACACACACACACACACACTTTTATGACTCCTTTTTGGTTGGTTTTGATATGGTTTCTGTGCTAAATGTGTCATTTATTTGCCTTTTAGATTAGAATGTCGATACTGCCGCTACTTTGTGTTAAAATGCAGGAATGTCGATATTAAAACTGAGTAGGATAAACCTACCTTTTAGCACTCCCGCCAAATAAGCAAGAAAACGGATAAAAAATGCGTTCCTCCATAAAATCGGCACCTAATTACGATATATAAATATAATTACTAACTAATCTAATTAAATTAAATACGAATTATTAACCTAATTAAATAGCTTATTATAATCAAATTCAAATCCCGTCTCACTCATCCCTCTAAATATATTTCAAACCCGACTTCTGACTACCCTCAACTCCGACCACCGCCTGCCGCTGCCACCGTGGACCACCACCACCAGCCATGGTGGCCATGGCCAGCAGCAGCAACCACGGCCACCGCCACCAATAACACTCGACACCAACAACCAACAACCCGACACCCTTACACAAACCGACCACAACAGCCCCCACCGTGGGCCACCACCAGAACGCTGGTCACGACCCAACCCCCACCTGCCATCTCCCTTAGATGTGACCCCCAACAACCACGACAACCACCACAATAACCGCTAATAACGAACAACACCCGACACAACAACACAACCAGACTCCTCCCCTTTGAACCCGATTTAAACCACCTTGACGCCACCCAAACCACCACCTCTGACCACCACCCTACACCACCCCAGATCAGTCACGAAAGAAGGGGTAAATCCTCGTCTTAAGACGGTCACACAACAACAACAACTATAAACATGTATAGAACTCGGTCAAACCCAAATTTAGGGCGGTCAACGACAGCTACTTAGGCAGTCAACGACGGGTTAAGGTGGGTCAAGGTCACGGCGGGTCTATGGTATAAATTAATTAAGAGTGCGTTTGGTTCGGGAAAGGGTAAGAGAATAGAATCAAGAAAGGGGAAGGAAGGGAAATGAATCAAATTCTCTTTGATTTATGGAGTTGTTTGGTTAGTAAATAAAAGAAAATTGAATACTTCACTAATAAACCAACCACCGCCACATAAACCACCAACACCCACAACCACCACTACAAACAACATCAACGGTGACGCCCCTGGCGCCCCATCGTCGACGCCGACCTCTTTGCCGTGACCATACAATCGTTAAATCCCTAACACGACCATAAAAATAGGCGGCCCCACCCCTAAGATTCCCTTCCTCAACCGCAAACATCATCCTGCACCCCAGAAATGCTAGATCCTAGTGTGTACGGCGGTGGTGGGAGGTTTTCTCGGTTTGGGGAGGGGCTTAGGGGTGGGGTCGTCGGTTTATAGGGTCGTGTTGGCGGTTTGATGGTGTTTGGCGTAATTGACCATCACTGGCGATAAAGCATGATATGTTCGTGACGGTGGGGAAGAGGTGGTGGGTCGGCGACGGTGGTCGGTAATGGTGGGGGTCGTCGATGCCGACGTATAGTTGGTGGTGGGTCGCGGTTGGCAGTGGTGGGAGATGGGTCTGAAAGTTAGCGGTGGTAGTTAATGTTAAGGAAGAATGGTGGTAGGAGTAGTGAGAGGGAAAGGAATGGGTTACCTTGGGGGGGGGGGGTGAGGGGTATGGATGTAGAAGTCTTGGAGGGTAAGGGAGGGGATCCCATTCCCTTTATTTGTATCAAACAAACACAAACAAACGGAATCATGTATGTTAATTCCCTTTCCCTTTCTTTTAGAACCCTAACCAAACGCCCCCTATGAAAAAAGACGGTATTGCCTTACGATTCGAGGCGGGGTGACGAAAATATTCTCTTTTCTTCTCTTTCTCTCTTTTCTCCCTTTTCTCTGTTTTATTTTTGTGGTGGAAATGTGATGAAGTGAAATGATAAGGTAGATGGATAAGGTGATGAGAGAAATAAGAAGAAAATCTGAAAAGTGAAGGTAAAAGTATAAGGCTCACTCACACGCGGTTCTAAGCGATAGCGACCCGGTACTCGATCGGTCGAGTGACACACACTCGGTCGAGTAGCTACCCCACTCGGCCGAGTGACTTCCACTCGACCGAGTACTAAGTCGAGTGAACGAACAAGTTCGGGTTATTACATTCTTCCCTTCATAAAAAGAACTTCGTCCCCGAAGTTCACCTCACCCTCTCATTTCCTCAAATCTCATCACTGATTCTCATGCACTCTCTCTCTCGCCTCATGTTCTTGTCAACCGTATACGCTCTTTCTAATTATCATTCTCACATCAAAGTTCTAGGTTCCATTCTCATTGCTTTCTCACATTCCGTACATCCTCTTTCCTTAATTCTGAATTGTTACATTCACTACCCCTAAAAAAGAACTTCGTCCCGAAGTTCAACTATCAATCCTCATAGTGTGTCGTCATATGTTCATTACTAAATTCCACAAATGCTTATGTTCTAGGTTCAACACTCACTCTTACCTATTGTAATTCTATTATCAAATCTCATATCATCTTATACCATTGCCATAATCCCACTCTAGAAGTCTTTCTACAAGTCTCTCTACGAGCCTCTCTACGGGCCCCCCTACAAGCCTCCCAAAGGTCAAGTGCGAGGTCAAACCCACAATTCCAATCTATAATCCCATAAATAACTCCCAACTCAAGTTGGTTATATATACATACATCTCTATCACGGTGTAAAACTCGATTATTATTATGTATTTATATCACGTCGAATCTCATACTTTCACATGTATGCACATCAGTCACGAATATGCGGAATACAAGAAACAATCAATTAATGCAAAATTTCTCGTTATGTGACTCAACAATGATCAACATTCCCATCTCCGAATATCATGCCACACATACACGCGTCAAATCAACCTTATGATCACACATGTGTTTCCATATCCGTTCCCATTCATCATCAACCCTTCCGCTTAAACGGAAGACCGCAATACACAATCATGCAAATGACCACTATGCGATAATTAATTTGCATGTTTCATCTTACTTTTACACAACAAAATAAAATCACGTCGATTAACAATCATCAAAAAAAATTATCACATCATCTCTGTCATCAATCCACTCATGTCGAATCGCGATTTCAATTTAATTGCAATACGCCACTCAACGTGATCAAACGTAATCAATTCACAAAATATCACTCATGTAAGGTCAACATGTTCATCCAAACACAAGTCAACTAACATAAACCGCAAGATAACGGTATGCACTTAATATTTGGGTCGAGTATTGACAAAACAAGGGTCAAAGCCGATAACTCGGCCGAGTGTAGGAGGCCACTCGGCCGAGTAGGCGGCCACTCGGTTGAGTGCAGGGTGCACTCGGTCGAGTGTCACTTAGGCCAAGGTTTACATTCTCAAACTCGTTTCCAAGCTTTCCTATTTCATCACTCAATTAGACACTACAACAAGGTCACGATGTACATCGTGGGCGCTTCACCCGACGATTAGAAGGCAACTTTACAAACACTATCCTTACTATCACTCATGGGCAAAAATCTCACCAACTACTTTTACACTTCATGCATACACACTTAAATTAAATGGTTACCCTATATAACACAATTAATCAAATACCTCAACAATATGATTACATCCTCGAGCATTACATGCAACACTCTTAATCTCATGATTGCGAAAACCTAACCCTGGTAATACTAAATCTACCATCATATATCCCAATTATTAAAACTTAACTCGTCCCTCTTATGTCATGGTCGACAACGCGTACTTCTCACAAGGGTTCACCAGAAACTTGTAACAATTCCTCATTGAACGTTTGATTACAAAACTTGCAAGATCTCCAACTCATCTTTCGTTCTAGTGTTCTCTCTCATTTTTCGGTTTTATAATTCTTTGTCACTATTTATTCTATCCATACCATTCTTTAAGTCAAATCTCACACCCTCCAAAAACTTTGATTGATTTTAGACATTACTCTCTTTTACTCTTGGTACCCACTATTCCCTCATCATTCCACAAGTACGAACTCAACCATAAGCTAACTAAAATGATCGAGTCTTGCTCAATAAGGGTTACTTTCACATGTTCTTTAAATTCCGTCCACTAACTACGAGTCCTACAACCGGTTGTAACAGCCCCATACACCAAGGTGCCTTACCAAGACCATGCTAGCACATGGAGATGCTACCATCTCAGTTACCCGAGGTGTAGTAATCAAAGGAGACCATCAATAAACGTACTTTAATTATAAAAGTTTAACATGCGTACATCATAACCAAAACTGAAATATAAAATACAATTTCTCAAACTGAAAACCAACAAAAATAAAACTGTCTCAACAAGACACAGCGAAAGACTAAGACTCTGCTATGTCATGACTTCATCCCCAGCTAGATCCCGCTCGTACTCCAAAGAAGTACCTGCTAATCAACTGCTCACCATCCCCGAATAGATCACCACAGTTTTCAAAATATTTAAACGGGGTCAGTTACTGCATAAAAAAAATAAGCAACAACAGCGTCCAATTACACAATCATATTCCTCCAACCCCATCTCATCACCAACCACTTGACTACACACTAAAGAGTGTAGCCCTGCCAGAATATCCATCGCAACCGATATTCCACACCGCCAGTGGGGACCACAGCCGTACCACTTAAGCCCCGTTCAACACCATAGAGCGAATAACCCATGTCCATTAATGTGTACATTCCCCTTGTGACAGGAACCACAAGGGGGGAATCAAGGGCGTGAAGCCACTCCCGCAAGTGACTCCACTCAGACGAGATTGCACGTCGCGAACCACAGACAAACAACAACCACTCCATAATACCATTGAAAACATGTCAATTCCATGTAACGATAACAATAATCATGCCAATCAATAATCATGCCATCTTATATTATTTACACAGTCAACTGAGTAGGGAAACCCTACCTGAGACGGAATCACCAATAATCAACGTAGCAGATAAAAAAGGCTCCTCTACGAAATCACCTCCTATTTTCAATAATCACATAATCACAAATCTATCACATAATACTCCCAAATCTCCCAAATCACCCAATTAGGGTTTAACCAACTTTAACTATTTGACATAAAAACAGTGTAGAAACCTTACTGACGATCACAAAGGTATGACGATCTCAGAAATCCGAAAACCCTAGCCTTGATTTGATAGCAAAGAGAGAAGAGGATTTGACGTCGCTTTTTTTTCTTTTGTAAAAGCTTTAGAGAATAAGAGTAAAAGTAAAAAGAACTGTCGAAATTAACTTTAAATACCTCTTCACGCGATACTATCAAACCCGGCCGAAAAAACGTAAAACTTGAATTACTCGATCGAGTAACTAACATACTCGATCGAGTACCCGCTACTCGATCGAGTTGCTCCTACTCGATCGAGTAACTAAGAAGCAGAACACTTCCAGAACGCGTCAAAGACTTACTTGATAGAGTAAGCCCTACTCGATAGAGTACCCAACAACTCAAATATCCGAGGCATTATAGTCTTCCCTCTTTAAAAATAAACTTCGTCCCCGAAGTTCACACCCATACTGAAAAACAAACTCACTATACTCATCTGTAACGCAACGACACAACTATAACTCAAAACAAAAACTTAAAACAAAACTTCACAACCCAAAACAAACATTAAAATTTACCAAAACTGACCAAAAACCATATCAAAACCTTATGCGATCATCTCCTACCCCCCTTAGAGAAACATGGTTACGTCCCTGTAACCACACATACCTGATCAAAAAGAGATGGATAACGCTCCTTCATAGCCTCTTCCGCCTCCAAAGTTGCTTCCTCAACGTTGTGATTGGACCATGAAACCTTTAGCAACACTGTCTCCCCAGTTCTTGTCTTGCGAACCTTGCGATCTAGGATCTCTTTTGGCATTTCAAGGTAAGACAAAGATTCATCCAACTCAATGTGCTCAACCTCTAGCATATGAGAAGGGTCACTCACATACCTTCGTAGTTGAGACACATGAAAGAAATTCTGTACACGATCCAAAGTTGGTGGCAAAGCTAACCGATACGCAACCTCTCCCACACGATCCAAAATCTCATAAGTGCCAATGAACTTCTGGCTTAGCTTCCCTTTCTTACCAAATCACATCACCCCACGCATAGGTGACACTTTTAAAAGAACATTATCCCCAACGTAGAACTCAATGTCCCGACGATGCAAATCTGCATAACTTTTTTGTCGATCCTCTCCCGCTTTCATCTTTTGCCGAATCAACTTCACTTGTTCCACCATATCTTGTACCATCTGTGTAACATCCCAAGAGTATGAAAGGAAAGTGTTGCACATCAGGAAAATATGGAACATGTGATATGTTTATAAAGGATTCCACCCACCATTTAGTAACAAGGCCTTGTGCTTTTGGGCCTGAGTGAGGACAAATAATGGGCCCAAAGGTACGCATCTCATCTTATTGGGATTGTGTTACGACGGTGGCGGGTCGGGTTGTTATTAATTTATAAGAACCAAACCCACCACCGTCGTAACACAACCCCAATAAGATTTGATGTGTACCTTTGGGCCTATTATTTGTCCGCACTTAAGCCCAAAAGCACAAGGCCTTGTTACTAATTCGGGGGCGGAAGGCCTTATAAACATATCACATTTCTCACATTTCCCGATGTGGGATAACTCAATCTCATAACCTCACGGGGTGTTACAAACTCCCCCACTTAAATAACACAACGTCCTAGTTGTGCCCGGAAGCTGACCGCAGCCATGCCCAGAATTCTCCCCCGTTAGGTGGGTGACCCCAGTACTTCTGACCACATGCTTAACACATAGACACAAGGTTGCTCTAATACCATTTATAACAACCCAACCCGCCACCATCGTAACACAACCCTAATAAGATGTGATGTGTACCTTTTGTAGGAAATATCGGTATATTTCATCAAGAAAAATTCGGATTATAACGAAATTATGAAATATGAAATTACGAGTCATAAACGAAATGTATAAACAAAAGAATAGAGATTAGAATTAACCTCCGGTCCTAGCAATTTGGCCTAAGAACAAATATCGAGATCGATATTCTTCTAATCGTTGCACCCAAGATGCTCCGAGAAATGCCTTTTTCTTGCTAGAAAGAGAACCCTAATTCCTAATAATATTTTAGGGTTTTGGGATGAGAGTATAGAGTAAAAATTTAAGAGAGAAAATGATCTTACCTCTCTCCTATTTAACCGTCCAAGGAGAAAAGAGGGGAAGATTTTTTCTTCTTTTTCTCCCCTTTATTTCGTGTAACAACCAAACAAAATAAGGAGAAAATCTTCTTATTTTAGGTTGTTATCATATTGTATAAAATGTGTATAATTATCAGTTGTCATTTATGTCGTCACGTATTAATAAGTCCACACACAACAGTTTGTAGTCGATTTATTAATACCGGTCTGTCATCATTTATTATGACAATTTTGTATAATATATACATTAACTATAAATATCGCATATTTATAATTTGCTAATTAAATAAAACCGTTTATGTTTAATTACGAATTAACATCTTAATTCGTTTAAGCTAACATTATATACATTAATTAAATATAACAGTTTATATTCAATTTACGAATTAACAATTAATTCGTCTCAGCTGATATTATTTAATTGTATTAAATAATCGACTCACCATCACATTGACTAACCTTTTAGTCAAATATATGGACTAACCTTTTAGTCATATAAGGCATCAATGTGATTATATTTTCATATAATCACATCTCTCAAAACACATCCTTTAGGTGTGACTTTTAGGGACCAGTTGATCACCGCCATCAGTATGATAATAACGTCAAACTTCTAGCAAGCCAACCGTTATTAATAAACGTTAATCAACTGATAAAATACTAAGTATACCCTGTGAACCTATAAGAGATTTATACACGTTATCACACTAACTGTGGAGGACACTAGCTCCAACACCTTTGGGCCTATTATTTGTCCCCACTTAAGCCCAAAAGCACAAGGCCATGTTACTAAGTTGTAGGTGGAAGCCCTTATAAACATATCACAATCCTCATATTTTCCTAATGTGGGACAACTCAATCTCATAACCTCACGGGGTGTTACAATCTGTGGTCCTAAAACCACTGCCTTTGCGCTATCATCCCAGCAAATTTGACTCCTGCATCTCCTCCCATATAATGCCACAAACGCAGCCATCTCAATACTCGTATGGTAGCTGTAATTGAAAGAAAACTCAATCAGATCCAATCTATCTTCTCAGCTACCACCAAACTCTATCACACAAGCCCTTAACATGTCTTCCAAGGTCTTGATTATTCTCTCTGTCTGCCCATCTATCGCAGGATGAAATGCAATACTTATCTTCAAGGTAGTCCCTATCAATTCCTGCAACTCTTGCCAAAACCTAGAAGTGAACCTTGCATCTCGATCTAACACAAGGTCCTTTGGAACCCCATGTAAGCTCACTACATTTTTCTTGTAGCCATTTGGCAACTGCACCTTACTCCACGTATCTTTCATGGGAATAAAATGAGCCGACTTGGTCAAACGATCAACGATCACCCAAATCATGTTATTACCATGCCGAGTCCTCGGTAATCCCACAATGAAATCCATGGAGTTAGATTCCCATTTCCACTCAGGTACCTCTAACGACTGAATATTACTTTGCGGTCTTCGTTGTTCCCCTTTGACTCTCTGGCAAGTCAAACATCGAGCCACAAACTCAGCTGTCACCCTCTTCATCCCAGGCCACCAAAACGTCTGCTTAAGATCCCTATAAAGCTTGTCACTACCTGGATGCACTTAATACGATGTGCAATGAGCTTCTGTCATGATTATCGTTTTCAACTCCTCATCCTTAGGTACACACCATCTTCTAGCAAACCAAACACTCCCATCAGAATTAATAGAGAACTGAGGCATTATCTCCTTCTCTACTCCACCCCTCCACTCCTGAATCTTAGAATCAAGAGCCCATTTCATGCAAATATCATCATAAAGATCTCATTCAACTGTCAAATCTCCCCTAGCATCCCCCTTCTGGATTACAAGTATCCCCATCTTGGTTACTTCATCTTTTAACCTCATTAGGGACATAACTGTGCATAGAGAATTCACACTCTTCGTGCTCAATGCATCAGCCACAACATTCGCTTTCCCCTCATGGTACATAATCTATTTTTGCTCCTCTTTTCATTTGATGCAATTTGCAAACTTTCTTTCTTTTCATTTCATTTCTTTGAACTCAAATCAATTTCTTTTTGTGCCCATTCGCTTTGATGACAAAAATGTGGTAGAACATGGATGATGGATGCATGGTTTCAAGGGTCACCTTGGAATAAACGGTAGCCAATGAGTTATCACACTACAAGGTACTCTTGACTAGGCCTTAATCCATGGGTCAAAGGATACTAGCATGACACATCCTAGGGTGTTTTACAAGTATTCTAACAAGCAAAGTCTTAAGAAGAAAAAGCATCTACTAGGGCCTATATACACTTGTCAAGCTTCCCAAGTAGACGGTTTCACAAAATTTTTCTAACATGCAAACTACATGCCATGATGCAACTAGCATATAAACATCCTAATGCAAATGATTCTACCAACTAATATGACATATAAACTAAATGCAAGTCCTAAATTCACATTGTTATACCGCATCAATCAAAATAAAGCCACATAGTCATTAACATAAAGAGGAAAAAGGAGATTGGAAAGATCATACCAAGCGGTCTTCAATATCCTCATGTCTCGGATGTGGCGTATTCGATCAATGTGAACAAGGATAGAACAAACACAATATATACAACAATATTTAACAGTCTATACTACAAAGGAAATGAACTTGTTTTTGGATTTTCAAATTTTTCATTTTTTTTTTTTGATTTTTCGAAACTTTTTGATTTTTTTGGGTTTTTGAATAAAAGTTAAGTTAGAATTCCCCATCCCCACACTAATATGGGCATTGTCCTCAATGGCCAAAATGATGGGAAACTATGTAAGCATGATGCATGAATTCTACACTAAATGCAAGCTACACTAATCTACACTACATGATGCATGGGTTTTTGTTTATGACGGAGAGCGTAATTTAGATTACCTCCCGTTGCGTATGCATGTACTTCCCCAAACCGAGATAGACATTATTTCTAATGTCCTAAAGTTGGGGTAGTTCATGCACACAAGATGCAATGCATGAAACTAAATTGTCATTTTGGATTTTCAAAAGTTGGAACAATGAAATAAGAACACCTCAATGGGGCCGAGGTGTTAGTCCTCTATGTTGCTAGGACTCTCCAACCATGATCAAGATAAAAATGAATAAAACAAAGAAAGAAGTAGACAAACCTCAAGAGGGTAGGAGCCTCCAAAGCTTGCTAGTCTTCCACCATATCATCATTGTCATCATCTTCCTCAATAGAAGTGGACTCATCTCCACTCCCCTCTTCACTTCCTTGCTCACTTCCTTCATCACTTTCTTCATCATATTCATTAGCCCCTTCTTCATTTACCTCTTCAACAATGCCCTCATCATCAACAACCTCATCATCGACAACCTCATCGTCACCCGGTCTCTCACCCCTAGATGCACTTGGAAAGAAAACATCCCTATCCGCCCAATTAGGCAAAGGACATGAAGGATCAAGTAGTCCTTGTCTAGCTAAATGAAAGAGGGGTGGATATTGGGCCAAGTATGCATCTTCCCGATCCTTATAAGCTTGTTTGTGCATCTCTTGCATAAGTAGAGTCATGTAGTCATTGCCCACTACAACACCTTCGGGTTTGAACTCTTGATATTTGAATGGGTAGTATTGTAATACTACGGTTGTATGAGTCTCTGGGTACTCTATCGAGTAGGTCTTACTCTGTCGAGTAAGGGTGAGTTGCAGTTTAAAATAGTTTCTGACCTGTTAGGTACTCGATCGAGTAACGTAGATACTCGATCGAGTAAGGGGGGCACTCGATCGAGTACCTTAGCTACTCGATCGAGTAGCCGGTTTACGGGGGATGGTTTCTCGGGTTTTGTTAATAATGCGATTAAAGTATATATTACTTCCGTCATTGTTCTTTAAACACTTTTTAAAACCTAATTACTGAGAAAAGAGAAATCAAACTACGTTCTTCGCTTCAATCGCATTGTTGGCAAATCCCGGAGTTTGGAAGGTCGGATTTCACCTTTCTTTATACCGTTGTGATCCTTGCGTCGAGGGTAAGACCTATGTACCGTTTTTATAGTATTTCCTTAAAGTTGGTTAAACCCTAATATTGGGATTTGGGGGTTTTGTTGTAGTTTGTGATTGGTAGTGATTATATGTTTGTATGTTAGGAGGAGGATTCGTAGAAGAAGCGTTTTGATATCAGCTGTGAGATCGTCTGATTGTGTTGTGCTTTCCAGGTAGGGTTTCCCTACTCATTATTAGTCCCATAATGTGTTGTTTATGTGTTGTGATTGTTGAATAATATCGTATCCGTATTGTGACGGTTGTTGATTGTGATTGTTTGTCTCTGGTTCTCGAGATGCGTTCTCGGCTGAGTGGAGTCACTTGCGGGAGTGGCTTCACGCCCTAGTTTTGCCCTTCGTGGAACCCGCCACGGAAGGGGATGTGCACATTAATGGGACAGGGTTATCGCTCGGTATGATGAGCGGGGCTTAGGTGGGAACGGCTGCGGTCCCCCACTGGCAGGGCTAGTCCAGTGGACAGTCGGTGACGGAGATTGATGGGAGTGGTGTGATTGTGTGTGTGTGATTGTATGAGCTGCATGTTTACCGTATTGTTGGTTTATATATATATCGTGAGATTAGTACTGACCCCGTTTAATGTTTTGAAAACTGTGGTGATCCATTCGGGGAGGGTGAGCAGTTATTGAGCAGGTATGAGTTGAGTTACTGGGATAGCTGGGATGTGCCACCGTCTGATGATAGAATTCTTCCGTTGTAGCTTTATTAGTTTTATAAACATTTCAGTTAGCTCAGTAGACAGTTGGTTTGAGAACATGTATTCGTATTTTGGTATTTGGTTTCGGATTGTAACCTTTCACTAAAGTTATACTATTTAAATGTTGTTTCGTTATTGTCTTATGATATTCATTGCCTCGGGTAACCGAGATGGTAGCATCCTTATACCTGAGTGGTCCTGGTAAGGCACTTGGAGTATGGGGGTGTTACAAATGGTATCAGAGCGACGATCCTAAAACCTGTAACCAATGAATCTAATGAACATAGGAAGTCAATTAAAATGAACCCGGGGTAAAGGTTGTAGGAGCTAATGCAAAGGCTTGGGAGACGTCCTAAAGTCGCGAACTCGCCCTACAATTTTGAACCGGTCACATGGGGGGTGTATGTCAAGGTCGTATGTGTTTGTTAGCTTGTGTGTGAATGTGATGAAGTATGTTGTAATTGTTGGATGTTTGGGAGTAGAAGGTTGAGATTGTGAATGAAAGGTTGGTGAAGTATATAGAACTGTTGTTTGAACAAGAAGCATGTTGGATGTTTACTATGTGGCGTTTCATAACATGATATAATTGTTTTGTTGATCGTATGAAAAGCTTGGTAGAATTGCATGCTTAACTATAGTATAATGTTGGGTTTATAAAGTTGTATAATATGTTGGGATATGATATAGCATGCGGGTAGCATATACGAGTTAGCATGACTCGATCGAGTGGGTCTGACTCGATCGAGTGGGTATTTGACGATCGAGTAGGTTTGGGCACTCGATCGAGTGTGTTCTGGGCAGTCTGTTTTCGTGTTGTGGGGTTATAGTGCGTATGTTTATATCTACCCTTTCTTATATAGTTTCAAGATGCCGCCCAAGAGAAACGCTTTTTATGCGAGAGCTGAGACCATGAACATAGATGATATCGTTAAGATGTTGGAGCATCAGGATGCTTTTGCCGAGGCCTTAAAGAAAGTGGGAAAAGATAAGGATAAGGAGGTTGATCACTCTAAGATCAGCCTTTAGATAGCGAGGTTTAACCCAAAAGAGTACAAGGGGACCGGGGAACCAAACCTTCTTGACAACTGACATCGTGAGATGGAGAACATACTAGACCTGGTTCACTGTCCTGATAAGATGAGAGTAGAACAAGCTGCGTTCTACCTGAGGGAAGCAGCTGGTGAGTGGTGGGATAAGGTGAAGGTGAGTGCTAGAGAGTTGTATACGAACCATGGCTTACCTGCTATACCTTGGGAAGAGTTTCGGAGGGCTATGAGGAAAGAGTTTGTACCGGAGCATGTGAGGAGTAAGCTGAGAGAGGAGTTTGATGGGTTTAAGATGACATCTGACATGTCTGTGGCTGAGTACTACAAGCAGTTTAATGAGAAGTCTAGGTATGCTGAGGTTGAGTGAGGAGAACCTGGCGTTGAGGTTTGAGAGGGGGTTGACCCCTAAGATCATGGATAAGCTACTTGTGGGAGTCCTTACTGATGTTAAGGAAGCTTATGAGAGGGCTGGGAGAGCTGAGAGGTTGGTAGAGATGGCTCAGGAGAGAGTGGGTGTTGAGAAAAGAAAGGCTGAAAGTGAGGGTGGTGGCCAATCTAGTCACAAGAAAGGCAACCACAGTCAAGCTAGAGGGTTTTCTGCTGGGTCAGGGTTCAGTGCTGGGGCTTCCTTTGGGTGTGGCTGTGTGAGTAATAGTGGTAGTTGGGGGATGACTTGCTTTGGCTGTGGCGGTGTAGGCCACAAGAGACATGAGTGCACGAGTGCACCGGGAGCTTTTCAGGGATCGGCTCGGGGGAGCTATTCTCAAGGACCTGCACAGAGTTATGCGAGCAACAGACCAGGTGGGTCATGGTCTAACCGGGGAAGTCAGAGCTATCAGGGTGGAGGTAACCGCAATGGCGGTAATTCTTATCAGAAACCAGCTACGAACAACAACAACAATCAGGGGTCGGGTGCTAAGCCGACCACATCAGCCAGTACTGTCTAGGGAGGTGGACAGAAGACCAGTGAAAAGCTGTTCATGATGGACAAGAAGACAGCTGAGGATGATGCACATGTTATCACTGGTACTTTTATTGTTAACGGTATTCATACCTTTGTTTTGTTTAATTCGGGGGCGTCTCAGTCGTTTGTATCTTCGAGTCATGTTAAACGGTTGGGTTTGAGGGTATATGAGTCTGTAAGTGAGAAATTTTTTATACCTTCGGGTGAGTCTGTACCATGTGGGAGGTTGTATAGAGATGTACCTATGATAGTTGGGCAAGTTGATCTACCTGTAGACTTGCTAGAGTTTCCTTTTGACGGTTTTGAGATGATAGTCGGGTTGGATTGGTTGGGAAAGTATAAAGCTAAGATAGACTGTCATCAAAAGAAGGTGTCTTTGAGAGGGCCTAAGGGTGTTAGTGTATCTTATCGTGGGTTTCTAGTCAAACCCAAAGTTAAGTTGATTGCAGCTGTCACTTTAAAGTCTTATTTGAGGAAGGGATGCCCTTTGATCTTGTGCCATGCGAGAGATGACCGGATAGAGAGTCCGACAGTTGATCAGATACCAGTGGTGAGAGAGTTTACAGATGTTTTTCCAGAGGAGATATCGGGGTTGCCACCGAAGAGGGAGATAGATTTCACAGTTGAGTTGAAACCGGGGACTGGGCCAATCTCTAAGGCACCGTACCGGATGGGTCCTAAAGAGATGGAGGAGCTCAGGAAACAGTTAGATGATCTGATAGAGAAGGGATACATTAGACCTAGTGTATCGCCGTGGGGAGCACCAGTTCTTTTTGTGAAGAATAAAGATGGGAGTTTGAGGTTGTGCATAGACTACAGAGAGCTGAACCGAGTGACGGTAAAGAACAAGTATCCTTTGCCAAGGATAGATGACATGTTTGATCAGTTGAGTGGTGCATCAGTCTTTTCTAAGATTGATTTGAGGTCGGGGTACCATCAGGTGAAGATTAGAGAGGTGGACATACCAAAGACAGCTTTCACGTCGAGGTATGGCCACTATGAGTATGTGGTGATGCCGTTTGGGTTATCTAATGCACCGGCTGTGTTTATGTATTTGATGAACATAATCTTCAGACAGTTTTTGGACAAGTTTGTGGTGGTGTTTATCGATGACATCTTAGTCTACTCTAAGACTAAGGAGGAGCATGAGGAGCATCTGAGGATTGTGTTGCATACTTTGAGGGAGCATGAGTTGTATGCTAAGCTGTCCAAGTGTGAGTTCTGGTTAGAGAAATTTGCTTTTCTGGGGCATGTGATCTCTAAGGAGGGAGTAGCTGTCGATCCGGCAAAGATTGAGGCAGTGACAAAGTGGGAAGCACCAAAGAATGTTGCTGAGATCAGGAGTTTCTTGGGTTTAGCTGGATACTACAGACGGTTCGTGAAAGATTTCTCCAAGATAGCTAGACCTATGACAGTTTTGATGAGGAAAGAGAACAGGTTTCGTTGGGATGAGAGTTGTGAGACGGCGTTCCAAACATTAAAGGAGCGTTTGACCACAGCTCCTATCTTAGCATTGCCTGAAGGGATCGAGAACTTTGAGGTTTATACAGATGCCTCAAAGAATGGGTTGGGATGTGTGTTGATGCAGAACGGTAAGGTGATTGCCTATGCTTCTAGGCAATTGAAGCCGTATGAGGAGAACTACCCTACATATGATCTGGATTTGGGTGCAGTGGTGTTTGCTCTCAAGATATGAAGACATTACCTTTATGGAGCAATCTTTAAGGTATTTTTGGATCACAAGAGTCTCAAGTACATCTTCACTCAAAAGGAGTTGAACATGAGACAGAGGAGGTGGATGGAGCTGATTGGCGATTATGACATGGAAATTATTTACCATGAAGGGGAAGCCAATGTTGTTACAGATGCTTTGAGTAGGAAGAGTGTACATTCTTTGTGTACAGCTCTATCTTTGATGAGGTTGAGAGATGAGGTAGCGAGGTTTGGGATACATATGATGCAGAGAGGGGATGCCATGGGAGATTTGACAGTACAGCCTGATCTTTATGATGATATTCGAGGTAAACAGGCGTTGGATCCTAAGATAGTTGAGTGGAGAGCTGGAGTGGAGAAAGGGACAGTGTCTCGATTCTCTATTCATACAGATGGTAGTTTGAGGTTCGATGGTAGGTGGTGTGTACCTAATGATGAGGAGCTGAAAAAGACTATCATGACAGAGGCACATAGTACACCATATTCAGTACATCCAGGTGGTGACAAGCTGTACAAGGATTTAAAGAACACGTTTTGGTGGCCTGGGATGAAGAAAGAAACAGCTGAGTTTGTGACCCGTTGTTTGACATGCCAGAGAGTTAAAGGGGAACAGCGACGACCACAAGGTAAGATTCAGTCTTTAGAGGTACCTGAGTGGAAGTGGGAATCCATTTATATGGATTTTATCGTGGGTTTGCCAAAGAGTCAACAAGGTAACAACATGATATAGGTAATAGTGGATCGACTGACCAAGTCAGCTCACTTTGTACCAATGAAAGATATATGGACTAAAGCACAATTAGCTATGGCTTATCGAAAGAATGTGCTTAAGTTACATGGAGTCCCTAAGGACATAGTGTCTGACAGAGATGCGAGGTTTATATCAAGGTTTTGGAAAGAGTTGCAAGAATCTTTGGGAACAACTTTGAAGATGAGTACAACTTTTCATCCTGCGACAGACGGTCAGACTGAGAGAATAATCAAAACTCTTGAGGATATGTTACGAGCTTGTGTGATGGACTTTGGTGGTAGCTGGGAACATAGGTTGGATTTGATAGAGTTTTCTTACAACAACAGCTATCACACTAGTATTGGCATGGCACCGTTTGAGCTTTATATGGGAGGAGATGTAGGAGTCCGATTTGTTGGGACGACAGTGCTGAGGCAGTGGTTCTAGGACCAGAGATGGTACATGAGATGGTTGAACAGATTAAGATGATCAGGGAACGGATGAGAGCAGCTCAGGATAGGCAAAAGAGTTATGCGATCTACATCACGGGATATAGAGTTTCAGGTTGGGGATAAGGTTCTTCTGAAAGTGTCTCCTATGCGTGGGGTTATGAGATTTGGGAAGAAAGGTAAGCTGAGTCAGAAGTTCATCGGGCCTTATGAGATCTTAGAGCGAGTTGGGGAGGTTGCATATCGTCTGGCTTTACCAGCTGCGTTAGAGAGAGCGCATAATGTGTTTCATGTATCGCAGCTGCGGAAGTATGTGAGTGACCCGTCACATGTGTTAGAGGCAGAGAGCTTAGAGCTAGATGAGTCTTTATCATATCTTGAGGTACCTAAGCAGATTCTTGACCGGAAGGTTAGGAAGACTAGGAATGGTGAGACAGTTTTGCTTAAGATCCTTTGGTCTAACCACGAGACCGAGGAAGCTACATGGGAGGCAGAGGAGGCCATGAGAGAGCGTTACCCTTTCCTTTTTGATCAAGTATGTATGGTTACGGAGACAAAACCTTGTTTCTTTTAGGGGGGTAGGAGATGATCGCGAAGAGTTTTTAAGAGTTTTTATAACCCTTTTTATGTTGTGTCGGTATGGTTGTTGTCGTTGAGTCGGGTTGAGTTTGGGTTAGTAACATGTTTTATGTTGAGTTTTGTTTTGTTGTTGAGTCGGGAGTGTTGTAGTGTGAGTCTTTGTTTTGTTGTGGTTTGAACTTCGGGGACGAAGTTCTTTTTAAGGAGGGAAGACTGTAATACTACGGTTTTATGAGTCTCTGGGTACTCTATCGAGTAGGCTTTACTTTGTCGAGTAAGGGTGAGTTGCAGTTTAAAATAGTTTCTGACCTGTTGGGTACTCGATCGAGTAACGTAGATACTCGATCGAGTAAGGGGGCACTCGATCGAGTACCTTAGCTACTCGATCGAGTAGCCGGTTTACGAGGGATGGTTTCTCGGGTTTTGTTAATAATGCGATTAAAGTATATATTACTTCCTTCATTGTTCTTTAAACACTTTTTAAAACCTAATTACTGAGAAAAGATAACTCAAACTACGTTCTTCGCTTCAATCGCATTGTTGGGAAATCCCGGAGTTTGGAAGGTCGGATTTCACCTTTCTTTATACCGTTGTGATCCTTGCGTCGAGGGTAAGACCTATGTACCGTTTTTATAGTATTTCCTTAAAGTTGGTTAAAACCTAATATTGGGATTTGGGGGTTTTGTTGTAGTTTGTGATTGGTAGTGATTATATGTTTGTATGTTAGGAGGAGGATTCGTAGAGGAAGCGTTTTGATATCAGCTGTGAGATCGTCTGATTGTGTTGTGCTTTCTAGGTAGGGTTTCCCTACTCAGTATTAGTCCCATAATGTGTTGTTGATGTGTTGTGATTGTTGAATAATATCGTATTCGTATTGTGACGTTTGTTGATTGTGATTGTTTGTCTCTGGTTCTCGAGATGTGTTCTCGGCTGAGTGGAGTCACTTGCGGTAGTGACTTCACGCCCTAGTTTCGCCCTTCGTGGAACCCGCCACGGAAGGGGATGTGCACATTAATGGGACAGGGTTATCGCTCGGTATGATGAGCGGGGCTTAGGTGGGAACGGCTGCGGTCCCCCACTGGCAGGGCTGGTCCAGTGGACAGTCGGTGACGGAGATTGATGGGAGTGGTGTGATTGTGTGTGTGTGATTGTATGAGCTGCATGTTTACCGTATTGTTGGTTTATATATATATCGTGATATTAGTACTGACCCCGTTTAATGTTTTGAAAACTGTGGTGATCCATTCGGGGATGGTGAGCAGGTATGAGTTGAGTTACTGGGATAGCTGGGATGTGCCACCGTCTGATGATAGAAGTCTTCCGCTGTAGCTTTATTAGTTTTATAAACATTTCAGTTAGCTCAGTAGATAGTTGGTTTGAGAACATGTATTCGTATTTTGGTATTTGGTTTCGGATTGTAACCTTTCACTAAAGTTATACTATTTAAATGTTGTTTCGTTATTATCTTATGATATTCATTGCCTCGGGTAACCGAAATGGTAGCATCCTTATACCTGAGTGGTCCTGGTAAGGCACTTGGAGTATGGGGGTGTTACAAGGATGGTGTGACAATGGAGGAGGAGGGCTCTTCAATTTCGCCCCTTTGTTGACGGATGATGTACTCGGCTTCCTTTGAGAGCGGAAGAAGGTAGTTTGTTCTATGGACACTGAAACGGCATATCTTGGAAGGCAAAGTAAAAGATCTAGCATCATTGGTGAGCCACCCATATTTGGTGTCAAGAGGATTATGCTTGACCCACTTGTACTTGTTAATCATGGCATCCATGTCAATGAGATGACCCCCTTTTTTCGCCACATACTTGCTATCCTTGTTGAAATTCGGATCAAAGTAATTGGCCAAGAGAGTAACTAGACCTCCATTTACGATAAAAGCGGTGCCTTCCTTTCCACAATCAACATTGAGCCATCTTTCCACCAAAAGCCTTAGAGCATTGTAAGGCTTGGTGAATTCCCTTCCAATATTTAAGGCCAACTCAAGTAGAAAACAATCGAGCTTGGTAAAGTGGTTAGTGTCTTTTCTTGCGATGATAGTATTCCCGATGACCTTGTGCCACACTCTAATGCCCGGATGGTGGACTAATATAGCGCGACAAGCATGAAAGTTCTCAAATTTCTTCCCGGAAATCGCCTCCCAAAGAGGAGCGGGGTCATACTTTTCGGGCTTCTTATAATAACGAGGTGTATCACTAAGACCTAATGCTTTACTCAAAACATCAAAGGTGATGCGCCTATTCACATTGGCAAGGCGAAACTCGATGTTTTCTCTAGTCTCTACCTTAGTCACTTTCAATGAACTCAAGAATTCCAAGGTAAGGGAGGGGTATGTCAATTTTCTTGTAGCAAACAATTTTCCCAACCCCATGGCTTCAAAGAAGGCTTTCGTTTGTTCAAGGACACCCAATTTGTTCAAGGCATCTTCACATATAAATTTGGTGGGTAGAATGGATTTCTTAGCATACTTGGCAAATGTATTCCTATGGGAGTTAGAAATGAAAATTACCTCCGGATAGTTTGATAATTGAGCAATTTCCGGAGTTGTTGTTGTTGCTTCCAAGGGAGGATTTTGTTGTTGTTGAACTTCCAAGTTTGCACTAGCAACCACCATAGCCATTGAAGCTTTCTTTGCTTGAAGGCATTGTTGCCTTTTTGAGAGTGCCTTTGCCTTAAGTGCCTTTGTTGATCCTTTTGTTCTTGCCATTGATGATTATACCAAGAAAAGAGTGAAAATCTTCAATTTTCAATTATACCCAAATCGATTTTAAGATGAAAGGCTTTGCCTTTGTATTTCAAAAATCGACTCAAAGGTTTAAGATTTTGGTGCTTGGATTTGATTATTGTTGGAAAAGGAGTGATTAATTGTTGTTGTAAGGAAGTTTGGATTTGATTTTGTTGAATTTGGTTGAGGAAATCTTGTTTTGGTGATGGAGAGGATGAGGGTTTTGGGGTTTTTGGGGTTTTTGGTAGTGTTTTGAATGTATGAATGAAGGAATGAATGTGGGAGGGGTATTTAAAAACACCCGAAATTTTCGAACTGTAGGGGGAAGACGAGCGGATTCCCTTCGGGACACTCGAATTCTGCTCAGTCTGGGTTCAGGAATTCTCGCCTAAAGACGGGCGTCTTTCAGCTGGGACGCTCGAATTCTTCAGTTGCAGGATGAGCGGATTCCAATAAAGACGGGCGGATTCTGTTACAGCGAGTTTTCTTATTTTGCACTGGCAAAAAGACGGGCGTCTTTCTGCAAAGACGAGCGGATTCTTTGAGACGAGCGTATTCCCCTTAAGGATGCTCAGATTCCTCCTAGTTTACCCGGATTCAGTTCCATCCGTGCACTTGCATATCCCGTGTCATTTTCATTCTTCAAATCCCGTGTTCTTCATTGTAGGGGCACTACTAATGCATGAATAGCCTAGGCAATTGCTATCCCCACACTAAGCTAAAGCACTACACATCAATTAAATCATTAGTCCCTCCCTCACTTCTCTCAAAAATGATAAATATCTTGATCAAAGCATAAAAATCCAAAAATGACAAAAATGCAATGTAAGAAAAATGCGAGTTAGGGAGTTCGAAATATTTACAAATGGTGGTTTGGATAGGACTCCACCAAACTCTCATCCTTAGTGAGATGTCATGGGGGCATGTCCAAGGTGTTGTTGATGTTGCTCAACACCTTGAAGAAGTAGTCAAAAGCTTGTTCATTATCATGATAAAGATCTTCAATAGATCTTTGCCCTTGTTGTCCTTCATGTTGGTCTTTATCGATAGCATTACCAATGTAGGGATTGAAGATCCCTTCAAAATCATCGTCCCAAAGACCACAAACTTCATCTACTTGGTCACTAAAGATCTCTTGAGTTGATAGAGACAACTCTCCCACTTTCTTGTCTTGGCCAATGAGGCCATCCTCTTCATTGCTTGACTTTGGTGAGCTTCTCAAGCTCTCTTTGCTACAATTCTCTTGCTCTTTGAATGGAGCATCATCAATTTTCTTCTTCCATTGGAATTCCGACTTCTTCCTATCATCCTTCCGGCTATAATGATCAACCATAAAACATGGTTCATGCAAACGGGGAGCTCTCATGGTCTTGTCAAGATTGAAAGTTATGCTCTCATCTCCCACTTCTAGAGTGAGCTCTCCATGCTTCACAACAATCACCGCACCCGCGGTGTGCAAGAAAGGTCTACCTAGAATGATTGGAATATTGGAATCTTCTTCCATGTCAACAATGACAAAGTCCACCGGGATGAAAAATTTTCCAACTCTTACGGGAACATCTTCCCATATCCCTAGTGGTGTCTTCGTCGATCTATCGGCCATTTGGAGTATGATATTGGTGCATTTAAGCTCTCCCATCCCTAACCTTTTAGTCACCGAGTACGGCATAACACTCACACTAGCCCCTAGATCACATAAGGCTTTGTTGATCGTGGTGTCACCAATGGTACACGGTATTGAGAAGCTTCCCGGATCTTTAAGTTTTGGAGGTGAACTCCCTTGAAGTATTGCACTACTCACCTTAGTGAAGGCGATAGTCTCAAGCTTCCGGATTGACTTCTTCTTCGTGAGGATGTCTTTCATGTATTTTGCGTAGGCCGGCACGCGATTGATTAATTCCGTGAAAGGAATCGAGACTTCCAAATTCTTCACAATTTCCATAAATTTTCCAAGTTCGTCATCAAATTTGGGCTTGGCTTGACGACTCGAAAAAGGAAGTCTAATCACAATGGGCTCCTTCTCCTTGGCCTTGTCTTCATTTTTCTTTGAAACTTCTTCTTTTGATGGTTCTCCATCCTTGGAGTTTTGCACAATTTCTTCCTTGTCACTAGCTTCCACAACTTCATCCTCAACTTGCTTCTTTGGTGCTTCATACCTTGTACCACTTCTCAAGTGAATGGCACTAACCGTTTCATGTCTTGGGGGATTACTTTGAGGTGATAATTGCCCGTTTTGTCTTTGTGAGTTTGAAGATGCTAGTTGAGTCAATTGGGTTTCCAACATTTTGGTGTGGGCTAGGATGTTGTTGATGGTGATTTCCTTTGCTTGACTATCCTTTTGCATTTGAGTGAAAAACTCTTGTTGATTCTTTTTCATTTGGAGGACCGCTTTTTGAACATCAAAACCTTGGTCATTTTGTTGATTGTATGGAGTTTGATTTTGGTAACCTTGGTTTTGGTTATAAAAGGGTCTTTGATTTTGGTTTCTCATGGGAGGTGGGGTGTATGTTGGTTGAGGGTTTTGAACATTTTGTCTTTTGTATGAGAGATTTGGGTGGAATTTGGTGCTCTCATTGTAATAATTGGAATAAGGGGTACCACTCTTGTATGCTTGAAAGGCATTCACTTGTTCATTTGTTCCCCTACATTCACTTTGGTCATGTCCCAAAGTTCCACAATTCTCACATATCCCACTTGGGACTGATGAAGATGCCGTCATGGCATTGACATGATGCTTTGGTGATTTTGAGCCTTCTTCAAGCCTAGTCATAGCTTTTTCAAACTTCAAGTTGATGGTATCAACGTGAGCACTAAGTTGAGCACCCAATTGAGTAATGGAGTCCACTTCATGCTTTCCTCCTCTAGTGGCCTTGCGAGGTCTACTATATTGTGAGTTATGGACCGCCATTTCCTCAATCTTGTTCCAAGTTTGATTGTCGTCAACTTCGGTGAACATTCCATTTGATCCCATGTTGAGAATGTTTATTGAATCTTCATAAAGACCGTTCCAAAATGGTTGTACCAAGAACCACTCGCTAAGTCCATGGTGAAGACATGAGCGGCAAATTCCCTTGAATCGCTCCCAAGCTTCATACAAAGATTCTTCATCTCTTTGCATAAAGCCCGTAATTTGAGCTCTTAGCATGTTAGTCTTTTCCGGTGGATAGAACTTTTTGTAGAAAGCTAGAGCCAATTTCTTCCAAGAATCAATTCCGAGAGTAGCCTTATCAAGGCCTTTCAACCATTGTTTCGCGGTGCCAATTAGAGAAAAAGGAAATAAGACCCATCGAATTTGGTCTTGAGTTACACCGGTTTGAGATATCGCATCACAATAGTCAAAAAAAGTCTCCATGTGAGAGTGAGGGTCTTCACTAGGCATCCCCCCAAATTGGCTTCTTTCGACTAATTGGATAAATGCGGATTTGGCAATGAAATTTCCGGTTAAGTGTTGTGGTGTGGGAGTACCATTGGGTAAGTTCTCCTCGGTTGGTACGGAATGTGATGAAAATTTAGGCATTGTGGGTTGATTTTGTGTTGGATTTTCTGTTGGGTTCTCCTCACCTTCTCTTGCAAAAGGGTTGATGAACTCAATATTGTTTGGTTGAATATCTACAACCTCACCAATACCTCTCAAAGTTCTCCTAGCAAGTCTTCTATTGGTTGTCAAAGTCCTTTCAATTTCGTGATCAAAGGGTAACAAGTTACCTTGTGATCTTCTAGACATGCAAAATAACAAACAACTCGAAAATAATTAGAACAAACCTTGAGGAGTTTTACTTCCCCAAGGAAAAGAAAGACACAACTAATAACAATATAAGAAAATCTAAATCAAGTTAACACCGTCCCCGGCAACGGCGCCATTTTTGGTCAGACTCTCGAGGAGATTTAGTTTTCGGTACTTGTCGTTAGGAGCACCTAGACCAAAACACAATTTATAACTTCACAAACAACTCTACAATTAGTAAAGAGGCAAGTAAAGGTCGGATCCCAAGGGACGGGAATTGAGATGAGATTTTCTATTGCAACTAGTGGTGTCTAAGGGTGTCACAAATTGGGGTTTGAAGTAGAAGATAACTAAACTAAATAACAATGAAAGTAAACAAGCAAGATGATTAAAAAGGGATGTAAACAATTGATAAAAGGCACTAGGGTGTCATGGGGTCATAGGGGATTCATGGGAATTGATCATACAAACATATTCTCAAATTATAAGCAAGCAATTATTGTTGTGATGGATCGAGTTGGTTTGTATCTTACGATCCTAGGAAAGTTTGGGTCCCGGAGCCGAATCGATTAGATTGTACAACACCTACAAGTCGACTTAATCTTCCCTACTCAACTATATGCATGGTCTAATGAGACTCGAGTTGGTTTATGTCTTACAAGTCTCATTGAAAAGAAGAGTGATGGGTAAAAAAAAGCAAGGATTCATAGGCTCGCATTTCATCAAACATAACATGTGCATAAGTTGAGATCACAACAAGCAAGCAAATAAACTATGAAAACATATTAAATTAAGCATGAATCATCCCCCATGTTGGTTTTCCCTAATTACCCATTAACCCTAGCTAAGGAAACTACTCACTCATTATCATGTTGAACATGCTAGCAAGGTTGTCAATCATACCAACAAAGTGAAACATGATGAATAAATGAAAATGATTAACAATAATTAAAAAGGGATTAAGAGAATTATACCTACTAATGATTCCAATAATAAAGCAAAGAATAATAGAAGTACTTGATGATTGATTGGAAGGTTGTCAATCTCCCAATGATAACCCAAATAATCTTCAATTACCCAAAACAAAGGATGAACAAGAGAGAGATTAAGGAAATGAAACTTGTATTAAAACTTGATTAAATGTTGATTACAAGATTAAAGAGAGATTTGATTGATATTAACTACACTAAAGATTGCTAAGAAGAACATACTCTTCTAATTAGCCTAATGGGGTATTTATAGTGGGGATTAGTTACATAAATTAGGGTTTACTAAGGGCTTAAATGACGATTAAGTCCTTGAGGAATCGCCGGTCTCTAGGGAGACTCCAGTCTCCTTTTCGCCGGTCTTACAAAAATATGCGGATCCTTCCTTGAAGCTTGTAGAAGACGAAATGGCTGTTAGAGAATCCGGGCGTCCAGGGCACGGGACGGGCGGATTCTGGTGATTCTGGACGGGCGTCCAGATGGGGAAGACGGGCGGATTCTGGGTGTTTTGGACGGGCGTCCACAGGGGGAAGACGCTCGGATTGTGGGTGCTGGACGGGCGTCTTGTGAACAATCCGCCCGGATTGTCTTACAGCTTCTTTCCTTCTTCTTTTCTTCCTTTTTCTTCATAAAATCCTTGAGGATTTCCTCGGGGATGCAAGGATCTTTTCTCATCATTACCCATCTACTATAGTATGTACAAAGGCCTTCTAATCTTGTCTTCTCTTTGATGCTTGGTCATTGAATTCAATCAATTCAGCTTTATTTTGCCATGAAAATGCAAGGTTTGCACTCCTTTCCTACCAAGGACACAAAACCTCAAAGAATATGCAAAACAAAGGACTAAAGACAATAAATGACCCAAATATGCACTAAAAAGCATGGTAACAAGGCTAATTCGGGGACTAAATATGCTCTAATTATGGTCACATCAACTATCCTTTTGCATTTGAATGAAAAACTCTTGTTGATTCTTTTGCATTTGGAGGACCGCTTTTTGAACATCAAAACCTTGGTTACTTTGTTGATTGTATGGAGTTTGATTTTGGTAACCTTGGTTTTGGTTGTAAAAGGGTCTTTGATTTTGGTTTCTCATGGGAGGTGGGGTGTATGTTGGTTGAGGGTTTTGAACATTTTGGCTTTTGTATGAGAGATTTGGGTGGAATTTGGTGTTTTTATTGTAATAATTTGAATAAGAGGTACCACTCTTGTATGCTTGAAAAGCATTCACTTGTTCATTTGTTCCCCTACATTCACTTTGGTCATGTCCCAAAGTTTCACAATTCTCACATATCCCACTTGGGATTGATGAAGATGCCGTCATGGCATTAACATGTTGCTTTGGTGATTTTGAGGCTTCTTCAAGTCTAGCCATAGCTTTTTCGAACTTCAAATTGATGGTATCAATGTGAGCACTAAGTTGAACCCCCAATTGAGTAATAGAGTCCACTTCATGCTTTCCTCCTCTAGTAGCCTTGCGAGGTCTACTATATTGTGAATTATGGACCGCCATTTCCTCAATCTTGTTCCAAGTTTGATTGTCGTTAACTTCGGTGAACATTCCATTTGATCCCATGTTGAGAATGTTTCTTGAGTCTTCATAAAGACCATTCCAAAATTGTTGTACCAAGAACCACTCGCTAAGTCCATGATGAGGACATGAGCGACAAATTCCCTTGAATCGCTCCCAAGCTTCATACAAGGATTCTTCATCTCTTTGCTTAAAGCCCGTAATTTGAGCTCTTAGCATGTTAGTCTTTTCCGGTGGATAGAACTTTTTGTAGAAAGCTAGAGTCAACTTCTTCCAAGAGTCAATTTCGAGAGTAGCCTTATCAAGGCCTTTCAACCATTGTTTTGCGGTGCCAATTAGATAAAAAGGAAATCGGACCCATCGAATTTGGTCTTGAGTTACACCGGATTGAGAAATCGCATCACAATAGTGAGAATGAGGGTCTTCACTAGGCATCCCCCCAAATTGGCTTCTTTCGACTAATTGGATAAATGCGGATTTGGCAATAAAGTTTCCGGTTAAGTGTTGTGGTGTGGGAGTACCATTGGGTAGGTTCTCCTCGGTTGGTACGGAATGTGATGAAAAATTAGACATTGTGGTTGATTTTGTGTTGGATTTTGTGTTGGGTTCTCCTCACCTTCTCTTGCAAAAGGGTTGATGAACTCAATAGTGTTTGGTTGAATATCTACAACCTCACCAATACCTCTCAAAGTTCCTCTAGCAAGTCTTCTATTGTTTGTCAAAGTTCTTTCAATTTCGTGATCAAAGGGTAACAAGTTACCTTGTGATCTTCTAGACATGCAAAATATCAAACAACTCGAAAATAATTAGAACAAACCTTGAGGAGTTTTACTTCCCCAAGGCAAAGAACGACACAACTAATAACAATTTAAGAAAATCTAAATCAAGTTAACACCGTCCTCGGCAACGGCGCCATTTTTGGTCGGACTCCCTTGGGAGGTTTAGTTTTCGGTACTTGTCGTTAGGAGCACCTAGACCAAAACACAATTTATAACTTCACAAACAACTCTACAATTAGTAAAGAGGCAAGTAAAGGTCGGATCCCAAGGGACGGGAATTGAGATGAGATTTTCAATTGCAACTAGTGGTGTCTAGGGGTGTCACAATTTGGGTTTTGAAGTAGAAGATCACTAAACTAAATAGCAATAAAAGTAAACAAGCAAGATGATTAAAAAGGGATGTAAACAATTGATAAAAGGCACTAGGGTGTCATGGGGTCATATGGGATTCATGGGAATTGATCATACAAACATATTCTCAAATTATAAGCAAGCAATTATTGTTGTGATGGATCGAATTGGTTTATATCTTACAATCCTAGGAAAGTTTGGGTTCCGGAGCCGAATCGATGATTAGATTGTACAACACCTACAAGTCGACTTAATCTTCCCTACTCAACTATATGCATGGTCTAATGAGACTCGAGTTAGTTTATGTCTTACAAGTCTCATTGAAAAGATAGGTGATGGGTAAGAAATGCAAGGATTCATAGGCTCACATTTCATCAAACATAACATGTGCATAAGTTGAGATCACAACAAGCAAGCAAATAAACTATGAAAACATATTAATTTAAGCATGAATCATCCCCCATGTTGGTTTTCCCTAATTACCCATTAACCCTAGCTAAGGAAACTACTCACTCATTATCATGTTGAACATGCTAGCAAGGTTGTCAATCATACCAACAAAGTAAAAAATGATGAATAAATGAAGATGATTAACAATAATTAAAAAGGGATTAAGAGAATTATACCTACTAATGATTCCAATAATTAAGCAAAGAATAATAGAAGTACTTGATGATTGATTGGAAGGTTGTCAATCTCCCAATAATAACCCAAATAATCTTCAATTACCCAGAATGAAAGATGAACAAAAGAGAGATTAAGGAAATGAGATTTGTATTAAGACTTGATTAAATGTTGATTACAAGATTAAAGAGAGATTAGATTGATATAAACTACACTAGAGATTGCTAAGAAGAACATGATAACCTAATTAGACTAATGAGGTATTTATAGTGGGGATTAGGTACATAAATTAGGGTTTACTAAGGGCTTAAATGACGATTAAGTCCTTGAGGAATCGCCGGTCTCAAGAGAGACTCCGGTCTCCTTTTCGCCGGCCTTTGAAAAATATGCGCATCCTTCATTGAACAAGTAGAAGACGGAATAGCTGTCACACAATCCGAGCGTCCAGGGCACAGGACGGGCGGATTGTGGGTCTTTTGGACGAGCGGATTCTTGGGGTGGACGGGCGGATTGTGGTGGTTTTGGACGAGCGTCCAGCTGAGGAAGACGCTCGGATTGCTTGTCTTGGACGGGCGGATTGTCGGCAATTCGCTCGGATTCTCTGTCAGCTTCTTCCTTTCTTCTTTTCTTTCTTTTTCTTCATAAAATCCTTGAGGATTTCCTCGGGGATGCAATGATCTTTTCTCATCATTGCCCATCTACTACAATATGTACAAAGGCCTTCTAGTCTTGTCTTCTCTTTGATGCTTGGACATTGAATTCAATCAATTTAGCTCCATTTTGCCATGAAAATGCAAGGTTTGCACTCCTTTCCTACCAAGGGATCAAAACCTCAAAGAATATGCAAAACAAAGGACTAAAGACAATAAATGACCCAAATATGCACTAAAAAGCATGGGAACAAGGCTAATTCGGGGGCTAAATATGCTCAAATTATGGTCACATCAACCTTGCTTGTCACAATGAGCGAATATTCTCTGACAGGTGTTTCGACACACCTTTATTATGTTCCCCCAGCGAGAGTACACGGACAGACATTCCCTCTCGAGACATGGAGATTAGTTCCCGATTATGTTCCCCCAGCGAGAGTTCACGGACAGGCAATCGTCCCTCTCGAGACATGGAGATCAACATCGACCCCAAGCTCTTCCAAAGTTTGTTTGAAGCCGACCCAAGCAGATTTCTCCCAGCAGTTCCAGACTACGTCCTACTGCCTCCTCCCAATATCGCATTTTGTTTCCCCTAGAGTTTCAAGGAATTTCAGGTATGGTCTCTTCTTATGGCTGGCGAGCCTCCTTACGTAGTCTAATGGACTTTAACCGACCCTCCCCGATAGTCGACATACTCTAAAATGTTCCCGACGACAGGTCCTTGGCTCAGACCCCTTGAGTCGCCTCGCGTCGTCATAGTCGTCAGGTTGTAATCTTCGATTGACCTGATGGCTATACTTTGACTTTCGCCTTGTCCAAGCCTCAGTCAAAGTAGGGGCTCATTAGATACCTCATTTCTGCACCTCCCGCAAACCACCCGGTGATGATTGGGCCGCATGTTTGGTATACGAAACGATTTATGACAGTTCGTAAGTTTATCGTCAAGTGATCGCTCAAACACTTGTGTCTACCTCTTAATTGTCATCTACGTGCCGATACGCTCGTTTTGGCAGTAATTAGAGTACATTTGGAGTCCGGGTCAAAAAGCGTCTTTATTTTCTAATAGCCGAGTCAGAATGTTCTGGAATGTTCCGGATATTTCTATTCCATATTTTTTCCAATATTTTGATCTTTGGTAAAATATATCCCATAATATTCGCACAAAATATTAAGGAAACGAGATTAATCCGCTATTCCATAATAGAAACGCGGAAATATTTCTTCCGCAGAGGGAAACCACTGAGGAAAGGACGCAGCAGGTGCTGCGCCTCTTCCAAGGGACGCAGTGCCTGCTGCGCCTCTTCCTCAGTCCTTTTCTGCGTATTTTTCGTATCTTTTTGAGATTCACTTCCAAAGTTTCTCCGAAAACCCTAATTTCCTCCGTGTGATTAGTATAAATAGAGACCTTCGGTTTCACATATTTCTCACGTGAGTGTCCGCCCTTCTCTTTTCCCTTTGCATTCTAGACCACGTTCTTACTTTTTGGCGTCTACGTGCTTGAACTTTCGACCACGTAAGCTCGAATCTTTCTGAGTACCAGCCTCGTTTTGCATGACCGACCAATTTGACCAACTCCACATCAATCAACATTAATCAATCTTATTTGTTTTCCTCCTAGAGGGCACTTTCGTCGTACATTCGAGTCGAGCATCACTAAACGTTAACTTGGGTCATCTCGTTTCGTCAAACATGTAAGTCTGAGGGTGTAAATCCTTCTTTTAATTATTGTTCTTTATTTTTGTAATCAATTGTAAGATTTATGACGAAAGTATTCTTAAAACCTATTTGTAAAACCTTGTTTAAAAACCCTTTTTACGGATCATCAGAAGACAACCGTCGAGAAAGGACGCAACAACTGCTGCGCCTCTTCGAAGGGACGCAGTACCTGTTGCGCCTCTTCGTGAGGCTGCCGTAGTTCCTGCTTCCGTTCTTCTTCCTTCGTCTTTTGAAAATTCGATTGTTTTGTTTCGTTTTCAATTGTTCATTGTTTAATTAACGTGATAATTTAAGTATGATAATTTTAACTCGTAACATGTAAATAATTCATTGTTGATTAACTCATCTTTTAATTCCCGACTTAAATCCCTTATAATTCATATTTGCAGGTTTTCGTCATTAAAATCAATTCGGGTTTTAGAGATTCGATTTACCCATATTGAATCTCTGGAATTCATCTTTGATATACTTGTATCTGTTATTCGCCTTCACCATCATTAACTCATCATTAATAACCTGTTTAGTCTAATTAATTTGATTAGTTTGTAATTATAATCTTATAAATCTTGTAAATAATTCGTTCTAATCAGTTTCATTCATGTTTTATCGTTTTTATGACCTCATTCACATGTAAATAATATGTTAATCACTTTCATCCGAGTCAATTATCCATTAATCAAGAATTAAATTCACCAATGAACATTAACGAGTTGCGGTTCCGGCTTCACAGCCAGAACTCAACCCAGGAACAGACGCAGCGACTGCTGCGCCTCTTCCAAGGGACGCAGATCTACTGCGCCTGTTCCCGGTTGATTTATGTCCCTGAACTCCCGTTTCTGCTTTGACCTAGTTATTAATTACGTATTTAATTAACTATTAATCGTATTATCACCTAATTTCTGTTCGTTTATTCATTTATTCTTTCTTTTCTAAAACCATCCGTTTTAAATGTATTTTCGACATAAATCAATAAATCCGATATAATTATTGTAATTTTCTTTATTGTATTTTTTTATTGTATTTCTTTTATCGTATTGCTTGTATGCTCTCACATGCAATTAACCTAAATTTCTACCTCGACATTAATTGTATGCTAAACTACATGTTTCACCGACTTAGTTTAATTCTCACGTGCTAGGATTAATCTAATGGATGTTGCATTGCATACATATAATCGACAATATATCGAGTATAAATAATTTCCCTAATCATTAGTAGAGGCCGCTATCGAGGCGGGCGGGATTAGGCATTCGATCAAAAGAGCTTCCTAATACGTACCCTCACCCCTTACTCCAGGTCTCTATGAACATCCGTGTTCATTGGCATCCACGAGAGTCATTCTAGACATAGAATGCTAAGGGTGACGAGTGCTTAGTGTTCATGTCACTACTTTGTGTCTTGACATGACACGAGGTATTCGAACGGTTTCCAATTTTCCACAATAAATTGGTGGCGACTCCACAAATGCAAAACAAACCAAGAAGGAAAAGCTTGCTTCGCTTTTCGCCCCCGTGGGCCCGCGTCCACAGCACCTCGAGAGACTGAATCTTACCTTGTGGTCGTCGCTATTCTCCCTTAACCCTCTGACATGTCAAACATCGAGCCACAAACTCAGCTGTTTCCTTCTTCATCCCAGGCCACCAGAAAGTCTTCTTCAAATCTTTATACAATTTGTCACCGCCTGGATGTACCGAATATGGTGTGCAATGAGCCTCTGTCATTATCATCTTCCTCAATTCCTCATCATTGGGTACACACCACCTGCCATCGAATCTCACACTGCCATCTGTATGAATAGAGAACCTAGACACTGCCCCGTTCTCTACTCCAACCCTCCACTCCTCAATCTTAGGATCCAAAGCCTATTTCCTGCGAATATCATCATAAAGATCTGACTCCACTATCAAGTCCCCTCTAGCATCCCTTTTCTGTATCATATGTATCCCCATCTTCCCCACCTCATCTCTCAACCTCATCAAAGACATGGTTGTACATAGCGAATGCACACTCTTCCTGCTCAGCGCATCAGCAACCACGTTTTCCTTCCCCTCATGGTATATAATATCCATGTCATAATCCCCTATCAGCTCCATCTACCTCCTCTGTCTCATGTTCAGCTCCTTTTGAGTGAAGATATACTTGAGACTCTTGTGATCTGAAAACACCTTAAAGGTTGCCCCATAAAGATAGTGCCTCCAAATCTTGAGAGCAAACACAACTACACCCAACTCCAGATCATGTGTCGAATAGTTCTCCTCATAAGGCTTCAATTGCCTAGAAGCATAAGCAATTACTTTCCCGTTATGCATCAACACGCATCCCAAACCATTCTTTGAAGCATCTGTATATACCTCAAAGTTCTCACACCCTTCAGGTAATGCTAAGACTGGAGCTGTGGTCAAACGCTCCTTTAATGTTTGGAACGCCGTCTCACAACTTTCATCCCAACGAAACCTGTTCTCTTTCCTCATCAATGCTGTCATAGGTCTGGCTATCTTGGAAAAGTCCTTCACAAATCGTCGATAGTACCCTGCTAAACCCAAGAAACTCCTGATCTCTGCCACATTATTCGGTGCTTCCCACCGAGTGACTGCCTCAATCTTTGCTGGATCCACCACGACACCCTTATTTGAAATCACATGCATGCCCCAGAAAGGCAACCTCCTCGAGCCAGAACTCACACTTAGACAACTTTGCATATAGCTGATTGTCACGCAAAGTCTGCAACACCAACCTCAAGTGCTCCTCATGCTCCTCCTTAGTCTTAGAATAGACTAAGATATCATCGATAAATACCACAACAAACCGATCCAAAAACTGACTAAAGACCCGGTTCATCAAATCCATAAACACTGCAGGTGCATTAGACAACCCAAACGGCATCACAACATACTCATCGTGACCATACCTTGATGTAAAAGCTGGTATGTCCTCATTCCGATCTTCACCTGATGGTAACCCGACCTTAAATCAATCTTAGAAAAGACCGCTGCCCCGTTCAACTGATCAAACAAATCATCTATCCTTGGCAACAGATACTTGTTCTTCACTATAACCCGGTTCAGCTCTCTGTAATCGATGCATAGCCTCAAACTCCCATCTTTCTTTTTCAAAAACAGTACTGGTGCTCCCCACGGTGATACACTAGGTCTAATGTATCCCTTATCAATCAAATCATCCAACTGTTTCTTCAGCTCCTCCAACTCCTTAGGACCCTTGCGGTACGGGGCCTTAGAGATTGGTCCCGTCCCTTGTGACACCCCCATATACCAAGGAGCCTTAACAAGACCTTCCCTAGCGTATAAGGGCGTCACCATATCGGTTGCTCGAGGTAAGTAATCATCAAAAGTCGATAAAAGAACATTTATAATAACATTACAAATGATACAACCAAACTACTAAAACAAAAGGTACAACTCGTCAAAACTATATAAACTACTTCTGCCATTACTCGTGAAGACTCATCCCGTCAAGACTCCAGCAACCATCCAAGACAACACCTGCTAAGACTGACTGCTCACCATAAGGGATCACGACAGACACAACAGAAACAAAAAAAAAGACAAACCACACAAGGTCAGTAAATGAAGAGACACACTAATCACTGGCATAACAAGACAGAACAACAACATACGCACAAGCCACATCTCCACCAATCAATCACCGTCACCCTGCCAGTGGGAGACCGCAGCCGTACCCACCAAATCCTCGCTCATCATACCGAGCGGTAACCCTGTCCCATTAATGTGCACATCCCCTCCCGTGGCGGGTTCCACGGAGGGCGAAACTAGGGCGTGAAGCCACTCCCGCAAGTAACCCCACTCAGCCGAGGACGCACCTCGAGAACCAGAGACAAACAACCACAAACAGCTGTACCACTACAACGATAATCAGCACAACACAACACCAACCAACTACCACAACCAATCAGCCATAACGACACAACAACCACCAAATCACATTAAAAGACACTCTAACAACTAACAGTACTGAGTAGGCGAACCTACCTTCAGCCAAATGCAACGATTCCTCGATAAACCACATGACATCAACCAAGCAAGCAACCCCTATACAAATCGCACAACAACCTATTACTACCATCACAATCCTACAAGGAACAACAAAGAAAAAGATGATGATGATGACATACCTACGCATCTCACAACGGCGTTAAGACCGCTACCCGACTCAAGCAACTCATCCTCAAAGCATTAGCATCCTCAAAGGCTCCCATGGAAGGTACTTTGGTGAAGGGAAAGGAGGGAGGCGACATCTAGGTCTGAAGGAAAGAGGCGGAAATGATTCGCGGTTCTAACAAAACACGATTATAAACCCTCGCTGGAAAGACGCTACTCGATCGAGTAACTAACTTACTCGATCGAGTGGCCCCTACTCGATCGAGTACCCAAACTACTCGATTGAGTACCCTCTACTGTATCGAGTGCCAACATACCCAAGGTCAATCATGCCACAAGGCAACTCTTGCACGCATTCCTAAACGCTATTACATGCCCCCAAGGTCGGTCAACGTTGTTTAACGGGTCCCTAAAAGGACGGGTATTACAGTCTTCCCCCCTAAAAAAGAAATTCGTCCCCGAAGTTCGACTCACCCTCCCCCAAACCGCACGATACGAAACCAAGGTCGACATCACCGTTTACCCGTCACATGTCCACAACTCTCTAAAGGCATTATCCCACTAAGTCATCATCATCAACTGTCCAGACACACCACTTATACAAGCTTATGAAAACCACTACTTGAGTTACCGAACATATCACATGCTACAAACGATCACCACATGCAACAAACGATCCTATCACAGATTCAACAATACATGATTCATAGTCACACAACGCAAAACTACCGAGGATAACCCCGCTACCGTTCATGACATCGTCTTCTCATTATGACCACCTTCTCATTATAACGCGTAGATTACTCATCTTTTACTTAAACATACAATTTACTCATCAAAACGATTAAAACAATTATAAACTCGTACTTGAAATGTAGCAGCGACATTATAAAATATTACAAACATGCGGTAAAACATTACAAACATACGGTAAAAATTATTATAATTTCGGCTTTTTCTTTTGCGACATTACTCTTCCCCTCTAAAAAGGAACTTCGTCCCCAAAGTTCGCCACTAAATAACTTACTCACTCGCCCTGACACATATTGCACTTTACCGACATTAACATTACTCACTAATCACGACTAACATTGACTTATATACACCTGTTACTTTATGAGAATGATTATCAACAGCCATGAAGCACATGCAAACCTTACTATGGAAAATCCATGAAGTAAGTGACAAATCTTTTTGATAATAAATAAGTGAGGCTTTCTTGTAGACGTTGAGGATGCAAAATGAATGCAATAAAGAATCAATTAATTCTCTTTGTGTCACATTAATTTCCCACAAACTGTCATTTATAAGTCAAGCACGAACCCAAACATAACTAATAAGTCGACCCAAGCATGTTACTAACCTTCAATACCCATGATAAATATCGAAATATGCAAAAATAAAAGCATCCAAACAATTAAATTTTCGTAAAGTGCATGTAACAGTGCTACTCGATCGAGTGGATTGGACACTCGATCGAGCTGGACCTACTCGATCGAGTATCTCAGCTACTTAATCGAGTAGCCCGAGATCAGAATACCCCCTACATGCCACACCTGCAGCTACTCGATCGAGTGAGGGGCACTCGATCGAGTGGCCACAGGTCAAAATTCCCCCATTTTTCGAGACACAAGATATACGATCACATAACTACGAGTCGGGAGGATAACCCGACTACAAATCCTATAAAACAAGTCCAAAACTAGCAAGTACGACCTTATGACCACCTATACAAACCAAGTATGAAAAGGAAAGGTATCAAACGAAACCAACTAACATCCAATATAACTACAAACATGATAAAAGAAACGGAGTATCACTCCTACTGTTGTTACTGCTGCTGCCCGTCCATGACATAATCCTCATTTCCACCACCACCCGAGGTGCCTGCTCCTGACGCACCAAGACCCGCATCACCACCGACTCCAGCATCTGGTCTCATGTACCAAGGGGTCAAACCACAGTAGAGGTATAACTGAGGTGCTCCCCATGTAGACATGTCCACCCCGTAGGAGTGGAAAACCCCGCTGTAATCCCCAACTCCCCTCCACCAAACCGGATGCGGCCCCGAGGTCCCAATGCCCTGAGTATACGCCATCTCATACATGTTCCGGAGCGTCAAGGTAGAGGACACTCTCTCTGCCAGGTAGCTCTCCCGTGTCTCTGGGGTATCAAGGTAAGGGTAACAAGGAAACAGGTGCTGTGGTGACGCTGCTGGCTGTGGCTGTGTCTCAGCCATCCTCTCCCGCACTCGGCGTGGCCTTCTCCCTATCCTAGGGCGATCCTCCTCAGCTCTCACATTCTCCCCCTTCCTCGGCTCAGGCATGACTCGGAGGATCTCCGGGTCGATGAAGTACGTCTGCCTCGCAGGACGCGCCTCATTCTCCTCCTCATCAGAATCGGCAGCTACCATTGCCGCAGGTAAAGGCTCTGTCGGTGGGAGGAGCTCTGGAGCTGGTACCTTCATCCAACTCATGCCCCACACTCTCCATGCTAAACTGCCGTCCTCCAAAGTTCTCAACCATTTCAGGTCGAGGAAGTAATCTCTGTCCATGGTAGGTACCGGGGTAGCTAGAGGGGTGTACTCCGAGGAAGCCTCAAAAGAAGTTAGCTTCTCAGCTAAACGTGTGGCAATAGCACCACAACTCAGAAACCTAGTGCCAGAGGAGGCCATCAACGCAAGGATGGCGCACACTATAGCGGGAGCACTAAAGTTCACTTTCTCAGTCCGTTTAGGGTTAAGGTAGGCCATCAGAAGCAACAACTCATGAGATTTCAACTTACTCATATCATATCTCTCGTAGAGAAGGCACGACACAGCACGTAGAAAGATCCTCAAGGTGATATGTTGCACATCATTGATCAACATATTACTAGCGGTGGGAGCTGATTTCCCGGTGATACAAGGCATAAGGCGGCAAACTCCACACTCAGACGGTATGTCACGAAGGGCTCCCTTGGGAGGCTTAGCCAAGCCAAGGTGAGAGGCAAACAGGTCCATTGTCAAGACAAAACTGGTGTTCATGAGGCGGAATTGCACAGTCTATTCCACCGGCTCGTATTTAAACGAGCTCATGAACTCAAGGGTCAGAAAAGCATACGAATGCTTCCGTAAACGGTATAGCCCGGTGAATCCCAAGGTCTCAAAAATGTGACGGACATCCGTCTCAATACCCAGATCCTCTAAGATGGTCGTGTCAACACAACGGGACGGTCTTATTTTACGGGACTGTAAGGCCACGAAATTGTCCCTTTGGGTGTAGTCTACAAATACCACAGACGGGTATTCAGGAACAGCTGGAACTACCGGCCCACTCCCTTCCCCAACTTCGGGCTGGAAGGCCCTACCCCTCTTGCTCTGTCTGGTCCCTGGGTTCAGTCTCGGCATCTGTTTCAGCATACAATGTAAATATACCAGCACATATGTATCAAAACATACAAAGCGCACGTATTTGGTCATAAAAGAGTCATCTAAGTACACACTATCACCAACAATTCCCAAATTACAAGTAAGATTTCCAATTCCTATAGCTCAGACGGTCTCTACAGCTGTGAAAATTTTGGCACAATTAACATGAATTAACTCAACCACAACTATTTTTATAACTCAAATCTCCAAAACATATTCATATACCACCCAAATTTGCAATTATATGAGACGAATTTCAGTTTGAGGCACTTTTAAAACGGAGTTTTAAGACAGATTTTGGGGTAAAAATCACAAAAATCAACTCCCCACATGATATATACAACATACATTACTCAATTTTTATCCTTTTACATGTAATAGGCAACCAAAAATTAACTCAATTTACCAAACCCTAAAAATTTCGGTCAACCAAGTGGTGTTAGTCCAGTGGTAGCTGGGTTAAACCTTGAAGCTTGCAGAAATGCAGGAGTTGAGAGGTCCCAGGTTCGACTACCAGCTGGGGCGATGATCAATTGGCCACTGCAGCCCCCGAAGGGGGTGGCTTACATGGTCCATGTAGTGGTGCGGGAATGCATGGGCCCGGGTGGGACTCAACCCTCTCGTCATCAATAAAAAGAAAAAAAACAAATTTCGGTCACACTTACATGCAATTTCAATTTGATTTTTGCATTCTTCACAACAATAATCATTAAGGGAAGCATCTAGATCACATTACAACAATTAAAAGCAAGTTTTCTCACATATAAATCGACTTTTCAATTTTTTTTTCTATCACCCTATGTATTTCCAATTGATTAAAAGCATTAAATTAGAAAGAAAATTCATACCTTTAGAAATTAGGAAGCAAGAAGAACGAATCCAAACAAGAGATTTACTAAATTGAAGTATTACACACACAAGAATCAAAGGATTTGAGAGGGAGAAAGTGATTAGGGTTTGCGGAAATATGAAAAGAATGAGGGGATTGAACAAAGAACAAGGGTTTTGAACCCGCAAATTCTCCGGTACTGTAGCCTTACTCGATCGAGTAAGTAGGGTACTCGATCGAGTGGCCTCTACTCGATCGAGTAGGCGCTACTCGGTCGAGTTTCCGTAGGGAATTCCTACTTCCTTGACGTTATAGCTTCCTAACTAGATCGAATGAGGTCTACTCGATCTAGTAGGCACTCATAATCGGTCAAGCAAGGTTAGGTACATGGTCGGGATTACGAGATTTATTAAGATTCCTGCAAAACAACAACACGTGTCGATTCCAAACAAATTCGGATATCGTCACAGGTTACTATAATCATTCACAGCACACTATTACTACCCATAACGCGACGGTTTTCCCCAACTAAGATACATACCATTCCATTCTATAGCGAATATCACACCAAACAATTTATCACGCTAGTAAATCATTTACGCATACGTTTGACGCATTGTTTCATATCTAAACCTTTGTCTACAACTTCTCTAATAAAGCGTATAACCATATTACTCTAAGCACTCATTTAACATTAACGTTTCATGTATTATCCGAATATATTAGCAATGTAACTTTGCTTCAACATAAACAAATTAGTCTACTCAAATTAATCATGTCACAAACGGAAGCTTTCAGCCATTCATATATCACATTCATCCATTACAATTTTTTTTTTTTTGATAATTATCATCACAAATTCACAACTTTTTAACTATCATTATTATTACTATTATAAGACTTATAAGCTCTTGTAGAAACTACCATTACTAACAACTTGAAGCAACTACGACCATCACCACATTCCATACACTATCCCGCACTCCTATACTTTCACACACGCTCCTATTCATGTCCAAACTTTTACATTTCCATTATCATCACACACACATATTAGCTCCATTAGGAACTTTATCATATACGATTCTAACATAACCATTACACACATGCTAACTTCAATAGAAACTTTCCGACGAATAATTCTAGTATGACCACTATACACATTAAGCACATAATTGCCGACTCAACATCTCCATACCCAGTGACTGGCTTAAGCACAATGGGGCCATGATTTTGAAATGAGGGCGCCTACTCACCCAAAATATAGCATCAGCTGGGGCTCCTAATATACATACACCAGGTTCATTTTATTAGAGTCACTATGTTCATTAGGCTCATTTTGTTAGAAAAATTAATCTCATTATATAACGTATTCATATATGTGATATTTTAATTTAGTCATAAAATTAAAAACTAGATCTTATGCATGCAAACTTAAATAAGAATAGAGAAGAAATCGTCACTTCTTACTATAGTAGTTTCGGATTTAGGGCACAAGTGAGTTCTCCTTCTCACTTGTTCTTGAGCTTTCCTTACAAATGGAAGAACAAGGATTCAAAGATAGAATCCCTCCTTAAAGCATATACCCAAGATGACCCTTAAAAGACTATTATTATTTGATCTAGAATAATTATAATCTTACTAAAAATGACCGTCAGTAACATGAAAACACTGACGGAATAACCGTCAGTATATTAAAAAACTGACGGAATAACCGTCACTGTTGTCCTAGATATAAGGACGGTTTACCCGTCAGTGATCCGTCAGTGATTGGCATACTGACGGAAATTCCGTCAGGACACGTTTTTTAGTGACGAAATAAGCTGACTCTGTTTCCTGACGGAATTTCCGTCAGGAAATTAAAATACCGACGGAAAAGCCGTCAGTATGACCTTAATTTTTCCGTCGGTTTTCCGCGTTTTCGTTGTAGTGTCGTCACTTCTTACTATAGTAGTTTCGGATTTAGGGCACAAGTGAGTTCTCCTTCTCACTTGTTCTTGAGCTTTCCTTACAAATGGAAGAACAAGGATTCAAAGATAGAATCCCTCCTTAAAGCATATACCCAAGATGACCCTTAAAAGACTATTATTATTTGATCTAGAATAATTATAATCTTACTAAAAATGACTCAAAAACTATTATTTTGATCTCTATTATTTCGGTATAGAGAGGAAGGATTTTGGAGTTTTATTTCTCTTACTAAACTTCTATAAGTTATTGATGAATGAATAATATAACGTACAAAAACTAGTAGTGGTTTTATTTGCATTATAGAGATTTTAAAAGGGTAAAAACCCTTGGCTTGCTAGGTTGGGAAACCGGGTGCATGGGTAGGGAAAGGGCCAATGCATGAGTTTCAATTCTTCCCAAGAATTGTAGGCATGCAAGGCTAGAATGTGTAGTAATCATTGTCTTTTTACATTATAAATTAAAACACAATGTAACCTTACTACTTACCCATTATTTCGGTACATTCATATAAAATGGAGAAGTCCATTTTATTTGTGATTTTGTCAATATGTCATATGTAACACATTACATGACATCTTATATATAAAATGTATTTTTAACAATTAAAAATCAACATATTAATAAAATATGTCACTTATAAAAAATTAACATAGTAATTCATAATTACTTGTACCAAAAGTGTTTCCGAATTATAAACTACAACATTCTGTATTTATAACAATTTATTCATTCCGTTTCAATTATTTCCGTAAACAATAATTTCATCTAAGTAATAAAACAATTCGATCACTTAGACCGTATCTTATTTAATCAAATTACAATGACACACGTAAATATTACTTCCAAAATCGTCCGTCAATTTTAAGTAATTTAATTAACTCGTATCGTCATACGATCAATTAAATATTCAATTAAGAGTATCATCCTATAGGTATGACCTTACGGGATCAACTGATCACCACCGTTGTACGACAGTAATGTCAAACTCTAGTCAGCCAATCATTACCGATATGTGTGGACCAGTTGACTGTAAAATATTACTTCCCACATGTATTCTTAAATATGATATTTAAACATGTGATCATCATGATCGACAGTTGTGATCGCATTATTGTCGGAGGACACTTATTCCAACAATCTTCCACTTGTCCTCGACAAGTGTGCGTCACCAATTCTCTTGTCCTATTACTATCTCCCACTCAATGGAAGGTGTCTTTCAAATCGTACTCGCAAGTGATCAAATCGAGAGTGGTTTCCTCGATCTGGAGAATAACTGATTGACCGGAATTATCTACCATAGATACCTTCCGAGCGTGGCCACGCATTTCCAGTTCATTACTCCTCGAGTGGCCTTGAGATATTGTTATAACCCTGACAAGGAGTGGACAATTCCTATCGCACTTATTCCCTTCGACTAGCCACAGCCATCATAACCCAAAATATGCCCATTTGACCCCATTTACGAAGGTCGTAGTAACATAAATCAAAGTTAATCTGAAACTGTGCCACCTTAGGCGAACAATATTTAGTCAAAAGAATCGACTCAATAGAATACTATAGTAGCTCTCGCCACGACCAGGCTATATAAATTTGCGAGAACTCTATAAGCGGTCATAAGGCCCGACAAAGTGTTCCTAACAGTCTGCATATGTGATCGACTAGTCATCTCACATGACTCCATGGCACTTGAACTTGCCATCAATCGCATCACACTCTAGTCACTTCGAGACGTCACCTCATGTAAGTGACTATGGGCGAATACAATGCTAATCCGTGTTCACTTTAACGGGGTTCAATTGTCTCTACAACCCGTTTGGATATAACAAAGTATAAGGTGAGTTAATAATAACTCAAACGACAAATGTGGACATCATATTCGGGTAGTCAATACCATATTACTACCTTTGATGTATATAAGTGTGAAAACACTTGTTGATTGCAATAAAAGTTTAACATACCATGTGTCCATGTGTTCATACTTTTCGTATTGCACTTTCCTTTATATTCATGTTATCTCTCATAGCATGAACCTTACCAAGTACACATCTAAGTTCCCAACCTAGGTTTAGGTTCTTTATCTTGAAAGAACTTTCTTGTTGTTTATCACATAACCAACGAAGTGTGGTGGATGACATAACTTGCACTGGTCAAGTGTTCTACCAACTCGCAATGCACTAGGTATACGTTTTGTAGGGTCTTGCAACAATTTACAAGATGATTAGCCTAGCACTTCTCATAAGTCCTAGCATATTAGAAAATACTAGTTTTGAGTAACTTCTTACTATAACTAAGTATCTTTCCAACTACTTATTTCTCATTAAGTTTAATTAGCTTAGGATCTTCATAAATCCTTATATGGTTTTTGAAAACTTCAATATGTGCAACTTCTTGTCACATAATAGAGTGTTCTGTTAAACACTAGAATAGCTCATTAGTTCTTCTTGAGAATTCATGACAATTCTTCTATGGCTTACCAATGATTCATCATGCTCTTAAGCATATGATTCATTATAGGACATGTGCATGACTATTCTAATGGCGGAAACATTAGTAATTTTTAATCATGTGATCAACCATTCTTAGGTTCATTGAATGACCATGACTGCTTATGGTAATTCCATTTTCATCGATATGAATAACCTACATTTCTCGTTGATTTGATGTGTATATCTCAATACTTATCCAACATCCCATGATGTGATTGGATTCATCATAGTCCATTTTCATCCAGAATTGAAAACTCAAACACTTCTTTGTGAAAGATAGTACTAGCTCGTCATTCTCAAGAACGTAAGGAAAGAGTGCCCTCGAAAGAGGAAAACGATTTAACAAGTTGATTAATTAGATTGATTGAGTGTAGTGGTCAAATTGGTCGGTCATGCAACGGAGAGGCTGGTACCCGGAAAGATCCGAGCTTACGTGGTCGGAAGTCCAAGCACGTAGGCGCCAATTAGTAAGAACGAAGTCTAGAATGCAAAGGGAGAAGAGAAGGGCGGACACTCGCGTGAGAAATATGAGGAACGAAAGCTCCTATTTATACTAATCACGTGAAGGAATAGGGTTTCGGAGACTCTTTGGAAGTGAATCTCAGAAAGATATGAAAAAGATACGTAAATCATGCAAAGAAGGGCATGGGAAGAGGCGCGCGACCACTGCGTCGCTTGGAAGAGGCGCAAAGACTTTGTGTCTATTCCCGGGGGTTTCCTCTGTTTAAGAAAGATTTCCGTGTTTAAGTTATGGTAGGACGGAATTAATTCGATTATCTTTAATATCTTATGTAAATATTACGGGATATTATTTGCCAAAAGATAAAATTTGAGAAATATAGAATAGAAATATCCGGAACATTCCGAACATTCGACTCGGGATTTAACGATTATCGAGAAAATGGAGACGGTTTTTGACCCGGACTCGAATGTACTCTAATTCTGCCAAAACGACCGTATCGGGACGTAGATGACAACTAAGAGGTTGACATTAATATTTGAGCAATCACTTGACGATAATCTTATGAACTGTCACAAATCGTTCCGCGAACCAAACATGCGGCCCAATCATCACCGGGTGGTTTGCGAGGGGTGCAGAAATGAGGTGTCTACAGAGCCCCCACTTTGACTGAGGCTTGGACAAGGCGAAAGTCAAAGTATAGCCATCAGGTCAATCGAAGATTACAACCTGACGACTATGGCGACGCGAGGCGGCTCAAGGGGTCTGAGCCAAGGACCTGTCGTCGGGAACATTTTAGAGTCTGTCGACTTCCGGGGAGGGTCGTTTAAAGTCCATTAGACTACGTAAGGAGGCTCGCCAGCCATAAGAAGAGACCATACCTGAGACTTCTTTCTCGAGATGCTTTCGGAGGTGCATAGGAGCTAAGGTTTGAGCTTGGGAGCTAAGGGTAAGACCTAAAAGTTATATAAGGATTGTGCTGGGGTGTGGGACCCTAAAGGAAAACATCAACGGGAAGGAGGCCAAATATGAGTTTCGACCTAAAGGTGACTAAGTTTTGGGTATAGGAACTTCTGGAGAACGACACCCTGTCGAACTCCGCGGGGAAACAAGGAATATTGGAAGCAGCAGGACGTCGGTAGAAACTGCTGGGGGAATCCGCTTGCGTTGGTCTCAAGCGAACTCTTGCTGGGGAATATATTGACGACTAGGAACATCTTGATCGTCGTAGAAGAAATCTTGAGTGAGCAGTACTGCAAAATACTACTGCGCCGGACAAAATAAACTGAGCAATACTGCAAAATATTGCTGCGCGGGATAAAATGAATCTGGACAATACTGCAAAATACTGTCGCGCTGGATAAAACGCGGGCCGGAACGAAAGAAAATCGTTGAAACGGACCAAAAGAATATAATAGCGTCGAAGAAGAGGCGCACCAAAGATGGGCCCACAAATAACGAACTCATAACGAATTTTTGAAAATTCGTATGGAGGGAGCAAAGGAAGAGGCGCAGCAAGAGCTGCGTCTCTTGGAAGAGGCGCAGCGCCTGCTGCGTCTTTTCCCCAAATTGGCAATTTCCGCGTAAAAACGCGAAATCAGAAGGTTTATGTTTCATTATTTCGAAACTCATTTCCTTCAATTTCTCTCTCAAATCTTCACCATTTCCGTCAAGGTTGGATTCAAAAGCTTGCTTTAAATATGACTAATCGAGGTATGTGTTTTAATCTTGCATTAATCATCCGTATTTGTCGAATTTTGAGCCGCGAAAATTAGGGTTTTCGACCCTTTTGATCGAAAATTTGGGGCTTTTCCCCCAAATGGATTTGTTTTGCCAAATAGATGCTAGTAATGGATAATAGGTAATGTTAGGAACATAACCATGTATTTACTTTGAATTTTCATCGAGTTTTGAGCCCTTGAGCGAATTTTGAGACGGTTTCACAGCTAGATCGTAAATTGCTTCGAAAATGGCCTTAGGATTGCCCATTTGTGATGAAATTTGATATTGGGGACCCTTGGATGATGGGTAAACTTCCTGTCATCTCGAAAGTTTGGTTTGTGACAACTTTTTCAGGACACTCTTCTAGGGCATAACCGCCATTATAGCGAAATGCTGCCGAATTTTCGACTTGAACCCGGAACTAGGCTTTGACTCGGACTTGACTTGACCCAATTTGTCATATGAGTGATCGAATTGGTGAGAACATGGCCAAGGATGGCCAGAAATGAGGAATTCCCGGGCCTTGAAGGCTCGAAAATTTCTTAACAAAGGCTTGTCGTCATATGATGCGGCCTGGATTTACTTTAACGTTGCAGGTGACGATGCTTCCACTTCCGGGAGGACTCCCATGGAGATAGACGCCAGTGCGGTTGAGGAGGCTTTAGAGCAGGCTTTCACCGATGCGGTGATGGCTGCTGCAGACGAGGTTCCCGAGGAGGAGGTCGCTGATGAGGAGGAGATTCCGAGACGGGCCCACCTCGGACGAGGGGGTCGTCACCGAGAGGAGCTCCCGCGTGGTGAGACTGGGAGAGTAGGCACCTTGTGTGGGCTGCAGAGGGTCATTTGTCCTACAGGACGGTGAAGAGCTTGGTAAATAGGAATTCCCTAACTCATTACCTACCCTTTCTACCTTTGTTCAAATTTCCTTTCAAATTTACTCAAAACTAAGGATAGCTTTATTTCGAATCATAATAGGAGGCTGGGAACATCCGGTCGTTCTCGGGGTACACGACGGCGATGGAGCACTACGAGCGGTACCGTCGAGGAGGAGAGGGCCATGATCGAGCGTGGAGCGTTCGGTCCTCTGGTTCGTGTCCTGGAGGGACATCGTGAAGAGGAAATTGCGGGCCAACCTTAGCCTGGTCCGCGCTTTCTTGGATCGATTTTGGGATACGACTTCCACGTTTCACCTGCCTTTTGGTGAGGTGGGAGTCACCTTGGAGGACTACGGCATGATTTGCAGTGCAGGTGTGGGACCGAGGAGATGGTGTGGCCGGAGAGGCGGCATGAGGGCGGATTCGGCCGAGGCGAGGAGGTTGATCGGCTGGAACCTGTCGCCGAAGGCTGTTGCGGTGCCGGGTTTGGTACCCAGTACCTACGTTCGAGATTACTTTGCGGGGAAGACCCTGGCATCGGTGGTGATCGATGGGAGGGAGACGGCTCCCCCTCCTTGTCTGGTGAGCGAGAGGGCTCGTCTGTGGCTTTGGTGGTTCTTGTCTTCGATTTACCTCGGAGACAAGGGTGAGAGGTTGTCGACGAAGCTTCTCCCCTTTCTTTCCGACCGAGCTCCCTAGGGCGTTGGGGACCGGGTCTTCTTGGTTTTGCGGTCCTCATCCGCTTTATGAGGGCCATGGTTCGTCCGGAGTTGATGGAGAAGGGGACTTCTCCTGTGTCTTTGTCGGACACAGGCTCTTGTTGGAGGTATGAACCTTCCTTTAGACCAAAGTCAATTTCTTTCTTTATCGACGACCGACAGATCGTCATTGATTATTTATGCTTTGCAGGCGTGGGTGTACTCTTACTTTCCGGACCTCGCGCCCAAGAGGACGGAGCCGCTGGAGAGGGCCTACCCCGTGGTGAGGGATTGGGTCATGTGCCGGACGAAGAGCAAGCGTTCTTCCCACAATGTCTACCGGCGGGATGTGAACGCTCTTCAGCTGAGCAGCGTGAGTATCCTATTTGTATGCATTTATTCTTCTCATACTTTGTTTTAAATTGATCATAGGAATGACCTTTGCCTTTATATTGTCGGTGGGTGCCCGGACCTTGAGCGGAGTCTGTTGGAGCGCCTCCTTTTATCGCCGAGGTCCTTCAACCTAGGAGCTCGAGTCTAGCCTAACATTCTTTGTTGTGGACGTCGATGGGTCTGTGTGGTATCCGGGCGAGCGGTTAGCTCGTCGGTGTTTTCGGGCGCGTTGACGGTTCCGTCGATCCTCCTAGGACGATGTTTGGGGGGGAGCCTTCGAGGCCGAGAGGGAGGCGGACTTGGCTGGTGCTAGTGGCGACGACCTTCTTCTCCCTGACGAGGATTACTCGGCGTTCCTTTACGGGAGGTTGGCGTATTGGCCGGTAGTGGTGAGTATCTTTTGTTTCTAGTTGGATTTTGATTTTCGAGAATCGCGACGAAAGATCATCGACTAATGAGAGCCATTTGTCTTTGCAGGAGGTTGAGGCGGCGGGCATCGAGCCCCCAGAGTACCCCGAGACCCTCGAGTACACTGACGCTACTGGGAGGACGACGATCTCCGAGCTGCGTGACTTTGATGTGGCTGTGACGGATGCTGGCCTAGATGACTGGCAGCATCTGATTCGGAGGGTGAGTTCTTATTTTGCATAGTTTTCGTGTAAGAACACATTTGATTGAACTTGTTCAGTTTACTGAGAATTCTTTTGAAACGCAGGTCGCGCCATCTAGGTTTGTGGCACTATGGAGGGTGGCCAACCGGCTACGAGCTACGGCCATCGAGGCACTCGTCGGCGGTCGAGGTCGTCAGGTATGAACCTCATTTGTTTTTCCTTGACCTTTGGTTTTTTAGTTTTGTTTGAATTGATTGACACGAGCCAATTTCTTGTTGTCCACAGGCCGATCGTGAGCTGGAGCGAGAGTTGACCCAGTCTCGGGAGGAGACGGCTCGTTTGTCGAGGGAGCTCGAGTTTCGGGATGCCGAGATTGCCGCTCTTATGGCGAGGGTTGCCGAGTGGAGGGTGCCCATGATGAGTCTGCGTGGTTTTGTAGACTTGATTTCGAACATTTTTGGATTTGTTTGGGCGCAAGCCCCGATTACTGGATTTAGATTTGTTTGGGGCGAAGCCCCGATTGCACATTTGGACTTGTTTGGCGAAGCCCCGGTTGCTTGTATATTTGCTTTTTGTTGTATATACGACGGCCGAGTGCCTTTTTCTTTGATGTTGTGTTTTTGTACCTGCGGGTTAGCTTTTGAACAGGTTTGGTAGACAACGGTTTACACGTCATCGCCAAAATTTACATAGAAAATCACGTAACACATACATTTTTATATACACATAAGGCCTTTAATTAGTGCAAAATGAGACTCGAAAGGACGTGAAAATGCAAAAATTTTGTCGGAAATGACCGGACGGTAGGGAGGGTTACCCCCGAAAAAAAAAGAAAAAGAGAAATCTATAAGTTAGAAAATGGAAAAAATAGAAATTAAGAAAATGAAATGACTAAGTAATTGTTGAAACAAAAAAGAATTAAAATGAAAACTAAATATAATAGTGTGAGAAAAATGGCGGAAAATGTTGATGTCGCCTCGAAATGCGCATTTGCGGATTAAGGAAACCTGAAGCATGGTAAATTTCTCGGATTTACCAAAATAAAATCCCGTAGGAATAGGAAATTATTCGTTTATAGAATTAGGAAAGATCCAAACGCGGAAATCACAGAAGTGAGGCTGGGGAAGAGGCGCAGCATGAGCTGCGTCCCTTTGAAGAGGCGCAACAGGAGCTGCGCCTGTTCCCAAGCAGGTCGGTTCTGACGGATTTTTGGAAACAGCAATTAGTATAAATAGAAACGTCGACGAAGCTTTAAATCATATAATTCTTCCGTCTCTTCTTCGTCGATTCACACATAAAAACTCCCAATAAATTTTCAAGAGAAAAATTATCATCATGAATACCCTAGAGATTCGCTTGAAGGAATGGACTAATGAGTTTTCGAACATTGAGAAACATGACAAGGGTGCTTATAACCTTGGGTCCTTGTTGAGTTTGAAACTCATTAAGGTTGTAAAACCGTTCTTGGATGCTTGCCTTGATTATTGGGACCCAAATTATCATGTTTTTGCGTTCCCAGGAGGTGATATTTGTCCTTTTCCGGAGGAAATTGCTGCTATTGGCGGGTGGGACCCCGAACATTTACCTGCCATCCCTTCTACTGCTCAAGGGTATAAGAGCAAGTTTAGAGATTTGCTTGGACTTACTAGACTTGAGGTAGATCGTCTCGTTACTCCGAAGGGTGTGAGGATGCTAGATTTTATAGACCGATTCATCAACAGGGCCGACCCTACTGTCTCTTATGTTGCTAGGAGGAGAGCATTTGGCTTCTGTTTGCTTCATGTTTATGTCTTTCAAGGACATGTTGATGAAGATTTGAGAGGTGATCCCCGTCTATTGGGTCTTATTGAGCAAATGGAGCTGCGCAGGAGCCCAGCTTGTCTATGCTTAGGGGAGATTGTCTTGGGCTTGGACAATAGGAAATCCAACCGCGATCTTCCATTGTTGGGGAGTCCCGTTATCCTACAGGTAAAAGACACCCTCTTTCTTTCCCTTTTTTTTTTTTTTTTTTTTTTTTTTTTTTTTGTTTTTTTTTCTTTTGTTTTTTTTTTCGTTTTTTTTTTTTTTTTTGTGGGTGTCTAATACCTGTTTTTTGGTAGGTTTGGCTTATGGAACGGCTCCGATTGCTCGAACCCCCAGTTCATGCACTTTCCTATCATGCCCGTATGATTTCGATGAGGACACGTTTTGTACATGGTGGACTTCACCGGTCTGCGATTATTGGAAGAACAAGTGAAGAATGATGATGGCCCGCCGATCGGGTGGGTCGTTCCGTGGTGGCACCTCAAGTCATCCTTTGGAGTGTCTTCTTTGGATCCTACTAGGTCCGTGCGCATTCCTGGATTGGAGTTTATGGTATGCATCTTTCCTGAGAGATTGATGAGGCAAGTCGGGTTGAAGCAGATGATCCCTAGGCTTGACACCGTTCATGATCTGCTATGGCGCTTACTACGAGAGAGCCGAAGAGAGTGGGCTATGAAGTGGGCCCAAAGAAACATGCGGTTCTTGAACTTCTCCTCCAATGCCTTGTGGGTGTCGGACTCTTATCTGAGGTGAAGGAAGGCCGCAACTTCGGAAGAGCGTGAAAGACTGAGGAAGCGCGAGCCCGTTGACTACAAGGTGCGCGAGGGAGAGAAAGAGAAAGAGAAGCATCTGACTGAAGGAGAAGAAGAAGCCGGGTTCCAAGTCATTCATCCTTCGAAGAAATCGAAAACTACTCCTGTCGCAGAGATGGTGGTTGGCAAGAATGGAAGAGTCAGGCCTCGAGAAAGACCGTTGGTGATTAGGTCTGAAGTGGTGCAAGAGCGCCCGGCTCGAGGTCGTGACAAGAAATATGACAAGAACGACAAGGGCAAGGGAAAGATGGAGGAATAGCCCAAGTCTTATTTATTATTTGATTATTATTATTATTTTTGTAATAAGAAAGGAGGGATTTTTAGAATCCTAGCTTAGTCTATTTTATTATTTGCCGTATTATTATTATTTAGAAATTGAATGAAATAAAAAGGTTAAGTGGTTATGAAACCGTTGTGATTTTCTTTAATTATTCTTGTCGAATTTCAAGTGCAATGCAAATGTCCTTCTATTTACATCTTAAATATAATGGTGGGTTGAATCCCGTGAAGGATTGCCTACGTATTCACTTAAAAAAAGCGAAATCAAACCCTTGCGCGTAGTTCGAGTAAATGTAAAAGAATAATTGTTCGAAGCAAGAGCTTGTAATGAACATAGAAAATAAGCATGAGCCTTTGCTTACTCTGGAGGTGCGAATTTAGTTTGTTTGATGATATGAGGATGACAAGTTTGCCAAGATGCAAGAGCATAGTGACATTCAAATGGGCCAGGGGCCGTTTATTTAGTGCCACAAGAGCGACACGTAGGTTTACGCGAGGCGCGTTTTTGTTCCTGTTCTAGGCATAGTATCGTTTCAGTTGGTCGAGATTTGTGGGGTTTGAGAACTCATTCCCGTCTAGGTCTGTGATTCTAACCGCACCCCCTGGGAGTATTGATTTGACTAGATATGGTCCGGCCCAGTTAGGTTTGAATTTTCCCCTTGGGTCGACGGGTAAAGAGCTCGACCGATTTGAGAACTAAATCTCCTTCTTTGATGTTTCTTGGCCTAACCCTTTTGTTGAAAGCTCGTTTGATACGTGCTTGATATGTTTGGACATTATGTAAGGCACGAAGCCTACGTTCATCCAGGAGGATGAGTTCTTCGTATCTATCTTTCTTCCAATCGGCCTCAGGGATTTGACTCTCTAGTAGGATGCGCAAGGATGGTATTTCTAGCTCGACTGGTTGTACGGCTTCCATGCCGTAAGTCAAATAGAAAGGAGTAGCCCCAGTGGGCGTCCTGACGGATGTTCGATACCCCCACAAAGCGAAGGGTATTTTGCTTGGCCAATCTCTATAATTGTCAGTCATTTTCTTGAGGATTGTGACGACATTCTTGTTAGCCGCTTCTACCGCGCCGTTAGTCTGTGGTCTATAAGGCGATGAGTGATGATGCTTGATCTTGTACTTGGCTAGCAATTGTTCGGTTTCGGCTTGGAAGTGGGACCCATTATCGCTAATGATCTCATGCGGGCAACCATATCGGCAGATGATGTTATTTTGTATGAATTTGGCTACATTTTTGGCCGTAAGAGCGGTGTAGGAAGCCGCTTCTACCCACTTGGTGAAGTAGTCAATTGCTACTAGGATGAAATAGTGACCTCCTGTTCCGGCTGGGGTTATTTTCCCAATTATGTCAATTCCCCATGCGGAGAATGGCCAAGGAGATGTCATCGTATAGAGCAATGAAGGAGGGACATGTTGTACATTCCCGAAGATTTGGCAATTGTGGCAATGTCTCACATATTTGATGCAATCGGATTCCATTGTGGTCCAATAGTACCCTAGACGTGTGATTTTCTTTGCCATCATAGGTCCACTCATATGAGGACCGCATTCTCCGTCGTGGACTTCTTCCATCACCTTTCGTGCCTGTGAATGACCAAGGCAACGTAGGACTACACCAAGAGGTGTTCTTTTGTATAATTCTCCTTGCATGAGAACGTATTGTGAAGACAATAGGCGTATAGCTCGTTGTCCCCTCTTGTCCATATCTGGTGGATAGGTACCATTAAGCTTGAAGTTCAGGATTGCTTGGAACCAGGGTTCCTGTGCGATTTCTTCTTCATCGGTAATTTGATGGACATAAGCCGGCTCCGACCGTCGTTCGATACACAAAGGCATTTCCATCATGTAATCTGGCATGTTTATCAAAGATGCAAGTTTCGCAAGAGCGTCTGCAAATTGATTTTCTTCTCGAGGTAGGTGTAAGTAGGTTACGTGATCAAAGAATTGAGCGACTTGGTCTATCCTAGCCTGATAGGGTGCTAGGCTTTCACGGATTTTCCAGGATCCCGTAACTTGATTGATGATTAGTGACGAATCTCCATGCACTCGGAGGTTTTTGATGCCTAAGCTTACTGCCGCTTGTAGTCCAATTAGACAAGCCTCGTACTCTGCGGCGTTGTTTGTCACCTCGAAGTCGAGTTTGACAGCAATCGGTGTATGCTCACCTTCAGGAGAAATGAGCAACACTCCTATCCCAAATCCTCTTAGGTTTGATGCTCCATCAAAGTATAGGTCCCAGGAGTCTACATCTGTTTGAAGTATATCCTCGTCGGGAAATGACCAAGTATCTATGGTTTGTGCGTCGTTGATGGGATTTTCTGCGAAGAATTCGGCGACGGCGCGACCCTTTATTACTTTCAGTGGCACGTATTTGAGGTCAAATTCCGAGAGCATCATGGTCCATCTTGCCAGGCGTCCGTTGAGGACAGGTTTCTCGAAGAGGTATTTGACTGGATCCATTTTAGAGAATATCTTGACGGAGTAGCTAAGCATGTAGTGACGTAGCTTCTTTGTTGCCCACACAAGAGCGAGGCATGTCTTTTCGAGTTGTGAGTCATGTAGGAGTGTAGTTGCGGTGCGTTGGTATGTAGCCCCGGCGTTGATCAATCCGAACGGCATTACTGTGTAGCAATAGGTTCCCCATTGGGTGACGAAAGCGGTCTTGTGCATATCTTCCATGGCCATCTTGATTTGGTTATAACCCGCATACCCATCCATGAAGGATAGTAATGCGTGGTCTGCAGTATTGTCCACCAATATGTCAATGTGAGGTAGAGGGAAATCATCTTTCGGACTTGCTTTGTTCAAGTCCCTGAAGTCAACACAAACACGGATTCTCCCATCCTTTTTGGGTACGGGTACTATGTTAGCTACCCAGTCAGAATACTCGGAAACTTTGATGAACCCGGCTTTGAATTGTTTGTCAACTTCTTCCTTAATCTTTAGAGCCCACTCTGTTCTCATTCGTCAAACACATTTCACAGGTTTGAAACCTGGCTTAATTGGAATTCTATGTTCGGCAATATCCCTGTCGATCCCTGGCATGTCTTTGTAGGACCAAGCGAAGACGTCTTTGAATTCATTTAGGAGGTCTATGAAATCGGCTCTTTCGGTAGAGCTCAAGGTAGTCCCTATCCTAAGTTCTTTGGGTTCTAGTTCGGTTCCTACATTGATGGGTTCGGTGTCCTCAATTACTGGTCCCCCTTCCCCTTCCTGTAGTATTTCTTTGGCTACGTAGGGAGGTATTTCGGTCAAGTCTGGGTCTTGGTCATCCTCAGTATCATCATAAACAGAATTGCACTCAAGATAACGCAAAGAGTAAGCAGAACCTGATTTATTCATATTAAGATTCGAGTAAAGTTGAAACAAAGAAGCCAACTGATCCATGGTCAGTGGCGGCAAAGGAACAGTAGTTGGGGCATTTCCCGAACTACTGTGACTACTTGAAAGTAAGCTAGGAGAAACGAAAGGAGTGGGGATGACGACAGGAGTAGACTCTCTAATGACTTCTCTAGACTCTGACTCTGACTCCGACTCCGACTCTGATTCGAACTCGTCGTCTTCTGGTTCTTCTTTGAACATCTCTCCTTCTCCAGTGGTGAGTTTGAAGAGTCTTCCTTGATTGTTGGTCCATTTGATTGATTTTCTCCATCCTTTTTGTTGCTTTGTGTCGATTTCTGTGATTAATGCGGTGGGGTTGAAGCGATCGTCTTGAAGTATCGTAGTAATGATCTCATCCTGCGCGGCCTTAACAAATCGGTCCTCTCCAAACAGGAGGCTCACAGCTTGCTCGTCTAAGCAAGGTGCTTGACGGGTTTTGACGGTAGGAACCGTTTCTGGAGGGATGAAGTAGCAATCGTGAAAGATCTCGATTCCGGTTAACTTCCTCTCAAGGTAATGCCAAGGTTCGGGAAACCCGTGAAAGAGTTCTGAACTTCCTTCTTGAACGAAGTATCCATTTAAGGTGGGGAGATATGGCCTCATTTGGACTCCTACATACTTGCGATTTTGGACTTGGGCAAGCATTTCGAGAACTCTTACATTTGTGGGTTTGTACCCTAGTCCAAGTGGTATTCTCGATGAGTTGCCTTTCTTGTATGGCGCGAAGGTGTTCTTCCGAATCGGGTTCAAAGGCATTCCAGGAAGTATCCCGATTTTTGAGTATGTGGTTGACCACCAAGTTAGAGTAGGGATTATAGTACAAGGGTGCCAACTCACTTTCTATGACATTCACACTTTGGAAGCCCCCAAGTTCGTATATGGGATCCGCAAGGACTTGATTGTTTGATTGCTTCTCAATTATTGCCTTGATAGGCGACGAAGTGATCGTCACAACTTTGCCATTGAGTGGGATCTTGATCTTTTGGTGAAGGGTGGATGTTACCGCTTTGGAAGCATGAATCCAAGGCCTTCCCAGAAGTATGTTAAATGAAGCTTCGATGTCCACTATTTGGAAGTTGACTTTTCGCTCGATTGGTCCCGTGGCTATGGTTAGGCTAGCAAGTCCAACCACCTTTCGTCGTGTACCGTCGTATGCACGTACACCTTGACTGGTGGGAGTCCAATCCGACTCTTTCATGCCTAGTTTGTATGCCGTTTTGAGGGGTATGACGTTGACCGCGGAGCCATCATCTACCAAAGTCATTGGCACATTCTTCTTTAGACAAATGACGGTGATGTATAGAGCAAGGTTGTGACTAGCGCCAAAAGGTGGCAAGTCTTCATCTGAGAAAGTAATAGGATTACTTAGCTTCGGTGATTCTTGGAAGACCAAGTTGACTACATCTTCAGGAGTGGAGTTATGCGCTACATTCAATTTGGTCAAAGCTTGCAGTAAAGCTTGGCGATGCGGAAATGAGCTTGCCACTAGTTGCCAGACTGAAAGATCAGCCTTGGTTTTCTGTAATTGCTTGAGCAAATGATCAGTGGGGTCATCTTCGTTGTCATGTGGTGTGATGACATTGGTTGGACCGTTTTGAGTGGTGCTTTGGTATGGACGACCCGAGCGAGTTAGGTGATCCACATCTTGGTCTTCGCCATTTTGGACTATTTCTTTGACTAAGGAGTTTTCGATGAGATACTCGTCCTCGTCGTCATCGGCCCAAACCCCATTAACTGCAGCTAGTTCTTTCATTCTCATGATATCACTTTCTAGTTGTATGATTTGATCAACTAGTTTGTCGACCACGGCGACTACTTCTTGCATAGTGGCATTTTGAGAGAAGGTCAATGGTACGCGCTCTTTAGGCATTGCATTGGGATCGCGTAAGGTCGTTACCATGTTTTCTAGTTCCCACACTTGTCTATCTACACTCCTTGCCCATGCGATGAAGTCGGAAATGGTAGGGGAGATGGTAGAGTAGAGTCTTTCTTTCTCAATTGCATGAATTTCATTTTCGGTGGGAGAAATGAGATGTGAGCAATCTAAGGTAGATTCGTCACTTGTAATCACTAGAACTCCAAGAGGATTCTGAGTGTTGTTGGGCTTACCTCCCGGTGGAATTGGAAGTCGACCATCTTCAATCATATCCTGAAGCACGTGTTTCAACTTGTAGCATTTTTCTGTGTCATGCCCCTTGCCCCTATGGTATTCACGAGGGAATTTTCATCCCGAATTTGGACTTCCTTTCAGGTTCGGGAGTAGGTCCAATGGGTTGGAGTTTACCTTGCTTCATTAGTCTTTTTAGAGCGTTGGAGTACGTGTCTCCAAGGTTTGTGAACTTCCTTGGTGGGCTAGTCTTCTTGGATGGCTTGAGAAGGTTAACTTCGTCGGTCTTGCTAGTAGAGCCGTATGAACGACTTGTGGACCCTTGGTATCCTCGACCTACCGTTTTGGACAAGAGTCCTTTACGGATGTCGTCTTCAATTCGTGTCCCTAGTACAGTTAAGTCCTTGAAGGTCTTGATGTTTTGATATCTCAAATGGTTGGCATATATGGGCTTGAGATTGTCCACAAACTTTTCTACAAGAGTAGCCTCATCCGGGCGTTCAACTAGTTGGGTACTAGTCTTCCTCCACCTACTCAGAAAGTCGGTGAATCCTTCCTTGTCATTTTGGGTAAGAACCTCTAGAGTGCGCATATTGACTTGGATCTCGGCATTATCCGCGTATTGTTTTGAGAACTCGATGGCGGCGTCCTCCCAAGTAGCGACCTTTTTGTGATCTAAAGTGTAGAACCATTGCTTTGGGATGGTGTCAAGAGATGAAGGAAAGATCCTTAAGAACATCTCGGGTTTGATGCCTTTGATAGACATGTAGTCCTTGAAGGCGCGGATGTGGTTCAAAGGGTTCTCATGTCCTTTAAACTTAGGGATATCCGTCATGCTAAAGTTAGTGGGCAATTTGGAATTGACGGCTTCATACTTGCGATTGTTCTCCCTGTAAATGTCATCCCCCTTAAGGTACATCAATTGCTCCTCTAGGTATTGGAGTCTTTTCTCAGCTGCGGTTGTTCCTATGATTGGATTCTCATCCTTAGACTCGTCATCGGAAAATTGTAGTACTTCACCTTTAATGGGAGGCAACTTTCCCTCTACATCAAAGATACGGCCTTCGATAAGCTCAAGGCGGTCATAGGTTTGTTCTTGAGTGATTTGCATTTGGGCTATCGCGGCTAGGATTCGATCATTACTCTCTTGAATTTGCTGGAGGTTCGTATCATCACTTGACCCAGGCATCTTGGAAACTGGATAAGAGATCGGCGACGAATCAAGACACGATCGACCATTCTATCACACTTGCTAAAAGAGGAAAAGTTTTGACTCGTGAAGTGGGTGTGTGCCACTTGTGTTGAGTGAGTTTTGAAGAAAGACAAGGTCTTTGAAAATGTGTGTCCTAGCCAACTGTAGTGTAGTTGTAGGAGTGGACTCGAAGTGAGGTTTTGAAATGGGCTTGTGGCCCGAATTTTGACTTGACAAACGGACAGAGTTTTGACCGGATTTTGTACTAATTAAAGGCCCTATTCGAAATTCTTGATTGAAAACGGGTTTTGGATTTTTTGAAAATTCGTCATGATTTGTTTAGAAATGGTGATCACGTAAGGTTTACATATTTATACAAGCATTATAACGGGATGCTGAGTGCATTTAGAAGGGTTTTGGTTTAAAGGGTGGGTTGCCATACCGAACCATCGAACCCGAAGTCCATTTCCTCAAGTAGTGAAGGCCCTTGAGACAAACAAGAGTAAGCATCATGGTATGGATGACGTCAATCGCTATCCATCCTTAGGCCCAAATAAGAATTAGGACCGTTTAGACGGGACGATTGGTCGAATGGGTTGGGTTGGACCTAGGAAGGCCGAATAAACGATCTAGGAAGACCGAGTTATGAAAACCGACAATTGTCTTGTACAAACTTATTCCCTAACCTTGTTCAAGTTTCACCCTTGCTACACGTAAGTGTATTATCCCAGTGAGTCGCCAAAGCGTGGACGACGGGCCGCCCACGGGGGCGCTTGGTGAAGGGGCTCGAAAACAAGCGTTTGCATTTTTGTAAGGAGTCGCCACCAATTTTTATGGGAAATTGGAACCGTTCGAATACCTCGTGTCATGTCAAGACACAAAGTAGTGACATGAACACTAAGCAATCGTTACCCTTAGCATTCTATGTCTAGAATGACTCTCGCGGATGCCAATGAACACGGGTGCTCACGGAGATCTGGAGTAAGGGGTGAGGGTACGTATTAGGAAGCTCTTTTGATCGAACACCTAATCCCGCCCGCCTCGATAGCGGCCTCTACTAATGATTAGGGAAGTTGTCTATACTTGATATATCGTCGGCTATATGCATGCAATGCAACATCCATTGATTAATCCTAGCATGTGAAGATTAACTAAGTCGGTGAACAATTAATTAGCATACAATTGGGTCGAAGTCGGGAGTTAATGTTGATTTACATGTGAAAGCATACAAGAAATAGGAGAAATACAATAACTATGAATTGCAATAATGAAAATTACAATAATTACATTGGGATAGGCGATTTATGTCGAAAATACCTTTAAAACGGATAATTTGAGAAAAAAGAAATAAGAATAAAACACGACAGATCAGAAAGGATATTACGGATATTAGTTGATTAATACGTAAACTAACTAAACTACGTCAAGGCAGAAAAGGAGTTCAGAGACAGAATTCATCTCGAACAGCGCAACAGTACTCGCGCCCTTTGGAAGAGGCGCAGCAGTTGCTGCGTCTGTTCCAAGGGTGAGTTCTGGCTGTGAAGCCGGAACTGCAAACCGTTAATGTTAATTGGTAAATTAATGGATTGATCAGATTATTTGACTCGGATGAAAGTTATTAGCAGATTATTTACATATGATTGCGGTCATAAAACAGTAAAACATGGATGAGACGGAAATAAACGGATTAATTATGTGAAGGGTCGATGTTAATGAATGATTAATTAAACTAACTAAACGAATTATTAACTAAACATGATGAATTGACGACGGATTAATGACCAAACAGGTGAAAATATATCAACAATGAATCCCAGAAACTCAATATGAACGAATTGAATCTCTAAAACTCGAATTGAATTTAATGACGAAAAACCCGCAAATATCGATTATTCGGGATTTGAGTCGGATTTATGACGATTAAAACATGTTAATGATGATGGTTAATATACATATGAATTATTAAACTATCATGATGAAGAATTAACAGACGAACAAAACAAAAGAAATAAATTTGATACGAATTACAGAGGACGGAGGAAGAAGAAAGAAGCGAAGCTGCGGCGGCCTCACGAAGAGGCGCAGCGAGGTGCTGCGCTCCTTCGAAGAGGCGCAGCGGTTGCTGCGTATTTTCTCGACGTCTGTCTACTGGAAATCCGCAAAAAAGGTTTTAAAGACGGTTTTAGAAATCGGTTTCAATGGGGTACTTTCGACATAAACCTTACAATAGATTATACGATAATTAAAACACAATAAATAAAAGAGAGGTTAATACACCCTCAGACTTACATGTTGACGGAACGAGAAGAACTAAGAAGATCGATTAGTGATGCTCGACGCGAACGTAAGGAAAGAGTGCCCTCGAAAGAGGAAAACGATTTAACAAGTTGATTAATTAGATTGATTGAGTGTAGTGGTCAAATTGGTCGGTCATGCAACGGAGAGGCTGGTACCCGGAAAGATCCGAGCTTACGTGGTCGGAAGTCCAAGCACGTAGGCGCCAATTAGTAAGAACGAAGTCTAGAATGCAAAGGGAGAAGAGAAGGGCGGACACTCGCGTGAGAAATATGAGGAACGAAAGCTCCTATTTATACTAATCACGTGAAGGAATAGGGTTTCGGAGACTCTTTGGAAGTGAATCTCGGAAAGATATGAAAAAGATACGTAAATCATGCAAAGAAGGGCCTGGGAAGAGGCGCAGCGAGCCATCATGCGTCTCTTGGAACAAAGAAGACTCTTTGCGTCTATTCCCGTGGGGTTTCCTCTGTTTAAGAAAGATTTAGTGTTTAAGTTATGGTAGGACGGAATTAATTCGATTATCTTTAATATCTTATGTAAATATTACGGGATATTATTTGCCAAAAGATAAAATTTGAGAAATATAGAATAGAAATATCCGGAACATTCCAGAACATTCTGACTCGGGATTTAACAGTTATCGGAAAATGGAGACGGTTTTTGACCCGGACTCCGAATGTACTCTAATTACTGCCAAAACGACCGTATCGGGACGTAGATGACAACTAAGAGGTTGACATTAATATTTGAGCAATCACTTGACGATAATCTTACGAACTGTCACAAATCGTTCCGCGAACCAAACATGCGGCCCAATCATCACCGGGTGGTTTGCGAGGGGTGCAGAAATGAGGTGTCTACATAAGGAAAAAGAGAAAATCGGTGAAAAAGGTGTGTTATTTCACGAAAAAGAAAGAAGAAGAAAGAAAGGAGCAAAAGACGCCCGGATCGAGAAGAAGACGCCCGACCAGGGCCCACGTCAGAAAAATAATTACTGCTGCAGAGGAAGACGTGCGGATTCGGCATAATCCGCCCGTCCTGAACAATACGTCCGTTTTCTTCACGGGACGCCCGTCCCGTGTGTCGCCCAGAAATGAAATTTTGTGTTGCACCTGAATACGGGCGGATTTTGAGCAAAACGCCCGTCCCAGTCAAGCCGCACGTCCCAGAGGCAAGACGCCCGTCTTTTTCCGTCTCTCAGCCAAGGAAAACTGCTGTGTTAGAATCCCTGCGGATTCGAGCAAAGACGCCCGTCTTCTTCTCTCACAATCCGCCCGTCCCGATAGAAATCCGCTCGGATTGCTCTGTTCTTTCGGATAAAACGGATTTGACCCACCCTTATCCGTTCGGATTCCCTCCTTCTTCTATATAATCACCCCCTTTCTCCCTCATTTCCTCACCTTACCAAACCCTAAAACACTCATCTCAATCCTCAAAATCACCCTCCCATCCTCAAAAGCACCCCCATCACCAACATCAAAATCGCACCATTTATGAACACCAAAGGAAAGGCCAAGAAATTGGTTGAATCATTCGGGAAGAAGCGCAAGGGATCAACCTCTTCAACGCCGCGAGAGATAGTGCTACCAAGGAGCTCCCAACCCTTAATGAGGGGAGGAATTGAACAACTCGACTACTTTCAAGAGGTGCTCTTTGAATCCGATGACCACCGCGAAAACTTTGTCAAGCTACTAGGTAAGAAGTACGAACCCACTCAGTTTGTAGATACTAGGGTGTTGGAAATCCTTAAGATAAGGTACCCTACCGAGATGTTCTTTAATGGCCTTGGCATTGGGAAACTTTTTCATGCCCATGAAGAGACTTACCTTAGTCTCACCCTTGAATTCTTGAGTAGCCTTCGCATTGTGACAAATACCCGCACCAATGTGGGCATGGAGTTTAGGTTATGCAACCTAGACCATTGTCTTTCGCTTGAGGAATTCGCCTATGTTTTCGGTCTTGAAGTACCCACCAACTATACCGAAAAGCCCGATAATTTTGGTGTGGACCTTCTTTGGAAAGCTATCTCCGGGAGGGATTTTACCCATATAAAGCGTTGCTATACCTTTGTCATCCAACATCCGGTGATTCGATTCACCGAGCGCTTTGTAGCCGGTTGCATCAATGGGAGGTACGAACAAGATAGGTGTACTCTCATCGACTTAACTTTTCTTGAGTCCTATTTGAATGTTCGAGCGGTGAGGCGTTATAACTTCAATACGCCACTTAAGATACTTACTAGGTTCCATGATTTTGCTCAAAGGACCACCCAACTGAAGACCTTCGTGATGGGAGGCCTAATTACCATCTTGGCCCACCACCTTTGTCCCGGGTTCAATGCCCGAGGAACCTATATTCCTCTTGAGGGGAGGACTTTGATTGATGAGCACACCATCTTCCACAGTCACCGATGGTGTAACTATATTCGAGATGGGAGTGTAGAGTGGCACACCAAAGGTTGCACTTCGATGATCCTTGAAGGTTGGAAGATACCGGGCATTGACCCAAGATTGAGCCCATACTCTCCTCCACCAAGCTACCTCCTTGATATCCAAATTCTTGATAATCCCCCTCAAAGGGAAGAGCCGCACCGCCAAATACCTCGTGGAGCACCGGGAAGGCCTATTCGCCCACCTTCCTACGTACCTATCCCGCCATACCCTACTCCATATACCGAATTTAGGCCGGCAATCCCCAATAACCCGGATATTAATGATTTAATGGCACTCATGAATAGAGTGGACCTAGGGGTACATGAAGGGAGGGAAGACAACTACTTGGCCTTCTACCCCCAATACTATAACATGGCTCAACAAGGGTATATTGACCCTAATGGTCCTAAGCCCTCTTGGGCACAACCGGAGCTCTTGTTCCCAAATCAAGGGGACCAAGCTTGGGGTCGAGGCGATGGAGGGCATTCTAGCAAGGTGGAGGGTACTCGGGGCAAGGAGGAGAATTTGACCAAGGAGGGTATTGGGGTCAAGCAAGCGGGTATGATCAAGCCGGGAGTTCTCATCGTTATGGCTATGATCAAGATGAGGATAACGAGTGAAAGAGGCCTACCTCACCACCTCCATTTGTATGATACCCATCTTTCCCCCTCTCTTTTGTATATACATTGCATTTAGTGTAGCTTTTGCATGCATTTGTATTATATTTCATATTGCATTTACATTAGTTAGTTCATATAGTACAGTTGCATTGTAATATATTTCACATGATTCATGTAGATAGTTGCATGTAGACTAGAATTCATGCATAGTTACTAATGGCCAAACCTATTCTTTTCTACACTAGAGATAGTGTTTAAATCGGTTTGGGGAGGTTTGATCATAAGTGACCATAGTTTAAATCATGCATCATTTAGTGTAATGTAGATTGCATTCATTTGTTATATATGTCATATAGAATTGCATTTAGTTAGAGCATGCATTCATTCATACCATATCATTGCATTTGCACTTTATTTCAAAAAAATCAAAAATCCAAAAACATGCTTTTCTTTTTCATTCCTACTCCTACATGTACATTGAGGACAATGTCCAAAATAAAGTGGGGGATGGGAATTTATATTCCAAAAATGCATAAAAATTGAAAAATTTCGAAAAATCCCAAAAATATGTCTTTTAATTTCTTAAAAACAAAAATCATAAAAATTTGAAAATTGAAAATCCAAAAACATGTTCATTTCCTTTGTAGTGTAGTCCTGTATATTGTTTTGTATATATTGTGTTTGTTCATCCTTTTTCACATTGATCGACTACGCCACATCCGAGACATGAGGATATTGAAGACCGCATGGTATGATCTTTCCAACCTCCTTTTTCCTCTTTATGTTAATGACTATGTGGCTTTATTTTGATTGATGCGGTATAGCAATGTGAACTTAGGACTTGCATTTAGTTTATATGTCATATTAGTTGATAGAATCATTTGCATTAGGATGTTTATATTAGTTGCATCATGGCATGTAGTTGCATGTTAGAAAAATTTTGACAAATGCCTAATTTGGAACTTTGACAAGAGCAACTAAGCCATTACAAATACTTGTTCAACTTAAGACTTTGCCTACTAGAATGGTTGTAAAACACCCTAGATAGTGTCATACTAGTGTCTTTTGACCCATGACCCAAAGCCTAGTCAAGGGTTTGCATCTGAGTCACCTATCCAACCCCGTGATGCGATGTGGACTTGGTTAACTTGTCTAGGTGACCTTGATTGACCTTGTGGTAAGGCAACCCAAAAATATTTTCTATCAATAAGCTTGAAGTGCTCATTTCAAGGAATTTTGTCATGTGGAAGTAATGTAATGCCAAAGAAACCTCAAATGTTATGAATTGTTGAATGTTGAGAAATTTTAAGTTGTTTTGATGGAGGCGTACCACTTCGATGTGCTTTGGTGCGGGATCCATTGAATTGGGCCCCCACACGGTTGTGAATTCGGCCGCCCAGAGACAGAGTGACTATCACCCCGAAAAGCTATTGTCTAGAGGTTAACCGGTTGCCTAATAAGCGATTGGCGAAAGCAAAGGACACTAGCCCGGAAGGGACAAACCCCATCTTAAATTTTTGAAATGTGAAAGTTGAAATGAGGACAATTTTAAATACTAGTCATATCCACCCGTTGTGTATAAAGATTTGAGCATTTCATTCCCAAAAAGCCTTTTTTGTCAAGCCACTTGGTCGAGCTCGGGACGATCCATGACCTTTACTTTTGTAGAGAATTCGAGACTTGTCATGTCATATGCTACTAGCATCATAGGGATCATCATTCCACCACCATCCGATCGCTCTTGACGAAAGCATTTGGAAATTGAGGACGAAAGTAGTCTAGTTTAACACCATTTGGAGGTGATTTAGTGCCATCCTCTTAGCCTTAGTAATTTTTTGAACTAGTATTTGTGAAGGATTACATGCTCTTAAATTTGTTCCTCTTTAGTGCCTCCGCCGCTTGATGAGGAAGTGGTTATTCTTTTGTAGATGCATCCATTATGTGATTTTATGTGCTTAATGTTTGGATGTGTCGCCATTTTGGCAAGACCCACCTTGCCTTGCAAGAAGGCATCCTACCTCATGGTTGTCTTGTTGTGAGTTGAAGGGGTGGAGTGAGACCCGCTAATTGTCTCATATCGGCTATATTATTAGGATAGGTTAGTATTGGTCCTAATCTTAGTCACCTCTTTACTCGGGACGAGCAAAGGTTCGGTTTGGGGATATTTGATGTGACCATAATTAGCGCACATTTAGTCCCCAAATTAGCCTTGTTCCCATGCTTTTTAGTGCATATTTAAGTCATTTATTATCTTTAGTTCTTTGTTTTGCATATTCTTTGAGATTTTGATCCCTTGGTAGGAAAAAAGTAAGAATCTTGCATTTTCATGGCAAAACAAGACTAAATTGATCGAATTCAATGACCAAGCATGAAGGAGAGACAAGATTAGAAGGCCTTTGTACATATGATAGTAGATGAGCAATGTTGAGAAAGGATCCTTGAGTCCCCAAGGAAATCCCTAAGGAATTTATGAAGAAAAGGGAAGAAAAGAAGAAGAAGCCTTGCTGAGGCACAATCCGTGCGGATTGTCCCCAATCCGGCCGTCCTCCAGCTGCAGAATCCGTGCGGCTTTCCACCAAGACGCTCGGATCCCACCTCCACAATCCGCCCGGATTCTTATGAATCCGCTCGGATTCCATCGCCAGAATCCACCCGTCCCGACCTTATTCCGCCCGGATTCCAGCACAGCGCGATTTCCTCTTCTCCAAGCTACGAAGAAAGAAGCCCTTCCTTCGAAAAATACCGGCTCCTCCTTGCTCAATCTAAAAAGTGTAATTACTAATTTAGCCCTTAGTTAACCCTAATGCATCCACCTAATTTCTACTATAAATACCCCACTTGTAAATAATCAAAAGGGGGGATCCTTTTATCAATCTTTTTAGCTAGAAAATCCTTCTTTAGATTAGATTAGGAGTAGATTAGAATAGATTACTCTTCAATCTTTCCACAAATTACACATTAATCTCTCCTTAATTATTGTTCAAGTTTATTATATAAGTTTATTATTGGGTAATTGAAGATTATTGGGTTATTATTGGGAGATTGACAACCTTCCATCAATCATCAATTTCTTCTATTATTCTTTGCATTATTATTTTGGAATCTCCATATGTATAACTCTCTTAATCCTTGTTTTGATTATTGTTAATCTTTCTTACTTGTTCATCATGTTTTACCTTGTTAATATGATTGACAACCTTGTTAGCATGTTAAACTTGATAATGAGTGAGTAGTCTCTTAGCTAGGATTAGTGGGTAATTAAGGGAAACCAACATGGAATTGATTCATCCTTAATCTAATATGTTTTCATAATTAAATTGCTTGCTTGTTGTGATGTCAACTTTATGCACATGTTATGTTTGATGAAATGCCAAGCCTATGAATCCTTGCATTTACAACCATCTCTTATCTACTCAACTTGACTTATAAGATATAAACCAACTCGAGTCTTGTTAGACCATGCATAGAAGTTGAATAGGAGGAAAGTAAGTCGACTTGTAGGTGTTGTACAATCTAATCGATTCTGCTCCGGGACCCAACCCTTCTTATGAACCGTAAGACATAAACCAACTCGGTTCCTCCACAATATTAATTGCTTGCATATAATTGTAAACATGTTTGTATGATCAAAACCATGAATCCCCTATGACCCCATGACATCCTAGCACTTTTAATCATTTGTTTACATATTTCCTTTTATTGCTTGATTTTCCTTATTGTTTGCATTAGCCTAGAACACAACTACAACCCAAATCAATTGTGACACTAGCATAAATTGAGATAGATAGACTTAGAACCCAAAGCACACCGTCCCATGGATCGACCTCGACTTACCACTAACTAGTTGTATGTTCAGTATTATAAATGTGTTTGATTGGATGAGTGACGACATCACCCACGTCAGACGTTCTCCTAACCACCTTACGTCTCCTCAACAACAACCACATCTCCACCAACCACCTCCATCATCCACCACAATCACATGTATCACAATATGCAACATAATATGCCAATTATGCAACCATCTCATAGATTATATATCTCAATATACCAAACATACTTGTATCAACAATTACCCATTCTCATGTTATAATGCATTTCCATCCACAATATAAGACTATCCATCTATCACCCATTATCATGATATGATACAATTGCACCAACAATACGAGACTAACAAAAATTTCCATTTACATATTATAATGCAAACCCAACCATTACAATAATACTTTAATGCAACTAACCACTAATCATGTTATAATGCAAATATCATATTCATGTGAGACTAGCCACAACAAATACAACATTCATATTATTGAAACCGAGTAGGAAAATCCTATCTTTTAGAAATTCTTCAGATATCACAAGCAAGCACAAGAATCCTCCTCCAATAAGTCGCATCCTACAATTAATCAAGTAATTACTATCATAATTATGTTTTACAACAACTTAATACATATAATTACTTATTACTACTATCTAATTACCCAAATCCCCAATTAATTCACCTAAATAACAAAACCCCTAATTTCCCCCAGTTTATAGGGTTTAGGTAACAAATAAAGATTAGAAGAATAATTAAAGACTCACAATATAAGGCTCTGTTTGGCAAAACAACCTGAAAATGTAGCTGAAAACTGAAAACCTAACTGAAACTTGAAAAGGTAACTGATAAGGTAGCTGAAAATTAGGAGCTGATAAGGTAATTGATTGTATAAAAATATATTTGACAAACTGGCTGAAAAGGTAGCTGATTTTAGTAAAATGACGTAAAAGGATATGCAAATTATTTAATATTATAGAATAAAGGGGTACAAAATGGAAAATAAGTCATTTTAGGTACCTTATTTCTCAAATGCTACCTGAGGTAGCATTTCATTTCAGGTACCTTATTTGACCAAATAAGCTACTTGTCAAACACTTGCAAAAAAATCAGGTAGCTGAAATTTTGGTCAAATAAGCTACTATCTGAAGTGTCGTGGCAAACGGAGCCTAAAAAGGCAAGGGGAAAGATGAAGTATGATGCTAGATCTTCAAATACGAAGCCAAATCCTCTTGAAGATGGTAAGAAATGTGTAGAGAGAGTTTAGAGAGGTTAGAGAGAGTTTTGGGTTTGTAAAAATGAAGAAGAAACTTGGGAGTCGAGCTAAGGTGTTGAACTTTGGCAAGGATGCCTTACGCCCACTTGATTTAGATGATGATTAAGAAACCATTGACGAAGAGGAAGAACTGATCGATGAGGCTTCAGACACATCTGAATGGCACACTGTGGGGAATTCTGAGGTAAATATCCTTAAACTCACCCCTGATGATGTTAAGGATGAGATTAATTACTGGACTCCCTCAGTATTCGGGTATGTCATTGGAGCAAATCCATCTTGGAATGTTATTTCAGGGTATCTAAGACGGGTTTGGACGGATGTTAACCTAGATAAATTGTCTTTCATGCCCAATGGAATTTTCATTGCTAGGTTTAAATCAGTTACAGATCAACAGTAGGTTCTGAAGGAGGGACACTTAATGTTTGATAACAAACCTGTTATTATTCGTGAGTGGACACCAACTGCAGGACTTGTTAAGCAAGAGCTTACGTCTCTACCAATTTGGGTTAAACTGTATAACCTTGACCTGAAATTTTGGGGGACTGATTGCCTAAGGAAAATTGGTGGGTTAATTGGTAAAGTTCTTAAGACAGATGAGGCTACTGAGAAAAGGAATTTCCTAGGGTATGCTCGTCTATTGATTGAGGTACAAATGAATCAGAAATTTCCTGAATGCATTCGTTTCCTAGATGAGATTGGCAAGGAGAAGAAGGTTAAGGTGTTATATGACTGGTTACCTGTATCTTGTTCTAGCTGCAAGGGAATTGGGCATAAGGCAGTGGATTGTAGGAAAAAAACCAAGTCAGCACCACCTGTTTGGAGAAAAAAAGTTGTGCCTGTGGTTCTTAGTACTCCTGTGACATTGGGGCCTAAAGTGGTCACAATTCCACCATCACCTGGAAAGGTGGTGAGTAGACTCAGTAGGCAAGAAACACCACAGACACAAACAGTGGGTTCAACAACAGGGCCGTTGGAGAATACTGCAGTGGTTAATGACAAACAACCTATGGACCCAAGGAATAAGGGCAAAGAGAAGGTCATTGAGTTGAATGTTACACCAGCGGAGATGACTACTCTTTCTCTGAATCAACTGGTTCAAGGTGCTGTTCAGGACACAGTGGTGCAAGGCAGTGGGTCTGGTACTCAATGTGATAATGGATAGCATTGGGTATTGGAACGTAAGGGGAATGAATAAGTTGAATAAACAGTTAGAAGTTAGAAGGTTTCTATAGTTGAATAATATCAGCCTCTTTGGCATATTAGAAACTTGAATTAAGAATAAAAATTAGGGGAGTGTAAGGAGGAATATTTGGAATAATTGGGTAATTTGCACTAACAATTCTCACCATGAGGGAGGTAGAATCTGGATTGTTTGGAATCCTACTGTTTATCAAGTTGATATTAAGGATATGAGTGCACAAACTATTCACTTTAAAGTCACTAATAGAGGCAACCTAAAACATTTCTGGTTCACCTTTTTTTATGGCTTCAATCAAATAGCAGACAGAAGAAATTTGTGGAGGTGTTTGAGAGAGTATAGTTCTGATATGGATGATGCCTGGCTTATTGGAGGAGATTTCAACAATGTACTATTTGCCAATGAGAGAATAGGTTATGAGATCACACTAGCTGAGGTGAAACCCTTTCTTGATTGTGTTAATGATTGTAAGATCACTGACTTGAAGGCTATTAGATCTTTTTATACCTGGAATAACAAGCAAGAAGTGGCAACTAGGGTGTACAGCAAAATTGATAGGGCTCTTATCAATGATGATTGGTTGGATTCTTTCCCTGAAGCATATGCTCATTTTATGACTAAGGGGACATTTGACCACTGCCCCTGTGTGATTTATCTAGATGGACCACCAAGAGGAAGGAATGCTGCTTTTAAATATCATAATATGTGGGCCTTAGCTCCAGCTTTTCAAGAGATTGTTGAGAGGAGTTGGAGCTCACCAGTGTTGGGTACCCCTATGTTCAGAGTGGCTACAAAATTGAAATGTCTGAAAAGTGAATTGAAAATGTTGGATAAGGAATATTTTAATGATGCGGAGAACAATGCCAGTATACTGTTGATTGCCCTTCATGATATCCAGGTAAAATTAAGGGATAAACCCCTTGATACTGATCTTATTGCTGCTGAGATTGAACTTCAAAAGAAGTATCACATTCTGGAGACTGCTAGGCAGAATTTCTTAGCTCAAAAATCTAAGATAAATTGGACCAATGAGGGTGATGACAATACTGCATTTTTTCACTCCTCTATCAAAAAAAGAAGAAGTGTGAATAGAATCATTCAAATTGCTGGCCAGGATGGACAGGTTCACAATACAAGGGAGGATATCAATGCTGCTTTTGAAAATTACTTTAAGAGCATTCTGGGTGAACAAACTACTCTTACTCCAGTCCATTAGAGCACTGTTAGAAAGGGGAGAATACTCACTGAGGAGCATCATTCTATTCTCAATAAACTTGTAACTGGCGAGGAGGTGAGGCAAGCTATCTTTTCAATTCCTGGCACTAAAGCACCTGGACCTGATGGCTATAGTAGCCAATTCTATAAAGATGCTTGGCCTCAAATTGGGGTGGAGGTAACTGCTGCCATTCTTGATTTTTTCAACAGTGGGAAAATGTTAAAACAAGTGAACAACACTGTGGTTACCTTAATCCCAAAAGTTGAGCTACCTACTTCTGTGACTCAGTTTAGACCTATCTCCTATTGCAATGTAGTATACAAAGCCATATCAAAAGTGCTATGCAACAGGCTTGGGGAGGTCCTACCTGAGGTGATAAGTCAGAATCAGAGTGCTTTTATCAGAGGTAAGGATATTGTGGAAAATATTTTAATTTGCCAAGACTTGACCAAGTTGTACAACAGATCATCTTGCTCCCCTAGAGTTATCATGAAGCTGGACCTTCAAAAAGCTTATGACTCTCTAGAATGGAGTTTCCTTGAGGAGATGATGTAGGCTCTTAATTTCCTTAATATATTTATTAAAATGATTATGGAATGTGTATCCACATCACACTACTCTCCATTCCTACTGGGCCAGAATCTTTATTCTCCCCTCAAGTGTGCAGAAGAAAATTGAGAGCATTTGCAGGAATTTCCTTTGGCAAGGGGACATTCATGCCAATGCTCCTTCTCTGGTTTCATGGGAGAGTGTCTGTTATCCTAAGAAGCAAGGAGGTCTGGGGATTACTGATATCACCTTATGGAACAGAGCTGCAATGGGGAAATATGTCTGGTGGATTATGCAAAAGAAGGATCATCTGTGGGTCAAGTGGGTTCATAGCATCTATATAAAACAAACTGACTGGCAAACATATGAACCAACTGTTGGGGCTAACTGGTCATGGAGAAGCATCTGCAGATGTAAAAATCAAATGCTAGCTGGATATACTGGTACCTGGTGGCTTGATGAGGATGGGATCTACTCTGTGGCCAAAGGATACAAGTGGCTCAGAGGGGATAACCTTGATGTTTCCTGGCACTCGTGGATTTGGAATTCTGTTAACCTCCCTAAGCACTGTTTCATAGGGTGGTTAGCTATGAGGCATAGATTGTTAACAAAGGACAGGTTGTACATGATGTTTGGTAGTACAGAGGAAGGGTGTGAGCTATGTGGGATTGATAAGGAGACTCATTCTCATCTCTTTTTTCAGTGTCCCTATCGTAACCGGTGTCTTCATTTACTCTCTGACTGGTGTAAGATTCATCTGCCTACATCAAACATAGAGGATTGGTGGAGCACAAAAAATTTTCAGTCCCAGATTGAGGGTGACATCTTAGCTGCCATTATGGTTGCTGCGTTCTATATTATCTGATGGATGAGGAACCAGTGCTGGCTGAACAATGCCTTGTTTAGGCCTGAATATGTAGTAGGAAGAATTAAAAATGTGATTCAAAATCGTGGTAATAGCAGATGGAGGGATTTCATGTCCCTCTATTGGCTACAATCGTGAGAGATGGAAGGTTTTATATGATGTAAGCTTGTATGTAAGCTTGTCATATACAAAATTGTAAGAGACGATGTAATGATTGCTCGGTGATGATATAATATTTCCTTACATTCTACCAAAAAAAAATGAAGAAGAAAACTGAAATAGGGTATATATAGTGAGGCCCATAACACGGAGCCCAACACGCAGAAAAAGGGACTGATACCCGTACACTCGGTCAAGTGTACGAAGGCCCTCGGTCGAGTGCACCAGCCACTCGTCCGAGTGAAACCTAGACAGGACCTAGGTTAAAACCCATAAGATACTTAGTCACTCAACTCGGTCGAGTGAGTGCCACTCGGTCGAGTACTCTGTTGTACTCGGCCGTGTGCATAACTACAAAATCCGGGGTATTATAATGGCTGTATTGGAGACCCGAAATTGTCCATGTTGTCCCTGTTTACGAACATTCACAATTCATAACGGTTGAAGTATCTCGTACTCGAGGAGTCCCTTGGTTTTTTTTATTGCAATTTACGCTAGTCCCGACCCTATTATGGTGTATTATGGTCTTCCGTATAAATGAAAGTATTGATGATGGATGGGAATGGATATAGAAACACGTGTGTGATCATGTGGTGGATTTGACGCGGTATATGCGTGGCATGATGTCCGGAAATGGAAATGATGATCATGGTTGAGTCACATTACGAGTAATTTTGCATTGTTTAACTGCTTCATGGAGTCCGCATATTCGCGATTGATGTTCATACATGTGAATGTATGAGTTTTTATGTGATATAGATACGTAATAATAATCGAGTTATACCCCGTGATAGATATGTTTACATATAACAAACATGAAATGGGAGTTAGTTATGGCATTATAGATTGGAACCGTGGGTTTGACCTGATACTTGACCTTTGGGAGGCTTGTAGATCGGGGATTATATCGATAGAAATTATAGCTATATGAGATTTGATTACGTAATTGCAATGAGTAAGAGAGAGTGTTGAACATGGAACATACTCATTTGTGGAATTTGGTAATGAACGTATGAGAGCACAATATGAGGCTTGACCGTTGAACTTCGGGACGAAGTTCTCTTTTAGAGGGAGTGGATGTAATAATTCAGAAGTTAGGAAAGAAAAAGTACGGAAAGTGCGGAATGCGAGGAAGTAATAAGAGTTGAACAAAGAACATTGGGGTGAGCATGATGATTATAAAAGAGTGTATACGGTAGATAAACATGTGTGGCTTAATGAGAGTGATGATGACGGTAAGAATCTTGATGGACCTTATGATAGCGTAAAGGACAATGGTAATGGCGAGAGATTACATGAGAATCAGAAATAAGACTTTAGCAATAATTGTGAAAGGAGAGAGAGTGTAGCGAATTTCGGGGACGAAGTTCATTTTAAGGGGGGAATATTGTAATACTCGGATATTGTGGAACCCGGAAAGTAAGCATGGGATGCGTGAGAGGACCTCATACTATAATAGAGGTCACTCGGGAGGGAAGTATGACTATAAAGTGGGCCGAGTATAACCTATACTAGACTTAGTGGAGTTGTTATAACGTTCACCTATAGAAGGGTCGTCTTAAAACTCTAATAACTTGAGATATAGACATGATATTAATGTGAGTCCAATTGGAGGTGATAGCTTGTCCCCTTGCTATTCCATGGGTAGGTCACACGCCCAAAATGACCAAGAAACGAGTGAGATATGACTGTTTTACGAAAACTGGTCATTGTTGAGCACTCGACCGAGTGGCGCTGAATCTGAACACGGGATAAGGAAATCTTATCTCCTTATCCTCATTCATTCTATCCTCTTCCTTCTCACTCCAAATACTATCCTTTCTCTCTAAAACCTCCACAAACACTCTTACATGGGATTCAAGCTTACTTTCATGGATTGTTCATCCTTTTCCTTCCTTCCTCAACCTTTGTAAGTTAAGATCTACCCTTCTTTAATTAGTTAAACCCTAACTTTTGGGGGTTTTGGGTTAGGTAATTAATTAGCAATTAGTATATGTAATATGGGTAATTAGTGGGTAATAATAAGGGGTTTTGTATTATATAATAGAATATGATGTACTTGTGATGGTATTACATGATTTGTATAGGATTAAGACGGTCTTGCGAGACGGAATCGTATAGGATTCGGGTAACTCATGAAGAATGCTAAAAGGTAGGTTAATCCTACTCGGTTTTAATAATATGATGTTGTTTATGTTGATGTTGCAATTAGTTTCACATAATTAGGGCATTTGCATTATAACATATTTAGTGGTTAATCGTACAATTAAGAAGGTGATTATGATATGTTGAGTTGCATTTCATGTATTGGCTATTATTGTGTATGCGGAGGATGTATTGTTATTGAGGAGACGTAAAACGGTTGGGATACCGTTTTACGCTTGAATCGCCTCTTGGAGCTTCCCACTCCAAGAGGGATGTGCACATTAATGGCTTGAGTCACGGAGGGACTCGTGTGGTTGAGAGTTGAAACACGACGTCTTGCAGGGGCTTCGGTTGGTTTCCGGACCCGGTACGTCTGAACGTGTCCCGGTACCTATTTGTGGTTGTTGGTATATCTGGGCGTGTCCCTGTACCAATATGGTTGTCAGTATGTCTGGGCGTGTCCTGGTACCGTGGTATGGTTGTTTGATTGATCTCATTCACATTATTGGCATATTGCACAGTCAATCGTCATATTGTGTCTTATATTTATTTATTGAAACTTACGTGTTGTGTGTCTGTGTAATCGTCATCTATTTCCGGGGTGGCCTGTGTCGATCCATATGATATTTCCGATCATATGGGGAGCAGGTTGAGTTGGTGTCACGTGGGAGACGAGACGAGCCTTGGACTTGGAGCCGAGTGTCATACCATTAGAAGAGTATAGTAGTCAAGAGTTGTATTATTTATTTCATTTATTTATTTATGGTTCTGTAATCCACTAAATACTTTATTTATATTAATTATTTCTTAATTGCAACTCCGATTTCACCACCTCGAGAAACCGAGATGGTAACATCTCCTAATTACCTTGGTAGGGTAAGAAGGGGGTCTTACAATCCTCTTCATTCTTCTTCTCCTTCCTTCTTACTCTAAAACACTCTCCCCTCTCACTAAATGCTCCCTAAACCTTCCCCATTGGCCTTCAAGCTTGGATTTATGATGGAACATGTTGGAGTAAGTGTCCCCGACAATAATGCGATCACAATTGTCGATCATATTGATCACATATTTAAATCTCATATCAAGAATACGAAAGGGATGATACATTACATATATAGTCAACTGGTCCACACATATCGGTAATGATTGGCTGGCTAGAGTTTGACATTACCGTCGTGCGGACGGTGGTGATCGTTGATCCTTGAGGTCACACCTAAAGGACGATTCTCTTAATCGAAAAGGTTAATTAATTGTATGTCGATACAGATTAATTAATTCCTTAAAATTGAACAAATTATTAGCATAAGAGAGAAAATGACATCTTATTATAATGTGATTAAATAAGATTTTATTTAGTAATTTAAGAAGTTATATTACTAAAATTAATCGGTGTTTGCGAAACACGCGAGATGAGAATGATAAGTTAGTCATAATTACAAGATGTTGTGAATTATACTAACTAGTATTTAAATGACCATTTTATGTGAAAGTAATTTTGAATTACTAGTCAATTTGTTAAATGTGATTTATTTAATTTATAAATGATATTTAATTTGTTAAATATGCATTTTAAATTAAAACATGACATAAGACATGTCACATGTCACATGACATACAATTGTACAATTGACAAAAATAAAATGGACTCCATATTACATGATAACCGAAATTGGGTGGGCTTTTTAGTAGTTTTGTCTTATTCATTTATCTTGTTCATTTGTCTATGACAATTGATAGTGACTTGACTATGCAAAAGACTTACACATTTTGTCTTGTGAAGACAAAAAGGAAAAATAAAAGGGGTCTATAAACCCTATACCCACCGGTTTTGTGGGTTGAATAATTAGAGATTTTTCTCTAAAAATTTATCATTCTCTCATGTTTTATAAAAAACAACACTCTCTCTCTTGTTCTTCATAAAAATCCTTTTTATGAATCTAATTTGTACAAATCAATCACTAATAATACTAGTAGTAGTATATGAGTATTAGTAATCGATTTTAAGGTAAACCACATTACAAATATCTAGTACATGTTAGTTTGTGGGATTTTGGGATAGTCTTGGGTGCTACTTATTGGAGGGCTTCTATTTTGAAGTCATGAATGTTCATCCATTATTGGAAAGCTCAAGAACTAACAAGAAGGAGATCTTGTTGCTGCCCATAAATGACCGAAATTTAGATGGTGAGAAATCGATTTTCTTATCTCTTCTTATTTATGTTTGCATGCATAAGATCTAGCTTTTATTTTATGACTAAATAAACTAATACATATATGAATATGTAAATTAATGAGATATAGATTTCTAACAGAACATCCCTCCGAATCCCCGATCTACCTTTGTAAGTCAAAATCTCACCTTTCTCCCTTGTCTTATGTTAATCTCAAGTTAGGGTTTACTAAGAGAGATTTATTAGTATTTAGCCTATGTAATATGAGTAATTAGTGATTAATAATAAAGGGTTTCATATTACTGTAGTGTAGAATGCATTGTGATAGTGTTGTATGAATTATTTAGGACAAGACGGTTTTATGAGACGAAATCGAGTTGGAATCGAGTAACTTGTGAAGAATGCGAAAAGGTAGGTTATCCTACTCGGTTTCAATATATTTTGTATGCATGTTTGGGTGTCTTTCCTCACTATTGCATTTGTGAGTCGGTTGGTATGTCATGTTGGTATACGAGGGATCGTTATTTATAGCATGTTGGTATTGAATTCATGAATTAGTCATATCTTTAATGTTGTTATTCCATTTGTCATGTATGGTTGTGATTGTGTTGTGTTGAAGGTCTTTAGTAGTGGTACTTGATTGTTGAGGAGACGTAAGACGGTTGAAAAACCGTCTTGCGCTCGGGTTGCCCCTTGGAGCTTCCCACTCCAAGGGGCATATGCACATTAATGACTTGAGTTACGAAGGGACTCGTGTGGTTGAGGCACGACGTCTGGCAGGGGATCCGGTTGGCTTCCGGACCCGGTACGTCTGGGCGTGTCCCGGTACCTTTGTGTGAGGCGTGGTGTCGTGGGTGTGTCCCTGGCACCGGTGGTTGTGGATATGTCTGGGCGTGTCCCGGTACCGGTATAGTGATTGTATAATCAAGTTTCATTCATATAATTTGTGTGTCACATCTTTATTTAACATGTCGTGTCTTATATTTATATATTGAAACTGACGTGTTATGTGTCCGTGTAATTGTCACCTATATCCGGGGTGGCCTGTGTCGATCCATATGATATTTCCGATCATATGGGGAGTAGGTTGAGTACAGGTTGAGTTGGTGTCACGCGGGAGACGGGACGGGCTTCAGACTTGGAGTCGAGTCGGCCTAAGATAGTATTCTTTAGAAGAGTCTATTAGTCATGAGTTGTATCATTTATTTCATTTATTCATTGATAGTTATGTAATCCACTAAATACTTTATTTATATTAATTGTTTCTTAATTGCAATTCTAATTTCACCTCCTCGGAAAACCGAGATGGTAACATGTCCCAATTACCTTGGTCGGGTAAGAAGGGGGTGTTACAGACACTCACATGTAAATCCCTTATTGTCCAATTCCTATCTGCGTTTTTGGGGAGTAAGCGGTGGGAGATTTACCTTTAGGTTCATTAGAGCTCGCCGTCTCCTGTCTACCTGCCGGGGGGAATCCGCTCGTTTTTTTTCTGGAAAGCTCGACCAGTGATAAAAAGTTTTTGGCCGAAGCCAAAAAGTGGAAATAGTTATGAATTCTATTGAGTTTCCACTACTTAATCAAATAACCCAAAACCTCATCCTAACTATTTTGGATAGCACTAACAATCATTTAGTCATTACTAGGGTAGGGCTTTGCTCTACGTGCTTCGGACAGAGGAAGCTTGGCAGGGGATGGCGACACCGCTCTTGTGTGTGATGGCTCAAGCATTACCCAGTATGGACATCATAATCAAGCTAACTCCAGCGGATCCGACAACAATCATGCTGGAGATGTCGTTACTATGGAGCATTGATGACGTGCTCTCATTAGTAAGCAAAGCCTATCTATCTACGTTACCCTCTTTACCGAGTCTTATGTCTGATAGAATACCGAATATTATGCCTAACGTAACCCCAATAACTTGTATGGTATGGAATATACAAGGAACGGAAAATAGGAAAAAAATCGCAACCTTAAAAGAGGTTGTCAAAACCTATAAACCGACTGTGATTGCCTTAGTTGAAACCCATATGGGAGGTGAACACCCATAGTTATAATGGCCATTGTCGAGTCGATGCTACTTGATTTAGTGGTGGTATATGGCTGTAACACCCCTTTCTTACCTAGCCAAGGTAATCGGGAGATGTCACCATCTCGGTTTTCTGATGTAGTGAAATTGGAACAACAATTAAGCAACATTTTATATAATGAACTTGTTTGATGAATTACATACATGAATAAATGAATGACAAGTGTGAAGTATACTTTATACAACTCAAATACCATCTAAGTCGTCTAACATCTAGCTATGCAACTCGACTCCAAGTGTCCGGAACTCGTCCCGTCTCCCGCAAGGTACCAAAACTAAACCTGTACTCAAACTGCTCCTCATATGACCGAAAATATAATATGGTTCATCATATGCCACCCCAATTAAAGCAGGCGACATTTTACACGCAACCAACACACTTCAGTTTCATAATACAATCAATTACGGATAGACATGTAAACATAAACATGAAATGCAATAATGAATGCACAATCACAAGTCTCCAACCACCACCACTCACCGGTACCAAAAACACACCCACGGTACCAACAACCCGGTGATGGTATCGCAACAATGCCACCAAATAGCCGGTCCGCCGCCCGTAAAAAGGTACTCGAGACACACCCGTAGTACCGAGCCCGAGCGCTAACCGGACCTCTGCCAGACGTCGTGACACTACACGAGTGTCTCCATACTCAAGTCATTAACGTGCACGTCCCTCTTGGAGTGGGAAGCTCCAAGAGGCGATCCAAGCGTAAGACGTTCTCCTAACCGCCTTACGTCTCCTCAACAACAACCACATCTCCACCAACCACCTCCATCATCCACCACAATCACATGTATCACAATATGCAACATAATATGCCAAGTATGCAACCATCTCATGGATTATAAATCTCAACATACCAAACATACTTGTATCAACAATTACTCATTCTCATGTTATAATGCATTTCCATCCCTAATATAAGACTATCCATCAATCACCCATTATCATGATATGATACAATTGCACCAACAACATGAGACTAACAAAAATTTCCATTTACATATTATAATGCAAACCCAACCATTACAATAATCCTTTAATGCAACTAACCACTAATCATGTTATAATGCAAATGCCATATTCATGTGAGACTAGCCACAACAAATACAACATTCATATTATTGAAACCGAGTAGGAAAATCCTATCTTTTAGAAATCCTTCATATATCACAAGCAAGCACAAGAATCCTCCTCTAAGAAGTCGCATCCTACAATTAATCAAGTAATTACTATCATAATTATGTTTTACAACAACGTAATACATATAGTTACATATTACTACTATCTAATTACCCAAATCCCCAATTAATTCACCCAAATAACAAAACCCCTAATTTCCCCCAGTTTATAGGGTTTAGGTAACAAATAAAGATTAGAAGAATAATTAAAGACTCACAATATAAGGCTCTGTTTGGCAAAACTACCTGAAAAGGTAGTAAAACCCGAAAAGGTATTCAAAACCGAAAAGCTAATCGAAACACGAAAAGGTAAGCGATAAGGTAGTGAAAATTAGGAGCTGATAAGGTAACTGATTATATAAAAATGTGTTTGACAAACTAGCTGAAAAGATAGCCGATTTTGGTAAAATGACGTAAAAGGATATGAAAATTATTTAATATTATAGAATAAAGAGGTACAAAATGAAAACTAAGTCATTTTAGGTACCTCATTTCTCAAATGCTACCTGAGGTAGCATTTCATTTCAGGTACCTTATTTGACCAAATAAGCTACTTGTCAAACACTTGCAAAAAAATCAGGTAGCTGAAATTTTGGTCAAATAAGCTACTTTGGTCAAATAAGCTACCTGAAGTGTCGTGACAAACGGAGCCTAAAAAGGCAAGAGGAAAGATGAAGTATGATGCTAGATCTTCAAATCCGAAGCTAAATCTTCTTGAAGATGGTAAGAAATGTGTAGAGAGAGTTTAGAAAGGTTAGAGAGAGTTTAGAGTTTGTAAAAATGAAGAAGAAAACTGAAATAAAGTATATATAGTGAGACCCATAACACGGAGCCCAACACGCAGAAAAAGGGTCTGATACCCGTACACTCGGTCGAGTGTACGAAGGCCCTCGGTCGAGTGCACCAGCCACTCGTCCGAGTGACACCTAGACAGGACCTGGGTTAGAACCCATAAGATACTCAGTCACTCTACTCGGTCGAGTGAGTGCCACTCGGTCGAGTACTCGACCGTGTGCACAACTAAAAAATCCGGGGTATTATAATGGCTGTATTGGAGACCCGAAACTGTCCATGTTGTCCCTGTTTACGAACATTCACAATTCATAACGGTTGAAGTATCTCGTACTCGAGGAGTCCCTTGGTTTTTTTACTGCAGTTTAGGCTAGTCCCGACCCTATTAATAAAAGAGAATTATGGTCTGCACTTGTAAATTTTGCACACACAAATAGTTGCCCCTGGATGTTGGCAGGAGATTTCAATGAAACGAGATCATTATCCAAACGTCATGATGGTAACTCGAGTATGACAAAACGATGTGAAAATTTTGATAATTGGATTGAGAATTGTGAACTAATTGAATTAGAGTTTGCGGGTCCATCCCATACATGGACTAGGGGAAATTCTCCGGAAACTAGACAAAGTGCGAGACTTGATTGAGCTCTTTGCAATACGGAACGTGGTTCTAATTATGACAATGCTAGTGTCCGTCATTTACCCAAATTTCAATCGATTACTGCCCACTCTTGATTGCTCCCAACGGTTTTACGCCTCTTAGTTCAGTACAAAAACCGTTTCGTTTCCAAGCAGCCTGGATGACGCACAAACTATTCTCTACGTTTAAAGAAGAAAATTGGCCTAGGAACGGAACATTCCTAGGTCGATTGAATGAATTGTCAACTTCCCTATAGAATTGGAATGAGAATGTGTTCAGAAATATTTTTAGTAAGAAGTCTCTAATGGCTTAGATTGAAGGATGTCCCTAAGCCAAACCATTGGACTTTTTAAGAGCGAATTTGTCTCATCACTTATTGAAAATACATTCGCATATGAACAAATCGCATCGACTAACCATGAACAACACTACAGAAAAAGTCAGAGAGAAAATTGAAACCACACATCACGGATACAAGAGCAACGGATGTCAGTTGCATTCTCCTTCGTCCTACTGCAGCCTTCTTTGCAACCATTTTAAGATACAAATCACTTTTTTTAAGCATATAAATTTTGAGACAACATAATACAATTATGATAGATCAACTGCTCCTGCATAAAACGTTGTCATCTTTGATTATTAATAATTGATATACACAAATGTCGTTTCATACAAACATATACACACCAACAAAAATGTGCCTTACGGTTAAAAAGAGGGGGAAAAGCAAAAAGGAACAACATAATTGGGAAATAAATTAGTATACACGAATTTATAATACAGCCGTATATATTACTCACTGGAATTTGCAAGCCCTACCATGTTAAGCATGTTGCGGTCTTCCTTGAACCTCTCTAATACGGTACCTTTGAGAGCAGTGCTCTTTTGCTGCACTTCCTTTGGAAAAACACTCCAGCATTCAATCACTTCTGGGCATATCCTGTTAGATTTTGAGAGGCAAGGACTTCCAAATGTAGTACACTCAAAAGTTTGGCCCGTATCAAAACTGGCCGAGACAAAGAGGCCAAAATGATTAACCCGTCCCCCAAATCCAATTCCATTTGGGATGGACTCCGAACAGTAATTAACAGCACACTGCAGTTGCAGAACAGCATCAGCATTAAGACTCTATAATGAACATATTACATTAAAAGGCAAGACTCGCATCACTTGGACTTGGTTATTTTATAACAAGGTTTCCTAATTTCAATTTAAAATGAAGTGTCATAAACACATCAGAATCAGACTAACATAGTTGAAGACATATTTGGTTTTGAATTAGCAACAAGAGCAAAGAATAAAAAGAAAATTTGCCTGAACTCAAGATTATAGCGTTTTTGAATGTATGGAATCTAGAAAAATCTAGTTGTCTTACCCACTGCAAGTTGGTATTTGCTCCAGTTGGCCGGTACATATACACTTTTGGATGAAGCTGAAACAGAAAACACTTCATATCACCATAGAAATCACTGTGCTTTTCCCACGGTTGGGAACCATAGCCTCCATAAATGTAACCTTCTCTATCCTTGATTATCAATAAAGTTGGCCCTTCCTCGTTTCTGCACAAAAATACTGATTTTTCAAATTCAAGCTATTTAAGGAAACAAAAGAAATGCAAAAACATAACAGCACTGGAATGTCTTTGTCAAGCTACAAGCATCACAAACTCCAAGGTTTCAAACAATAGCTTCCAAAGGCAAAAGCTTGTGACAGTTTTACAGTTGGAGATCAACCCATGAACCATAAACTTATACTTCCTCCGATTCATTTGATTAAAATATTCTTCGCAAATTAATAAAAATGTAAAGAACCCCGTGGATCGGAGGGAGTATAAGGAATACAGTAATACACAACTATTTGGGTTGGTGTCATATGTGAGAGAGTGAGACAGTCTCATAGAAGACTTGCTTGGTTCCATATAAGCGTTCGCCAATACGTGTGGGAAAATAAACTATAAACAGGTAAAAGATAGCATAGCATACAAGAATAACATGAAGTCATGAAGTACATATCTCAGTCTCTCAGAAAGCATGCCAAAGCGTAGGAATCTAGAAGCTGAAGGTCACATTTCAGAATTTAAAAGATTTGAACAATAACTGCATATGGAATAAAGCTGAAAGACCACTCACGAAACATTGCCCAAGAATGTGTTGAAACTTTGGCCATGAAATGAACTATGATATAGAAGTTTCCATTCCTCTAGTTCTGGCTGAGTAAGAAGACCACCTAACAGCCAAGCATATTCTACTTTCAATAGTATGTTGGAGCCATAGCTTTCGGGAAACAACAAACGAGGAACTTGGGAACCTGTCCTTTAAAAACAGAAAGGCATGCATTAGAAACGAGTCAGTGACTGTTGTTCAACCCACCACCAAAAGGACTCATGCTGCATAACTGTATCATATGACTAAACGCACCTGTCTGAAGTATACTATACCAACCTTATCAATAATCAACTGCAAGTTTCCATAGAGAAGAGGCTATGGTGTACCTTAACATAAATCTATTTTCTCATGTTCTAATGTTATGCTACCAAATGCCCTAAATAACAGTAAAAAGGATATCAACATAAGAAACATAATTTCATCGCAAATTCTCCACTGACACAGCTGATTCTTTATGATTTGTTTTGTTCGGTTTTTTATTTTTAGTTTTTATGAAAGTGTACAATTACATGTTTACTCTTACCCAACCCTTCCCTATCCATCTTTCTCAAACACCACCCTAACCCACCCACCACTAGACCACCGCCATCACCCACCTACCACTAGACCACCATGCTCATCCACCTGTCATCCTTATCCACCCACAACCCCACTCACCAGGCCAATCCACCCAAAGTCCAAACCACCACAAAACAGTCCCCACTCCAAAAATAGCCCCACCCATGAAACTCCCTCATCTAAGGTTTTTGAGGGTGGGAGAGGGGGTTTTAGGGTGCGGGATAGGTGTTTGGGTGGTGGAGGTGTGTTTCGAGTATTTCGACAATATACTGGTTTCGGACATGGTCATTAAATCAATTGCCGTGGTCTAAGCTTGCTGAATGCGGCTAATATCACTTCAAAATGCGGTAGTCTACGGTAGCATCGTAGCGGAATCTAAAACCATAGTTTCAACAAAGGGGAGTTTCGACGGGGAGTGGGGGCATGTCGGGGTGGAAAGAATTATCCTCATGGGTGCTCAACATGGTGGTTGGGGTGTGGTTTGAGTTGAGATGGAGGGAGTGGTATCTAAGAATATGTTCACTTTGGTGTCCTAATGATCAACAAAGTTCTACGTCAGTACTCTAGGTTCTCCTACTTTATGATTACTAACAACATTAAGTTTTCCATTATTTTGGCTCATGGAACTAATTCATTTCCAGCTTTGGGAGTCAGGAGTCTTAACTAACCAATGGAGGCCACCACAATCACCCTCAAAATTCTTTTTCAAGGCTTTCATATAGGTGGTACCAAGATAAATAAAGCTTCTATTTTGTAATGAAAAAGGAAGCCAAATTTTTTTGTGCACGTCCTCCAAGATAAATGCATGCATGTGAGCTATGGTATCAAAATTCCATAATGATATACTCCATAGTCCTTCCTTCCATCCTTCTATTTTCATCCCACATTCCTTTCTCACAAGTTTTTCTCTTTCAATGTATAGTAGCTTTTTGTTGTAAAATTACCAAGTTTTCTTACTTATCGCAGTGAAAGACTACTAACCATCGAAACAACCCCGAACCACCCACCCACCCATTCCTCTTCTCCTTTCTTGACCATCTCCAACCTCTTCAGTCTTCACCAATCACCATCGCGGACCAGGCAGCTGCCATATTTACCGGCCACCTAGGTAGCACCAATACGGACACGGACACAAAACGGGCACGTGACACGGCATCACATGAAATTTAGGATATGAGACACGAGTAAAAAAATTTGATATTAAATTTAAATAAGTTACCATGGCCACGTGTCGAACACGTGCCCAAATAAATGAAGAAAGTTAGACACAACTTTATAGGTGTCCAACACGTTTAGTCTTGTGTCCCACGAGTGTCGGTGTCAGACACAGGACGGCTGATTAAGAGGAGTGTCCGTGCTACCTAGCCGGCCACGTGAACACCATCCTCAGCCCTCTCTCTCCTTTGACCACACCCCTCTCCAATTTCTCCAATATAGAGTTGTAGACCACTAAATTCCTCGCCCCTCATAGTCAATCACCCCTCACCTCTTCCTCACCCCTCATGGTCGATACCAAAGAAACAACACAAGATATAGTACATTTAGTTGAACCAACTACTCATCTTATCGTATAAACCTCAAATATATGGTTTGTCGTTTATGTATTATGCCACTAATGCGAGACACCATGATGCCATCAATTTTCATTTTTTTTTTAATGTTGTGGTGCTTTGATCTAGTTTCCACTTAGTTTTTGCAAATAAAGTTTGTTGAAGTCATACAATAGATCATCACAGAACTTTCACTAAGTGCTTTAATTTGAGTACCATATTGAATAGATCTCGAAATAAAAAATCAATAAAGATATTTATTCAAAAAACAATAATATGGAAGAATTAATAGGGCTATGATTATCTAGAGTTTGCTAGATTTAGTATGTCTATTAAGCAAATAATAGTAACAATATTGGCAAGTGTAATACACATAAAAAGACCAAGTATATAACATTGACATCTATACAGGATTAGGCATCTAAACTAGATTTTTTACAAAGTATGCAAAAAGAAGTGGGACGGGGAAAAAAGGCACGGGGAAGTATGTGACTTCTGGTTTTAGGTACTTGGTAATAGTTGTTTATTTTTAAATTTCTTTCCTTACTCGGACCCTTTTGATGAAGGTTATTTTTATGTCCAAACTCCAAAGCAACATTTTAGAGGACTTCTTACACTTGAAACAAGTTTATTTGTCAAGCTTATTAGGAAAAATCCTCTTACCATTGGCTCTTGAATTCCAATTATATCGGGGATAGCTAGAGGTGGTGTCGTGGGATAGAATAGTACACTTAGATTCTCTATTCGTACAATTATCAATTGAACCCATGAAAAGCTAATACTATGGAAAACGAGTGAGCTGACGGATGAAATCAACTTCTAGAAAACAACCCACCATGAATTTCCAACCTTCACACATAGGTTTCATTGCATTAGTTCTAGAATTCTAAGAAAACATAATATCAATGAATTAAACAAGGCCATTGTAATTTATCATTGAACTACAATAGCCATTGGTCAATTGCACTCTTCCTAATGATTTTATATTGAATAACACACTACAACAATAACATTAGCTCAGTGCCTAAAGGGCTCCCACAAATAGTGAGGTAAGGGGGATTGGATGTACACAGCCTTACCCTTGTGTTACTAACACAAAGAGGTTGTTTCCGAATGACCCAAAATGAAAATTGTGTCGGAGAACTGGATTGGATGACTGCTACATCACAATAAAAAGAAGCGAGGCCGGTTTAGTGAGCCTTTTTGGTTTATTCCATTATAATCCAGAACCAAGAACGATAGGTCTTTGGCTCCGTGGAAATGGAACACAAAGAAACTGCGCCAGCTTGGTATGTACAATGGCAGAGTACTATTTGACCACTAGAGTTGACTAACTTCTACATCTTGAATCAAGCCTAGCCTGCCGTTCACTAGATCCATCTTCTGGATTGTGCAGAAATAATAATATAGTCTTTGAACTAGATTACAAATTATATGGCATATTACATATTGATGAGAAAACTAATACGAGTAATTGTTACAAGAACATCATGTCTATGATAAGACAAGACTACAACGATTAATCTGCTAACTGACATGGCCAAGAAACAACTCAAAACAAATTACAGGTACTATTTACAGCAACTAACAAGCTGATATGTGGAGTAACGAAAATATCAATTTGTCTAAAATAAGACACATTAGTTTCTGCGATACATAGCCCATCCTTACTTCACAGTTGACGTCAAGATTCACTCCATTTAATTCTCAATCTCAACCAAACATCTTTAACTCTATGAATATATAGAGTTAAAGCAGAAGAAACTACAGCTATCAATCATAATATTACTCCAAATATGCATCGGAAAGAATGTGACTAAAACACAACAAATGTTACGCCTACAACCAATGAATAGTAATCAACGGAGAAAGAAACTAACTGAGTCTATGACATGAAAAATTTAAGAATATGAAGGTCATGTAGTAGCAGTAGTACAGGAGACAGGTAGAACCTGGTTCTGAAGGCGCCAACAAGCCTCTAAGGTACTTTCTGATAGATGGTATGTGGAGACACAAGTTCTTAAAATCTTCGAAGGACATACTTCTCTCATCAGTCTCTCCACCATTTTCCGAAAATTGGATTGCATTTAGGATATCATCTATAATGTAGCTATCAGAGCTCAAATGAGAATCGCCTTCCTTGGGTGCAAACACATCATCAAAAATAGCAGCCAAAACTGCTTGAACATCAGACCTGTCAAACTGTGAGTTGAATTGGAAGACAGGGAATCACAGTACTGCAATCTAAATACATTATACATAGTGAGGTTATAATCCTGAAACCATAGTTAAGCTTCCACAAAATTCGAACCTCATTCGTTTTCTCATATGTAAAAGTGATGTGCCAAATACAAAGCCATGTAATCTACTTTTGCAGTAAAATAGCATTAACATGAAAGTATTAAGCACGGTGAAAACAAGCATGACAAATGTTAAGGCCATAAGTAGCGGTGATAATACCTGCAAACTTTGCCATCATCATTAACATCTAATAACTGATATACAAACTCTTGAATCTCAACTTTAGTCCCTTTTTCATAAGTACCCTACACAATTAACATTCACAGCTTAGCATCCCAATCGAAACTGAGAACCGAAATACCTCATCATACAACTATATTTTTCTTTATTGAAGTCATAATAATAATACAATTATTATTACCTTAGCAATAACAAGATCATCAAATGTTAGTTTTTGATCGCGCCGTTTCTGGGTAATTAAATCAAACATTCGATCTCCAAGACAACCCGGAATACCAAAATGGCCCTAATGATGGGTAAAACAAATTAATAAAAAAAAAAAGAAAAAAAGAAAGAAAGAAAAACCAAATATAAAAAGTAATGGAAGTAAGTAAAATTGAAATAATGAAGAAGAGAAACACCTTGAAAATGGAGGGAGAGACAAAATGAGCATTACTACTATTATTATTGGCATGAGATTGAGAGGCAAGAGAATTAAATAAGGATTGAAGTTGTTGGAATTCATGATGCGAGAAAGCTCTGTTATAACATCATAATCATCATCATAATCATAGACATTAATTAAAATAAAGGGAAGAGAAGAATGTTAAAGAGAGAAACCTGGTGGCAGAAGTGAGACGAGGGTCAGCAGATGATGTCTGAGAATTGCCCATCTTCGGCTGTGCACCACTTCAAACCTCAAAGGGCCAACACTAAGAAAAGGTACAGAAGAATCAATCACAACTATGCTTATGCAAGTATGCTGTTTTACTTCGGGGTTGTGAATGCATTTTATGCGTTCTGCTTAATATTGTCAAATACTCCCTCCCTTTTTGGTTATTTGTTGTCATTTTTCATTTCTAGTATCTCAGTCAATTGTTGTAACTTGATGAGTAATTGCCCCCTCCGATTTCCTTAGTCTTTGTGACAAAACCAAATGACAACAATTGACCGGGACCGAGGAGTACATTTTATTTTGTGAAATATCGTTTCTATCACCTTGTTCTCCCATTTTGTAGGATATTAGCCGCATTTGGGGCTTAAAGAAATAAAATGAATACGTATAAGAATGCAGTGGAGATTAGGAGACGACTAGAGCAAAAGCTACTCGATCGAGTAGAGAAAACTCAATTAAGTGGTTTACGTTAATGTTTTGGCCCGACTTTCGGTATTAATAATTATGATATATAAATACTTCTAAACATCGTACTAGGTTATTAGGCTTTAATTACATTTTTAGACAATCAACAGCTTAGAACACTAATCTACTTTTACTATTTTCCATACTTTGTAATCGGATGTTCAATCTTTCGGTTAATGAATACATCTGTCCTTATTCTTCATTATTTTTCTTAATTATGTTCATCGTTATGAGTAGCTAATTTCTTATCTAGGGTGAAAGAAATCGCTCAATATGAGTTGGGATAATAATCTGTTACTTGCTCAGAAAGATTATCGCTTGATTATTAATCATAAATTTGATTAGATAATTACATGCCATGATTAATTGATTATTATGGTGAATTAAATGTTTTTTAGGGTAAAAATGTACTCAATGTTTAAAAGAAATTAAACAAGACTAATAAGTGTTTTATGATGGGCTAAGCTTTGTCCGATGTCTATGCTCCTCGGGCCCTTGGAGGTGAGGTCCTTGAACCTTCGCTATTCCTCTGGGTTAAGTTACTGAAACAGGGAACAAACCTAGCCTCGGGGGTTTTTGAGGAAAGCTCTATCGATGCCTAAGTCAGTCTTTGTCCTCACTTTAGTATCGACCAAATCTCTCGTGAGAAGATTCCCTAGGCCAATCTTTTGTAATGAGAGAAAGTGTTTGATAGGTTTATTGTAATACCCCGTCTTTTATTACCTTGGTCAAAGTCTAGTCAACGGTAAATGGGTAAATATATTTTATAAAATTATATTATATTGTATTTATACGAGTTATGTATGAGACGGAATAATAATAATAATAGTAATAGTAATGTGATAAATGTGATGCTTGATATGATATGAATGATACTTGATATGATATGATACTTGATACTTGATATGATATGATAATGAATAACAATAACAATAATAATAATAATAATAATAATAATAATAATAATAATAATAATAATAAGTGAGGAGAGAGGAGAGATCGTGCGATTTGCACAGCGATGCCTTTGCCCTAGTCTGTCGTTCGTGCTGCTGCCGCTACCACCTACTGCCGCCACCATAAACACCTGCACACCGTCGGCGTTTGATCATCGGTGTTGGGTTGTAGGTTGTGGTGTTAGGTTTTTCGCGAATTAGGGCAGAATTTGCGTTTTAGGGCTTTGGGTTTCCGTCGTGTTGCCGCTGTTAGCCACCAATATCCACCCTACGTCGACCTTTAGACCTCACGTCGCCGGTCAGGGGAAGGTTTTTGTTGGTTGATTCCGGCGAGGGTCTGCTGTTAGGGGGGTGTTTTATCACGTGCGCTTATCGTCAGTTTCAGGGTGCATTGTCGCCTGTCTGTGACCTGTACGCCTGCGCCACCACTGCTGGACCATCAGACCTCACGTCGCCGGTCGTTGATGTGGTGGCCGACGACTGCCCTCCCTCTCTCCGGTGAGTTTCTCTCTGCTTTCACCGTAGGGTTTTTTTTTATGCGTTTTTTTTTCTTTTCTTCTTCCCGTGCTGCTGGTTGTTGCTGCTCTTTATTCTCCGGTCACCGGCCACCTCTACCGCTGCTGCTGGGTTGTTGTGTGGGTGATACGGGATACGGTTGCTGTGGAGTTTGGGTTCCTTCTCGGCTGCCTTTGTGGTCGTGTTGGTTTTCGTTACGTTGGTTATTGATCACCTCTGTGGTGTGTTGGTGGTCAGCGGGGCTGCCCATTTGGTTGCTAGTAGCGGGTACATTATTTTTTGGAGCTCTTTGCTGCTTGTGTGTGTGGTTTCCGCTTAGGTGGTTGTTTGGTGGCTCTATAGTTTTCTGTGCAGGTTGGTGGTGTGTTTCTTCATGCCCGAGCTTGTGCGGTACCATTGTCCTTTTTCGGGTCTTCATGGATGTCGGGATGGTTTTGGTAAGGGCCTTACAAAGGCGACTTAGCGAAACATTTCTGGTCCGACATTGTCATGACGGTGCGTTGGACCTTACGCGTCGGACTCTTCGATAGTTTGATTTGTTTATTCCAATGCCGAGAGTTCTTTGAGACGGATGGGGCTCTGGTTGTGTGGGGTGTGTTTTATGACCCGTACTGTTAGAGCAAGATGTCGGCATAGTCGGGGTGATTTTGTGATGCATCCGGAGTGTGTTGATGGCCTTTACACCTTCCATATTCATGGTATTCCGAGACCTTTGGCTCCTTCTACTTCGGTTTCTTCTGATGATAGTGTAGAGCTCGTTCAGTGGTCTATATCTTCGCTGGATCGTTTGTTGTCTTTAGGCCTTCGCACCGTGAAATCTATTCCTCCTAAGTGTCGTCTTGGGTTTGCTCGGGCTTTGAAAGGGGCCTTGGATGCGGTGTTTGATGCCCCTAGTGATCTCTCCCTACCGGGTTCGTTTGCTTGTTCTACCACTTTGTTTGCTCAAAACTTTCGCTCCTCGGAGTAATCATGAGTGTCGGACTGCTATTCGGCGTCGCATCGGGAGGAGAGTATTGCGGGCTATCCTTGCTTGGGGGCAGGGGGGGGTTTGCGGTTATTACTGGGAGTGTTTTGATGAGGGTCCTTCTTCATTTTCTGTGGATGAGGATCTGGATTTGAGTGAGCTTAACCTCCGCCAATGTCGGCGGAAGATTTCGATGGCCATTATCTGCTGCTGACGGGTGCTTTCTTCCTCAGGGTCGCCCCCTACTCCGATGCCATTCTCGTGGCCTGCGTGAGAAGCATCATGTCGCCCGCCTCCTTCATTGCCTCCCTGTGGGGATCATCATCCTCGGTTGCCTCTTCGGCGGTGGTCTTGGATATGATTCGGAGCTTCCCTTGTGGTACTTCTTGTGGGAGGGATGGTTTTCATGCCTTGACACCTTATGGGTTTGTTTGAGTGGCGCTGCTTTGTGGCTATCTCCGATGATTTGATCACTTCTATTACTAGGGTGGTTAATCTTTTTCTTGAGGGTAGGTGTCCTCTTCCTGCAGGTGAGTACATTGCAGGCGCCCCTCTCACACCACTCGTTAAGTAGGGTGGTGGAGTTAGTCTATTCTTTGTTGGTACGGTGCGGAGACGGCTTGTCTCTAAGGTTGTTGCTTCTATGGTTGGTCCGTCTTTATCTTCTTATTTTGATGGGCTTGATTCGGGGTGGGTGTGTCCGGTGGAGGAGAGGCTATCTTGCATGCCTTGAACCGGCTCATTGAGGCTCGGGGGGCTTAGGTGGGGCTTTTTATCTTTCTTTGGTTGATTTCGAATGTGTTCAACCTTGTTGACCGTTCGACCATGCTTGAGAGGTCCGGTCGTTACCGGCTCTCTCCGTTGGGTGGAGTTTTGTTATTCAGCCGCCCGCCTTTTTTATGGGGAGCACTGCTTGTGGTCTTGTCAGGGTGTTCAACAGGGTGATCCGTTGGGGCCTTTGCTTTTCGCGTTGGTTTTGCATCCCTTGGTTTGCAAGATCCGGGACACTTCTGACCTCATTTTGCAGGCATAGTACTTAGATGATGGCACCATCGTGGGTGATACTTTGGAGGTGGGGAAGGTTTTGGACTTGATTAGGGTGGATGGCCCTCGTTTTGGATTACATCTTAATGTCTCCAAGACGGAGGTCTTTTGGCCTGTTGAGGATCCACGGAGTCGGCTTCCTGGGGTTTTCCCCACTTCTATTTCTCGGCCATTGCGCGGTATTACAGTTTTGGGAGGACCTGTCAGTACTTGTCCTGGTTTTAGCAGTGAGATTGTGGCAACGAGAGTAACTAAGACCATTGAGCTAATGGACTTGGTTGCGAGGATTGAGGACCCGTAATGTGAGTTGCTTCTTCTTGAGCTTATCTTGGTATTTCTAAGCTCTACTTCTCCTTCGTACTTGCTCCCCTAATGTTTTGGGTGTCCATCTTCCTTTTGATGCCGCTCTTCGTTCTAGCTTGGAACGTATTGTCACCGCGTCGGGTCGGGTTTTGGGGATTAGCGGTGGCGCCTTGCTACATTCCCTTTTCATCTTGGTGGTCTTGGTGTCTATGCGGCGGGAGATGTTTTATTTTATGCTTTTATTGCGTCCGCTTGCGAGTCTCTTTGGTTTGCGAGGCTAAGCTCCTCGCCCTTCGGTATTGTAGTGTTGGCCCTGCTTTTGATGATCTTTGCGCGGTGTGTTTCTGCGACTACAAGTTACAGTATATTAGGTCACCCTAGTGAAATTCACGCCCCAAACTTATGAAGAAATTGGCGGACATTTATTTCACGGACGGTTCTTCTTTGCCTCAGTCTGTTTTCTCTTTGACACCACATGGCTTGCTTTATGGCGATCTCGGCAGGTTCTCACTCCTCGATTGGTTACGTGCGGTTCCTATCTCGAGTTGGGCGGGACTATGAGCAGGAGGACTTACCGTAGTGTCTTTGGGGTATCGTCGGGTGTTCCGTTATTCACGGTATCTAGGCCCTGTCTGCTTGCTCTCGGGTTTTTTTCTTTGGGATGTTTTTGTGGACCACGTTGTTTCTTTCTTGTCTTGCATCTTGTGGGCGTTAAACATCGGCATAACCTTGTCAGGGACACTCTTTTCGACATCTGCTATAGATCCGGTATTCTGCGGGGGAAGGAGGTTGATCTCGGTTTGGTTGATGGGCATGGTGGCTCTCTTCGTCTTGCGGATTTATTGCTTTATTCTTGGGACAGGGGGCGTGATGTGTGCATCGACCTGACAGGTTCTTCACCTTTGACTCGGTGGGTTGGCGATTTTGTGCGGGCGGGTTGTCGTTGATCTTTGCTCGGCGAAAGTGTGCTAAGTATGGGGATTTGTGCACGGTAGCGGGTTATGGTTTCCTACCTTTCTCTTTCTCTTCACTTGGGAGGCTGGTTCGGATCTTGTTGCCTTGCTCAGCGGATCCTGAAATTCTCGGTATCTCGGGATGCGGGGGCTCAGGTGGCCGCTTACATTTTTACTAGACTTAGCTTTGCTATTGCTAAGGGTGTGGGAGCCCAGATTGTCTCTCAGCTCCCCACCAATTTCATGTAAACTTTTCTTTTAATTTAATGAAAGCTGCGCGCATCCCTTTATAAAAAAAAAAAAAAATTAACAATAATAATAATAATAATACGTATACATATGTATTTTATAAACTCACCTTATATACTCCACTGTACCCCTTATCCACTCATCTTATTCACTCACAAAATCACAACACAATCCACACAAACACGAGAAGAGAAAAAAGAGAGAAATTAGAAGAAATGAGATTTTGTCCCTCCACCTCGAGATCGTAAGGTAAGACCGTCTTATACTATCTTATATATTAATTAAATTATACCGTTGACCCGCCTTGACCCCGACTCACCTCTGACCATCATTGACCACCCTCGGGTCTGCCGTTGACCGCCCAAAAGAGGTTTGACCGACCTAGATCTAAAGTTTTATTGTTGTTGTGAAACTGTCTTAAGACGGGTTTTTACCCTTCTTACCGTGACTGACCTAGGGCGGTAGTAGGGTGGTTGTGTCGTGGGTTGAGTGAAGGTGGCAGTGGTGGTCAGTGGTGGCGGGATAGGTCACGCTAGGTGGTGCAAATGGGCTGTTAAAGGAGGGTACACGGTTGTGCGTATGTCATGTTTGTAGTTGTTGTTGTTGGCTGTGGTGGCTGTTTGGAACAGGTGTGGGCTCGGATCTGGTGGTGGCTAGGAGCGGTTGGTCATGCCGTGGCCACTATGGTGGTGGTTGTTCACGGTGGTGGCTGCATTTGGTGGCGGTTTTTGGTGGTGTTTAAAGGGAGTGTGTCGTGTGTGTTGTTGTGGTAGTTGTCTCGGGTTGGTTAGAAGTGGTTGTGGTGGGTGAAGTGGTGGCCATGGTGAGGTGGCACAAGGTAGTAGAGTGACCGGGCTTGGTGTGATTTCGAATAGTTTTAAGACGGGTTTTGAATAGCTTAAGACGGGTTTTTATTTATTTAATTAATTACGTACTTAATTTAATTAGATCAATTAGTAATTAGATTATTTAGTAATTATATTTAATTATCGTAATTAGATGCCGACTTTATGGAGGAGCACATTTGTATCCGGTTGCTTTATTGTTTAGCGGGATTGCTAAAAGGTAGGTTAATTCTACTCAGTTTCAATATGTTTAAGTGGTCATGTGAGTCGTCATTGAGTAGTCATTGCATTATAACATGTTGTCGTAAATTCATATGTTACTAGAAATGCATTATAACATGATGTTGGTTAAAGCGACTTGATGAGTCGGTAATTGGCATATTGTGTGGTATCTTGCATTTATTATATTTGTCATGTGTATTGGAGGATATGACGGTTGTGATTGTTTGCTTCCCACTCTAAGAGGGATGTGTATATTAATGACTTGAGTACGAAGGGACTCGTGTAGTTGAGACATGACGTCTGGCAGGGGACCCGGTTAGCTTCCGGGCCCGGTACGTCTGGGCGTATCCCGGTACCTGTTTGTGTGGTGTGGTGTTGTGGTCGTGTCCCTTGCACCAGTGGTTGTGGGTACGTCTGACGTGTCTCGGTATCGGCGCGTTGGTTGTTTGATAGCATCTCATTCATATCATAGTCATGTTAGATACTCACACACTTTGTGTCATGTCTCACTTTATTTATTGAAAATGACGTGTTATGTGTCTGTATAATTGTCACCTATTTCCGGGGTGACCTGTGTCGATCCATATGATATTTCCGATCATATGAGGAGCAGGTTGAGTACAGGTGTTACTTGTTGACATGATTGGGATTCGGGTCCCGCTACGGACTTTGGAGTCGAATACATAACCACTAGATGGATGATATAGTCATAGACGAGTTGTATTTCATTTATTCATTTGTTTACGTTTATGTAATCACTAAACTTGTTATTTATTTAAAGAGTTTCTAAATTGTAATTCTGATATCACTACCACAGGAAACCGAGACGGTAACATTTCTTAATTACGTTGGTCGGGTAAGAAGGGGGTGTTATAAAGTGGTATCAGAGCGACGATTTTGGAACCTAAACCAATGAACCAAATGAACCTAGGTGTGTCCAATAAAATGAACTCGACATGAGTACAATAGGAGGTCGGTTTTGGATGCGTAGGATTCCTCATCTCAAAACTACATCATATTGTCTCGGTTGGTTACTATGTGGGTAGTTATGAGTGTAATACCTCGGTTTTCTTGTTCTTAGTGTGATACCCGGCATTTGTGGGACCCGTAATTAGACCTAAGGACGCGTGAGGGAACCCACATGTACTAAGAAGTAAAGGATGATCCTCCTGCGAGACCAAGTAAGACCTAAACTAGATATAGTAGACTTCCAGTAGACCGAGTAGAACTCCAAGTGGACCAAGTGAGTTGGTACTCGATCGAGTGAACCAGTCACTCGGTCGAATGAGCTGAGCTGTACCCAAGAAATGGTATTTCGGGATTTTATTCTATCCCAACCTTATCCCATTCATTCTCCTCCTTCTTCCTTCTTACACTAAAACCCTTTCCCTTCTCTCTAAAATGCTCCCAAATGCCCTTCCCTTGGCCTTCAAGCTTGGATTAATGGTGGAATACATCTCTTTTTTTTTTCTTTCCTTCCACCATTTCACCCAACATCTCGAAATGAGCATATAACCAAACCGCAAATAAACACATTCCCAAAACTAATACTACTAGCTTGACAAAGGCAGGCTAAATATAGGATGTAGTTAAGGGACAAAAGGCTAAATTTGGATTTGTGAGGTTCATGGGCAAAATAAGAAAGGGAAACCTCTACCACATGTGTCAACAAACCACAAACCGAATGCATATAGGTGTAAAGCAGATTAAGTTCATATTTATGCAAATTAAGGAAACATGTCTCATAAGGAGTACTACTCACATTCCTAGATAAACTGGTCATAGATGTCACCAGTTATAGGCTCTAATACTCAGAAATATGATGTAGCTTGCCAAAAATCCAAGTCAAGTCTCAAGTTCAGCAAGAATGTAACGAAAACTCGTAGATATGCATTTACAATTCTACTAATAACATGTAAGTCAAGCAAGGCTCAGGCAAAACAGGTGCAAAAAGCAATATCATCCTTGAAATACTACCGTTCCGACTCGACCTAAATGCTAAAATAAACGTGCATTTTATGGAAATTTTTGAAATTTTTTCAATTTTTTTTTTTTTTTTTTGAATTTTGTAGATATATATGAAATGAAATAAACAATGCAAAACAAAAGTAAACGTGAATGCAAAACAATGATATGCGACGCAAAACCCTTCCCCAAACCAAATCGCACAATGTCCCTATTGTGCAAAATCATATAATGAAGAAAAGAGAAATGGGAATTTGCGAGAAAAGAAATAAAATAATGACATGAAGTAAAGAAATCAGGAACTCACAAAACTTTAAAAAGAAAGGAAACCTCCCAAACTAGCGTGAGCTAGTAGGTTTGATGAGCAGCCAGATGCTACTAATAAAAGTGCACGAAAGAAAGGAGAAAATACCACGTATAAGACTGAGAAAACAATTTTGAAGCGTAAAAATTGTGCACAAATGAGACAATAGAAGAAAGAGATAATTCGACGGAAAATAAAGTGGAGTAGAAAACTCCCTTAAGTCCGCATATCGACCAAACACAGCAGGGGAGAGGTCGTGAATGAATATAGCAGCAGTGGTGGTCGATCGACCACATAACCCAGTCGATCGACCATGCAAACGTGAACAGTATCGTCTGGAAACTGCAGATCAGTCGATCGACTAATGGTCCCAGTCGATCGACTGAAAACACTGCTGCAACCTCTTATTTCTTCGTATTAGCTCAATGATTTGAGCTAACAAGCTCTAAATACCTGCAAATGCACAATAATACGCGCCCAAAATTGCGCAAAACCCAGAATAAAGTCTAGAGTACTTAAAAATCCTAAACAAAACGAAATAAAGGCGAAGTTTTCGCGCACACAAAAGCAATAAAATTGTCTCAACAAAGCAAATAGAAAGAAGTTCGTAACGAGATTGATCAACTAATAGTTGATCAAGAAGGACCACAGTATGGCCCACTTCGTAAACCACGGCTACATGAGGTAGCCTCGGCGGTGCTCATCTTCTCAATTTGCACTCTTCTTAACTTCAATATCCGTATGGCTCAACGGATCAATACTCTCATCATCTCCCCAGTCAATGACCTCTTCGGAATCGTCAGAATCCAAATCAGACTTCGTTGCTTTCACCGGCTCGTCATCCATTTCCTCATCAGTCCCATAGCTCAGGCAACCAAGACCACCCCTTGAAATGATTGGCTTCTTTGCAGCCGGAGCAACTTGTAGCTCACCCTTCCCCAAACCAGCTCTGCAATATCGAAATAGACAGATCTTCCTCCAATTTGCTCCCAATTTGGGGCGGAGGTGTTACAACAGGAGTAGAAATAGAGACAGGTAATTCAGGAAGCACAAAGTACGATTTCTTTTCAGAAACCGTATTGCAAGTGACCGGCCACATGGGGTCTTTCTTCTTAGCAGGCTGAGTAAAAACGATGGACTGTTTCCCTACTTTAAAGGTCAACGTCTCTGAGCCTACATCTATAACTGCACCAGCAGTGTGCAGAAATGGTCTACCCAAAATAATAGGAATATGAGCATCCTCGGGTATATCAAGTACAACGAAGTCAACAGGGAAGAAAAACTTCCCTATTTGGACAGGAATGTCCTCTAGGACTCCTATGGGTGGACCGGCATGAACGATCGACCATCATCTTGTCATGCTAGTAATCGCAAACCTAGTTAAATTCAATTTCCTAGCTAGACTCAAAGGCATGACACTTATCGGCTCCTAGGTCACACAATGCCCTCTCAATTGAGAAGGTACCTATGTTGCAAGGAAGCAGAGCGCACAGGTCCTTTAGCTTAAGGGCGCATGTGTGAGACAGAGATAGGAGCAAGACTCCTCGATAAGTGCGACAGTGTGCCTTTGTTTCAAGTGACCGCTTTTTGGACAACAATTGTTTCATAAATTTAGTATAAGCGGGTACTTGGTTAACTAACTCGAGAAAAGGAACTGTACATTCGGACTACGAATAACATTTTCAAACTTATTAAATGATACTGTTCCTTTGTCGGCACTAGTCTCTCCGGATATGAAATTTGAAAGAAGTAATTTAGCCCTCTCCTCTAAGTCTCTTGCACCGGCATTAGTGGATTTAGGCTGAAAATCCACTACCTTCTCTTTGTTGCAGCGCGACCCTTCTTCAGACCGTCTCAAATGTGAGCCATTAACCGACATGGGGTCATACCTTGGAACCGGGGGTGACCCATCAGCACTCGAGTCTTGCCTCAATATTTTCGGAGTTGTCGTACCCGAAACAAATGGTCTCTCAAGTCATTAGGCATTGGGGGACGGAATTGAGCACCTTCAGCGACTTCCTCGGTCGATCGACTAGGTTGGTCGATCGATCGACCGAGGTTTTCAGTTGACAGTAGCATTGGAAAGTCGGGGACCTGGTCGATCGACCATGATGGTCGGTCGATCGATCTGGTCTCTTGTTGTTTGAAGTTTCGCCGTTAATCTTACGCCCTTTGTTCTTTCAAGGCGGTCGATCGACCATGATAGGCGATCGATCGATTTATCTATCTTGCTAGTCGTCTTTATTTTGCCATTATTAATGACGCCTTTTCTTTCTTCTTTTCGGACCCATCTTTCGCCACAGCGAACCCGGCAATAGTAGACCCGCTCCTCAGGGTTATGGCATTCAAAGTCTCTTTTTGCTCGGTCTCATCTTTATCAACAATACCAGCGGTGGCGATGTCGATTGACTTTCAAACGCAGCAATTCTACTCCTAACGCTATTCTTACGCTCCGAGAGTTCAGCCTCTTCTCTTCCCAATTCATCTTTATTAATTTAGGACTTACCCTTTCCATAGCAGGCTTTTGAGGGTCGACCCATTATGACCGCGTATAGCATGCACGGTCTCCAGGTGTTGAAGAGAAGAAAGGTCGGCCATTCGGGAGTGAGTTGATTTAAACCATGCTGCAGTTTTGGCCGAAATCTCTTCTATCATAGCCTTGAGATCTGCTATCTCGTTAGAGGGAAGAGGGATTTGCGAAGGTGGTGCAAAAGAATATGAAGGCTCTTGAAAGCCTTGTTGATAGTACGGATGTGGCGGCGTATAATGACTTTGTTTATATTGCCTGTAAGCATAAACTTGGTCCATAGTTGCTCGGCATATAAGCGAGAATCATGCCCCTCAAGCACCACATCTCTCACAAAAATCCCTGTTTTGCTCCCAAGAACGGAACATGGTGAATCCTCCTAAAATCTTGCTAATAGGACTGTAGGACCTATCGAAACAACACTAAAGAGGAAGATAAGAAGCGCCTCAAGGTACTCGAGTCTTCCCTTGAGGCTAAAGACAGACCAAAATAAAAACAACTAAAACTAGCGCTACCTCCCCGGCAACGGCGCCAAAATTTGATACCGTCGTTTTAGTATCAAAAATAATATTTATAATTCCGAGCTAAACTAACAGAAGCTAGTGGTAGCACGGGTCGAACCACGAGGAGGAAGGGAATTTTGATTGTCTAAATCTGGTCTAAGGTAATGATTGTGGGGGTTTAATTGATTTGGTCTATAGCTAAGAGTAATAAAAGACAATAAAATAAATAACGGATTAAACAGATAAAGAAAGGTACTAGGAGGGTCGGTTCACTATAGTTTCGGCGGACATACTAAAACAGTCTAAATCAAAACACATGAGGCGGGAAATAAAGAGGTCCTCTCGGTCCACTATTAACAAATAGCATCTTTCGATCTCGCTATAAGTCCCTAACATCACTAATACGACTCTCGTCCTGAAAAGTGACTAATCATCTAAACTTTACCTATCTTTCGATCTCAGCATAGTTTAGTCATTTTAATTAGTGATCTAACAACCTGTCCCTATCTCTCGATCTAATGGGTGGTCATATCCTAAACATTCAATGGTCGTGTGCACTCGATTCATCGAATTAAGAAGTAAAACAATTAAAACGAAAGGAAAACCTCACGTGGTCAGTCGATCGACCACGCATAGCAGTCGATCGACTGACATGCGATTCAGTCCGAATTTATTCTACGCCGCCTACACTATAATTCCCCTACATCCTAGCACAAGCAATTTAGCTACTCATACTAAAATTAAAGGTAACAATAAAATCAACGAAATAAACAGAAGAATTCATGCTTAAATTGATAAAACAAAAGGCTAACATAAAACGATGATTATGGTTTCGGGGAACTAATTAACAATTCTATACTATGAGCGATAAAGTAATGGCGAAAATAAGCGAGAGGAAAATACCGCGAAGATGAATGGTAACAGAAAGATTAAAAGAACGAACGAAAGCAATATCCCGAACCCTAATTATTTGATAAAGAACTGAAAAAGAACCTAAAAAACTCAATGAATAAAGTTCTTAGTCAGGTTACGTTATATAGCAAACTAACGTAACTAAATCCCTAAACCTAATATAGCTTTGGGCTTTGTATATCTCGATCTTTATGTTTAATCCGCGTATCAGCTCGTAAGTTGGTCGATCGACCATGTTGCTCAGTCGATCGACCAAGGTATACTGAACAGTAGCTTCTGATCTCGTGCTCTGGTCGATCGACCATAAGCATCAGTCGATCGACCAAGGTTTTTGTCTGATGAGTGCATTCTGACGAATTCTGCAGCGCGCACCGATCTTAAAACAGCTGCCATTTCTTCGTTCCTTGGTCAAATCAGGCGTTCTACGCGGCGTTGGAAAGCTAAGAGAATAAGCTTTCACCTCCAATTGGAATTACTGGATTATCAGCTCTAGAACTCGAGATATTGCCATCTGAAGCAGGCTGCAATATTGTGAAGTGCTTCTTCGCTTGTAAAACTCGTACGCACCCATGCTTTTGCTATGTTTAGGCCTTGAAACGCGCACCAAGCTCATTCCTCGAGTCAATACTTCATGTCAAATGCAATATTAATTACTTAGGGACGGATTTGGCTCAATTTCCGCTCAATTCTTCATATTTCTGCAATAATAGACAAAAACACGAAAGTAGAGGAAAATAGGGAGATAATGGCATATATTGCACATTTGAGCCCTGAAATGCGTGTAGAATAAAGTGTGAAACATCATATTTTGGACACGCATCAATACCCTCCATGTTTAATTTTCATGTACAACATACCCTTTTTGTCACTATAAAAAAATTCAATTGTGCATAACCCCTAGATCGGAATTCAAAATAGGCCAATTTTTTTTCCTAAAATGATTATCTCGTCATAATCTACGATTTGAGGAAAAAAAAATTCGACTGATATTTTATAGGGTTTTTAACGAAAATCTCAAATCAACCATATCTTCGATCATAAATTTCCAAATGACCATTTTCATTTTATCAATTTATAGATCTCGAAAGGTTAATCAATCTGGAAAAAAAATTAGTTAATTTCGATTTCTGGTATGTGATTTATGCTTCTTTGAAAATTTTAAGAACGATAAAAAAGGCACGTTGTGCTTGAAAATCAAATCTCAAGGATATCATGTGCACAAACTTAAAAAGTTGGATACCACGTGCAAAATGGCAAAGTTCGAGGGTATCACGTGAATTTTCCGTAATTAGTATTTAGTTATGTAAAATGAGTAATTAGTAACTAATAATGAGGAATTTTATGTTGTATTATAGTATAGAGTGGTTTGTGATAGTTATTACATGATTTATGTAAGATAAGATGGTTTTATGAGATGGGTACTTGGTGATTTCGATTAACTTGAGGATTATGCAAAAAGGTAGGTTATCCTACTCGGTTTCAATATTGTGTATGCATATTTGGGTGTCTTTCCTCACTAATGCATTTATGAGTCGGTTAGTGTGAATGTGGGATTGAATTTATGAATTTGGTCATATGTTAAGTGTTGTTCTTCCCTTTGTCATGTACGGTTGTGTTTGTGTTGTGTTGGAGGTCTTTGGTGGTGGTACTTGATTCTTGAGGAGACGTAAGACGGTTGGGAAAGCATCTTGTGCTCGGGTCGCCCCTTGGAGTTTTCCACTCCAAGGTGGATGTGCACATTAATGACTTGAGTCACGGAAGGACTCGTGTGGTTGAGGCACGACGTCTGGCAGGGGATCCAGGTGGCTTCCGGACCCGTTACGTCTGGGCGTGTCCCTATGAGATGTGATGTCGTGGGCGTGGGCATGTCCCTAGCACTGGTGGTTGTGGGTACGTTTGGGCGTGTCCCGGTACCGGTATGGTGATTTCATAGTCGATTCCCATTCATATGATTATGTCGTGTCTGCACTTATCGAGTCGTGTTATATGTTGTGTATTGAAACTGGCGTTTGTTGTGTCCGTGTAACATCACCTATTTTCGGGGTGGCCTGTGTCGAATTATATGATATTTTCGATCATATGGGGAGCAGTTGTTTGCAGGTTAGCTTTTGTTGCTTGCGGGAGACGGGACGAGCCGTGATGACATTCGATTCAAGTATAGTTGATTAGATTGGTTTAGTAGTCATGAGTTTTATTATTCATTTCATTTATTTCACTTATGTCTATGTAATCGACTAAACACTTATTTATGTTAATTTTTTCTCAATTGCGACTCCGATTTCATTACCTCGGGAAACCGGGAAGGTAACATCTCCCCATTACCTTGGCCGGGTAAGAAGGGGGTGTTACAAAGTGGTATCAGAGCTTCGATTTTGGAACCTAAACAAATGAACCAAAATGAATCTAGGTGTGTCTAATAATATGAACCTGATACGAGTACGATAGGAGATCGGTTTTGGATGAGTGGGCGCCCTCATGTCAAAACTAGTGCCTATTGCCTCGGTTGGTCACTACGTGGGTGGTTACAAGTAAGGGTGAATGATATAGACAATGTTGTGTGATTGCATGAATGACATGGTTGTGGTTAGACTCTTGCACACTATGAATTTCACACGTGTATGAAAGTTGAATTGCTAGCTTAGTATGAGTAGCGTATTTGGAAAATGGTTAACGTGTGTTGGTGTGTGGGTAATGGTTTCAATCCTTGCATCGCATAGTGTGTTAATTGAATGTCTATTAGTGTCCGTGATCATATACGAGTAGTATTGGATGCTAGTGGAGTAGCCACTAGTGTTACGGTAGTGCACCATAGATGTTGGGTAGAACAACGTATGAACTAACTCGGGACGAGTTACACATAGACAGTGGACTCCCGAACTTTGTATTGTCTTGCAGGAAATCCACCGATTAAATATTATTGAAATTTTGACCCCACGGAATCACTTGACCATGTGCGAGTACCAACTCGGCTGAGTAAGCAGGCACTCGACCGAGTGGACCCTTTACTCGACTGAGTGGACCCAGTTCCAGGAGGTAATTCATTATGGCAAAAACCGTTACTCGACCGAGTGGATCATCCACTCGACCGAGTGGAATCGTACTCGACCGAGTACACTCGGCGCTCGACCGAGTGGGCTCACACGGGCTGGACCGCTCGGCTAAGGGCTCTTATTTACCCCAATTCTTCATTCTTATCTTCATATCTCCATATCTTCATCTCTTTCATCACCAAAAATCCCCAAAAACCTCCATTGTTGCTCTATTTTGCTTGGAAATTCATCCCATTACTTCACTTTTCTCATCTAATCCCACTAATTGGTCAAGGTAAGCATCTTCATCTTCTTCCATATTTTTCCCCAATTTGAATTTTTTTAGATCTACTCTTAAATCCTTTGAGTTTTGTTAATTAGTTGTCCATTTTGCTTGATTCAGGATACTAGTAAGCTTTTTACACCATTGTTGTTGATAAAAGTCAATTTTTTGTGGAAAATTTGCGTCCATCATTGTAGAACTCGAATTGGTGTTCTTGGGGCAATGATTGGATTTTGATGATTGTTGTTGTGTATAGTTGGAAAACAAAGGCTTAGCTTTTGTTGTCATGAATGGATCTTGTATAAAATGTGTAAATTTCGTCTTAAAACTCCGTCTTAAAATTTTCGAATTCTAGGCAAGTCATGCCCAAATTTTGATTTTCATGAACGAAACTTAGTATTAATTACTTTATAAGACTACTATCTTGTTTGATGATGTAGTAGGCAAGCCAAAACGGAATCAACTTTTGTCTTAAAACTTGAGTGAAAATTTTCTCAACTCCTTTTTGAACTCCCATGAACACAGCGTTTATACCTCAAAGATAATTTTTTTTACTTCCACCAACTTTAGCAAAATTGGTTGACAACAATAATAACATGTAATTGTTTAAGTAAAATTTTAAGGTGTAGTGTGTCATGGTTGAGTCAAGATTGATCAAGTTGAATGATGAATAAGAATAACGCATGCTAGGAAAGTCATGTCTAAAAACCATATTATATCACACAAATCTTTAATTTCCGGAAAAGAACTTGTAACATGTGTAATTTGAAAAGTTGGTTAAAATTTGCAAAGAAACTATCTTAGAAATTCTCCTCATTCTATATTCATCAATTTGAGAAGTTGAGAAAAATCCTCATTCACATCCAACATTTGCTTCCAATTCTTACCTTTCCCATTCCTTATCATCTGTGTGATCACTTGTAGCATGACAAGGAACGCTAGAACTGGCCGTGGAAGGAATGCTCACCAACCTCAAAAAGAGGCACCGCCCGCTATCACCCTCCCGGACTACCCGTCTATAGCTTTTGGGAGTGAGGAGCACCGGGACAAGTTTGAGGTCCTAGCCAGTAGAAGGATGGCCACGACCAAGTGCATGTCGGTAAGTACCTTGGAGGCTTTAGGGATAGAGAATGAGGTGCATAACATCTTCACGGTTCTTTGATTGAAGGGTTTGTATAACTTAGAGGAGATAAGTTACCACAACCTCACCCTTGAGTTCTTGAGCTCCTTCACCTATGACAAGGAGACCCATAATGTGAGTTTTAGGCTCAAGAATACTCATTTCAACCTAGGTAGTGATGCCTTTGCCGACCATCTAGGAGTGGGTAAGTGAGTGGTGGGTCGCCATGATAAGATTGAGAAAGACATGAAAGCTTAAAAGTATTATCATCTTTACACGAGTAAGGAAAAGGTTAGTGTGAGTAATATGAAGACTAGTTACATTGAGCACCCCGTCCTAAATATTTTCTTGTGCTCCTTGATCAACCTCCTCTATGGGAGGAAGGACCCGAGTAAACTCAACTCCACGAAGGTCTTGATCTTGAGCTCCTACTTTAACCCCTACCATGAAAGCCATCTCCACTTCAATGTCGTGTCCTTGGTGAGTTTGCCCTAGCGAGGATGGCCGAGGTGGACCATTGCTCCTTAGATTGTGGGGCCTTGGTGACTCTATTGGCCAAGAACTTGTTAGCTTACGAACCGAAGCGGTGGATGCACCCATGTCCAAGGAAGTGGTTTATTTTGATCTTTATTGGTTGAAAGCTAAGTCTTGGGTGGTAGATGGAGAGGAGGACGACACTTATTCTTGGAGGGTTAATGATGAGTGGTATATGGAGCTCCCCGCCGGTGAGGACCTACCCCCGACCTCCCCTTTAATGAGAGCGGGATCACCCCGCCCCGAGGCCCAAACGTATACCATCCCTAGTAGCCTTACCTTTGACCTTGAGGATGCTACCGAGCAGCGGGATGCACCCCCGTTACCTCCCTCACCTCGTGCTCCCGTCGAGGAAGCTCCCAAATCTTTTCCCGACTCCATGCCTACAACTATTATGCCCCCACCTTATGCCGGGAACTTTGGCCAAACCCCACCCACCTTTGACTCCAACTATCCCATGTTGTACCTGTTAGAAATTATTAATCTCATTAATTTGCATATTCATATATGAAAATATTTATTTAGTCATAAAATAAATATTAGATCTTATGCATGCAAACATAAATAAGATAAGAGAAGAAATCATTATACAAGCTTATGGATTTCGGTTTTGGGCACCAACAAATTCTCCTATTTGTTAGTTCTTGAGCTTTCCAACAATGGATGAACAAAGGATCCAAATTAGAATCCCTCCCAAAAGTGAATACCCAAGGAATACCCTTAATAACCAATATTATTATGATCTAGTAACAATATTAGTCTTACTTAAAATTTGACACAAAATAATTTGTAATTGCTCTTGAATAAATCAGTCCAAGAGGGAGTAATTTTTGTGGTTTTATTTCTCTAAGATTTTCACAAATAGTAGAGAGAATTAATTTTCTTACACTAGAAAAATTAGGTAGTGAATATGTGAATAATCAAAGAAAAGCCCTTGTCTTTTCTATGTAGAAAACCGGTTGGAGGGGGAAGGAGAGGCCAATGCATGGTCTTGTGTTCTTCTCAAGACAAGACTAGGCATGCATGGCTAGTCATTAGGCTTAATCATTGTGTTTTCTCTTATTAAAATAATCAACACAATTTATCCACTAATACTCCCTCCAATTTTTCGGCACATATAAAATGGAAGATCCATTTTATTTTGTCATTTGTCAATTGTGACATATGTGACATGTTACTTGACATGTGAATTTGTAATGTATTTTTAACATATTAAAAATCAACATACTCATAAAATATGTCATATACAAAATCGACTAGTAATTCGTAATTACTTGTACCAAAACGGTTTATCAATTATAAATCACAACGTCTTGTATTTATAATAAATTATTCATTCAATTTCAATTTCAATTGTTTCGTAAACAATAATTTTATCTAAGTAATAAAACAATTCGATTACTTAGACCGTATCTCATTTAATCAAATTACAATAAGACACATTAACTTTACTCACAAAATCACCCGTCAATTTTAAGCAATTCAATTAACTCGTATCGGGATACGATTAATTAAATAATCAATTAAGAGTATTTCCCTATAGGTATGACCTAAGGGGATCAACTGATCACCACCGTCGCACGACAGTAATGTCAAACTCTAGTCAGCCAATTATTACCGATATGTGTGGACCAGTTGACTGTAAAATATTACATCCCACATGTATTCTTAAAATGAGATTTAAACATGTGATCATTATGATCGACAATTGTGATCGCATTATTGTCGGAGGACACATATTCCAACAATCTCCACTTGTCCTCGACAAGTGTGCGTCACCAATTCTCTTGTCCTATTACTATCTCCCACTCAATGCAAGGTGTCTTTCAGGTCGTACTTGCAAGTGATCATATCGAGAGTGGTTTCCTCGATCTGGAGAATAACTGATTGACCGGAATTTTCTACCATAGAAACCTTCCGAGCGTGGCCACGCATTTCCAGTTCATTACTCCTCGAGTGGCCCTGAGATATTGTTTTAACCCTGACAAGGGGGTGGACAATTCCTATCGCACTTATTCCCTTCGACTAGCCACATCCATCATAACCCAAAATATGCCCATTTGACCCCATTTACGAAGGTCGTAGTAACACAAATCAAAGTTAATCTGAAACTGTGCCACCTTAGGCGAACAGTCTTTAGTCAAAACAATCGACTCATTAGAATACTATAGTAGCTCTCGCCACGACCAGGCTATATAAATTTGCCAGAACTCTATAAGCGGTCATAAGGCCCGACAAAGTGTTCCTAACAGTCTGCCTATGTGATCGACTAGTCATCTCACATGACTCTATGGCACTTGAACTTGCCATCAATCGCATCACACTCTAGTAACTTCGAGACGTCACCTCATACAAGTGACTATGGGCGAATACCATGTTAATCCGGGTTCACTTTAACGGGGTTCAATATTGTCTCTACAACCCGTTTGGATGTAACAAAGTATATAAAAGGAGTTTTCAGATTTAAAAACTCGAACGACAAATGTGATTATCACATATGAATAGTCAATACCTGATTACTACTTCATATTTTTATAATCCATTTTCATCTTATATGTAGTTGTTCATCTCAATGCAATTGAAATGACATATGACATGACTCATCATGTTAAGCCCATGAGAAGGCTTTGGTTAGTAGGTTTTATCAACTTCTTGTACCTTACTCAACCTTACTACATACTCGTTTTCCTTTGTAATGTATACATTTGCATTACAAAACTTTCTGAGTACGTGTCTAGATCCAATCTAGACATAAGCTCTCTAGCCTTAGAATAACTCCCACTGTTTTCACAGTGTGCGGGATCCATCCTCTTGCACATCTCATGATTGCAAGTGTACTCAATTTCCGTTGTAAAAATCTCTCATTGTTCTTTATTGCCTAGAACGATTCTAGAAAATCTATTTCTCAAATAACATAGCCACAATGGTATCTTAACCATCCTGATGTGTTTTGATTATGGTTTTGTCGGAAACCATGCGCAATCTCAATAGTCAATTGTCATTTGTGTAACACCCTTACACAAAATTGCATCAAAAACACTTTGCTTTACATCCTTAGTGCTTCCTCAAGCACTTAAGAATAATCTATATGGCTACTTGGTAACTATTACTTAAATTCGATTTTGAAACAATTCATCATACTCAAAGTATATGAAGTGTTGTACATCATTACTCATTTAATTGATCTGGCAGCGGAAACAAATGAAATCAATCAAATATGTTCAACTCGATTGAACTAATCATGAATCTTATCAACATAAGACTTCTTATTTGATGCTAATATCATGTAGATTTATCTCCATAAATCCGGATATTAAAGATGTATCATAATACTCCATAAGTGTCAAATCATTCCCAATGATCAATATGTCATCCACATATTAGACTAATTAAAATTTCCGTAACTCCCACTAAACTCCATGTATAAACACAACTTCTCGACTTATCGAGAAAAGTTTTATAACATGATCAAAACATTGATTCCAACTCATTGATGTCCTACTTAAGACTCTCTCTTAAGTTTCACATTATCTTAGAATTGCAAGAATCTACAAAACTCAAGACATGTATTGAATACATTCCTTCTAATTGAAGAAGTGGGTTTTAGATTCACTTGCTATATGTATATCATCATAATGAAACACAATCCCTAAGAAGATCCAAATAGACTTAAGCATTTCAACTAGTGCAAAAACCCTTTGCTACCAATCAAGTTTTGATATCTAACAATTCACTTGGAATTTATTTCGGATTTTCATGGCTCTAAGCCTTGTTTTGAGTTGTGACTTTGTAGATACCCGTATCCGTCGATATTGGAATTTATAGAGAACCCGACAAACACCCGATGATGATAGGACACATGTATTCTTTAGTTGTCATTGTCATTATTTGGGCTCGTTTTACGAGGTAGAATGGGCGTCGTCGATGAAGTAATTTATTAATTTAAATGATATTTAAATTAATGTTTTTTTAGTGAGTTCATTTTATTAATTTAAATGATATTTAAATTAAAGTTTGTTTTTTAAAGTAATTTCAATTTAATTTATCTTATTTTGAATTTATTTTTCCAAGTTTATTTTATTGAAAATAAAATAAATATTTGATTTGAAAAATCATTTTATGAGTATTTTTGATTTGAAAAGTCATTTATTTTAATGGGTTAATTGATTTGAAAAATCGTTTTTTTAAAAGCGAGGAACTCGTTTTTAACCGTGTGTTTTGAGCTTGATTTTAGCTCGGTTTTTAAGCCCGTTTCCTTTGCGAATTGGCACGAATCTCGAGTACACTAACCCACCTATACCAATACCCATCAACCCATGTTCGAACCCCCTCACAAGCAGCCCAAATCCTCGTCCCAAACAGGCCACAAGCAGCCCGCATAAACCGAACCCCCCTACCTGTTTTTGCAGCTCAATTCGCGAGCCCAAACCCGCTCCAAACACTACCAAGACCCGTACCCATTAACCCTAACCCATACCCTAGTATCCTACCCATATTATCCTAGCTTAATCACCAAGAAAACTCTCCTCAAACCCTCACAAAAATCGATGGACAGCAGCCATACGGGATTGAGCCCGACTGCTTCCTCCTCCCTTTTACCCTATTTTAAACCCTTATAAATACCACCCCTTCACCATACATTCATTCCTCTAAGTTCTCCATACATCCAACCATCACATAGAAGCTTTAAACCTCAGAAACAAACCCTAAACATCCTCCAAAAACCCTAAACAAAACCGACACACAAACTGAAACTGTTTGTGTGTCTCCTTCGAAAACCCTTTCGTTCCTCCGTCAAATCACCATAAAAATTCGAGTTTCTTGTTCCTAATTAACCACATAACATCCATCTACACATTAGACAAAGATTTACGAGCCGAATTGACCTTGAGAGCACACGAGATCCTCGAAAAAAAGAGTGAAATAACACTGTTTTCGCGGTTTACTCTTGTCTGTCCAGTTCTGTTTGTGCTCGTTTTTCGTGCCCAATAACCCAAAACGAGCAGGGGTTGATTTAAGATCCTTGTTCTCCTCTCTTTCTAGTTTCCAAAACATCTTTCGGATCGAATTTTCGTCGTGAAACGAGGGAGATATCACTGTTTTAAAACTGCTGTCCAGAAACTTTCCAAAACGCGTGTTGCTTTGTTACTTCGTCGACGACGGCCTCTCGAGATAAAATCTACCATCGATTACGACCCAAGACGGTGTCAACGATACATGTAGGTTGTGGGTGCATCAAATCCCCTTCTTTTCTCTTTTTATTTCGTTTTTTTTATGCCTTTTTTATTGTCTTTTTTTGTTTGTTTTTTCGCTTGTTTATCGATTGTTTTAAATTAACGATGAAACTAGTTAGTCCGAGTATGAGTTAAAGTACCACTATGAACACCCGCGTTGACTTGAGATGGGAAAAGAAACCGCTACATCTGTCGGTCGTACACCCCCGTCTCATTTACATATCCTCGTGTTCAAAGTAGGGCATAAATAAAACAATTATCTAACTTCGATCTTCGTTTTCGACCCTCTTACTGTTTCGGCCAAATCGATGGACCTTAGGACCCGTTGCATGTTAGTTTAACTTCTGATTGTTAACCTATGACGTAATTAGATGACTTTAAATCAATTCAATAATCTAATTAGACACTTTAGGTGGCTTCGACGTAAGTTATAAAATCAATCGACGATTTCTGTAAATAATTGAATGCATCTATCTCTTTCACCTAATTTCTCGCTAGTATAAGAGTGCGTGATTAGCACCTTCTTATTGACACTCGATGAGTTAAATTAATTAGCGAATTTGACCTAAATAGACCCTTTAGGCCGTGTAGAATGCACCCTCGTGCGACAATCAATCAACATCGTTTTTAACTCGTTTTCTAACTTGTTTCTTATCCCTTTTCGCAATCATTCGATCTAACCAATGAATCTAACTTAGGAACTAGGTTAACTTTGTCTTGGCCGTTGGTTGGGCCGTGTTTGGCCGTGTATCTTACCCTTCTCATTCTGTTTTCCGTTCCTTGTTTATCGTTTGTTCTATGTTGTTTTGTTGTTTGTAATTTACCGTTGGTTTATCGAGTTGTAATCTTTCAATTTTGTTTTACTTCTTTTGAGTCAAAACCTCTTCAAAAACCTTGGTCTTGTTTGGTTAGACGGTTGTTCCCAATGCTTGTAGAAGCGTAGTAAACCGCGTGTTGTCTAAAGCAACATGGCCCGGTTTATGCTAATGCATGCTTTGGTGCGTAGCCCTATGTCTAATTCGATGAGATTAAGCGCGAGCACGCAATACGAGGATGACCCAAGGACCGTGGGTCATGTGAGCCGTGGGCCACCCTCATGTGCACGGTTTTCGAGGCCCAATGGCCGTGTGTTTTGTGTCGTGTTTTGAGTCGTATGTAGCAATTGTAATTAGATCGAGTTGTAATTTATTTATCGTTGTGTCGGCATGAAATGCCCGGTTTGTAATAGGTAGATCCCAACGGCTCCCCCATTCCCCCTTAAGCCTTGTTTGCTTTGTTTGTATGTTGTTTAGATTAATCAACCCACATGCTAAATTACAACTTTGACAAAGTTAGTTTAGTTGCATCTAAAACGACATAGAAATTGTTGTCACATGATAGGGTTAAAACAACGTTTGCATTACATACATCGCAGTAGCTATGACCTTGTTTGAAATCCGACACTTGACTTAGTAGAGGCCGTTATCGACGGGCGGGGTTGGGTGTCCTTATGGGCTTCCCAACACGTACCCTCACCCCTTACTCAAGATCTATGGTTTGTGGATCCGTCTAAATACCATTGGATTACGAGAGTCATTCTAATCGAGTGATATAGGGTACAAGTCTTTATCTTTAATCACTCGTAGTCGATTGGCTTTATGCTTTTCGATGAAAGGTGTAAAGTTGACTTGAACGGTTCCAAGTTCCCAAAAAACTTGGTGGCGACTCTAATTTGTCTTAATTCGATTCGAAAGAACCTCGAGTCGATTATGTCAGGTGTGGATCCCTCGGACGCAGTTCCCGAGGGCCTTGTCCACAGTTTGGCGACTCATTTGGGAAAAGAGGACTAGTTACACTGTGTTTCTAGGGTCTTTTCCTCCGAGGTGAAACTTGAAAAGAAAGTGTTGGAAAGTAAAACATTACTCATAGTGCTACGATTCATGCATAAACCCTTAAGGACTTGCCCGGGCCGTCCCAGCGTTTCTTCGTGATGCGTGGGGGGCGACGTCCCACTATGCCAGGAAGCTGCACATTGCTCGCTTCCACTTCGCCTCGCGTGGTTCTTGGGAATGGGGACGATCTTCTAGGTACTTTACCTTAAGACACCTCGCTTTATAAGACCGCAAAAGGATGGAGGGCATAGACCTCCTTGTAGAAGACTTGCCGAGACTTAGAGATGTCTAAGAGCATACATCCTTATAACATGAGAATGACAATGTGCAATATGTTTTCCCGAGTCCTTTTTTCGAAAATTCCAAGTCCTTTTCAAAACCGAACTTTTGAACAACTTACTTTCAAACCGAGCATGATTTTCAAAACGCGGAATGCTGCCCAAATAGGACTAGAATTTCGGCCCAAAACAAGCTTTTATAGCCGGCATGCTGCCCATTTCAAATCTCATTTTCAAATCAATCCTTCATTTTTCAAAATCAATCCAAAATGTTTCTCGAACCTCAACCAAGCATGAAATGCGTCGAGTCGTGTCCAGGTCATGGCCGTGTTAGGCCGGGTTTGTTTCAAGAGTCTAGAACACGACCTTGTTGGGTCACCCAAACTCACCTCTTGGGCTTTGAGTCATGTTGGTCGACCTTTTGGTCTAGAATAGTCCACAAAAAAAACGTCCAAGCTAGGCCTTATGGACGTTTCACTCGAACCCCTGGGCTATGTTAGCCCAATCACGGGTTTAGTCACACCTAGTCCAGTTTAGAATCGAGTTATGGCAGTTTGAGTCATGTCGTTTTGTCGAGTCTAAAATGAACCGATATCTAAATCAAACCGTGAGTCGAACCTTTGGTTAATCAATCTCAAGTCGAGTCTTTGTTTGAGTCAAGTTGGGGTCGTGTCCTTAAGTGTGCAGGGGCTCTTACTTTAAATATTGACTCAGCACGGGGTTTTCTTGTAGAAAGGCCGCCCAAAACCCGACGTCAAGCAATGGAAGATGCTATCAACAAGCTCACGGAGGCCGTGAACCTCATGATGACCCGAATGGATGTGATCGAGTCTAAGTTGGTTGAAGATTCCTCTTCATCTACCCCACTCGACTCGATTTGGAGAAACGGTTCAAATTCATCGAGGACCGTTTGAAGCTCTCCCAGGGGAAGAACATTCACTATGAGAATGCTAGGGCCTATGCCCCGATTCAGACAAATTGCCCACGAACATGGTACTCACCGACATCCCCAAGTTCAAGGGCATGAAGATCCATCCACCATGTTAAGGCCTATAAAGGGTACTTAGCACTAAAGGGAGTACCTGCTGATATGCTCTCCGAAATCTTCGCCCAATCTCTCGGGTGAACACCCAAAGGCTTGGTTCTACAATCTTGACCTCAAGAACTTCCCCACTTTCGAAGATATTACGGTGGAGTTCGTAAGCACTATCTTGACAATGTCGAGATCCAAACCAACATAAGAACTTTGGAGGTTATGACGCAAAAGGAGAAAGAGGGCTTTACTGAATTCCTCGCAAGATGGCGCGCTGAAAGCGTGAAATTAGCTAAGAAGCCCGACGAAGTTGAAATGGTGGATAAGTTCGTAAAGAATCTACGACCTGTTTACCGTAATGCTCTGAAATACCAGAATTTTGGTTCTTTCAAAGAATTGATAAGGATCGGGATAAAGGTAGAGGACGATGTCCGAATTGCTGAAGCTGAGAAGCCAAAGGGATACCAAGGGGCTTCGTCATCTAAAGCAAAAGCGCCCGCAACGGCCCACTTTGTTGAAACTGTCAATCTCTTAGATGGACAGTCAAAAAGGCCTCCGCGCCAAGCTCCGAGGGTATTCACCGATATCGGGTGCACTTACGCCTATGCTCTCCAAAGGCTCATGGCCCAAGGAAAGTTGAAGCCCATTGGTCCAACTCCGGATCCACTCTTTGAACAACAAGGCAAATGGTATAAACCAAATGCCTCGTGCCTTTCATCAAGGGAAGGGACACGATCATCGAAAGGTGCTTTAGACTAAAGCACGAAATTCAAGATATGATTGAGAACTTTAACGCTCCCAATCCCGGCCATAAAGCCCAACAACGTCACCAATCCATTTGGCGACCACACTAACTTTGTCTCTACCGAAGATAGTGTCGATTACTCTCACTTGATTCGCCCATGCCGTCTAAAAGGGGTTTTCGTCGGAAGAATATTTGTAGATTGCTCCGAATTCCTACCAAGCTCGAGAAACGAGATTACATTCGGGGATTTTGTTGTCGATTGTACTCCTTACATACTCCGAAGCGGCAATGAAATCAATGGCGTTTGGGCTGATGACGAGGATGATGTTTACCTCGTCAAAGGCGCGACAATTCCTCACACCCAAGAAGAAATCTTAAAGGTGAGGCAAGATGCCCTAGAGTCAAACCATTTGACTAGATCCGGGCGCCCATATCGTGTGGAGAAAGCCAAGGATATCCCGAGTAAGGCACCTCAAAAAGAGCCGGCAGTGGTCGAAGTTCTTGGTGAAGGGTCGACCTCCGAGGCTTCCCTCATCAAGCAACTCCAAAAGACTAAAGCCGACGTATCTATCTGGCAACTTATCCTGAGCTCTTTCGAGCATCGTCAAGCTTTGTTACAAGCTTTGATGAACATGACCGTGTCGTCAAGTGCTACTCCTGCAGACATGGTCACTCACATCGCCCAGAATCGGCCTCAGATTACCAACGGTGTGACATTCTCCGACGAAGATCTGCCACCGTTCGGGCCCCGACATAACCTGGCCCTCTACATTGCTACTGTGTGCCTCAACAAGCATATCCCTATGACCTTGGTTGACGACGGATCGGCCGTCAACGTACTCCCCTCAAAACGGCGCATATGCGGGCTTGGAGAAGAATGACTTCATCCCCACTACACACGACAGTCGGGCATTCGATGGCACTTTGTGCGTCGAGTGAGTGGACTTGTCGACCTGGTAGTACAGATCGGGCAAGTGAAAAAGAAAATAAATTGCCAAGTAATTGACATTTGCTCATCCTTCAACTTATTGTTGGGAAGGCCCGGATCCATCTTTGCAAGGGTCGTAACATCAACGCCGCATCGAAAAATCAAGGTTCCACTCAATGGCAAAACCGTCACCATTGATGCCACGCCAATCATCGTGGCAGGAGGAGACATTACTTCTGAAGTAAGGGTCGAAAGCGCCAATGACGCATGTGGTTTCGAGATTGTCAACATGATCGAGCTGAACTCGGAAAATATGGATCTATATACGGGAAGCCATGTCTGCGAGGTGATTCTCAAAGCGGGAAGTACTGCCCGGTTTCTCTTTATATCCTAGAAGGGAGGAGGCTTTCAAGTTGAAACCACCCGTAGCCAAGGGAGTAACGTTCGGGCTTGGATATGAGCCCACTGAGAAAGATCTACGGGAAAAGAGGGGAAGAACGATCGAAGATCGAGATATTAAAATGGGACCGTATCACCTAACTCTAAACGGTCACTTCGTGAAAGCTGGGGAAGAGCTCCCTTGCATGGACTTCCCCGAACCTATCTTCGACCCAAAGAAGAACATCATGGTCCCAGGAATCGAAGTATTCCAAGATTGCTACTACATCCCTGAAGACATTCTGACCGTGATGCCAATAGAAGCCAAACCGGATCCAATAAGTGACGAGAATGCCATGGGTCTCCTTTTCGGTGAAGAGAAGAAATCACCAATACCAAACGAAGATTTGGTAAGCATGATCCTGAGGAGCGAGCGATTTGACCCATCTACCCTCATCACCGATGTGGATCCTCTTAGGACCAACACGGGATGGCGGAAAACAATCAAATGGACTGACAACAAAGGACTTCTTTTCAAGTTGACAACGGGAGAAGGAGAGATGTTCAAGCCAGATGATGTTACCGATTCGAGTCCGAGTCGAGTCCGAGTCCGAGTCCGAGTTAGGTCCTAAGTTTGAGTCTAAGGAGTCGGTGTTGAAAATACCCCTCCCTAGCTTTCCTTCCTATGCACCTTTTCCTAATGGTGGTATTCCGGGCCTGTCCCGAATACCCCTATCTCGCCACCGAGCTCGACCAGTTGGCTCAAATGTTAGCGCATTTCGCGCAATTTCAAATCAATAATAATATGAACCAGTTTGCTTACGACTTGTCTTACTTACATTGCAATTCAAATTTTGAAAATGATTGTTTTAATAATGACATTGAGACTGAGGTCGCGGACAAACAGTTGGTCGAAGAAGAAGAAGAAGAAGAAATGGAACCGCCTCTACAGTTGATAAAAGGGTTGGAAGAGTACGAACAGAAAACTTCGATCATCGAAGATACCGAAACTATCAATGTAGGTACAACCTTAGAACCACAGGAGCTTAAAATAGGAACTACTTTAAGTCCCACCGAAAGACAAGGGTTCATTGATTTGTTGCATGAGTTCAAAGATGTTTTCGCATGGTCCTACAAAGACATGCCAGGCATTGATAGGGAAATTGCGGAACACAGGATCCCAATCAAGCCAGGATATAAGCCGGTCAAGCAGAAACTACGCAAAATGCATACAGATTGGTCTTTGAAAGTCAAGGAAGAAATCGACAAGCAGCTCAAAGCTGGGTTCATCAAGGTGTCAGAATACTCGGACTGGGTGGCTAACGTCGTTCCGGTGCCTAAGAAAGATGGTAAAGTTCGGGTTTGTGTGGACTTCCGGGATTTAAACAAGGCAAGTCCGAAGGACGATTTCCCATTACCTCACATCGACATCCTGGTTGACAACACGGCGAAACACGCGTTACTATCCTTCATGGATGGATACGCCGGTTATAATCAGATCAAGATGGCGAAAGAAGATATGCATAAGACTGCGTTCAGAACGCAATGGGGAACCTATTGCTACACAGTAATGCCTTTTGGGTTGATAAACGCAGGGGCCACATATCAGAGGACCGCGACAACATTGTTACATGATTTGATGCACAAAGAGGTCGAGGTTTATGTCGACGACATGATTGTCAAGTCAAAGGAGCGTGATGGCCACCTTGGTACACTACGCAAATTCTTCGAACGATTGCGCAAGTATAACATGAGGTTGAATCCACAAAAATGCGCATTCGGAGTCACATCCGGCAAACTATTGGGTCACATCGTTAGCCACCGTGGCATTGAGGTGGACCCATCGAAAATAAAGGCCATAATGGAAATGCCTCACCCAAAAACCGAGAAGGAAATTCGAGGTTTCCTAGGAAGAATCCAATATATAAGTCGGTTCGTGGCAAGGCTAACTATGATATGCGAGCCAATTTTCAAGAAATTGAAGGTCGGGGAACACGTTGTATGGGACGATCACTGCCAAGCTGCGTTCGATAAAATCAAAGAAATACTATCTTCCCCTCCCGTGCTCAGCCCACCAACGGCTGGGATACCACTGTTATTGTATCTTACGATTTACGGATCTTTGCAATGGGGGCAATGCTGGCACAGACGGTCGATAAAGAGGAGAGAGCAATTTACTACATTAGTAAAAAGTTTTTGGAGTATGAAATCAAGTATACTCAGCTCGAAAAGACATGTTTGGCTTTAGTATGGGCTACAAAGAAATTACGGCACTACATGCTCAGTCATAGTGTTTGCATCCACTCGAAGATGGACCCAATCAAATACTTGTTTGAAAAACCAGTTCTGAACGGCAGAGTGTCAAGATGGACTTTAATGCTTTCCGAGTTCGACCTGAAATATGTACCGCTAAAAGTGATAAAAGGAAGGGCGGTTGCAGACTTCCTGGCGGATAACCCGATAGAAGAAAGCGAGGTTCGGATACGTGGTCGTTTCCGACGAAGATATAGTTCACATAGACAATGATACGTGGGACCTCTATTTCGATGGAGCATCGAACTACAGGGGTTACGGGATAGGAGTTCTACTCATTTCACCGGAAGGTGAACATGTTCCTATTTCGATCAAGTTGGACTTTAACGTCACTAATAACGCGGTTGAATATGAAGCATGCCTACTTGGATTGCACAAAGTGCTCTCGAGTTAGGCATCAAAAAGCTTGTAGTACATGGGGACTCGTCACTAGTAATCAACCAAGTGGCCGGGACGTGGAAAACCCGAAGTGATAGCTTGGCCCCATACCAAGCGAAAATCGAAGAACTAGAAAAGTTGTTCACCGAGGTCAAGTACGTGCACCTCCCCGCAGACGAAAACCAGTTCTTTGATGCACTATCAAAATTAGTGCTCTAATCAACATACCGATCATATGGATACTATGCCGATATGTGTCGAACGAAGATCATCACCTGCTTATGTTAACGTAATCGGCGACGACGAAGAAACCGAGGCCGAACCTTGGTATCATGCTATTCGAAATTCAAGGAATCGGAGAGTATCCACCCGACATGGATAACCACGGAAAGCGCGCTATTCGAATGCTAGCCGCCTTGATTCGTTAGAACTAATGACGCAACGATTGTACAAGAAGACGGCGCAAAATGTCCTTCTGCGATGCATCGACTCACCAACTGCGAAAAGAGTCATGGAAGAAGTCCATGACGGAGAGTGTGGCCCACACATGAATGCCCATATCTTTGGTTCGTAAAATCATGAGATTAGGGTATTATTGGACCACGATGGAGACGGATTGTCGCCAATATGTCAAACATTGCCACAATTGCCAAATCTTCGCAAACATACAAAGACGTGCCGCTTCTTTGTTATATACTTTGACATCACCATGGCCTTTCTCAACATGGGGAATCGACATTATTGGAAAGGTCAACCCATCTGGAACAGGTGGGCATTGTTTCATGCTAGTCGCCATTGATTACTTCACGAAGTGGGTAGAAGTAAAATCATACAAGGTTCTACAAGCGAAGCAGGTAGCAAAGTTTATTCAGAATGAAATCATTTGCAGATATGGGGTGCCACATGAGCTCATTAGCGATCATGGCACTCACTTCAGTGAAAGCTAGTAATACTTGAAAAGTATAAAATCAAACACCACAAGTCGTCACCATATCGACCTCAAACAAATGGTGCGGTGGAAGCCGCTAACAAGACAATCTTTGTGATTCTCGGAAAGATGACCGACAATTATCGCGAGTGGCGGAAAAGATACCGTTCGCCTTTGTGGGGATACGTAACGTCTATTCGCACGGCCACTTTGGAGCAACTCCGTTCTATTTAACATATGGGATGGAAGCGATTCAGCCTATCGAATTAGAGGTACCTTCTTTAAGGATCTGTTAGAAAGTCGAGTCTCTGAAGGCGATGGCCGCAAGCCAGGTATGATTCCTTGGTCATGCTCGACGAGCGACGGTTAAATGCACTACATCATGTTCAACTCTATCAGAAAAGGATACAAAGGGCATTTAACAAAAAGGTGAAACCTCGAGGAATAAAGGATGGGGATTTAGTCCTAAAGTCCGTCCGCGCTTTACTACCAATTGACCCGAGGGGAAAATTCAAGCGAACTGGGCCGGGCCTTACCTGGTAAAGAAGATATTATCGGGAGGCGCAGTCAGACTAACAGATCTAGATGGAAATGACTTTGCGAATCCAACGAATTTGGATCAACTGAAGAAATACTATCCGTAGAACTCACTCTCAATGCCATAAAATAAAAATTTTTGAATTGCAGTGCTCGTAAGCGAGTCTAGGCCGCGGCACTTTTGCTTCGCTGCTTTTTATGCGTTATAAATCGATGATTGTAGCGCAATTGTTCTGTGGAACTACGAGCTCGGTTTGATTCTGTTGATAACAGATACGTAGGCAGCTCTTTAAAAGAGTACAACCGACCCCTTCTTTAAATAAAATGAAATTTTATGCAGGAACTGGAATTTTTTTAATAGATAGTAAGTCTTATTAAAATCGGGCGATGCCCATTACAACATACAAAAAAAAAAAGCACACAGCAAGCAACAAATAATAAGTAGTAGTATTCAAATAATAGATCGGAGTCGAAGGCTCCTACATCTTCTTTTTCCCTTTGCCTTTTGGGTCACGTGACCGAGGCTCCTGTGGGGGAGGGGTGGTTGTGTTCTGTCTAGCGCGCTTTTTAGGAGGAATCGTCTTTTCTTCCCGAGAGCCCAGCCTATCTTTTACACTCAAGCGAGGACCAAGCCTCCCTTCTAAGGCTGAGCCCGAGTGTGCCTTTGAACCCAACCGTTTCCACACACTGTCGCTTTGTGAGTCGGTCTTAGGAGTCTTCTCAGTCCTAGCTTCAGGTCCAGGCGTAGACGAAAGATCGTTAACAAAGAAGTCACGACTGTTTCTGCTTTTGTCATAATATTTGATGTCGACAAGCTCATCCTTCCGACACAAGTCCTTACTTGATTCGGTCTCCTCTTTAAGCCATTTAGTATAAGACGGGGATACCCAGATAGTCTGAGGGCGCGCAGATACGTACCAAAGACGCCTTTGGTGCCACCTCTTGAGCCAATCGTCACATATAGAGGAATTCAGTTCTCTTGCTCGTCCCAGAATAGCCTCACACTTGGGAATCATTTGTCTGCGGCCCATCTGACGCAGGACGCGGTCAGGGTAAATGTGGATAGACCTCTCTAAACCCAGTAGCTGCAAACGTCTGGTCTTGTCATCTTCCGGAAGGATAGTAAAGGATTTGAGGCGAAGCCAAGACATGAACCAGCAAAGAGGGCGACCGTCCCCTTCTGTCAGTTTGTTTCGCCAATAGGCAAGGTCATCTTGATGCCCGTCTTCATACCGCTTGGCACGCATAGTCAGCATACGAGCAAGATACGAGTTGGGCTCACGCGGCGGGGCGAAGAGCCAAAATCTCTCGCAAAGCCACACCTGAAAAAGAGGAAAAGAAAAAAAGAAAACATGAAAGAGACAAAAAAAAGAGAGACGAAAAAAGGAAAAAGAAAAGAAAAAGAAAAAACGTGAAAAAAAAAAAAAAAAAAAAAAAAAAAAAAAAAAAAAAAGAAGAAAAAACGGATTTGTGACAAGAATCGTGGCAGAATACAGCAAAATCGTGGCAGAATGCAGCAAAATCGTGACAAAATCGTGGCAATAACACAAGAATTGTGGTAAAAAAAGAAAATCAATTAAGGATGCGGAATCAGGAGAATAGATCTTATCACCTGCAATAGACGGGAGCATCCCGACCAATCGGCACCAGGGTTAATTTTCTTAGCATCTAATCCTCGAAGGGTTTGGCGAGAATAATCCGGGAAGGGTTATGTCCCGTCTCCATCTGAGACACAATGGACAAAAGCTTCGCTTGTCCTACACAAGTTGTCTTATTCATCCTACCTTCGAAGACATAAAGGTGTAACATGATCAATCCAAAGGCCCTGCGCGATATCTTTGTGGCCAATCTTGCTCCGCAAGATACAAAATCTCCTATGAATAGCAAAAAGGTTGACTTCGTCACCAGTCACTACTCCCTCAGACTCCGTCCTGGAAAGGCCAAGGCGTCTAGATAGGTTCCACGCCACCCGAATGAAATTTAGGTATAGCCGTGACTGCCTCGGCATCCCATCCTCCAAGGGCGTAAAACTCTTCGGGTAAAGGGCGGATCTCCCCCTCGGGAAAAGCAAAGACATGGTTCGGAGGATCCCAATAGCTAAGGCGGTGCTCCAACAGCGCAGTTGAAGGGGATGCGGCGTAAGGGAAGTAATTGCGCCAAGTGAACGGTCTTTAATTCTTGTCTCTCTGCGCTAGTAAAGTCGGTCTCCCATGCTCGCATAGCACTAACTAGATTATCCATAATGATTTATGTTATTTGCACCAGTTTGGGGGAAAAGGCAGAATAAATTTGGCAGTACAGCTCTTCCTTATATATAGAAAGTATAAGGGAAGGAAACACCTAGGAGGACACCCCTAGGGTACCGTTTTTTGAGCCGTGTGGGCCTTGGGTCGCGCGCCTCTTAGGCCCGCCCCAGTCCACACCGGTCTTTGGCGATGCATCGGGTTTTCGCACATCTATCGCGTTTTGAGGAGCGCCGGAACGGCCGATTTACATTTTTACCCTCGACGAGTCCATAGTTGAATTAAAGCCCGTGCACACTTACGGTTTTATTTTCCTTTTTGTTTTGCGGTAGCGGGCTACGCCCACGTTGTTTATCGGTCGTATAGAATGTCTGAGTCGCATTTTATGCTCACCCATCAAGGTTCAATTTCAAAATTCAAAATTCCAAAATTTCAAAAACTTTTTGGGTCAACGACCCAGCATCCAAGTGATTCATTTCAAAATTCAAAATTTGGGTCGATGACCCAGTCTTTCAAATTCAATTTTCGGGTCGATGACCCAATCATTCAAAATTTTCGAATCCGATTTTCGGGTCGATGGCCCAATTATTCAAAATTATCAAATTCAATTTTCGGGTCGATGACCCAGTATTTCAAATGATCCAATTTCAAGATCGATGATCCAAATGTGCTTATGTGATGATTATTGCACGTGCGTTTTTGTGTTTCAAGTGTAGCAGGATATGCTTCAACTGGGGGCTCTAAAGTCTTCGACTTTAGAGCCATTGCAAACTGGGGGCTCTGAAGCCGTTGGCTTCAGAGACCATTATCAAGGTGAAAGGGATGACATCCACCAAGAATTCAATTCAATACAAGAGTATGAAATGGAAGAATTCCGTAGCTGAAAGCAAATGATGAAAGCGGCGGCAACCTCCTCGGAAAGTCCCGTCCCATTCGGACAAGCGCCAGCAGATGATAAATTTTGGGCCAATGTCAGCAGATGATGAATTTTGGACATACGCCAGCAGATGATAAACTTTGGGCATGAGTCAGCAGCTGCCGAACTACGACGCGGGTTTGATTCCGTCATAAACGGATACGTAGGCGCCTGAGGATAAGGCTCAACCCACCATTTATGCAATTTATGGGTCGATGACCAACGATGATATTTCGACGCAACAGAAGAAAGAGTCAATCCCCGACGAAGTTTCAGGTATGATCTCTTCTTATGGCTGGCGAGCTTATATACGCAAGTCTAATGGACTATAAACGACCCGAAGAATCCTCAGGTCGAGAGGGACCTGGGGTATACTTTGACTTTCGCCTTGTCCAAGCCTCGGTCAAAGTGGGGGCTCAGAGATACCCGTATCCGTCGATATTGGAATTTATAGAGAACCCGACAAACACCCGATGATGATAGGACACATGTATTCTTTAGTTGTCATTGTCATTATTTGGGCTCGTTTTACGAGGTAGAATGGGCGTCGTCGATGAAGTAATTTATTAATTTAAATGATATTTAAATTAATGTTTTTTTAGTGAGTTCATTTTATTAATTTAAATGATATTTAAATTAAAGTTTGTTTTTTAAAGTAATTTCAATTTAATTTATCTTATTTTGAATTTATTTTTCCAAGTTTATTTTATTGAAAATAAAATAAATATTTGATTTGAAAAATCATTTTATGAGTATTTTTGATTTGAAAAGTCATTTATTTTAATGGGTTAATTGATTTGAAAAATCGTTTTTTTAAAAGCGAGGAACTCGTTTTTAACCGTGTGTTTTGAGCTCGATTTTAGCTCGGTTTTTAAGCCCGTTTCCTTTGCGAATTGGCACGAATCTCGAGTACACTAACCCACCTATACCAATACCCATCAACCCATGTTCGAACCCCCTCACAAGCAGCCCAAATCCTCGTCCCAAACAGGCCACAAGCAGCCCGCATAAAACCGAACCCCTGCCCTGTTTTGCAGCTCAATTCGCGAGCCCAAACCCGCTCCAAACACTACCAAGACCCGTACCCATTAACCCTAACCCATACCCTAGTATCCTACCCATATTATCCTAGCTTAATCACCAAGAAAACTCTCCTCAAACCCTCACAAAAATCGATGGACAGCAGCCATACGGGATTGAGCCCGACTGCTTCCTCCTCCCTTTTACCCTATTTTAAACCCTTATAAATACCACCCCTTCACCATACATTCATTCCTCTAAGTTCTCCATACATCCAACCATCACATAGAAGCTTTAAACCTCAGAAACAAACCCTAAACATCCTCCAAAAACCCTAAACAAAACCGACACACAAACTGAAACTGTTTGTGTGTCTCCTTCGAAAACCCTTTCGTTCCTCCGTCAAATCACCATAAAAATTCGAGTTTCTTGTTCCTAATTAACCACATAACATCCATCTACACATTAGACAAAGATTTACGAGCCGAATTGACCTTGAGAGCACACGAGATCCCTCGAAAAACAGAGTGAAATAACACTCTGTTTTCGCGGTTTACTCTTGTCTGTCCAGTTCTGTTTGTGCTCGTTTTTCGTGCCCAATAACCCAAAACGAGCAGGGGTTGCTTTAAGATCCTTGTTCTCCTCTCTTTCTAGTTTCCAAAACATCTTTCGGATCGAATTTTCGTCGTGAAACGAGGGAGATATCACTGTTTTAAAACTGCTGTCCAGAAACTTTCCAAAACGCGTGTTGCTTTGTTACTTCGTCGACGACGGCCTCTCGAGATAAAATCTACCATCGATTACGACCCAAGACGGTGTCAACGATACATGTAGGTTGAGGGTGCATCAAATCCCCTTCTTTTCTCTTTTTATTTCGTTTTTTTTTATGCCTTTTTTATTGTCTTTTTTTGTTTGTTTTTTCGCTTGTTTATCGATTGTTTTAAATTAAAGATGAAACTAGTTAGTCCGAGTATGAGTTAAAGTACCACTATGAACACCCGCGTTGACTTGAGATGGGAAAAGAAACCGCTACATCTGTCGGTCGTACACCCCCGTCTCATTTACATATCCTCGTGTTCAAAGTAGGGCATAAATAAAACAATTATCTAACTTCGATCTTCGTTTTCGACCCTCTTACTGTTTCGGCCAAATCGATGGACCTTAGGACCCGTTGCATGTTAGTTTAACTTCTGATTGTTAACCTATGACGTAATTAGATGACTTTAAATCAATTCAATAATCTAATTAGACACTTTAGGTGGCTTCGACGTAAGTTATAAAATCAATCGACGATTTCTGTAAATAATTGAATGCATCTATCTCTTTCACCTAATTTCTCGCTAGTATAAGAGTGCGTGATTAGCACCTTCTTATTGACACTCGATGAGTTAAATTAATTAGCGAATTTGACCTAAATAGACCCTTTAGGCCGTGTAGAATGCACCCTCGTGCGACAATCAATCAACATCGTTTTTAACTCGTTTTCTAACTTGTTTCTTATCCCTTTTCGCAATCATTCGATCTAACCAATGAATCTAACTTAGGAACTAGGTTAACTTTGTCTTGGCCGTTGGTTGGGCCGTGTTTGGCCGTGTATCTTACCCTTCTCATTCTGTTTTCCGTTCCTTGTTTATCGTTTGTTCTATGTTGTTTTGTTGTTTGTAATTTACCGTTGGTTTATCGAGTTGTAATCTTTCAATTTTGTTTTACTTCTTTTGAGTCAAAACCTCTTCAAAAACCTTGGTCTTGTTTGGTTAGACGGTTGTTCCCAATGCTTGTAGAAGCGTAGTAAACCGCGTGTTGTCTAAAGCAACATGGCCCGGTTTATGCTAATGCATGCTTTGGTGCGTAGCCCTATGTCTAATTCGATGAGATTAAGCGCGAGCACGCAATACGAGGATGACCCAAGGACCGTGGGTCATGTGAGCCGTGGGCCACCCTCATGTGCACGGTTTTCGAGGCCCAATGGCCGTGTGTTTTGTGTCGTGTTTTGAGTCGTATGTAGCAATTGTAATTAGATCGAGTTGTAATTTATTTATCGTTGTGTCGGCATGAAATGCCCGGTTTGTAATAGGTAGATCCCAACGGCTCCCCCATTCCCCCTTAAGCCTTGTTTGCTTTGTTTGTATGTTGTTTAGATTAATCAACCCACATGCTAAATTACAACTTTGACAAAGTTAGTTTAGTTGCATCTAAAACGACATAGAAATTGTTGTCACATGATAGGGTTAAAACAACGTTTGCATTACATACATCGCAGTAGCTATGACCTTGTTTGAAATCCGACACTTGACTTAGTAGAGGCCGTTATCGACGGGCGGGGTTGGGTGTCCTTATGGGCTTCCCAACACGTACCCTCACCCCTTACTCAAGATCTATGGTTTGTGGATCCGTCTAAATACCATTGGATTACGAGAGTCATTCTAATCGAGTGATATAGGGTACAAGTCTTTATCTTTAATCACTCGTAGTCGATTGGCTTTATGCTTTTCGATGAAAGGTGTAAAGTTGACTTGAACGGTTCCAAGTTCCCAAAAAACTTGGTGGCGACTCTAATTGGTCTTAATTCGATTCGAAAGAACCTCGAGTCGATTATGTCAGGTGTGGATCCCTCGGACGCAGTTCCCGAGGGCCTTGTCCACAGACTTAAACACTCTCATGTAAGTTATATGTTCATTACTTTCCAGAAGTAATCAACTTGAATCAAACAATTTCTTTGTAAGTTGCAAGCTCTTTACTTTCTAAAAGTAACACTAATTCATCATCTTAAACAAGTGATGACTTTAACCTCCTAGGTTTTGAAGAAACAACGTCTTACACAAAACGTCTCATGTAGCCAAGAAAGACCAGTTTCTTGCGACATAACATTCTTTGTGGCTCTTGAATTATTTCTCCCACTCTGTCTTCTAGAAATAAACTTGTATTCTAGAAAGACAGCTTCAAGAGCCACAAACTCGTTGTACTCGTGATTATAGTAAGGAAAAATGAGCATTTGTTTCTTGTGAAAACTTACAAGCATGGTACCCTACCATTTCATATCTCATATGATTCGTTTTAGATTTAGTGGAAAAATAATTTAGACAAAATGATAAAATCCCCAAAAGGATCAAGTAACTCAAAGTAACTTGATTGAATTCCAAACCATATCGAATAGCGTTTGATTTCTTTATCCAACCACACATTATCCCATAATGTGTGTTAAGAGAGATTAACTTGTGATACTATATCACATTTCATTTGGCTTATATCAAAGTCTTCACTTTGATAATCACATCACGACTAAATCGTGATTCTTTAAACTCTTTGAACTTCTTCAAAGATTTCTCTATTTACCTTATTAAGTGAACACATTAGCGTCAACTTAAATCGTTGGTAAAACAAAATGATCAACCTATTTTGGATCAATGATTTACAACCTCGATCTCCTTTTCAACCAAAAGGCACGAGACATCTTGCTTTGAATACAAGATACGCATATACCATAAGATTAACAATCTAATGGTTCCAAGAGTACTCGATAACTCTTTGCGTTCATCATTCCAGAATTTAAGGTTTAATCTTTGGTTACCAATTTGAGTCTTATATCATCTACATGATGTATCATTCTAGTTTAGTTTAGAATATATTCACCTTGATAATGGGCTAGCCATACATCAAATCGTGGTGTATAGGGTCATAAAAGTTAAACCTCTTTTGTATCTTAACAAGTTTATATTCTTATTTAGAGTTTATGCACTTAATAGTCATAATTAAGTACAACTATAAACCCTAAACTAGATGATTACACAATGACTCTATCTCTCAAAATTATTTGATGCTAGTCGTCATATTATAATCATCTTATGTATCGAATACAATGATGAAAACCTCCACTGGTTTCTAATATTGACGAAGTAGTACTAGCAAAATTAATGTTAATCAAATAAACATTTAAAGAAGAAGGTCCCATTAGATGTCCCACAACTAACTTGCTGATTCTTCAATAATTGGGGGTAGTTTCCTTTCTAGCGTCCAACCATTAAGACAATGGAAACTTTATCGGTCGGGATTGATAGGTTTAGTATCGTTATTCTCAATAACTTTACCTTTAACATTACCTTGTATCAATTCCATTCTAATTTTACTTCTTTAAACCTCACCCTTTTCTTAACGGTTTAAGAGAATGCTCCCACTCATTTCAATGAGTCTTTGCTAAGAGAAGCAAAAATGAAAATCATGAAGACTACTCTTCATTCGTTCGTTTTAGTCTTAAAACTTTCATTGAAGTGGTTGCGGTATTTTGGTCAATTACGATTTCTAACAAATCTAGTCACCAAAATGATTTAACGTTTCAAAGTACTTAACTCAATTAAGCATATGAGAAGCAATTTATTGTAAGTAGATATGTTAGTCAAGAATCAAAAACCCTTTTGATCACGAATAACTTTTATCTATACTCTTCACAAGAGATTCTTTCAATGGATAATACGAGGTTTTTAGAAGAAAATTTAAATTTTGTCTTTCGTTACGATGTTTTAATGGAGATTTGAATTGAAATCGAAATGATATCGTATATAATTTGAGGTATAGAATTAGAACAATATGATAACGGAATAATGAAAACAAAACATTCATCGTTATAATAATACTTGTAAATAATTTAACAAGATATGAGCATTTATATAGTGACCTCTACTCAACTATAATAAATGATTCCAAGATCCAAATTCATATTAACTTGGACACGGTAGGGCCGATTTATCCCTTATCAATATAACTCGGTGGATTAACTCTTTAATCGATTCTACTTTTAGAACTCTTGGTCGATAAAATTACATTAATATTTATCTTTAGCCCAAAACACATCCGGCTATGGTCGAGAATACTTTTGTTGAGTTCAACCCAAATTTCGAATAAATGTGTCCATGATCCAAATTCATATTAACTTGGGCACGGTGTGGCCGATTCATCCCTTATCAATATGAATTCGGTGGATAGACATTTATCACCCACTTCTCCTACGTAACAAGGTTTGTACCCCGGTGTGGCCGAGCGCACTCCCTCATGAAATAGGTTTTCATGGTTTCTACTTTTTGGTAAGGCTAAGTCTCAATTGTTTATTTTAGCAAGAGGTCATGTCAATTTATTATCTATCACGTTTTAAGTGAACTAAAGCGGTGAACTACGATAATTGTAATTGACACGGTCGATAAACTTGATTTAAAATGCATGTTTAGTTATGGCGATTTAGCGATGCATGCAACATATAAATAAAATGCAAAGCAAAAAGATAAAATCCTAGTATGACCTTCCTAAAATAGTAAATCTAATAGACTATTACAAATTCGGAAACCAACTCCTTTGGTCCCTTGAACTTCGGTCTTGGCACGCATTTCAAGGCAACACTTTCTTTGATGGATCGCCTTCTCGAATGACACCGTCTTCAAGGAACTCCGGAATAATTAAATTACATAATGAATTACATAATTTCCTATTATACATTTGTAATTAAAATAAAAATAAATCTATTAAATTACAAAACGGTGATACGAGATCACAATAATTACAACCGAATCGATATTCCCATACATTTCGGGTAATACCAATTAAAACTAAGGCCATACTAAGTAAAATTACATAATTCAAAAATTACATAAAATTAAAATATGACAATCATAAGTAAAATGCAGCATTATGATATGTATGAACATGCTCGATTTTATGCTAAATCGCCTTTTAAGAGCCAATATCGTATATTAATCGGTTTTTACGGATTTGCGTGATTTAACTTATTAAAATCACAATAATTACATAAATTCATATTTATGTACAAGTTAATTACCCTAACCATCTTAGGACTCAAAATTAGTCTCCACTAACATTTTGACAATAATTAAACTTGATTTCTTAATATTGTTCATAAATGGACCTAAAAATACAAAATTATGCTATAAACTTCAAATTAAATTATAAAAATTTCAAATAATTTCGAAATTTGAAATTTAAACTCATGAACATTCTGGAAAAATACCATGACACTCATAATGTTCAAAACTTAGGTTAAAAATTTCGAAAATTTATCGAGAAAAACATTGTTGCGGTTTATCGGTTTTAACAAATATGACCATAAAAAATATGTGAAAATATTTTCATCAACTTTTAACTTTTAGATCTGAAATATATGATAAAATGCAACATGTGACGTTTTTCCTTAGTCATGAAGTATGATTTTAGCATTATTACTAATTATAGTCACTATTTATGTGATTTTTCATGAAAAATTCATAAATCATGCATAAAGACTTCATTATAGCCAAATATTTTACCCACATCTTGTAAAATTTCATGTGACAACATACTAAATTTCCATGACCAGATTCGAAATATAACTCATATTAACTTATTTACCCATTTAAATACGATTTTAACTTGAAAAATCCATATTTCGAACAAAATAACTCATTTTATCATGAAAATTTACAGGCCATCAGTAGATAATATATGTGAAAACAAATCCAAAAACCACTGAAAAATTCGAAATTTAGCTATTTTCGTCCAAAAATGACATTTTTATCATAAAAATCACATTTTAATGCCAATATTATATAAAATGAACAATAAAATCCATAAATAAACCAAAATGTTCTAAAAATCACTTAGGACCAGAAACTTTTAACATGAAAAGTTATTTTTAAGGTTTATCTTCATAAATCCAAATTAATTTGTTTTGTATGTTAATCATATAACTCGGAAAAACTATAAACCGATTTGCATGCAAACAACCTAAGGCTCATGATACCGCTTGTTAGAAATTATTAATCTCATTAATTTGCATATTCATATATGAAAAGATTTATTTAGTCATAAAATAAATATTAGATCTTATGCATGCAAACATAAATAAGATAAGAGAAGAAATCATTATACAAGCTTATGGATTTCGGTTTTGGGCACCAACAAATTCTCCTATTTGTTAGTTCTTGAGCTTTCCAACAATGGATGAACAAAGGATCCAAATTAGAATCCCTCCCAAAAGTGAATACCCAAGGAATACCCTTAATAACCAATATTATTATGATCTAGTAACAATATTAGTCTTACTTAAAATTTGACACAAAATAATTTGTAATTGCTCTTGAATAAATCAGTCCAAGAGGGAGTAATTTTTGTGGTTTTATTTCTCTAAGATTTTCACAAATAGTAGAGAGAATTAATTTTCTTACACTAGAAAAATTAGGTAGTGAATATGTGAATAATCAAAGAAAAGCCCTTGTCTTTTCTATGTAGAAAACCGGTTGGAGGGGGAAGGAGAGGCCAATGCATGGTCTTGTGTTCTTCTCAAGACAAGACTAGGCATGCATGGCTAGTCATTAGGCTTAATCATTGTGTTTTCTCTTATTAAAATAATCAACACAATTTATCCACTAATACTCCCTCCAATTTTTCGGCACATATAAAATGGAAGATCCATTTTATTTTGTCATTTGTCAATTGTGACATATGTGACATGTTACTTGACATGTGAAATTGTAATGTATTTTTAACATATTAAAAATCAACATACTCATAAAATATGTCATATACAAAATCGACTAGTAATTCGTAATTACTTGTACCAAAACGGTTTATCAATTATAAATCACAACGTCTTGTATTTATAATAAATTATTCATTCAATTTCAATTTCAATTGTTTCGTAAACAATAATTTTATCTAAGTAATAAAACAATTCGATTACTTAGACCGTATCTCATTTAATCAAATTACAATAAGACACGTTAACTTTACTCACAAAATCACCCGTCAATTTTAAGCAATTTAATTAACTCGTATCGGCATACGATTAATTAAATAATCAATTAAGAGTATTTCCCTATAGGTATGACCTAAGGGGATCAACTGATCACCACCGTCGCACGACAGTAATGTCAAACTCTAGTCAGCCAATCATTACCGATATGTGTGGACCAGTTGACTGTAAAATATTACATCCCACATGTATTCTTAAAATGAGATTTAAACATGTGATCATTATGATCGACAATTGTGATCGCATTATTGTCGGAGGACACATATTCCAACAGTACCTCATACACCGAGTGAACACCGATCTTATATTGAGAGAGATGCACGAGGTGGCCTATAATCATGGAGTACGACCCTCCCACCGCCCTAGCTTTTGGTCCGGACCCGGAGACACCTCCGGAGTCTTCAAGGCCTATGGTATCCAACCATCGGATTGGGAGATCAACTTTCCTTTCGGTGTGGGACACTTGCGTGTCCCATAGATGGGTGATACCAGGATCTATCCTAGCAATGTCTACAAAGGGAGTGGAAGTGAGGCGGGAACATCAACGACGGCGAAGGCCATGAACCTTGATAAATTATAGGAAGAGGCTGTTCGTAGGGCACCGGGGGATGAGGAGGTGAGTGAAGAAGAGGAAGAGCACAAGGATGAGGAGCAAGCTTAAGGAGGGAGCAAGACGGGGAAGAGTCATTCCGGGTGGGCAAGATGGGTGTCAAGCATTGGCAAGAAGAGGAAGCCCTCCAGGTAGTGATGGTTTTATGATTTGAACTCTTTAGGACTTTTTGTTATCGTTTAGAACTTTGAACACTTTAGTTCTTGTATTGTATGCCGGCCATAAGGCCAATACTAGTAGACCTTATATGATTGAATGGTGTGGTAAACACCGTTTGGACTCCATTGCATGTATGCTCGACCATAGGGGAACTTGAAGGCCATTTATGGCCGAAAATTTGGACTACCCAGTAACACTCGGCCGAGTGCCCTTCTCACTCGACCGAGTGGCGGTCTACTCGACCGAGTGACAGCTCCACTCGATTGAGTAGGCCGAAAGACAGACCTGAAAACCTCCTGTAAATACCCCCACTCGACCGAGTGACTTCGACTCGGCCGAGTAACTGCTGAATTCGACCGAGTAAAATGGAATTTGACCCTTTCTAGGAATTTTAGACCACCTACGACGCATTTGACCTTGATTTTGGATTATGCCGACCTACTAAGAGTCGATTGACCATTGAAAACCCACATGATAGACCTTTATGAGTTGTTTACTCTTGACCTTGTCAATTGTTTGGGCGGTATAAGAAAATAGTCAAACTACGAATGATTATATGATGACAAAAAGGGCATGAAAATCCGTATGCATTCCGTAATAGCAGTGGAAAAATAAATAATAGTAGTAGGTACACATCACATGGCGAGATTGTAACACTAGTACGTGTTGTGGCGGTTCCATATGATATGTGGAATACTAAGAGTAGTTGAGTGATGTACCACTTTTATATACACTTTTATAACTCCTTTCATACCATTTTATATACCGTTTCTGTGCCTTTATGTCATTTATATGCCCTTTTATAGTGAATTGTCGATACCGCCGCTATTTTATGTTTTAATGCAGAAATGACGCATTACGAGGATAATCGAGCTAAGATGAGCATTGCGGATATGGCATAGTGGAATACACAAAGCATGGCACGAGGAACGAGATGACTTGAAGATTAGAAGTTAAGGAAAGACGAGAACAAGCCTGTGAGGCTGGTTCCTCGATCGAGTCCATTAAGGCTCGATCGAGTAATCGTCCTCGATCGAGTGCTGCTAGGCTCGATCGAGGATCCTTGCTGTCAGATTTATTTCCGTATTTTCCTAAAACACTTACTTTGTAATATAAATTCTAAACTCGTAGATTATTATTAGGTTACGCTTTATTTTACTTAGGAACGGCTGGAAACTCTCTTTAGCTTTCATACATTGTTCTTAATCTTTCCTTGTTGATTGCTACGGTATTAATCATTCTTCATTAATTATTCATTATAGTTTTATGCTCTTAATTAGTTGTTGTTATTTTATATCATTAATCATGCTTTCAAATATTATTATTGTTGTTGTTAAATTCGTTATGAGTAGCTAAATTCCTCATCTAGGATGAAGGGGATCTAGGTAAATTAGAAAGGGGAATATTAATTGATTGCTAGCAATATTGCATAAGTTATCATTTGATTATTGTTCTTATTCTAGTTAATTAATTTAGGTCTGAGTTGTTAACTAGTGTAGCGAATTAATGCTTTCACCGACAGGTTGGAATTAATATAGGCTGCGATAATCAAATAGATTGTGTCTAATTATAGCGATTGCATGTTAGAATCGATCTAAAGGACATAAACTGAATTAATCGATCTTGTGACCTTAGATAACTTGATTGACCTAGCAATTGATTAAGAGACCCCATATAATTAACCTAGTGAACCGGAAATCCTAGACCTTTAATATTATTGTTATAAACCATTTAATTACTCGTTATTAGTTGATAGATAACAAACAAACCAAAACCCCCAAGAAACGGTTACGTTAAGACGATCTAAATATTAGCAAACTGATTATTACCGCCTCCCTGTGGATTCGATACCTGTCTTACCGCTAGCTATTTTGTTAGTAACTGAGATAGATTTATTTTGATATTAGGGATACAACTTTAGCCTTATCAAATTTGGCGCCGTTGCCGGGGAAGCAACAATTGTCTATTTTGTTTATGTTTATTTTGTCTTTTTTGTCTCAGGGAACCTAGTTCCTTGAGACCGTTCTCACGCTTCTCTTGTTTGTTTCGTGTATGCCCAGGTCTAACAGGTTAGAGATTATTCCCTTTGATCCTAAACCAGAGAAGACCTTTCGCTACAGACGGAAGTTTCAGAAAGAAGTGGGTTAAGTAGAAGACTTGAGTATACTTGACGTCGAGACGGAGCACTCAACGGATTCGGCCGATCAGTCCTACGAAGAGGACGACAATCCCGAACTTGAAATTCCGGTTGAAATTCTTATTCCTAAGATTATCATCATGCCTACTCTAGCCAGTCATTCTGAGCCTACCTTGGCTTCTATCCCGAAAGGATTCAAGCTCCCTACTACTGATAATGGCACATTCGAAATTCGGCCATCTTACATCAACTTGGTGGAGCGGAATTTATTTGGAGGGGCAGCTGCTGAGGATCCTGCGATACATATGGAGAAATTTGTTACTTACTGTTGTTCTATCCCATTAACAGCTGGAGTGACACAAGATCAGGTAAAGCAGGTGCTTTTTCCCTTTTCTCTGAAGGATGGTGCTGCTGAATGGTTGAGAGACTTGGATATGGCTGATCAGGGAGTAACTGACTGGAATACTTTAGCTCTTGCTTTCTATAAGAGATACTTTCCACCACAGAAGACCAATGCTTTGAGAAATCAGATCACTAGTTTTAAGCAGGCAGCCACGGAAGATTTGAATGAAGCGCGGGTTCGCTTCAAGAGATTAGTGCGTTCGGTCCTCCATCATGGTTTTGAGAAGTGGTTTCTTTATAACCAATTTTATAATGGGTTGTACGATGATCACCGTGCTTTATTGGATTCTTCAGCTAACGGGAGATTTCAGGACAACACTACATCTGATGGCGCATGGAAATTAATTGATCAGATTTCTACTCATACTGCAAAATATGGAAATCCAGGGGGAAGTGTCCGTGGAAGTGGGGGAGATAGTGGTATTGCGGCACAGCTAGAGGCTCTTCCTGCCCAAATTGCTGAAATGAAGACTACCCAATCATTGGGAAACAAAGAGAGAGTTCATGCTATGAGTCAACAACAAGAGGAGTCTTGTGCTAGATGTGGTTTAGACGGTCATAATGCAGCTAAGTGTTTGAGCACATTGGAGCAGGTTAATGCTTTTCAGTCTTACAGACAAGGTACACAAGGCACACCTTTCTCCAACTTCTACAATGAAAGAATGAAGGAGCATCCTTTCCTTCAATGATCTAGCCAGAATGTGCAAAATCCACAGCAGCAACAACCACAAAAGAACACCTATATCCCCCCCAACAACCGTGGTAATCAGCCAAACGGAGGATATCAAAGGCAAGTTCAAGGAGGTCAGCAGTTTAACAATCAATATCAACAACCTCCTCAACAAACTCCTCAACAAGCTCCAAACAGTGAGATGGCAGAGTTGCGCAATCTTTTGCAACAAACTTTGTCAATGCAACAAAAGCAGACGACTCAAATCTGTAACACCCCCATACTCCAAGTGCCTTACCAGGACCACTTAAGGCATGGAAGTTCTACCATCTCGGTTACCCGAGGCAATGATAATCATCAGACAATAAAGAAACATATTTAAATAGTAAATAACGTTTAATGTGATTACATGCCAAAAACCAAAACTGATAAAGAGATACAAGTTCTCCAAAACTGTCTACTATCAAAAGACTATAAAACTATCAAACACAGCGGAAGACTTCTAAACTGCATCGTGGTGACTCCTCACAGTTATCCCATACGCATCAGCTCATACCTGCTCACCACCCCCGAGTGGATCACCACAGTTTTTAAAACATTTAACGGGGTCAGTACTAATTACACAATAACAATGCCACAATGGAACAAGTACACAAACAGCTCAATCGTCACATCAACCCCAGTCTCCATAATCAACTCCTCATAACTGACTACACACTAAAGTGTGTAGCCCCGCGCAGTACCCATCGCAAAGTTACTCCTCGCCGCGGTGGGGGACCACGGCCGTTCCCACCTAAGCCCCGCTCATCTCCATCGAGCGATAAACCCAAGTCCATTAATGTGCACATCCCTTCTGTGGCGGGTTCCACAGAAGGCGAATCATGGGCGTGAAGCCACTCCCGCAAGTGACTCCACTCAGCCAGGGATGCGCCCCAAAGAACACAGACAGATAAACAATAACCATAACACCAAAATCAACAGCCGTCTCAATCAATCAACAATATACAGTCACAACCGTCTGAATCAATCAACAATCACTAACTACAGCACAATCACCACACATATCATGTAACTAATACTGAGTAGGGAAAACCCTACCGGAATGCAAACACACACACAGACGATCTTAGTTTGTCTCAAAATCTCTCCTCTACGAATTCTCCTCCTAACACATAATCATACAATTACTAACAACACAATAAATCATAAAAACCCCCAATTCCCAAAATTAGGGTTTAAACAAAGTCAACCAAATGCTATAAAAATGGTACGTGGATCTTACCCTTGACGCAAGGATCACTATGATGCAAAGAACAACGAAATCCGATCTCTCTAGCTCCGGGATTTGCCAATAATGCGAATGGGGAGAACAACGTAGTTTGCAATCTCTTTTTGAGAGTATAAGGTTTATAAAATTGTTTATGAAAGATAACGGCGTATTATATATACTAATTCGCATTATTAACAAAACCCGTCAAAATATTACCCGATAACCAACTTACTCGATCGAGTAAGTAACATACTCGATCGAGTGCCGCTTACTCGATCGAGTGCCAAGGCTACTCGATCGAGTACCCTACGATGAGAACAACTTTGTTTCGTATTCCAAAACATACTTACTCGACAGAGTAAGCCCCACTCGATAGAGTACCCAGAGACTCATAAAACCGTAGTATTACAGTCTTCCCTCCTTAAAAAGAACTTCGTCCTCGAAGTTCAACCCATACCTAAAAACAAACATACTAACTCGACCAAGACACAACAACATAGCTAAGAACTCAGACGAAAACCCAACCTATAAAACATGAACTCTTAACACCCACTCCACCAACTATGTTTACTTCCATAATATGACTCACGATATCGTATCTACCACATTATATCTCTCACGACACCAACTCCACACATAACCAACTACCGTCCACAAACGCTGCTAGCTCCGTAACATATCATCCACTAGAAAATCCAATATCAAGACACTCATAAACATCAAACGGAATGGTACATTCTACCACCCTTAAAAGGAACTTCGTCCTCGAAGTTTACTCACACTCATAACATCATCTTCCAACTGTCAAAACTATCGAACTCATAATCATCATCATTCAAGTGTCAACACTATTGAAATATTCTCGCACTTCTAGACATCACACTACTACAAGCACGGTCATGACTTTTAACAAAATCAACCACAACAGAAAACCATCCTTTATTCTCCATTAAGACTCAAACTTCCAAATATACTACAACATCTACAACCATCAAACTCTCTTTGCCGCATCCTTCTGCTCTTAAGATAAATGTTACGTCCTCGTAACTCACTAATACTAAATCCTAGCTATATCTTCTCATTATCCTCATCACCACCGCATGTCATAGATAACCACCTATAATCTAAACACTCGTCATGCATATATCTAAGGCTCTCTTACTTAAACAATTCTCATACTTCAATTCACTCGTCACACCACCTAACCTATACCTCAAAATCTTTAGCTTAACCAAAACTTCAATTGTTCCCTATTACTGCCAAAACGACATAATCCTCTATACAAAACACATATCGCCAAAAACATAACTTACGATCCACACTTGTTACGTACACTCACACTAGATCCTCAAGTTCTTTTCCTTCATTACCGCAAAACTCATACATAACTTAACATGACACTAATTCCCCAACACCCTACACTCACTGTCTCAACACAAGATTATGAACCACCTGCAGCTTTCAGATCAGTACAACACATGGTCCACAAATCGCTTACCATGATTAAGGGTGTGCAAATTTAGGTCCGAACCGGACCGGACCATTTGGTCTGGACCAAACCCGGACCGAATTATTTTGGTCCGGTCCTCGGTCCTCATTTTTTCAAGATTTGGTCTTCGGTCCGGTCCGGTCCAAGACCGGTTAATTTAGGTCCGGACCGAATGGACCAAATTTCATGTTTTTAATGACGCAACATTAAAATATTATTATGAAATTAATATTTTATCTTCAAAACACATTATAAATTAGTATTGTCAATGATTTTCATAAAAAGAGTCATCTAATTGTTTAAATTCATTTTCTTTAGCGGAATTAAAATGTAATTATTGTATACGAAATATTGAAAAAACTAATTTTAGGTCCATTTCGGTCCAAGACCGGACCAGACCAAATATTTTGGGTTTGGTCCGGTCCAAGACCGAAAGTTTTAGGTCCGATTTTCGGTCCACTAAATTTTTATTTTCGGTCTTTGGTCCGGTCCGGTTTGGTCCGATTCGGTCCGGTCTTGGACCGATTCTCAGCCCTAACCATGATTATGTCTACCGATTCCTCATCTTAGAACAAGATCAAAATTACTATGACAACTTCTCACAACTCTGGCCCATCAACAAAATACCACTATGCCATGACAACAACAGAAACATACACAACTCTCTTCCATATCATACTCTACCCTCGCTCCTGAGCTGAAACTAGCAAGAAACATCAATAAACAAAACAACAGTCTACAGGTTCAACCAAAACTCACAAGGAACAACAGCAAACAAAACAACAATCTATGTTTAACTGGTATGTACTTTCGAAAACTCATATCATAATCATCTCGCCTACTCCACCACAACCGGTGACGGCATCGCAGCACCGCCACCAACAGCCACACCGCAGTGAGCGAATACCCGCATCACAACACGAAGTACCGTATCCGGATCACCACCCGAGGCACAACAACCACATCGAGAAACATCACAACCACATACAATTCCCATAAGCACTGACTCAGTACAACTTTCCGGACAAGAAAAATTATTCAAATCCACTTTACTAATCACAACGCAACAAATTATATGAATTAAACAGATAAGAACCTCATGAATATCATCCCTCACACCATATCACGGAATAAAATATATCATGAATACATACAAGCATAACTAGCCATGCCAAATCAGTCAAATTATTACCTTTTTAAACATCATTCCATTACGTTATCGCATCCAACATATATTACAGCACATTCAGATAACAACTTTATGTCTATCACACCATACCACTTATCGTGAGGTCGGAACCTCACACAAACGTTTAGACACATCATAGACCCATAATCACATCCAACTAGTCAATCCTAATCACGTAAGTTACCACCTGATAAAAGTTACCTCTCACCCGAGCTTAACTCGTATGCCCCTCATAACACATTCTCCCATTCGCATAACCATCACCTCATGCCAAATATAACCATACCATTACTATTCAACTATTAGCACCCGCCCCATCTAACCACATCTTATACTTCTTTACAACCATACATATCAATCCGTCCTCTACAAAATCAACCTCATTAGAATTGCTATCTTTCTAATATACCATCATTCTTAACCACTAGTCACAAACCATAACACTACCACTGTCCGGACATCAAACCTCTTACACTCATCTCTAAACATCACGATTTCTTTCCTATCTTCGGTTAATTTCCCAAATAACGAACATATACCTATCAACAAGAATTACCTCAACATTCTTCCCAATACTATCCTTAAATGTATCGTCATCTAACTCTCCACCAAAATCTCATATCGTGCAAATTCTTTACCCAACTTTTACCTTCTTTAATTCCTCGAAACCCATGATTATCATGTTATCCTGGAACTTCTATATAACTGTAAACTCAAATCCTCACGATAGTATCATACATCTCGACGATTCCTTACTTTTATATCACATAACCTCGGTGAACATGTTCCTAGTTTTACTCCCCTCATTCTTTTCTTTTACCCTCGACAAAATCCCTTAATAATTCAACTCTTCATTATTTCTATCTAACTCACTAGTGCTCCGGTTACCTCCTCATTGTTCCAAAACTCACTGTGGTGATCCACTCTTTACATCATAAAATTGGGTAACTTACGCATCAGGATCAACACATACATAAAACAATGCATAAAGAAGCAATATAACACCTTTGAATTAAACATAATATGCAACGAAGTCAAAGGATAAGCATATGACCCAAAACAGGGGTCACTAGATCGAGTACAGGCCACTCGATCGAGTAAGTGACTTACTCGATCGAGTAGGTGAAAGTCAGAGACACATATATAAAAATTACCAGGGCTACTCGATCGAGTAAGGGGTACTCGATCGAGTACCAAGGTGCACTCGATCGAGTAAGGGCCACTCGATCGAGTACCCTACGCATTTCTCAGCACTGTCCAGTTTTCGTAAGACGGTCATAACTCACTCATTTCTTGGTCGTTTTGGGCGTGTGACCTATCGTTAGAATCGTAAAAGAACAATCTATCACCTCCAATTGGAATCACATCAAAATCATTTATGCATATAAAGTTATAACAGTTTAAAGACAACTTTGCTGTAATCAGACGACATAATTATCTGATTTTCTCTTTCAAACAACTTAAACATCAACAAAGCGAATATAAGCGACTCAATACTTGTAAAACCATTATCCCTAACCACATGTTACGACCTACCAAAAGCAAACAATAACATTAATCATGCTCATATAACATTCAACTTATCACTCATGTACTACCGCATACTTTAACTTTATAACTTTTCGTAAAACAAAACATACTCATACAATTACAAATCATATTTCCATGTTACTAATACAACAATATTACAGATCCACTTTGTCACCTAAACATATTCATAATCACGAAATTCATATTTTCATGCAATTGCCACTTCATCTTTTCCAATCAATTCATCTAGTTCAATCACATCCTTCATCTAACAAGTGCATATGATACAACAATAGACAATTATATGAACTTATTATATAGCTTTACGCAAACAAAATTACGTAAAATAATATCACACCCCCTAATCACATGTTACTAGTATATCCCCATTATAAATCATCCATCCTGCAACATCATTATTCATCACATATTATCATATATGAACTACTCCCTTTTTCTACCACATAATTCATCATTCTCATATACTTTTCCAATAATTCAAAACAACATTGTAAACCAACTATCATGCAATTCATGTATTCAATCAACGACAAATATAATCATATCATCATCATCCTTCACTACACATCTCATATCCTCCACATGCACGCATCCATCGATTCATACAACACCTTACTATATAGATACACAACATACAAGGTAAACACATAGCGATCCCGACTCATATCCCATGTGACCGGTTCGAAATTGTAGGGCGAGTTCGCGACTTTAGGACGTCTCCCAAGCCTTTGCATTAGCTCCTACAACTTTTACCCCGATTCATTTTAATTGACTCCCTATGTTCATTAGATTCATTAGTTACAGGTTTCAGGATCGTCGCTCTGATACCATTTTGTAACACCCCCATACTCCAAGTGCCTTACCAGGACCACTTAAGGCATGGAAGTGCTACCATCTCGATTACCCGAGACAATGATAATCATCAGACAATAAAGAAACATATTTAAATAGTAAATAACGTTTAATGTGATTACATGCCAAAAACCAAAACTGATAAAGAGATACAAGTTCTCCAAAACTGTCTACTATCAAAAGACTATAAAACTATCAAACACAGCGAAAGACTTCTAAACTGCATCGTGGTGACTCCTCCCTGTTATCCCATACGCATCAGCTCATACCTGCTCAATAACTGCTCACCACCCCCGAGTGGATCACCACAGTTTTTAAAATATTTAACGGGGTCAGTACTAATTACACAATAACAATGCCACAATGGAACAAGTACACAAACTGGCTTTTCAATCGTCACATCAACCCCGGTCTCCATAATCAACTCCTCATAATCGACTACACACTAAAGTCTCGTAGCCCCGCGCAGTACCCATTGCAACAGGTTACTCCTCGCCGCCAGTGGGGGACCGTAGCCGTTCCCACCTAAGCCCCACTCATCTCCATCGAGCGATAAACCCAAGTCCATTAATGTGCACATCCCTTCTATGGCGGGTTCCACAGAAGGCGAATCATGGGCGTGAAGCCACTCCCGCAAGTGACTCCACTCAGCCAGGGACGCACCCCGAAGAACACAGACAGATAAACAATAACCATAACACCAAAATCAACAGTAAATCTGAATCAATCAACAATATACAGTCACAACCGTCTGAATCAATCAACAATCACTAACTACAGCACAATCACCACACATATCATGTAACTAATACTGAGTAGGGAAAACCCTACCTGGAATTCAAACACACAGCAGACGATCTTAGCAGCTGTCTCAAAATCTCTCCTCTACGAATCCTCCTCCTAATACATAATCATACAATTACTAACAACACAATAAATCATAAAAACCCCCAATTCCTAAAATTAGGGTTTAAACAAAGTCAACCAAATGCTATAAAAATGGTACATGGATCTTACCCTTGACGCAAGGATCACTATGATGCAAAGAACAACGAAATCCGATCTCTCTAGCTCCGGGATTTGCCAATAATGCGAATGGGGAGAACAACGTAGTTTGCAATCTCTTTTTGAGTGTATAAGGTTTATAAAAGTGTTTATGAAAGATAACGACGTATTATATATACTAATTTGCATTATTAACAAAACCAGTCAAAATATTACCCGATAACCAACTTACTCGATCGAGTAAGTAACATACTCGATCGAGTGCCGCTTACTCGATCGAGTGCCAAGGCTACTCGATCGAGTACCCTACAGACAGAACACTGTTTCGTATACCAAAACATACTTACTCGACAGAGTAAGCCCCACTCGATAGAGTACCCAAAGACTCATAAAACCGTAGTATTACAAAATCTCTGAGTTAATTGCCCATAATAAGATGTTGGATACTCAGGTGGCTCAGATGGCAATTCAAAATCCATTAAAACAGGTCGGAGGTCTTCCTCCTCAAGGTAAACAAGCTCACGAGCAAGCTAATGTCATTCAATTGAGGAGTGGTACCACATATGCAAATCCAGAGCTGCAAAGCCATGATGATGAAGTTCCCACTAATGATAATGAGGTACCTTATATGCATCATAAGGGATTGGGAAATTTGGAGCTTAGCGATGATGAAAAAGAAGCTGACGAAGTTGAAACATGAGCTGAAGATAAAAGCGAAAAGAACGAAAAAGACAAACCTGCCAAGGTTCCTTGATCGAGTGCAGGTAGGCTTGATCGAGGAACTTCTGTGCTCGATCGAGTGCTACCAAGGCTCGATCGAGGATCCTTTCTGGCAGCCGACGGTGTTTCAAAAATTGATTCTAAAGCTAGCCAAGCAAGCCGAGCCCATTACTATTGCACTACCTTTTCCTCACCGCCAACAAAAATCTAAGCTGGACAAGTAGTTTGGTAAGTTTATGGAGGTCGTGAAGAACTTACAGGTAAGTGTCCCTTTTACTGAGTTAATTACTCAAGTGCCGGCTTATGCAAAGTTTATGAAGGAGATTTTGACAAGGAAACGATCCTTTGATGCGGTGGAAACTATTGCTTACACTCAGAAGTGCAGCGCCATGTTGCCAATTAATTCACCACCTAAGTTAAAGGACCCAGGAAGTTTTTCTATCCCTTGTCATATTGGTCATCTTGCTATTAGTAAAGCTCTTTGTGATTTAGGAGCTAGCGTTAGTGTCATGCCTTATTCTATTTGCAAGAAATTAAATATGGGTCAGTTGACAGTTACTAATATGACTTTGCAGATGGCTAATAGATCTGTTAAACACCCATTGGGGGTGTTGGAGGATGTTCCCGTTCGAATTGGGAAATTCTTCATTCCCGTAGATTTTGTTGTCTTAGACATGGCGGAGGATAACCAAATCCCTATCATCTTAGGTAGACCATTCCTTCACACGGCGGGGGCAGTTATAGATGTTAGGCAAGGGAGACTAACTTTAGCTGTGGGGGATGATACCATTATTTTTAACTTAGAAAAAGCATTAAAACATCCCATGATAGAAGAAACTTGTCATAGTATAGATGTTGTTGACTTTACTATTGATGAGTGCCTCCCTATGTGTTTGGACAGGGATCCTCTGGAGATTGCCCTGGTTTCAGATTCAGCTGCTCAGACGGGTTCATGGAGTCCAGAAGTTCATGAGATTGAGAGGCTTCTAACTGGAGAGGAATGCCCTCATCAAAAGGTATACAGTTTGGGTATCGTACCTAAGGTAACTAAGGTAAAGAAACCTGAACTAAAACCTCTTCCCTCTCATCTTAAATATGAATTTCATGATGACTGTGAGATGAACCCAGTAATTGTCAATGCTAGCCTAACTGGAGGTCAACTATCTGCTTTGTTGATTGTTTTGAGAACTCATAAAAAGGCCATTGGGTATAGTATTGATGACTTACAGGGCATTAGTCTTGACTTTTGTATGCATCGTATTCACTTGGAAGAAGGCCACAAGCCTAGTGCACAGGGTCAGAGACGACTAAATCCTCCATTGCAGGAGGTGGTAAGGAAAGAGGTACAGAAATTACTCGATGCTGGCATTATTTTCTCTATATCTGATTCTAAATGGGTCAGTCCTGTCCAAGTTGTACCCAAAAAGGGAGGTACCACAGTAGTAAAGAACGATAAAAATGAATTAGTTTCTACTAGACTTGTTACAGGGTGGAGAATGTGTATTGATTATAGGAAATTGAACACAGCTACTAAGAAAGACCATTTTACACTTCCTTATATTGACCAAATGTTAGAGAGATTAGCATGCCATAGTTATTTCTGTTACCTAGATGGCTACTCCGGTTTCTTTCAAATACCCATTCATCTCGACGATAAGGAAAAGACTTCTTTCACATGTCCTTATGATGTATTTGCTTATAGGAGGATGCCCTTTGGTTTATGTAACGCCCCAGCTACCTTTCAGCGGTGTATGATGGCCATATTTTCTGATTACATATAATCTATTATGGAAGTCTTTATGGATGATTTCAGTGTTTATGGTACTGACTTTGATGTTTGCTTGAGAAACTTGACTAAAGTTTTGCAGCGCTTTGAGGAGAGCAATCTTGTGCTCAATTGGGAGAAGTGCCACTTCATGGTTACTGAAGGGGTGGTACACGGTCATTTGGTGTCAGGTAAAGGTATTCAAGTGGATAAAGCTAAGGTTGAGGTAATTGAGCAACTCCCGTACCCGGTTAATGTTAAAAGTGTGCGTAGTTTTCTTGGTCATACAGGATTCTATCGCCGCTTTATTAAAGATTTATCTAAAATTTCTCAACCTCTAACCCGGCTACTTCATAAAGATTCACCTTTTGTGTTTACGGATGAGTGTGTTAAGTGCTTTGACAGGATTAAACAAGCTCTTATCTCAGCTCCCATAATCCGATCTCCAGATTGAAGCCTTCCTTTTGAGATTATGTGTGACGCCAGTGACTATGTAGTTGGAGCTGTTTCGGGGCAGAGAAAAGATAAGGTGTTACATGCCATTTACTATGCAAGTAAGACCCTTGATGATGCGCAGATCAACTATGCTACTACGGAGAAGGAGCTTCTTGCAGTTGTCTATTCTTTAGACAAATTTAGAGCTTATCTTGTTGGTTCTAAAGTTATTGTTCATACTGACCATGCAGCTTTAAAATATCTTTTAACTAAACAAGAGGCTAAACCACGACTTATTAGATGGATTTTATTATTGCAAGAATTTGATTTAGAAATTCGTGACAAGTCTGGTGCTGAGAATGTTGTTGCAGATCACTTGTCTAGATTGAGATTTGTAGGAAGAGAGATTTTTCCCATTGATGACTCTATTCCAGATGACCATCTTCAAGCTGTAGCTGCAAACACTCCATGGTTTGCAGATTATGCCAATTATTTGGTAGGAGGTATGCTTCCTCTTGACTTGTCTTATCAGCAGAAGAAGAGATTTATGCATGATGTGAAGCGGTATTTCTGGGACGATCCATATTTGTTCCGGGAGTGCGCAGACGGTATTTACAGACGATGTATTCCAGAGGGTGAGGTACGTGCCATCCTTTCTCATTGTCACTCTTCTTCTTATGGTGGTCATCATGGTCCTTCTAGGACATTTGCTAAGGTAATGCAATCGGGTTTTTATTGGCCTACTATCTTGAAAGATGCTACTACTTTTGTTCGTTCTTGTGATGCGTGTCAGAGAACAGGTAATATTTCGCAAAGACATGAGATGCCTCAAACTGGAATCTCAGAGGTGGAGATTTTTGATGTTTGGGGCATTGATTACCAAGGGCCATTCCCTACTTCTCATGGGAATCAATATATATTAGTAGCTGTAGATTATGTTTCTAAATGGGTGGAGGCAATTGCCACCCCCACTTGTGATGCTAAATCTGTTGTTAAGTTGTTTCAGAAGATCATCTTTCCACGGTTTGGAGTACCTCGCGCGGTGATTAGTGATGGAGGAAAGCATTTCAATGAGAGAAGATTGATGCAGTTGAATGAGCTCGATGAGTTTCGACTGCATGCCTATGATAGTGCTCAAGTTTACAAAGAACGAACGAAGAAGTGTCATGACAAGCATATTTTACAAAGGGAATTTCATGTCGGTGAAAAGGTATTATTATTTAACTCTCGTTTGCGTTTGTTCCCAGGTAAGCTAAGGAGTAGATGGTCTGGACCGTTCACTGTTGTTGAAGTGAACAAATTTGGGTCAGTTACACTGCAAACTAACAAAGGTGAGACTTTCAAAGTGAACGGGCAACGATTGAAAATCTACTATGAAGGTGCTCATATTGGGGTAATAGAGGCCGTTGACCTCTTTGCCATTGATTCCTCTCACTGATGAGGTAATACGGTCATGCGGGATCGCTTAAACCAGCGCTACCGAGAGGCAACTCGGAAATTGAAATATTTTACTATAAATTAGGATTTTAATTTAATTGTCATTTTATAGTTTTAGTGTTTTCTTTAGTTTTGAGAGATGTGAGGGAGAGCATTTTATATGCTTCAAAGAATTTTTGTGCAGGACATGACGAAAATTAAACTTAGGAATTAAATCAACGAGAAAAGGAGGCCAGCAGCAGGTTCCTCGATCGAGTGCAGGTAGGCTCGATCGAGGATCCAACGTGCTCGATCGAGTGCACCCAGGGCTCGATCGAGGCACCAAGGGAGTAATTAAAATCAAGTTTGGATGAAAGTTGACCTGTTAGGATTTTGGTTCCTCGATCGAGTCCACCCAAGCTCGATCAAGGCACCAACTTGAACCGGGTTCCACGTTTTTGAACCGGCTGGGTTTCTCTTTTATTTGCTTCTATTATTTCCTAATCTTTCTTCCTCCCGTCACTTTTCTTTGCAATTTTCTACTTGTTCTTCCCCTTTCTCTCTCAAATACTCCACTTTCATCATCAAATCTTCATTTAAACTTGCGTTTAGTTGCTTGTTAGTAATCTACATCAATCCTTTGTGCTTATTTTTGATTCTCATTGCCTTTATTGCTCAAGTAAGTCCCGATTTATGCATTATTTGGTCCGAAAATTCTGATTTTTTTGTGCTCAAATCTTGTGTTTATTGCCTTCAATCTTCCATTGCTCATATACAATTGCTATTTCCTTGCTTATTAGCCCTTTATTTGTTGAATTAAATGCCTAATTTGCTAATTTGGGAATTAGGGTTATTCAAATCCGGGTTCAATTTTTGCATTAAATTGGTTAGAAATTGTGTTCTTATGCTTGGAATCTTCACTAATTGACATATAATTGCAATTCCATTGCCTTTTAGATGGTCTATTTGTGATTTTCGGCCTTAAAATCGATTTTTTCGACCTATATACCCCAAAAAACGTGGACTGTTTTGCAATAAAATTGGTTTGTGATTGTATACTTGTATTTTTGCAGGTATGTCGACTAGTGGACAAGGTAATAAAAGGCCACGGGAGAGGCGCGCTCCCGTTGTTCCACCGGAGGTGGTAATGTCTTCCGAGGAGGAAGATGATTTATCACCAATTGACGAGTTCCCTTTCATTGAATTTCGTGACAAAGAGCAGCGGGATAACTTCTTGGCATTAATGAACAAAGCTATGCTTCCTACTAGATGTGTTGATCGCAAAATTTTGCGAACTCGTAAGATTGATGAGATTATGTTTGGTATGTTTGTCGAGATTGGGTTGCAAGGCCTTTTTCTGTTGCACGAGCTATCATATCGTGCCTTAACCCTTGAGTTCTTGAGTTCCGATGCTTATTTCTCGGCGGACCATCTTATCCGTTTTAGGTTGTTTAATGAGGAACGGTCCTTGACTTTTGACCGTCTTTCTGAGATTTTGAGGATTGATAAGCATACCACTGGTGATTTGTATAATGGTACTGGGTTGTCTGCGGTCCGATTCTTTCAACTGTTTACAGGTTTTGCGGACGCAGATGTGAGTAGTATGTCTTTACTAGATGTTCAACATGTTTGTCTTCGGCTTTTCTTACGGTATCTGAGGTACTTGCTTTATGGGAGACATGATAGGAGCAAGGCCTCTTCTTTGGAGGTCTTGATATTAGCTAGCTACCTCAACCCGTTTCAGGAAGCTACTTTTCAGTTTTCTCCCCTTGCCCTCATTTGCCAGGCCCTTGACCGCATGATTGGGCAGTATGCTGATTTAGATTACAGTGCCATTATTACTAGAATTGCTAGAGTTTTGTGTGATTTTGAGGGGAATGACCCCTATGAGCCGATGGATGACCATGAGCCGTTGGTAGATGATGACCACATACGCTATGACATCTCTTACCTTGACATTCAGGGTGGGAATGATCATTATTGGAGAGTGTGTGGTCAGTCTTATATGCATTTGCCTAATGATCGGTTGCCGGCCATTCCGCCTCTTGAGGAGAGTATAGCTAGATTGAGACCTCCCCCTGTCACTTATTTGATACCAGACGATCTTCTGGTTACTTTACCTGGTTCTAGTACGACTGCTATTACTGGTGGGCGTCGGAGACGTCGTCAGCCTGCCACTCACTTGCCTGGTTCTTACCAGGCCCGTCCTCCTCCTCCTACAGCCTTTCCTTCCCATGGTTATCATTTTGACCCATTACTTGCGAGGGAGGTGAGGATCCATGAGGGTATTAACACCGCTTTGACTGAGCGGCGTTTGTGGGAGCAGATGGAGGCTGTTACTCTTGCTGGGGGGGGGGGGGGCAATACACGGGTGTTTCTCCGAGCTACTACACCACACTTGGTGACGATAGCCGTGTGTTCCACCTTTATGGTGTGACCCCTGATGAGTTTGGGCAGTTTAGTACGGAGTATGGTGCCTTGGGTCGCTCTTTTTACACTCCTATTCGTCCGCACCAGCCCACCAGTGTTTTTCCAAAGGATGTGGGTATTCCTTTGTCGCAGAGAAGGCCATTTGGCCAGTTTGCAGCTTCTTGATAGGCTATCGCACACCTATGCAAAAATACCCTTTCGTACAACAAATTAATGTAGTATTAAGGGGTCGAATTCCACATAGAGCTCAGTGGTTATTATTTAGTTGTTATGAGATGAATTTTATCTTAGTAGATATGGTTATAGATTGATTGGATAATTGATATAAAAACTATAGGTAAAACAAAATATAAAAGATGTGAAAACAATATAATTAAAAGATTATCTAGGGAAATCGGGTCACACATGCAAATTTATAAATGATTTATGTTAAACTCGGATAAGGTAGTGGTAACTAATTGTTTAGGTCATTAGACACCCACCTCTCGGCATTAGTGTCCCAACCATAGAACGGGTCCTAACGATCTTTCGATATGGCTAAGTCGTCTACTAAAACATACTTAGTCTAATTCATTTACCGTACCTCTCGACTTAAGAAACGAATTAACACACTTAATCTAAGATTATGGCCACTAACCAAAGATTAATAATTAAAGCACAAGTATATTATAGAAACTATTAGTGATTCTACAATGTCCTAATTTATCATGTTACAAATACTTTTTATGCATGGTTTCCTTCATCCCCTAGACAAGGGTAAATTATTCTAACATTGTGAAAATATAAACTAAACTAATGCTAAATGAAATGATAAATAATAACATAATTAAAATAAAGATAGAATTACCTTGAATGGAAAATAGAAGAACAATTGCAAATGGAAATAACTTGGAATAAATCTTGAACTTGATAATAGAAATGTTGTAACAAACTAATATAAGCTAAACTAAACTAAAATAAACTACTAATATTTAGAGAGAATTTTGGAATAAAAATATATATAAATATATATATATATATATATATATATATATATATATATATATATATATATATATATATATAGTGTCAAGTTCTAATAAGTCCTTCATAATATTTGAGTCCCTAAGTCTTTATTAGAGCCATAGGATCTCGTAAATGAACCGTCTGGATGAAGAGTGTAATATAGGGTCATTAGGCGTTGGAAAAAAAGGAAAATAGGGCTAGCATGAGAGAGGGAGTTGTGTCAGGGGACAAAGCTATTACCCACTGTTTATTGTCAACATGCATGTACTTTCTATAACACTTCCTCAACACAATATCAGCAACAACCACCAAATTTAAAATACACAAAAAAAAACATCAAATTTCTTCCTCTCTTTCATGGCGATAACATCCTAAAAACCGCGCTTCAACAATATTTAAAATCCCGTTTCAACAAGAACAACAATTTGCCAACAAGAACAACAATTTGATATCTCGCGATAATCTTACATGGTCATAATTTGTAGCAAATAAAGTAATTTGTTTTGATCCTACCATTTTCAGCATATCAAAGGTACACGAAGATCCTGAGTCAACAACAACAACAAGCCTGATAAAGTGCGTACTCCAACATCAACAATGGCTGACATGCAAATTGTAACAGTGATCGATGGTAATTATTAACATCTAATAATTCTTTTATTTGTTTATGTTTTATAAATCTGAACTCTCTATATTAAAAATGAAATACTTGAAAACAATGAACATACATATGAACAAGTTTTGTAGAGCAAGTTTTGTAGAGTGTAGAGCAAGTTTTGGGCTGTAACCTAATTCATGTACAGTGTAAAATTCTTGACATTAATGAGTATGTAGTTAAAAAGAGTGAATTGTTTGTATTTTGGTAATAGGTTTAAGTTTGACTTTAGGTTCAAATATTACATTTTTCCCGCTGGAATTTACATATCAACACGTGTGTATGAAAATGCGCTTTTTGTTACTTGTAATTAAACATATTTCAGTTAAAATTAAAGTTTCTGAAATTAGAGTTACATCATGGAAAAGATAAAACTATTCTATTGCAGAAATGGATAAGTTACACTTTAATTTACTGAAGTTACAATTTTCTTGATTAAAGTTACACTTATTTGGGTCATCAGATAAATGTTTGATATGCTGATTCCTTTAAATTTGCCACAAATCTTTGCAATTACACCATTGTCGACTAGAGTTACATTTCCTTGCACTAAAATTATGCTTTGTTGAAATTACACTTTTATTCACTGAAATTACACTTATTATTGTTAAAATTACACTAATATTTGGAATTACAACATTGTCGACTAGAATTACACTCTTATTCACTGAAGTTACACTTTTGTTTGTTAAAGTTACACTAATGTTTAACTTACACTTTAGGTCTGGATGACAATTGTACTTTTTGTTGTCTTCTGTTTAAATTACAACTTTCTTTATTAAAATTACATATTTGTTGTCTAAGATGAAGCTTGTGGAGAATATTGTTTCAACCATTGACAGATACTGCTTAGGACAATAGCAAAACAAAGCCAAATGAGGAGGAATTTTGCAGGGTAGTAGAAGAAAAGTTTACACCATATATTGGGCAGGAATTTTTGGAAATCGAGGAAGCAGTGACATTCTATAAGATCTATGCAATTGCTTGCGGTTTCGATGTACGGAAATACACGACCAAAAGATGGCGTGGCGGGGAAATCAAGTCAAAGCTGTTGGTTTGCAACCGAGAAGGGTTCAAATATAAAAAAAGAAATAGAGAGAAGTTGGCGTCAAGATGGGGTGCGAAAGCACAAAGTCAGGCGCGTGGGATGCAAAGCGAGGATTAGACTATTTATGAAGAATGGGGGGTTATTCATTGATCGCTTTCATGCAGGACACAACCATGAGCTCATATCAGCCTGGGACAGAGAGTTTCAGAAGCTGTCATGCAACTTAACAAATTATCACAAAATGATTATCCTTTATAATTATAGGGTGAGTGCTTGAGGTAGTCTTTGGCTCTCTGGTTGAAGTGACACTTTTGCCTGTTAGAATTACACTTTGTTCTATTAAAATTACACTTATTTATATTGTGCTGAAATTACACTTTTGATTGTTAAAATTACACTTTTGATTGTTAGAATTACACCTTTTTATATTGCAGTCACACATATTTATATAGTGCTGAAATTTCAGTTTTTATGTTATAGTTACACTTACGTATATCATTCATTTACAGCTCAAATGCAACTGAACTAATTATCAGAAAATCATTATCCTTTATAATTGTAGGGTGTGTCATCTAGTTAGCCTTTTATTACAATTACACTTATTTGGAATTACAGTTTTGCCTGTTAGAATTACACTTTGTTCTATTAAAATTACACTTATTTATATTGTGCCGAAATTACACTTTTGATTGTTAAAATTACATTTTTGATTGTTAGAATTACACTTTTTTATATTGCAGTCACACATATTTGTATAGTCTTTGCAATTTCGATTTTATGTTCTGATTACAACGACGTATATCATTCATTTACAGCTCAAATGCAACTGAACTGATTATCAGAAAATCATTATCCTTTATAATTGTAGGGTGTGTCATCTAGTTAGCCTTTTATTATAATTACACTTATTTGGAATTACACTTTTGCCTGTTAGAATTACACTTTGTTCTATTAAAATTACACTTATTTATATTGTGCTGAAATTACACTTTTGATTGTTAAAATTACATTTTGATTGTTAGAATTACACTTTTTTATATTGCAGTCACACATATTTATATAGTCTTTGAAATTTTAGTTTTTATGTTCTGATTACACTTACGTATATCATTCATTTACACTCAAATACAATCTGAACCGATTATCGAAAATCATTATCCTTTATAATTGTAGGGTGTGACATCTAGTTAGCCTTTTATTACAATTACACTTATTTGGAATTACACTTTTTCTTGTTAGAATTACACTTTGTTCTATTAAAATTACACTTATTTATATTGTCTTTGAAATTACACTTTTGATTTTTAGAATTACACTTTTGATTGTTAGAATTACACTTTTTTATTACACTTATTTGGGGCATCATAAAGATGTTTCCTATCTTTGATGCCTTACAAGTATATCATTCATTTACAGTGAAGATAGGAGCAACGAAGACATACAAAATGTTGAAAGAACACGTAAATGGTTTTGAGAACATTGGAGCTAGCCTAAATGATTTTAAGAACTTTCACAAAAATGTGAAATGTTACATTCATGAACGGGATGGCCAATTGTTCATAGATCACTTTAAGGAAATGGCTGTAAATAAGGAAGGGTTCTTCTTTGACTATGATGTTGACTCTGACGGTAGCTTGAGTAGAGCTATTTGGGAAATGACAGTCTTTGCAAGAAGGAATTACTCGCTTTTTGGGGATTGTGTGTCGTTCGATCCAACGTATACAACCAACAAGTATGATATGGCCTTCACACCGTTTACCGGGGTGGATAACCATAAGCGGTCTGTCACATTCTGTGCAGCCCTTGTCGCACATATGAGGACGCCGATTCCTTTCGGTGGGTTTTGAAACGTTTCCTGGTGGCAATGGGTGGAAAGGAGCCTAATTATATTATTACCGATCAGGATCCAGGCATTTTGAAAGCGGTACCACTTGTGTTCAAGAAAGCGAGGCACCGATTTTGCATGTGGCATATCATGAAAAAAGTGCCTACTAAGTATGGGGTGACAAGAGAAGATTATATTGTATTTATAAGGAAAATAAATACCATTATATGGGATGAGGACATTGAAGCTGCAGAATTCGATGCCAGATGGGAAGAGATAGGCGAAGAACATGGACTCAATAACATTGACTGGTTTAAAGAAATGTTCTCGAAAAGGAACCAGTGGGTAATGGCACATTGCAGGGACCTAGAGATGGGAGCTGTTATGAGGACGACCCAAAGATCAGAGAGTTAAAATAGTGTTTTTAAAATATTTGAGGGCAAATCAGGTACATTGCTTGAGTTTTTGCTGCGTTTTAAGAGTGCTATGGACCAACAACGGCGTACGCATAAGAAGCTTGACAACGAAGACAAGCACACTTCTCCTAAAATGGATACGCATTTGGCTCTTGAGGCTGACGGTGCAAAGGTGTACACTCATAAAGTTTTTAAGGAGTTCTAAGAGGAGGCCAAGTATTCGATCGATACATGTAAGAGTAGAGGTTTTGCCGAAATCGACTCTTTAGAGGTGACTACTGTAAGAGATGCAAGCAGGGACAAGAATTACGATGTTACGTACTGCCCAGGTAAAAGCCTTGAATACTGAAGTTCTGATCTTTTTCCTGGTTGAAGTTACATTATAGTGACACTTACTAAGTTTAAAAGTGTAATTCTAGATAAAAAAATAAACACCTTATGGAAAGCAAGTATAACTTCAACGAGACTATATAAATAAGTGAAACTGTAATATTAAAAAGTGTAATTATAGCAGTCAAAAGTATAATTTTAACAATCAAAAGTGTAATTTCAGTACTATATAAATAAGTGTAACTGTAATGGTAAAAAGTATAATTCTAATAACAGAAACTGTAATTCTAACAACAAAAAGTGTAATTTTAGAAATGAAAAGTGTTACACTAACTCTTACTTGAAATTACACATTTTCCTATTGTAATTACGAAATATATAGCTATGACTATCTAACAATTTACTATATATTGGTGAACTATTACGTATAAAGCAAGTTGCAGCTGCAGAATGCTTGAAAGGAAGGGAATTCTGTGCAGGCATATAATATGGATTTACTCATCTAACGGAGTGAAGACTATACCGGATGAGTATGTTGTGAACAGATGGTGTAAAGATGCACTCCGGTCAAAATCCTTCAATTGTAATGGTGATCCAGCCGAAGAGATTGATATAATAGATGCCAAGCAGATTTCCATGTCAAAAATGTGGTCCGAAGTACACCAGACAGTTGGGATACTGATGGGAAGAAGCAAGGAAGTAGTTGACAGCTTTTCGTCTCTCATAAAAGATTTTAAGGACAAACTGGCACCATTAGGTTCACAATTGAGTAAAGAACAACAAATGGTTGCGCTTATTGGGTGTTCTACTACTCAGGAAGTAACTATATTTCCACCAAAGAAATTGAAAAATAAGGGAAGTGGAAAGAGACTCTTGTCGAGTAAGACTAAAGCAATAGCCTTGGCGATGAAGCCGAAGCGCATGTGTAAAAATTGCAAGCAATTAGCGAATCACGACAAGAGGAATTGTCCTAACCCTTTTGCACAGCACCCACCTACTCCACCAGCATCTGGGGCATCATTTGGGGAAGAATCAGAAGCAGAAGAAGAAGAAGAAGAAGAAGAAGAAGAAGAAGAAGAAGAAGAGGAAGAAGAAGAAGAAGAAGAAGAAGAGTAAGAGTAATTGTAATTCTGATGTATAATTGAGCAACCATGAGGTCCTTTTGGCTAATTTATTTTGTAATTCCCCTGGACAAGCTTTTGGTTGTATAATTATTCACCATTTATAACATTTAGTACTTAAAGTTACACTTTGTGTGATCAGAGTTACACTTTTTTTGATTAGAATTACACTTTATCTGATCAGAATGACAATTAATTTGAAGTACCATTTTATCTTTGTTAAAGTCATAATTTTCGTGACTTATATTGTAATTCAACTGGAATTGCTTTTGGTTGGAAAATTACAGTTTCTTTGATTAGAATTACTCTTTATCAGATCAGAATGACAATGAATTTGAAGTAACATCTTATCTTCATTAAAGGCAGAAAACGCCAAAATAAGTACAAAGTTCAAAGTCACAAAATGATCCTACTTACATTGTTATACCTAATTAACTATCACATGATGCTAGCTATCAACAAGATAATTTCATACAGAGCATCATTCAAAATTAGATTGTCAAACTAACACTTGTTATTTTTTTTACCAGCCTTGTTAATCCTACACTTGCTTTGCACGTCTTGGAATAATTTGTCTTTGCTAACAATAAAGGTCTCCACCTTCTTCTGAACAGCAGGTCGTATGATGTTCATGTCAGCTAGTACAAGTGTTGCGACTAGCCGTATCACCAAATAACGCCTTGCAACCTTCTTTTCCATGTCCGGATGCTCAAATGAAACACCCTCGTACAATACCATCGCCATCATGGTGAACAGACCAGACTCTGGTATGTTGACAACACTTGAGACACCACTAAACGGTATCTGGCGGACTGTAAAATTGACAATCTCTTTTCCTTTGTCAAATTTTCTTGAGTCCAAGTAGTCGCTCATTAAACTTCCCTGAAAATATTTGGACGTACATTAAAAAGAGTATTATATTAACAGGTTTTAGATGGCAAGATTTGGAGGACAACGTACAGTTAAACGAGTCGCCTTTCCCATGAGTGATCTGTCCAAATCTGCATGTCGCTGGTGGTCAAGCAAGTCAATCGTCCGTGCTCTGGAGTTGATACATACACATGCCCAATGGTCGCTGATGTTGAATGGGACAAAGAGTAAATCTGTATTCATGTCAGCAGTTCGATTACTGTCGACGATGAAGGTGTCCCACACATTGAACACTTTATCAATCAGGTTCTCCTGCTGTGTGCATGTGCCCTGCTGCTCAAAAGTACCCAACAATACAAGTAACATCTCCTAAACAAGCAAACAGTGACCATTAACTATAAGTAACAGCTTTTAGTGAAAGTATAACTCTAATAAGAAAAACTGACTGCTTATAAAGTGTAACTGTATCACAAAAAAGTATAACTTTAACTCGAGAAATGTGTAACTACAGAGTAACTTTATAAAGTGTAACTGTATCACAAAAGTTGAATGACTAAAGCACGTATAAATAAAACTATATAAGAGTAACTTTAATTACCATGTGCCTGATACCGAGAAATGCCATCCTTGCCTCTTTACCGTATTCCTCCTTCTCTAACTGGTTCAGCAATATCGACCAACACTCGATCATATTCCACGACATTGGTCTATCAGGGGCCATAGATATTAGGTCCTTCCGCTGTAGCTGAGCGTGCCTAGTGTACCAAACTAATTGCTCACTGCGAACATAATAACATAAAACAAAACTGAGTGAAAAATTGACATTTTCAGATAGCGTCATTTACAGTAGGTGAAATTCATGAAAACAGACCCATCATCGAAATTTTGGACATCCACCAAACTGACCCACAAAATATCCTTTACCAAACTTTGGTTGTAACTTCAACCAGACTATATAAATAAGTATAACAGTAATATTAAAAAGTATAATTCTAGCACACAAAAGTATAATTTTTACAATCAAATGTGTAATTTCAGTACTATATAAATAAGTGTAACTTTAATGGTAAAAAGTGTAATTCTATTAACAGAAACTGTAATTCTAACAACAGAAAGTGTAATTTTAAAAATCAAAAGTGTAATTTTAAAAATTAAATCAAAACTAGGTGAAATTCATGAAAACTGACCCATCATCGAAATTTTGGTCATCCACCAAACAGTAGTCAGCAACGTGCTTTCTGAACGTTTTAATATCCTTTATCAAACTTTGGTTGTTCCGGAGCAGCTTGGACACCACTTGAGTCTTGGCACCACCACTACGCCAATCAAGTGAACAGCCCAACCCACCCCCCTTCCCACGAGGGTGGCTCTTTACGGCAGATAGTTTTTGACCAGAAGGTGGCCGCATACTAACATGCGTAACTACCAGGGCGGGCTCTTCAGCATCTGAAGCACTGACATGCTTGCTGCTGCTAGCCCCGATATCAGCAACTGTTTTTCTCTTGTTGGCATCCAAGTTGATAGTCAGTGGATGAGAAGCAACCTCTCTAAAAGCATCAACACGGCGTAATACATCTTCCCTTTCCTTGTTAATGTCACATAGGACAAGGGTTGCCGCAATCTCTGCATGAAACAGGTTCATATTCACGGCTTTCCCAAGGCCACATTCAAACAGGTTCCCAAAATAAAACATCATTGTAAGCATCATATAAACACCACAGTCATTTCTCGAATAACCAACTTTTTGCCAACTGAATTAAATGTTAACGAGCTTAAAATCAGCGACCTTTGAGCCTTTAGACAGACCTTTACTCCCCAAATACTTCCCCATTAACGCAACTTGATATATGCATATACATGTGTGAGTGTGTTAGGTAGACAGTTCTTTAGAAAAAAATGATTTCTCAAAATTGAGTACTTTATAGCAAAATTACCGTAATAAGTGCAATCCCACCATAAGGCAGCTTTTCTAAGTCTTCATCATACTTACGGTTGTCAAGGTACTCAATTTGTTCGGTTAAGAAGTTAATGCACACACAGCTGTAATGATCACCATCACCAGATAATACAGGGAGAAAGATCTGAACATATATATGTAATGTTTTGTACAGAATAATGCTACACATGCCCTATGTTGAAATATGAAGAACTCACCATATCTGAGTCAAGCTGAAATGGTGAAGAACAGGTATCAGCCCAACTGTCCCAGCCACCGAAAACATCTTCATCTTTATTCAACACTTTTCCTTTCTTCTTGTCCTTCCAAATATACCGCGCCCAGTCCTAATGTTGCAATAAGAAAGATGATTTTGTCAGAAAAGGTTGATAAATAGCTTTCTGTAATACAGGAAAAGTGTAACTTTAGACCCAAAAAGTGTAATTTTAATGACATTTTGTTATTATCAATTTAATTTTAATGACATTAGTAGCTATATAACTGTAATGATAAAAAGTGTAATTCTAACTATAAAAAGTGTAATTCTAACTACAAAAAGTGTAATTCTAACAACCAAAAGTGTAACTTCAGCAATATATAACTGTAATGATGAAAAGTGTAATTCTAATAACAAAAAGTGTAATTTTAACAACCAAAAGTGTAATTTCAGCAATATATAAATGTAATGATAAAAACTGTAATTCTAACAACAAAAAGTGTAATTTTAACAACGAAAAGTGTAATTTCAGCAATATGTAAAGAGAATGTAATCGTAATACGTAAAGAAGTCATCATTTCAAAGACACACAAAAGTGTAATTTTTGTAGAGAAAAGTGTAATTATATTCTAACGAATGACACTTTTATCAAAATTGTTCCCAACCATAATGTAGGAATTACCCTGCAACACAAATTTAATGAACAGTAGAATAACTTACTGTGTGACTCATGCCGAAGAAACAACGGGATACAGCTGTAGGCTTCATGATATGGTTGAGAAGTAGGCACCAACCATCAATTACACTGGTCATAATTTGCTGCGTAGGCCTCAGAGTGACAATGTCTTCCCGGGTTATGAATAAAAACTCGTTAAATGTTACCAAATGTTCCCTACAAAATCAATATTTAATTAGCAAAAACAATCTCAATATATACATAACCATTTATAAGAACAAAATGCATCAATTACTCACAATTTGTCAAACGCATCTGATTCATTAAACGCATAATCAATCACATCTTTCCTCCTACTGAACACTGGGTCAAGGGCATGGTTACTCCATTCCGATACAAACGTGACAATCTTTTGATCAGGAGCAGGTGCACCGCAGTCTATCGAACAACCAAGGTTCTCAATGACGTGCTCCATGCAGGGTAAGACCTCAGACGAGTGAAGTAAAAGTGGATGGTAGCTTAGATGACTATAGGGCACGTACGGTTCTGGGACAGGGATCTCCACATGAGTTGCCCCTGCACCTACAGCTGCCGCAACCTCGCCAGTCTCAGGCTCCCCTTTCTCTTGAACCGAAGCACAACGAAAAGCTTCATCTAACTCTGCAGTGGGATATACAGTGCATGTAAACTCGAGTGACTTTACGGACGAATCCTGCACGTTAACTTCAATTGCAGTTGAACAATAGTGACTCTTAGTAAATTTAAAAGTGTAATTCTAGATACAAAAAAAAACACTTTATGGAAAGAAAGTGTCACTTCAACCAGACTATATAAATAAGTGAACTGTAATATTAACAAGTATAATTCTAGCAGACAAAAGTATAATTTTAAAAAGCAAAAGTGTAATTTCAGTACTATATAAATAAGTGTAATCGTAATGCTAAAAAGTATAATTCTAATAATGTAAACCGTAATTCTAACAACAAATAAAGTGTAATGGTAAAAGCGTAATTCTAACAACCAAAAGTGTAATTGTAACAACCAAAAGTGTTATTTCAATACTATATAAATAAGTGTAAACGTAATGGTAAAAAGTATAATTCTAATAACAGTAAATCGTAATTCTAACAACAAAAAATGTAATTTTAAAAATCAAAAGTGTTACTTTAACAAATAAAGTGTAATGGTAAAAGCGTAATTCTAACAACGAAAAGTGTAATTGTGTGAGAAAAAGTGTAATTTCAAAAAGTTCTGTTAGAAAGTGTAATTCTAACAGAACTGAAACTCTAACCACTCAAAAAGGAACTGCATATCAAAACTATAACTGATTACCTCCATGATCCTTCACTGCCACGTCTTCAATCGCAGTCTCAACCGCATTGTCCACCACATTCTCCACCAAATCATCCACCACATGCTTTCCAACAACAACCAGATTATTTGCTGCATCATTATCTTCAGGAATATCCTCGTCTTCATTTCCCAATAACTCATCAGTCAAGTCATTCATTTTCCCAGGGTCTACTGTTGCAACCTCACCAGGTTCAGACTGCCCTTTCTCTTGAACCGCACCCCAACGAAAGGCCTCATCTACTTCAGCAGTAGACCAAAAAGTAAGTGGTAAGTCGAATGACTTTTCGGTCGCATCCTGCACTGTAATCTCCACTGGGGATGAACAATAGCGACGCGTTACGAAATTTGAATAAATAAGTCAAATGTCTCCTCCAAAATGTAATTTCGGGAAAAAAAATACTAATTTGAAGTTCAACATCAAAAAATGGATTCAAACAAAAACTAAAAAATGGCAAATAATACTCAACTTAAAAGGGTAATTCTAAATACAAAAAGTATAACTTTGATAGTAGATAGTGTAATTTCAACCAGACAAACACAAAAACGTAATTTCAGCAAAAATAAATGTAACTCTAACCACTAAAAAAGTAACAGCAACACACAATGATGCCCCTTCAAATAATACTATCATTCCAACTTCCAAATAATGTAACTCTAGGAAGCATAGCTTAACTACAACTGATTACCTCCATGATCCTTCACTGCTGCGTCCTCCATTGCAGTCTCCACCACACTGTCCACCACTTTCTCCCCAGCATCCTCCTTTACCACCACCACCGGATTATTTGCTACATCATTTCCTTCATCCATAACCGCGTCTTCATTTCCCAATAAATCACCAGTGACAATGTTAACGTTCACGGGGTCTATCGGGCCGGTTCACATCCCACTTGAGTTCCCATCAATTGTGACTCAGTTTCCACAATTCTCCGCTATGCATCATTAAGCTCAGCGGTCGTAAAAAGGAACTGAGTAGCAGGAGGCAGAATCTCCATTGACTTAACATCCACTGACTCCTTCTCACCTGTTTCAGCATCGCCACCAATAGGCCCACCCTGATCAGCAGCTTGTACTTGCTCCATCTGACGAGCAGCATTAAGGGCCCCCTTCCTAATAGCTTCATCAACATCCTCAGGTGAATAATATTGCTCAAGAATTTCACGATCAGTTAAGAGATCTTCGGGAATAACATTTTCTACTACTTTCACCGGCTCTTGGACAACTTTACGCCTTTTATAGCGTATGTTGCATTCCTGTTCTTGACGCCTTTTATGGAGTTTCAACTCAAGAGAATTTTGTACATCCTTAACAGATGATCTCTGAACAACTTCCATTACTTGTACACCTACATCCCCCATTGGACCTTCCTCTTCCTCTTTCCCTGAATCAGCACCTTCATTAAATTCACCGCTGTTGTAAAACTTTACAGTCTCCATTATCTGTTCTGTAGCGACTTCACGATCGTTATCACGGCCTACTTCATCACTACCAAGGGAAACAGCTTCCCCATCTCCAAAATCTTCATCCCCAACATCTTCTCCATCTCCATCAACATCTGACTCCTCCTCTCCTGTGCTAACATTTCCAGACCCACCTTCTTGAAGTATGGGTGCAAAATCAACAGAATCTTTTATTCGTTGAGCTATCTCTTGAATTTCCCCAGCATATACCTTCATCTTCTGACTTTGAAAAAAATCTTGGCTACTTTGTGTAGGGACGAGGCCGCTTGAAGAGGAAGAACCTGATGTTAACCCTTTAAGCTTTTGAGCTGCATCGGCATACCATGAATAGAAGACTATGGCATTCCTCTACATCTTCAAATAAACCTCATGGACATCCTACATTAAAATTGCAAAATAAATTCAAATTATGTATCATAATAGAGTATAAAATAGAGTATCAATCTGACTTTGTAAAATTGTAACTTTAACAAAACAAATTATAATTTTAGTACAGAAATCTGAAACTTAAATGCATTTCAATAAAGTGTAACTTCAACAAAGAAAACTATAATTTTAAGGAAGAAAAGTGTAACTTTAGTACAGAAACCTAAAACTTCAATGTATTTCATAAAAGTGTAACTTCAAGGAAGAATAGTGTAATTTTGTTTAGAAAAAGTGTAATTTTGAAAAGTGTAACAACAACTAAGAATAGTGAAATTTTATGGAAGAAAAGTGTAATTTTGAAGTCAACAGAAAGTTCGATATTGAAGTTACCCTTTTATTGTTGAACAATAACACAAATAAATATATCTTTACTTAATAAAAACAATCAGCTGAAAAAAACTTACATCAACAGCCCGGGCTTTCAACTCATCGTCATCTTCAACTCCCGGTGGGAGTTCAATCTCAACAAACTTCTTCAGGTGAGTCGTAGCTCCCATATCTCCCATGGTCACAACTTGTTTGTCAGTGTCCACGCCACCGATGGTCAATTGCTGCTCTTGGAGGCAACGAGGATACTTCACCTCGGAAAAAGTTTGACGACCCAGGCCCCCATTGTCTAGCTCACCGTGCAACCGTTCCGAAAGTTTTACCCGATCCCAGTGCTTAATTAGTGGGAGCCCATGGGGGCAGCTCTCTCCCCGGAAATCAAATCGCTGGAAATAGGTGATCAGTAAAAAAGGGATACAGCCAAGCAGTATCTTTTTCCCTCTGCCAACATCTGCTGCAGCCTTAACCATGCATTCAAGAACATAACTACACCAGTCAAACTCCGAGATAAGACTCACATCTTCAATGGCTTTCAAAAGCTTGAAGTCTATCACACTGTTTGAGGTTGGAGCGAGGAATGATGACATGGCGAGCAGAACAAACAACCTGACAAATTGATCCCCTCCATCTCTGTATTTTTTCTTTTCAATTTCTGCGAAGACGAGTCCTAAGTTGACTCCGTCTTTTCCAATTTTGCCGTTGAACGCTTTCCGCCACCGATCTTTCAAACTCTTGTTTGCAGGATCTTGAGAACCCTTTGTGCCGGCCTGTAGGAACTAGTTCAATGGGTCTAGGGCCCCGCGGTAGCATGAAACAGTCAAAAACATCATGTTTCGTGACCATAAACTCCTTCAGTTCAGAGGCCCGAAACACATAAGACTCATCACTAAATGCCTGTAGAAATAGTGGAACATGGGCAAGCGGATACGTTTTCAACTTAAGCTCCAGGATCCCCCCAAACCCAACTCTTCGTACAGCCTCTCGCTGAGCTTTATTCAGCTTTTCAATCAGCTCAACAAGCATCTTTGGTCGGCACTTAACAGACACTGTAGGAGTGACTACTTTAACTTGTTCATCCTCCTCCTGACTTTCAATTTCTTCTTCAGAATCTGACATCTGGAAAGGAAGGATGGTAGTATGTAATTACTGTTTACAAAGCAAGGTAAACTGAACTTTGACAGTGAAATACACAAACAAGTTAATAGAAGAAAGAAATAAAAAACATGTAACTGTAACACAGAAAGACTGTCATTGTATCAACTAAATAAGTAACTTCAAGACCTAATAATAAGTGTAACTTTAACAAACAAAAGTGTAATTCTAACAACCAAAAGTGTGATTTCAGAACTATATAACTGTAATGATAAAAAGTGTAGTTCTAACAACAAAAAGTGTAATTTTAACAACCAAAAGTGTAATTTCAGCAATATGTAACTGTAATGATAAAAAGTGTAATTCTAACAACAAAAAGTGTAATTTTAACAACCAAAAGTGTAATTTCAGCAATATATAACTGTAATGATAAAAAGTGTAATTCTAACAACAAAAAGTGTAATTTTAAAAACCAAAAGTGTAATTTCAGCAATATGTCAAGAGAATGTAACTGTAACACAGAAAGACTGTCATTTCAGCACACACAAAAGTGTAATTTTTGTAGAGAAAAGTGTAATTTCATCTGATTGCAGATATATCAAAAAAATGTGTTGATCTATTTTGCCCTAATCAAAAAAATGTGTAGATATATAAAATTCAAAATGAATGAAACTACAATTAAACTACAAAAAATGGCAACTAATAATAATTAAAACTATTGCACATAATAACAAAACAATACAAAATAAACTAACACTACAAAGTGAGTAATTAGTAAGAATGAATAATCAAAATAAATGAACATAAAAGCATAAAATGGCAAAAGACCATAACATTGAAAAACGAAATGGTTGATGAACATAATTGAAATGATTGACGAACATAAATCAAATTTCAAAAGGGTAAAACAATGGGTATGAAAATATGATAAACAATCTGGGTAAAATAAATTAATATGAACATAACAATGGGCAATAATCGAAAAAATATAAAATAAATAAATTACCTTATAAGACAACAATGGAAATGGCAAGATGTAAATAATAATACACAAAACTATAAAAACCAGTAAATGATTACCTTGATAAGCGAAAATGGCGAAAATGGAGAATAACGAGTTTCTTTAGTGAGAAGACAACAATGGCAAGTGGTAACTGAATGAAGAAAACGGAGAAGACAATAAAGTTCCTGTTTTATTGAAAATTTGGGAGAAGTTTATTTTGATCAAGGTTTAATTATGAGGGTGGTTTGAGTTTGAAAAAATGAGTGAAATGAGAAAGAGGGGGAAGGAAAAGTAACGTGTTTGACGGTTGATTGACAAGCCTGCATGCATGCTACTTACCCTATGATTGTAGGAGGAGAGAGGTAATTAAGATAGTCAATAAAATAATAGACTTAGTGGGTTTTCCATCTTAATCTCAACCATCCATATGCAACATCCAAGGGTATACAATGAGACTTATGGACTCACACTTACTATAAGGACTTATATGATCCTTATACTATATATATATATATATATATATATATATATATATATATATATATATATGAATGGGTCTTGAAGTCGTAGCATAAGCCTCCTATTTATAGGAAAACAAGGAGGTAACGGATGTGACTAAAGGGTGCCAACCCCGATCGGGGACACCAACCCCGATCAGGGACGTGATGTCATAGCTCGGGCAACTTTAATCCTCTAGTTAATGCTCAAGGTATCCAAAGTTGGTGCTTTAATGCCTTGTTTATGAGTGCGATTAAGAGCATTAAGGAGGGCATCTTAAGTATTTTGGCATCTTAAGCTCTTCTTTAGCATCCAGATTTTCCACCACATTTTGGACTTGAATTCTTGGGCTTTGACTTGCACATTGACTTTGCTTGCATTTTCATTTTGACCCAACACTTTCTTCATGCAAAATCCATGCACTTCCAACACTTAGTCCAATCTTGCTCTCATACTTAGCCTTGCTTCTAGTGTTAGCACATTTTATAGTACTTTAGCTCATTTAGCTCATTTTCCTACAAAACACACTTGAATACACAATTGCACTAGAAACACAATATTAGCTTAAAAACACTTTGATAAGTGCTAAATGATATGTAAAATCAAACTAATATAAGGGGTTAAAATGTATAAAATATGCACTTATCACTTCTATTTCTGCTGCATCAGCTTTTCTTGGAGGTGGTCGTACTAGAGGTCGTGGTAGACGAGCCAGTCAAGCTAGAGGCCGTGGGGGTCGAGTTTAGGACCCTGAGCTGTTGGCCATGTTAGAGGAGATTGATGGCTTTGATGAAGCCAATGTTGATGATGATGATGGTGCGCAGTAGTGACAGCTGGTCACTACATCCCTCACTTTCCAGCTGGTTTGGGGGGGCTTTTGCTACACAGCTGGTATTATCTTTCTTTGTTTTTGTTTATTTTATTGCATTTCTTATTTTCCCCTCTTCCCTTTGTTAGTAGTGTCCCATAGGTTGCTGGATTTTCTATGTGATTGCTATGCTGTAGGCGTCACAATGAGGACACTGTGACATTTAGGTTTGGGGGAGAGTATTTATTTTTGTTGTGTGTTTAAAAAAAAAATCCATAAAAATTAGAAAATTTATAAAATACAAAAACCTGTTTTTATTTATTTAGAGTCGAGTCTTAGTGAATTGTTTAGCAATGATAATAATTTGCTTTGTCTTTGTATTTGAATCCCGTTTAGTTATCCATGTACATTGTTTTGATCTGTTAGCTATGATAAACAAAGCTCTTAACTCAAGTCTTGACCGTCACAATATGCCTTATGCCGAGTAAATTTGACTAAATTTTGTTGGTAAACCACTAATTTCTAAGGACTTTAGAGCTTCCTAGGCCAGGAACATTAATAAACTGGTCTCATTTGTTATTTAGGCTAAAGAGTGTGGTCTCCTTGTAGAATATGTAATATCAAACTACATAAGTGTGACATTAGTTTCTTAGCTTTTTGCGCATTCATATGATTGAGTACATGAGGAAAGGAGATTCTTATTGTTCAAATATGTCATACATTACCCTGTTTTGTTAGCCCGTTTGAACCATGTAGCCATTTCATATCTTATTTCATAGCTACATTCCAGAATTTGCCTACCTTTTCGGGATAGTCGCAGTTGCTTGAGTCTTATATTGTTATAGCTACTTTAGTTGGGTTGGGACTTTTATGTCTTATGGGTAGTAGCTTTCACTTTTGTAGCAATTGTGTGATCTCCTATGATGAAAAAATATTATTGAAGCAAAGAAAAAGAAAAAATCGAAAATTCCGAAAAAGAAAAAAAAAAAGAAATTGCTTCATCGGTTTTGTTAGGAGATCATAAGTGGTAAATGCTAGAGTCTAATGCACTTTTGGAGAGTTTTTACATTCTCTCATATGTTGTCAAAGATTGAGTTAATCTCTCTAGTTGGATGGTTATATTATATTTTATTAGATGTGGTTATTGGTCTAGCACTGCGACTACCGTCTTAGCCTCACATATCTATATGTGCTTTTGCACAAACCACTTCTATACCCATGCCTATTTGCCACCATTCTGTCCTCGATTCATGTACTTAGTCTATGTTGTGAGTACGCATTAGTTGGAGAAATTACTATCATATTAGATTGCATGCATGTTTCATAAGTTGAGTGAGTGTCTTTATTCTTTCTATCTTACATATATCTCACCCCTTATGAGTGCATGAGTGAAACCACGAGAATCCAACAGATTTGTCTAGCAAGGTTGAAAAGCATTTGGCTGAGTCTCGGTATCATGTTATATCTTGAGTTGAGCTGCGTTAATCTATTATCCGTACCTTTGAATTTGTTTTATTGGTACAATTTTTGGTCATTACTTTGTTATAGATATGGATAGCTGGGATTTGTATATGCCTAGACATTTGCTTTGAGTTATTCATTCACCATTTGTATGTTAGTCTTTTTGTATGGTTTGATTGCTTTGCTTGAGGACAAGCAAAGGTTTGGTTTGGGGGAGTTTGATGTACCACTTTTATATTGACAGCTCTGTCGTGTACTATCAAAAATAAACCTAACGGTCTCAACTAAAATGTAGTAGAGGCAGTCGAGTATCGAATCCACAGGGAGGCGGTGCAATTATCAATTGCCTAATTCTAATCTTAAGGTAACAATTGGGGGTTGTTGAATTGGTTTCTAAACTACGAGGTTTAAAAGAAGAGAAATAAAGGCAAGAAATAAGTTTGAACTATCAGATAGAGAAGGGCATGTCGGGAATTCGGTTCACTACGGTAGTCCAGTGACTCAGCTTTAAATGACTCAGACGAATTAATACAAGACGGATGTGGAAAGGTCCTTTCGGTCCACTTTCTATCCTAGAATACCACTAACTTAACTTTCATTCTCGTCAGGGTAGTCTACTGTTCATAGCAGGCCTATTTAGTCTAATCTTTCGATCTAGGATTAATTTTAGCCAGATTAAAGGAATAACTCAGAGGCGTGCACTCAACTAAGTCGATAAATACAATTAAATTGCTATGGTGACAGAGTCTTATGATCAATTCATCTATTTCATTTACTACCTCGTCACATTCCTACCGCAGATCCCCTAATCCCAACATGAAAGGGGTTTAGTTACTCATGTCGCTAATTAAACTAACAGCAGATAAATTCTCAGCAGTAAACATTATAAAATAAACAATAAAATGCATAAAAGTAAATTAGGGTAGAAGAATAGTCGAAATAGAACAAAATGATTGAAGCAACAAATGACTAATTATTATTAAGGGAGAGAAAGGAATTACAATCAAGCGAATCCGGCGTAAAGAACAATCGAATCCGAGCAATAATAACCCCAAAGTAAGTTACAGTGAAGAAGAATAAAGCAAAGTAGTAAAGTTTTCAGTAGAGAGTTCTGATAATCAAAAGATAGATACTAATGACCTAGTAAAGCGTGCTTAAATAGCAAAGTAATTAAGTTTTCATGAAATAAACATAATACGGGCTAATTAGAAGCCCAAATCAGCGAAACCACTCGATCGAGTGGAATAAAACCACTCGATCGAGCAAACACCTTAGCAAATCTACTCGATCGAGTAGAAAGTTACTCGATCGAGTAACTCATCTTTCTGCAGGCTAAGGATCGAGTAGAAATCTACTCGATCGGCCATCTTGGGACGTAAAAACCACTCGATAGAGTGGTAAAACTGCTCGATCGAGTACTTCGTCTTCATTTCAGCTCAAGTCCTCGCCTAAATGCCTCGTAATGCGTGCCACGACGCTTCCAAACGCAGTATCCCACTCTGGAAAATCCCGTCTCCTCTAAATGCATGCAAAAAGGACGAAAAAGAGTACGATTCCACTACTTTCACGTTCATTTCTACAAAATGGACAAAACGAACCAAAGTAGCCAATTCGGGGCAAAATACCATAAAAACAGTATAAAAATGCATAGAAATACGTGCTGAAATAGGCTAAAAAGACTATATATTAGGCACGTATCATATATACACTTTTATAACTCCTTTCATACCATTTTATATACCGTTGTTGTGCCTTTATGTCATTTATATGCCCTTTTATAGTGAATTGTCGATACTACCGCTATTTTATGTTTTAATGCAGAAATGACGCATTACGAGGATAATCGAGCTAAGATGAGCATTGCGGATATGGCATAGTGGAATACACGAAGCATGGCACGAGGAACGAGGTTACTTGAAGATTATAAGTGAAGGAAAGACGAGAACAAGTCTGTGAGGCTCGATCGAGTAATCGTCCTCGATCGAGTGCTGCTAGGTTCGATCGAGGATCCTTGCTGTCAGATTTATTTCCGTATTTTCCTAAAACACTTATTTTGTAATATAAATTCTAAACTCGTAGATTACTATTAGGTTACGCTTTATTTTACTTAGGAACGGCTGGAAACTCTCTTTAGCTTTCATACATTGTTATTAATCTTTCCTTGTTGATTGCTACGGTATTAATCATTTTTCATTAATTGTTCATTCTAGTTTTATGCTCTTAATTAGTTGTTGTTATTTCATATCATTAATCATGCTTTCAAATATTATTATTGTTGTTGTTAAATTCGTTATGAGTAGCTAAATTCCTCATCTAGGATGAAGGGGATCTAGGTAAATTAGAAAGGGGAATATTAATTGATTGCTAACAATATTGCATAAGTTATCGTTTGATTATTGTTCTTATTCTAGTTATTTAATTTAGGCCTGAGTTGTTAACTAGTGTAGCGAATTAATGCTTTCATCGACAGGGTTGGAATTATATAGGCTGCGATAATCAAATAGATTGTGTCTAATTATAGCGATTGCATGTTAGAATCGATCTAAAGGACATAAACTGAATTAATCGATCTTGTGACCTTAGATAATTTGATTGACCTAGCAATTGATTAAGAGACCCCATATAATTAACCTAGTGAACCGGAAATCCTAGACCTTTAATATTATTGTTATAAACTATTTAATTACTCGTTATTAGTTGATAGATAACAAACAAACCAAAACCCCCAAGAAACGGTTACGTTCAGACGATCTAAATATTAGCAAACTGATTATTACCGCCTCCCTGTGGATTCGATACCTGTCTTACCGCTAGCTATTTTGTTAGTAACTGAGATAGATTTATTTTGATATTGGTGATACAACTTTAGCCTTATCATTGAGCCTAGTCATAAAGAATACTCATATACATGTATATATACATAGAGCAATCATACACAACTTGTGGTAATAATGGTAGGTTATCGGGAGAGTATCATGTGAGACTTATAGCGAACTTCGGGACGAAGTTCTCTTTTAGGGGGAGTGAATGTAAGAACTAAAAATAAGACCTAGGATAGATACGATCTAATTGTGTAAAATAAGAGTGATGATGGCAAGAGAACACACGAGAACCGAGAAAGAGGCTCGAGAGTAGACCGAGGAATATTTGGGAAATAGAGTGAGTGGCGAACTTCGGGGACGAAGTTCATTTTAAGTGGGAAAGATTATAATACCCGGCGTTTGTGGGACCCGTACTTAGACCTAGGGATGCGTGAGGGAACCCACATTTACTCAGAAGTAAAGGATGATCCTCCTGCGCGACCAAGTAAGAACTAAACAAGACCTAGTATACTTCCAGTGAACCGAGTAGAACCCAAAGTGGACCAAGTGAGTCGGTACTCGGTCGAGTGAGGTCACACTCGACCGAGTGAGTGACCCTCGGTCGAGTGAACCGGTCACTCGGTCGAGTGAGCTGAGCTGTACCCGAGAAATGATATTTCGGGATTTCATTCTGTCCCAACCCTATCCCATTCATTCTCCTTCTTGTTTATTCTTATACTAAAACCCTTTCCCTTCCCTCTAAAATGCTCCCAAATGCCCTTCCCTTGGCCTTCAAGCTTGGATTAATGATAGAACACATCTCATATGTCTCGATCTACCTTTGTAAGTAGAAATCTCACCCTTTCCTCTTTGTCTTATGAGTAAGTTCGAGTTATGGTTTACTAAGAGAGGTTAATTAGTATTTAGTTATAGAAAATGAGTAATTAATAACTAATAATGAGGGATTTTATGTTGTATTATAGTATAGAGTGGTTTGTGAAAGTTATTACATGATTTATGTAGAATGAGATGGTTTTATGAGATGGGTACTTGGTGATTTCGATTAGCTTGAGGATTATGCAAAAAGGTAGGTTATCCTACTCGATTTCAATATTGTGTATGCATATTTGGTTGGCTTTCCTCACTAATTCATTTATAAGTCGGTTAGTGTGAATGTGGGATTGAATTCATGAATTTGGTCATATGTTAAGTGTTGTTCTTCCCTTTGTCATGTACGGTTGTGTTTGTGTTGTGTTGGAGGTCTTTGGTGGTGGTACTTGATTCTTGAGGAGACGTAAGACGGTTGGGAAACCGTCTTGTGCTCGGGTCGCCCCTTGGAGTTTCTCACTCCAAGGGGGATCGGAGGGACTCGTGTGGTTGAGGCACGACGTCTGGCAGAGGATCCGGTTGGCTTCCGGACCCGGTACGTCTGGGCGTGTCCCGATACCTTTGTGTTAGATGTGGTGTCGTGGGCGTGTCCCAGGCATCGGTGGTTGTTGGTACGTCTGGGCATGTCCCGGTACCGGTATGGTGATTGCATAGTCGAGTCCTATTCATATGATTATGTCGTGTCTGCACTTATCGAGTCGTGTTATATGATGTGTATTGAAACTGACGTTTGTTGTGTCCGTGTAATGTCACCAATTTCTGGGGTGGCCTATGTCGATCCATATGATATTTCCGATCATATGGGGAGCAGTTGTTTGCAGGTTAGCTTTGGTTGCTTGCAGGAGACGGGACGAGTCGTGATGACATTCGAGTCAAGTATAGTTGATTAGATTGGTTTAGTAGTCATGAGTTGTATTATTCATTTCATTTATTTCACTTATGTCTATGTAATCGACTAAACACTTATTTATGTTAATTGTTTCTCAATTGCGACTCCGATTTCACTACCTCGGGAAACCAAGAAGGTAACATCTCCCCATTACCTTAGCCGGGTAAGAAGGGGGTGTTACACTACACCTAATTCTCAAGATGCAACACCACTCATCACACATTATTAGCACTTGCCCTTTTACCCTCATAAGATCGTCAACTCGCTCTCGTTTCACATCATCTCAATCGTAACCACGTGCGTCAACACGTCTTTACTCATCAAAATCATACAACTCACAAGGTAAACAAAGCATTGAGACCCATATATAAGCAAACTAACACATTATTAACAAAGATTGTAACATTAGGAAACAATGAAACTATGTTTGAAGTACAAGACTTAAAATTTAATCATATACGCTATGATATATATAAAAAAAATTGGACAAAATTTTAAGGTAAGATTCTCGATTTAAGACGATACATAGCATTATTAGCAAAATTTGAAACCTTATTACCCAATTAAATCAAGAAAAGCTTTAAGGAAAGATTTTCAAATTTTGAGACCATGTCTGACATCAATAAACAACATTTGAATCTTTATGATATAATTAGACAAAAATAAATGGAGTATATAAAAAAATCGGATTTGTCGCTATAACTAACATAGATGTCAAAACTTTAGGTGATTTGTAAAGCAAAACTGTTAGTTTAATGTAACACAATGCAACATCTACAAGAACTAAGTAACAAGAAACAATTGGATCATGTTTTGAGTGCAAGAGTCAAAATCATTCATTTTATGATGAAAGTTTAAAAGATTTTGGGCAACATTTCAAGATGAAATTTCAATTAAAGATGATACATGTCGTCACTGACAAGGATAGTGGCCTCATTATTCAATTAAACTAAGTTTTTAAAAAAGAAAATAAATCGAAACTCAAACATGAATATCATGTCTTAAAAAATTTCGGGACAAAATTTTCAAGACAAAATTTCAAATGTACAACAAGAGTCAGCAATAAGAACCAACTTTAGTCCTTGTTAAACAATTAACCAAGCAACAAACACAAAGTCAAATTATTGACTCAAGAACACATGTTTTCGAGTTCATAAAATTTGGGCAAAGTTAAACATAAAAATTTTATACTTGACATCATAAATGTTGTAAAATGGTGATCATTATCTTGAATTTAAACAAAACATGCAAATGATTGGTAGAACTTGAAGAAAGTGAAGTAGGTCTAAACAAAAACAAATTGGGAAAAATAAGAGCAAGGGGAAAACCTTTTGCATTCTTTAATTAGCAAGAATTAATAGAATAAACTGGAGTAGAAAGCTTAAGTCCAAGCAACAAACATCAAATATGGAGTTTTTAAAAAAAACATTAAAGATATTTTGGGATTTTTGTTATGAGATATGATGAAGAAATGCAAGAAATAAGGTAATAACGCAAATCTCGCGAAATTCACAACTTAGAAAATGGCACTCGGTCGAGTGCTGAGTGACTGAGTCCACTCGGTCGTATGCCCGTCCAGTCAGTCGAGTGCCCTCTCCACTCGGTCGAGTGACCCACTTCCAGAAATTTTCAAGTTTCTGGAAAATGGTTCACTCGGTCGAGTGCTAGGGTCCACTCGGTCGAGTGACTGGTACTCGGCCGAGTACTAGCTCCCACTCGGTTGGATGCCTCTCTATTGTTTGAAACTTCCGACTATGGAATACTTTTTTTATACTAGAGACTATTCTACTAACAACTATCACCAATCACGCTCTAGCTATAACACTAGTGAAAGCCAAACATATATGCCGTATTAAAGTGCCAAAGGACGAGGCTAAGGCCCCTCACACACCAACCGTAATAACCATTCTCAAAACATGTCATACGTATCATTACTTTCATCCAGCTTCTTCATGCTATCACATACCATATGAACAATTATATCATACATGAATCCTATCAACTGGCTACAACACACATGCAAATTATAGCTTTAAAACTCATCATATTCATACATGCAGCGCTTATATAAATAAATGCATTTCATATGAAACAATCCTCCACTCATATCACATATACCACACTCAAGTAAACATTTCAATTTAATCATTTCAACTATCACATATTATCGTACGCCAATGAAGGGTTATGTCAAGCAAGAAATCTATCAACTCGTATCAACACATACATAACTACGTCATGCGAGGACTTGCCAACTTAACATTGCGCACATGAAATCACACAACATATCACATAGCGTTCCCCATACTCATTGTTATGGATGACAATTGTGGCTCAAACCGAACCGAAATCGGACCGACCCGAAAGAAAAAATCCGATCAGAACCCAACGTTTAAAAACCCACACCCGATCCATTATTTAAATACCCATATCCATATCCACTATTGGAAAACCCGAACCATATCTAAACTCGATCCATTCATACCCGAACCCGATCCAATAAAATATTTTGAAAATTTAGGGTTTAGTAAACGTGAAATTTCAGTGTTGTCATATAATACAGAATATTTTATATAATCAAATCAAGTGTTGGGTCGTGTTTTTTATTATATAGTGAATCGGGTATGGATTTGGAGCGGATATAGATTTGGAAAAAGGTATAATGGATCGGGTATGGATTTTAAAGTTTTGGATATGGATCGGGTTTGGATATGAATTGGGGATCCAATAAGTAAGTGGATCGGGTTTAGATCTAGGAAAACCCAATCCAACCCGATCCATTGCCACTCCTACTCATTGTAACACCCCCATATACCAAGGTGTCTTACCAAGGACTACCCTAACATATGAAGGTACTACCATCTCGGTTGCTCGAGGTAAAGTATATCAAAAGTGACGATAAAGAAACATAATTAAGGTTTATAAATTTAAAGTGCGTACATATGAAACCAAAATCCAAAAGATCTACAAACCGTCAAAAGAAAGTGATAAACAACTGTATCAAAAGCAGCGAGAACTAGACATGCTAAAGCTAAGTGATGTCTCCATCCGAGCCGTGACCTATGAGCTATCCACTGCATACCTGCTAATCAATTGCTCACCATCCCCGAATGGATCACCACAGTTTTGTAAAACAGTAACGGGGTCAGTTAACTGATTAACCAAAATAAGGAATGTCATAATGATAGGCTATCACACACCTATGCAAAGATAATATTTATACCCTAGAAAACAAATGAATGTAGTACTTGATGTGTGTCCTAAATATGATGTTTTACACCCCATTTTACACGCATTTCAGAGCTCAATTGTGTAGTTTTATGCTACTATTTGCCCCATTTCGTCTACTTTCGTATCTTCATGTGATATTGCAGATTTATGCGGAAATGAGTAGATATTGAGCTAAATCCGTCCCTGAGTATCTTGCACCGAATTTGACGTGAAGTATTTACTCAAGGAACGAGCTTGGTGCGCATTCCGAGGCCCGAAAGACAAATCCACGAGAAGATTGAAGTCAACTATCAGCTAAAGCGGTCGATCGACCTATGCCCTTGGTCGATCGACCAGAGCACGAGTTACAGAAGACACTGTTCAGAGCCACTCAGTCGATCGACCGGTCACAGTGGTCGATCGACCAAGTTACGAGCTGATACGCAGATTAAACATAAAGAACGAGAAATCAAAAGCCCAAATCTATATTAGGTTTAGGAATAAAGTTACGTGAGTTTGCTATATAACGTAACCTAGTTTACAGATACATTCATTCAGAAATTTATCTAGTATTCCTTGAGTGCTATATTAGTTTTAGAATATCAAATTAGGGTTCGGGATATTGTTTCGTACAATTTACTCTCGCTTTTGGTTTGATCTTTTTTCTGAAATTCCGTCCGGTACTATTCTGTTCTTAATCCAGTTTAATACTTTATTTGCATTCTTAGACATAGAATTGTTAGTTAGTATCCCAAGGCCAATTATCGTTTATGTTATTTGCTTATTTAATCATTGCAAGTATGAACTCAATAGTTTATTTCGCTATCATTATTGTTGTTTTTATCAGTACCATGAGTAGCTAATTTAATTGTGCTAGGATGTAGGGGAACTATAAGTTAGGCGGCATTAGATTTAACATGGCCTGAAATCGCATGCCGGTCGATCGACTGGCCACGCTGAGATTGTTTCGTTTTAATTTTTTTAATTGTTGTGTTTGACGAATCGAGTGCACGCGACCAGTTTAATACCTAGGATTTGACCGACCCAATAAAGATCGAAAGATAGGGAAGGGAGATAGCCTACTTAATTAAGATGACTAGATTAATTAGATCGAAAGATAGATTAATTTAGACCTTTAGTCACTTTTCAGGACGAAAGTCAGTATAAGTGGTGTTAGGGACCTGTAGCGAGATCGAAAGATGCTACTTGTGAGAGTGGACCGAGAGGACCTCTTATTTTCCCGTCTCACGTGTTTAATTTAGACCTACTTAGTATGCTGCTGTCGAAACTATAGTGAACTGACCATCCTAGTACCCTTTTTATATTTGATATCATCTGTTTGCTTAGTTCACTTTATTTTACTGCTCATTAGCTATAGACCAATTCAATCAAACCTCCACACACTGTTACCTTAGACTAGAAATAGACAATTATTAATTACATTCGCCTCCCTGTGGTTCGACCCTGCTACCACTGTCTATAGTTGTAGTTGGATTATAAATATTATTTTTGGTACTCACAACGACGGGTATCAAATTTTGGCGCCGTTGCCGGGGAGGCAATTGTTCTAATTTTTAGTTGTTTTATTTTAGTCTGTTTCTTAGTTTAAGGGACATTCTTTCCTTAAACTATTCTCATATTCTTTTTGTAGTTTCTTCTTATGCGCAGGTCACAGGGTGGTGAATTAGTACCTTTTAATCCTGAGATTGAGAAGACCTTGCGCGAGTTGAGATGATCATCTAGGATATTGCTGACAGAGGAAGAGCTGAGTACTCTGTCTAGTTACTACGAGAACGAGCTGTTCGAAGAAGATCCACCTACACCTCCTGCTTCTGCTTCTTCAGCTGAGACAGTCACATCTCCGAAAATTCCAGTCATGGCTGAAGAAGCAACTATAGCAAGTCACTCTGAGCCAACAGCTGCTAATCTATACAAGGGGTTCGAATTACCGGGAGCTGATAGAAAATTCGAACCGAAGCCTTCTTATATCAACTTGGTTGAGAGGAACCAATTTGGGGGAGCTGCAAATGAAGATGCAGCCAAGCATATGGAAATATTTATTGATTATTGCTGCTCTATAACCCCGCCGACCGGTGTGACCCAGGACCAGATAAAGGAAACTATGTTTATAATCTCACTCCGCGATGCTGCAAGGGAGTGGTACAGAGATCTGGACCGAGCTGCTAATGGGATCACCGACTGGAATTCTTTGGCCTTGGCATTCTACAAGAAGTACTTTTCTGCCTCGAAGAGGAATGCTATTAGAGCTCAAATCACGAGCTTTAAACAGGGGCCTGATGAGAACTTTCATGAGGCATGGGTCCGTTTCAAGAAGCTGGTGCGAACCATTCCGCATCATGGGTTTGAGAAGTGGAGCCTATGCAATCAGTTCTACAATGGGCTCTATAACGATCAAAGGGCTATCCTGGATGCGATGGCTAATGGCAGATTCCAGTAGAATACGGGGGAGACTAAGGGGTGGAAGATCATTGATGACTTGGCCACCCACAAAGCCGAGTATGGGAATTCCCGGGGAAATCAAAGGAGAGCTGCTGAATCTCCTTCTGTAGCTGCATTAGAAGCCCTCACGGCGAGATTTGACAAGTACGAGTTGGGGGGAGCTTCAAAAGGAGGGATTTACCATGTAAATGCTATTTCAGACGATCCTTTCGTCTGTAAAAGATGTGGAGCTGAGGGACATGTTTCAGACAATTGTCCTAGTCCCTTTGAGTCTTGTGCTGCCTTTCACCATTATAGGCAGACAAACACATACTATGAGACGAATGTCCACCCCAACTTGAGGTGGAGTAGCCAAAATGTCTTGAATCCGACTCAACCTCCACAGCAGCAGCAGCAGCAAAACTATGTGCCCCCTCATAAGCAACAACAGTTCCAAAAGCCTCCGTATGTCCCACAGCAGCAGCAACAAGCCCAAGGTTCTGATTTCAATGAGTTGAAGAATTTGTTGCTAAAGGAATCCCAGGCTAGAGAGGCCGGGATGAAGATGTTGGAAAGCCAAATTGCCCAATTGGCTAGCAAGAATACAACTCGAGCTCCGGGACATTTACCGACTCAAACTGGTCAAAAGGAGACCTTTAATGCCATTACCTTGAGGAGCGGGTCTACCCTTGATGGGCCCATTATGGTTGAGGATGTCACTGAAAAAGATGAGGCGAAAACAAGCAAGAAGAAGGCAGTGGCAAATAAAAACAAGAAAAAGACGATCAGCAGGTATGTCAGTCGATCGACTGACATACCCGGTCGATCGACTGAAGTACGACAAACAATAGCTTCGGTGTCTTTGTTGAAGTCGGGTCGATCGATCGACCAACCTGGTCGATCGATCGAGTTTCTTCTTGAAGGTGATTCTTTTCGTCCTCCAATGCCCGACAACCTGAGGGATCACTTGTTTCGGGATACTACTGCCCCGAAAATATTGAGGACAGACCCGAATGCTGATGGGTCCGTTCCGGTTCTGAAGTACGATCCTTTGTCAATTAATGGTTCACATTTGAGACGGTAAGAAGAAGGGTCGAGCTACAACAAGGACAAGGTTGTGGACTTCCAGCCTAAGTCCACCGATGCCGGCATGAGAGATTTAGAGGAGAGGGCTAAGTTGCTACTTTCAGCCCCTTATCTAGAGAGATTGGTGCCGACAAAGGAACATGTATCATTTAATAAGTTTGAAAAGGTTATTCGCAGTTTAAATGTGCAAGTTCCTTTCCTTGAATTAGTCAATCAAGTGCCTGCTTACACAAAATTCATGAAACAACTCTTGTCTAAAAAGAAGTCACTTGAAACTGTGCACACTGTCGCACTCACTGAGGAGTCATATTCTTATTTGACCCATACTGCACCCCTTAAGCTAGAAGACCCGGGTAGTTTTTCTGTCCCGTGTAATATTGGCACCTTTCCTATTGAGAAAGCCTTATGTGACCTAGGAGCCAGTATTATTGTAATGCCCTTGAATCTTGCTAGGAAGCTCAAATTGAGTAGGTTTGCAGTGACCAACATGACAGTACAGATGGCTGATCGCTCTGCGGTCCAGCCAATAGGACTCTTAGAGGATATCCCCGTGCAAATAGGGAAGTTTTTCTTCCTTGTTGACTTCGTTGTGCTTGATATGCCCGAAGATGCCCACATCCCTATCATTTTGGGTAGACCGTTTCTGCACACTGCTGGTGCAGTTATTGATGTTGGTTCGGGAACTTTGACCTTTAAGGTAGGCAAGCATTCCATTGTCTTTGCCCATACAGCTAGGAAGAAAGACCCCATGTGGCCCGTCACTTGCAATACGGTTTCTGAAAATAAATCTTATTTTATACTACCTGATATGCCTGTCTCTATCCCTACTCCTGTTGTGACACCTCCGCCCCAGATTGGGAGCAAAGTGGAGGAAGATTCTTCTGTTTTAGATATTGCAGGAGCTGGTTTTGGGAAGGAAGAGCCGCATGTTGCTCCAGCTGTGAAGGAGCCGATCATTCAAAGAGGTGGTATAGGATGCCTTAGCTATGGCACGGATGAGGAGCCCGAAGATGAGCCAGTCAAAGCTACGGAATCTGATCTGGATTCCGACGAGTCAGAGGAGGTCATTGAGTGGGAAGATGTCCGACATGTTGATCCGTTGAGCTTGACGGATGATGAAGTTGAGAAGAGTGCCGTTGAGAAGATGAGCACTGTCGAGGCTACCACTTGTAGCCAGAAGCCAGTCAAGTGGGCCATTCCATGGCAATTCTTGATCAACTATTAGTTGATTGAGACTTTTTCACAAACTATACATTTTATTTGCTTTCGTTGAACCTTTTTATTTATTGTTTTCGTGTGCGCGAGACTTCGCATTTTATTTCGGTTGCTTAGAATTTTAAACACTTTAAATGGTTACTTTGGGTTTTGCGCAATTTTGGGCGCGTATTATTGTGCATTTGCAGGTTTTTAGACCTCATTAGCTCAAGTTATTGAGCTAATTCGAAGAAATCAGGAAGTTACAAAGAAGCGATTACTCCGATCGATCGACCCTTATGGTCGATCGATCGATCGCATACGATTCGGTGAGCTTACGTTTCGACACATTGGTCGATCGACTGCCTGCTATGGTCGATCGACCGAGGAACGCTGCTGTACCTATTTACGATCACTCCCCTGCTGTGTTTGGTCGATTTGCGGAATTAAGGGAGTTTTCTACTCCACTTTATTTCCGTCATATATCTGATTTCTTCCATTTTCTTAATTTTGCACATAATTACCGCTTCAGCATTGCTTTCTCGGTTTTATGCGTGGTATATGTTGTCTTTTCAGGTACTTATTGGTAGCACTGCTAGCTACTGAAACCTCCTAGCTCACGCTGGTTTGGGGAGGTTTCCTTTTGCTGCGCTTAAAGTCTTGTGAGTCTCCTTGTCTTCACTTCATGTCTTGTTTCCTTAGTTAATTTTCGCAAATTCCCGTTTTCCTTTTACTTCATTACATGATTTTGCACAATGGGGACATTGTGCGATTTGGTTTGGGGAAGGGTTTTGCGTTGCATTTCATATGTTTTTGCATTCACGTTTACATTTCAGTTTGCATTGTTGTTTAATTCCTTTATATACACAAAAATTCAAAAAATTGGAAAATTTCTCAAAATTCAAAAAATGCACGTTTATTTTAGCATATAGGTCGAGTCGGAACGGTAGTATTTCAATGATGACATTGCATTTGCATCTGTTTTATGCCTAAGCCTTGCTAATTGACATGTTATTAGTAGAATCGTATATGCATAGTCTACGAGTTTTCGTTAAAATTCTTGCTGAACTTGAGACTTGACTTAGATTTTTGGCAAACTACATTATATTCTGAGATCTAGAGCTTATAACTGGTGACATTTATGACCAGTTTATTTAGGATGTGAGTAGTTACTCCTTATAAGACATGTTACATAAATGTGCATAAATATGAACTTAATCTGCTTAATACCTGTATGCATTTGGTTTGCGGTTAGTTGACACATGTGGCAGAGGTCCCCTTTTCTCATTCTACCCATAAGCCTCACACTGCCAAAAATAGCCTTTTTGTCCCATTACTATATCCTACACTTAGCCTGCCCATGTCAAGCTAGTAGTTTACATTCTGGGATTGTTACTTTGTTTTTGGTAGCAAATGCTCGTGTTTGAGATATTGTTGGGAAGATGGAAAAAGAAAGAAAGAAAGGAACAAAAGAAAAAAAAAGAGAAGAAAAAAAAATGATTCGAAAAAAGAAAAAAATAGTGCTGTACTGTTTATGCAGTCGATCGACTGCTCCACTGGTCGATCGACCGCTGCCCGAGAAGTGAAAAAGAAAAAAAATCAATTCGCATGATTTAAAGTTTTATTTTATGGCGATTTTTGCTCCCATGTTGCAATTATATCTTATAGGGAGTTGATTAATTATAATTATTTCGGAAATTGTGAGTTTTGTGCTTGCTATAGCACCGTGTCAATTAAAGTTTGAGCAAGAAGTGGATATTGTCGTATGGTTCTGTTACGGTACTAGTTTGATCACCTGTACCCCCACATTCCCATAAATGTTTTGCCTTTCCTGCCCATTACCTCACATATCCTTTATATACCTCGGCATGTGTCATGGTCATTTGTTCGGTTGGAATGCATATGTACGATTGTAGAGATCATTTTCATATTATATTGCAGGCATGTTCTTATAGGTAGTAGTTAGGTGAGTGTCACTAACAAAATGAATTCTTTCTATCTTTCACATATGTTCACCTGTATTTATTGAGTGATTTGAGCGACCCGTGAGAAGTCCAATTCGATAAGTCTCTATAGTCAATGGTTCAGCAGTTCTTGACGACTACATAACTCATTTGCATGATTCATATTACTAATTGATTGTTAGTTAATGCATTAAATTAGTTTAGGTCATTCAGTTTGCATTTCGCTCTGAGATTGACCTCGTTCCATTAGGTTTTAGGACCGAGTCTAGTTCTTGCTTGGGGACAAGCAAGGGTTTGGTTTGGGGAAGTTTGATGCGTGTCCTAAATATGATGTTTTACACCCCATTTTACACGCATTTCAGAGCTCAATTGTGTAGTTTTATGCTACTATTTGCCCCGTTTCGTCTACTTTCGTATCTTCATGTGATATTGCAGATTTATGCGGAAATGAGTAGATATTGAGCTAAATCCGTCCCTGAGTATCTTGCACCGCATTTGACGTGAAGTATTTACTAAAGGAACGAGCTTGGTGCGCATTCCGAGGCCCGAAAGACAAATCCACGAGAAGATTGAAGTCAACTATCAGCTAAAGCAGTCGATCGACCTGTGCCCTTGGTCGATCGACCAGAGCACGAGTTACAGAAGACACTGTTCAGAGCCACTCAGTCGATCGACCGGTCACAGTGGTCGATCGACCAAGTTACGAGCTGATACGCAGATTAAACATAAAGAACGAGAAATCAAAAGCCCAAAGCTATATTAGGTTTAGGAATAAAGTTACGTGAGTTTGCTATATAACGTAACCTAGTTTACAGATACATTCATTCAGAAATTTATCTAATATTCCTTGAGTGCTATATTAGTTTTAGAATATCAAATTAGGGTTCGGAATATTGTTTCGTACAATTTACTCTCGCTTTTGGTTTGATCTTTGTTCTGAAATTCCGTCCGGTACTATTATGTTCTTATTCCAGTTTATTACTTTATTTGCATTCTTAGACATAGAATTGTTTGTTAGTATCCCAAGGCCAATTATCGTTTATGTTATTTGCTTATTTAATCATTGCAAGTATGAACTCAATAGTTTATTTCTCTATCATTATTGTTGTTTTTATCAGTACCATGAGTAGCTAATTTAATTGTGCTAGTGATGTGAACATTATTTGCGCACATTTAGTCCCCTAATTGAGCCTATTTTGCATACAATTATAACATTCTATGACCATTTTATCCGTCAAAACCTTCCTATTTGCTTTTCTATCGCATTTCATATGTTTTGTAGAAAAGGAGATAATAAGGCGGAAATTCCCGTCTTTCGTGCATATTTGGAAGCTACTTGACGATACTAGATGGACTAGTATGAAGAGGAAGTAAAGACTAGAGACCAATCCCGTAAGAATAAAATAGGAATAAGCAAAAGGGAAGAAAAGAATCGTTGCTGAAGAACAATCCGAGCGGATTGTCTCCAATCCGCCCGTCTCCACACTACACAATCCGAGCGTCTTGCCTTGAATCCGCTCGGATTGCCCTACCAGAATCCGCCCGGATTCTAGCGAATCCGCTCGGATTCCCCCGACCAAATCCGTCCGTCCCGACCTTATTCCGCCCGGATTTCTTCACAGCACGGATTGTCTTCTTCAAGCTACGAAAAGAGAAGCCCTTCTCTCAGAAAATACCGGAGTCTCCTTGCTCAACTTAAAAAGTGTAATTACTAGCTTAGCCCTTAGTTAACCTAATGCATCCCACCTAATTTCCACTATAAATACCCCATCTTTGTAATTAATCAAGCATGTTGTTTTTGGGTAGAAAATCCTTCTTTAGATTAGATTAGGAGTAGATTAGAATAGATTACTCTTTAATCTTTCCACAAATTACACATTAATCTCTCCTTAATTATTGTTCAAGTTTATTATTCAAGTTTATTATTGGGTAATTGAAGATTATTGGGTTATAATTGGGAGATTGACAACCTTCCATCAATCACCAAGTTTCTTCTTTTATTCTTGTTTTATCATTTGGAATCATCTCAAGTTTGGTATAATCCCTTTACTCTTTAATCTTTATTGTTCATTTCTTCATTCCATTATCATGTTTATACTTGTTGTGATGTTTGACACCATTAATGACATGTTTCCCATGATAATGAGTGAGTAGTATCTTAGCTAGGATTAGTGGCTAATTAGGGGAAATCAACATGGGATTGATTCATGCTTAATCTAATATGTTCACATGATTAAATTGCTTGCTTGTTGTGATGTCAACTTTATGCACATGTTATGTTTGATGAAATGCTAAGCCTATGAATCCTTGCATTTACAACCATCTCTTATCTATTCAACTTGACTTGTAAGATATAGACCAACTCGAGTCTTGTTAGACCATGCATAGAAGTTGATTAGGAGGAAAGTAAGTCGACTTGTAGGTGTTGTACAATCTAATCGATTCGGCTCCGGGACCCAACTCTTCCTAATAACCGTAAGATATAACCCAACTCGGTTCCTCCACAACATTAATTGCTTGCAACTTTGTAAACATGTTTGTATGATCAACACCATGAATCCCCCATGACCCCATGATATCCTAGCACTCTTAATCAATTGTTTACATCTTTCCTTTTATTGTTTGTTTTTGCTTGCATTAGCTTAGAATACAACTACAAACCCAAATCAATCGTGACACTAGCATAAATTGAGATAGATAGACTTAGAACCCAAAGCACACCGTCCCATGGATCGACCTCGACTTACCGCTAACTAGTTGTTTTTTGAGTTTTATAAATGTGTTTGATTGAGAGCCTCAACGACACTCTCATCAAAATGGCGCCGTTGCCGGGGATGGTGTTATGTGATTAAGCTCTTACTTGTTTGTCTATTTTAATTGTGCTTTCACCTTGAGGAACTTGTTCCTCAAGGATTGTTATTACCACTTTTGTGTAGTTTCCATGCTTGTAGTTGTTTACTTGTCTTAACCATGATGATGCAAGACTTGACAAATGGAGTATGTGGTAGATCTTTTGAGTATGACTATGGGTATGGGGAGTTTGAGGAGCAAGTCAACACAAACCTACCTTATTATTTGTACAACGAAAATCCTAACCACCACCCCAATTTTTCCCACCACAACCACTTTCACACCCACCCACAACAAAAAGATGAACCCATTCAGAACATGATCCTCCAAATGATGGGAGATCAATAAAACTTCTTCAAACAAATGCTAGAAGAGAGCCGAAAAGAAGATAATGTTCTTAAAGACATTGTTATCCAAAGAGAGGAGTTGAGGATTCAAATTGCCCAATTAAAAGAATTCCAAGCAAACACTCACCACCGCTCTTTGGATATTGAACATAAATGCGAGTTTGAAGTAGTGACATTTGACATGGAAGATGAAAAGTGGGAAGAGCCAAGTTCTTTGAGCTCTTGTGACTATGAAAGTGTTGTGTTCGATGAAGAAGACATGAGGTTGAGCAACCCAAATACTCGTAACCTTTGTGAGTATGAGGGTGTGTCTTTTGATGTGAACGTTGAGGTGTTGGAAAAAGAGCTAAATGAAGCCCCCATTGATGATTCGCGTGAGGATAGCAATAATGATGATGAGCCTAGAGGAGGGATTCGTAAAATCACCTTGCTTGAGGAGCCTATCCTTGAGGCATTTGAGATACCCTATCATGAAGAAGAACGCCATTCCTTTATCCTTCATAAAGACCACTTGGCACCTATTATGGAGCCAATGATCATTGAAGAGGATATGTTAGACCTTCTTCAAAAGGCCAAAGTTTCTTACAAGAGCTATTTGGTGAAAAAGCTCAATGAGAAAATTGCTCGTGAGGCTACTTGTGAAGATTTGGCACTCATGATTTCAACTCCTATGGTACCCAATCATCAAAATCATGAAAATTCTCTTCCTACTCATGAAGGATTGAATAATCAAAGTGCTATCATCATCACCAAAATAGAAGAAGAAGTTGGTAAGTGGAAGGCCATGGATGGAAATGAACCACACTTCATGCTTAATTTTGGCAAGAATCATGGGTGTATATATTTGAAGCATCGGGAAGGCTCTAACGCTAAAGAGAAGCCAAGAAAAGGAGCATGCTACAAGCCTCCTTGGCCAAATTTCATATTCAAATTGAGCAACCCATACTTATGCTTATTTGGAGCTTGTTCACAAGCTTTTGATCTTTTATTAAGAGCTTTGAGCTCTATGGATAAGAGTCTCTACAAATTGAACTAGTTTGGTGGAGTCCTACCTCAAAAACCACCGTTTGTAAGATATTTCTTGAACCCTTCTTTGTATAAAATTGTACATTTACATTTGCATTTAACTTCTTGCATGAGAGAGAAGAGAGAGAGAGAGTCATCTTACATGTTCTATGAGCAAATTTCAGAAAAGATAAGGAAAAAGAGAAAATCAGTGAAAAAGGGGTATGTTGCTTCATCAAAAAGAAAGAAGGAGAAGGAGAGAAGAAGAAGATGCCCGGATTCTAGCAAATCCGCCCGTCCAGGGCCCGCGGGTAAGAAAAAGTTGAAACTGCTGAAGAATCCGTGCGGATTCTAGAAAATCCGCCCGTCCCAGAAAATCCGTCCATCTTCTTCACGGGACGCCCGTCCCGTGTGTCATCCAGAAGCAAGATTTTGAACTGTGTCAAAATCCGTACGGATTATAGAAAATCCGCCCGTCCCGATCAAGCCGTGCGTCCTGAAGAAAATCCGCCCGTCTTTTCCCTGCTTCCCAGCCAAAGAAATTCTCTGTCCCAGAATCCGTGCGGATTCTACCAAAGACGCCCGTCTTCTTTCTCGACAATCCGCCCGTCCCATCTTAAATCCGCTCGGATTGTACTGTTTTTACGGATAAAACGGGTTCGATCCAATCTTATCCGTTCGGATTCCCTACTACTTCTATATAATCACCCCCTTTCTCCCTCATTTCCTCACCTTACCAAACCCTAAAACACTCATCTCAATCCTCAAAATCACCCTCCAATCCTCAAAAACACCCCCATCACCAATATGAGCACCAAAGGAAAGGCCAAGAAATTGATTGAATCAATCGGGAAGAAGCGCAAGGGATCAAGCTCTTCAACACCACGAGAGGTAATACTACCAAGGAACACCCGACCCTTAATGAGAGGAGGCATTGAGCAACTCAATAACTTCCAAGAAGTGATCTTCCTATCCGACGAACACCGCGAAAAATTCGTCGAACTCCTAGGTAAGAAGTACGAACCTACTCAGTTTGTTGATACTAGGGTGTTGGAAATCCTTCAGATAAGGTACCCTACCGAGATGTTCTTTAATGGCCTTGGCATTGGGAGATTTTTCCATGCCCATGAAGAGACTTACCTTAGTCTCACACTTGAATTCTTGAGTAGCCTTCGCATTGTAGCGGATACCCACAACAATGTAGGCATGGAGTTTAGGTTATGCAACCTAGACCATGTTCTCTCTCTTGAGGAATTTGCCTATGTTTTCGGTCTTGAGGTACCCACCGACTATACCGAAAAGCCCGATAATTTCAATGTGGACTTTCTTTGGAAAGCTATCTCCGGGAGGGACTTTACCCATATAAAGCGTTGCTATACATTTGCTATCCAACATCCGGTGATTCGATTCACCGAACGCTTTGTAGCCGGTTGCATCAATGGGAGGTACGAGCAAGATCGGTGTACTCTCATCGACTTAACTTTTCTTGAGTCTTATTTGAATGTTCGAGCGGTGAGGCGTTATAACTTCAACACGCCACTTGAGATACTCACTAGGTTCAATGATTTTGCTCAAGGGACCACCCAACTCAAAACCTTTGTGATGGGAGGTCTAATTACAATTTTGGCCAAACACCTTTGCCCCGGGTTCAATGCCCGAGGAACCTATATCCCTCTTGAAGGGAGAACTTTGATTGATGAACACACCATCTTCCACAATCACCGGTGGTGTAACCACACTCGAGATGGGAGTGTGGAGTGGCACACCAAGGGATGCACCTCAATGGTCCTTGAGGGATGGAAGATACCGGGCATTGACCCAAGATTGAGTCCATACTCTTCTCCACCAAGCTACCTCCTTGAAATCCAAATTCTTGACAATCCCCCTCAAAGGGAAGAACCGCACCGTCAACCACCTCGTGGAGGGCCGGGTGCACCTTTTCGCCCACCTTCCTACGTACCTATCCCGCCATACCCTACTCCTTATACCGAATTTCAACCGGCAATCCCCAATACCCCGGGTATTAATGATTTGATGGCACTCATGAATAGAGTGGACCTTGGGGTGCATAAAGGGAGGGAAGACAACTACTTGGCCCTCTACCCCCAATACTATAACATGGCTCAACAAGGGTATATTGACCCCGATGGTCATAAACCCTCTTGGGCACAACCGGAGCTCTTGTTCCCAAATTATGGGGACCAAGCTTGGGGACGAGGAGACGGAGGGCATTCTAGCCAAGGCGGAGGGTACTCGGGTCAAGGAGGAGGATTTGACCAAGGAGGATATTGGGGCCAAGCACCCGTATATGATCAAGCCGGAAGTTCTCATGGTTATGGCTATGATCAAAATGAGGATGACGAGTGAAAGAGGCCTAATTCACCACTTCCATTTGTATGATACCCATCTCTCCCTCTCTCTTTTGTATTTACATTGCATCTAGTGTAGCTTTTGCATGCATTTGTATTATATTTCATATTGCATTTACATTAGTTAGTTCATAGTATAGTTGCATTGTAATATAATTCATGTAGATAGTTGCATATAGATTAGAATTCATGCATAGTTACTAATGGCCAAACCTATTCATTTCTACACTAGAGATAGTGTTTAAATCGGTTTGGGGAGGTTTGATCATAAGTGACCAAAGTTTAAATCATGCATCATATAGTATAGTTTAGATTGCATTCATTTGTTATATATGTCATATAGAATTGCATTTAGTTAGAGCATGCATTCATTCATATCATATCATTGCATTTGTACTTTATTTCAAAAAAAAAAAAAAAAATCAAAAATCCAAAAAACATGTATTTCTCTTTTATTCCTACTCCTACATGTACATTGAGGACAATGTCCAAAATAAAGTGGGAGATGGGAATTTATATTCCAAAAATGCATAAAAATTGAAAAATTTCGAAAAATCACAAAAATATGTCTTCTAATTTCATAAAATCAAAAACCATAAAAATTTGAAAAATTTGAAAAACCAAAAACAAGTTCATTTCCTTTATAGTGTAGTCATGTATATATTATTTTGTATATATTGTGTTTGTTCATCCTTTTTCACATTGATTGACTACGCCACATCCGAGACATGAGGATATTGAAGACCGCATGGTATGATCTTTCCAATCTCCTTTTTCCTCTTTATGTTAATGACTATGTGGCTTTATTTTAATTGATGCGGTAAAAACAATGTGAACTTAGGACTTGCATTTAGTTTATATGGCATATTAGTTGGTAGAATCATTTGCATTAGGATGTATAAATGTTAGTTGCATCATGGCATGTAGTTGCATGTTAGAAAAAATTTTGCGAAACCGTCTACTTGGGAAGCTTGACAAGTGTATATAGGCCCTAGTAGATGCTTTTTCTTCTTAAGACTTTGCTTGTTAGAATACTTGTAAAACACCCTAGGATGTGTCATGCTAGTATCCTTTGACCCATGGATTAAGGTCTAGTCAAGAGTACCTTGTGGTGTGATAACTCCTTGGCTACCGTTTATTCCAAGGTGACCCTTGAAACCATGCATCCATCCATCCATAATTCATCCATGTTCTACCACATTTTTGTCATCAAAGGGAATGGGCACAAAAACAAAAAGAAATCAATTTGAGTTCAATGAAATGAAAAGAAAAGAGAAAGTTTGCAAAAAAAATGCATCAAATGAAAAGAGGAGCAAAAAAAAAATAGAACTCCTAAAACTTCAAATATAAGCCACCCTCACTACATATGGGGTGACTTTGAAAATGTTCAAAAGAAATGCAAAGAAAAGAAAGATGTCAAGTATTGAAATGCCAAAAATCAAAAAGAAATGGCAAGAAAGTGTTCTCAAATGTTATAGGCCACAAGAAATTGGGGGGAAAACAAAAACAAAAGCAAACTCCCAAATGATACTCAAATACTATCGATCCCTTTATCCACCGTATCCATTTTTGTGCATGGTAGAGAGGGGACGACCCTTCTTCTTGTCTAGGCAAGAGGGGGAATTCCGCGATCCTCCAGTGTTTCTAACACCATAGGGAGTCTATTCTTGACAAAAGCATTTAACGATTGAGGACAAAGGTACCCTAGCTTGACACAATTTGGAGGTGATTTATCGGTATCCTTCTAGGCTTAGTAGTTTGAACAAATTGCATCTATGAAGGAGTGTGTACCCTTGAATTGCTTCCCTTGTAGATAATTTCCGCCACTTAGATGAGGAAAGTGGCTATTCTTTTGTAGATGCATCCATTATTTGATTTTGTGTGCTTAATGTTTGGATGTATCGCCATTTTGGCAAGACCCACCTTGCCTTGCAAGAAGGCATCCTACCTCATGGTTGTCTTGTTGTGAGTTGAAGGGGCGGAGTGAGACCCGCTAATTGTCTCATATCGGCTATGTTATTAGGTTAGTTTAAATAAAGGTTTAGTTTTTGTCACCTCTTTACTCGGGACGAGTAAAGGTTCGGTTTGGGGATATTTGATGTGAACATTATTTGCGCACATTTAGTCCCCTCATTGAGCCTATTTTGCATACTATTATAACATTCTATGACCATTTTATCCGTCAAAACCTTCCTATTTGCTTTTCTATCGCATTTCATATGTTTTGTAGAAAAGGAGATAATAAGGCGGAAATTCCCGTCTTTCGTGCATATTTGGAAGCTACTTGACGATACTAGATGGACTAGTATGAAGAGGAAGTAAAGACTAGAGACCAATCCCGTAAGAATAAAATAGGAATAAGCAAAAGGGACGAAAAGAATCGTTGCTGAAGAACAATCCGAGCGGATTGTCTCCAATCCGCCCGTCTCCACACTACACAATCCGAGCGTCTTGCCTTGAATCCGCTCGGATTGCCCTACCAGAATCCGCCCGGATTCTAGCGAATCCGCTCGGATTCCCCCGCCCAAATCCGTCCGTCCCGACCTTATTCCGCCCGGATTTCTTCACAGCACGGATTGTCTTCTTCAAGCTACGAAAAGAGAAGCCCTTCTCTCAGAAAATACCGGAGTCTCCTTGCTCAACTTAAAAAGTGTAATTACTAGCTTAGCCCTTAGTTAACCTAATGCATCCCACCTAATTTCCACTATAAATACCCCATCTTTGTAATTAATCAAGCATGTTGTTTTTGGGTAGAAAATCCTTCTTTAGATTAGATTAGGAGTAGATTAGAATAGATTACTCTTTAATCTTTCCACAAATTACACATTAATCTCTCCTTAATTATTGTTCAAGTTTATTATTCAAGTTTATTATTGGGTAATTGAAGATTATTGGGTTATAATTGGGAGATTGACAACCTTCCATCAATCACCAAGTTTCTTCTTTTATTCTTGCTTTATCATTTGGAATCATCTCAAGTTTGGTATAATCCCTTTACTCTTTAATCTTTATTGTTCATTTCTTCATTCCATTATCATGTTTATACTTGTTGTGATGTTTGACACCATTAATGACATGTTTCCCATGATAATGAGTGAGTAGTATCTTAGCTAGGATTAGTGGCTAATTAGGGGAAATCAACATGGGATTGATTCATGCTTAATCTAATATGTTCACATGATTAAATTGCTTGCTTGTTGTGATGTCAACTTTATGCACATGTTATGTTTGATGAAATGCTAAGCCTATGAATCCTTGCATTTACAACCATCTCTTATCTATTCAACTTGACTTGTAAGATATAGACCAACTCGAGTCTTGTTAGACCATGCATAGAAGTTGATTAGGAGGAAAGTAAGTCGACTTGTAGGCGTTGTACAATCTAATCGATTCGGCTCCGGGACCCAACTCTTCCTAAGAACCGTAAGATATAACCCAACTCGGTTCCTCCACAGCATTAATTGCTTGCAACTTTGTAAACATGTTTGTATGATCAACACCATGAATCCCCCATGACCCCATGATATCCTAGCACTCTTAATCAATTGTTTACATCTTTCCTTTTATTGTTTGTTTTTGCTTGCATTAGCTTAGAATACAACTACAAACCCAAATCAATTGTGACACTAGCATAAATTGAGATAGATAGACTTAGAACCCAAAGCACACCGTCCCATGGATCGACCTCGACTTACCGCTAACTAGTTGTTTGTTGAGTTTTATAAATGTGTTTGATTGAGAGCTTCAACGACACTCTCATCAGCTAGGATGTAGGGGAACTATAGGTTAGGCGGCATTAGATTTAACATGGCCTGAAATCGCATGCCGGTCGATCGACTGGGTTCCCTTGTCGATCGACTGGCCACGCTGAGATTGTTTCGTTTTAATTGTTTTAATTGTTGTGTTTGACGAATCGAGTGCACGCGACCAGTTGAATACCTAGGATTTGACCGACCCAATAATGATCGAAAGATAGGGAAGGAAGATAGCCTACTTAATTAAGACGACTAGATTAATTAGATCGAAAGATAGATTAATTTAGACCTTTAGTCACTTTTCAGGACGAAAGTCAGTATAAGTGGTGTTAGGGACCTGTAGCGAGATCGAAAGATGCTACTTGTGAGAGTGGACCGAGAGGACCTCTTATTTTCCCGTCTCACGTGTTTGATTTAGACCTACTTAGTATGCTGCCGTCGAAACTATAGTGAACTGACCATCCTAGTACCCTTTTTATATTTGATATCATCTGTTTGCTTAGTTTACTTTATTTTACTGCTCATTAGCTATAGACCAATTCAATCAAACCCCCACACACTGTTACCTTTGACTAGAAATAGACAATTATTAATTACATTCGCCTCCCTGTGGTTCGACCCTGCTACCACTGTCTATAGTTGTAGTTGGATTATAAATATTATTTTTGGTACTCACAACGACGGGTATCAGTACTTAGGGGTCGAACCCAAAGGAGACGGGAGTTATTAATTAATTGTTATGGATTGAATTTTACCTTGGTAGATTAACGTTTGCTTTGGTTGATTGGTTTGATGTAAAGTAAGAACAACAATAAAAAGAAGATGTCTAGGGAGGTCGGGTCACACATGCTAATTATGTAAATGCTCATGTCAAGTTAGGAAGTTGATTTCACGATAAATGTTTAGGCTTAGAGACACCCACCTTACGATATTAGTGTCAACCATAGACCGGGTCCTAGAGAAACTCTCGTCCATGACTAGGTCGTCCTACTACACATGTTTAGTCTAATTCAATTCCGTGCCTCTCGACCTTTAGAATGAATGAACAAACTTAATCAATGAATAAGGCCTTTAAACATAGATTAAACATTAAGGTGCAAACATGTGATAGAAACAATTATACAATATTAACTTATCCTTATTTTGACATTAACATATTACTTAATCATGCAAGGTTTCCTTTATTCCCTAGACAAATGCAACTACTCTAACATTGTGAAAATATAAACTAAACTAATGCTAAATAAAATGATAAATAACATAATTAAAATAAAGATAGAATTACCTTGAATGGAAATACAAGAACAATTGAAAATGGAAATAACTTGGAAATAACTTGGAATAAATCTTGAACTTGATAATAGAAATGTTGTAACAAACTAATATAAGCTAAACTAAACTAAACTAAACTACTAATATTTAGAGATAATTTTGGAATAAAAATATATGTGAATGGTGGTGTCTAGATGTTGAAGTCTACACCCTTTATATAGGAAATAAGGGGTGAAACTTAGAGCAAATACAAGGGGTCAACCCCAAATATTTTCTCTTAATTACTTAAGTAATTGCCTAGAGAATCCCATGTTGGCCATCAACTCCATCTTAATTGCACAATTAGCATCCAAAGAGCATCTTAAGGTAAGCATCTAAGGCATTCTCCCATCTTCTTCTACTTGGGCTTTAACACTTGATTTTATACTTGGGCTCATTTCTTGACTTGTGTTGTGCATTTCTCAAATTAATCCACCACATTTGCTCTTGCAAATCCATGCTTTACTTCATTGTTGGTCCATTCTTCTCTTCAACTTAGCTGTGTATCCTAGTGCTTTTAAATATGTGGAATTAATCTCTTTAAAGCTTAAGTACCTACAAAATATGATAGAACGTGCAAATGCAACTAGAAATACAATATTAGCTCAAAATCACTAAGGTTAGTGCATAATGTCAAATATATTAGAGCTAAAAGAAGGAGATAGTCTATATAAAATGGACTTATCACATAAAACAAACATCCAAGCAGTTCATCACACATTCCTCCAACTCCAATCATCTCCAATCATTGACTACACACTAAAGTGTGTAGCCCTCCCAGATTACCCATTGCAACAGGTAATCCACACCATCAGTGGGGATCGCAGCCTTACCACCTAAGCCCCGCTCAAATCCAAGAGCAAATAACCCATGTCTATTAATGTGCACATCCCCACTTGTGACGGAAACCACGGGGGGCGAATCAAAGGCGTGAAGCCATTCCCGATGAGAACTCCACTCACCCGAGGACGCACCTCGAGAACCACAACCAAACCAAGCAACAAAACCAAATCATCCAACATATCACAATCACAATAATAATAACAGTAATCATGCCATTAAATCAACCATCATCATCTTATATCCAATTAATCAGACAACTGAGTAGGGAAACCCTACCTTATTAATGAATCTACAATCTACAAACAACAGTAGAAGCTAGTATTGTTCCTCTACGAAGTCATCATCTAGCAATAATCACAACCATACTTTATGTCACAATCATACCAATTAACCCCTTTTTCTCAATCTAAACAATTAGGGCAAAACCCTAAGAGACAACATACTAATAAACAAGGCACTAGTGACTTACCAACGGAGTCGATATAGAGAAGACGGACGAAGACTCAAGATCAATCAAAAGCCTTGGGAGTGATTAGGGTGATTAGAGAGGTGATAGGTGTCGTTAGGTTTTGTAAAATGTGATTTGTAAACTGATAACACAAAATTTATAACATCTAATCACCTTAACAAAAACAGCGGAAATAAATCCATCAGACCGGGTACTCGGTCGAGTACCTGGGGTACTCAGCCGAGTACGACCTACTCGGCCGAGTATCTCAAAACTCGGTCGAGTGCTCCTGGGCAGTAGCCCGACCAGAAGTCACACGACGACTTACTCGGTTGAGTTCCACTTACTCCACCGAGTAACTAAATCTAACACCCCCTTCGTACCCGGCCAAGGTAATGGGGGAGATGTTACCTACTCGATTTCCCGAGGTAGTGAAATCGGAGTCACAATTGAGAAACAATTAACATAAATAAGTGTTTAGTCGATTACATAGACATAAGTGAAATAAATGAAATGAATAATAAAACTCATGACTACTAAACCAATCTAATCAACTATACTTGACCCGATTGTCATCACGGCTCGTCCCGTCTCCCGCAAGCAACCAAAGCTAACCTGTAAACAACTGCTCCCCATATGATCGGAAATATCATATGGATCGACATAGGCCACCTCGGAAATTGGTGACATTACACGGACACAACAAACGTCAGTTTCAATACACAACATATAACACGACTTGATAAGTGCAGACACGACATAATCATATAAATGGGACTCGACTATGCAATCACCATACCGGTACCGGGACACGTCCAGACGTACCCACAACCACCGTTGCCAGGGACACGCCCACGACACCACATCTCACACAAAGGTATCGGGACACGCCCAGACGTTCCGGGTCCGGAAGCTAACCGGATCCCCTGCCAGACGTCGTGCCTCGACCGCACGAGTCCCTCTGTGACTCAAGTCATTAATGTGCACATCCCCCTTGGAGTGGGAAACTCCAAGGGGAGACACGAGCGTAAGACGGTTTCCCAACCACCATACGTCTCCTCAAGAATCAAGTACCACCACCAAAGACCTCCAATACAACACAAACACAACCGTACATGACAAAGGGAAGAAAAACACTTAACATATGACCAAATTCATGAATTCAATCCCACATTCACACTAACCGACTCATAAATGCATTAGTGAGGAAAGACACCCAAATATGCATACACAATATTGAAACCGAGTAGGATAACCTACCTTTTTGCATAATCCTCAAGCTAATCGAAATCACCAAGTACCCATCTCATAAAACCATCTCATTCTACATAAATCATGTAATAACTATCACAAACCACTCTATATAATAATACAACATAAAATCCCTCATTATTAGTTACTAATTACTCATTTTACATAACTAAATACTTATTAACCTCTCTTAGTAAACCCTAACTCGAATTTATTCATAAGACAAAGAGGAAAGGGTGAGATTTCTACTTATAAAGGTAGATCGGGACATAGGAGATGTGTTCCACAATTAATCCAAGCGAAGGCCAAGGGAAGAGCATTTGGGAGCATTTTAGAGAGAAGGGAAAGGGTTTTAGTGTAAGAAGGAAGAAGGAGGAGAATGAATGGGATAGGGTTGGGATAGAATAAAATCCCGAAATATCATTTCTCGGGTGCAGCTCAACTTACTCCACCGAGTAACCAGTTTACTCGACCGAGTGTCACTCACTCGGTCGAGTGTGACCTAACTCGACCGAGTCTCGACTCACTTGGTCCACTTGGGTTTCTACTCGGTCCACTGGAAGTCTACTAGATCTAGTTTATGTCTTACTTGGTCTCGCGGGAGGATCATCCTTTACGTTTGAATACATGTGGGTTCCCTCACGCGTCCCTAGGTCTAAGTACGGGTCTCACAAATGCCGGGTATTACAATCTTCCCCCCCTTAAAATGAACTTCGTCCCCGAAGTTCGCCACTCACTCTCTTTTCCAAATATTCCTCGGTTTACTCCCGAGCCTCTTTCTCGGTTCTCGTATGTTCTCTAGCCATCATCACTCTTATAGTTACAGAATTATATCCTATCTATCCTAGGTCTTATTCATAGTTCTTACATTCACTCCTTCTAAAAGGGAACTTCGTCTCGAAGTTCGCTATAAGTCTCACATGATACTCTCCCGGTAAACTACCATTATTACCACAAGTTGTGTATGATTACTATATGTATTCATATATATGTATATGAGTACTCTTTATACCTAGGCTCAACCACTCTTAATATTCAACATATCATATCGAACCGCCGCAACATGTACTAGTGTTACAATCTCGCCATGTGATGTGTACCTACTACTATTATTTTTTTCCACTGCTATTACGGAATGCATGCGGATTTTCATGCCCTTTTTGCCATCATATAATCATTTTTTAGTTTGACTATTTTCTTATACCGCCCAAACAATTGACAAGGTCAAGAGTAAACAACTCATAAAGGTCTATCGTGTGGGTTTTCTATGGTCAATCGACTCTTAGTAGGTCGGCATAATCCAAAATCAATGTCAAATGCGTCGTAGGTGGTCTAAAATTCCTAGAAAGGGTCAAATTCCTCTATACTCGGTCGAATTCAGCAGTTACTCGGCCGAGTCAAAGTCACTCGGTCGAGTGGTCATGCTACTCGGTCGAGTGGGGGTATTTACAGGAGGTTTTCAGTTATGTCTTTCGGCCTACTCGATCGAGTGGAGCTGTCACTCAGTCGAGTGAGAAGGGCACTCGGCCGAGTATTACTGGATAGTCCAAATTTTCAGCCATAAATGGCCTCCAAGTTCCTCTATGGTTGAGCTTACATGCAATGGAGTCGAAACGGTGTTTACGACACCATTCAATCACACAAGGTCTACTAGTATTGGCCTTATGGCCGGCTTACAACACGAGAATTAAAGTGTTCAAAGTTATAAACGATAAGGAAAAGTCCTAAAGAGTTCAAATCATAAAACCATCACTACGCGGAGGGCTTCCTCTTCACACCAATTCTTGACACCCATATTGCCCACCCGGAACGACTCTTCCCCGTCTTGCTCCCTCCTTGAGCTTGCTCCTCCTCCTTGTCCTCTTCCTCTTCTTCATTCACCTCCTCATCCCCCGGTGCCCTACGAGCCGCCTCCTCCCATACTTTATCAAGGTCCATGGCCTCTGCCGCCGTAAAAGTTCCCGCCTCACTTCCACTCCATTGGTAGACATTGCTAGGATAGATCCCGGTATCACCCATGTAGGGGTCATGCAAGTGTCCCACGCCAAAAGGAAAGTTGATCTCCCAATACGATGGTTGGATACCATAGGCCTTGAAGACTCCGAAGGTGTCTCCGGGTCCGGACCAAAAGCTAGGGCGGTGGGCGGGTTGTACTCCTTGATTATAGGCTGCCTCGTGCATGTCTCTCAACACAAGATCGGTGTTCACTCGGTGTATGAGGTACGACATGGGATAGTTGGAGTCAAAGGTGAGTGGGGTTTGGCCAAAGTTCCCGGTATCAGGTGGGGGCATCATAGTTGTAGGCATAGAGTGGGGAAAAGATGTGGGAGCTTCCTCGACGGGAGCACGAGGTGAGGGAGGTAACGGGGGTGCCTCCTACTGCTCGGTAGCATCCTCAAGGTCAAAGGTAATGCTACTAGGGGTGGTATATGTTTGGGCCTCGGGGCGGGGTGATCCCGCTCTCTCTAAAGGGGAGGTCGGGGGTAGGTCCTCACCGGCGGGGAGCTTCATATAGCACTCATTATCAACCCTCAAAGAATAAGTGTCGTCCTCCTCTCCATCTACCACCCAAGACTTAGCTTTCAACCATTCAGGATCAAAATAAACCACTTTCTTGGACATAGGTGCATCCACCGCCCCCGGTTCGTAAGCTAACAAGTTCTTGGCCAATCGAGTCACTAAGGCCCCACAATCTAAGGAGCATTCGTCCACCTCGGCCATCCTCGCTAGGGCAAGACACACCAAAGACACGGCATTGAAGTGCAGACGGCTTTCATGGCGGGGGTTAAGGCAGGAGCTCAAGATCAAGACCTCCGTGGAGTTAAGTTTACTCGGGTCCTTCCTCCCATAGATGAGGTTGGTCAAGGAGCGCAAGAAAATCTTTAGGACGGGGTGATCAATGTCACTAGTCTTAATATTACTCACACTAACCTTTTCCTTACTCGTGTAAGCATGATAATACTTTAAAGCTTTCATGTCTTCTCAATCTTATCATAGTGACCCACCACTCACTTACCCACCCCTATATGTTCGGCAAAGGCATCACTACCTAGGTTGAAAGGGGTATTCTTGAGCCTAAAACTCACATTATGGGTCTCCTTGTCATAGGTGAAGGAGCTCAAGAACTCCAGGGTGAGGTTGTGGTAACTTATCTCCTCTATGTTGTACAAACCCTCCAATTCAAGAACTGTGAAGATGTTATGCACCTCCTTCTCTACCCCTAGAGCCTCCAAGGTACTTACCGACATGCACTTAGTCGGGGCCATCCTCCTAGTGGCTAGGACTTCAAACTTGTCCCGGTGCTCCTCACTCCCAAAAGCTATAGACGGGTAGTTCGGGAGGGTGATAGCGGGCGGTGCCTCTTGTTGAGGTTGGCGAGCAGTCCTTCCACGACCAGTTCTAGCGTTCCTTGCCATGCTACAAGAGAGTCAGACACAAGATATGGAATGAGAAAGGTAAGAATTGGAAGCAAATGTTGGATGTGAATGAGGATTTTTCTCAACTTCTCAAATTTATGAATATAGAATGAGGAGAATTTCTAGGATAGTTTCTTTGCAAATTTTAACCAACTTTTCAAATTTACACATGTTACAAGTTCTTTTCCGGAATTAAAGATTCGTGTGATATAATATGGTTTTTAAACATGACTTTCCTAGCATGCGTTATTCTTATTCATCATTCAACTTGATCAATCTTGACTCAACCATGACACACTACACCTTAAAATTTTACTTAAACAATTACATGTTATTATTGTTATCGACCAAATTTTGCTAAAGTTGGCCGAAGTAAAAAAAAAACTTAGCTTGCCTAAATTTGAAAGGGGTTCGGGTGAGTGAAATGCTTCTTTGTCATAAGAAATTCCTTAAGTTGAACAAGTAGATAGTAACACAAGTAGTGAGTATAAATTAAAATTGACATGGTTAGTGCCAAATTTTCAAGTGTTTGAGAAAAGATTTATTTTAATCCCTCTTAGAAGATGGTAACATTTATGAAATTTTCAATTCCACAACATAGGAAAATCACCTTTGAGGTATAAAATGCTTTGTTCATCGGAGTTCAAAAAGGCGTTGAGAAAATTTTCACCCAAGTTTTAAGACAAAAGTTGACTCCGTTTTGGCTTGCCTACATCATCATCAACAAGATAGTAGTCTTATAAAGTAATTAATACTATGTTTTGTTCATGAAAATCAAAATTTAGGCAGGACGTGCCTAGAATTCGAAAATTTTAAGACGGAGTTTTAAGACAAAATTTACACATTTTATACAAAATCCATTCATGACAACAAAAGCTAAGCCTTTGGTGTCCAACTATACACAACAACAATCATCAAAATCCAATCATTGCCCCAAGAACACCAATTAGAGTTCTACAATGGTGGACGAAAATTTTCCACAAAAAATTGATTTTTATCAACAACAATGATGTAAAAAGCTTACTTGTATCATGAATCAAGCAAAATGGACAACTAATTAACAAAACTCAAAGGATTTAAGAGTAAATCTAAGAAAATTCAAATTGGGGAAAAAGATGGAAGAAGATGAAGATGCTTACCTTGACCAATTAGTGGGATTAGATGAGAAAAGTGAAGTAATGGGATGAATTTCCAAGCAAAATAGATAGTAACACAATGAAGATATGGAGATATGAAGATAATAATGAAGAATTATTAGGGGAAACAAGAGCCCTTAGACGAGCGGTCCAGCCCGTGTGAACCAACTCGGTCGAGCGCCGCGTATACTCAGTCGACTACGATTCTACTCGGTCGAGTGGATGACCCACTCGGTCGAGTAACGGTTTTTACCATAATGAATTACCTCCTGGAACTTGTTCCACTCGGTCGAGTGCCTGCTTACTCGGCCGAGTTGGTAGACGCACTCGGTCAAGTGATTCCATTGGGTCCAAATTTCAATAGAATGTAATCGGTGGATTTCCTGCAAGACAATACAAAGTTTTGGAGTCCACCATCTATGGGTGACCCGTCCCGAGTTAGTTCATACGTTGTTCTACCCACCATCTATGGTGCACTACCGTAACACTAGTGGCTACTCCACTAGCATACAATACTACTCGTACATGATCACGAACACTAATAGACATTCAATTAACACACTATGCGATGCAAGGATTGAAACCATTACCCACACACCAGCACACGTTAACCATTTTCCAAACACGCTACTCATACTAAGCTAGCAATTTAACTTTCATGCACATGTGAAATTCATAGCATGCAAGAATCTAATCACAGCCATGTCAGTCATGCAATCACACAACATTGTCTATATCATTCACCCTTACTTGTAACCACCCATGTAGTGACCAATCGAGGCAATAGTCACTAGTTTTGACATGAGGGAGCCCACTCATCCAAAACCGATATCCTATCGTACTCGTATCGGGTTCATTTTATTAGACACACCTAGGTTCATTTTAGTTTATTAGTTTAGGTTCCAAAATCGAAGCTCTGATACCACTTTGTAATACCCCCTTCTTACCCGGCCAAGGTAGTGGGGAGATGTTACCTTCTCGGTTTCCCAAGGTAGTGAAATCGGAGTTGCAATTGAGAAACAATTAACATAAATAACTGTTTAGTCAATTACATAGACATAAGTGAAATAAATGAAATGAATAATACAACTCATGACTATTAAACCAATCTAATCAAATATACTTGACTCGAATGTCATCACGGCTCGTCCCGTCTCCCGCAAGTAACCAAAGATAACCTACAAACAACTGCTCTCCATATGATCGGAAATATCATATGGATCGACACAGGCCACCCCGGAAATAGGTGACATTACACAGACACAACAAACGTCAGTTTCAATACACAACATATAGCACGACTCCATAAATGCACACACGACATAATCATATGAATGGGACTCGACTATGCAATCACCATATCGGTACCGGGACACTCCCAGACTTACCCACAACCACCAGTGCCAGGGACACGCCCACGACACCATATCTCACACAAAGGTACTGGGACACGCCCAGACGTACCTGGTCCGGAAGCCAACCGGATCCCCTGCCAGACGTCGTGCCTCAACCACACGAGTCCCTCCGTGACTCAAGTAATTAATGTGCACATCCCCCTTGGAGTGGGAAATTCCAAGGGGTGACCCGAGCGCAAGACGGTTTCCCAACCGTCTTACGTCTTCTTAAGAATCAAGTACCACCACCAAAGACCTCCAACACAACACAAACACAATAGTACATGACAAAGGGAAGAACAACACTTAACATATGACCAAATTCATGAATTAAATCCCACATTCACACCAAACGACTCATAAATGCATTAGTGTGGAAAGACACCCAAATATGCATACACAATATTGAAACCGAGTAGGATAACCTACCTTTTTGCATAATCCTCAAGCTAATCGAAATCACCAAGTACCCATCTCATAAAACCATCTCATCCTACATAAATTATATAATAACTATCACAAACCACTCTATACATACTATAATACAACATAAAATCCCTCATTATTAGTTACTAATTACTCATTTTACATAACTAAACACTAATTAACCTCTCTTAGTAAACCCTAACTCGAATTTACTCATAAGACAAAGAGGAAAGGGTGAGATTTCTACTTACAAAGGTAGATTGGGACATAGGACATGTGTTCCACCATTAATCAAAGCTTGAAGGCCAAGGAAAGGGCATTTGGGAGCATTTTAGAGAGAAGGGAAAAGGGTTTTAGTGTAAGAAGGAAGAAGGAGGAGAATGAATGGGATAAGGTTGGGATAGAATAAAATCTCGAAATATCATTTCTCGGGTACAGCTCAGCTCACTCGACCGAGTGTCACTCACTCGGTCGAGTGTGACCTCACTCGTCCGAGTACCGACTCATTTGGTCCACTTAGGGTTCTACTCGGTCCCCTGGAAGTCTACTAGGTCTAGTTTAGGTCTTACTTGGTCTCGTAGGAGGATCATCCTTTACTTCTGAGTACATGTGAGTTCCCTCACGCGTCCCTAGGTCTAAGTAAGGGTCCCACAATATCCGGGTATTACATTAGGAATGTGAAATATGTTTTTTATTGGGATTCATATAAGTTTGTCCGTTTGATGTTGATTTGAACAGTGTAAGTAGGTAAGTGTGTGATTCATGTTTGGAAATTAGGAGTACAATAAAGTGACTTTAGCTTGCGTAAGGTGTCTTGAATTAAGTAAGATGATTGTATGTGGTAATTTGTGGATAATGAGTGATATGTGATCTAAGTCGAATATTTGTTGACTGATTGAACTCATGGGCAGTGAATGAGGTTTGGGTGCATGTTGAGGGATATTGTTATTGATCATGACTTGGAAACTTTGGGTTGATAAATATTTGAGGTATATGATGGTGGATTTTGTATTACCAAGTTTGGTTTTCGCGGTCAAGAGAGTAAGAGTGTGTCATGTAATTCTTGAGGATACAATCATATTGTTAAGGTATTTAATCATTTGTGTTATAAAGTGTAACCGTTTAATTTAAGTGTGTATGCATGAAGTGTGAAAGTGGTTGTGTGGGACTCCGACCCTATGAGTGGTAGTATAGATGTTGTTTGTAAAGTTGCCTCTCAATCTTTAGGTAAAGCGTCCATGGTATACATCGTGATCTTGTTGTAGAGTCCATTTGAGGGTGGTCTTGTTATTATTCCTTGATAATAATGGGTGGTTAGGCTCGTGTCCATGCAATAGTGTAAGTGTTATGGATACTGATATGACTATTGTGGTTATTGATGACGGTATGGTGATACCGTCGTCGGGTGTGGTGGAGGAGGTAGAACGGTTGCGAAAAGAACTATGAAATAGTATGTTTGTGTCGGTAGTATGTCGCGAATATTTTATCTTAATTATATAGTAATGATGGTTGTAGGCCAAGAGTAATTTTAAATTTCGTTGTTTGATGGTATTAATTACCATCGGAGTCTATGAGCTTTTGTGTGATGAAATATGAAGTTTGGAACCGATTTGAGAATGAAAACATTCTACCCAGGTGCCACTCGACCGAGTTCACCATGCACTCAACCGAGTGACTCCTACTCTAGCGAGTGGATTACCTTCACCCTTGTTGTAGATACCTCATTTCTACACCTCCCGCCAACCACCCAGTGATGATTGGGCCGCATGTCTGATACGCGGAACGATTTACGACAGTCCGTAAGTTTGTCGTCAAGTGATAGCTCAAATACTCGAGTCAACCCCTGGGTCATCATCTATGCACCGTTACAGTCGTTTTGACAGTAATTAGAGTTCATTTGGAGTCCGGGTCAAAAACCGCTTCATTTTCTAAAAACCGTTTAAATGTCGAGTCGGAATATTCCGGAATGTTCTAGAATTCTCTAGATATTTATTCCTAATTAAAATTAATATTTTAAGTGAATATCTACCGTAATATTGTGTTTCGTGGAATAAAAAAGTGTAAATCTACCGAAATTCCATAATAAAATGCGGAAATCTTTCTTGCCAAAGAGGAAACCTCTGGAGAAACGACGTAGCAAATGCTGCACCTCTTCGAAGAATCGCAGTGGTTGATGCGCCTCTTCTCCAGCCCTCTTTTTGCATTTTCCGGAATATTTCCCAGATTTGTTTTCAAATCCGTGTCATTCCTAAACTCTTCCATATGTTTTGTATAAATAGAGGCCTTCGGCCTCTATATTTGGCACGCGAGTGTTCCGCCCCTTTTCTCTCTCTTTGCATTCTAGACTACGCTATTGCCTTTCGATGCCTACGTGCTTGATCAATCGACCACGTAAGCTCAAATCATTTTGAGTCCTAGTCACGTTGCATAGACCGACCAACTTGATCAACTCCACCTTTAATCAACCTAATCAATCTACTAAATCCTCTAACTAGGGCATTTTCCACATATATTCGAGTCGAGCAATCACTAAACGATAACTTTAGTCAATCTCGTTTCATCAAACATGTAAGTCTGAGGGTGTAAATCCCATTTTATTACTGTACTTTTATTTTGTATGAATTAATGTAAAGTTATATCAAAAGCACGTTCGAAAACCGATTTAAAATCCACCTTTTAAAGCCGGTTTTACGAAACAACAGAGGTCATACGTCGAGAAGAAACGCAGCAGCAGCTGCGCCTTCAAGAAGGATCGCAGCCTTGTTGTGCCTCTTCCAGAGGCTGCCTGCTGCTCCTGCTCTTCTTCTTCTTCCTCGACTTTCTGCAAATTTCCTCCTTTTCTTATTCTTTCATTTTCCTTCATTCTTTTTGTTGTTTCAGTACACAAATCATATTTTAACAACTCTCTTTTTAATTACAATGCTTAATTCGTCCTTAATCCCGAGTAATTCACTACTTTTGGGTTTTTGCCGTTCTAATTCAAATCGATTTTTCGGGGTTTCGGCTTGTTCATGTCGAGGTTCTGGGAGTCCCAATTTGATATATAAGTGTTGGAGTAAGTGTCCCCGACAATAATGCGATCACAATTGTCGATCATATTGATCACATATTTAAATCTCATACCAAGAATACGAAAGGGATGATACATTACATATATAGTCAACTGGTCCACACATATCGGTAATGATTGGCTGGCTAGAGTTTGACATTACTGTCGTGCGACGGTGGTGATCAGTTGATCCCTTGAGGTCACACCTAAAGGACGATTCCCTTAATTGAAAAGGTTAATTAATTGTATGTCGATACAGATTAATTAATTCCTTAAAATTGAACAAATTATAAGAGAGAAAATGCAATCTTACGATAATGTGATTAAATGAGATTTTATTTAGTAATTTAAGAAGTTATATTATTAAAATTAATCGGTGTTTGCGAAACGCGCGAGATGAGAATGATAAGTTAGTTATAATTATAAGATGTTGTGAATTATACTAACTAGTATTTAAATGACCATTTTATGTGAAAGTAATTTTGAATTACTAGTCAATTTGTTAAATATGATTTATTTAATTTGTAAATGATATTTAATTTGTTAAATATGCATTTTAAATTAAAACATAACATAAGACATGTCACATGTCACATGACATTCAATTGTACAATTGACAAAAATAAAATGGACTCCATTTTACATAAGGTGACCGAAAATTGGTGGGCATTGTTAGAAATTTTGTCTTTTTCATTTGTCTTATTCATTTGTCTAATATGCTTGATAGTGACATGACTATGGACAAAGGCTTACACAATTTGTCTTGTGAAGACAAAAAGGAAAAAGAAAAAGAGCCTAAAATACCCACCCCACCGGTTTTACCAACAACCATTGAGAGTTTTTCCTCTCAATTTTTCATTCTCTTATGTTTTATGAAAAAACACTACCTTCTCTCTCGTGTTCTTCATAAAATTCATTTTTATGAATCTAATTTGTACAAATCAATCACTAATAATACTAGTAGTAGTATATGAGTATTAGTAATCAATTTTAAGGTAAACCACATTACAAATATCTAGTACATATTAGTTTGTGGGATTTTGGGATAGTCTTGGGTGCTACTTATTGGAGGGCTTCTATTTTGAAGTCATGAATGTTCATCCATTATTGGAAAGCTCAAGAACTAACAAGAAGGAGATCTTGTTGGTGCCCACAAATGACCGAAATTTAGATGGTGAGAAATTGATTTTCTTATCTCTTCTTATTTAGTTTGCATGCATAAAATCAACAATTTATTTTATGACTAAATAAATTAATTCATATATGAATATGTAAATTAATGAGATATAGATTTCTAACAATAAGTTTTCTTTTGAATCTTATTTGTCTAGTTTCATCTTAATCTAATCCCAAATTTTCGCCTTTTTTTGTATTTTCGACACGAGTTCATCGTATAATCATAATCATGTAAACCACTCTAATTTCTCATTTTAATTCGTTTTATGACTTGCCCAGATACATATGATCGGTTAAAACACTTCAATTCGAGTCTAAATATTGATAATCCATCTTAAATCTACCAACGAACAATAACTGTGTTGTGATTCTGACTTCACTGCCAGAACCCAGCTCGAGAACAGACGCATGAAGTGTTGCGCCTCTTCCAGAGGACGTAGCAGATGCTGCGCCTGCTCTGGGTTGGTTTCTGCCTCTGAATTCTTTCTCGCTTTGAGGTAGCTCCTAATTACGGTTTAAACCAACTATTATTCATATTATCGCCTCTAATCTGACATATTTTCATATTTTAATTCTAATTTTATTTTCCTTTTATTTTTTTCTTCGAAATCCCGTCTTTGAGCGTGCTTTTTACGTAGATCAAATAAAGTTGGTAATTGTAATTCATTTATCGTAATTATTATTATGTATGATTTAATTATATGGCATTCACATGTATTGAATCTAACATTTCCTTCGACCAAATTGTTTGCTAAATGTAGATACCTCATTTCTGCACCTCTCGCAAACCACCCGGTGATGATTGGGCCGCATGTTTGTTACGCGGAACGATTTGTGACAGTTCGTAAGTTTATCGTCAAGTGATTGCTCAAACACTAGTGTCTACCTCTTAGTTGTCATCTACGTGCCGATACGGTCGTTTTGACAGTAATTAGAGTACATTTGGAGTGCGGGCCTAAAACCATCTTCGTTTTCTGATAACCGAGTCAGAATGTTCTGGAATGTTCCGGATATTTCTATTCCATATTTTATAAATATTTCATAATGTTTATCCTTTGGTAAAAAATTTCCCGTAATATTCACATAAAATATTAAGGAAAACCAAATTATTCCGTCCTACCATAACTTAAACACGGAAATCTTTCTTCCGCAGGAGGAAACTCCTTGGGAACAGACGCAGCAGGTGCTGCGCCTCTTCCAAGAGACGCAGTGGCTGCTGCGCCTCTTCCCAGGTCCTTTTTTGCGTAATTTTCGTATCTTTTTCATATCTTTCCGAGATTCACTTCCAAAGACTCTCCGAAACCCTAATTCCTTCACGTGATTAGTATAAATAGGAGCCTTCGCTCCTCATATTTCTCACGCGAGTGTCCGCCCTTCTCTTCTCCCTTTGCATTCTAGACCTTTGTTCTTACTTTTTGGGGTCTACGTGCTTGAACTTTCGACCACGTAAGCTCGGATCCTTCTGAGTACCAGCCTCGTTTGCATGACCGACCAATTTGACCAACTCCACATCAATCAACTTAATTAATCTTAATCGTTTTCCTCTTACGAGGGCACTTTCGTTACATTCGCGTCGAGCATCACTAATCGATATCTTAGTCCTTCTCGTTTCGTCAAACATGTAAGTCTGAGGGTGTAAATCTCTCTTTTATTTATTGTTATTTACCTTTTGTATCATTAATGTAAGGTTTATGTCGAAAATACCAATTAAAACCGATTTCTAAAACCTTGTTTAAAACTCTTTTTTACGGATTTCCAGAAGATAAACCGTCGAGAAAGGACGCAGCAACTGCTGCGCCTCTTCGAAGGAGCACAGTTCCTGCTGCGCCTCTTCGTGAGGCTGCCGCAGTTCCTGCTTCCTTTCTTCTTCCTTCGTCCTCTGTAATTCGTCAAATTTCTTATTGTTTTTCGTTTCTTTTAATTCTTTGACCATGATAGCATATTAATTTCACATGTATATTATTTATCATCCATTAGCACATAGTTCATCATAAATCCGACTTAAATCCCTTATAATCCAATATTTGCGGGTTTTCGTCATTAAATTCAATCCGGGTTGTAGAAATTCGATTTGTTCATATTGAGTTTCTGTAATTCGATCCTTTGATATATTTTCATCTGTTTATTGCCTGTTCATTCACATATTCGTCATTTAACTTGTCGTCAATTCGTCATGTTTAGTTTATTTCATTCACCCATGTCACTAATTAATCATTCATCCACGTAATTAATTCGTAATATTCCGTCTCATCCATGTTTTATTGTTTTATGACCCTTAATCATATGTAAATAACATGTTAATCACTTTCATCCGAGTAAATAAATTAATCCATCATTAAATTCACCAACGATATTAACAGCGCGCAATTCCGGCTTCACAGCCAGAATTCAGGTCAGGAACAGACGCAGCAACTGCTGCGCCTATTCCAAAGGACGCAGCTCTGCTGCGCCTGTTCCGGGTTGAATTATGTCCCTGAACTCCGTTTTTGCCTTGACTTAGTTATTTAGCTCACGTATAATTTACTATTATTCGTATTATCACCCCTCTGTTTTGTTCGTTAATTCCTCCTTCCTTTATTCGTTTTCTCAAATTATCCGTTTTAAAGGTATTTTCGACATAAATCAATAAATCCATTGTAATTATTGTAATTGCAATTTTCTTTATTATATTTATCATTATTTCTTGTATCATTTGTATGTTTTCACATGTAATTGAGCATTAAATCCTACTTCGACATTAATTGTATGCTAAAACTACATGTTTCACCGACATAGCCTAATTTTCACATGTTAGAATTAAAACTTGGATGTTGCATTGCATGCATATAGCCGACGATATATCAAGTACGAATAACTTCCCTAATCATTAGTAGAGGCCGCTATCGAGGCGGGCGGGATTAGGTGTTCGATCAAAAGAGCTTCCTAATACGTACCCTCACCCCTTACTCCAGATCTCCGTGAACACCCGTGTTCATTGGCATCCACGAGAGTCATTCTAGACATAGAATGCTAAGGGTAACGATTGCTTAGTGTTCATGTCTCTACTTTTTGTCTTGACATGGCACGAGGTATTCGAACGGTTCCAATTTCCCATAAAAATTGGTGGCGACTCCAACAAAAATGCAAACGCCTGTTCTCTTCCTCCCAAGCGCCCCTGAGGGCCCCCCGCTGTCCACAGTTTGGCGACTCCGCTGGGGATAATACACTTACGTGTAGCCAAGGGTGAAACTTGAACAAGGTTAGGGAACAGTTTGTACAAGACAATTATCGGTTTTCATAACTCGGTCTTCCTAGATCGTTTTATTCGGCCTTCCTATGCCCAACCCAACCCATTCGACCAATCGTCCCGTCTAAACGGTCCTAATTCTTATTTAGGCCTAAGGATGGATAGCGATTGACGTCATCCATACCATGATGCTTACTCTTGTTTGTATCAAGGGCCTTCACTACTTGAGGAAATGGACTAGGAATCGGCCTTACTCTTGTTTGGTACGAGCCTCTCCACAGACTTCGGGTTTGATGGTTCGGTATGACAACCCACCCTTTAAACCAAAACCCTTTTAAAAGCACTCAGCATCCCGTTATAATGCTTGTATGAATGTTTGTACCTTACGTGATCACCATTTCTAAACAAAACCATGACGATTTTGCAAAAATCAAAACCCTCTTTTAATCAAAAATTCGAAAAAAGGCCTTTGATTAGCGCAAAACCCAGTCGAAACTCTGTCCGCTTGTCGAGTCAAAATCCGGGTCACAAGCCCATTTCAAAACCTCACTTCGAGTCCACTCCTACAACTACACTATAGTTGACTAGGATACACATTTTCAAAATCCTTGTCTTTCTTCAAAGCTCACTCAACACAAGTGGCACACACCCACTTCACGAGTCAAAACATTTCTTCTTTTAGCAAGTGTGTTAGATTGGTCGATCGTGTTTTGATTCGTCGTCGGTCTCTTATCCACTTTTCAAGATGCCTGGATCCAGCAAAACAAACCTCCACCAACTTCAAGCTGGTAATGATCGAATCCTAGCCGCACTAGCCTAAATCCAAATTACCCAAGACCAAGTCCATGATCGCCTTGAAACCATCGAGGGCCGGATCTATGCCGTAGAGGGAAGGTTGCCTCCCCATGAAAGTGAAGTAATAGGTGACTCCGCGGATGAATCCAGGGATGAAAATCCTCCCATGGGACTAACTGTAGCCGAGAAAAGACTCCAATACTTAGAGGAGCAATTGATGTACCTTAAAGGGGATGACATTTATAGGGAGAATAATCGCAAGTATGAAGCCGTCAATTCCAAATTGCCAACCAACTTCAATATGACGGATATCCCTAAATTCAAGGGGCACGAGAACCCTTTGAACCACATCCGTGCCTTCAAGGATTACATGTCTATCAAAGGCATCAAACCCGAGATGTTCTTAAGGATCTTTCCTTCATCTCTTGACACCATCCCGAAGCAATGGTTCTACTCCTTAGAACACAAGAAGGTCGCTACTTGGGAAGATGCCGCAATCGAGTTTTCTAAACAATATGCGGATAATGCCGAGATCCAAGTTAACATGCGCACTCTAGAGGTTCTTACCCAAAATGACAAAGAAGGATTCACCGACTTCCTAAGTAGGTGGAGGAAGACTAGTACCCAACTAGTTGAACGCCCGGATGAGGCTACCCTTGTGGAGAAGTTTGTGGACAATCTCAAACCCATCTATGCCAACCATTTGAGATACCAAAATATCAAAACTTTCAAGGACTTAACCGTACTAGGGACAAGGATTGAAGATGACATCCGTAAAGGACTCTTGTCCAAGACGGTAGGTCGAGGATATCAAGGCTCAACAAGTCGTTCATACAGCTCCACTAGCAAGACAGATGAAGTTAACCTTCTCGAGCCATCCAAGAAAACTACCCCACCAAGGAAATTCACAAATCTTGGGGACACTTACTCCAACGCTCTAAAAAGGTTAATGAAGCAAGGCAAACTCCAACCCATTGGACCTACTCCCGAACCCGAAAGGAAATCCAAATTCTGGGACAAGAACTCGTACTGTGAATACCATAGGGGCAAGGGGCACGACACAGAAAAGTGCTACAAGTTGAAAAATGTGCTTCAAGACATGATTGAAGATGGTCGATTGCCAATACCGCCGGGAGGTAAACCCAACAACACTCAGAATCCTCTTGGAGTTCTAGTGATTACAAGTGACGAATCCACCTTAGATTGCTCACACCTCGTTTCTCCAATTGAAGATGAAATCCATGCAATCGAGAATGAAGAGTTCTATTCTACTATCTCCCCTACCATTTCCGACTTCATCACATGGGCAAAGAGTGTGGATAGGCAAGTTTGGGAATTAGAAAATGTGGTGACAACTTTACATTATCCCAACGTGACACCCAAGAAGCATGTGCTACTAATCTTCTCTCAAAACGCTACTATGCAAGAAATAGTCGCCGTGGCAGATAAACTAGTCGACCAAATCATACGACTAGAAGATGAAATCATGAGAATGAGGAAACTAGCTACAATCAATGGGGTTTGGGCCGACAATGATGAAGACGAGTATCTCATCGAAAACTCCCTAGTCAAAGAAATAGTCCAAAATGGTGAAGACCAAGATGTGGACCACTTAACTCGTTCGGGTCGTCCATATCAAAGCACTACTCAAAATGGTCCAACCAACGTTGTCACACCAAATGATAACGAAGAGGACTCCACTGACCATTTGCTCAAGCAATTACAGAAGACAAAGGTGATCTTTCGATCGGCAATTAATAGCGAGCTCATTCCCACATCGCCAAGCTTTACTGCAAGCTTTGGCCAAACTAAATGTAGCACATAACTCGACACCCGAAGATGTAGTCAACTTGGTCTTCCAAGAATCACCAAAGCAAAGTAATCCTATTACTTTTTCAGACGAAGATTTGCCACCTTTTGGCGCTAGTCACAATTTAGCTCTTTACATCACTGTAATTTGTCTAAAGAAGAACGTGCCAATGACCTTGGTAGATGATGGCTCTGCGGTCAACGTCATACCTCAAAACGGCATACAAATTAGGCATGAAAGAGTCGGATTGGACCCCTACTAATCAAGGTGTGCGTGCATATGATGGTATACGATGAAAGGTGGTAGGACTCGTTAACCTAACCATAGCCACAGGGCCAATTGAGCGGAAGGTTAATTTCCAAATAGTGGACATCGAAGCTTCCTTCAACATACTTCTAGGAAGACCTTGGATTCATGCTTCCAAAGCGGTAACATCCACCCTTCATCAAAAGATCAAGATCCCGCTAAATGGCAAAGTGGTGACGATCACTTCATCACCCATCAAGGCAATAATCGAAAAGCAGTCGAACAATCAAGTCCTTGCAGATCCCGTATACGAACTTGGGGGCTTCCAAAGCATAAGTGTCATAGAAAGCGAATTGGCACCCTTATACTATGATCCCTACTCCAACTTGGTGGTCAACCATATGCTCAAAACCCAGGGATACTTCCCTGGAATGCCTTTGAACCCTACCTGAAGAAACACCTTCGCACCATATAAGGAAGGCAACTCAAAGAGGATACCACTTGGACTAGGGTACAAACCCACTAAAGAAGAGGTTCTCGAAATGCTCGCTCAAATTCAAAACCGTAAGCATGTAGGAGTCCAAATGCGACCCTATCTCCCTACCCTAAATAAGTACTTTGTTGAAGAAGGAAGTGTAGAACTCTTTCACGGATTTCCCGAGCCTTGGCATTATCTCGAGAGGAAGCTAGCCGGAATCGAGATCTTTCACGATTGCTACTTCATCCCTCCAGAAACGGTTCCTACCGTCAAAACCCGTCAAGCACCTTGCTTAGACGAACAAGCTGTTAGCCTATTGTTTGGAGAAGATCGATTTGTTAGGGCCGCGCAGGATGAGATCATTACCATGATACTTCAAAACGATCGCTTCAACCCCACCGCGTTAATCACGGAAAACAACGCAAGTCAGCAGAAAGGATGGAGAAAATCAATCAAGTGGACCAACAAACAAGGAAGACTCTTCAAGCTCACCACTGCAGAAGGAGAGATGTTCAAAGGAGAACCAGAAGACGATGAGTTCGAGTCGGAGTCGGAGTCAGAGTCGGAGTCTAGAGAAGTCATTAGAGAGTCTCCTCCTATCGTCATCCCCACTCCCTTTGTTTCTCCTAGCTTAGCCTCGAGTAGTCACAGTAGTTCGGGAAATGTCCCAACCACTGTCCCTTTGCCGCCACTGACCATGGATCAGATGGCTTCTTTGTTTCAACTTTACTCAAACTTTAATATGAATAAATCAGGTTCTGCTTACTCTTTGTGTTATCTTGAGTGCAATTCTGTTTACGATGATATTGAGGATGACCAAGACCCAGACTCGATCGAAATACCTCCCTACGTAGCCAAGGAAATACTACAGAAAGGGGAAGGGGGACCAGTAATAGAGGACACCGAACCCATCAATGTAGGAACCGAACTAGAACCCCAAGAACTTAGGATAGGGACTACCTTGAGCTCTACCGAAAGGGCCGATTTCATAGACCTCCTAAATGAATTCAAAGATGTTTTCGCTTGGTCCTACAAAGTCATGCCAGGGATCGACAGGGATATCGCTGAACATAAAATTCCGATTAAGCCAGGTTTCAAACCTGTAAAACAGAAGCTTCGTCGCATGAGAACGGAATGGGCTCTCAATATTAAGGAAGAAGTTGATAAACAATTCAAAGCCGGGTTCATCAAAGTTTCCGAGTATTCTGACTGGGTAGCCAACATAGTACCTGTACCCAAAAAGGATTGGAGAATCCGCGTTTGTGTTGACTTTAGGGACTTAAACAAAGCAAGCCCCAAAGATGATTTCCCTCTACCACACATCGATATATTGGTGGACAGTACTGCAGACCACGCGTTACTATCTTTCATGGATGGGTATGCGGGTTATAACCAAATTAAGATGGCCATAGAAGACATGCATAAGACCGCCTTTGTCACTCAATGGGGAACCTATTGCTATAAGGTCATGCCATTTGGATTGATCAACCCCGGAGCTACATATCAACGCACCGCAACTACACTTTTACATGACATGATGCATAAAGAAGTTGAAGTATACGTAGATGACATGATTGTCAAATCCAAGGATAGAGAGGGGCATATTGCGAACCTTCGCAAATTCTTCGCAAGGCTACGAAAGTACAACATGAGACTCAATCCTCAGAAATGCACATTCGGAGTAACATCTGGTAAACTCTTGGGATACGTCGTTAGCCAACGAGTTATAGAAATAAACCCTTCCAAAATCAAGGCTCTGATCGAAATGCCACAACCTCAAACAGAAAAAGAAGTCAGAGGATTCCTGGGAAAAGTGCAATATATAAGTCGATTCATATCGAAACTCACCATGATTTGCGAGCCTATCTTCAAGAAACTCAAGAAAACAGACCACACCATGTGGGATGACGATTGTCAAAAGGCATTTGACCGAATCAAAGAGATATTGGCTAAACCACCAGTGATCATTCCACCTCAACGAGATCAACCTCTTGGTTTATATCTCTTAGTAACCGAAACAGCCATGGGTGCCATGCTAGCTCAAACTGTAGGAAGTGAAGAAAGAGCTATCTACTACCTTATTAAGAAGTTCTTGGAGTACGAGTGCAAGTACTCACAACTCGAAAAGACATGCCTCGCTCTTGTGTGGGCAACGAAGAAGCTACGCCATTACATGCTTAGCTACTCCGTCAAAATATACTCTAAAATGGATCCAGTCAAATACCTCTTCGAGAAGCCCGTCCTCAACGGACGCCTAGAAAGATGGACTTTGATGCTCTCAGAATTCGATCTCAAATACGTGCCGCTGAAAGTAATAAAAGGTCGCGCCGTCGCCGAATTCTTCGCAGAAAATCCCATCAATGACGCACAAGCTATAGACACTTGGTCATTTCCAGACGAGGATATACTCCAAACTGATGTAGACTCCTGGGACCTTTACTTTGACGGAGCGTCAAACTTGAGAGGATTTGGAATAGGAGTGTTGCTCATTTCTCCTGAAGGCGAGCATACACCAATTGCTGTCAAACTCGACTTCAAGGTGACAAATAACGCTGCAGAATACGAAGCTTGTCTAATTGGACTACAAGCGGCAGTGAGTTTAGGCATTAAAAACCTTCGAGTACATGGGGATTCATCACTGATCATCAACCAAGTTACGGGATGTTGGAAAATTCGAAGCGAAAGCCTAGCACCATACCAAGCTAGAATAGACCAAGTTTCCCAATTCTTTGATCACGTGACATATCTACACTTACCTCGGGAAGAAAATCAATTTGCAGATGCTCTTGCAAAACTTGCATCTTTGATTAATATGCCAAATCACATGGTGGAAATGCCTTTGTGCATCGAACGACGGTCATAGCCGGCTTATGTCTACCAAATCACCGATGAAGAGGAGATCGCGAAGGAACCCTGGTTCCAAGCAATCCCGAATTTCAAGCTCAATGGTACCTATCCACCTAATATGGACAAGAGGGGACAACGTGTTATACGCCTACTAGCTTCCAAATACGTTCTCATGCAAGGAGAGTTATACAAAAGAACACCTCTTGGTGTAATCCTACGTTGCCTTGATCATTCACAGGCACGAAAGGTGATGGAAGAAGTCCACGATGGAGAAGGCGGTCCTCACATGAGTGGGCCCATGATGGCAAAGAAAATCACACATTTGGGGTATTATTGGACCACAATGGAATCCGATTGCATCAAATACGTAAGACATTGCCACAATTACCAAATCTTCGGGAATGTACAACATGTCCCTCCTTCATTACTCTATACGATGACATCTCCTTGGCCATTTTCTGCTTGGGGAATTGACATAATCGGGAAGATAACCCCAGCCGGAACAGGGGGTCACTGTTTCATCCTAGTGGCAATCGATTATTTCACCAAATGGGTAGAAGCGGCTTCCTACACTAGTCTTACGGCTAAAAATGTGGCAAAGTTCATACAAAACAACATCATCTGTCGATACGGTTGCCCATATGAGATCATTAACGATAATGGATCACATTTTCAAGCTGAGACTGAGCAATTGCTAGCCAAATAAAAGATTAGGCATCACCACTCTTCGCCCTATAGGCCACAAACTAATGGCGCGGTAGAGGCAGCAAATAAGAACGTTGTCACGATTCTCAAGAAAATGATTGACAACTATCGAGATTGGCCAAGCAAGATACCCTTTGCTTTGTGAGGATATCGTACATCTGTTAGGACGCCCACTGGGGCTACTCCTTTCTATTTGACCTACGGCATGGAAGCTGTACAACCAGTCGAGCTAGAGATACCATCCTTGCGTATTTTACTCGAAAGTCAAATCCCAGAGGCCGATTGGAAGAGGGATAGATATGAAGAACTCATCCTCCTGGATGAACGTAGGCTACGCGCCTTGCATAATGTCTAAACATATCAAGCACGTATCAATCGAGCTTTCAACAAAAGGGTTAGGCCAAGAAACATCAAGGAAGGAGACTTAGTACTTAAATCAGTTATAGCTCTTCTACCTGTCGACCCACGGGGAAAATTCAAACCGAATTGGGCCGGACCATTTCTAGTTAAATCCATACTTCCAGGGGGTGCGGTTAGAATCACAGACCTAGACGGGAATGAGTTCTCCAACCCGACAAACCTTGACCAACTAAAACGGTACTATGCCTAGAATAGGAACAAAAATGCGCCTCGCGTAACCCCACGTGTCGCTCTTGTGGCACTAAATAAACGGCCCTTGGCCAAGCTGAAATAATCTAATGTCACTGTGCTCTTGCATTTTGACAAATTTGTCATCCTCATGTCATCAAATAAACTAAATTTGCACCTTCAGAGTAAGCAAAAAGCTCATGCTTATTTTCTAAGTTCATTACAAGCTCTTGCTTAGAACAATTATTCTTTTACATTTACTCGAACTACGCACAAGGGTTTGATTTCATTTTTAAGTGAATACGTAGGCAATCCTTTACAGGATACAACCCATTTATGTTAAAATGTAAATAGAAGGACATTTGCATTGCATTTGGAATTCGGCAAGAATAATAAGTAGAAAATCACAACGGTTTCATAACCATTTCGCCTTTTTATTTCATTCAATTTCTAATAGTGATAATACGCTACATAATATAAATAAGATAGGCTAGGATTCTAAAAACCCCACCTTTTTATTACAACAATAAATAATAAATAATAAAAAATAATAAATAAAGAATCGGGCTATTCCTCCATCTTCCCTTTGCCCTTGTAATTCTTGTCATACTTCTTGTCACGACCTCGAGCCGGACGCTCTTGCGCCACTTCAGACCTAATCACTAACGGTCTTTCTCGAGGCCTAGACCTCCCATTCTTGCCAATCACCATCTCTACGACAGGAGAGGTCTTCGGTTTCTTCGAAGGATGAACGACTCGAAACCCGGCTTCTTCCTCTCCCTCAGTCAAATGCTTTTCTTTCTCTTTCTCTACCTCACGCGCCTTATAGTCAATAGGCTCGCGCTTCCTCAGTCTCTCGCGCTCTTCCGGAGTAGTAGCTTTCCTCCATCGCAGATAAGAATCCGACACCCACAAGGCATTTGCAGAAGAGTTCAAGAACCACACATTTCTTTGAGCCCATTTAATGGCCCACTCCCTTCGGCTCTCTGTAGTAGCGCCACACGATCTGCGGGACAGTGTCAAGCTTCGGGATTGTCTGTTTTTAGTCCCACCTGTCTCATCAGCCTCTCCGGGAAGATGCACACCATAAATTCCAAGCCAGGAATGCGCACGGACCGAGTAGGGTCCAAAGAAGACACTCCAGTGACAGATTTGAGGTGCCACCACGACACAATCCACCTAATCAACGGGCCATCATCACTCTTCAATTTATTCTCCCAATAATTGCAGACTCGGGTGAAATCCACCATGTAAAGCCTAGTCCTCATTGCAATTGAACGAGCATGATAGGAAGGAACATGAACTGGGGGCTCGATCAATCGGAGCCGTTCCATAAGCCAAACCTACCAAAAGCGAGTATTAGACATCGAAAAAAAAAAAAAAAAAAAAAAAAAAAAAACGAAAAAAAAAAAAAAAAAAAAAAAAAAAAAGAAAGAAATGTCTTTTACCTGCAGAATGACGGGACTTCCCAAATACGGTAGGTCACGATTGGCTTTCCTATTATCCAAGCCCAACAGGATCTCTCCTAAGCATAAACAAGTGGGCTCTCGTGACTCCATTTGCTCAACAAGGCCCAGAAGACGGGGATCACCTCTCAAGTCTTCATCAACATGTACTTGGAAGACATACACATGCAACAAGCAAAAACCAAATGCCCTCCGCCTAGCAACATAAGAAACGGTGGGGTCGGCCCTGTTAATAAATCGATCTATGAAGTCCAACATTCGCACTCCCTTCGAAGTCACTAGACGGTCCACCTCAAGTCTAGTCAACCCAAGCAAGTCTCTAAATTTGCTCTTGTACCCTTGCGAAGTAGAAGGAATGGCGGGCAAGTGTTCAGGGTCCCACCCACCAATAGCGGCAATTTCTTCAGGAAATGGGCAAATATCGCCTCCAGGGAACGCAAAAACGTGGTAATTCGGGTCCCAATAGTCAAGACAAGCATCCAAGAACGGTTTAACAACCTTGATGAGCTTTAGGCTCAACAATGATCCAAGATTATAGGCGCCCATATCATATTTCTCCATGTTCGAAAATTCATTGGTCCATTCCTTCAAGCGAATCTCCAAAGTATTCATGATGAAGAGTTTATTTTGATAATTTTATGTAATAAAACGAAGAAGAGACGGAAGAATTGTGTGCATAAAAGCTCCATCGACGTTTCTATTTATACTAATTTCTGTTTCCAAAAATCTGCCAGAATAGAACTACCTGGGAACAGCAAAGACATGTCGCGCCTCTTCAAAGGGACGCACTCATCTTCGCGCCTCTTCCTCGCCTTAACTTCGTGATTTTCGCGTTGGATCTTTCCTAATTCCATGACGAATAATTTCCTATTCCTACGGGTTATTATTTTGGTAAATACGTGAAAATTACCATGTTTCGGAGTTTCCTAATTCGCGGCACGCATTTCGAGGCGACATCGACATTTTCGCCATTTTACCACACTTGCACATTTTCATTTTAGGAAATAATTTTCATTTTCATTTTAGGCAATAATTTTCATTTTAATAATTTTCATTTTTATAATTCATTTTAGGAAATAATTCTCGTTTCGATTTACATTTATTTCATTTCTTTTTTTAATAAACTCACTTCTAACTTATAGATTTCTATTTTTTCCTTTTTTTAGGGGGTAACCCTCCCTACCGTCCGGTCATTTTCCGGCAATTTTTTTATTTTTTTTCATTTTTTGCATTCTTTTGAGTCACTCATTTTGCGCTAATTAAGGCCATATGTATATACAAATGTATGTTTTGCGTGATTTCTATGTAGATTTCGGCGGCATGACGGCGTAAACCGTCATCTACCAAACCTGTTCAAAGCTAACTGCGCAGTACAAGCAACGCAACCCAAAGAAACAAAGGCACTCAGGCCATATTATATACCACTCAAAAGGGAAATGTACAACAAACTGGGGGCTCGAGCCCCAAACAAAGTCCAGCATGTTCAAAATGAAGGTCAAAATGTACAAATGTGCAAAATACGGCCAACAAACAAACAAAAAACTACACAAAGCTACTGCTGGTCGCCCTCCAGCTCCGCAACTCTTGCCGCAAGAGCGGCAATCTCGGCGTCTCGAACCTCGAGCTCCCTCAACAAGCGAGCTGTCTCCTCCCGAGACTGGGTCAACTCTCGCTCCAGCTCGCGGTCACCCTGTAAACAACAAAATTGGCTCATGTCAATCGTTTCAAAGAAAATTTGGAAAATTAAAATTCAAAAAATAGAACAGGCACAAGGTTCATACCTGACGGCCTCGACCGCCGATAAGTGCCTCGACGGCAGTAGCTCGCAGCCGGTTGGCCACCCTCCATAACGCCACGAACCGAGACGGCGCGACCTGCATTTTCAAAAAGAAGTTCTCAATAATTGAACAAACTCAATCAAATGTGTTCTTACACAAAAAGTTATGCAAAATTAGAGGTTTACCCTCCGAATCAGATGCTGCCAGTCATCCAGGCCAGCGTCCGTCACAGCCACGTCAAAGTCACGCAGCTCGGAGATCGTCGTCCTCCCGGTCGCGTCAGTGTACTCAAGGGTATCGGGGTACTCTGGGGGCTCGATGCCCGCCGCCTCAACCTCCAGCAAAGTCAAATGTTTCTTATTAATCGATGATCTTTCATCATAGTTCTCAAAAATCAAGTAAAGAGGAAGGGTAAAGATGCTCACCACTACCGGCCAGCACGCCAACCTCCCGTAGAGGAACGCCGAGTAGTCCTCGCCAGGAAGAAGGAGGGCATCACCACTAGCGCCAGCCAAGTCCGCCTCCCTCTCTGCCTCAGAAGGCTCCCTGAACATCGTCTTAGGAGGATCGATGGGAACCGTCAACACGTCCCGAGAGCACTGATGAGCCAAGCGCTCACCCAAGTACCACACAGGACCCATCGACGTCCTCAACAGCAGCCGGCTCGAGCTCCTAGGTCGAAGGACCTCAGCCACAAAAGGAGGCGTGTCAGCGTACTCCGCCCAAGGCCTGGGCACCCACTGGGACAAGATAAACAAAGGAATCATTCTTAGGATCAATTTAAAAGCAATATAGAAGCAAATGAATATGAGATGCTTACACTGTCTAGCTGAAGAGCGTTCACGTCCCGCCGGTAGACACCGTGAGAGGAACGCTTGCTCTTCGTCCTGCACATCACCCAATCCCTCACCACGGGATAGGCCTTCTCCAGCGGCTCCGTCCTCTTGGGCGCGAGGCCCGGGAAGTAGGAGTACACCCACGCCTGCAAAGCAAGATAGTCAATGATGACCTTTCGTAATTTGATAAGGAAAGGAATTGATTTTGGTCTAAATGAAGGTTCATACCTCCAACAGTAGTCCAGGTCCGACAGCGCCACGAGAAGTCCCCTTCTCCATCAACTCCGGACGAACCATGGCCCTCATGAAGCGGATGAGGACCGCAAAACCAGCAGTGACCCAGTCCCAACGCCCTAGGGAGCTCAGGTTAGAAAGGAAGGGAAGAAGCTTCGTCGACAGCCTCTCGCCCTTGTCTCCGAGGTAAATCGAAGACAAAAACCACCAGAGCCACAAACGGACCCTCTGCTCAGCTGTACAGGGAGGAGGAGCCATCTCCCTCCTATCAATCGTCACCAGCGCCGAGATCTTTCCCGCAAAGTAGTCTCGAACGTAGGAGCTGGGCACCAAACCCGGCACTGTGATAGCCCTCGGCGACAAGTTCCAGCCGATCAACCTCCTAGCCTCGGCAGAGTCCACCCTCATGGCAGTCTCCGGACACTCCATAGCCGCAGTCCCGCACGGCAGACCAGAAATCGAGCCGTAGTCCTCCAGAGTGACTCCCACCTCACCAAAAGGCATGTGAAACGTGTAAGTCGTATCCCAGAATCGGTCCAAGAAAGCGCGGACCAGGCTAAGGTTAGCCCGCGGCTTCCTCTTCGCGATACCCCTCCAGGCCTGCACTAAAGAACCGAACGCTCCGCGCTCGATCATGGCGCGCTCCTCCGCCGACAACCGCTCGTAGCACTCCATCGCTGTCGTGTAGCCCGAGAACGACCTGATGTTCCCGGCCTCCTATTATGATTCGAAACAAAAGCTATCTTTAGTTTTGAACGAAAATTGGAAGAGATATGAATGAATGAAAGAAGATGAGTGATTAGTAGTGAATTCCTATTTACCAAGCTCTTCACCGTCCTGTAGGACAGATGACCCTCTGCAGCCCAAAGCAGGTGCCTACTCTCCCAGGTCTCAGACCACGCAGGAGCTCCTCTCAGCTGACGACCTCCTCATCCAACGTTGGCCCGTCTCGGGGCCTCCTCCTCCTCAACAGCCTCCTCCTCATGGACCTCGTCCCCAGCAGCCATCACCGCGGCGGTGAAGGCCTGCTCTAAAGCCTCCTCGACAGCAGCGACGTCTATCTCCATGGGAGTCCTCCAAGAAGTAGAAGCCTCATCACCTGCAACATAAAAGCAAATTTAGGCCGCGTCACGTGACGACAAGCCTTGGTTAAGGGATTTTCGAGCCTTTGGAAGCCCTGAAACCGCTCTTTTCTCGCCATCTTTGGCCATATTCTCACAAACCCGATCACTCATGTGGTAATTAGAGTCAAGTCAAGCCTAATTTGAAGCCTAGTTTTGGGTTCAAGTCGAAATTTCGGCAGTATTTTGTTATAACGACGATTATGCCCTAGAAAAGTGTCCTGAAGAAGTTGTCACAAACCAAAATTCCGAGATGGTAGGAAGTTTACCCATCATCCAAGGATCCCAAATATCAATTTTCATCGCAAATAGACAATCCTAAGGCTATTTTCGAAGCAATTTACGGTTTAGATGTGAAACCGTCTCAAATTTCACTCAAAGGCTCAAAACTCGACGAAAATTTGAGACAAATACATGGTTATGTTCCTTATATTACCAATTATCCATTTCTAATGTCAATTTGACAAGGCAAATGCATTTGGGGAAAAGCCCAAATTTTCGATTAATTGGGTCATAAACCCTAAATTTTTTCGATCCAAAATTGGACAAATACAGAAGATTAATGCAAGAATGAGACACATACCTCGATTAGTCATGATTAATGCAAGCTTTTGGATCAAACCTTGGCGGAAATGGTTAAGATTTGAGAGAGAAAGAGAGGATTTATGTTTCGAAATAATGATTTCAACTCCTCTGATTATCGCGTTTTTACGCAGAAAATACACTTTGGGGAATAGACGCAAAGAAAGGCGCGCGCCTCTTCCAAGAGACGCAGCTCTTGCTGCGCCTCTTCCTTGTGTTCCCTCCATACGAATTTTCAAAAATTCGTTATGAGTTCGTTATTTGTGGGCCCATCTTTGGTGCGCCTCTTCCCCGGTGCTATTTTATCCTTTTGGTCCGATTGACGATTTTCTTTCGTTCCAGCCCGCATTTTCCAAGCTAGCAGCAGACTATTGCATATTATATATTTCTTCCAAGACCTTTGCTTGTCGCAGCGAGCATTTATTCCTTCACAGGTGTTTCGACACGCCTTCATTATAACGAGAGTAAGCGGATATACTTTCCCTCTCAAGACATGGAGATCAACGTTGTTTCCTCTCAGCAATTCCCGCCTGTGTACATTTGGAGTCCGGGCCTAAAACCGTCTTCATTTTCTGATAACCGAGTCATAATGTTCTGGAATGTTCCGGATATTTCTATTCCATATTTTATAAATATTTCATAATCTTTATCCTTTGGTAAACAATTTCTCGTAATATTCACATAAAATATTAAGGAAAACCAAATTATTCCGTCCTACCATAACTTAAACGCGGAAATCTTTCTTCCGCAGGAGGAAACTCCTTGGGAACAGACGCAGCAGGTGTTTCGCCTCTTCCAAGAGACGCAGTGGCTGCTGCGCCTCTTCTCAGGTCCTTTTTTGCGTAATTTTCGTATCTTTTTCATATCTTTCCGAGATTCACTTCCAAAGACTCTCTGAAACCCTAATTCCTTCACGTGATTAGTATAAATAGGAGCCTTCGTTCCTCATGATTCTCACGCGAGTGTCCGCCCTTCTCTTCTCCCTTTGCATTCTAGACCTTTGTTCTTACTTTTTGGCGTCTACGTGCTTGAACTTTCGACCACGTAAGCTCGGATCCTCCTGAGTACCAGCCTCGTTTGCATGACCGACCAATTTGACCAACTCCACATCAATCAACTTAATTAATCTTAATCGTTTTCCTCTTACGAGGGCACTTTCGTTACATTCGCGTCGAGCATCACTAATCGATATCTTAGTCCTTTTGTTTCGTCAAACATGTAAGTCTGAGGGTGTAAATCTCTCTTTTATTTATTCTTATTTACCTTTTGTATCATTAATGTAAGGTTTATGTCGAAAATACCAATTAAAACCGATTTCTAAAACCTTGTTTAAAACTCTTTTTTACGGATTTCCAGAAGATAAACCGTCGAGAAAGGACGCAAGAATCGCCGCGCTCTTGAAGGAGCGCAGATTCTGCTGCGCCTCTTCGTGAGGGCCGCCGCGATTCTCGCTTCCTTTCTTCTTCCTTAAATCCTCCGTAATTCGTCAAATTTCTTATTGTTTTTCGTTTCTTTTAATTCTTTGACCATGATAGCATATTAATTTCACATGTATATTATTTATCATCCATTAGCACATAGTTCATCATAAATCCGACTTAAATCCCTTATAATCCAATATTTGCGGGTTTTCGTCATTAAATTCAATCCGGGTTGTAGAAATTCGATTTGTTCAAATTGAGTTTCTGTAATTCGATCCTTTGATATATTTTCATCTGTTTATTACCTGTTCATTCACATATTCGTCATTTAACTTGTCGTCAATTCGTCATGTTTAGTTTATTTCATTCACCCATGTCACTAATTAATCATTCATCCACGTAATTAATTCGTAATATTCCGTCTCATCCATGTTTTATTGTTTTATGACCCTTAATCATATGTAAATAACATGTTAATCACTTTCATCCGAGTAAATAAATTAATCCATCATTAAATTCACCAACGATATTAACAGCGCGCAATTCCGGCTTCACAGCCAGAATTCAGGTCAGGAACAGACGCAGCAACTGCTGCGCCTATTCCAAAGGACGCAGCTCTGCTGGGCCTGTTCCGGGTTGAATTATGTCCCTGAACTCCGTTTTTGCCTTTGATACGTGCATTTTATATAGTCTTTTTAGGCCTATTTATGCACGTATTTCTATGCTATTATCGTAATTTTATGCTACGAAATGCCCCGAATATGCTACTTTGGTTTGTTTTGTCTTATTTGCAGGAATGAACCAGAAAGTAGTGAAATCAAGCCTTTTACCGTCCTTTTAGCATGCATTTGGAGGAAGAGTGAATTTGGAGCGGGAATGTAGCTATTTTGAGATGCGCAAAGGAGTAAGATAGCTAGGCGAGCAAAGGAAGAACTTCAAATTGCTAGTGCCTACTTTGAAGAGCCATATCTCGAGTTCTACATCATATATTCTGGTGATTTTAATTGGAGATGAAAGCTTGTCCTTTTAGCTTTCCAACGCCACAGGAATCACCCTGTTTGCTCAAGTAACGAAGAAATGGCAGCCGTTTGAAGTTCAGTGCGCAAAGCTGAGAACTGTTGCTGGAAAGTACTCGATCGAGTAGAATTTTGGTCGATCGAGTCCTTTTTCTACTCGATCGAGTAGATTCAATTTATGGTTTACTCGATCGAGTAGATTTTCTACTCGATCGAGTGGATTTTGCTATGGGCTGGGCTTTTTACTTAATTTCCGTCATTAGGTTTATTTATACTCCTATTTTCTTATAAATAGAAGTTAGGACGTCATTTGTAATCATCCGGGGATCATCGCACGTTACTTTTCTTCTGTCACTTTCACTGTTACTTTTGTTCTTCAATTCCGGATCAATAATTCAGTATTAATTCTTTCTCTTTCTTTTCTTCTTTAATTATTATTTATGTTTATTGTTTTTCCTTTATTTCTCGTCTCCCCTTTTATTATGTCTAGCTAATTTCGTAGTATGTTAGGATTAGGGAAGCCGTGGTAGCAACATGTTATAATTGACTTGAATAGATTAGCCTTGCGATAAGAATTGTATTAGGCAATTTAATTGTTATCAGGTCGAATGAATGCATGCGGGGAGACCAATAAATCCGATTAACCCGAGGCACTGGATCGAAAGATTGGAAGGGAAGGCTTGCTTAATTACAATAGGGTATTGTAGTGAGGGCGAAAGCTAAGCTATTTACGCTCTAGGGCGGTTTAAGGACCGAAAGGTGACGACCATAGCTCTTCTTATCAATAGTTTAATCGTCTCAGTATACCCGATAGTATAGTTGCCACGGTGGACCGACTCCTAGCATATTTCCCTTCTCTTTCTGTTAATTTCTTACATTCATTTCTCTCTCGCCTATTAGTTTAGTTCAACAATCAATTCAACCCCCATTTCTGTGACACCCTGACAGATCGAATTAAACAGATAGATAGCAACTTAGCCTCCCTGTGGAGATCGACCCTACTTACCGCTGACTTCTGTTAGTAGTAACTTAGGTATTTATTTTTGATACAAAACGACAGTATCAAATTTTGGCGCCGTTGCCGGGGAGGCGATGCTTTTATCTGTTTTAATTTTGTCTGTTTTTCGCCTCAAGGGAAGACTAAGTACCTTGAGGCTGTTCTTATCTTTTTCTTTAGTGCTGTTTTGATAGGCCCACAGGTTATTAGACAGGGTACTGAGGGAGATTATCGAAGGGAAGGCTTGAGTACCTTCGATCCCTCTTGCCAAGATGACATCTGTCTCCCGACTAATTGCTCAGTTTGAAGCCCAAGCTGAAAAACCTGCCCGATTGGGAAAGGAAGAAATCTTGGGGATGTGGTCTTTCCGAGCACAATGCATTTGTAGTTGTGCCGCCACATCCACCCTATCAATGGCCACCGCAACAAGATCCTCCCGATATACAAGAAGAAGAATTTGCGGAGCTGAAATCTTTATTGGAGACACTTGCATCTCAAATGCAAGCTCAACAAGATTATGATAGACAAATCTTCTCGCGAGTTGATGAGCTCGAGTCGTAGTTGCTCGTTATAGTGAGATAGAGATAGAAGAGATCGCGGAGTGACATATTTAATGGGGACGCTTGTATTCAAAATGCAAGAGAGTGATAGACATATGGACGCTCGAATCCTTGAGCTTGAGTCACACATTGCTCGATTAATTAACGGTGAGATGCAAGAAGAAGAGGTATACCTTTGCCGAGAGCGGTTTTTCCCCTGAGGAAACCGTGTTGCCCAATACTGAGGATGACTTTTATGACTCCGACGACGAGTTTCTATCATATTTCACCGCCCCACACGAAGATTTCAGCCCTATGCAAGAAGAATCACTCGATCGAGTAACTAAAAGTAGTCGATCGAGTGAATTTCCTGAAAAAAGTCCTCGATCGAGCAATATCTCTACTCGATCGAGTGAAATGCAGGAGGATAGTTCTCGATCAAGTGATTTCGTTGCTCGATCGAGTGAAATGCGGGAGGGAAATGCTCGATCGAGTAATAATTCTGCTCGATCGAGTGAGTTGGCCAGCGAGAGCAGTGGTATGTTGCTTGGGTTCATTTTAGACGACGATTTTGACGATGATGACGGTTACGGTGAATCCCCCTTATTCAAAGCTGAGTCGGATACACTTGAAGCTGAGATGTATGGGCTGAATTCCACTGAGGGCGTGATGCGACCATAATTGGCGCATATTTAGCCCCCGAATTACCATTGTTTCTATGCTTTTTAGTGCCTATTTGGGTCATTTCTTATCTTTAGTTCTTTGTTTTGCATATTCTTTGAGATTTTGATCCCTTGGTAGGAAAGGAGTAAGAATCTTGCATTTTCATGGCAAAACAAGGCTAAATTGATCATATTCAATGACCAAGCATCAAGGAGAGACAAGACTAGAAGGCCTTTGTACATAGCATAGTAGAAGAGCATTGTTGAGAAAAGGATCCTTGAGTCCCCAAGGAAATCCCCAAGGAATTCATGAAGAAAAGGGAAGAAAAAGAAGAAGGAAAGTCTGCTTGAACTACAATCCGAACGGATTGTAGAGAATCCGTCCGTCCTCGCCATCCGAGCGTCCTCACCAGAATCCGCTCGGATTCCCCATGCCCAGTCCGAGCGTCTTGTTCCTTGATCCGCTCGGATTGTCCATCCAAGATCCGGCCGTCCCGACTCCCAGCCGCACGGATCACAGCACAGCACAGTTTCGTTCTTCAAGTTATGAAATGGAGAAGCCCTTCTCTCGGATAATCCCGGAGGCTCCTTGCTCAACTTAAAAAGTGTAATTACTAGTTTAGCCCTTAGTTAACCCTAATGCATCCTCCCTAATTTCCACTATAAATACCCCATTTGTAAATAATCAAAGGGGGGGCTCTTTTAAGTTTTTATTAGATTAGAAAACTCTCTTAGATTAGATTAGGAGTAGATTAGAATAAATTACTCTTTAATCTTTCCACAAATTACACATTAATCTCTCTTAATTATTGTTCAAGTTGATTATTCAAGTTGGTTACTTTTGGGTAATTGAAGATTATTGGGTTATTATTGGAGGATTGACAACCTTCCATCAATCATCAAGTTTCTTCTATTATTCTTTGCTTTATTATTTGGATCATCTCAAGTTTGGTATAATTCCTTTACCCTTTAATCTTTATTGTTCATTTCTTCATTCTATTATCATGTTTATACTTGTTGTGATGTTTGACACCATTAATGACATGTTTCCCATGATAATGAGTGAGTAGTTTCTTTAGCTAGGATTAGTGGGTAATTAGGGGAAACCAACATGGGATTGATTCATGCTTAATCTAATATGTTCACATGATTAAATTGCTTGCTTGTTGTGATGTCAACTTTATGCACATGTTATGTTTGATGAAATGCTAAGCCTATGAACCCTTGCATTTTTACCATCTCTTATCTTTTCAACTTGACTTGTAAGATATAAACCAACTCGAGTCTTGTTAGACCATGCATAGAAGTTGAATAGGAGGAAAGTAAGTCGACTTGTAGGTGTTGTACAATCTAATCGATTCGGCTCCGGGACCCAACCCTTCCTATGAACCGTAAGACATAACCCAACTCGGTTCCTCCACAACATTAATTGCTTGCAACTTTGTGAACATGTTTGTATGATCAACACCATGAATCCCCCATGACCCCATGATATCCTAGCACTTTTAATCGTTTGTTTACATCTTTCCTTTATTGCTTGTTTCACTATATTGCTTGCATTAGTTTAGACACAACTACAAACCCCATCAATTGTGACACTAGCATAAATTAAGATAGATAGACTTAGAACCCAAAGCACACCGTCCCATGGATCGACCTCGACTTACCGCTAACTAGTTGTTTGTTGAGTATTATAAATTGTGTTTGATTGGATGAGTGACGACATCAACCGGATCAAAATGGCGCCGTTGCCGGGGATGGTGCTATGTGATTAAGTTCTTACTTGTTTGTCTATTTTGATTTTGCTTTCACCTTGAGGAACTTGTTCCTCAAGGATTGTTCTTACCATTTTTTGTGTAGTTTCCATGCTTGTAGTTGTTTCCTTGTCTTAGCTATGATGACCCAAGACTTGGTACATGGAGTATGTGGTGGATCTTTTGAGTATGACTATGGGTATGGGGAGTTTGAGGAGCAAGTCAACACAAACCTACCTTGTTATTCGTACAATGAAAATCTTAACCACTACCCCAATTTTTCCCACCAAAATCACCAAACCCAATATCAACAACAACCATCCACCCAAAACCCACTTCATAATGAGCTTCAATTGCCACAATACAACCACTTTCACACCTACCCACAACAAAAAGATGAACCCATTCAAAACATGATTCTCCAAATGATGGGAGATCAACAAAACCTCTTCAAACAAATGCTAGAGGAGAGCCAAAAAAGGGACAATGTCCTTCAAGGCATTGTTTCCCAAAGTGAGGAATTGGAGATTCAAATTAACCAATTAAAAGAATTCCAAGCAATTACTCACAACCATTCTTTGTATATTGCGCATGAGTGCGAGTTTGAAGTAGTAACTTTTGATATGGAAGATGAGAAGTGGGAAGAGCCAACCTCTTTGGGCTCTTGTGAGTATGAAAGTGTGGTATTTGATGATGAAGACATGAGGTTGAGCAAACCAAATACTCTTAGCCTTTGTGAGTATGAGGGTGTGTCCTTTGATATGAACGTTGAGGTGTTGGAAAAAGAGCTAGACAAAGCCCCCATTCATGATTTACGTGAAGATGATAACAATGATGATGAACCTAGAGGGATTCACAATATCACCTTGCTTGAGGAGCCTATCCTTGAGACATTTGAGATACCTTATCATGAAGAAGAACGTCCTTCCTTTATCCTTCACGAAGACCACTTGACACCTATCATGGAGCCAATGATCATTGAAGAGGATATGTTAGATCTTCTCCAAAAAGCCAAAGTGTCTTACAGGAGTTATTTAGTGAAAAAGCTCAAGGAGAAAATTGCTCGTGAGGCTACTTGTGAAGATTTGGCACCCATAATCTCAACTCCCATGGTGTCCGATCATCAAAGTCATGAAAATTCTCCTTCCACCTTGGAAGGATTGAAAAATCAAAATGCTATCACCATCACCGAAATTGAAAAAGATGGTGGTGAGTTGAAGTCTCCGGATGAAAATGAACCACACTTCATGCTTAATCTTAACAAGAATCATGGATGTATTTACTTGAAGCATCGGGAAAGCTCTAGTGCCAAGGACAAGGTGAAAGAAAGGATGTATGACAAACTTCCTTGGCCAAATTTCATCTTCAAATGGAGCAACCCATACTTATGCTTATTTGGAGCTTGCTCACAAGCTTTTGATCTTCTACTAAGAGCCTTGAGCTCTATGGATAAGAATTCCTTCAAATTGAACTAGTTTGGTGGAGTCCTACCTCAAACCACCGTTTGTAAGATATTTCTTGAACCCTTTATTTTGTATAATATTGTACATATTTTCTGCATTTAAATCTTTGCATAAGAGGGAAGAGAGAGGGAGTCATCTTACATGATTTATGAGCAAATTTCAGAAAAGATAAGGAAAAAGGAGAAAATCAGTGAAAAAGGGGTTTATCATTTCACGAAAGAAGAAAGAAGGAGAAAGAAGCAGAGACGCTCGGATCCAAGCAATTCCGCCCGTCCAGGGCCCGCGGAAGAGAAAAAGCTGAAACTGAGGAAGAATCCGAGCGGATTCAAGAGAATCCGCCCGTCCCACCAAATCCGTCCGTCTTCTCCTCGGGACGCCCGTCCCGAATGGCGTCCAACAGCAAGATTTTAATCTACACCAAAATCCGTGCGGATTAGAAGGAATCTGTCCGTCCTGATAAAGACGTCCGTCTTCTGCAAAATCCGGCCGTCTTGTCCCTGCTTCTCAACCAACAGATTTCTCTGTTCTAGAATCCGTGCGGATTCTACAGAAGACGCCCGTCTTGCCCATCGAGAATCCGTCCGTCCCGTCTGCAATCCGCTCGGATTGTACTGTTCACGCGAAGAAAAATCGGGTCAAGTCCAACCCTATCCGTTCGGATTCCCTTCTTTTCTATATAAACACCCCCCTTCTCCCTCATTTCCTCATCCCACCAAACCCTAACACTCTCTTCAATCCTCAAAATCCCCTTCATATCCTCAAAAACACCCACATCACCCCCATCACCAACATGAGTTCCAAGGGAAAGGCCAAGAAATTGTTTGATTCCATCGGAAAGAAGCGCAAGGGGTCATCCTCTTCAACACCACGAAATGTGATAATGAGGGGAGGTATTGAACAACTCAACAACTTCCAAGAAGTGATCTTCATATCCGACGACCAACGCGAAAATGTCGTCGAGCTTCTAGGTAAGAAATACGAACCTACTCAATTTGTTGACACTAGGGTGTTGGAAATCCTTAAGATAAGGTACCCTACCGAGGCGTTCTTCAATGGCCTTGGCATTGGGGACCTTTTCCATGCTCATGAAGAGACTTACCTTAGTCTCACCCTTGAATTCTTGAGTAGCCTTCGCATTGTGGCGGATGCCCGCAACAATTTAGGCATGGAGTTTAGGTTATGCAACCGAGACCATGTTCTTTCTCTTGAGGAATTTGCCTATGTTTTCGGTCTTCAAATACCCACCGCCTATACCGACAAGCCCGATGATTTTAGTGTGGATTTTCTTTGGAAAGCTATCTCCGGGAAGAACTTTACCCATATAAAGCGTTGCTATACATTTGCTATTTAACACCCGGTGATTCGATTCACCGAACGCTTTGTAGCCGGATGCATCAATGGGAGGTACGAGCAAGATCGGTGTACCCTCATCGACTTAACTTTTCTTGAGTCTCATTTGAATGTTCGAGCGGTGAGGCGTTATAACTTCAATACGCCACTTGAGATACTCAATAGGTTCAATGACTTTGCTCAAGGGACATCTCAACTTAAAACCTTCGTGATGGGAGGTCTAATCACAATGTTGGCTAAACACCTTTGCCCCGGGTTTAATGCCCAAGGAACCTATATTCCTCTTGAAGGGAGGACTTTGATTGATGAGCACACCATTTTCTATAGTCACCGATGGTGTAACTACACTGACGATGGGAGTGTGGAATGGTACACCAAGGGTTGCACTTCGATGATCCTTGAAGGATGGAAGATACCGGGCATCGAACCACGATTGAGTCCATACTCTCCTCCACCAAGCTACCTCCTTGATATCCAAATTCTTGATAATCCCCCTCAAAGGGAAGAGCCACGCCGTCAACCACCTCGTGGAGGGCCGGGGATGCAAATGCGCCCACCTTCCTATGTCCCTATCCCACCTTACCCTATTTCACATACCCCTTTCCAACCGGCAATCCCCAACACCCCGGATATTAATGATTTGATGGCACTCATGAATAGAGTGGACCTTGGGGTGCATAAAGGGAGGGAAGACAACTACCTAGCCCTCTACCCCCAATACTATAACATGGCTCAACAAGGGTATATTGACCCCAATGGTCCTAAACCCTCTTGGGCACAACCGGAGCTCTTGTTCCCAAATTATGGGAACCAAGCTTGGGGACGCGGCGATGGAGGGCATTCTAGCCAAGGTGGAGGGTACTCGGGTCAAGGAGGAGCTTTTGACCAAGGAGGATATTGGGGCCAAGCACCCGGACATGATCAAGCCGGAAGCTCTCATGGTTATGGCTACGACTATGATGAGGATGAAGAGTGAAAGAGGCCTACTTCACCACTTCCACTTGTATGATACCCATCTCCCCCTCTCTCTCTTTTATATTTACATTGCATTTAGTATAGCTTTAGCTTGCATTTGTATTATATTTCATATTGCATTTACATTAGTTAGTTCATTTAGTATACTTTGCATTGTATTTATCCCGCATGATTCATGTAGTTAGTTGCATATAGACTAGAATTCATGCATAATCACTAATGGCCAAACCTATTCATTTCTACATTAGAAATAGTGTTTAAATCGGTTTGGGGAGGTTTGATCATAGGTGACCATAGTTCACTAAAAATCATGCATCATCTAGTGTAGATTAGTTTGCATTCACTTGTTATATATGTCATATAGAATTGCATTTAGTTAGAGCATGCATTCATTCATATCATATCATTGCATTTGTACTTTATTTCAAAAAAATCAAAAATCCAAAAACATGTATTTCCTTTTTATTCCTACTCCTACATGTACATTGAGGACAATGTCCAAAATAAAGTGGGGGATGAGAATTTATATTCCAAAAATGCATAAAAATTGAAAAATTTCGAAAAATCACAAAAATATGTCTTTTAATTTCATAAAAACAAAAACCATAAAAATTTGAAAAATTGAAAAATTGAAAAATCCAAAAACAAGTTCATTTCCTTTGTAGTGTAGTCTTGTATATATTTTTTGTATATATTGTGTTTGTTCTATCCTTGTTCACATTGATTGACTACGCCACATCCGAGACATGAGGATATTGAAGACCACATGGTATGATCTTTCCAATCTCCTTTTTTTCTCTTTATGTTAATGACTATGTGGCTTTATTTTGATTGATGCGGTATAACAATGTGAACTTAGGACTTGCATTTAGATTATATGGCATATTAGTTGATAGAATCATATGCATTAGGATGTATATATGTTAGTTGCATCATGGCATGTAGTTGCATGTTAGAAAAATTTTGCGAAACCGTCTATTTGGGAAGCTTGACAAGTGTATATAGGCCCTAGTAGATGCTTTTTCTTCTTAAGACTTTGCTTGTTAGAATACTTGTAAAACACCCTAGGATGTGTCATGCTAGTATCCTTTGACCCATGGTTTAAGGCCGAGTCAAGAGTACCTTGTGGTGTGATAACTCCTTGGCTACCGTTTATTCCAAGGTGACCCTTGAAACCATGCATACTTCTATCATTCATCCATGTTCTACCATATTTTTGTCATCAAAGGGAATGGGCACAAAAAGAAATTGTTCAAAAATTTGAGTTCAATGAAATGAAAAGTGAAAGAAAGTTTGCAAAAATGCATCAAAAGAAAAGAGGAGCAAAAATAGAACTCCTAAGCTTCAAATACAAGGCACCCTCGTTACTAATTGGGGTGACTTTGAAAATGTTCAAAAAGAAATACAAAAAGTTGTCAAGTATTGAAATGCCAAAAATAAAAAAGAAATGGCAAAAAGAAAGTGTTCTCAAATGTCAAATGCCACAAGAAATTGGGGGGAAAAACAAAAACAAAAGCAAACTCCCAAAATGAAACTCAAATACTATCGATCCCTTTTCCATCTTATCCATTTTTGTGCATGGTAGAGAGGGGACGACCCTTCTTCTTGTCTAGGCAAGAGGGGGAATTTCGCGATCCTCCAGTGTTTCTAACACCATAGGGAGTCTACTCTTGACAAAAGCATTTAACGATTGAGGACAAAAAGTACCCTAGCTTGACACATTTTGGAGGTGATTTATTGGTATCCTTCTAGGCTTAGTAGTTTGAAGAAATTGCATCTATGAAGGAGTGTGTGCCCTTGAATTGCTTCCCTTGTAGATAATTTCCGCCACTTAGATGAGGAAAGTGGCTATTCTTTTGTAGATGCATCCATTACTTGATTTTGTGTGCTTTAATGCTTGGATGTATCGCCATTTTGGCAAGACCCACCTTGCCTTGCAAGAAGGCATCCTACCTCATGGTTGTCTTGTTGTGAGTTGAAGGGGCGGAGTGAGACCCGCTAATTGTCTCATATCGGCTATTATTATTAGGTTAGGTTAGTATTGGTCCTAGTCTTTGTCACCTCTTTACTCGGGACGAGCAAAGGTTCGGTTTGGGGATATTTGATGCGACCATAATTGGCGCATATTTAGCCCCCGAATTACCATTGTTTCTATGCTTTTTAGTGCCTATTTGGGTCATTTCTTATCTTTAGTTCTTTGTTTTGCATATTCTTTGAGATTTTGATCCCTTGGTAGGAAAGGAGTAAGAATCTTGCATTTTCATGGCAAAACAAGGCTAAATTGATCATATTCAATGACCAAGCATCAAGGAGAGACAAGACTAGAAGGCCTTTGTACATAGCATAGTAGAAGAGCATTGTTGAGAAAAGGATCCTTGAGTCCCCAAGGAAATCCCCAAGGAATTCATGAAGAAAAGGGAAGAAAAAGAAGAAGGAAAGCTGCTGAACTACAATCCGAACAGATTGTAGAGAATCCGTCCGTCCTCGCCAGTCCGAACGTCCTCACCAGGAATCCGCTCGGATTCCCCATGCCCAGTCCGAGCGTCTTGTTCCTTGATCCGCTCGGATTGTCCATCCCAGATCCGGCCGTCCCGACTCCCAGCCGCACGGATCACAGCACAGCACAGTTTCGTTCTTCAAGCTACGAAATGGAGAAGCCCTTCTCTCGGATAATCCCGGAGGCTCCTTGCTCAACTTAAAAAGTGTAATTACTAGTTTAGCCCTTAGTTAACCCTAATGCATCCTCCCTAATTTCCACTATAAATACCCCATTTGTAAATAATCAAAGGGGGGGGCTCTTTTAAGTTTTTATTAGATTAGAAAACTCTCTTAGATTAGATTAGGAGTAGATTAGAATAAATTACTCTTTAATCTTTCCACAAATTACACATTAATCTCTCTTAATTATTGTTCAAGTTGATTATTCAAGTTGGTTACTTTTGGGTAATTGAAGATTATTGGGTTATTATTGGAGGATTGACAACCTTCCATCAATCATCAAGTTTCTTCTATTATTCTTTGCTTTATTATTTGGATCATCTCAAGTTTGGTATAATTCCTTTACCCTTTAATCTTTATTGTTCATTTCTTCATTCTATTATCATGTTTATACTTGTTGTGATGTTTGACACCATTAATGACATGTTTCCCATGATAATGAGTGAGTAGTTTCTTTAGCTAGGATTAGTGGGTAATTAGGGGAAACCAACATGGGATTGATTCATGCTTAATCTAATATGTTCACATGATTAAATTGCTTGCTTGTTGTGATGTCAACTTTATGCACATGTTATGTTTGATGAAATGCTAAGCCTATGAACCCTTGCATTTTTACCATCTCTTATCTTTTCAACTTGACTTGTAAGATATAAACCAACTCGAGTCTTGTTAGACCATGCATAGAAGTTGAATAGGAGGAAAGTAAGTCGACTTGTAGGTGTTGTACAATCTAATCGATTCGGCCTCGGACCCAACCCTTCCTATGAACCGTAAGACATAACCCAACTCGGTTCCTCCACAACATTAATTGCTTGCAACTTTGTGAACATGTTTGTATGATCAACACCATGAATCCCCCATGACCCCATGATATCCTAGCACTTTTAATCGTTTGTTTACATCTTTCCTTTATTGCTTGTTTCACTATATTGCTTGCATTAGTTTAGACACAACTACAAACCCCATCAATTGTGACACTAGCATAAATTAAGATAGATAGACTTAGAACCCAAAGCACACCGTCCCATGGATCGACCTCGACTTACCGCTAACTAGTTGTTTGTTGAGTATTATAAATTGTGTTTGATTGAATGAGTGACGACATCAACCGGATCAGGGCGACGAAAGGTCAGCTGAGTCGGTAATTGCTCCTAGCACGGAAGAGGTAATAAATTCTTTTATCTATGATTCCGTGATTGAGAGCGACCAACCTGAGGTAGTAAACGATAACTTTATTATTGTTTGTTTTAATAGTATATTGCCTCGTTTGACTCGTGCTACTTCTTTTAAAGTTATACCCCCTCTCAAGTGGACGATTAAATTAGCAAATTTTTACCGTCCTTGTCATCTTAAAATTGTTAATCTGAAACGGGACCCTAATATATCGTTTATTGCTCCCGCGCTCCTATATTTTGTGGATAAATTTAGGAGCTCACATAGGAAATTTGTTAGACTTAAATGTTTACATATTTTTGTTTCCTATTTCTGTATTCCACTTTGGTGCTACTTATGCTTTTTTGTAGCACATGCGCAGGTTTATGATTTAATGCTGCGCGCTTTGAGCTGCTTTGATTGTGACTAATTGTAGAGGCTCGAAGAAAAAGAAGGTCGAGCTGGGACCTGACTGAAGCTAGCGCTACCCGGCAATTTTATTCTGCATTTTATTTCATTTAAGTTGTAATAAATGGTTTTTATACCATAGACTATCTCTGTATGCTTGTCTTGTTAGTTTGCGAGCTGTTTTGTTTGTGTTTTGCAGGAAATACATTGAGAATCACTCGATCGAGTAGTTTTCCTACTCGATCGAGCACTTTTGCTGATGAATCCACTCGATCGAGTGAAAATGTTACTCGATCGACCACCTGCAGGATGAGAAACCACTCGATCGACCTAAATTCCATTCCATCGACCAGTTTTGAGCGCCCATTCCACTCGATCAGACACTATTCCTCTTGACCGAGTATTGTTGACTTGGACTAGCTTCCTGAGACGGTTTTCCGGGCCTTTAGCAACCTCCCATGTTCATGGTCGGTTTGGGGAGGTCCCTTTATTCGCGCTATCTTGTGAGTTTTCCGCATTTACTCTCTTTCTCTTTTAGTTTGCGTTTCCTTTCCATGTTTTGGTACAATGAGGGCATTGTACGGTTTGGTTTGGGGAGGTTATGCATCCATATCTGTGTCTGCATATTGTTTTTACTGCATTTCTGTTCTCACGTTTAATTTCTGTATGCATTGTTGTTTATTTCCATAAAATTAAAAAATTCCACAAAAATTAAAAAATTGTTAAAATTCAAAAAAAAAAATGCATGTTTACTTTTGCGTATAGGTTGAGTCGGAACGGTAGATTTCAATGATGATACTGCACTATGTTTGTCTTTTTGCTTAAGCCTTGCATTGAACTATTTTCTTTTAGCTTTGTCTTATTGCATATCTACGAGTTAATGTTTAATTTAGCTGAACGAATAGACTTGACCTGAAATTTTGGCAACCTACTTATAATTTCTAAGATTTAGAGCCGTATAAACTGGTGTCATCTGTGACCAGTTTCATGTAGGATTGTGAGTAGTTACTCCTTGCATAGCATGTTCATTAATTTGCACGTATATGAAATTCAATTGCTTTTTGCCTTCATACATTCGGGTTAGTAGTTGGTGTCACATGCAGGGAGGTGCTTATAATTTTCCCTTTCTTTCATTTTTACCCATTAAACTCCACATTAGCCAAATTTGCCTGTTGACCCTTAGCTACATTCCAAATTTAGCCTGCCTTGTCAAGCTAGTTTAGATTGTTCTGCGGTATATTGTTTATTGTATCAAGTTTGGCTTGCATTTATTGATTCGGAGTTGGTAACTTATGAAGAAAAGGAGGATGATGAAAAAAAAAGAAAGACGTGAAAAACAAAAAAAAAAAAAAAAAAAAAAAATCGAAAAAGAAGAAAAGAAGAAACCGAAAAAAAAATAGAAAAAGAAAGGAAAAATTTGAAAAAAGAGATGTTGTTTGTTGATTAGTCGGTTTCTGCTCCTATGTTCTATCTTATATCATTTGAGGAGTGTTTCTAGTTCGGTTTGGTGAGATTTTATGCCAAATGGAGGGCACGTGCTTAATTCATAATTGCGTTGGAATCGGATGTTGATATATGGTTTTGTTTAGGTACTAGCTTGGCCGCCTATACCTCCACATTCCCATACATGTTTTGCCTTTTCTTACCCATTGCCTCACTTTACCATAGTTTTGTAAGCCCTCGGCTGTGACAGGACCTTGTTTGGTTGGAATGTATGTACGGTAGCTAGAATTGTCTATCATATTAGTTGCATGCATGTTTATGTGGGTCGTAGTTTAGGTGAGCGACTATTTTTCTTTCTCTCTTACATATATATGCTTACCCTTTGCTTCATGAGAGAAAGAGTGACCCGTGAGAGTCCATTCTTTAAGGTCTTGCAAGGTCGACGGTTCAGCTACTTTATTATAAACATCTTACAACTCGTTTGCATTTGACTGTTTGCTATAAGTGTTAGTTTGCTTGCATTAAATTGGTTTGAGTGGGCATTTGTAGCTAGCTCTGAGTTATCTTTTCCGTTCCATTAGTTGCATTTTAGTTTACTCGAGGACGAGTAAAGGTTTGGTTTGGGGAGATTTGATACGTGCATTTTATATAGTCTTTTTAGGCCTATTTATGCACGTATTTCTATGCTATTATCGTAATTTTATGCTACAAAATGCCCCGAATATGCTGCTCTGGTTTGTTTTGTCTTGTTTGCAGGAATGAACCAGAAAGTAGTGAAATCAAGCCTTTTACCGTCCTTTTAGCATGCATTTGGAGGAAGAGTGAATTTGGAGCGGGAATGTAGCTATTTTGAGATGCGCAAAGGAGTAAGATAGCTAGGCGAGCAAAGGAAGAACTTCAAATTGCTAGTGCCTACTTTGAAGATCCATATCTCTAGTTATACATCATATATTCAGGTGATTCTAATTGGAGATGAAAGCTTGTCCTTTTAGCTTTCGAACGCCACCGGAATCACCCTGTTTGCCCAAGTAACGAAGAAATGGCAGCCGTTTGAAATTCAGTGCGCAAAGTTGGGAACTGTTGCTGGAAAGTACTCGATCGAGTAGAATTTTGGTCGATCGAGTCCTTTTTCTACTCGATCGAGTAGATTCAATTTATGGTTTACTCGATCGAGTAGATTTTCTACTCGATCGAGTGGATTTTGCTATGGGCTGGGCTTTTTACTTAATTTCCGTCATTAGGTTTATCTATACTCCTATTTTCTTATAAATAGGAGTTAGGACGTCATTTGTAATCATCCGGGGATCATCGCACGTTACTTTTCTTCTGTCACTTTCACTGTTACTTTTGTTCTTCAATTCCGGATCAATAATTCAGTATTAATTCTTTCTCTTTCTTTTCTTCTTTAATTATTATTTATGTTTATTGTTCTTCCTTTATTTCTCGTCTCCCCTTTTATTATGTCTAGCTAATTCCGTAGTATGTTAGGATTAGGGAAGCCGTGGTAGCAACATGTTATAATTGACTTGAATAGATTAGCCTTGCGATAAGAATTGTATTAGGCAATTTAATTGTTATCAGGTCGAATGAATGCATGCAGGAGACCAATAAATCCAGTTAACCTCGACCTGGATCGAAAGATTGGAAGGGAAGTCTTGCTTAATTACAATAGGGTATTATAGTGAGGGCGAAAGCTAAGCTATTTACGCTCTAGGGCGGTTTAAGGACCGAAAGGTGACGACCATAGCTCTTCTTATCAATAGTTTAATCGTCTCAGTATAGCCGATAGTATAGTTGCCACGGTGGACCGACTCCTAGCATATTTCCCTTCTCTTTCTGTTAATTTCTTACATTCATTTCTCTCTCGCCTATTAGTTTAGTTCAACAATCAATTCAACCCCCATTTCTGTGACACCCTGACAGACTGAATTAAACAGATAGATAGCAACTTAGCCTCCCTGTGGAGATCGACCCTACTTACCGCTGACTTCTGTTAGTAGTAACTTAGGTATTTATTTTTGGTACAAAACGACAGTATCAAATTTTGGCGCCGTTGCCGGGGAGGCAATTGTTCAATTTATTAGTTGCTTTATTTTTAGTCCTTTTCAGTCTAAGGGACACCCGTTCCTTAGACTATTCTTATTTTCTGTTGTAGTTTCTTCTTATGCGCAGGTCACAGGGTGGTGAACTAATACCATTCGATCTAGAGATTGAGAGAACCTTGCGCGTAAAGAGGAGATTGTTTCAAGATCAACAGTTAGAGGAAGAGTCTAGTTCTCATTCCAACTATTACGAGAACGAACTGTTCGAGGACAATCCACCGTCTTCTCCAGTTTCCAATTCATCAGTTGAAACCGTTATTTTTCCAGACTTTCCCGAAATGGCCGAAGAAGCGACCATTGCCAGTCATTCCGAACCCACAGCTGAGTATCTTTACAAGGGGTTCGAGCTACCAGGGGAAGCCAGGAAATTTGAGCCGAAACCTTCTTACCTTAATATGGTTGAGAAGAATCAGTTCGGTGGAGCTGCAAACGAAGATGCAGCGAAGCACATGGAAACCTTTATTGATTACTGCTGCTCCATACCCCCACCTGCTGGCGTGACAGCGGATCAGATAAAAGAATTTATCTTCTCACTCCGCGATGCTGCGAGGGAGTGGTATAGGGATTTAGACCGAGCTTCTCACGGTATAACTGGCTGGAATTCACTGGCTTTAGCGTTCTATAAGAAGTACTTTTCTGCATCAAGGACTATTGCCATTAGAGCTCAAATAACGAGTTTTAAACAAGGGCCTGACGAGAACTTTCACGAGGCATGGGTTCGATTTAAGAAGCTATTGCGAACCATACCGCACCATGGTTTCGAAAAATGGAGCTTGTGCAATCATTTCTATAATGGATTGTATGACGATCAGAGGGCTATTTTGGATGCTGCAGCCAATGGCCGATTTGCTGAAAACTTGGGAGCAACCAAGGGGTGGAAGATCATAGATGATTTGGCCATCCATAAGGCTGAATATGGGAACTCGAGAGGAAATCAAAGAAGAGCTGCTGAATCTTCTTCTGTCGCTGCCCTTGAAGCTCTCACTGCTAGGTTTGACAAGTATGAGTTAGGAGGAGCTTCCAGGGGAGGCATGTACCAGGTTAATGCTGTGACAGACGGTCCTTTCGTGTGTAGAAGATTTGGGGGAGATGGATGATACGGTCGTTTTGTACCAAAAATAAATACCTAAGTTACTACCAACAGAAGTCAGCGGTAAGTAGAGTCGATCTCCACAGGGAGGCTAAGTTGCTATCTACCTGTTTAATTCGGTCTGTCAGGGTGTCACAGAAATGGGGGTTTTGAATTGATTGTGAACTAACTAGAGACTAAAGCGAGGGAAATGAATAAGAGAAATTAACAATAAGAGAAGGGTAGTATGCTAGGAGTCGGTCTACCGTGGCAGCTATCAGATCTTATACTATCGGGAATACTAAGGCGATTAGACTATTGATAAGAAGAGCTATGGTCGTCACCTTTCGGTCCTTAAACCGCCCTAGAGCGTAAACAGCTTAACTTTCGCCCTCACTGCAATACCCTATTGTAATTAAGCAAGCCTTCCCTTCCAATCTTTCGATCTAGGTCGGGGTTAACTAAATTTATGGTCTCCTGCATGCATTCATTCGACCGGATAACAATTAAATTGCCTAATACAATTCCTATCGCAAGACTAATCTATATAAGTCAATTAAAACATCGCTACCACGGCTTCCCTAATCCTAACATACTAGGGGAATTAGCTATGCATAATTAAGGGAGAACAAGAAATAAGGAAAGAACAAATAATAAACATTAAAAGAAATTAAGGAGAAAAAGGAAGAGAAATTACTGAATTAAATAGTCCGGAAATGGAAGAACAAAGTAACAGTGTAAAAGTAACAGTCTGAGAGAGAAGAGAAGAGAGGAGAGGAACGAAGTAAAGTGTGTGAGAGTCTTTACAATGACATACTGACTTCCTATTTATAAGAAAATAGGATTAGCTAAACCTAATTGACGGAAATTAACTAAAAAGTCCAAGCCCGTCAAAGATTGTTGCTCGATCGAGCACTTAAGGCTCTCGATCGAGTATTATTCCTTAGCATTCCTCTCGATCGAGAACAATTCCTCTCGATCGAAGACTTCTTTCCCTTTAATCACTCGATCGAGAAGAAGTAGCTCTCGATCGAACAGAAGTAGTTCTCGATCGAGCACTTCTCAGCGCGTAATTCCTGCTTCGCGCACTGAACTTCAAATGGCTGCCATTTCTTCGTTACTTGGTCAAACAGGGTGATTCCGGTGGCGTTGGAAAGCTAAAAGGACAAACTTTCATCTCCAATTGGAATCACCTGAATATCTGTTGTAGAACTCGATATATGGCTCTTACAAGCAGGAACTAGCAAATTGAAGCACTCTCTTGGCTCGCCTAACTTCCTTACTCCAATGCGCATCTCAAAATAGCTTCATTCCCGCTCCAAATTCACTCTTCCTCCAAATGCATGCTAAAAGGATGGTAAAAGGCTTGATGTCACTACTTTTGGGTTCATTCCTGCAAATAAGACAAAACAAACCAAAGTAGCATATTCGGGGCATTTCGTAGCATAAAACCACGATAAAAGCATAGAAATACGTGCATAAATTAGGCTAAAAAGACTATATAAAATGCACGTATCAATGGACATGTCTCAGATCATTGTCCCAACTCCTATGAGTCTTTCGCTGCCTTCCAACACTACAGGCAGAACAACAGTTACTACGAGCCGAATGTCCACCCCAATTTGAGGTGGAGTAGTCAGAATGTACTCAATCCCACTGCCCCTCCGCATCAGCCGTATATTCCTCCACACAAGAATCAACAGGGCTATCAGAAGCCTCCTTCTTTCAACCCTCCTATCCAAGGTGCATCATCTTCTAGTGGGGTGAGTGAAATGGGTGAGCTTAAGTCCATGATGCAAGCCATATCAAAGCAATTGCAGCTGAATGATCAACAAAATCAACAGAAAGACGCGTCATTTAAAGCACTTGAGACTCAAGTTGCCCAACTTGCTGCAAATCAATCCTCGAGAAAGCCGGGTCATCTACCGACTCAAAATGAGAAGAATCCACATGAGACGGTAAATCTGATAGAATTGAGAAACGGTCTTTCTTATGAGGGACCAGAAGTGAAAAAATCAGACCCTAGGGAAGCCATTACTGATGGTGAACAGTGTACTGTCGAGAAAAAAAGGGCTCACGACAAAGGAACTACTCGATCGACTGAAGACTGGTGTTCGATCGAGCAGAATTGAGGATGATAGTGGTCGATCGAGTGATTTTCCCACTCGATCGAGTGAACAGGAGGAACAAACTGGTCGATCGAGTAGAATTCCTACTCGATCGAGTGAAGCAAATAATGAGATTGGTCGATCGAGTAGAAACGTTACTCGATCGACTGCTTTTGAAGAAGAAACAGCTCGATCGAGTGAGGAACTTGGTCGATCGAGTGGTATTGATAACGGGAAGCTTATTCGAGAGCCTGCTAGTGCTCGTTTAAGCGAGAAATCACCAGAAAGACCTTGTTCGAGAGGTAAGAAGCGTCCAAAGGATACTGAACTTGCACCGGAAGACACTTTAGAAGAGAGAAACAAGGGACTCGAGATACCAATCACGGTTTCCTTCCCGAGGCGGTTACAGAATACCAAAGTTAATCAACAGTTTGGCAAATTCGTCGAACTTTTGAAGAGCTTGGAAGTCTCCGTGCCGTTCACTGAATTGCTAACTAAGGTACCCTCTTATTTAAAGTTCATGAAAGAAATTTTAGCACGTAAGAGGACTATTAACGACAGTATCAAATTTTGGCGCCGTTGCCGGGGAGGCGACGCTTTTATCTGTTTTAATTTTGTCTGTTTTTCGCCTCAAGGGAAGACTAAGTACCTTGAGGCTGTTCTTATCTTTTTCTTTAGTGTTGTTTTGATAGGCCCACAGGTTATTAGACAGGCTACTGAGGGAGATTATCGAAGGGAAGGCTTGAGTACCTTCGATCCCTCTTGCCAAGATGACATCTGTCTCCCGACTAATTGCTCAGTTTGAAGCCCAAGCTGAAAAACCTGCCAGTTGGGAAAGGAAGAAATCTTGGGGATGTGGTACTACTGAGCACAATGCAGCTGTAGTTGTGCTGCCACATCCACCCTATCAATGGCCACCGCAACAAGATCCTCCCGATATACAAGAAGAAGAATTTGCGGAGCTGAAATCTTTATTGGAGACACTTGCATCTCAAATGCAAGCTCAACAAGATTATGATAGACAATTCTTCTCGCGAGTTGATGAGCTCGAGTCTGTAGTTGCTCAGTTAGCAGCTGAGATAGAGATAGAAGAGATCGCGGAGCTGACATATTTAATGGGGACGCTTGTATTCAAAATACAAGAGAGTGATAGACATATGGACGCTCGAATCCTTGAGCTTGAGTCACACATTGCTCAGTTAACAGCTGAGATGCAAGAAGAAGAGGTATACCTTGCTGAGAGCGGTTTTTCCCCTGAGGAAACCGTGTTGCCCAATGCTGAGGATGACTTTTATGACTCCGACGACGAGTTTCTATCATATTTCACCGCCCCACACGAAGATTTCAGCCCTATGCAAGAAGAATCACTCGATCGAGTAACTAAAAGTAGTCGATCGAGTGAATTTCCTGAAAAAAGTCCTCGATCGAGCAATATCTCTACTCGATCGAGTGAAATGCAGGAGGATAGTTCTCGATCAAGTAATTTCGTTGCTCGATCGAGTGAAATGCGGGAGGGAAATGCTCGATCGAGTAATAATTCTGCTCGATCGAGTGAGTTGGCCAGCGAGAGCAGTGGTATGTTGCTTGGGTTCATTTTAAACGACGATTTTTACGATGATGACGGTTACGGTGAATCCCCCTTATTCAAAGCTGAGTCGGATACACTTGAAGCTGAGATGTATGGGCTGAATTCCACTGAGGGCGACGAAAGGTCAGCTGAGTCGGTAATTGCTCCTAGCACGGAAGAGGTAATAAATTCTTTTATCTATGATTCCGTGATTGAGAGCGACCAACCTGAGGTAGTAAACGATAACTTTATTATTGTTTGTTTTAATAGTATATTGCCTCGTTTGACTCGTGCTATTTCTTTTAAAGTTATACCCCCTCTCAAGTGGACGATTAAATTAGCAAATTTTTACCGTCCTTGTCATCTTAAAATTGTTAATCTGAAACGGGACCCTAATATATCGTTTATTGCTCCCGCGCTCCTATATTTTGTGGATAAATTTAGGAGCTCACATAGGAAATTTGTTAGACTTAAATGTTTACATATTTTTGTTTCCTATTTCTGTATTCCACTTTGGTGCTACTTATGCTTTTTTGTAGCACATGCGCAGGTTTATGATTTAATGCTGCGCGCTTTGAGCTGCTTTGATTGTGACTAATTGTAGAGGCTCGAAGAAAAAGAAGGTCGAGCTGGGACCTGACTGAAGCTAGCGCTACCCGGGAGGCAACCCGGCAATTTTATTCTGCATTTTATTTCATTTAAGTTGTAATAAATGGTTTTTATACCATAGACTATCTCAGTATGCTTGTCTTGTTAGTTTGCGGGCTGTTTTGTTTGCGTTTTGCAGGAAATACATTGAGAATCACTCGATCGAGTAGTTTTCCTACTCGATCGAGCACTTTTGCTGATGAATCCACTCGATCGAGTGAAAATGTTACGCGATCGACCACCTGCAGGATGAGAAACCACTCGATCGACCTAAATTCCATTCCATCGAGCAGTTTTGGGCGCCCATTTCCCTCGATCAGACACTATTCCTCTTGACCGAGTATTGTTGACTTGGACTAGCTTCCTGAGACGGTTTTCCGGGCCTTTAGCAACCTCCAATGTTCATGGTCGGTTTGGGGAGGTCCCTTTATTCGCGCTATCTTGTGAGTTTTTCGCATTTACTCTCTTTCTCTTTTAGTTTGCGTTTCCTTTCCATGTTTTGGTACAATGAGGGCATTGTACGGTTTGGTTTGGGGAGGTTATGCATCCATATCTGTGTCTGCATATTGTTTTTACTGCATTTCTGTTCTCACGTTTAATTTCTGTATGCATTGTTGTTTATTTCCATAAAATTCAAAAATTCCACAAAAATTAAAAAATTGTTAAAATTCAAAAAAAAAATTCATGTTTACTTTTGCATATAGGTTGAGTCGGAACGGTAGATTTCAATGATGATACTGCACTATGTTTGTCTTTTTGCTTAAGCCTTGCATTGAACTATTATCTTTTAGCTTTGTCTTATTGCATATCTACGAGTTAATGTTTAATTTAGCTGAACGAATAGACTTGACCTGAAATTTTGGCAACTTACTTATAATTTCTAAGATTTAGAGCCGTATAAACTGGTGTCATCTGTGACCAGTTTCATGTAGGATTGTGAGTAGTTACTCCTTGCATAGCATGTTCATTAATTTGCACGTATATGAAATTCAATTGCTTTTTGCCTTCAGACATTCGGGTTAGTGGTTGGTGTCACATGCAGGGAGGTGCTTATAATTTTCCCTTTCTTTCATTTTTACCCATTAAACTCCACATTAGCCAAATTTGCATGTTGACCCTTAGCTACATTCCAAATTTAGCCTGCCTTGTCAAGCTAGTTTAGATTGTTCTGCGGTATATTGTCTATTGTATCAAGTTTGGCTTGCATCTGTTGATTCGGAGTTGGTAACTTATGAAGAAAAGGAGGATGATGAAAAAAAAAGAAAGACGTGAAAAACAAAAAAAAAAGAACAAAAAAATTCGAAAAAGAAGAAAAGAAGAAACCGAAAAAAAATAGAAAAAGAAAGAAAAAATTTGAAAAAAGAGATGTTGTTTGTTGATTAGTCGGTTTCTGCTCCTATGTTCTATCTTATATCATTTGAGGAGTGCTTCTAGTTCGGTTTGGTGAGATTTTATGCCAAATGGAGGGCACGTGCTTAATTCATAATTGCGTTGGAATCGGATGTTGATATATGGTTTTGTTTAGGTACTAGCTTGGCCGCCTATACCTCCACATTCCCATACATGTTTTGCCTTTTCTTACCCATTGCCTCACTTTACCATATTTTTGTAAGCCCTCGGCTGTGACAGGACCTTGTTTGGTTGGAATGTATGTACGGTACCTAGAATTGTCTATCATATTAGTTGCATGCATGTTTATGTGGGTCGTAGTTTAGGTGAGCGACTATTTTTCTTTCTCTCTTACATATATATGCTTACCCTTTGCTTCATGAGAGAAAGAGTGACCCGTGAGAGTCCATTCTTTAAGGTCTTGCAAGGTCGACGGTTCAGCTACTTTATTATAAACATCTTACAACTCGTTTGCATTTGACTGTTTGCTATAAGTGTTAGTTTGCTTGCATTAAATTGGTTTGAGTGGGCATTTGTAGCTAGCTCTGAGTTATCTTTTCCGTTCCATTAGTTGCATTTTAGTTTACTCGAGGACGAGTAAAGGTTTGGTTTGGGGAGATTTGATACGTGCATTTTATATAGTCTTTTTTGGCCTATTTATGCACGTATTTCTATGCTATTATCGTAATTTTATGCTACGAAATGCTCCGAATATGCTACTTTGGTTTGTTTTGTCTTGTTTGCAGGAATGAACCAGAAAGTAGTGAAATCAAGCCTTTTACCGTCCTTTTAGCATGCATTTGGAGGAAGAGTGAATTTGGAGCGGGAATGTAGCTATTTTGAGATGCGCAAAGGAGTAAGATAGCTAGGCGAGCAAAGGAAGAACTTCAAATTGCTAGTGCCTACTTTGAAGAGCCTTATCTCTAGTTCTACATCATATATTCAGGTGATTCCAATTGGAGATGAAAGCTTGTCCTTTTAGCTTTCCAACGCCACCGGAATCACCTTGTTTGCCCAAGTAACGAAGAAATGGCAGCCGTTTGAAGTTCAGTGCGCAAAGCTGAGAACTATTGCTGGAAAGTACTCGATCGAGTAGAATTGTGGTCGATCGAGTCCTTTTTCTACTCGATCGAGTAGATTCAATTTATGGTTTACTCGATCGAGTAGATTTTCTACTCGATCGAGTGGATTTTGCTATGGGCTGGGCTTTTTACTTAATTTCCGTCATTAGGTTTATCTATACTCCTATTTTCTTATAAATAGGAGTTAGGACGTCATTTGTAATCATCCGGGGATCATCGCACGTTACTTTTCTTCTGTCACTTTCACTGTTACTTTTGTTCTTCAATTCCGGATCAATAATTCAGTATTAATTCTTTCTCTTTCTTTTCTTCTTTAATTATTATTTATGTTTATTGTTCTTCCTTTATTTCTCGTCTCCCCTTTTATTATGTCTAGCTAATTCCGTAGTATGTTAGGATTAGGGAAGCCGTGGTAGCAACATGTTATAATTGACTTGAATAGATTAACCTTGCGATAAGAATTGTATTAGGCAATTTAATTGTTATCAGGTCGAATGAATGCATGCAGGAGACCAATAAATCCAGTTAACCCCGACCTGGATCGAAAGATTGGAAGGGAAGGCTTGCTTAATTACAATAGGGTATTGTAGTGAGGTCGAAAGCTAAGCTATTTACGCTCTAGGGCGGTTTAAGGACCGAAAGGTGACAACCATAACTCTTCTTATCAATAGTTTAATCGTCTCAGTATACCCGATAGTATAGTTGCCACGGTGGACCGACTCCTAGCATATATCCCTTCTCTTTCTGTTAATTTCTTACATTCATTTCTCTCTCGCCTATTAGTTTAGTTCAACAATCAATTCAACCCCCATTTCTGTGACACCCTGACAGACCGAATTAAACAGATAGATAGCAACTTAGCCTCCCTGTGGAGATCGACCCATCGACGTCCTCAACAGCAGCCGGCTCGAGCTCCTAGGTCGAAGGACCTCAGCCACAAAAGGAGGCGTGTCAGCGTACTCCGCCCAAGGCCTGGGCACCCACTGGGACAAGATAAACAAAGGAATCATTCTTAGGATCAATTTAAAAGCAATATATAAGCAAATGAATATGAGATGCTTACACTGTCTAGCTGAAGAGCGTTCACGTCCCGCCGGTAGACACCGTGAGAGGAACGCTTGCTCTTCGTCCGGCACATCACCCAATCCCTCACCACGGGATAGGCCTTCTCCAGCGGCTCCGTCCTCTTGGGCGCGAGGCCCGGGAAGTAGGAGTACACCCACGCCTGCAAAGCAAGATAGTCAATGACGATCTTTCGTAATTTGATAAGGAAAGGAATTGATTTTGGTCTAAATGAAGGTTCATACCTCCAACAGTATTTCAGGTCCGACAGCGCCAGGAGAAGTCCCCTTCTCCATCAACTCCGGACGAACCATGGCCCTCATGAAGCGGATGAGGACCGCAAAACCAGCAGATGACGGTCCCAACGCCCTAGGGAGCTCAGTCGAAAGGAAGGGAAGAAGCTTCGTCGACAGCCTCTCGCCCTTGTCTCCGAGGTAAATCGAAGACAGAAACCACCAGAGACACAAACGGACCCTCTGCTCAGCTGTACAGGGAGGAGGAGCCATCTCCCTCCCGTCAATCGTCACCAGCGCCGGGATCTTTCCCGCAAAGTAGTCTCGAACGTAGGAGCTGGGCACCAAACCCGACACTGTGATAGCCCTCGGCGACAAGTTCCAGCCGATCAACCTCCTAGCCTCGGCAGAGTCCACCCTCATGGCAGTCTCCGGCCACTCCATAGCCTCAGTCCCGCACGGCAGACCAGAAATCATGACGTAGTCCTCCAGAGTGACTCCCACCTCACCAAAAGGCATGTGAAACGTGGAATTCGTATCCCAGAATCGGTCCAAGAAAGCGCGGACCAGGCTAAGGTTAGCCCGCGGCTTCCTCTTCGCGATACCCCTCCAGGCCTGCACTAAAGAACCGAACGCTCCGCGCTCGATCATGGCGCGCTCCTCCGCCGACAGCCGCTCGTTGCACTCCATCGCTGTCGTGTAGCCCGAGAACGACCTGATGTTCCCGGCCTCTATTATGATTCGAAACAAAAGCTATCTTTAGTTTTGAACGAAAATTGGAAGAGATATGAATGAATGAAAGAAGATGAGTGATTAGTAGTGAATTCCTATTTACCAAGCTCTTCACCGTCCTGTAGGACAGATGACCCTCTGCAGCCCAAAGCAGGTGCCTACTCTCCCAGGTCTCAGACCACGCAGGAGCTCCTCTCAGCTGACGACCTCCTCGTCCAACGTTGGCCCATCTCGGGGCCTCCTCCTCCTCAACAGCCTCCTCCTCATGGACCTCGTCTCCAGCAGCCATCACCGCGGCGGTGAAGGCCTGCTCTAAAGCCTCCTCGACAGCAGCGACGTCTATCTCCATGGGAGTCCTCCAAGAAGTATAAGCCTCATCACCTGCAACATTAAAGCAAATTTAGGCCGCGTCACGTGATGACACGCCTTGGTTAAGGGATTTTCGAGCCTTTGGAAGCCCTGAAACCGCTCTTTTCTCGCCATCTTTGGCCATATTCTCACAAACCCGATCACTCATGTGGTAATTAGAGTCAAGTCAAGCCTAATTTGAAGCCTAGTTTTGGGTTCAAGTCGAAATTTCGGCAGCATTTTGTTATAACGGCGATTATGCCCTAGAAAAGTGTCCTGAAGAAGTTGTCACAAACCAAAATTCCGAGATGGTAGGAAGTTTACCCATCATCCAAGGATCCCAAATATCAATTTTCATCGCAAATGGACAATCCTAAGGCTATTTTCGAAGCAATTTACGGTTTAGATGTGAAACCGTCTCAAATTTCACTCAAAGGCTCAAAAATCGACGAAAATTCGAGACAAATACATGTTTATGTTCCTTATATTACCAATTATCCATTTCTAATGTCAATTTGGCAAGGCAAATGCATTTGGGGAAAAGCCCAAATTTTCGATTAATTGGGTCATAAACCCTAAATTTTTTCGATCCAAAATTGGACAAATACAGAAGATTAATGCAAGAATGAGACACATACCTCGATTAGTCATGATTAATGCAAGCTTGTGGATCAAACCTTGGCGGAAATGGTTAAGATTTGAGAGAGAAAGAGAGGATTTATGTTTCGAACTAATGATTTCAACTCCTCTGATTATCGCGTTTTTACGCAAAAAATACACTTTGGGGAATAGACGCAGGAGGCGCTGCGCCTCTTCCAAGAGACGCAGCTCTTGCTGCGCCTCTTCCTTGTGTTCCCTCCATACGAATTTTCAAAAATTCGTTATGAGTTCGTTATTTGTGGGCCCATCTTTGGTGCGCCTCTTCCCCGGTGCTATTTTATCCTTTTGGTCCGATTGACGATTTTCTTTCGTTCCGGCCCGCATTTTCCAAGCTAGCAGCAGACTGTTGCATATTATATATTTCTTCCAAGACCTTTGCTTGTCGCAGCGAGCATTTATTCCTTCACAGGTGTTTCGACACGCCTTCATTATAACGAGAGTAAGCGGATATACTTTCCCTCTCAAGACATGGAGATCAACGTTGTTTCCTCTCAGCAGTTCCCGCCTGTGTCCTGCTATTCGCAATTATTTCTCGAGGACTACCCAAGCAGTCTTCTCTCAGCAGTTCCCGCATGTGTCCTGCTATTCGCAATTATTTCTCGAAGACTACCCAAGCAGTCTTCTCTCAGCAGTTCCCGCCTGTGTCCTGCTATTCGCAATTATTTCTCGAAGACTACCCAAGCAGTCTTCTCTCAGCAGTTCCCGCCTGTGTCCTGCTACTCACCTTATTTAGCCCCCACGCTTGACCTTCGCTCCTTAGCTCCCATGTACCTCCGGAAACATCTCGAAAAGAAGTCTCAGGTATGGTCTCTTTTTATGGCTGGCGAGCCTCCTTACGTAGTCTAATGGACTTTAAACGACCCTCCCCGATAGTCGACAGACTCTAAAATGTTCCCGACGACAGGTCCTTGGCTCAGACCCCTTGAGCCGCCTCGCGTCGCCATAGTCGTCAGGTTGTAATCTTCGATTGACCTGATGGCTATACTTTGACTTTCGCCTTGTCCAAGCCTCAGTCAAAGTGGGGGATCTGTAGATACCTCATTTCTGCACCTCTCGCAAACCACCCGGTGATGATTGGGCCGCATGTTTGTTACGCGGAACGATTTGTGACAGTTCGTAAGTTTATCGTCAAGTGATTGCTCAAACACTAATGTCTACCTCTTAGTTGTCATCTACGTGCCGATACGGTCGTTTTGACAGTAATTAGAGTACATTTGGAGTCCGGGCCTAAAACCGTCTTCATTTTCTGATAACCGAGTCAGAATGTTCTGGAATGTTCCGGATATTTCTATTCCATATTTTATAAATATTTCATAATCTTTATCCTTTGGTAAACAATTTCCCGTAATATTCACATAAAATATTAAGGAAAACCAAATTATTCAGTCCTACCATAACTTAAACGCGGAAATCTTTCTTCCGCAGGAGGAAACTCCTTGGGAACAGACGCAGCAGGTGTTGCTCCTCTTCCAAGAGACGCAGTGGCTGCTGCGCCTCTTCCCAGGTCCTTTTTTGCGTAATTTTCGCATCTTTTTCATATCTTTCCGAGATTCACTTCCAAAGACTCTCCGAAACCCTAATTCCTTCACGTGATTAGTATAAATAGGAGCCTTCGCTCCTCATATTTCTCACGCGAGTGTCCGCCCTTCTCTTCTCCCTTTGCATTCTAGACCTTTGTTCTTACTTTTTGGCGTCTACGTGCTTGAACTTTCGACCACGTAAGCTCGGATCCTTCTGAGTACCAGCCTCGTTTGCATGACCGACCAATTTGACCAACTCCACATCAATCAACTTAATTAATCTTAATCGTTTTCCTCTTACGAGGGTACTTTCGTTACATTCGCGTCGAGCATCACTAATCGATATCTTAGTCCTTCTCGTTTCGTCAAACATGTAAGTCTGAGGGTGTAAATCTCTCTTTTATTTATTGTTATTTACCTTTTGTATCATTAATATAAGGTTTATGTCGAAAATACCAATTAAAACCGATTTCTAAAACCTTGTTTAAAACTCTTTTTTACGGATTTTAAGATAAACGTCGAGAAAGGACGCAGCAAGAATCGCTGCGCCTCTTGAAGGAGCGCGATTCTGCTGCGCCTCTTCGTGAGGCCGCCGCAGATTCTCGCTTCCTTTCTTCTTCCTTAAATCTCTCGTAATTCGTCAAATTTCTTATTGTTTTTCGTTTCTTTTAATTCTTTGACCATGATAGCATATTAATTTCACATGTATATTATTTATCATCCATTAGCACATAGTTCATCATAAATCCGACTTAAATCCCTTATAATCCAATATTTGCGGGTTTTCGTCATTAAATTCAATCCGGGTTGTAGAAATTCGATTTGTTCATATTGAGTTTCGTAATTCGATCCTTTGATATATTTTCATCATTTATTGCCTGTTCATTCACATATTCGTCATTTAACTTGTCAATCAATTCGTCATGTTTAGTTTATTTCATTCACCCATGTCACTAATTAATCATTCATCCACGTAATTAATTCGTAATATTCTGTCTCATCCATGTTTTATTGTTTTATGACCCTTAATCATATGTAAATAACATGTTAATCACTTTCATCCGAGTAAATAAATTAATCCATCATTAAATTCACCAACGATATTAATAAATACGCAATTCCGCTTCACGGCGTGAATTGAGTCAGAAAGACGCAAAGAATCGGCCTGCGCCTATTCAAAGGACGGCGACTCTACTGCTTTATTCGGGTTGAATTATGTCCCTAAACTCCGTTTTTGCCTTGACTTAGTTATTTAGCTCACGTATAATTTACTATTATTCGTATTATCACCCCTCTGTTTTGTTCGTTAATTCCTCCTTCCTTTATTCGTTTTCTCAAATTATCCGTTTTAAAGGTATTTTCGACATAAATCAATAAATCCATTGTAATTATTGTAATTGCAATTTTCTTTATTATATTTATCATTATTTCTTGTATCATTTGTATGTTTTCACATGTAATTGAGCATTAAATCCTACTTCGACATTAATTGTATGCTAAAACTACATGTTTCACTGACATAGCCTAATTTTCACATGTTAGGATTAAAACTTGGATGTTGCATTGCATGCATATAGCCGACGATATATCAAATACGAATAACTTCCCTAATCATTAGTAGAGGCCGCTATCGAGGCGGGCGGGATTAGGTGTTCGATCAAAAGAGCTTCCTAATACGTACCCTCACCCCTTACTCCAGATCTCCGTGAACACCCGTGTTCATTGGCATCCACGAGAGTCACTCTAGACATAGAATGCTAAGGGTAACGATTGCTTAGTTTTCATGTCTCTACTTTGTGTCTTGACATGGCACGAGGTATTCGAACGGTTCCAATTTCCCATAAAAATTGGTGGCGACTCCAACAAAAATGCAAACGCTTGTTCTCTTCCTCCCAAGCGCCCCTGTGGGCCCCCCGCTGTCCACACTAAAACACGTGTTAACCGACATAGTCTAATCTCACATACTAGGATTAATCCGTGTTTGTAGCATTGCATGCATTACTTCGACGACATATCAAATATGAGCGATTTCCCTAATCATACACGATAATCCTCCACCCTTCGAACAACAAGAAGCCAATCTTCCATCAGGTCCTACTGAAGCTGAAAACGACTCCAGTATTTGGAAGAGCAACTAATGTATCTCAAGGGAGATGACATCTATAGGGAAAACAGTCATAAATATGAGGCAGTAAATGCTCAACTGCAAACTAACTTCAACATGACTAACATCCCGAAGTTTAAGGGGCATGAAAACCCTTTGAACCATATTCGTGCATTCAAATATTATATGTCTATCAAAGGCATTAAGCAAGAGATGTTCTTAATGATCTTTCCTTCATCTCTTGATACTATTCGTAAGCAATGGTTCTACTCCTTGGATCACAAGAAAATTGTTACTTGGGACGATGCTGCGATTGAGTTCATCAAACAGTATGCAGATAATGCTGAAATTCAAGTCAATATGCGCACTCTAGAGGTTCTTACCCAAAATGAGAAAGAAGGTCTCACCGACTTCCTAAGTAGGTGGAGAAGGACTAGCACGCAACTCGTTGAACGCCAAGACGAAGCTACTCTAGTTGAAACGTTCATGGATAATTTAAGGCCAATCTATGAGAACCAACTAAGGTACCAAAACATAAAGTTTTTCAAAGACTTAACTGTGATAGGAATAAGAATTGAAGACGGCATCCGTAAAGGACTCTTGTTCAAAATGGTAGGTCGCAGATATCAAGGCACAATGAGTCGTTCTTATGCCTCCACTAGCAAGACCAACGAGGTCAACCTTGTCGAATCATCTACTAAGAAGAATAACCTGCAGAGGAAGTTCACCAACGTTGGTGACTCGTACTCCAATGCTTCAAAAAGATTGATGAAACAAGGCAAACTCCAACCTATAGGACCTACACCTGACCCAGAGAAGAAGTCTAGGTTCTAGGATGAGAATGCCTACTGCAAGTACCATAGAGGCAAAGGGCATGATACAGAGAATTGCTTCAAATTGAAGCACGCCATTCAGGATATGATTGAAGATGGGCGCTTGCCTATACCTCCTGCAAGCAAGCCCAGCAACACTCAGAATCCTCTTGGAGTTTTGATGATCACAGATGAGGATTCCACCTTGGATTGTTCACACCTCATTTCTCCAGCTGAAGATGAGGTCAATGGATTAGAAAATGAGGAGAGTTATTCCACCATCTCCCCTACAATAGCTGATTTTATCGCATGGGTAAAGGGTGTAAGTGGACAAGTTTCAGAGCTAGAAGCTACAGTGGCATCCCTATGCAATCCAAGCACTATACCTAGGGGAGACATGCCACTGGTTCCAGTCTTATCTCAAGGATCCACAATGCAAGAAGTGATCGCAGTGACCGACAATTTAGTCGAGCAAATAATCAGCCTAGAGGCTGAAATCATAAGCTTGAGAGAGCTCAGTATTGTCAATGGAATATGGGGGGATGACGATGAAGATGTTTACCTCAAAGAACATCCTCTCGTCATCACTAGTGAAGATCAAGATGTAGACCACCTTACTCGCACGGGGAGTCCATATCAAAATGTCACTCAAGGACAAACGAGTGGTCCAGTTGCTAATGGTCCAACTACTAACACCAATGTCATCACACCAAATGATGGCGAAGACACATCTGCTAACCATTTATTGAAGCACTTCAAAAGACAAAGGTTGATCTTTCAGTCTGGCAACTAGTTGCAAGTTCATTTCCTCATCGCCAGACTTTACTCCAAGTAGCACACGACTCTACACCCAATGACGTCGTCAACCTAGTCTTCCAAGACTCAATTAAGCTAAGTAACCTAGTTACTTTCTCAGATGAGGACTTGCCTCCCTTTGGCGTCACTCATAACCTCACTCTATACATCAGAGTTACATGCTTGAAGAAAAACGTACCAATGACTTTGGTGGATGATGGCTCCGCAGTCAATGTCATACCACTAAAGACAGCATACAAGTTAGGCATGAAAGAATCAGAATGGACTCCTACTAACCATGGCGTTTGGGCATACGATGGAACGCGACGTAAAGTAGTGGGGCTAATTAACCTTACTGTGGCCACTGGGCCAATCGAGCGAAAGGTTAATTTTCAGATAGTGGACATCGAGGCATATTTCAATTTGCTTCTAGGTAGGCCCTGAATTCACGCTTCCAAAGCAGTGACATCCACCTTACACCAAAAGATCAAGATCCCTCTAGATGGCAAGGTAGCGACGATCACTTCGTCACCTATCAAGGCAGTAATAGAGAAAATGTCAAGCAACCAAGTAGTTATAGATCCAGTGTACGAGCTTGGAGGATTTTAAATCATAAACCTTATAGAGAGCGAGCTGGCTCCCTTATACTTTAACCCATACTCCAACTTAGTGGTCAACCACATACTCAAATTCCAGGGATACTTCCCAAGAATGCCACTAAACCCTATCAGAGAGAGTACCTTTACACCTTTTAAGGAAAGTAACTCCCAAAAGATACCACTAGGCTTGGGGTACAAGCCCACGAAGGCCGAAACTTTCTAAATTCTTAATCAAGTTCAAATCGCAAAAGTAAGGGAGTCCAAATGCAACCCTATCTCCCTACACTAAATGGGTACTTCGTCAAGGAAGGGGATTGTGAATATTTTCATGGATTTCCCGAACCTTAGTGGTACAGAGGCAATCAACTAGCTGTAATCAAGGTCTTCCACGATTGTTATTTTCTTCCTCCATAAACGGTTCCTACCGTCAAAACTCGTCAGACACCTTGTCTCGACGAGCAGGCTGTTAGCCTTCTATTCGGAGAGGATCGATTCGTCAAAGCAGCGTAGGATGAGATCATTACCATGATACTTCAAGACGACCATTTCAACCCTACAACACTGATCACGACACCAGATAAAATCAGCAGAAAGGATGGAGAAAGTCGATCAAGTGGACCAACAATTAAGGAAAACTCTTCAAGGTCACTACTGGAGAAGGAGAGATGTTCAAAAGACAACCCAAAGACGATGAATTCGAGTCGGAATCGGAATCTAAGTCTAGAGAAGTCGCTAGAGAGTCTCCTCCTATTGTCACCCCCCACCCTTTTGTTTCTCCTAGCATAGTATCGCCTAGTAACAGTAGCTTGGAAATGTCCCAACAACTGTCCCTCTACCGCCACTGACTACTGCGCAGCTGGCTTCTTTGTTTCAGCTATTTTCAAACATTAATATGAATAAATCTGATTCTGCTTACTCCTTGTGTTATTCTGAATGCAATTCTGTTTACGATGATAATGAGAATGATCCTGACCCAGACTCACTCGAATTACCTCCCTATATAATTAAAGAAATAATAGAAGAGGGGGAAGAGGCACCAGTTATTTAAAACATCGAACCTATCAACATAGGAACGGAATTAGAATCCTAAGAACTTAGGATAGGGACAACCCTAGACCCAACTAAAAGGGCCAGTTTCATCGACATCATACGCGAGTTCAAAGAAGTCTTTGCTTGGTCTTACAAGGAGATGTCAGGGATCGACAGGGATATTGCAGAACATCGCATTCCAATTAAGCCAGGTTTGAAACCTGTAAATTAGAAGCTTCGTCGGATGAAGACAGAATCGATAAACTATTCTAAGCCGGATTCATCAAAGTTTCCGAGTATTTAGACTGGGTGGCTAATGAAGGTACAAGACCCCTAATTAGACTCTCTAATTAGTAACTAAATTACATGTTAATTTAGTTTAAGCATGATCTAGTTACATGGATGCAATTATAAGATGGTCTTAAATGATAAAAGATCGAATTTTCCTTACATTGCATTTGGAAATAATGGACACAACACAAGAACTCCTTCCTTGTGTTGTTCTTAAGCTTAAAAACATCATGGATGATCCTCCATCTTCAAGTTTCCATAGTAGAAAACCTCCTCTTTATAGCACCCAAGATATCACCCAAAAATTCTACTAATATTAACTAGATATTATGTATAATATTACCTTGAAATAATATAACAAATTATTATTACTATAATAATAATAATTGATGTTTTATTATTTATGTGAGTTTTGTATGAGTTATATGTGTAAAAATAAGAAGAGAAGATGAAGACCAACTATTGTTCTTATGCTAATAAAACAAGAGCAATTTTTCTTCTTATTTTCTAACCATCAAAATGATAAAGTTAGGGGGGGTATATATAGTCGTCAAGTGTAAACAAATGAGGAACATTTGTTAGTGGAAAATACCAAACCACATGTGATGACTATCATCATCAACAAGTGGCGGCACTTAGTAATTATCGGGTCCATTTCGACTTCCGATATTTGTCCCACAAATGCTTATAAGTCGTATATTTAATTATCTTATGTAATTAAATATTAATTTAATTATTTGACACTTAAATAATATAAATTAAAAAATAATTTAAACCCAACTTTCAAGTATTACTAGACCATTTTATCAATATAAAATGTGCCCCATAAAACTCTATTAGCTAATTTTACAACCTCTTGTAAATTTAATTAGCTAATTATCTTCGCCTCAAACTTAATAAACTCATCGTATTAAAACCAATACTTTATAAGTAAATAATACTAATTTTGTCAATTAACTATTAATTACTAAATTATTATCTCATTTAATCACATTAATAAGATATAATATTTATTACTCAATTATCAGATCATATGATAATAAATATACTTTAAAACTCACTTGACTAACCATTAGTCAATATATATATTTCAAGGAACTAATTATCCAAATAATTAGATTTCCATTTGGGCTCCATCCTATAGGTGTGACCTCGAGGGATCAACTGATCACCGCCGTCATACGACAGTCATGTCAAACCCTTATCAGCCGAGCATTACCGATTTACGTTAATTAGTTGACAAATAAAATATTATTTCCCTGATATTCCTTTTAAGAAATTTATTATGTAGACGCACTATTGAGGAGGACACTACTCCAACAATCTCCCACTTGTACGACACAAGTGTGCGCTACCAATTCTCTTGTCCTAAATTATCTCCCACTCAATGCAAGATGTCTTTCAGGTCGTTCTTGCACGTGATAATATCATAAAGTGGTTTTCTCGATCAGGGGAATGGTTCTCTGACCGGATAATCTACTATAGATCTCATCCGAGCGTGGCCACGCATTTCCAGTCACCTCTCCTCGAGTGGCCTTGAGATATAAAATGACATGGGTGGACAATCATGTTGACCTATTTTCTTCATTCGATAAAGATCACAATGACCCAGTGGATGCCCATTGGCCTCCTTTTACGGTACGACCTAGAGCAAATACCAAAGCCACCGGAAAACTGTACCAACTTAGACAAATAGTCGCCAATCTAAAGAATTGACTCGAAGGAATCAATAGAAATCCTTGCCACGACCAGGCAATATGAGGATTCTATAAATGGTCATTGTCCGACAAAATGTCTCTACATTCTGCCTATGTAATCGACCAGTCATCTCTACGACTCTATGGTGGTTGAACTCACCATCAATCGACTTTCAATCTAGTCACTCTGAGACGTCACCTCATTAAGCAACTAAGGACAAAATACAATGTTAATCAAGTTCACTTGAAAGGTTTAACGTTGTCCCACAACCTTTTCAGATTTAACAAAGTAATAAATAATATCCAGTAAGTACTGAATATATAAGAGTTTAGAAAAACTCAAACGATAAATGCGATTATCATATATGTAAAATTGATACACTATCAGATTATTACACATCATATAATCTACAGCAATTCAATTACCATATTTCAACCACATTGAAATAATATGACTATCATGTTTAGCCTTCATCAAGGCCTAGTTTAAAATCAATGACACCTCGTCTGATCAAACCAACAAATTGATATTTCCCTTTGTTCCACATGACTTATATTGCATGTAATAAAATGGAGTACATATCTAGACTTAACACTAGACTAAGACACCCTTGCCTCAAAAATAGCTCCCATTGTCATCATAGTGTGTTAGGATAGGATATGCGGCTGCATGAACTACTTCTAGTCCGTGCATTACAGCCGAATCCAGGCTACTTCCTTTTGCAACATCAAATGTTACAATGTACTCAGCTTCCGTTGTAAAATCTGCAATGCATAACTGCCTGGAACTATTCCTGCAGATCAACTCCTCATAGCTAGTACATGATTCCATACAATCCATATATGTTTTGAGAAAATGGTATATGTGTAACTGTTTACACAAACTTCAATTAGCATTCGTGTAACTCCTTACACAAATCAAATAAATTTAAAACACTTAGTTTTACATCCTTAGTCGTTCTCAAGTACTAAAGGATAATCTATCTGACTATAATATGACCTTCACTGAAATTCGATTAATAACAACTTCTAATACTCAAATCATATGAGTTGTTATAACAATAATACATCATAGCGTATTAAATTGATCCAACAGCGGAAGCAATCAGAATCAATGCTAATGAGTTCAACTTGCTTGAACCAGTTAAGAATCTCATATATATAAGACTCCTGATAAAAAAGCCTATATCCCTCCTTGATTTATCTCTATAAATCCGGATACTTAAGATGTATTAATATTCTCCTAAATCTTTCATCATTCCAAATGATTAATATGTAAACAACATAAAAGACTCATAATACCACCATACTCCCACTAAACTTCATGTATATACATAATTCCTCAACATCTCGAGAAATATTTTATAACATGATCAAACAGATATTCCAACTCCATGATTCTCTCTTAAGACTTCTTCTTAAGTTAGCTACAATCTTATGATTGTAAGGATCTACAAAACCCACAAACGTGTCAAATACCCTTCCTCTTCTAAAATCTAATTCAAGAAGATGGTTTTGTCATCCTACTATCAAATCATACAATTATGAAATGCAACAAGACCCCTAATTAGACTCTCTAATTAGTAACTAAATTACATGTTAATTTAGTTTAAGCATGATCTAGTTACATGCATGCAATTATAAGATGGTCTTAAATGATAAAAGATGGAATTTTCCTTACATTGCATTTGGAAATAATGGGCACAACACAAGGACTCCTTCCTTGTGTTGTTCTTAAGCTTAAAAACATCATGGATGATCCTCCATCTTCACGTTTCTATAGTAGGAAACCTCCTCTTAATAGCACCCCAGATATCACCCAAAAATTCTACTAATATTAACTAGATATTATGTAGAATATTACCTTGAAATAGTATTACAAATTATTATTACTATAATAATAATTGATGTTTTATTATTTCTGTGAGTTTTGTATGAGTTATATGTGTAAAAATAAGAAGATAAGATGAAGAACAACTATTGTTCTTATGCTAATAAAACTAGAGCAATTTTTCTTCTTATTTTCTAACCATCAAAATGATAAAGTTAGGGGAGTATATATAGTCCTCAAATGTAAACAAATGAGGAACATTTGTTAGTGGAAAATACCAAGCCACATGTGATGACTATCATCATCAACAAGTGGCGGCACTTAGTAATTATTGGGTCCATTTCGACTTCCGACATTTGTCCAACAAATACTTATAAGTCGTATATTTAATTATCTTATGTAATTAAATATTAATTTTATTATTTAACACTTAAATAATATAAATTAACAAATAATGTACACCCAACTTTCAAGTATTACTAGACCATTTTATCAATATAAAATGTGCCCCATAAAACTCTATTAGCTAATTTTACAACCTCTTGTAAATTTAATTAGCTAATTATCTCCATCTCAAACTTAATAAACACATCGTATTAAAACCAATACTTTATTAGTAAATAATACTAATTTAGTCAATTAACTATTAATTACTAAATTATTATCTCATTTAATCACATTAATAAGATATAATATTAATGTGATTATCACATAATATGATAATAAATATACTTTAAAACTCACTTGACTAACCATTAGTCAATATATATATTTCAAGGAACTAATTATCCAAATAATTAGATTTCCATTTGGGCTCCATACTATAGGTGTGACCTCGAGGGATCAACTGATCACCGCCGTCATACGACAGTAACCTCAAACTCTAGTCAGCCGAGTGTTATCGATTTACGTTAATCAGTTGACAAATAAAATATTATTTCCCTGATATTCCTTTTACGAGATTTATTATGTAGACTCACTATTGAGGAGGACACTACTCCAACAACAAATATAGTCCCCGTACCCAAAAAGGATTGGCGAATCCGGGTTTTTGTTGATTTCAGAGACTTGAACAAAGCGAGTCCTAAAGACGACTTCCCTCTACCACACATCGATATATTGGTAGATTATACAGCAGATCACGCGTTGTTATCCTTCATGGTCGGGTATGCATGGTATAACCAAATCAAAATGGCCAAAGAAGATATGCACAAGACAGCCTTCGTCACTCAGTAGGGCACATGCTGCTATACTGTTATGCCATTCGGGCTAATCAATGCTGGGGTTACGTACCAACGCACTGCGACTACTTTGCTACATGACATGATGCATAAAGAGGTGGAGGTGTACGTGGACGATATGATTGTCAAATCTAAGGATAGAAAAGGGCACATCGCTAACCTTCGCAAATTCTTCCTCAGATTGCGCAAATACAGCATGAGGCTCAATCCTCAGAAATGTGCAATCGGAGTAACGTCAGGCAAGCTTCTTGGATACCTTGTCAGCCAGAGGGGGATACAAACTGATCCATTCAAGATCAAGGCCTTAATCGAGATTCCACAACCCCAAACAGAAAAAGGGGTTAGAGGATTTCTGGGCAAAGTGCAGTACATAAGTCGATTCATATTGAAACTCACTATGATCTGCGGACCTATCTTCAAAAAGCTCAAGAAAATGGACCATACTGTGTGGGACGATGACTGTCAGAAGGCATTTGACAGGATAAAGGAGATATTGGCCAAGCCACCAGTGCTAATGCCTCCTCAACAAGATCAACCTCTTGGTTTATATCTCATAGTTACCGAAACAGCCATGGGGGCTATGCTCGCACAGACTGTTGGAAAAGAACAAAGAGCTATATACTACCTTAGTAAGAAGTTCTTGGAGTACGAAAGTAAGTATACACCTCTCTAGAAGACATGCCTCGCTCTTGTGTGGCCAACAAAGAAGCTACGACATTACATGCTTAGCTACTCGATCAAAGTGTATTCTAAAATGGGTCCCGTCAAATACCTCTTCGAGAAAACCATCCTCAATGGACGCTTGGCAAGATGGACCTTAATGCTCTCAGAGTTCGATCTAAAATACGTACCTTTGAAAGTCATAAAGGGACGCGCCGTGGCCGAATTCTTCGAAGATAATCCTATCAACGATACGCAAGCAATAGACATGTGGTCGTTTCCAGATGAGGATATTTTACAAACCAGTACAGATTCTTGAGATCTTTACTTTGATAGGGCATCCAATTTGAGAGGTTTTGGAATAGGAGTATTGCTCATTTCTCCTGAAGGCGAGTATACACCACTTTCTGTCAAACTTGACTTCGAGGTGACAAACAATGCAGCAGAGTATAAAGCTTGCCTCATTGGTCTACAAGCAGCAGTGAGTTTTGGCCTCAAGAACCTTCAAGTTCACGGGGACTCATCTTTAATCATTAACCAAATCACTGGATCCTGGAAAATCCGAAGTAAAAGTCAAGCACCCTATCAAGCTAGGATAGATCAGATTGCTCAATTCTTCGATCAGGTTACTTATTTACACTTGTCTCGTGAGGAAAATCAGTTTGCGGACGCTCTTGCAAAACTCGCATCCTTGATTAACATGCCGGACAACATGGTTGAACTGCCTTTATGCATCCAAGATACAGACCACCTTACTCGTTCGGGGCGTCCATATCAAAACATTTCCCAAAATGGTCCCATAGCAAATGGTCCAATCACCAATACCAATGTTGTCACGCCAAATGATAACGAAGATACCTCTATTGAACATTTACTAAAGCAACTACAGAAGACAAAGGTTGATCTTTCGGTCTGGCAACTAGTTGCAAGCTCGTTCCCACATCGCCAAGCTTTACTGCAAGCTTTGGCCAAATTAAACGTGGCACGTGACTCCAAAATCGATGACGTAGTCAACTTGGTCTTCCAAGATTCGCCTAAGCTAAGTAACCCTGTTACTTTCTCGGATGAAGATTTGCCACCTTTCGGCGCTAATCACAACTTGGCTCTATACATTACTGTCATTTGCTTAAAGAAGAATGTACCAATGACTTTGGTAGATGATGGCTCAGCAGTCAACGTTATACCATTGAAAACAGCATACAAATTGGGCATGAAAGAGATTGGACCCCTACCAACTAAGGTGTTCGCGCATATGATGGTACACGACGAAAAGTGGTAGGACTAGTTAACTTTACCATAGCCACAGGGCCAATCGAACGAAAGTTTAGCTTCCAAATAGTGGACATTGAAGCATCCTTCAACATACTTCTGGGAAGACCTTGGATTCACGCTTCCAAAGCAGTAACATCCACCCTCCACCAGAAAATCAAGATCCCACTAGATGGTATGACGATCACTTCGTCACCCATGAAGGCGGTAATAGAAAAGAGGTCAAGCAACCAAATACTTGCAGATCCAGTATATGAGCTTGGGGGCTTCCATAACATAAACCTTGTAGAGAGTGAGTTGGCACCTTTGTATTTTGATCCCTACTCTAATTTAGTGGTCAACCACATACTCAAATCTCAGGGATACTTCCCGGGAATGCCATTGAATCCTGTCCAAAGAAATACCTTTGCACCTTACAAAGAAGGCAACTCGCAAAGGATACCACTAGGACTAGGATACGAACCCACCAAAGAGGAAGCCCTAGAAATGCTCACTCAATTCCAAAACCGCAAGAATGTGGGAATCCAAATGCGGCCCTACCTCCCTACCCTAAATGGATACTTTGTTAGAGAAGGGAGTCAAGAACTATTTCACGGGTTTCCCGAGCCTTGGCACTGCATAGGAAAGCAACTAGCTGGAATCGAGATCTTTCACGATTGCTACTTTATTCCCACAGAAACGGTTCCTACCGTCAAGACTCGTCAAGCACCTTACTTAGACGAACAAGCTGTTAGCTTACTATTTGGAGAAGATCGGTTTGTTAGAGCCGCGCAGGACGAGATCATTACCATGATACATCAAGATGATCACTTCAACCCTACCGCATTGATCACAGAAACTAGTTCGAATTAACAGAAAGGATGGAGAAAATCAATCAAGTGGACGAACAACCAAGGAAGACTCTTCAAGCTCACCACTGGAGCAGGAGAGATGTTCAATAGAGAATCAGAAGACGACGAATTCGAGTCAGAGTCAGAGTCGGAGTCCGAGTCGGAGTCTAGAGAAGTCCCTAGAGAGTCTCCTCCTGTCGTCACTCCCACTCCCCTTGTTCCTCCTAGCTTAGCATCAAGTAGTAACAGTAGTTTGGAAAATGTCCCAACAGCTGTTTCTTTACCGTCACTGACTACTGAACAGATGGCCTCCTTGTTTCAACTCTTTTCAAATTTTAATATGAATAAATCAGGTTCTGCTTACTCTTTGTGTTATTCTGAATGCAATTCTGTTTACGATGATAATGAGGATGACCCAGACCCAGACTCAATCGAAATACTACAAGAGGGGGAAGGGGGACCAGTCATAGAAAACACCGAACCCATCAACGTAGGCACCGAACTAGAACCCCAAGAACTAAGGATAAGGACGACCTTGAGCCCCGCCGAAAGGGCCAGTTTTATAGACCTCCTACACGAGTTCAAGGAAGTTTTTTGCTTGGTCCTACAAAGACATGCCAGGGATCGACAGGGATATCGCAGAACACAGAATCCCAATCAAACCAGGTTTCAAACCCGTAAAACAGAAGCTTCGTCGAATGAGGACAGAATGGGCTCTTAAGATCAAAGAAGAAGTCGATAAGCAATTCAAAGTCGGGTTCATCAAAGTTTCCGAGTACTCAGACTGGTTAGCCAACATAGTACCCGTACCTAAAAAGGATGGGAGAATCCGTGTATGTGTTGATTTCAGAGACTTGAACAAAGCGAGTCCCAAGGATGACTTTCCTCTACCACATATCGACATATTGGTGGATAATACAGCAGATCACGCATTGTTGTCTTTCATGGATGGATATGCAGGGTATAATCAGATCAAGATGGCTATAGAAGACATGCACAAAACCGCCTTCGTCACTCAATGGGGCACCTATTGCTACACGGTTATGTCGGAGCTACATATCAACGCACCGCAACTACGCTAGTACATGACATTATGCATAAAGAAGTAGAGGTATACGTAGATGATATGATTGTCAAGTCCAAAGATAGAGAGGGGCACATTGCGAACCTTCGCAAATTCTTCTCAAGACTACGAAAATACAACATGAGACTCAACCCTTAGAAATGTGCATTTGGGGTAACATCCGGCAAACTCTTGGGATATGTCGTTAGCCAACGAGGGATAGAAATTGACCCTTCCAAGATCAAAACTCTAATCGAAATGCCGCAACCTCAAACAGAGAAGGAAGTTAGAGGATTCTTGGGCAAGGTGCAATACATAAGTCGATTCATATCGAAACTCACCATGATCTGTGAACCTATCTTCAAAAAGCTAAAGAAAAAGGATCACACCATGTGGGATGATGTTTGTCAAAAGGCATTCGACCGAATCAAGGAGATACTAGCCTAACCGCCAGTGCTCATGCCACCCCAACGAGATCAACCTCTTGGTTTGTATCTCACAGTAACTGAAACAGCCATGGGTGCCATGTTGGCCCAAACGGTGGGAAAAGAAGAAAGAGCTATATACTACCTTAGTAAGAAGTTCTTGGAGTATGAGTGCAAGTACACACCACTCGAGAAAACATGCCTCGCTCTTGTGTGGGCAACAAAGAAGCTACGCCATTACATGCTCAGCTACTCCGTCAAAATATACTCCAAAATGGATCCTATCAAATACCTCTTCGAAAAACCTGTTCTCAATGGACGCCTAGCGAGATGGACTTTGATGCTGTCAGAGTTTGATCTCAAATATGTACCTCTGAAAGTTATAAAATGACACGCTGTCGCCGAGTTCTTCGCAGAAAATCCCATCAATGATGCACAAACAATAGACACCTGGTCGTTTCCGGATGAGGATATACTCCAAACAGATGTAGACTCCTGGGACCTTTATTTTGATGGAGCATCGAACTTAAGAGGATTTGGAATAGGAGTGTTGCTCATTTCTCCTGAAGGCGAGCATACACCACTCTCTGTCAAACTCGACTTCGAGGTGACAAATAAGGCGGCAGAATATGAGGCTTGCCTCATTGGACTACAAGCAGCAGTAGGTTTAGGCATCAAGAAAATTCGGGTACATGGAGATTCATCTTTGATCATCAACCAAATTACGGGATCTTGGAAAATTCGGAGTGAAAGCCTAGCACCCTATCAAGCCAGGATAGACCAAGTTGCCCAATTCTTCGATCAAGTAACGTACCTACACCTACCTCGAGAAGAGAATCAATTTGCAGATGCTCTTGCAAAACTCGCATCTTTGATTAATATGCCGGATAATATGGTAGAAATGCCTTTATGCATCGAACGACGGTCAGAACCAGCTTATGTGCACCAAATTACAGATGAAGAAGAAAACCCAGAGGAACCTTGGTTCCAAGCAATTCTGAACTTCAAACTTAACGGAACCTATCCACCAGACATGGACAAAAGGGGAAAACGTGTTATACGCTTACTAGCCTCTCAATACGTTCTCATGCAAGGAGAATTGTATAAAAGAACACCTCTTGGTGTAGTCCTGCGCTGTCTTGATCATTCACAGGCACGAAAAGTGATGGAAGAAGTCCATGATAGAGAATGTGGCCCTCACATGAGTGGACCAATGATAGCAAAGAAAATCACGCGATTGGGGTATTATTGGACCACAATGGAATCCGATTGCATCAAATATGTAAGACTTTGTCATAACTGCCAAATCTTCGGGAATGTGCAACACGTCCCTCCTTCGCTACTCTACACCATGACATCTCCTTGTCCATTTTCTGCTTGGGGAATCGACATCATCGGAAAGATCACCCCAGCCAGAACAGGAGGTCACTATTTCATTTTGGTAGCTATCGACTATTTTACCAAATGGGTAGAAGCGGCTTCTTATACTAGTCTCGCAGCCAAGAACGTGGCAAAATTCATACAAACCAAAATCATCTGTCGATACGGTTGCCCACATGAGATCATCAGTGACAATGGGTCACATTTCCAGGCTGAGACTGAACAATTGCTAGCCAAGTACAAAATCAAACACCACTATTCCTCACCTTATAGACCACAAACTAATGGTGCAGTAGAGGCAGCAAACAAAAATATTGTCACAATCCTCAAGAAAATGATTGACAACTATCGATATTGGCTAAGTAAGATACCGTTTGCCTTATGGGGATATCGCACATCCGTTAGGACGCCCACTGGGGCCACTCCTTTCTATTTGACCTACGGTATGGAAGCCGTGCAACCAGTCGAGCTGGATATACCATTCTTGCGAATTCTACTGGAAAGTCAAATCCCATAAGCCGATTAGAAGAGGGATAGATATGAAGAACTCATCCTCCTGGATGAACGAAGACTGCGCGCATTACATAATGTGCAAATGTATCAGGCACGTATCAAACGAGCCTTCAACAAAAGGGTTAGGCCAAGAGACATCAAAGAAGGAGACTTAGTTCTCAAATCAGTTAGAGCTCTTTTACCTATCAATCCACGAGGAAAGTTCAAACCCAACTGGGCCGGACCATTTCTAGTCAAGTCCATACTCCCGGGGGGTGCGGTTAGAATCATAGACCTAGATGGGAATGAGTTTGCCAACCCAACTAACCTCGACCAACTGAAACGATATTATGCCTAGAATAGGAACAAAAACGCGCCTCGCGTAACACCACGTGTCGCTCCTGTGGCACGGAATAAAAATGGCCCCTGGCCAGCTGAAATAAAGTTTATGTCACCTTGCTCTTGCATTTTGACAATTCGTCATCCTCATATCATCAAATAAACTGAATTGTGCTTTAGGAGTAAGTAAAGCTCATGCTTATTTTCTAAGTTCATTACAAGCTCTTGCTTAGAACAATTATTCTTTTACATTTACTTGAACTACGCGCAAGGGTTTGATTTCATTTTTTTTAAATGAATACGTAGGCAATCCTTCACAGGATACAACCCAATATTATTTTAAAATGTAAATAGAAGGACATTTGCATATGCATTTGGAATTCGATAAGAATAATAAAAGAAAATCGTAACGGTTTCATAACCAATCAACCTTTTGTTTATTTCCTTCCATAATAATAATAGTATGCCACATAATAAAATAATGCTAAAATAAATAGGCTAGGATTCTAAAAAACCCCACCATTTTTATTACAAACAATAACAATAATAACAAACAATCAATAAATAATACTAAGACTTAGGCTATTCTTCCATTTTCCCTTTGCCTTTGTCATTCTTGTCATATTTCCTATCTCGACCACGAGCCGGGCGCTCTTGCGCTATCTCAGATCTAATCACCAATGGTCTCTCTCGTGGTCTAGCCTTGCCATTCTTATCAACCACCTTCTCGACGACAGGAGAAGTCTTCGTTTTCTTCGACGGATGAACAACTCGAAATCCGGCTTCTTCCTCTCCCTCGGTCAAGTGCTTCTCTTTCTCCTTCTCTACGTCACGAACCTTGTAGTCAACAGGCTCGCGCTTCCTTAGTCTCTCGCGCTCCTCAGGAGTAGTAGCCTTTGATACGTGCATTTTATATAGTCCTTTTAGCCTATTTTATGCACGTATTTCTATGCTTTTATCGTGGTTTTATGCTACGAAATGCCCCGAATATGCTACTTTGGGTTACTTTGTCTTATTTGCAGGAATGAATCCAAAAGTAGTAAAATCAAGCCTTTTACCATCCTTTTAGCATGCATTTGGAGGAAGAGTGAATTTGGAGCGGGAATGAAGCTATTTTGAGATGCGCATTGGAGTAAGGAAGTTAGGCGAGCCAAGAGAGTGCTTCAATTTGCTAGTTCCTGCTTGTAAGAGCCATATCTCGAGTTCTACAACTGATATTCAGGTGATTCCAATTGGAGATGAAAGTTTGTCCTTTTAGCTTTCCAATGCCACCAGAATCACCCTGTTTGACCAAGTAACGAAGAAATGACAGCCGTTTGAAGTTCAGTGCGCGAAGCAGGAATTACGCGCTGAGAAGTGCTCGATCGAGAACTACTTCTGTTCGATCGAGAGGAATTGTTCTCGATCGAGAGGAATGCCAAGGAATATCACTCGATCGAGAGCCTTAAGTGCTCGATCGAGTGGATTTTGCTACGGGCTGGGCTTTTTAGGTTTAATTCCGTCATTAGGTTTAATAAACCTTATTTTCTTATAAATAAGGAGTCAGTGGTTTAATAAACCTTATTTTCTTATAAATAAGGAGTCAGTATGTCGATGTAAACTCGCTCACACACTTGACTACTCTCTTTTCTCCTCTCTTATTTGTTCCAATACACTGTTACTTTGCTCTTTCTTTTAGGATCATTAATTCAAGAACTTATTTCTTCCCTTTTATTCTTCCTTTTTCTTTTATTGCTTTTATTGTTTCTATCTTAGTTGCCATGTCTCATGTTATTAGATTAGCAATTGCTAGTGTAGTACCCCGAGCCATGTGTAGCTAATTTCCCCTAGTATGTTAGGATTAGGGAAGCCGTGGTAGCATGCTTTAATTGTATTAAATAGATTAGTCTTGCGATAGGAATTGTATTAGGCAATTTAATTGTTATTCGGTCGAATGAATGCATGCAGGAGACCATAAATTTAGTTAACCCCGACCTAGATCGAAAGATTGGAAGGGAAGGCTTGCTTAATTACAATAGGGTATAGCAGTGAGGGCGAAAGTTAAGCTGTTTACGCTCTAGGGCGGTTTAAGGACCGAAAGGTGACGACCATAGCTCTTCTTATCAATAGTCTAATCGCCTTAGTATTCTCGATAATATAAGATCTGATAGCTGCCACGGTGGACCGACTCCTAGCATACTTCCTTTCTCTTATTGTTAATTTCTCTCATCTTTTTCCCTCGCTTTAGTCTTTAGTTTAGTCAACACAATCAATTCAACCCCCAATTGTGACATCAGACGGATAGAATAGACAAATAGATAGTACACCGCCTCCCTGTGGAGATCGACCCTACTTACCGCTGACTTCTGTTAGTAGTACTTAGGTATTTTATTTTTGGTGTAGAACGACCGCATCAAATTTTGGCGCCGTTGCCGGGGAGGCAATCTATTTATTTATTGGTTTAATTTTATCTGTTTTTAGCCTCAAGGGATTTTTCCCTTTGAGGCCGTTTTAATCTTTTGTTTAGTGCTGTTTTGATAGGCCTTACAGGTACTACCTAGACAGTTCTAGGTGAAAGACAGTCAAAGGGAAGGCTTGAGTACCTTTGACCCATCACCGATGTCCCATTATATGGAACAGCCGGTGATCTTCTACGGGAGATGTGGTTTACGAGCACAATGCGGTTGTAGTTGTGCCGCCACATCCACCCTATCAATGGCCACCGCAACAAGATCCTCCTGATATACAAGAAGAGGAGATTGCAGAACTGAAATCCTTTTTGCAGACACTTGCATCTCAATTGCAAGATCGTGACCGAGAGAGGCAAGATCATGATAGACGCACTTCTTCGCGACTTGAAAAGCTCGAAACTGACATTGCTCAGTTAGCAGCTGAGATACAAGAAGAAGAGGTTGCAGAACTGAGATCTTTAATGGAGATACTTGCGTCTCAAGTGCAGAATTATGATCGAGTGAGGCAAGAGAGTGATAGACGTGCGGATGCTCAAATCCTTGAGCTCGAGTCTGTAGTTGCTCAGTTAGCAGCTGAGATGCAAGAAGAAGAAGTATACCTTGCTGCGAGCGGTTCTACCGTGCTACCCAATGCTGAGGAAGACTTCTATGACTCGGATGACGAGTTTCTATCATATTTCACTGCTTCACACGAGGATTTCAGCGCTGTACAGGAGGAATCACTCGATCGAGTGACTTATACTAGTCGATCGAGTGATTTTCCAGGAGAAACAGCTCGATCGAGTGAACTTGCTGTTCGATCGAGTGGAATTCAGGAGGAAGTTGGTCGATCGAGTGATTATTCTGCTCGATCGACTGAGTTGGCCATTAGGAGTTTTGGTTCGTCATTTTGGTTTGATTTGGATGACGAGTCTGACGATGATGAAGGTTACGGTGAACCTCCCCTATTCACGGCCGAAGTCGGATACACTTGAAGTGCGATCTACGGGATGGATTCCACCGAGGAGGTTGATGAAGAAGCGGTGAGTCGATTTTGCTCCTAGCACGAGATGAGGTATTACATTCCTTTGTCGGTGATTCCTTCGTTGAGAGCAACCAACCCGAGATAGTAAACGGTAATTTTATTATTGTTTGTATATTACCTCGCCTCGATTCATGCATGTCCTTTTAATGCTTTACCCCCTCCCATGTGGACATATAATTTAACTGATTTTCACCATACAAGTCATCTCAAAATCGCTAATTTGAATTTAAACCATAATGTATTGACGATCGCTCCCGCGCTCCTTTATTTTGTGGATAAATTTAGGAGCGCTCATAGGAAATTTGTTAGACTTAAATGTTTACATATCTTTATTTCCTACTTTGCTATTCCACTTTGGTGCTACTTACTCTTCTGTGTAGCACATGCGCAGCTATTTGACAGGTTGATGCGCGCTTTGAGCAGTTTTGATTGTGATTAACCAGAGAGCTCAAAGAAAAGAAGGTCGAGTTGGACCCGATGAAACTAGCGCTACCCGGGAGGCAACCCGGCGATTTTATTTTGCTTTTATTTACTTTCAGTTGTAATAAATGGTTTTATACCATAGACTATCTCAGTACGCTTGTCTTGTTAGTTTGTGGGCTGTTTTCATTTGCATTTTGCAGGAACACGCTGGAAATTACTCGATCGAGTAGTTTTTCTACTCGATCGAGCACTTTAGCTGATGGATTCACTCGATCGAGTGAAATATCTACTCGATCGACCACCTGCAGATTAGAGAACCACTCGATCGACCACTACCCGGTCGATCGAGCGAGTTTTGAGCGCCCATGTTACTCGATTAGCCACTATACGATTCGCTATCGAGTGCTATTGACTTGGATTAGCTTCGAGACGGTTTTTCGGACCTTAGCAACCTCCCATTTCATGGTCGGTTTGGGGAGGTCCCCTTATTCGCGCTATCTTGTGAGTTTTTCCGCATTTACTCTCTTTCTCCTTTCAGTTTGCATTTCCTTTCCATGTTTTGGTACAATGGGGGCATTGTACGGTTTGGTTTGGGGAGGTTATGCATCCATATCTGTGTCTGCATATTGTTTTTATTTGCATTTCAGTTATCACGTTTAATTTTCTGTTTGCATTGTTTTTTATTTCAAAAAAATCAAATTCAATAAAAATTGAAAAAATTGTTAAAATTCAAAAAAAAAAAATTTCACGTTTATTTTAGCATATAGGTTGAGTCGGAACGGCAGATTTCCATGATGATATTGCACTACAACTGTCTTTTTGCTTAAGCCTTGCAATAAACTGTTATCTTTTAGCTTTGTCTTATTGCATAATCTACGAGTTAATGTTAAATTTAGCTGAACGAATAGACTTGACCTGAAATTTTGGCAACCTACTTATAATTTCTAAGGATTAGAGCCTTATAAACTGGTATCATTTATGACCAGTTTCATGTAGGATTGTGAGTAGTTACTCCTTGCATAACATGTATCATTATTTTTGCACGAATATGAAATTCAATTGCTTTTTGCCGTCATACATTCGGGTTAGTGGTTGGTGTCACATGCAGGGAGGTGCTTACATTTCCCTTTTCTTTCATTTTTACCCATAAACTCCACATTAGCCAAATTTGCCTGTTGACCCTTAGCTACATTCCAAATTTAGCCTGCCTTGTCAAGCTAGTTTAGATTGTTTATGATATCTTGTCTATTGTATCGAGTTTGGCTCGTATTCTGTTGATTTGGAGTCGGTAGAAAGAAAGACGGAGGTTGATGAAAAGAGAAAAAAAAAAAGAGGGTGTGAAAAAGAAAAAAAAACCGAAAGAAAAAAAAAACGAAGGAAAAAGAAAAAAAAAAGAATTCGAAAAAATCAGAGAAAGAAACCGAAATAGAAAAAGAAAAGAAAAATGAGAAAAAAATGGTTGACGGTTTCTGCTCCTTTGTTCTATCTTATATCGTTTGAGGAGTATATCTAGTTTGGTTTGGTGAGTTTTGTGCCAAATGAAGGGCATGTGCTTAAATTCATAATTGAGTTGGAATTGGATATGTTTCATATGGTTTTGTTTAGGTACTAGCTTGATCACCTATACCTCCACATTCCCATAAATGTTTTGCCTTTTCTTACCCATTGCCTCACTTTACCATATTTTTGTAAGCCCTCGGCTGTGACAGGACCTTGTTTGGTTGGAATGTATGTTTGGTAGTTAGAATTGTCTATCATATTAGTTGCATGCATGTTTATGTGGGTCGTAGTTTAGGTGAGCGACTATATTTCTTTCTCTCTTACATTCATTTGCTTACCCTTTGCTTCATGAGAGAAGAGTGACCCGTGAGAGTCCACTATTAAAGGTCTTGCAAGGTCGACGGTTCAGCTTTATTTATAAACATCTTATAACTCGTTTGCATTTGACTGTTTAGCTATAAGTGTTAGTTTGTCTGCATTAAATTGGCTTAAGTGGGCATTTGTAGCTAGCTCTGAGTTATCTTTTTTCCGTTCCTTTAGTTGCATTTTAGTTTACTCGGGGACGAGTAAAGGTTTGGTTTGGGGAGATTTGATACGTGCATTTTATATAGTCCTTTTAGCCTATTTTATGCACGTATTTCTATGCTTTTATCGTGGTTTTATGCTACGAAATGCCCCGAATATGCTACTTTGGGTTACTTTGTCTTATTTGCAGGAATGAATCCAAAAGTAGTAAAATCAAGCCTTTTACCATCCTTTTAGCATGCATTTGGAGGAAGAGTGAATTTGGAGCGGGAATGAAGCTATTTTGAGATGCGCATTGGAGTAAGGAAGTTAGGCGAGCCAAGAGAGTGCTTCAATTTGCTAGTTCCTGCTTGTAAGAGCCATATCTCGAGTTCTACAACTGATATTCAGGTGATTCCAATTGGAGATGAAAGTTTGTCCTTTTAGCTTTCCAATGCCACCAGAATCACCCTGTTTGACCAAGTAACGAAGAAATGACAGCCGTTTGAAGTTCAGTGCGCGAAGCAGGAATTACGCGCTGAGAAGTGCTCGATCGAGAACTACTTCTGTTCGATCGAGAGGAATTGTTCTCGATCGAGAGGAATGCCAAGGAATATCACTCGATCGAGAGCCTTAAGTGCTCGATCGAGTGGATTTTGCTACGGGCTGGGCTTTTTAGGTTTAATTCCGTCATTAGGTTTAATAAACCTTATTTTCTTATAAATAAGGAGTCAGTATGTCGATGTAAACTCTCTCACACACTTGACTACTCTCTTTTCTCCTCTCTTATTTGTTCCAATACACTGTTACTTTGCTCTTTCTTTTCCGGATCATTAATTCAAGAACTTATTTCTTCCTTTTATTCTTCCTTTTTCTTTTATTGCTTTTATTGTTTCTATCTTAGTTGCCATGTCTCATGTTATTAGATTAGCAATTGCTAGTGTAGTACCCCGAGCCATGTGTAGCTAATTTCCCCTAGTATGTTAGGATTAGGGAAGCCGTGGTAGCATGCTTTAATTGTATTAAATAGATTAGTCTTGCGATAGGAATTGTATTAGGCAATTTAATTGTTATTCGGTCGAATGAATGCATGCAGGAGACCATAAATTTAGTTAACCCCGACCTAGATCGAAAGATTGGAAGGGAAGGCTTGCTTAATTACAATAGGGTATAGCAGTGAGGGCGAAAGTTAAGCTGTTTACGCTCTAGGGCGGTTTAAGGACCGAAAGGTGACGACCATAGCTCTTCTTATCAATAGTCTAATCGCCTTAGTATTCTCGATAATATAAGATCTGATAGCTGCCACGGTGGACCGACTCCTAGCATACTTCCTTTCTCTTATTGTTAATTTCTCTCATCTTTTTCCCTCGCTTTAGTCTTTAGTTTAGTCAACACAATCAATTCAACCCCCAATTTGACATTCAGACGGATAGAATAGACAAATAGATAGTACACCGCCTCCCTGTGGAGATCGACCCTACTTACCGCTGACTTCTGTTAGTAGTACTTAGGTATTTTATTTTTGGTGTAGAACGACCGCATCAGCCTTCCTCCACTGCAAGTAGGAATCTGATACCCATAATGCACTGAGAGAAGAGTTTAGGAACCACATGTTTCTTTGAGCCCATTTGATGGCCCACTCTCTTCGGCTCTCGATAGTAAGCGCCATGGCAGTCTGAGGAACAGTGTCAAGCCTCGGAATCGTCTGCTTCAATCCAACCTGCCTAATCAACCTCTCGGGGAAAATGCATATCATGAATTCCAAGCCAGGAATGCGCACCGATCGGGTAGGATCCAGAGACGATACTCCAGTAACAGACTTAATATGCCACCATGGTACAATCCATCTAATCAGAGGGTATAGCAGGCATATGTCTTGGGTCCCAACCACCAATTGCAGCAATTTCTTCAGGAAACGGACAGATATCGCCTCCGGGGAAGGCAAACATGTGGAAGTTCGGGTCCCAATACTCAAGACAAGAATCCAAGAACGGTTTGACGACCTTAATTAGCTTCAAGCTCAAAATCGATCCGAAGTTGTAGGCACCCATATCGTGTTTCTCCACATTTGAAAATTCGTTGGTCCATTCTTTGAGACGGATTTCTAAAGTATTCATTATGTATGATTAATTAGAGAGTTTTTATGAAATATTCGGAAGAAAGACGAAAGAATTATGTGAATAAAACCTCCATCGACGTCTATATTTATACTAAAAGCTGTTTCCTAAAATCTGTCAGGACGGACAAACTAAGGAAAGGGCGCAGCACCTGCTGCGCCTCTTCAAAGGGACGCAGCTCATGCTGCACCTCTTCCTCAACTATATTTCTGTGATTTTCCGCGTTGGATCTTTCCTAATTCCTTAAAGCATAATTTCCTATTCGTATGGGTTATTATTTTTGGTAATTCCGTCCAATTACCGTATTTCGAGTTTCCTAATTCCACGGGCACGTATTTCGAGGCGAGATCGGCATTTTCGTCAATTCAGCACACTTATCCATTTTTTTTAAATTTTCTTTTTTGGGGAATCATTTCACCAATTTAATTATTTATCTTTCAAACTTATCCATTTCTTTTTAATTTTTCTTTTTGGGGAATCATTTCACTCCCGTTTCATATCACATTTCAAACTTATATGTTTTCATTTTCCTTTTTTTTAAGGGGTAACCCTCCCTACCGTCCGGTCTGTTGGAGTTAGTGTCCTCCACAATAGTGCGTTTACATAATAAATCTCATTAAAGGAATATCATCAGATATTTAATTATTTGATCCTCGTCAGTTGATTAACGTAAATCGATAACGGTTGGCTGACTAGAGTTTGACGTTATTGTCGTGAGACGGCGGTGATCAACTGACCCCTTTCGGTCAAACCTAAAGGAACTAACCCCAATTGACAACTAATTAATTGTATGAGATACAATTTATTTAGTCCCTTGATTTATAGACTAAAAGGTTAGTCGATTATTTTTAGAGAGATTTCGAGTTGCAAACTCGAGGCACGGCAATTATTATTTAATTATGCGATAATTGAATAATAAATTTTGGGAGACGGGTTTTAGTAAATTAATTGTTAATTCACTAAAATTGTACTAATTGATTAATGTGATTAATATTAATACGTAAATAATATGTGTAGAGGTACATGTATATTTACGGAGTGATTTGAACGAATTAATTATGGAAGTATTTAAACATGAAACGATGTTTAAAATAAAATTACACATATTTGTGCGACAAATATAAGAACCAATATGGACCCGTAAATGGGCAACTGGACCGTGTAAAATAGAGTTATGGATGATTAGGAACATAATCATTTTACCTTACTTTATATTCTTCCATAAGTTATCTTATAATCTTTTTTGCATGTGATGTAAGATTGACAAAAAATAAGAAAGTCACTCCCACACTCCACCTCCACCTACCCGGCCTCATCCCCTATATACACTCCATCATTTGTTCATTTTTACACTACAACACTTGAACATTTGCATGTGTTCATCTATCTTCTCTCTAAAAATAATAACCATCATTTTACTAAGTTGTTAGTAAACTAAAAATAATAACTAAGATTGTTAGTATTATTTACATATTATCAAGGGTTTATTTTACAAGTATCTAGTTAGTATTTGTAAGATAATTTGTGGGTGTAGTTCTTGGGTGCAACTTGAAGGAGACTTTCGTTTTGAAGGTTTTTCAAGGAGGATCATCCATATCTTTTTAGCTGAAGAACAAACTAGAAAGGTGATCTAGTTTGTGCCCATATTACCATAAAATCAATGTAAGAAAATTACTTTTCCTTAAACTTTCATTTTTATGCTTTTATATTTGCATGGATGTTACATAGATCACCAAAATGATAAATTATGAGATAATTTAATTTTTATTAGAGAGTCTAATATGGATCTATGATCTTTCAAGTGGTATCAGAGCTTAGGCTTGTAATTTGCATGTTGATTTTAAGCATATTAATGAATTATGAGATAATTTATAAAAACTCAAAAATTGTGTTAGAAGAGGTTTTAGCACGAAATTTTTGGGACATGAATACCTACGGATCTCAAAATATTTGTGGTAAAGTTTGGTGATTTATGAAGTTATTTTGCTATTTTTAATGATTTTTGGTAGAAAACCGAGTCAAAATGCCGTATTTTAGTTAAAAATTGACTAAAAATAGTTAAAAGTTGATTCGGTCCATGGAATTTTTATGGTATTTCATGCATGTTTTCTACTGATTGTATGCAAAATATTGAAGGTTGGTTTGAATTTTTTCATGTTTATTGATTTTATGAGATAAAAGTCAATAAAAGTGAATTAAATTAATCATAATTTCGAAACAATTGATTCTGCCCATTACAAATTTATGTACATTTAAAAATATTATTTAAATGTTAAAAGTGAAATTTAAAATGTGTTTTCACCTTGTTTTGTTGTTTATTGGTTTTAGTGATTAAAAACCGATAAATATCGATCTTTTTCTTCATAAATTTTATTCGAATTTTTGGGGCAATTTTTCTAACATTTTAGTGTTCTTGGGAGTATCTCAGAATACTCAAAATTTTTGTTTCAATTGTTTGGGTAATTTTTCAATTATTTTGGATTTTTACTTAAAAATTATGATTTTACCGATTAAATTAGCAAAATATCACCAAATCAAACTAACTATTCATCATAAAATTGGTGAGGACTAATTTTGAGGTTTAAAACAGTTTGAACAATTAGTTTGGACTTAAATGAGATTTAAGAGTTGATTATTGATTTTTACATGTTAAAAATCGATTAAATCCACAAAACCTGAGATGGATACCAACGATTGATAGATAGGGCGATTTTGGCATCATTTTACAGCATTTTAAGCATATTTATTTAAGTTGAATGAATGATTGTAATTTATTTAAAGTATTTATCTTGTTGTACCTAGTATGGCATAGTTTAATTTTAATCGTTATTACCCGAAATGAATGGGAATAGCGATTTGTTTGTAATTAAATACGATCTCGTATCGTCGGTTTGTAATTAATTAATAGTTTTGTTTATTTTATTAATTAATGTATAATAGGAATAGCTATGTAATTCAATTGTAATAGTTATTCTTACCGGCGTTTCCAAAAGACGGATTACATCGAGACGGAGTCTATTTTTGGAAGGTGTTCCAAATCCCACAAGAAGAAGCCACTGTTGGAATGAAGAGGCAAGGGACCAAGGAGTTGGTTTCCAAAATTTAATAGACTAGTTTTTATTAACTAGGTGGCCATACTAGGATTTATTCATATGTTTACTTGTTTGCTTGTTTTTATTTTCGCGCATGCCAAAATCGCCATTCACATGCATTTTATCTTCGCGATTGTTAATTCACGTCATTTACATTCACCGACTTAGTTCACTTATAGAGAATTTATGACTAAATTGACAAGATCTCTCACATATCTAAAATTCAGATTAGCCTTACCAATTAGTAACACCTATGAATCTCTTGTTCATTAGAGCCACGCTCGCCCAAGCGGGGTGTTCTCTTTTTACCTTGAGTAAGTAGGGTGGTAAGCGGTTATCACACGCCAAAATTGGTTGGACTCAACGGGATATAAGACGGTCTTGTGTTCCGGGGCTAGTAGATGGATTTAAGGAAATTCGTCAACCAAGAGTTCTAGAGGTAGAATTAGTCAACGTGACTTACCGAATTTACACAATTATGGGATGTTTCGCCCAAGCGATGCTCATTTTTGTTTAATATTTGGGTCTTGGAATCATTTATATAATTTAGTGGGAGATCATTATATAAATGTTAAAACTTGTTAAAGATGTTTCACAAGTAAAATTAAAACATTGAATGTTAATTTTTCCTATTTTTCGTTCATTCTCATAAATGTATGACATCGCGCATTACATCCTCCTTTCTCTATTTATTGTTATACTTGTTTCATTCTTTCATAGAAAGCGGCTTCTTTGAAGGAATTAATGATTTGTAACATGATTTACCAATTCACCTACATAAGCTTACAACGATTTTTGCGGTTATTATACAACTTAATTAACGTCCATACATATTAAAAAGGGGTTTCATGTTGCAAACTCATATTACGAGTTTAAAAGGAAGTCACATTTTATTAAGAGAGTCTTGATTTCGGAAGTGACACCTCCGTCATGATGATGACATATTAGTTTTAATTACTCAAGTGTAATTCAAAAGTTTGCGAAAAGAGTTTTCAAAAACACTTATAATACTCCAATATGATACCGTCAAATGGCTCACTTCGAGAAAGGCCAAATCGACTGTTTATGCGCTAAAGAGTTTAGGCATATGATAACAATTGAACGGTTAGGTAGTCCAATTTCGCAAGAAATTGAGATTTTGCCACATGTTGCACTCACTTTATAGTAATTCACTCTTACTAAGTGTATAAAATATCACGAATGACATGAAGAGAGGTCTTCATGAGATTCATTTTTGCTTGATTGAAGCAAAGAGGAATGTGAAAGTGAGTGGGAGTTAAGAAGAATCAACCCTAGATGTATGCGATAGAACAAAAGTTGAAAGAGACATCTACTCAATGGATAGGCTAGTTCCACTATCTTGGTATGAGATACCAAGTACGGGTCATTTCTTTGTAAAGAAGTTTACATGAATTGATAAAACGTAAGACGTCTAGCATAGGACATTTTTTTGTATCGAAGTGGTGCTAGAGTAGCAATGATTTCGATAAGGACAAATGTACCTAAATTTGGTTTTAAAAGAATGTAATTATCTATGTTTATACATAGAAGGCATCACTCATGTGATTTAAAACAAAATGTTGTACCTACTCCTATGATAACTTGGTGGTTGGTTTAAACCACTTAAGTTAGAGGAATTTTACATTCTTAACGAAAACTAAATGTTATACTATCTTGTAGATTTTAAAATCTCTAATCTGGTGAACCCAATTGATCAAACCTCAAGTAAATTCGTTTCAAACGAGTAAACGAAAGCATATTGAACAACCATTTGATTGTGAGTCTTATGGTATGTGTGCATGTATTATCTTTTTCTTTTGCATAAAAGAAACACAATAGTGAGGTGATTGACCATATACATACGGATGCTTAAGGCCAATAGTTGGTTATATATATATACTTCGTTACTTTTACCGTAATGTTAAGTAGATATGAAAACCTCATATCTATTTAATAAGACATAAAAGTGATTTTTGAAACGTGGAATATTTTCAAAATGAAGTAGTAAACCAAAAGCACGTCAAGATCAAGATGTTGACCGGAAGTTTCAAAGTAATGACTTTGAAGATCAAATGGGTAATATCAAGTAATGACCTTGATAATCACTAAGAAGTTTGTGAACCAGTTCACATAATACCTTCTCCTTGGGACACCATAGAGTATGGTGTAGTCAAGTATATAAACCGAACTTTATGAGATATAGTTTGAGGTTTTTCGCAATTTTTGTAAGCTATTTTCTCACTAAAAGTTTAAAACCTGACTATAATAGCCTAAATGACTCCATATGAGATATGGATAGGGAGAGTCCCTAACTTGTCTTTTTATACATTTGGGACCATAAATGTTTATGTTCAGAACCAATTTATGTATTTGTGAGGGTTATCCAAAATTGAACCACTTGGTTTTTACTCCTCCAAAACGAGAACAAAGAGTTTGTGGCTCGTAATGCTGTCTTTCCAGAAAGATTTTCATTTTCTGGAAGACAGAGTGGGAGAAATTTTGAACTTACGGAAGTCCAAGACCCACAAACTGAGTACAATGTAAGAAGATGTTCTTTATTGAGGCTCAGTGGTGAGTACAATGCAAGAAGACGTTCTTTATTGTGGCTCAGTGGTTATAAGGAGATAATTTTGCGATAATATTGCGTTACTTTTCAAAAGTGACGAATCTTAAACCCTCATGAAAGGCTTTTCTATAGTATGAACTCTATGTGATGGCGTGTCACCATGTAATTCGAATTGATCTCCTTGCACACGATGTGATAAGGAAGGAAACACGAGATGTTTTCGAGACTTGATTTAAGGTGAATACCTTGGTTGGTTACCTTGATCTTGTCGTAAAGGTTACATAAGATGTTTAAAATTTGGGCTTGTTATAGAGAGTTTGTGACAACCCAAATGCCTTTATCAATTCGTATGGTCTTAGCAATATCGCCTCTCATGAGGATGAGTTTAGGCAGAAGGATAACGAAACTTTCTCCTTGAATGTATCTTATGAAGGGAGAAGTTTTGTTGATGTTGTCAATGCTAAGAAGCCTAGCATGCTTGGAAGATCCCTTTTGTGATCTATATACGTCAAAGAGTTGGAACTTTGGGTTCAATCATGTAGTATATCAAAACGATATTACTCGAGTGTCGAGATAACATGATGATACATGGAGTTTAGTGAGAGCTAAAGTGAGTTTCTTAGTCTAAAATATGTGCTTGACATATTAGTGACTAGAAATGTAGCTAAGGTGATATTTCTTAGTCTAAAATATGTGTTTGACATATTAGTGACTAGAAATATTCCCGGGTAAATACTTGAGAGTATCATGGCGCATCTTAAATATCCGGATCTAATGAGATAGATCTCCATGGATACTAGCATCTTAGTCAAGAGACTTATGTGATAAGATTCTTGACTCGTTCAAGTTGTTGAACAAATTAATATGATCTTTTTGCTTCCGCTGCAAGATCTATTAAATATGCTAAAAGCTGCTCTCGTCGGGACTTATCATATTGAGAATATGAGAAGTCATTACCAATCATTTCCTAGTGAGTGTCACTAGATAATTATCAAGAGCAACCTTAAGTACTTGAGAAGCACTGAGGATTTACTCTTGTAGTTTGGAGGAATTTGTGAATTTTGTGTAAAAGGATTACACGGAAACAGTCCTATGCTTATAAGATGTTATAAGCCTCGTTAAGGAATGGTTAGCATGTAAGAGTGCTATGTGCATAAATAATAATATGTATAAGAAGTTATACATATGTGTATAAGAAGTTATACATGTATAAAGCAAACATGTATGAGGAGTCATACATAAAAGATGTCATATGAAGGATGTGTATGTATAAGTGTTATACGAACAAATCATGAACGAAAGCTAAGTACATTACAACATCCGATGTTGTAAGAGAGATAGTTGATAACCGGAATTTAATGGGACTAGAGTAGTTCTGTTAGCCGAATATCGTATCCCAAGAGACTGTGAAAAGAGTGGGAGTGTTTGACTGGCTTTAGAACTAGAGTCTAAAAACTTGTTTAGACGTGTACTTAGAAATGCTATATGTGATGAAAAGATTGCATAGAACAAAGGAAAATAGCAATGGAAATTAGAGTGATGCAACTGATGCTTATCCTCTAACCAAAGCCGTAGACATGATGGTTATGTCATCTCAATGTGAATTCAGGAGTATACCTTAATTGCTAAAGATCGTTATGTAAATATTGGATAGAGTATTGATATTTACATAAGTGATGATCGCATTCATTGTTAGAGTTTCTTTAAGAACTCAATTATTGATTTGTTGAAAACATTGAATACCTTGTTTATCTGAATAAGTTGTGGAGACAATGTTGAACACTATTCAAGTGAACAAGATGAACATTGTATTTTGTCCCTAGTCACTTAATGAGGTGACGTCTCGGAGTGACTAGATTGTAAGTCGATTGATGGTTGTTCAACACCATGAGGTCATACGTGATGACTAGTCTATTACATAGGCAGAGTGTGTGAGACTTTGATGGACAGTGACCATTTAGAGAGTCCCTAAGTTTTATTATAGACGCCTGGTCGTGGCGGGGATCTCTATGATGTTCTAATAAGTCGATTCTTTTAACTGGAGACTATTATCTGAGCAAAGTGCAGTTTCCGAGTGACTTTGGTTTTTGTCCTAGGTCGTGTCGTGAAAGGAGGCCAAAAGGGCATTTACTAGGTCATGGTGATCTGTATTGTGCAATAGGATAGATAGGGCATACATTAATTGTCCACCCACGTTGGGTAACTATATCTCAAGGCCACTCGAGGAGTTAATGACTACAAATGCGTGGCCACGCTTGGAAGTAATCTGTGAGAGATTTTTCCGGTCAGGTAGTCACACTCCCGATCGAGAAAACTACTCGCGATATGTTCATTTGCAAGTGCGACCTGAAAGACAACTTCCATTGAGTGGGAGATTAAAATGGACAAGAGAATTGGTAGCGCACACCTTGTGTCGGACAAGTGGGAGATTGTTGGAGTTAGTATCCTCCACAATAGTGCGTTTACATAATAAATCTCATTAAAGGAATAACATCAGATATTTAATTATTTGATCCTCGTCAGTTGATTAACGTAAATCGATAACGGTTGGCTGACTAGAGTTTGACGTTATTGTCGTGAGACGGCGGTGATCAACTGACCCCTTTCGGTCAAACCTAAAGGAACGAACCCCAATTGACAACTAATTAATTGTATGAGATACAATTTATTTAGTCCCTTGATTTATAGACTAAAAGGTTAGTCGATTATTTTTAGAGAGATTTCGAGTTGCGAACTCGAGGCACGGCAATTATTATTTAATTATGCGATAATTGAATAATAAATTTTGGGAGACGGGTTTTAGTTAATTAATTGTTAATTCACTAAAATTGTACTAATTGATTAATGTGATTAATATTAGTACGTAAATAATATGTGTAGCGGTACATGTATATTTACGGAGTGATTTGAACGAATTAATTATGGAAGTATTTAAACATGAAACGATGTTTAAAATAAAATTACAAGTATTTGTGCGACAAATATAAGAACCAATATAGACCCGTAAATGGGCAAGTGGACCGTGTAAAATAGAGTTGTGGATGATTAGGAACATAATCATTTCACCTTACTTTATATTCTTCCATAAGTTATCTTATAATCTTTTTTGCATATGATGTAAGATTGACAAAACATAAGAAAATCACTCCCACACTCCACCTCCACCTAGCCGGCCTCATCCCCCATATACACTCCATCATTTGTTCATTTTTACACTACAACACTTGAACATTTGCATGTGTTCATCTATCTTCTCTCTAAAAATAATAACCATCATTTTACTAAGTTGTTAGTCAACTAAAAATAATAACTAAGATTGTTAGTATTATTTACATATTATCAAGGGTTTATTTTACAAGTATCTAGTTAGTATTTGTAAGATAATTTGTGGGTGTAGTTCTAGGGTGTAACCTGAAGGAGACTTTCTTTTTGAAGGTTTTTCAAGGAGGATCATCCATATCTTTTTAGCTCAAGAACAAACTAGAAAGGTGATCTAGTTTGTGCCCATATTACCATAAAATCAATGTAAGGAAATTGTTTTTCCTTAAACCTTCATTTTTATGCTTTAATATTTGCATGCATGTTACATAGATCACCAAAATGATAAATTATGAGATAATTTAATTTTTATTAGAGAGTCTAATACGGATCTATGATCTTTCACGGTCATGTTCGGCAAATTTTTTGCATTTTTTTCGAGTCTTTGTATTGCGCTAATTTAGGCCATGCGTACAAATATGTGTTTTTTGAGCAATTTCTATGTAAATTTCGGCAGCATGACGGCATAAACCGTCATCTACCAAACCTGTTCAAAGCTAACCTGCAGGTAGAAACAAGACAACCCAGAAGCAAAGGCACTCAGGTCGTCATATATACAACCAAAAAGAAAGATGTACGCCAAACTGGGGGCTCGTGCCCGAAACAAAGTCCGAAAGTCCAAAATAAAAGTCCTAAAAATGTACAAGAGTGTATGCAGCCAAAAACAACAGGAAAACAAACGAACTACTGCTGGTCGCCGCCTAGCTCAGTAACTCTCGCCTCAAGAGCAGCGATCTCGGCGTCGCGGACCTCTAGCTCCCTCAGCAGGCGAGACGTCTCCTCTCGGGACTGCGCTAGCTCTCGCTCTAAGTCACGCTCCCTCTGCAAGTGACAAGAATTGGCTCATGTCAATCATTTCAAACATAAAGAAAGTTAGAAACTGAAGTAAACGGAAGGTTCATACCTGGCGTCCTCGACCAACAACAAGTACCTCGACGGCAGTAGCCCGTAGCCGGTTAGCTACCCTCCACAAAGCTACGAACCCAGATGGCGCTACCTGCATTTCAATAAACAGGGATTCTCAATGATTGGACAAAGTTAAACAAATGTATTCTTATACAAAAGACTAATTAAGTTGGGGAACTTACCCTCTGAATCAGATGTTGCCAATAGTCCAGGCCAGCATCTGTCACCGCCTCGCCAAAGTCGCGAAGCTCGGAGATCGTCGTCATCCCCGCCGCGTCAGTGTACTCGAGGGTCTCGGGGTACGCTGGAGGCTCGACGCCCGCCGCCTCAACCTCCTGCAAAATTCAAAAAATGCCCCTTAATCGATGATCATTCATCATGTTTTCAAACCAATCGAAAGAAAAGTGAAGCACTTACCACGACCGGCCAGTACGCCAACCGCCGGTAGAGGAACGCCGAGTAATCCTCGCCTGGAAGAAGGAGAGCGTCGCCACCGACGTCTGCCAAGTCAGCCTCCCTCTCAGCATCAGAAGGCTCCCTAAACATCGTCCGAGGAGGGTCAATGGGGACCGTGAAAGCATCTCGAGAGCATTGACGGGTCAAACGCTCACCCAAGTACCACACGGGGCCCATCGACATCCTCGGCAGCAACCGGCTCGAGCTCCTGGGTCGAAGGACCTCAGCCAAAAAAGGACGGATGCCAGTGTAGTCTGCCCAAGGTCTGGGCACCCACTAAGATAAGCAAACGAGAGGTTATGATCAGTTCTAAAATAAAACGATGAGAAAGCAAATAAAGGAAAGTGATACTCACGCCACTCGGCTGCAAGGCGTTCACATCCCGTCGACAGACGTCGTGAGACGAATGCTGGCTCTTCTTGCGACACATCACCCAATCCCTCACAATGGGATAGGCTCTCTCCCCCGGCTCCGTCCTCTTGGGCGCGAAGCCCGGAAAGTTGGAGTACACCCACGCCTGCAAACAAAATAATCGATGACGATCTTTCGTGATTCGATAAGAAAAGGAAATGATCTTTCATGATACGAAATGAAGGTTCATACCTCCAGCAGCAGTCCAAGACCAACAGTGGCAGGAGAAGTCCCCTTCTCCACCAGCTCCGGACGAACCACGGCCCTCATATAGCGAACGAGGACCGCAAAGCCAGCAGTAACCCAGTCCCGACGACCTAGGCCACTCAGGTCAGAAAGGAAGGGAAGAAGCTTTGTCGACAGCCTCTCTCCCTTGTCTCCGAGGTAGAGCGAAGACAAAAACCACCAGAGCCACAAACGAGCTCTCTGCTCCGCAGTGCAAGGAGGAGGAGCCATCTCCCTCCCATCGATCGTCACCACCGTGGGGATCTTCCCAGCAAAGTAATCTGTGACGTAGGAACTCGGCACCAACCCGGGAACCACAGCAGCTTTCGCCGCCAGGTTCCAACCGATCAAACTCCTAGCCTCAGCCGAGTCCACTCTCATGGCTGTCTCCGGCCACACCACAGCCTCAGTACCCGCACGCCAAGCCAGAAATCATGCCGTAATCCTCCAACGTGACCCCAACCTCGCCAAAAGGCATGTGGAAGGTCGAGGTCGTATCCCCAACCGATCAAGGAAAGCTTGGATCAGGCAAAGCTTAGCCCGAATCTTACTTCCCTTGATGTCCCTCCACGTTCGTACCAAGGCTCCAAACGCTCCCCGCTCGATGATGGTCTGCTCCTCCGCCGACAGTCTCCCGTAAGCCTCCATCATCGTAGTGTAACCCGAGAAAGACCTGATGTTCCCGGCCTCCTATTTTGATTTAAAGCAAGAGCTATCTTTAGCTCGTATGAAAGGGGAAAGGGATAGCAAATGAAAATAAAAGAAGGTAAATGAAAGAATGGTGAATTCAATTTACCAAGCTCTTCACCGTCCTGTAGGACAGGTGACTCTCCGCTGCCCAGATGAGATGTCGGCTATCCCATTTCTCAGCCCACTCGGGTGCTCCCCTCAGCTGATGACTGCCTCGTTCAACATTGGCCCGCCTCGGGGCCTCCTCCTCAACAGCCTCCTCCTCGACGACCTCGTCCTCAGCTGCCACTACAGCAGCAAAAGCCTGCTCTAACACCTCCTCGAGCGTACGAGAAGGGTTAAGAACAGTGTCCCCATCCATGGGACCTCCCCCTAACGTAGAAGCCTCGTCACCTGCAACAGTAGGGTAATTTAGGCCGCGTCAATAGACGACGATCCTTAGGTAGGGGATTTTCGAGCCTTCAAAGCTTTGAAATCGCTCTTTTATCGCCATCTTTGGCCTTTTTCCTAAAAACCCGACCGCTCATGTGGTAGTATGGGTCCAGTCAAGCCTAAATTGAAGCCTAGTCATGGGTTCGAGTCAGAATTTCGACAGCATTTCGTTATAACGGTGATTATGCCCTAGAAAAGTGTCTTGAAAAAGTCGTCACAAATCAAAATTCCGAGATGATAGGAATTTTACCCATCATACAAGGATTTCAAATATCAAGTTTAACCACAAATGGGCAATCCTAAGGCTATTTTCGAAGCAATTTACGGTTCAGTTGTGAGACCGTCACAATTTCACTCAAACGCTCAAAACTCAATGAAAATTCGAAATGAACACATGGTTGTGATCCTTATACTGCCAATTATCCATTTACAAAGTCAATTTTACAAGGCAAAATCGTTAGGGGGAAAAGCCCCAAATTTTCGACATTTTTAGGGTTGGAAACCCTAATTTGTCGGTCCAAATTGTTCAAATGCGGAAGATTAATGCAAAAATAATACACATACCTCGATTAGTCATGGCAAATGCAAGATTTTGATCAAATTTTGGCGAGAAATGGTTCGAATTTGAGAAAGTATTTGATGATTTATGTTTCGAAAATTATGAATAAAACACGATTTTTTATCAAGTTTTTACTCAGACAGGGACACATCCTGGAAAGGACGCAGCAGGTGTTGCGCCTCTTCCAAGAGACGCAGCCCTTCCTACGCCTCTTCCTTCGTTCCCCTCCAAGTCAATTTTCGAAAATTCGTTATAAGTTCGTTATTTGTGGGGCCATCTTTGGTCCGCCTCTTCCTCAACACCATATATCATATATTTGGTCCATTTGATGTTTATTCTTCGCCCGGACCCGTATTTTCGAGCAAATCGCGAATTGTCGCGGTACTTTATCAAGACCTCCCTTGCCACAACAAGCTAATACCCTCTGACAGGTGTTTTGACACGCCTCAGTTATGTTCCCCCAGCGAGAGTTCCGGACAACCAATTGTCCCTCCCAACACGTGGAGATCAGCCTCAATTATTGATGCGTGTCTAAAATATGATGTTTCACACTTTATTCTACACGCATTTCAGAGCTCAATTGTGCAATATATGCCAATATTTCTCTATTTTCCTCTACTTTCGTGTTTTTGTACATTATTACAGGAATGTGAAGAATTTAGCGGGAAATCAAGCCAAATCCGCCCCCGAGTAATCTGCATTGCAAATGACGTAAAGGAACTGCTTAAGGAACGAGCTTGGTGCGCAATCCAAGGCCCAAAAGACAAGTCCACGTATTTTAAGAAGTCAATTAGCAGCTCAATCAGTCGATCGACTACCACCTTCAGTCGATCGACCAATGCTCGGGTTCCAGAAGCTACTGTTTGCTGAGTAGCAGTCGATCGACCAGCATTATCAGTCGATCGACCATATTTCTATTCCAGACGGGAATTAAAAGATCGAGAAACTTGAAGCCCGTGAAGTTTAGGTTTAGGAAATAACTGTTACGCTTATTTGCTATATAACGTAACAAAAACTTTCAGTTTAGGTATCGAATAATATATCAAGTCTTTTATTCAAAGTTTTACATCAAGTTTTACATTAAGTTTTCATTCAAGTTCTTTATCGAATAGTTAGGGTTTGGGATTATTGTGAGCATCGGAATTTCGGTTCTTAATAATCAATCTTTCCCCTGCAATTCGGTATTCTTCCTGTTTACTTTCAGTTCATTTATTTTGTTAATAGATTAGAATTGTTAGTAGATTCCCGAAACCATCTTCATTATTGCATGTTAATTGCTTCCTTTCCTGTTTTAAGCATGAATTCAGTAGCTAGTTTTAACGTTATGTTGTTGTTTCTACCCTTAGCATGAGTAGCTAAATCTATAGTGCTAGGATGTAGAGGAATTGTAGCATAGGCGGCACTAGATTGAACACGGACTGAACCCGCGTGTCAGTCGATCGACTGACATTGTTGGTCGATCGACTGACCTTGTAAGGTTATCCTTCGTTTTAATTGTTTTTAATCTTGTATTTAACAAATCGAATGCATGCGACCAGTTAGATACCTATTTTGTGACTGACCCATTAGATCGAAAGATAGGGAAGGTTATTTGACCGTCAATTAAATTGACTAAACTGTGCTAAGATCGAAAGATAGGTATAGTTTAGACCATTAGTCACTTTTCAGGACGAAAGTTAATATTAGTGACATTAGGGACCTATAGCGAGATCGAGAGATGCTATTTGTTAAGAGTGGACCGAGAGGACCTCTTTATTTCCCGCCTTACCTGTGTTTGATTCAGACCGACTTAGTTTGCTGCCGCCGAAGCTATAATGACCTGACCATCCTAGTACCCTTCTTTTATCTGTTTAAATCTTTCATTTAGTTTATTGCCTTTGTTTACTATTAGCTATAGACCAATTCAAATCTACCCCCATAATAGTTACCTCAGACTGAATATAAATCAACTAAAGTTTACAACTGCCTCCTTGTGGTTCGACCCTGTTACCACTAGCCTAGGTTAGTCTTAATAGGAGATTATAAATTTTATCTTTTGTACTCACAACGACGGGTATCAAATTTTGGCGCCGTTGCCGGGGTGGCAATAGTCCTAATTTTAGTTGTTTTAATTTTTAGTCTTTCTTAGTTTAAGGAACATCCGTTCCTTAAACTCTTCTTATATTCTTTTTGTAGTTTCCTCTTATGCGCAGGTCACAGGGTGGAGAATTAGTACCATTGAACCCTGAACTTGAGAGATCCTTGCGCGAGTTGAGGCAAACACAAAGAGTATTACCGACAGAGGAAGAGCTGAGTACTCTATCAAGCTATCACGAGAACGATCTGTTCGAAGAAGACCCACAGTCTTCACCCGTTTCCACTTCTTCAGCCGAGACAGTTACTTCTCCGGAAATTCCAGTCATGGCCGAGGAAGCAAGTATAGCTAGTTATTCCGAGCCGACAGCCGACAACTTATACAAGGGGTTCGAGTTACCGGGAGATGCCAGGAAATTCGAACCAAAGCCTGCTTACATTACTATGGTCGAGAGAAATCAGTTTGGGGGAGCTGCAAATGAAGATGCAAAGAAGGCCTATGGAGACCTTTATTGACTCTCTTTGCTCCATTCCCCACCGGTGGCGTGACCAGGATCAAATCAAAGAGACCATGTTCATCTTCTCCCTTCGTGATACTGCAAGGGAGTGGTATAGAGATTTGGACCGGACCGCTCAGGAGATCACTGATTGGAATACATTGGCATTGGCGTTCTACAAGAAGTACTTTTCTGCTTCGAGGACTATCGCTATTAGAGCTCAAATCACGGGCTTTAAACAAGGGCCAGATGAGTCCGATTCAAGAAATTAGTGCGAACCATACCGCACCATGGGTTCGAAAAGTGGAGTTTGTGCAATCATTTCTACAATGGGTTGTACGACGATCAGAGGGCCATTTTGGATCTCGCCGCCAATGGAAGATTATTTGAAAATTTGGGAGCAACCAAGGGGTGGAAGATCATTGACGATCTAGCTACCCACAAGGCCGAGTATGGGAATTCGAGAGGGAACCAGAGGAGAGTTGCTGAATCTTCCTCTGTTGCTGCACTTGAGGCTCTCACCGCGAGATTTGACAAGTATGACCTAGGGGGAGCTTCTAAAGGTGGGATATACCAAGTCAATGCTATGACAGACGGTCCTTTCGTCTGTGAAAGGTGTGGAGTTGAGGGCCATGTCTCGAAAAACTGCCCTAGTCCCTTCGAATCTTGTGCTGCCTTTCAACACTATAGGCAGACAAACACCTACTACGAGCCAAGCCACCCAAACTTGAGTTGGAGGAGCCAAAATGTCCAAAATCCAACCCAACATCCGCCGCAGCAGCAATCATATGTCCCGCCTCATCAAAAGCAACAACAATACCAAAAGCCTCCTTATGTGCCGCAGCAACAACAACCACAGAATTCTGAATTTTCTGAGCTTAAGAATCTGTTGCAAAAGGAGTCCCAAGCAAGAGAGGCCGGGATGAAGTTACTAGAGAGCCAAATTGCTCAAATGGCTAGTAAAAATAACACTCGAGCCCCCGGACACTTACCCACTCAACCCGAACAAAAGGAGACCCTAAATGCCATCACTTTAAGGAGCGGGTCTACCCTTGATGGTCCTGCCATGGTTGAGGATGGTGTTGGAAAAGATGAGCTGAAAGAAAGACAAGAGAAAGCTTCAACGAACAATTCAAAGAAAAAGACGTCACAGAATTTGATCGATCGATCAAGTACCTAGTCGATCGCCCGACTTACGGGTTCAGGAGCTTCGAATGCAAACCTTGATCGATCGATCGAGGAGGGTGGTCGATCGACCAATATCATGCGATGTTGAAGAATTTCGTCCTTTAATGCCAAATAACCCTACGAGATCACTTGTTTCGGGGAACCACCGTCCCGAAAATTTTGGGGGGGACCGAGAGTCTTGATGGGTCGATCCGCTCCAAGTTCGATCCAATGACGGTTAATGGTTCTCATCTGAGACGGTCTGAGGAGGGGTCTAGCTTCAACAAAGAAAAGGTGACGGACTTTCAGCCTAAGTCCAAGGATACCGGCACACGCGACTTAGAGGAGAGGGCTAAGGTACTCCTTACAGCCCCATATCCGGAGAGACTCGTGCCGACGAAGGAACAGGTATCTTTTAGTAAATTTGAGAAAGTTATTCGTAGCTTAAATGTTCAGGTACCCTTCCTTGAGTTAGTTAACCAAGTGCCAGCATACACTAAGTTTATGAAACAGTTATTGTCAAAGAAAAAATCGCTTGAACATGTTTATACTGTTGCACTAACTAAAGAGTCTTGCTCCTACTTGTCTCACACTGCGCCCCATAAGTTAGAAGACCCGGCAGTTTTTCGGTTCCTTTAAAGATAGGTACCTTTTCTATCGAAAAGGCATTATGTGACTTAGGAGCTAGCATAAGTGTCATGCCCTTGAGTCTAGCTAGGAAGCTTAAACTGACCAGGTTTGCTATTACTGAAATGACAGTCCAGATGGCTGACCGATCTGCGGTCGAGCCCATAGGAGTCCTAGAGGACATACCCGTCCAAATAGGGACGTTTTTCTTCCCTGTTGACTTTGTTGTCCTTGACATGCCTGAGGATGACCATATTCCCATTATCTTGGGTAGGCCGTTTCTGCACACTGCTGGTGCAGTTATTGACGTCGGTTTAGGAACCTTGACCTTCAAGGTTGGGAAACATTCTATCATCTTTGCCCAACCTGCTAAAAAGAAGGACGCCATGTGGCCTGTTACTTGTAATACGGTCTCTGAAAAGAGATCGTACTTTGTGCTTCTTGAATCGACTGTCCCTATTACTACTGCTGTGTTAACCCCTCCGCCCCGGATTGGGAGCAAGAAGGAGGAAGAATTTGTTGTTTTAGATAATGCAGGAGCTGGTTTGGGGAAGGAAGAGTCGTTGGATGCTCCAACTGCGACAAAGCCTATCATTCAAAGAGGAGGTCTTGGATGCCTAAGCTATGGGACCGATGAGGAAGTGGAAGATGAGCCAGCCAAGGTGAGATGGTCTGATTTGGATTCCGATGATCCCAAGGAAGTCCTTGATTGGGGAGATGACGAAGCTGATCAGCTGAGTTCTCCGACTGTCGAAGTTAAGAAGGGTGCAACTGATAACATGAGCACCATTGAGGCTACCTCTAGTAGCCAAAAGCCGACGAAGTGGGCCATACCGTGGTCCTTCTTGATCAACTATTAGTTGATCAAGCTCGTTATAAACTTCATTCTTTTTGCTTTGTTAAGACAATTTTATTGCTTTTGCGTGCGCGAAAACTTCGCTTTTATTTTATTTGCTTAGAATTTTTATGCACTTTAGACTTTGCCATGGGTTTTGCGCAATTTTGGGCGCGTACTATTGTGCATTTGCAGGTATTTAGAGCTTGTTAGCTCAAATCATTGAGCAATTACGAAGAAATAAGACATGCAAAGAGAGTGTTTTTTCGATCGATCGTGGCACCATTGGTCGATCGACTGAATTGCAGGTTTACAGGAGCTACTGTTCATGCCCATATGGTCGATCGACTTACCTTCTTGGTCGATCGACCACTGCTGCTGCTGTATTCGTTTACGACCTCTCCCCTGCTGTGTTTGGTCGATATGCGGACCTAAGGGAGTCTTCTACTCCACTTTATTTTCCGTCGAATTATCTATTTCTTCTATTGTCTCATTTGTGCACAATTTTTACGCTTCAAAATTGTTTTCTTCGGTCTTATGCGTGGTAAATTTTTCTGTCTTTCAGGTACTTATTGGTAGCACTGCTGGGTACTGAAACCTCCTAGCTCACGCTGGTTTGGGGAGGTTTCCTTTGCTGCGCTTAAAGTCTTGTGAGTTCCCAAGTCTTTACTTTTTGTCATTGTGTTTTTATTTCCCTTTTCTCGCAAATTCCCATTTCTCTTTTCTTCATTACATGATTTTGCACAATGGGGACATTGTGCGATTTGGTTTGGGGAAGGGTTTTGCGTCGCATATCATTTGCTTGCATTCACGTTTAATTTTGTTTTGCATTGTTTATTTTTATTATATATACAGAAAAATTTGAAAAAATTTGAAAAATTTCAAAAATTCCCATAAAATGCACGTTTATTTTAGCATATAGATTGAGTCGGAACGGTAGTATTTCTATGATGATTTTGCATTTGCACCTGTTTTGCCTGAGCCTTGCTAGATTAACATGTTATTAGTAGAATCATATAAGTGCATATCTACGAGTTTTCGTTAATTTACTCGCTGAATCTTGAGACTTGACTTAGAAAATTTGCAAGCTACATCATATTTCTGAGAATTAGAGCCTATAGTTGGTGACATTCATGACCAGTTTACCTAGGAATGTGAGTAGTACTCCTTATGAGACATGTTTCCTTAATTTGCATGAATATGAACTTGATCTACTTAATACCTGTATGCATTCGATCTGTGGTTTGTTGACACATGTGGTAGAGGTTGCCTTTTCTCATTTTACCCATAAGCTTCACACTGCCAAAAATACCCCTTTTTGTCCCATTACTACATCCTACATTTAGCCTGTCCCTTGTCAAGCTAGTAGTCTGCGTTTTTGGGATTGTTACTTCGTTTTTGGTGGTGTTTGCTCGTTTGAGATGTTGTTGGGAAATGAAATGAAAAGGAAAGAAAGAAAGAAACAAAAGAAAAAAAAACAAAAATGAAAAAAAAATGATTCAAGAAGAAGAAAAGAAAAAGAGGTTCTGTACTGTTCAAGGCAGTCGATCGACTGCCAATCATGGTCGATCGACTGAGATTCGAAAAAAGAAAGAAATCAATTCGCATAATTTAATCCTTATCTTTTGGCGATTTTTGCTCCCATGTTTCATTTATATCCTACGGGGAGTTTTATTGATTTAATAGTTTGGAGATTGTGAGTTTTGTGCTTGCTATAGCACCGTTTCATTTATCTATGAGAAAGAAGTTGGATGTTGTCCTTTGGTCCCGTTTTGGTACTAGCTTGATCATCTGTACCTCCACTTTACCATAAATGTTTTGCCTCTTCTTACCCATACCTCACATATCCCATATATACCTCGGCATGTGTCATTGGTCATCTGTTCGGTTGGAATGCGTATGTACGGTCGTAGAGGTCTCTTTCATATTTTATTGCTGGCATGTTTTCATAGGTCGTAGTTAGGTGAGAGTCATTACAAATTTAATCCTTTCTATCTTTCACATATTCACCTGTTCTTAATTGAGTGATTTGAGCGACCCGCGAGAGTCCAATTTGATACGTCTATACAGTCAAAGGTTCAGCAGTTTTTGACGACTTTATCATTCGTTTGCATGATTCACATTACTAATTGATTGTTGGTTGTGCATTAAATCGGTTTAGGCTTAACAGTTTGCATTTCGCTCTGAGATTGAACTCATTCCATTAGGTCATTAGATCGAGTCTAGTTCTTGCTTGGGGACAAGCAAGGTTTGGTTTGGGGAGATTTGATGCGTGTCTAAAATATGATGTTTCACACTTTATTCTACACGCATTTCAGAGCTCAATTGTGCAATATATGCCAATATTTCTCTATTTTCCTCTACTTTCGTGTTTTTGTACATTATTACAGGAATGTAAAGAATTTAGCGGGAAATCAAGCCAAATCCGCCCCCGAGTAATCTGCATTGCAAATGACGTAAAGGAACTGCTTAAGGAACGAGCTTGGTGCGCAATCCAAGGCCCAAAAGACAAGTCCACGTATTTTAAGAAGTCAATTAGCAGCTCAATCAGTCGATCGACTACCACCTTCAGTCGATCGACCAATGCTCGGGTTCCAGAAGCTACTGTTTGCTGAGTAGCAGTCGATCGACCAGCATTATCAGTCGATCGACCATATTTCTATTCCAGACGGGAATTAAAAGATCGAGAAACTTGAAGCCCGTGAAGTTTAGGTTTAGGAAATAACTGTTACGCTTATTTGCAATATAACGTAACAAAAACTTTCAGTTTAGGTATCGAATAATATATCAAGTCTTTTATTCAAAGTTTTACATCAAGTTTTACATTAAGTTTTCATTCAAGTTCTTTATCGAATAGTTAGGGTTTGGGATTATTGTGAGCATCGGAATTTCGGTTCTTAATAATCAATCTTTCCCCTGCAATTCGGTATTCTTCCTGTTTACTTTCAGTTCATTTATTTTGTTAATAGATTAGAATTGTTAGTAGATTCCCGAAACCATCTTTATTATTGCATGTTAATTGCTTCCTTTCCTGTTTTAAGCATGAATTCAGTAGCTAGTTTTAACGTTTATGTTGTTGTTTCTACCCTTAGCATGAGTAGCTAAATCTATAGTGCTAGGATGTAGGGGAATTGTAGCATAGGCGGCACTAGATTGAACACGGATCTGAACACTTTGTCGGTCGATCGACTGACATTGTTGGTCGATCGACTGACCTTGTAAGGTTATCCTTCGTTTTAATTGTTTTTAATCTTGTATTTAACAAATCGAATGCATGCGACCAGTTAGATACCTATTTTGTGACTGACCCATTAGATCGAAAGATAGGGAAGGTTATTTGACCGTCAATTAAATCGACTAAACTGTGCTAAGATCGAAAGATAGGTATAGTTTAGACCATTAGTCACTTTTCAGGACGAAAGTTAATATTAGTGACATTAGGGATCTATAGCGAGATCGAGAGATGCTATTTGTTAAAAGTGGACCGAGAGGACCTCTTTATTTCCCGCCTTACCTGTGTTTGATTCAGACCGACTTAGTTTGCTGCCGCCGAAGCTATAATGACCTGACCATCCTAGTACCCTTCTTTTATCTGTTTAAATCTTTCATTTAGTTTATTGCCTTTGTTTACTATTAGCTATAGACCCATTCAAATCTACCCCCATAATAGTTACCTCAGACTGAATATAAATCAACTAAAGTTTACAACTGCCTCCTTGTGGTTCGACCCTGTTACCACTAGCCTAGGTTAGTCTTAATAGGAGATTATAAATTTTATCTTTGGTACTCACAACGACGGGTATCAATTATGTTCCCCTAGCGAGAGTTCCAAACAGCCAATCATCCCTCTCAACACGTGGAGTTCAACATCAATCTCGAGTTTTGCCGAAGTTTGTTGAAGACCGACCCAAGCAGATTTCTCCCAACAGTTCCTGCCGACGTCCTGCTGCCCCCTTCAATCCTTCAATATTACGTTTTGCTTCCCTTTGGAGTCCGACAGAGTAAGGAGTTTCAAGGAATCTCAGGTATGGTCTCTTCTTATGGCTGGCGAGCCTCCTTACGTAGTCTAATGGACTTTAAATGACCCTCCCTGTAACACCCCCATACTCCGAGTGCCTTACCAGGACCACTCGGGTATGAAGACATCACCATCTCGGTCGCCCGAGGCATGATAATCAAACAGACAAAACAGAAACAACATTTAATATAAATACTTTAATGAATAAATACAATCCTTGAAACCAAGCTGAATGTATGATACATTACTCCAAACTATCTGTTCTCAACTGAAATATAAATAAATACTAAACTACATCGGAAGACTCTATCGTCATGTCGTGGCCATCCCAGCTATCCCAGTACTCATCTCTTTACCTGCTCAATATCTGCTCACCATCCCCGAATGGATCACCGCAGGTTTTACAAAACAACACCGGGTCGAGACTAATCACACAATCAAATAGATAACAACAATAAGACAAACAAACAAATTGAATCGCCACACACACACACGCACATCCAACCAACCGTCTCAATCACCGACCGTCCACTGGACTACCGCGCTGGGGGACCGCAGCCGTTCCCACCTAAGCCCCGCTCATCGTACGAGCGATAACCCTGTCCATTAATGTGCACATCCCCTTTCGTGGCGGGTTCCACGAAGGGCGAAACTAGGGCGTGAAGTCACTCCCGCAAGTGACCCCACTCAGCCGAGAACGCATCTCGAGAACCATCAACAAACACAACCACAATCACAATCACAATTACAATCATCATATCAAACAACTAACTACAGCACATCACCAATATCCCATTATGGGACTAATACGGAGTAGGAAATCCTACTTGGAATGCACAACACGCAGACGGTATCTACAGCTGTATCAAAACGGCTCCTCTACGAACTCTCCTCCTACCATACAACACATAGATACTATTATTCAATTACTATTCATAAAAACCCCCAATTCCTAAATTAGGGTTTCACCAATCTTAACAAAACATTATATAAATTACGTTAAAAGCTTACCCTCGACGCAAGGAATCCAACGACACAAACTACGATGCAAACCGACCGTCTGAACTCCGGGAATTGTCAAGAACGCGATTAGGAAGAAGAACAAGTTGCTTTCTCTCTTAAACAGGTTTTAGGTTTTGTAAAAAGTGATTTAGAACAATGCCGAATAAGTTTAAATACCTTAATCGCGTAATTAACAAAACCCGAGAAAAACCCCCGTAAAACCGGACACTCGATCGAGTACCCAAGGTACTCGATCGAGTACCCCCCTACTCGATCGAGTGCCCCAGCTACTCGATCGAGTGCCCAACAGGTCAGAAATTGTTTCTCTTCGCAACTTGCCCTTACTCGACAGAGTAAGGGCTACTCGATAGAGTACCCCCAAGACATATAAATACGGAGTATTACAGTCTTCCCTCCTTAAAAAGAACTTCGTCCCCGAAGTTGAAACCACTACTAAACAAAGGTACTCCCATAACATTCCCGACTTATAACCAAAACAAAAACAACATAGGACATGGTACTAACCCAACTTGTCCCGACACAACATATAAAAGGGGTATAAAACTCTTAGAAACTCTCGCGATCATCTCCTACCCCCCTAAAAGAAACAAGGTTACGTCCCCGTAACCATACATACCTGATCAAAAAGAAAAGGGTAACGCTCTTTCATGATATCCTCTGCCTCCCATGTAGCTTCCTCAGACTCGTGGTTAGACCAAAGGATCTTAAGCAAAACTGTCTCACCACTCCTAGTCTTTCTAACCTTTCGGTCAAGAATCTGCTTAGGTACCTCAAGATATGATAAGGACTCATCTAGCTCTAAGCTCTCTGCCTCCAACACATGTGACGGGTCACTTACATACTTCCGCAACTGCGATACGTGAAACACATTATGCACCCTCTCCAACGCAGCTGGTAAAGCCAAACGATAAGCAACTTCCCCAACTCGCTCTAAGATCTCATAAGGCCCTATAAACTTCTGACTTAGCTTGCCTTTCTTCCCAAATCTCATAACCCCACGCATAGGAGACACTTTCAAAAGAACCTTATCCCCGACCTGAAACTCTATATCCCGGCGATGAAGATCTGCATAACTCTTTTGTCGATCCTGGGCTGCTCTCATCCTTTCCCTGATCATCTTAATCTGTTCAACCATCTCATGCACCATCTCTGGTCCTAACACCACTGCCTCAGCACTATCGTCCCAACAGATTGGACTCCTACATCTCCTCCCATACAAAGCCTCAAACGGTGCCATACCAATACTAGTGTGATAACTGTTGTTGTAAGAAAACTCTATCAAGTCCAACCTCTGCTCCCAGCTACCACCAAAATCCATCACACAAGCTCGCAACATATCCTCCAAAGTCTTGATTGTTCGCTCGTCGCCCATCATCGTCGCAGGATGAAATCTGTACTCATCTTCAAAACCATTTCCCAACGATTCCGCAACTCTTTCCAAAACCTCGATATAAACCTCGCATCTCTGTCAGACACTATGTCCTTAGGGACTCCATGTAACTTAAGCACGTTCTTTCGATAGGCCATAGCCAATTGTGCCTTAGTCCATGTATCTTTCATTGGAACAAAGTGAGCTGACTTGGTCAGACGATCCACTATCACCCAAATCATGTTGTTACCTTGTTGACTCTTAGGCAAACCCACAATGAAATCCATGGAAATGGATTCCCACTTCCATTCCGGCACCTCCAAAGACTGAACCTTACCTTGTGGTCTTCTATGTTCCCCTTTAACTCTCTGGCATGTCAAACAACGGGACACGAACTCAGCTGTCTCTTTCTTCATCCCAGGCCACCAAAACGTTTTCTTCAAATCCTTGTAAAGCTTGTCTCCACCTGGATGAACTGAATATGGTGTGCAATGCGCTTCTGTCATGATTGTCTTTTTCAACTCCTCGTCATTAGGAACACACCACCTACCATCAAACCTCAAGCTACCATCTGTATGAATGGAAAACAGGGACACTGTCCCTTTTCTACTCGACTCTCCACTCCACTATCTTAGGATCCAAAGCCCGCTTATCCCGAATGCCATCATAAAACTCAAGTGTCTTTGTCATATCACCCATGGCATCTCCTTTCTGCATCATATGTATCCCAAAGCTCGCTACCTCATCCCTTAGCCTCATCAAAGATAGAGCTGTACACAAGGAATGTACACTCTTCCTACTCAAAGCATCAGCAACAACATTGGCTTTTCCTTCATGGTAGATGATTTCCATGTCATAATCACCAATCAGCTCCATCCACCTCCTCTGTCTCATGTTCAACTCCTTCTGCGTGAAGATGTACTTGAGACTCTTGTGATCAGAAAATACCTTAAAGATTGCTCCATAAAGGTAATGCCTCCAAATCTTGAGAGCAAACACCACTGCACCCAACTCCAGGTCATGAGTAGGGTAGTTCTCCTCATAAGGCTTCAACTGCCTAGAAGCATAGGCAATCACTTTACCATTCTCCATCAACACACATCCCAACCCATTCTTGAAGCATCCAGTATAGACCTCGAAATTCTCGCTCCCTTCAGCAATGCCAAGACAGAGCGTGGTCAAACGCTCCTTTAAGGTTTGGAACGCCGTCTCACAACTCTCATCCCAACGAAACCTGTTCTCTTTCCTCATCAACGCTGTCATCGGTCTAGCTATCTTGGAGAAATCCTTCACGAACCACTTTGTAGTATCCAGCTAAACCCAAGAAACTCCTCACCTCAAAGAACATTCTTTGGTGCTTCCCACTTTGTCACCGCCTCAATCTTCGTCGGATCCACAACTACCCCATCTTTAGATATCACATGTCCTAAAAGCGACTTTCTCTAACCGAACTCACACTTGGACAACTTAGCATACAACTCATGCTCCCTCAACGTCTGCAACACGATTCTCAAATGCTCCTCATGCTCCTCCTTAGTCTTAGAGTAGACTAAGATATCATCAATAAACACCACTACAAACTGGTCCAAGAACTGTCTAAAGATCCTATTCATCAAATCCATAAACACTGCCGGTGTATTAGACAACCCAAACGGCATCACCACATACTCATAATGGCCATACCTCGACGTGAAAGCTGTCTTCGGTATGTCCACATCTCTAATCTTTACCTGATGGTACCCCGACCTCAAATCAATCTTAGAAAAGACTGTCGCACCACTCAACTGATCAAACATGTCATCCATCCTTGGCAAAGGATACTTGTTCTTTATCGTCACACGGTTCAGCTCCCGGTAATCTATGCACAACCTCAAAGTTCCATCTTTCTTCTTCACAAATAGAACTGGTGCTCCCCACGGCGATACATTTGGTCTAATGTATCCCTTTTCTATCAAATCATCCAACTGCTTCCTAAGTTCCTCCATCTCCTTAGGACCCATACGGTACGGTGCCTTAGAGATTGGCCCCGTCCCTGGCTTCAACTCAACGGTGAAATCTATCTCCCTCTTTGGTGGCAACCCCGGAATCTCCTCTGGAAAAACATCTGCAAACTCTCCCACCACTGGTATCTCGTCAATCGCCGGCTCTCTATCCGGTCATCTCTCACATGGCACAAAATCAACGGACATCCCTTCCTCAGATACGACTTCAAGGTAACAGCTGCAATCAACTTAACTTTGGGTTTGACTAGAAACCCACGATAAGACACACTAACACCCTTAGGACCTCTTAGGGACACCTTCTTTTGATGACAGTCTATCTTAGCTTTATACTTTCCTAACCAATCCATCCCAACTATCATCTCAAAACCATTAAAAGGAAACTCTAGCAAGTCTACAGGGAAATCGACTTGCCCAACTATCAAAGATACATCTCTAAACAACCTCCCACATGGTATAGACTCACCTGAAGGTATAAAAACTTGCTCACTAACAGACTCATAAACTCTTAAACCCAACTGTTTAACATGACTCGAAGACACAAACGACTGAGAAGCACCCGAATCGAACAAAACAAACGTAGGAATACCATTAACAAGGAATGTACCGGTGATAACATGCGCATCTTCCTCAGCTGCCTTCTTGTCCATCATGAATAACTTGCCACTGGTCTTCTGCCCACCTCCCTGGACAGTACTGGCTGATGCGGTCGGCTTAGCACCCGACCCTTGGTTGTTGTTGTTGTTGTTGTTCATCGGTGTCTTCTGATAAGAATTACCGCCGTTGCGGTTGCCTCCACTCTGGTAGCTCTGACCTCCCCGGTTTGGCCATGATCCGGCCTGGCCCCGTTGCTCGCAAAGCTCGTGCAGGTCTCGAAAGATCCCGGTGCACTCGTGCACTCATGTCTCTTGTGGCCTACCCCACCACAACCAAAGCAGTCACTCCCCGCCTATTACTCACACTCCCACGGCCTCGCCCAAAGGAAGCCCCAAAGACTAAATCCCAGATCCGAAGAAAACCCCTTAGACCGATTGTGGTTGCCTTTCTTGTAATTAGATTGGCCACCACCCTCGCTCTCCGACTTCCTCTTCTCACCACCGGACCTCTCCTGAGCCATCTCCACTAGTCTCTCAGCTCTCCCAGCCCTCTCATATGCTCCCTTTACATCAGTAAGGACTCCCACGGGTAACTTATCCATAATTTTCGTGGTTAGCCCACTCTCAAACCTCAAAGCCAGATTCTCATCACTCAAACCCATGTCCTCAAAGATATCTAGATTTCTCATTGAATCTCGTAGTACTCGGCTACCGACATCTCGTGGTCATCTTAAACTTATCAAACTCTTCCCTCAACTTACTTCTCACATGTTCTGGTACGAACTCCTTCCTCACAGCCCTACGAAACTCCTCCCAAGGTATAGCAGGTAAGCCTTGGTTGGTATACAATTCCTTAGCACTCACCTTCACTGAATCCCACCACTTGCCAGCTGCCTCCCTCAGATAGAATGCAGCCTGATCCACTCTCATCTCATCAGGACAGTGGACTAAATTTAGTATATTCTCCATCTCCCTCAGCCAACTATCAAGAAGGTTAGGCTCCTCAACTCCCTTGTACTCCTTCGGGTTAAACCTCGCAATATAGAGGCTGACTTTAGCATGGTCAACCTCCTTCTCCTTAGCCTTATCCTTGTCCTCATTCACTTTCTTTAGGGTCTCGGTAAGAGCATCCTGGTGCTCTAACATCTTGACGATGTCGTCCGTAGTCATAAGCTCAGCTCTCGCATACAAAGCATTTCTCTTGGGCGGCATCTTGAAGCTATATAAGGAAGGGTAAACATAAACACACGTACTAAACCTCAAAACACGAAAACGCGTTGCCCAGAACCTACTCGATCGAGTATCCAAACCCACTCGATCGAGTAACGGGCTACTCGATCGAGTGCCCCCATGTACTCGATCGAGTACCCAAACCGTAACCAAACAGACCTTCTCGATTCTAACCCACTCGATCGAGTATCTAGGCTACTCGATCGAGTGACCCCCTACTCGATCGAGTACCCCTAGTTACTCGATCGAGTGCCCCAAAACGCGATTCTGGACTCAAAATCGTCAAAAACCTATCCGATCGAGTTAGCCTTACTCGATCAAGTACCACTAATACGTAAAGGCTACCCGCATATTACGTCATACACTAACATGCTAAACTTTCATAAAATTACATGATATCGTAATAAATATGCTAGTGTCTATTCTACTAACAACAAGATCAATTCCTCATGCAATTAAAGCCACATTTGTAAATCATTCAACATGTTATCATCTCATTAACATGTTCCACATATCATTTTCTTTCACATGCTCAACTTCTTATTTCAACACCAAACAACCATCACACTTCATCACATTGTTAACAAGTTACTAAGCACACACATGACTCAACACATATCTCCCCCATGTGACCGGTTCAAAGTTGTAGGGCGATCCCCGCGACTTTAGGACGTCTCCCAAGCCTTTGCACTAGCTCCTACCACTTTTACCCCGGGTTCATTTTAATTGACTCCCTATGTTCATTAAGTTCATTGGTTACAGGTTTCAGGATCGTCGCTCTGATACCATTTGTAACACCCCCATACTCCGAGTGCCTTACCAGGACCACTCGGGTATGAAGACATCACCATCTCGGTCGCCCGAGGCATGATAATCAAACAGACAAAACAGAAACAACATTTAATATAAATACTTTAATGAATAAATACAATCCTTGAAACCAAGCTGAATGTACGATACATTACTCCAAACTATCTGTTCTCAACTGAAATATAAATAAATACTAAACTACAGCGGAAGACTCTATCGTCATGTCGTGGCCATCCCAGCTATCCCAGTACTCATCTCTTTACCTGCTCAATATCTGCTCACCATCCCCGAATGGATCACCGCAGGTTTTACAAAACAACACCGGGGTCAGTACTAATCACACAATCAAATAGATAACAACAATAAGACAAACAAACAAATTGAATCGCCACACACACACACGCACATCCAACCAACCGTCTCAATCACCGATCGTCCTTTGGACCACCTCGCTGGGGGACCGCAGCCGTTCCCACCTAAGCCCCGCTCATCGTACGAGCGATAACCCTGTCCATTAATGTGCACATCCCCTTTCGTGGTGGGTTCCACGAAGGGCGAAACTAGGGCGTGAAGTCACTCCCGCAAGTGACCCCACTCAGCCGAGAACGCATCTCGAGAACCATCAACAAACACAACCACAATCACAATCACAATTACAATCATCATATCAAACAACTAACTACAGCACATCACCAATATCCCATTATGGGACTAATACTGAGTAGGAAATCCTACTTGGAATGCACAACACGCAGACGGTATCTACAAATTTGTATCAAAACGGCTCCTCTACGAACTCTCCTCCTACCATACAACACATAGATACTATTATTCAATTACTATTCATAAAAACCCCCAATTCCTAAATTAGGGTTTCACCAATCTTAACAAAACATTATATAAATTACGTTAAAAGCTTACCCTCGATGCAAGGAATCCAACGACACAAACTACGATGCAAACCGACCGTCTGAACTCCGGGAATTGTCAAGAACGCGATTAGGAAGAAGAACAAGTTGCTTTCTCTCTTAAACAGGTTTTAGGTTTTGTAAAAAGTGATTTAGAACAATGCCGAATAAGTTTAAATACCTTAATCGCGTAATTAACAAAACCCGAGAAAAACCCCCGTAAAACCGGACACTCGATCGAGTACCCAAGGTACTCGATCGAGTACCCCCCTACTCGATCGAGTGCCCCAGCTACTCGATCGAGTGCCCAACAGGTCAGAAACTGTTTCTCTTCGCAACTTGCCCTTACTCGACAGAGTAAGGGCTACTCGATAGAGTACCCCCAAGACATATAAATACGGAGTATTACACTCCCCGATAGTCGATAGACTCTAAAATATTCCCGACGACAGGTCCTTGGCTCAGACCCCTTGAACCGCCTCGCGTCGCCATAGTCGTCAGGTTGTAATCTTCGATTGACCTGATGGCTATACTTTGACTTTCGCCTTGTCCAAGCCTCAGTCAAAGTGGGGGCTCTGTAGATACCTCATTTCTGCACCTCCCGCAAGCCACCCGGTGATGATTGGGCCGCATGTTTGCTACACAGAACGATTTATGACAGTTTGTAAGTTTATCGTCAAGTTATAGCTCAAACACTTGTGTCAACCCCTCGGTCGTCATCTACGCACCATTACGGTCGTTTTGACAGTAATTAGAGTACATTTGGAGTCCGGGTCAAAAACCGTCTTCATTTTCTAATAACCGTTTAAATTGCCGAGTCAGAATATTCTGGAATATTCCGGATATTTCTATTCCATATTTTCAATCTTTTAATCTTTGGTAAAATATATCCCGAAATTATTTTATAAATAATAAGGAAATCAAGATTAAACCGCAATTCCATAATAGAAACGCGGAAATCTTTCTTCCGCAGGAGGAAACCCTCGGGGAAAGGGCGCAGCAGGTGCTGCGCCTCTTCCAAAAGACGCAGTGGTTGCTGCGCCTCTTCCCCAACTCCTTTCTGCGTATTTTAAGATCTTTTCGAGATTTACTTCCAAAGTTTCACCGAAACCCTAATTCCTCCGTGTGATTAGTATAAATAGAGACCTTCGGTCCTCATATTTCTCACGCGAGTGTCCGCCCTTCTCTTCTCCCTTTGCATTCTAAGACCACGCTCTTGCTTTTTGGCGTCTACGTGCTTAAACTTTCGACCACGTAAGCTCGGATCCTTCTGAGTACCAGCCTCGTTTTGCATGACCGACCAATTTGACCAACTCCACATCAATCAACTTAATCAATTTTGTTCGTTTTCCTCTTAGAGGGCACTTTCGTCGTACATTCGAGTCGAGCATCACTAAACGTTAACTTAGTTAATCTCGTTTCGTCAAACATGTAAGTCTGAGGGTGTAAATCCCATCTTTTACTATTGTATTTTATTTTTGTAATCATTATTGTAAGATTTACGTCGAAAATATATTCAAAACCGATTTCTAAAACCTTTATTCAAACCCTTTTTACGGATTAACGGGAGACAGATGTCGAGAAGGAACGCAGCAACTGCTGCGCCTCTTCCTGAGGCTGCCGCAGTTCCTGCTTTCCTTCTTCTTCCTTCGTCTTCTGTTAATTTCGTCTGTTTCTTTTGTTTCGTCTTTGTTTGTTCTTATAATTCTAACATGATAATTTTAGTATATAATTCGTTGTTAATTTATCATCATTAAATTTCCGACTTAAATCCCTTGTAATTCATACTTGCGGGTTTTCGTCATTAAAATCAATTCGGGTTTTTAGAGGTTCGATTCATCAATATTGAGTCTCTGAAATCCATCTTTGGTATATTTGCATATGTTATTTATCATCATCGTCATTAGTTCGTCATTAATAATCTAGTTAACCTAATTAGTTTATTTAATTCATTATTAATCTTATCATTAGTCTTGTAATTAATATGTTCTAATTAACCCTTATTCATGTTTTACTGTTTTTATGACCAATTCACATGTAAACAATCTGTTAAATCACTTCTATCCGAGTCAAATATTATAATCGAGCATTAAACTCACCAATGAATATTAACAACACGCAATTCCGGCTTCACAAAGAAGAATTAAAGTCACGAACACGACGCAAAGAATCGATGCGCCTCTTCAAAGGACGACTCGCGCGCTTTGTTCGGGTTGAATTCTGCCTCTGACCTTCCGTTGTTGCTTTGACCTAGTTATTAGTTTACGTATTAATTAACTATTACTCGTATTATCACCACTAATTTGTTCGTTAATTTATTTTCCCTTTCTTTTTCTCAAAATATCCGTTTTAAGTGTATTTTCGACGTAAATCAATTAACCCGTTGTAATTATTGTAATTTTCTTTATTGTATTTGTATTGTATCTCTTTATTATTTATTGTTTGTATGCTCTCACATGCAATCAACCTAAATCTCTACCTCGACATTAATGCATGTTAAATTACGTGTTCACCGACTTAGTTAATTCTCACATGCTAGGATTAATCTAATGGATGTTGCATTGCACGCATATAATCGACAACATATCGAGTATAGACGATTTTCCCTAATCATTAGTAGAGGCCGCTATCGAGGCGGGCGGGATTAGGTGTTCGATCAAAAGAGCTTCCTAATACGTACCCTCACCCCTTACTCCAGATCTCTGTGAACACCCGTGTTCATTGGCATACACGAGAGTCATTCTAGACATAGAATGATAAGGGTAACGAGTTCTTAGTGTCTATGTCATTACTTTGTGTCTTGACATGACACGAAGCATTTGAACGGTTTCCAATTTCCCACAATAAATTGGTGGCGACTCCACAAATGCAAAAGCGCTTGCTCGTTTTTTACCGAGCGACCCCCGTGGGCCCGCGTCCACACCTTGGCCATTTTCTGCTTGGGGAATTGACATCATCGGGAAAATCACTCCAGCTGGGACAGGAGGTCATTGTTACATTTTATTAGCTATCGACTATTTTACTAAATGGGTCGAGGCAACATCTTACACTAGCCTTACAGCCAAACATGTGGCAAAGTTCATACAAACCAATATCATTTGTCGATATGGTTGCCCACATGAAATCATCAGTGACAACGGGTCACATTTTCAGGCCGAAGCTGAACAGTTGCTAGCCAAATATAGGATCAAACATCACCATTCCTCGCCATATAGACCTCTAACTAATGGCGCGGTAGAGGCAGATAACAAAAATGTCGTCACAATCCTCAAGAAAATGGTCGACAATTATCGCGATTGGCCTAACAAAATACCCTTTCCGTTATGGGGATATCGCACGTAAGTTAGGACGCCCACTGGGGCTACTCCTTTCTATTTGACTTACGGCATGGAAGTTGTACAACCAGTAGAGCTAGAGATCCCATCCCTACGCATTTTACTCGAAAGTCAAACTCCAGAAGGTGAATGGAATAGGGATAGGTATGATGAACTCGTCCTCTTGGATGAACGGAGGCTACGCGCATTGCATATTGTGTAGACATATCAGGCACGTATCAAACAAGCCTTTAATAAACGAGTCAAACCCAGAAATATCAAGGAAGGGGATTTAGTACTCAAGTCAGTCAGAGCTCTCTTACCTGTCGATCCACGGGGAAAATTTAAACCTAATTGGGCAGGACCATTTTTGGTCAAGTCCATACTTTCAGGGAGTGCGGGTAAGATCACAGACCTAGACGGGAATGAGTTTTCTAATCCGACTAACCTAGACCAATTGAAACGGTACTTCCCATAAAATAGGATAAAACGCGCCTCGCGTGACACACGTGCCGCTCTTATGACACGAAATAAAAACGGCCCCTGGCCCGCTAAAAAGCTTATGACATTTCGCTCTTGCGTTTTGACATTTTGACATCCTCATATCATCAAATAAATTGAATTGCATTTTCTTAGGAGTAAGTAAAGCACACGCTTATTTTTCTAAAGTTCTTTACAAGCTCTTGCTTCGAACATTTATTCTTTTACATTTTTTCGAACTACATACAGGGTTTGATTTCATTTTTTCAAATGAATACGTAGGCAATCCTTTACAGGATACAACCCATCATTTCAAGATGTAAATAGAAGGACATTTGTATGTTGCATTTGAAATTCGACAAGAATTAATAAAGAAAATTTATAAAAGTTTCTTAACTAATAAATCGTTTATTCATTACTCCTTAAATAATAGTAATACGCCAAATACATATAAATTAAAAATGCTGAAAATTAAAATGCTAGGCTATGATTCTAAAAACCCCGCCATTTATTAAAACTTAAATAATAAATAATACTATTAAAAATGACTAAGGCTACTCTTCCATTTTCCCCTTGCCTTTGTCGCCTTTGTCACATTTCTTATCTCGACCACGAGCGGGACGCTCTTGCGTTATCTCCGAACTAATCACTAACGGTCGTTCTTGTGGGAAATATCGGTATACTTCATCAAGAATTCGGATTATAACGAAATTATAATTATGAAATTGCTAGTCAGAAATGAAATTGCATAAACAAAATAGTAGAGATTAGAATCAACCTTTGGTCCTAGCAATATGGCCTAAGAACAATATCGAGATCGATATTCTCCTAATCGTTGCACCCAAAATGCTTTGAGAAATGCCTCTTTTCTTTGCTAGAATAGATCCCTAATTTCTTATGAATTTTTAGGGTTTGTGTGATGTGAGAATTAGGTCAAAAAGGAATGAGAGAAATGATCTCCCTTTACTCCTCTTAAAACCGTGCAAGGAGGAATTAGGGGAAGATATTTTCTTCCTCTTTTTCCTCTTATTTTCGGTTTCACCAACCACCAAAAATAAGGAGAAAATCTTCTTATTTTTGGTTCTTCTAAAAATGTATAAAATGTGTAATATTTATCAATTGTCATTAAAGTCGTCATGTATTAATAAGTCTATCCACAACAGTTTGTAGTCCATTTATTAATACCGGTCTGCCAACATTTATTATGACAACTTTGTATAATATATACATTAACTATAAATATCGCATATTTATAATTTGCTAATTAAATATAACTGGTTACGTTTAATTACGAATTAACATCTTAATTCGTTTAAGCTAACATTATATACATTAATTAAATATAACAGTTTATATTCAATTTACGAATTAATAGTTAATTCGCCTCATCTAATATTATTTAATTATATTAAATAATCGTCTCATCATCACATTGACTAACTGTTTAGTCAAAAACATGGACTAACCTTTTAGTCATATAAGGCATCAATGTGATTATATTTTCATATAATCACATCTCTCAAACACATCCTTTAGGTGTGACTTTTAGGGACCAGTTGATCACCGCCATCAGTATGATAATAACGTCAAACTTCTAGCAAGCCAACCGTTATTAATAAACGTTAATCAACTGATAAAATACTAAGTATACCCTTGTGAACCTATAAGAGATATATATATGTTATCACACTAACTGTGGAGGACACAAGCTCCAACAAACTCCCACTTGTCCTCACAAGTGTATGTGCGATAACCGATTCTCATATCCTAAAATTTCTCCCACTCAATGTAAAACAATTTGCAAAACCCGTATTCACAAAAGTCATATTTTACAAGTGATCAATATCAAGAGTGGTTTTCCCGACTAGAGAGTAACTTAACTGATAAACGAATCATCATTCGAGCATGGCCATGCATTTCAGTTACAACTCCTCGAGTGGCCCTGAGAAATAACTAAACCTGATAAAGGTTGGATATTTTCTTCAACTCGAATCCTGCAGATATAAGCATAGTATAAAATGACCTAGTGAAAATCTGCTTAGCCTCCTGTTACGGTCGACCATGAGAAAGAAACCAAAGTCACCCAAAAACTGCCTTAATCTCAAGAGACAGTCGATAGTCAAAAGAATCGACTCTAAGAACACAATGGACGTCCAATCCACGACCTGGCACCGAATGTTTTTAAACATTTAGGACTCCATTACTTTGTCACAATTGTCCTACGAGGTATCGTTATAACTCGCATCTGTGATCGATCAGCCAACCGTTTGACTTATGGCTCGTTGAACCCACCATCAATCAACTTCACAAAATAATAGCCAGAGTTATCAGCTCATGTAGGCGATTACGGACCAAAACAAATATAATGTAATTCAGTTCACTTTGTGGCGTTCAATGTTGTCGTACAATCCAAAAACAAAATATGAAATAATACGATGAAGTTATAAATAGCATATGAAAAAGATAATGTATCGAATCCATTAGCAACTAGTACAACTCAGGAACACGTTTAATTCCCATGGAAATAACATGCCCTTCATGCTTATCATATTTCAATGGTTTAGTGAGAGGGTCCGCGATGTTGTCATCCGAAGCAATCTTGTCAATCACTATCTCTTCTTGCTCCACGTAATCACGGATCAGGTGAGCCTTCTGATGTACATGTCTAGACTTGTTGCTAGACTTAGGCTCCTTAGCCTGGAAGATGGCACCTCTATTGTCACAATAGATAGTGATTGAGTCATTCGAACTAGGAACTATTGTTAGTCCTTGTAAGAATGGACGCATCCATATAGCTTCCTTTGTTGCTTCTGAAGTGGCATAGTACTCAGATTCAGTAGTAGAATCTGCTACAACTTCCTGTTTGGAACTCTTCCAGCTGACCGCAGCACCATTAAGAGTAAAGACGAATCCAGACTGAGATTTCGAATCATCTCGATCTGTTTGGAAGCTAGCATCTGCGTAACCGATTGCACACAGCTTAGTATCTCCTCCATAATTCAATACCCAATCCTTAGTCCTCCGTAGGTACTTAAGGATGTTTTTAATAGCCATCCAGTGTGTTTCACCTAGATTGCCTTGGTACCGACTTGTCATACTCAATGCATATGCCACGTCTGGACGTGTGCATATCATGGCATACATGATTGATCCTATGGCTGATGCATAAGGAACACGACTCATGCGTTCAACCCCTTCAGGTGTCTTGGGTGACTGAGACTTGCTCAAATGCATCCCAGACGTCATTGGAAGGTTCCCCTTCTTGGAGTTGGTCATGCTGAACCTTTCAAGAATCTTATCTAAATAAGACTCCTGACTCAATGATAACATCCGTCGTGATCTATCTCGATAGATACGGATTCCCAATATGCGTTGTGCCTCACCCAGATCTTTCATCTGGAAATAGTTCTTCAACCATCCTTTTACCGAAGATAAGAGAGGAATGTCATTCCCAATCAAGAGTATGTCATCGACATACAATATCAAGAAAACAATCTTGCTCCCACTCGACTTGACATATAAGCATGGTTCCTCGACCGATCGAGTGAAACCATACTCTTTTATCACCTGGTCGAAACGATGATTCCAACTCCGAGAAGCTTGCTTAAGTCCATAAATGGAACGCTTAAGCTTGCACACTTTCTTAGGATTTTCAGGATCTATGAAACCTTCGAGTTGTACCATGTACAACTCCTCCTCCAAATAACCGTTTAAGAAGGCGGTTTTCACATCCATTTGCCAAATTTCATAGTCATGAAAAGCGGCAATCGCTAAGATTATCCGAATGAAACGCAGCATAACTACGGGTGCAAAAATTTCATCATAATGCAATCCGTGCACTTGAGTGAAACCTTTTGCCACTAGTCGTGCTTTATAGGTATCTGGTTGCCCGTCTACAGAATGCTTTATTTTGTAAAGCCATTTGCACTGAAAAGGTCGTACCTTGTTAGGTAAATCAACAAGATCCCATAAGTCATTCTCATACATGGAGTCCATCTCGGATTGCATGGCTTCAAGCCATATCTTAGAGTCGAAACAGGTCATGGCACCTTTATAGGTAGCGGGTTCATTAATCTCTAGGAGTAAAACGTCATTTTCCTCGACCATACCAATGTATCTGTCTGGAGGATTAGAGACTCTACCCGACCTCCTAGGTTCCTGAGGAATATTAACCGTATCATTAGTTGAAAGAAAGACTTCCTCCATCTGTTCCTCAGTTGTTGGTTCTTGAATCTCCGACAGCTCGAAGGTTCTATTACTTGGCTTGTTCTCGAGAAATTCTTTCTTTAAGAACTTCGCACTAGCCGCAACAAAAACTCAATGTTCGGTAGGCGAATAGAAGTAATGACCAAACATTCCTTTTGGATAACCAATAAAGTATGTCTTGACCGATCGCGGGCCGAGCTTATCCTCGTGTCTCCACTTTACATAAGCCTCGCAGCCCCAAACCCGAATAAAGGACAAGTTAGGGATCGTTCCCTTTCACATTTCATATGGAGTCTTGTCGACATCTTTAGACGGACTTCGGTTAAGTATAAGAGCAGCTGACAAAACAGCAAAACCCCATAATGAATCAGGTACTACCGTGTGACTCATCATGGATCGAACCATATCAAGTAGTGTTCGATTTCTCCGTTCGGACACACCATTTAATTGAGCTGTTCCAGGTGGAGTTAACTGTAAAACTATTCCACAGTCTTTAAGGTGTTGATAAAACTCATTTGAAAGATATTCGCCACCCCGATCTGAACGGAGTGCTTTAACCTTTCTTCCCAGTTGGTTCTCAACCTTATTCTGGTATTCCTTGAATTTTTCAAAATACTCACTTTTATGCTTCATTAAGTAGACATATCCGTATCTACTCAAATCATCCGTGAAAGTGATAAAATATTTATAGCCGTCTCTAGCGGTAATTGACATAGGTCCACATACATCAGTATGTATGAGTCCTAATAGGTCATTAGCGCGCATTCCAACACCTTTGGAGGAAATTCGAGTCATTTTGCCGATAAGACATGATTCACACGTGCCAAACGATGAGAAATCAAATGTGGAGATAGTTCCACTTTCAATGAGTTTCTTTACACGTTTTTCATTTATGTGTCCCATTCGACAATGCCATAGATAAGTTTGATCTTTGTCACCAACCTTTAATTTCTTATTATTCACATGTAATATATCTGTGGTTTGATCTAAGATATAAATTCCATTCATGGAAACTGCTTTGCCATAAACCATTTCATTAAAAGAGAAAATACAGCTATTGTCCTTTATTGAAAATGAAACACCGTCTTTATCAAGTACGGAAACATAAATAATATTCTTAGATAAACTGGGTACATAGTAACAGTTATATAAATATAACTCAAAACCACTAGGGAGCTAGATTACGTATGTTCCCATTGAGACTGCAGCAACTCGTGCTCCATTCCCGACTCGCAGGTCCACATCACCCTTTGCGAGGGGTTTGATGTTTTTTAGGCCCTGCAAATGATTACACAGATGAGAACCACAACCAGTATCAAGTACCCAAGTTCCGAAACTTGCATGGTTAATCTCAATCATATGAATATAAGATGACATACAAACAGGAGTGACGCGGCCTGCTTTTATGTCCTCATGGTACACGGGACAGTTCCTCCTCCAATGTCCAGTCTTGTGACAATGGTGGCATTCAACGTTACCGTCCTTGCTCTTTGCCTTGCCTTGTGAGCCACTAGTCTCACCAGGCCCACTCTTACCGTTTCCTGACTTCTTAAACTTTGGCTTTCCTACAGTTAGGTCGCCGTGAGCTTTTCCCTTACCCTTATTCTTGTTGGAAATCATGAGAACATCTTGCTTCATGCTCCCACTCAATTTCATATCCTTCTTGGTCTGTACGAGAAGTGAGTGTAGCTCATGAGGACTTTTCTTCATGTCATTCATGTAGTAATTTGCCCTGAAGAGGGCAAAACCATCATGAAGTGAATGAAGCATACGGTCAATGACTATGCTCTCACTGATTTTGCAATCAAGTGCCTCCAGTTTCTCGACATTCTCAATCATGTTAAGAATGTGTGGGCTAACCGGTTGGCCCTTCTGGATTTTCGCATCAAAGAAGCGACAGGTATGCTCATAAGTAACGATTCTCGGTGCTTTTGAGAACTCGTTAGTGAGCGTGGTGAAAATCTTGTTTGCACCTTGGGCAATGAAGCGTCTTTGCAAATTGGTTTCCATTGCAAAAATGAGTACGTTCTTTATCGCACCTGCTTCCATAACGAAGTCACTATAAGCAATTGACTCGTTAGCTCTTGCATTGGGGCATGGGTTTGGCGGTATAGGCTCAGTTAAGTACTTGAGCTTACCGTCAGCAATGGCAGCATTCCGTAATGATGCCTCCCAGTCCGCAAAGTTGGACCCGTCATTCTTCAGTCGTGTGTACTGATTCATGTGGTCCATGAAAGCTTTAAGCCAGGACTCGCGTCCAAGTGTGGCACTTGGCATAGGGATATCATTATTTCCAGCCATTTGTTGTAAGCAGTATTATCAATATAAAACGAATTCTACACTGCGAAAAGAAGAATAAAAACATAATAAGCATACTCATCGTTGTGATTTAAGTCTAATGCAAAACTGTTGTAAGCAAAGACTCAAGCATTTATACAATTGACCTCCCTCAAGAATTATATAAATGATCCCAAGACTCAATTATCTGTAAATTGATAAGCCAACCTCTTGGCTAATTCTACTGTTAGAATTCTTGGTTGATAAATTTCTGTAAATTCTATCTTTAATCCATCATAATCACGAGAAACTCTTCGGATTATAATGTTGAGGTAAAATAAGTCAACACAAACTACTTACCCAACGTAGAAGGGGTCACATGGAGAGTAAGGTCCTATATGCCTACCGACGAAGAAGGGATTAATAGTTGTTTGCCCTTATAAAGACTAGTCTCAATTTTAGTTTTAGAGGAAGATCCCATCAACTTTATTTTAATTCATTTTAAGTGAACTAATATCTAGCATGCGAGAATGAATAAACTAAGATGATGGCTTAAAATTATGTGACATCTGTATGTCTATGAAAACTAACATCCAAACTATATGAGTCAATTTTCATGCATTTAAGTAGTAGGTGGTTTGGTTTAGGCGGAATATGATGCACTAATTATCATGCGAATGAAAAGCAACGAGAATGAAAAACGTAAAACAAAATAAAGTCCTAGTGTGGCCTATCTACCAAAATGAACATAAATACAACTTTGGAATCCTTCCTAGGACCCGAGAAGCTTGTCTTGATGTTCCATCTTGGTCCATGTAGCGGGAGTGAGCAATCCAATCTCCATCTTTAGTCTTCTCAAAATTACAATTAAAATTACAAAATAAACCTATTTACATTCTAATTTCAAAAACATAATACTAAAGAAAACCAAAAGGAGATTCGAGATCTCAAAATTACATTAAAATTATGTTTCCATCATTACGAAAACATAACTAACTAAGGCCAAACTAGGTAATACAAAATTACAACCGATTGCAAAAATACGTAAATTAAACCATTCAACAAAACATTCAACTAAATAAAAAAGCATCAACTATAAATTAACCATTCAAGACATAATTCCTTAATTATGTAGAGTAAATTTATCCAAACCACCTATTTTATAATTATCAAAATTATGTGACAATTCCTCAATTACTCACAATAATTCCAATCTTAATTCACATTAACTAGTGATATGAATTAATCCAACATTATTTTAAACCTCGTTAAAATAATTGGGTATCTAAAACTTTGTGAACCTTTTCACAACAAACAATTATACATTATAGAAATGATGTATAATAATCATTATTGGCCAAAACAAAACAAAAAAAACAGAATTTTTTTTTTATTAACAGCTCTCGGCATAATGCCCAATAATAAAAAAAAAAACATTTTTTTTCTTTTTTTTCTCTCGGCATTATCACACAAAAAAAAAAACGAAATATATTTTTTTCTTTTGCTCTCGGCAAAAAAAACTAAAAATGAAAAAAAAAACAGTTTTTTTTTTCTTTTTAAAAACTCACGGCATTCAGCCGTTTTTTCTTACTTTTCTCGAAAAAAAAAAATTTATGTGGACAAAAAGTTTAATGTTGCTAATATAACAAGATCGGCAAAAACATCATCTTTTAATTTAAAAATGGATTCAAACTAGTTGATTCAATTTAACCTCTTAAAATGAATATCCAAATTATGATTAAATCAATTATCTGTATATTTGATTCATCACAATTGATTTGAACATGATTAAATTAACTTGTATGCCAAAACTATATAGCAAAAACAAATCATCAACAATTAAAAAATAATTTCCATTTACATTTTAATTTAATTCTCATTAAATCAAAGCATCTACAAATTTATCATATTATCATCTTAACTTATTAAAATAACAATATCAATAAATCAAATGGAAACAAAACATCAAAAAACAAAAAAAAATTGGCTCGGCAAAAAAAATTTATTCGGCCGAAACCCTAATTTTTTTTTCTTCAAATTTTTGTTTAAATCCATTTATGAAAATCATATAAAATAATTTCGTGGCCTATGCTCTAATACCACTTGTGGGAAATATCGGTATACTTCATCAAGAATTCGGATTATAACGAAATTATAATTATGAAATTGCTAGTCATAAATGAAATTGCATAAACAAAATAGTAGAGATTAGAATCAACCTTTGGTCCTAGCAATATGGCCTAAGAACAATATCGAGATCGATATTCTCCTAATCGTTGCACCCAAAATGCTTTGAGAAATGCCTCTTTTCTTTGCTAGAATAGATCCCTAATTTCTTATGAATTTTTAGGGTTTGTGTGATGTGAGAATTAGGTCAAAAAGGAATGAGAGAAATGATCTCCCTTTACTCCTCTTAAAACCGTGCAAGGAGGAATTAGGGGAAGATATTTTCTTCCTCTTTTTCCTCTTATTTTCGGTTTCACCAACCACCAAAAATAAGGAGAAAATCTTCTTATTTTTGGTTATTCTAAAAATGTATAAAATGTGTAATATTTATCAATTGTCATTAAAGTCGTCATTAATTAATAAGTCTATCCACAACAGTTTGTAGTCCATTTATTAATACCGGTCTGCCAACATTTATTATGACAATTTCGTATAATATATACATTAACTATAAATATCGCATATTTATAATTTTCTAATTAAATATAACTGGTTACGTTTAATTACGAATTAACATCTTAATTCGTTTAAGCTAACATTATATACATTAATTAAATATAACAGTTTATATTCAATTTACGAATTAACAGTTAATTCGTCTCATCTAATATTATTTAATTGTATTAAATAATCGTCTCATCATCACATTGACTAACTGTTTAGTCAAAAACATGGACTAACCTTTTAGTCATATAAGGCATCAATGTGATTATATTTTCATATAATCACATCTCTCAAACACATCCTTTAGGTGTGACTTTTAGGGACCAGTTGATCACCGCCATCAGTATGATAATAACGTCAAACTTCTAGCAAGCCAACCGTTATTAATAAACGTTAATCAACTGATAAAATACTAAGTATACCCTTGTGAACCTATAAGAGATTTATATATGTTATCACACTAACTGTGGAGGACACAAGCTCCAACAGTTCTCGCGGTCTAGCGTTCCCATTTCAATCCACCACCATCTTCTCGGCAGGAGCATTCTTTGGTTTCTTCGATGGACGGACGACCCGATATCCGGCCTCTTCTTCTTCCTCAGTTAAGTGCTTTTGGTTCTCCTTCGCCACTTCGCGGATCTTATAGTCTACGGGCTCGTGCTTCCTTAGCTTTTCACGCTCCTCGGGAGTGCTAACTTTCCTCCACTGCAGATATGAGTCAGATACCCATAACGAGCCAACCGAAATGGGTATGAACCGCATATTCCTCTGGACCCAGAGAATTTCCCATTCTCGACAAGACTCCAAAGTATGTGCCAAGGCAGTTTGAGGGACGGTGTCTAGCTTCGCGATTTTCTGTCTTAGGCCCACTTGCCTCATCAATCTCTCCGGAAAAGTATAGACCATGAATTCCAAGCCGGGAACGCAAATTGACCGTGTCAGATCCAAAGAAGATACTCTAGTCACTGATCTAAGATGCCACCATGGCACGATCCACCTAATCAAGGGCCCACCTTCACTCTTCAATTTATTTTCCCAATAATTGCATACTCGAGTAAAGTCCACCATGTATAGCCTCGTTCTCATCACAATTGATCGGGAGCGATATCATGTCATGTCAACTGGGGGCTCGATCAACCGCGGCCTTTCCATCAGCCAGATCTGCAAAAAGGGGATGGGAGTCAGTATACAAAACCGGCCGAAAAAAAAAGACAAAGAAAACGAACGAAAAAAAAAGACAAAGAAAACGGCCAAATAGGAGAGAAAACGGGTTCTTACCTGTAAAATAATAGGACTCCCAAGATAAGGATGCTCGCGGTTCACCTTCCTATTGTCCAATCCTAGAATGGTCTCCCCTAGAACTAAGCATGCTGGGCTCCTGCGCAGTTCCATTTGCTCCACTATGCCTAAAAATCGAGGATCACCCCTCATCTCTTTGTCCACATGCCCTCGCAGGACGTAGCAATGAAGAAGGCAAAATCCATAAGCTCTGCGCCTTGCCGCATAAGAGATAGTAGGGTCCTCCCTATTTATAAATCGATCGACAAATTCAAACATACGGACACCTTTTGAGGCCACAAGACGGTTTACCTCAGCCTTGGTCAATCCAAGCAATTCCCTAAATTTATTTTTATAGCCTTGAGAGCTAGGGGGTATAGCCGGAACACTTTCTGTGTCCCATCCTCCAACCGCAGCAATTTCTTCAGGAAAAGGACAAATTTCGCCTCCCGGAAAGGCAAATACATGAAAATTCGGTTCCCAATATTCAAGACAAGCATCCAAAAAGGGCCTAATTACCTTCACTAGCTTAAAACTTGTGATTGATCCTAAGTTAAAAGCACCCATGTCGTGTTTCTCCACATTCGTAAATTCATTCGCCCACTCCTTAATGCGATTTTCAAAAGCATCCATGTTTTTTGGTAAAATTTGGGAAGATATATGAGGTTTTATGTAATAGACGAAGTCAATAAATGGATAATTGTGAGAATAGAAGCTCAACCGAAGCCTTTATTTATACTATTCGACGTTTCCTAAATTCTGCCGCGAACCGACTAGCTGGAGAGAAGACGCAGCAAAAGTTGCGCCTCTTCGAAGGATCGCAGCTCTTGCTGCGCCTCTTCCTCGGGCTCTTTTCCTCGTTTGACAGCCGTGGGATCTTTCCTAATCTGTTTTAGTTAAAGTTTCCTATTCCTATAGGGACTTAATTCATTAATTTCGATTAATTACCAAATTTATGTTTCCTAATCTGTTACGAGTTCGCTTTTTCGAGGTAAAATCGACATTTTCGCCAAATACGCACACTTACTCGTTCTTACTTTCTTTTTTTTTCCCGGGGAATCATTTCACTCCCTCTTTTCAAAAATGTTTATGACACACTTAGACGTTTCCTTCATATTCTTTTTTTAGGCGGTAGCCCTCCCTACCGTCCCATCGCGTCATTTTGTCCATTTTCGGGCACTTTTTTTAATTTTCTCTTTTTTCGCACTAATTTAGGCCATTTTAGTTCTTTTTTATGTATGTTTTGCTTGTGATTTCCTACGTGAATTTCGGCAGAATGACGGCGCAAACCGTCACATGCCAAACCTGTTTTTCAAAGCTAACCTGCAGATACAACAAACACCCAGCAGAAAAGGCACGTAGGCCGTCATATATACAACCAAAATGCAAATATATACATCAAAATACGGGCTCCTGCCCAAAATGACATCCAAAATGTACAAATGTACAAACATAAGTCAGCACAAACTAGTCATGACGGCCCCTCAGCTCAGCCACTGTCGCCTCAATGGCAGCGATCTCAGCATCTCTGGCCTCGAGCTCTCTCAGCAAACGGGTCGTCTCCTCCTGGGAGTGCGCCAACTCATGCTCCAGGTCACGCTCCCTCTACACAGAAAAATGGAGTGATACTTGATTTCACAAAATTGGAGGTAATAAAATTAAAGACGGGTATAAAAGGTTCATACCTGCCGCCCCGAGCCACCTGTAAGGGCCTCAATGGCTGTAGCTCGCAGCCGGTTGGCCATCCTCCACATATCCACATGCCTGGATGGTGCCACCTTTATTCAAATATGGAGAAGGTTCAAGCAAATGCATTCCTATGTAATAAAACATAAGATACTAAAAATAGCCAAAGTTGGCGGCTTACCCTCCTCACAACGTGCTGCCACTCATCCAAGCCAGCGTCAGTCACCGCCTCGGTGAAAGACTGGATCTCCGAGATCACCGTCATGCCCGCCGAGTCAATGTACTCCAATGTCTCTGGAAAAGCTGGGGGCTCGACGCCCGCCACCTCGATCCTACGAAACTCAAGTAGTTCGTTATTTGCTAATCATTCATCATTTATCACATCTATCAAAGATAAGTAAACGGTAACTGTGCTTACCACGATCGGCTAGTACGCTAGCCTCTAGTGAACAAACCCAGCGTACTCCTCACAAGGGAGAAGGAGGGCGTCACCACTCATGCCAGCAAGGTCAGCTGCCCTCTCAGCCTCTGAAGGATCCCTAAACATCGCCCGTGGAGGGTCGATGGGAACCGTAAAGGCATCACGAGAGCACTGCCGAGTCAAATGCTCACCCAAGTACCACACAGGCCCTATGGGTGTCGTCAACAGCAACCTTCTCGAACTCCGGAGACGGAGAACCTCAGCCACAAAGGCTGGAGCCCCAGAGTAGCTCTCCCAAGGCCGGGACACCCACTAAAGCAAGAAAATGAGGGGTCATTCCTATGATCATTTCTAAATAAAGGAAAAATAAAATGAAGATCAAAGACACTTACGCTGTCTAAACTCAGGGCATTCACACCCCTCCGACAAACAACGTAAGAAGACCGCTGGCTCTTCTGACGACACACTACCCAATCTCTCACGACGGGGTACGCTCTCGGCACGTCCTCCGCCCTCGTGGGCGCAAAGCCGAGGAAGTAAGCCCCACGCCTGCAGGCAAAATACTTATGATTACAAATTATTTTCTACAAAAATGATCTTTCATATTTTCAAGAAAGGTTCATACCTCCAAGAGGAGTCCAGGACCGACAGTGGCAGGAGAAGTCCCCTTCTGCATCAGCTCCGGACAGACCATGGCCCTCATATAGCGCGTGAGGACCGCAAAACTAGGAGTAACCCAGTCCCAGCGACCTAGGCGTACGTCTCAAGTCAGAAAGAAACGGTAGAAGCTTCGTCGATTTCCTATCCCTCTTGTCTCCGAAGTAAATCAAAGACAAGAACCACCACAAGCATAAACGAGCCCGCTGCTCAGCAGTACAAGGTGGTGGAGGCACCATGCGTCCATCATTCTTCACTCGCGCCGGAACCCTACCACCTAAATAGTCCCTGACGTAAGAACTCGACACCAAACCAGGAACCTGGGCTGCACCCGCAGCCAGGTTCCAGCCAACCAGACTCCTCGCCTCGGCTGAGTCTACTTGGTCTGGCCGCCGACGGCCAGACCAACGGCTCCTCTTCACACGGTAGACCCAAGATCATGCCGTAGTCCTTCAAGGTGAACCCGATCTCTCCAAAAGGCATATGGAAAGTCATGGTCATATCCCAGAACTGATCAGGAAAGGCTCGAATCAGGCTGAGGTTAGTCTGAATCTTCCTCTCCTTGATCTCCCTCCAACCTCATACCAAGGCACCAAAGGCTCCCCGCTCGATGATAGCCTTCTCCTCCTCCGATAGCATCCCGAAGACGTCTATCATCGTCGTATAACCAGAGAAGGACCTCATATTCCCGGCCTCCTGCGTCAATTCAAAAGAAATATTTCTTTAGCATAAAGTGTGTAAGAAATAAATAAACAAGGGAATGACAAGTTGAAGGCTTACCATGCTCCTCACCGTCCTATATGACAAGTGGCTCTCCACCACCCAAATGAGATGTCTACCATCCCATTTCTTGGCCCACTCAGGCGCTCCTGCGAGCTGACGGTCGCCTCGTCCTACATTGACCCTATGCGGGGCCTCCTCCTCTATATCCTCCTGCATCTTCTGAGTCGCTCCCGTAGCGGTAGAAGGGTCAAGGTCAATGTCCATGGGGCCTCTCCCCGACGTAGAAGGAATATCTTCTGGAAAATCAAAGTAAACAAAGCAATTTTAAACACATTTTTAAGCATTTTCAAGCGTTTCAAGCATCTAAAAATGGCCTTTCTAGCCATCTTTGGCCAGATTTTCCAAAGCCCGACCACACATGTGATAGGTAAAGTTAATACGAGTCTAAGGGGTTGTTTGGTTGGGGCATTTGGAATGGATTAGAATGGATTCCATCCATTCAAGTGTTTGGTTGACCCCTTTTGGAATGGAGTTTGATACCCAAGGGGTTGTAAATCCATTCCAACCCCTTGAAATCCCATACACAAGTCTCATCCCAGGATTCTAAATCCATTCCACCCCATCCAAACCCTAGAGCTATAGAAAAAAAACGGTACTTCTCCATTGATATTCCTTGAAACTTCATTGTCAGGTATGCTTAATTTGCCTTCAATTTTCGTTTTTATTTGCTTTGACTAAGGCATATGCACGTCAGGTATTCGTAGCCTTCAATTTTGTTTGATTAATACTATGTACGTTGTACTGCTTGTTGATTATGGATTTTTTTTCCTTTTTTTTTTAATAACTTGTTCTTTAAACGAAAATATGACTATGCATAATTTGTTCTGTACACAACTTTATACGTAACTAGACATAAGTTACTCTTGGATTGAATGTGTATGCTTCTGACAATTTTTATGGGTAACTACATCACAATTTTTTTTCATATATGTGTAATTATAATTTATAATTACATAATCATCATTCAATTTTTTTATTTGTCTTATAGTTACTATATATGTTTCAGAAATGCCTCCCTCTCAATTGACCTTATTAAGGAGAAGGAAAAAGAAGCAAATTGAATTGTTATTGACTATTTTGGTTGTGATTAATATAGTCATTCTATATCTAGTGTTGTATATGATGGGCGTGACTATTCGTATAATTGAGCATCCTCGATATAATAAAGATGAAAAAAGGCGTCTTAGGCAAAGACACTTACATACACTAATTAAGCATAATGATATAATTTGTAAGAGCGAACTTCGTGTGAATCGAAGGATATTTTACGTGCTTTGTGAGATGGTTAGAGATATTGGAAACTTGAAGGAAACTCGAAATATGTCACTAGAGGAAATTGTTGCCATGTTTTTATATACATTGCTGGCACATCATTTTAAAAATAGGACGATAGGAAATCATTTCTTCAGAAGTGGAGAAAGTGTGAGTAGAAACTTTCATCGTTGTCTCCTTGTTGTACTAAAATTACATAGCCACTTACTTAAAAAGCCAAAGCCTATAATGGAAGAATGCGAAGATGGTAGATGGAAATATTTTCAGGTATTGCAATTTATTTAATCAAATGCATTATTTTTTTTACAAGACTAATAATTATTGTAAATATTAAGCCTCTTCACATATACTTGTTTTGTAGAACTGTTTAGGACCCTTAGATGGCACATACATTAGTGTACAAGTTCCAAGTGAGGATAGACCAAGATATCGAACGAGGAAGGGTTCAATTGCTATGAATGTGTTAGGTGTATGTAATCCATTTATGGAGTTTATATATGTTCAACCTGGTTGGGAAGGATCTGCTCATGATGGTCATGTTCTTCGAGATGCTATTAGTAAGCCTCATGGTTTAAAGGTTCCCCAAGGTAATTAAACTAAATAATGATACTAGTACAAAAAAGAAAAACTATATATTCAATTGTAAATTGAAATGACTTTTTGTTTTTATAAATTGAAGGTTCCTATTACTTGGTTCACGCGGGGTATACAAATTGTGAGGGTTTTTTTAGCACCATATAGAGGTCACAGATATCACCTCAAGGAGTGGGGGGATCGACAACCAATGAGCGCAGAAGAGTATTTCAACATGAGACATTCTAAAGCTAGAAATGTTATTGAAAGATGTTTTGGATTATTAAAAGGGAGATGGGGTATCCTTAGTTCTCCTTCTTTCTTTTCAGTACGAACTCAAGGCCGTATAGTTCAAACATGTTCCTTATTACATAACCTCATTCGCAAATATATGCCAACTGATTGTACAATATATGAGGTCTCAGATGACGATGATGATGAAGATGATGACAGTGATTGATGCGTGTCTTTTATATGATGTTTTACATCCCATTTTACACGCATTTCAGAGCTCATTCATGTAGTTTATGCTACATTTCTCCCTATTTCCGTCTACTTCCGTATTTTTGTACATTATTGCAGAAATGTGAAGAATCCAGCGGAAATCGAGCTAAATCCGTCTCCGATTATCCTGCATTGCAATTGACGTGAAGTATTCACCCGAGGAACGAGCTTGGTGCACATTTCAAGGCCCAAAAGATAAATCCACGAGATTATAGAAGTCAAGTAGCAGCTCAAGCAGTCGATCGACCACTGCCATCAGTCGATCGACCAATATGCGGGTTCCAGAAGCTACTGTACACTGAGGATCAGTGTATCGACCGCCATGCTCAGTCGATCGACCAATCTGCTATCCCAGACGAGAATTAAAAGACTGAGGAAGCGCAAGCCCATTGAGTTTAGGTTTTGGAAATAAAAGTTACGTATGTTTGCTATATAACGTAACTTAGAAGACCAGTTTTAGGGATCCGATTTTTATCTAAGTTTTACACAGTAACCTTAAGTTTTATTAGGGTTTGGAATATTGTTTAGCATTGGAATTTTCGTTCTTATTCTTAATCTTTCCTCTGCAATCTCGGTATTCTTCGGCCCTATTTCAATTCACTTCTATTTCGTTATTAGTATAGAATTGCTAGCTAGATTCCCGAAACCGTTTTATCATTGCATGTTAATTGTTTGTCTTACCGCTTTAATTATGAATTTAGTACTTTTATGCCCTAGTTTTATTGTTGTTATCACCTTCAGCATGAGTAGCTAAATTAATTGTGCTAGGATGTAGGGGAATCATAGCGTAGGCGGCGCAGTGCTAAAATTGGACTGAATTCGCGTGTCAGTCGATCGACTGCCATACCCGGTCGATCGACTGACCAAGTGAGGTTACCTTTCATTTTAATTGATTTTAATGTTGTATTTAACGAATCGAATGCATGCGACCAGTTAGATGCTCAATTTATGACTGACCCATTAGATCGAAAGATAGGGACAGTTGTTAGACCACCAATTAAAATGACTAAACTGTGCTGAGATCGAAAGATAGGTAGAGTTTAGACCGTTAGTCACTTTTCAGGACGAGAGTCAGTATTAGTGATATTAGGGACCTATAGCGAGATCGAAAGATGCTATTTGTTAAGAGTGGACCGAGAGGACGTCTTGTTTCCCGCCTCACATGTGTTCGATTTAGTCTGTTTAGTATCTTTGTCGCGGAAGCTATAACGAACCGACCATCCTAGTACCCCCTTTTATATTTGATTTCATCTATTTGCTTAGTTTACTTTATTTTATTGCTCATTAGCTATAGACCAACCCAGTCAAACCCCCACCTTATTGTTACCTTAGACCGAATTTAAACAACTAGAATTTACGCCCGCTCTCTCGTGGTTCGACCCGACCGCCGCTAGCTATAGTTGTAGTTGGAGATTATAAATTTATTTTTGACACCTCACGACGGGTATCAAATTTTGGCGCCGTTGCCAGGGAGGCAATAGTTCTAATTTTTAGTTGTTTTAATTTAGTCTTTCTTAGTTTAAGGAACATCCGTTCCTTAAACTTTTCTTATATTCTTTTTGTAGTTTCCTCTTATGCGCAGGTCACGGGGTGGTGAACTAGTACCATTCAATCCTGAGATTGAGAAATCTTTGCGCGAGTTGAGACGATCACAAAGGGTATTACCGACAGAGGAAGAGCGAGTACTGTCAAGCTATTACGAGAACGAGCATTCGAGGAAGATCCACATTCTTCACCCGTTTCCACCTCTTCAGCCGAGACTGTCACTTCTCCGTAAATTCCAGTCATGGTGAGGAAGCGAGTATAGCTAGTCATTCGAGCCGACATTTGCAAATTTATATAAGGGGTTCGAATTACCAAGAGATGACAGGAAGTTCGAACCAAAGCCTTCATACATTAGTATGGTTGAGAGAAACAGATTCGGGGAGCCGCAAATGAAGATGCAGCTAAGCATATGGAGACATTTATTGACTCATCATTGTTCCATACCCCCACCACGGCGTGACCCAAGAGAGATCAAGGAGACCATGTTCATCTTCTCCCTTCGTGATTTGCAAGGAGTGGTATAGAGATCCTGACCGAGCCGTTCATGGGATCACCGATTGGAATTCATTGGCTTTGGCATTTTACAAGAAATATTTTTCTGCCTCGAAGACCAATGCAATTAGAGCTCAAATCACGAGCTTTAAACAAGGGCTGGACGAGAACTTCCACGAAGCATGGGTCCGTTTTAAGAAGTTGGTGCGAACCATACCGCACCATGGGTTCGAAAAACGGAGCTTGTGCAATCAGTTCTATAATGGGTGTATGACGATCGAGGGCTATTTTGGATGCTGCAGCAAAGGGTCGATTTCTTTGAGAATTTGGGAGAAACCAAGGGGTGGAAGATCATTGATGATCTAGCCACCCACAAGGTTGAGTATGGGAATTCCAGAGGGAATCAAAGGAGGAGCGCCGAATCTCCTTCTCAGTAGCGCACTTGAAGCTCTCACTGCGAGATTTGACAAGTATGAACTAGGAGGAGCTTCAAAGGGGGTATTTACCAAGTAAATGTGTCGACGGTCCTTTCGTGCTCTCGTGAAAGGTGCGGAGCCGAGGGACACGTTTCAAGAATTGTCCTAGTCCCTTTGAGTCTTGTCCGCCTTTCAACATTATAGGCGGACAAACACCTACTATGAGCCTAATGTTCATCCCAACCTGAGGTGGAGTAGCCAGAATGTCCTAAATCCAACTCCACCTCCGCAGCAGCAACCCTATCTGCCCCCTCATCAAAAGCAACAACAATATCAAAAACCTCCTTATGCCGCAGCAAAGCAACAACAATCCCATGGTTCTCGATTTTTTGAGTTCAAGAACTTGTTGTTGAAGGAGTCCCAAGCAAGAGAGGCCGGGATGAAGCTACTAGAAAGCCAAATTGCTCAATTGGCTAGTAAGAGTACCACTCGAGCTCCGGGACACTTACTGACTCAAACCGACCAAAAGGAGACCCTAAACGCTATCACGTTGAGGAGTGGGTCCACCCTGGAGGGGCCTGCCATGGTCGAGGACGCTGTTGAAAAGAATGAGGTGTTGGGGCTGGTATCCTTAACAGTTAGTGCAAGGACTTATAAATCTCTAAAAGGATCAAAGGGTATACTTTTGTATCATAATCAGTTGGTCCACGTTTATCAATAACGGTTGGCTTGCTAGATAAGTTTGACGTTATTGTCATACAGATGGCGGTGATCAACTGGTCCCTAAAAGTCACACCTATAGGATACGTTTGAGAGATGTGACGGTATGAAAATACAGTCATGTAGATGCAATTTTGACTAACCAAGTTAGTCGAGTCATTTGACTAATAATTAGTCAAAATGTGATGTTGAGATATTTTATTTAATACGGATTAAATAATAACGGCTAAGGCGAATTAAGCAGTTAATTCGTAAAATTAAATATAAGCGATTTATATTTGATTAATGTATATTGGATAAATTAATTATACGATACTGTCTTTGTCGGACACGTATTAATGTTTCAACTGATCCGTGTTATTATTAGTTGATGCTTTAATATCCGATAACCGATGACAGTTTATAATGAAACCGCGTCATATACACTTAGCGAATTACATGTCGGACTACGAGTTAAAGTTAAGAGGAAGTGGAAGCCCACTTCCCCTTGATCCACTCGGTTTGGCCGAACCTAGCAAACAAAAAGAGAGCTCTCTCTTTTTGTGACCTAATGCTAAATCATTTGCAAAATAATTAGGGTTTTGGGAATTGTCTCTCTCAAAATTCTAGATCTCTCATCTAACCAAAACTCACAAATCAATCCTCTCAATATTGCAAGGCAATTAGATGATTCATTCTAGCACAAGGGCATTTCTCGGACAATCTTGGGTGCATCGTTTAGGAGGAGATCTACTTTGATCTCTCATTGCCAATTTGCACTAGGACCGAAGGTTATTCCTTGATCTTTATCGTTTCGTTATGTTTTTCGTTTTATGACCATAATCACATGTAAATTTTGCGTTATAGTCCTAATTTTATAGGGTAGTATACGGATATTACCCCACAAGTGGTATCAGAGCGAGGCCACGTAAATTTTTCTATGTGATTTTCATCAAACGAAATGGATCGGTAATTTTTTTTTGTTTAAAACCCTCACGGCACAAATTTTTTTTGTCGGCAATTATTTTTTTTGCTGCGTTTTTTTTGTGTTTTGTGCCTTGGGATCCGTGTAATGTATACACGGTGATGGTTGTCGATTGTTTTGTTTTCATTTTGATCTTTGCATTTTGTATTGTAATCGATATACATTGCAATGTGTAAAAGATCTATCAAAGTGATTGCATAAATTTTCGTGTGGCATAAATTTTTGTCTCGAAAAATTTAGAAAACCGTGTGGCCTTCATGAACACGGCCTGTTTTTCTGTGTTTTTTTTTTGCATCGTTATGTGTGCCACACAAATTTTGTTAGATCATTCGATCTCTTGTTTTCAATCGTTCTTCACATGTTGTAATTTTAACCGATAATGATTGCAATATGTTGAAGATGTAACAATTGTAGTTTGATTTCTATACGGATTAGATTAAAATTACAATTGTGTTTTATCAAACCGTTTTGTTTTGATCTCTTGTTGCTCTCGTTTTAAAGCCGATTGATTTTTTTTTGGCCCTTTGAGGCTCTCGGCATTTTGCCTTATTAAAAAAAAAAAAAAAAAAAAAAATTTCTTTTAAGTCTTGTTCACGTACACGGTAAAGAAGAAAAAAAAAAAATTGTTTTTTTTTTTTTTCGGCCAATTTTGCATAAAACGGATTTATGCTATCGCTTGTTAGTGAAACGGTTCACCCACGAAAAATTAAGTTACTTTAAAACGCTTTATAGTAACGGATTATCTCGGATTAAAATTAACTTGACTGAAGCGGTTTTGTCATATAATTTTAATTATCTTTGGTGGTTTGGATAAATTTAACATAATTACGGAATTATGTCACGAATAAATTTAAATTTTAGTTGATGCATTTTATTTATCGTTTTTAATTTTTGCATGCTTTTAATTACGTATTTATTTAATTTTGCAAACGGTTGTAACTTAGTGTGGCCTTAGTAGAACGTGTTACCGTAATGATGGAACACGGTCTTGGTTGTATTTTGAGATCTCGTATCTCCATTTTTATTTCTTTTAATTACAGTTTTTATTTAGAATGTAAATAGGTTTATATTTGTAAATTTTAAATTGTAATTTTTGAGAAGACCAAAGATGGAGACCGGATGCTCACTCCCGCTACATGGATCAAGATGGAACATCAAGACAAGCTTCTCGGGTCCAACGGTGGATTCCAAAGTTGTTTTATGTTCTTTTTATTAGGATAGGCCACACTAAGAATTTTTATTTACGTATTGCATTCTTTTATTTATTTTTCGTAACGATAATATGCATCATATTCCGCCTAAAAACCAAACCACCTAATTATTGCATGAAAACTGACACATATAGAGGTCACGAGTTAGTTTTCTTTGACATTCTTATGTCACATGATTTTAAGCCATCACCTAAATTAATTCATTCACACAGACGCTAGTTATTCGTTCACTTAATATGAATTATAATTAAGTTGATGGGATCTTCCTCGTATAAACAAAAATTGAGAATAGTCTTTATAGGTCAAACTCCAATGAGTCCCTTCTTCGTCGGTAGGCATAATATGACCCCTTCTACGTCGGGTAAGTTGGAACCGATTGACCTATTTTATCTCAACACTATGGTCACTCGTACGATCCTGTGACTATGGTGGACTATAGATAGGATTTACGGAAATCTATCGACCAAGAGTTCTTAGGGAAGAATTAGCTAAACAGTTGGCTTATCAATTTCTTGAAATTGAGTCTTGGGATCACTTGTATCATTCTTGAGGGAGATCAATTATGCAAGTGCATTGAGTCTACACGTTAAAATGAATTTTAAATAGACTTAAATCACCTCGATGAGTTGCTTATTTCGTTCTTGTTTTTCTTTCTTTTACAGTGTAGATCACGAATTTTTAACTGCTAATAACAAATGGTGGTTCTCGATAACCCAATGCCAAGTGCCACATTGGACCGTGAGTCCTGGCCTCGGATCTTCATGAATCGGATGAATCGGTCTACTCGATCGAAGAATGATGGATCAAACTTCGCGGACCGGGAGGCGGCATTACGGAATCGCCGCTGGCGACGGAAGCTCAAATATCTATTAGAGCCCCTCCCGGCAAACCCAAGTCCCACGGCTAGAGAGCTCTTTGAAATCACCAAGTTTAATGATTTACGTATGGAAGCGGGTGCGATTAAAAACGTACTCATTTTTGCAATGGAATCCAATTTGCAGAAACGCTTCATAGCCCATGGTGCAAACAAGATTTTCACCACGCTCACCAAGGAATTCTCGAAAGCACCGAGAATCGTGACCTATGAGCATACCACTCGCTTCTTTGATGCGAGACTCGAAGGGCCAACTGTTAGCCCACACATTCTCAGCATGATTGAGAATGTCGAGAAGCTGGAGACCTTTGATTGTAACATCAGCGAGAACATTGTTATCGACCGCATGCTTCATTCACTCCACGATGGTTTTTCGCAATTTAGAGCGAATTACTATATGAATGATTTGAAGAAAACCCCCCATGAAATGCACTCCCTTCTCGTACAGACCGAGAAGGACATGAAGTTCAGTGGGAGCATGAAACAGGATGTTCTCGTTGTAACAAACAAAGGGAAAGGTAAGGGCAAAGCTCAGGCAAACCTAGCAGTAGGTAAACCGAAGTTCAAGAAGTCGGGTCCAGGTAAGAGTGGGCCTGGTGAGTCGAGCACCTCATCAGGCGCGACAAAGAGCAAGAATGAAAACATGGAATGCCATCATTGCCACAAGACTGGGCATTGGAGGCGTACATGTCCTGTTTATCATGAGGACTTAAAGGCAGGTCGTGTTAAACCTGTTGGTATGTCTTCTCTCTCTTCTACTTTTATTCATATGATTGAGATTAACCACGCAAGTTACGGAACTTGGGTACTTGATACTGGTTGTGGTTCTCATCTGTGTAATCATGTGCAGGGGCTCCGAAACATCGAACCCCTCGTAAAGGGTGAGGTGGACCTGCGTGTTGGGAATGGAGCAAGAGTGGCTGCCATCTCAAAGGGGACATATGTGATCCAGCTTCCTAGCGGATTTGAGTTGTCATTATATGACTGCTATTATGTACCTAGTCTTTCGAAAAACATTATTTCGGTTTACGCACTTGACAAACTTGGTTTTTCATTTGTAATAGAGAATAATACTTGCATTTTCTCATTACACGATATGATTTATGGCAAGGCGGTCTCCATGAACGGAATTTATATTTTAGATCGGACCACCAGAAATATTACACGTAATGAATAAAAAGTTAAAGGTTGGTGACAAAGATCAAACGTATCTATGGCAATGCCGTATGGGACACATTAATGAGAAACGCGTAAAACAACTCATCAAAAATGGAGCTATCTCGGCCTTTGATTTTCAATCATTTGGCACGTGTGAATCATGTCTCATCGGTAAGATGACTCGTATTTCCTTCAAAGGTGTTGGAATGCGCGGCTGGCGACCTATTAGGACTCATACACACGGATGTATGTGGACCTATGTCAATCACCGCACGAGAAGGCTATAGGTATTTCATCACTTTCACGGATGATTTAAGTAGATATGGCTATGTCTACTTAATGAAACATAAAAGTGAATCCTTTGAGAAATTCAAAGAATACGAGAATAGGGCAGAACCTATTGGGTAGAAAGATTAAAACACTACGTTCGGATCGTGGTGGCGAGTATCTTTCTCATGAGTTTGATCAACACCTAAAGGATTTGTGGGATTGCCCTACGATTAACTCCACTGGAACACCTCAATTGAATGGTGTGTCCGAACGGAGAAATCGAACACTACTTGATATGGTTCGATCCATGATGAGTCACACCGTGTTGACTGACTCATTGTGGGGTTATGCTCTTCTGTCACCATTTGCTCTAATACTTAATCAAGTCCGTCTAAAGTGTTGACAAGACTCCATATGAACTATGGAAGGGAACGGTCCCCAACTTGTCCTTTATACGGGTTTGGGGCTGCGAGGCTTATGTCAAGTGGAGACACGAGGATAAGCTCGGCCCGCGAGCGGTCAAGACATACTTTATAGGTTATCCTAAAGGAACGCTTGGTCATTACTTTTATTCGCCAACCGAACAACGTGTTTTTGTTGCGGCTAGTGCGACATTCTTAGAGAAGGAATTTCTCGAGAATGCAAAGAGTGATAGAACCTTCGAACTGTCGGAGATTCCAGAACCAAGTACCGAGCAACTATTGGAGGAACCTATTCCTTCAATCCCTGCATGTTAACATTCCGAGGAACCTAGGAGGTCGGGTAGAGTCTCTATTCCTCCGGACAGATACATTGGTATGGTCGAGGAACATGACATAGATGACATTCTACTCTTAACGAGTAGTGAACCCGCAACCTATAAAGGTGTCATGACTAGTTCTGACTCAAAGCTATGGCTTGAGGCCATGCAATCCGAGATGGACTCCATGTATGAGAACAACGTGTGGGATCTTGTTGACTTACCTGCTAAGGTTCGTCCCCTTCAATGCAAATGGCTTTACAAGATAAAGCATTCTGTGGAAGGTCAACAAGATATCTACAAAGCACGACTAGTTGCTAAAGGTTTCACCCAAGTGCCAGGTTTGCACTACGATGAGATTTTTGCACCCGTAGTCATGCTGCGTTCCATTCGGATTATCTTAGCGATTGCCGCTTTTCATAACTATGAAATTTGGCAAATGGACGTGAAAACCGCCTTCTTAAATGGTTTTTTGGAGGAAGAGTTGTACATGGTACAACCCGAAGGTTTCATCGATCCAGAACATCCTAAGAAAGTGTGCAAGCTTAAGCGTTCCATTTATGGACTTAAGCAAGCATCAAGGAGTTGGAATCATCACTTCGACCAAGTGATAAAAGAAAATGGATTTACTCGATCTGTCGAGGAACCATGTCTATATATCAAGTCGAGTGGGAGCAAGATTGTCTTCCTAATATTGTATGTTGACGACATACTCCTGATTGGGAATGACATACCTCTCTTAACTTCGGTGAAAGTATGGTTGAAAAACCATTTCCAGATGAAAGATCTGGGAGAGGCACAAAGAATTCTAGGCATCCGTATCTATCGAGATAGATCACGACGGATGTTATCTCTCATCGGGAGTCTTACATAGACAAAATCCTAGAGAGATTCAAAGCATGACTAACTCCAAGAAGGGGTTTCTTCCTATGGCTCCGGGGGTGCATTTGAGCAAGTCTCGGCACCGGAGACAGGAAGAGAAAGAGCGCATGACACGGATTCCTTATGCCTCGGCTATAGGATCAATCATGTATGCCATGATATGCACACGCCCGGACGTGGCATATGCATTGAGTATGACAAGTCGATTCCAACAGCATCCAGGTGAATCACATTGGCTGGCTGTCAAGAACATTCTTAAGTACCTACGGAGGACTAAAGATTGGGCATTGACTTATGGAGGCCCTCAAAAGCTATGCGCAACCAAGTTCTGCAGATGCTAGCTTCCAAACGGATCGTGATGACTCGAAATCTCGGACTGGATTCGTTTTTACTCTTAATGGCGCTGATCAGCTGGAAGAGTTCAAACAAATCACATACAGCAGATTCTACGACTGAGTCCGAGTACTATGCCGCGTCTGAAGCTACAAAGGAAGCGATATGGATGCGTCAATTCTTACATGGGCTATCTGTAGTGCCTAGTTCGAATGACCCGATCACCATCTATTGCGACAATAGTGGTGCCATCTTCCAAGCTAAGGAGCCAAAGTCTAGCAACAAGTCTAGACATGTACAACGGAAAGCTCATCTAATCCGGGATTACGTGGAGCAAAAGGAAGTAGTGATAGAAAAGATTGCTCTGAGATGATAACATAGCGAGATCCTCTCACTAAACCATTACGACAAGATAAGCATGAAGGGCACGTTAACTCCATGGGAATTAGACGTGTTCCTAAGTTGTAGTACTCTTTTATGGATTAGATTCATTCTTTTTGTACTCTATACGACATCATCGTTTTGATATTTATATATATTTTGTTTTTCATGTGGAATTGTACGACAATTTTTGAACACCACAAAGTGAACTGAACGAACATTATATTTTTCAGTCCTTAATTGCCCACAGGAGCTGATAACTCTGGCAATTATTTTGTGACGTTGGTTGATGGTGGGTTCAACGAGCCATGAGTCAACCGGTTGACTGACCAATCACATAGGCGATTTATACGGATATTTCGTAGGACACAATTGTGACATCGACGTGGAGTCCTAAATGTTTTATAACATTCGGTGCCCGGTCGTGGATAGGACTTCCATGGTGATCCTAAGAGTCGATTCTTTTGACTATCGACTGTCTCTTGAGACTAAGGCAGATTTTGGGTGACTTTGGTTTCTTTCTCACGGTCATCCGTAACAGGGGGCCAAGTAGATTTTTTCTGGGTCATTTCATGATGTGCTTAGATCGGAAGGAGTTCGAGTTAAAGGAAATATTCAGCCTTTATCAGGTACTAGATATTTCTCAGGGCCACTCGAGGAGCTGTAACTGAAATGCATGGCCATGCTCGGATACGGATTCGTTTTATCAGTTAAGTTACTCTCTAGTCGGGGAAAGCACTCTTGATCCAGATCGATTGTAAAATACGACCTTTGTGGATTCAGATCTGCAAATTGTTTTACATTGAGTGGGAGAAATTTTAAATGAATATGAGAATCGGTTATCGCACATACACTTGTACGGACAAGTGGGAGTTTGTTGGAGTTGTGTCCTCCAGTTAGTGCGGATAACGTCATTGCACATACACTTGTACGGACAAGTGGGAGCTTGTTGGGGCTGGTGTCCTTAACAGTTAGTGCAAGGACTTATAAATCTCTAAAAGGATCAAAGGGTATACTTTTGTATCATAATCAGTTGGTCCACGTTTATCAATAACGGTTGGCTTGCTAGATAAGTTTGACGTTATTGTCATACAGATGGCGGTGATCAACTGGTCCCTAAAAGTCACACCTATAGGATACGTTTGAGAGATGTGACGGTATGAAAATACAGTCATGTAGATGCCAAATTTGACTAACCAGTTAGTCTGAGTCATTTGACTAATAATTAGTCAAAATGTGATGTTGAGATATTTTATTTAATACGGATTAAATAATAACGGCTAAGGCGAATTAAGCAGTTAATTCGTAAAATTAAATATAAGCGATTTATATTTGATTAATGTATATTGGATAAATTAATTATACGATATTGTCTTTGTCGGACACGTATTAATGTTTCAACTGATCCGTGTTATTATTAGTTGATGCTTTAATATCCGATAACCGATGACGATTTATAATGAAACGCGTCATATACACTTAGCGAATTACATGTCGGACTACGAGTTAAAGTTAAGAGGAAGTGGAAGCCCACTTCCCCTTGATCCACTCGGTTTGGCCGAACCTAGCAAACAAAAAGAGAGCTCTCTCTTTTTGTGACCTAATGCTAAATCATTTGCAAAATAATTAGGGTTTTGGGAATTGTCTCTCTCAAAATTCTAGATCTCTCATCTAACCAAAACTCACAAATCAATCCTCTCAATATTGCAAGGCAATTAGAGGATTCATTCTAGCACAAGGGCATTTCTCGGACAATCTTGGGTGCATCGTTTAGGAGGAGATCTACTTTGATCTCTCATTGCCAATTTGCACAAGGACCGAAGGTTATTCCTTGATCTTTATCGTTTCATTATGTTTTTCGTTTTATGACCATAATCACATGTAAATTTTGCGTTATAGTCCTAATTTTATAGGGTAGTATACGGATATTACCCCACATGAGGCAGATCCGAGTCAAAAGAAAGCTGTAACGAATAATTCAAAGAAAAAGGCGTTTACCAGGTATATCAGTCGATCGACTGATACACCCGGTCGATCGACTGACACGCGGGTTCTGACTTCAGGAACTGTACACACCTCGGTCGATCGACTGAGGATAGTGGTCGATCGACCAAGATCATTGCTGATAGCGAGATTTTTCGTCCTCCGATGCCCGATAATTTGAGAGACCATTTGTTCCGGGGTTCGACAACTCCGAAAGTGTTGGGGAAAGACCCGAGTGCTGATGGGTCCGTCCCGGTTCCGAAGTTTGACCCAATGTCGGTCAATGGCTCACATTTGAGATGGTCTGAAGAGGGTTCAAGCTTCAACAAGGAGAAAGCGGTGGACTTCGGCCTAAGTCCACGGATACCGCAGCATGCGCAACTTAGAGGAGAGGGCTAAGGTACTTCTTACAACCCATATCCGGAGAGACTAGTGCCGACAAAGGAACAGTATCTTTCAAGAATTTGAGAAAGTCATTCGTAGCTTGAATGTACAAGTACCCTTCCTTGAGTTAGTTAATCAAGTGCCTGCCTACACTAAATTCATGAAACAACTCTTGTCTAAGAAAAAGTCACTTGAAAATGTGCATACTGTCGCACTAACCAAAGAGTCATGCTCTTATTTGTCGCACACTGCACCCCATAAGCTAGAGGACCCGGGTAGCTTTTCTATTCCTTGCAATATAGGTACCTTCTCTATTGAGAAGGCATTATGTGACTTAGGAGCTAGTATAAGCGTCATGCCTTTGAGTCTAGCTAGGAAGCTCAAATTGACTAGGTTTGCGAATGAGATATGACAAGTAGAGATGGTCGACCGATCCTGCGGTCCACCTAATAGGAGTCTTAGAAGACATTCCTGTCCAAATAAGGAAGTTTTACTTCCCTGTTGACTTTGTTGTACTTGACATGCCTGAGGATGCTCATATACCCATTATTTTAGGTAGGCCATTTCTGCACACTGCTGGTGCAGTCATAGATGTCGGTCTAGGAACCCTGACTTTCAAAGTAGGCAAGCATTCTATTGTTTTTGCCCAACCGACTAAGAAAAAGGACCCCATGTGGCCTGTGACTTGTACCACGGTTTCTGACAAGAAATCGTACTTTGTGCTTCCTGATTTACCTATCTCTATTCCTGTTGTAACCCCTCCGCCCCAGACTAGGAGCAAATTGGAGGAAGATTTGTCTATTTCTGATAATGCAGGAGCTGGTTTGGGGAAGGAAGAGCTGCAGGTCACTCTAGCTGCGAAGAAGCCAATCATTTCACGAGGAGGGCTTGGTTGCCTTAGCTATGCCACTGACGAGGAAGTTGATGACGAACCGGTCAAGGCACGGAAGTCCGACTTGGACTTTGATGAGCAAGAAGAGGTCATTGACTGGGGAGATGATGGAATTGTTGATCCATTGAGCCGTACGGACATGGAAGCTAGGAAGGGTGCAGCTGAGAAGATAAGCACCGTTGAGGCTACCTCTAGTAGCCAGAAGCCGACGAAGTGGGCCATTCCGTGGCCGTTCTTGATAAACTACTAGTTGATCACATGTTTTCCAAACATTTTATTTGCTTTTGTTAGACACTTTTTATTGCTTTTGTGTGCGCGAAACTTCGCATTTTATTTTGCTTGCTTAGGATTTTATGCGTTTGAGACTTTATTCTGGGTTTTGCGCAATTTTGGGCGCGTATTATTGTGCACTTGCAGGTTTTTAGACCTCATTAGCTCACGTAATTGAGCAAATACGAAGAAATAAGGAGTACAGCAGTATTTTCAGTCGATCGACTGGCTACATTGGTCGATCGACTGAGTTGCACTTTCCAGGAGCTACTGTTCCTGACACATTGGTCGATCGACTGGCTACATTAGTCGATCGACCAAGGACGTTGTTGTACCTATTCACGACCTCTCCCCTGCTGTGTTTGGTCGATATGCGGACTTAAGGGAGTTTTCTACTCCACTTTATTTTCCGTCCAATTATTTATTTCTTCTAATTTTCTCATTTGTGCACATATTTACCGCTTCAAAATTGTCTTCTCGATTTTATGCGTAGGTTTTATTTGTCTTTCAGGCACTTATTGGTAGCACTGCTTGCTACTGAAACCTCCTAGCTCACGCTGGTTTGGGGAGGTTTCCTTTGCTGCGCTTAAAGTCTTGTGAGTTCCAGATTTTCACTTCATGTCATTTTTTTAATTTATTTTCCCGCAAATTCTCATTTCTCTTTTCTTCATTACATGATTTTGCACAATGGGGACATTGTGCGATTTGGTTTGGGGAAGGGTTTTGCATCGCATATCATTTGTTTGCATTCACGTTTACATTCTGTTTTGCATTGTTCATTTCATTTTATACGAAATTCAAAAAAATTGTAAAATTTCAAAAATTTCCATAAAATGCACGTTTATTTTAGCATATAGGTCGAGTCGGAACGGTAGTATTTCAAGGATGATATTGCATTTTGCACCTGTTTTGCCTGAGCCTTGCTTGATTAACATGTTATTAGTAGAATCGTATAAATGCATACCTACGAGTTTTCGTTAATTATTTGCTGGACTTGAGACTTGACTTTGAAAATTGGCAAGCTACATCATATTTCTGAGATTTAGAGCCTATAACTGGTGACATCTATGACCAGTTTATTTAGGAATGTGAGTAGTACTCCTTATGAGGCATGTCACATAAGTGTGCATAAATATGAACTTAATCGCTTAATACTGCACGCATTCGGTCCGTGGTTAGTTGACACATGTGGTAGAGGTTTCCCCTTATTCGTTTTGCCCATGAACCCCCAGACCGCCAAAAAACAGCCTTTTTGTCCCATTACTACATCCTACATTTAGCTTAGCCCTTGTCAAGCTAGTAGTCCGTGTTCTTGGGATTGTTACTTAGTTTTTGGTAGCATATGCTCATGTTTGAGATATTGTTGGAAAGATGAAAAGGAGGAAAGAAAGAAATAGAAAAGAAAAAAAAAAGAGTTCTGTACTGTTCATGCGGTCGATCGACTGCCCCTTTTGGTCGATCGGCGAGGTTCGAGAAAAAGAAAGAATCAATTCGCATAATTCAAAATCCTTATCTTTTGGCGATTCTTGCTCCCATGTATTATTCATATTTTGTGGGGAGTTAGTTGATTACTTTTATACCTGGAGATTGTGAGATTTGTGCTTGCTATAGCACCGTTCCATTTGTTTTTGAGCAAGAAATCGGATGTTGCCATATGGTTCCGTTTCGGTACGAGCTTGATCACCTGTACCTCCACTTTTCCATAAATGTTTTGCCTCTTCTTACCCATACCTAACATATCCACATATATACCTCGGCATGTGTCATGGTCTCTTGTTGGTTGGAATGCGTATGTACGGTTGTAGAGATTGCTTTCATATTAGACTGCAGGCATGTTCTTATAGGTCGTAGTTAGGTGAGAGTCTTTACAAAACCAATTCTTTCTATCTTTACGTTATTCACCTGTGCTTGTTTGAGTGATATGAGCGACCCGTGAGAGTCCAATTTGATGAGTCTCTCGATTTGACGGTTGATAGTTTTAACGGCTCCATAACTCGTTTGCATGATTCATTTGCTAATTGATTGTTGGTTGTGCATTAAATTGGTTTAGGCTTTACATGTTGCATTTCGCTCTGAGATTGAACTCGTTCCATTAGGTCATTAGATCGAGTCTAGTTCTTGCTTGGGGACAAGCAAGGGTTTGGTTTGGGGAAGTTTGATGCGTGTCTTTTATATGATGTTTTACATCCCATTTTACACGCATTTCAGAGCTCATTCATGTAGTTTATGCTACATTTCTCCCTATTTCCGTCTACTTCCGTATTTTTGTACATTATTGCAGAAATGTGAAGAATCCAGCGGAAATCGAGCTAAATCCGTCTCCGATTATCCTGCATTGCAATTGACGTGAAGTATTCACCCGAGGAACGAGCTTGGTGCGCATTTCAAGGCCCAAAAGATAAATCCACGAGATTATAGAAGTCAAGTAGCGGCTCAGCGATCGATCGACCACGCCATCGGTCGATCGACCAATATGCGGGTTCCAGAAGCTACTGTACACTGAGGATCAGTCGATCGACCGCCATGCTCAGTCGATCGACCAATCTGCTATCCCAGACGAGAATTAAAAGACCGAGGAAGCGCAAGCCCATTGAGTAGGTTTTGGAAATAAAAGTTACGTATGTTTGCTATATAACGTAACTTAGAACACCAGTTTTAGGGATCCGATTTTTATCTAAGTTTTACACAGTAACCTTAAGTTTTATTAGGGTTTGGAATATTGTTTAGCATTGGAATTTTCGTTCTTATTCTTAATCTTTCCTCTGCAATCTCGGTATTCTTCGACCATATTTCAATTCACTTCTATTTCGTTATTAGTATAGAATTGCTAGTTAAATTCCCGAAACCGTTTTATCATTGCATGTTAATTGTTTGTCTTACCGCTTTAATTATGAATTCAGTACTTTTATGCCCTAGTTTTATTGTTGTTATCACCTTCAGCATGAGTAGCTAAATGAATTGTGCTAGGATGTAGGGGAATCATAGCGTAGGCGGCGTAGTACTAAAATTGGACTAAATTCGCGTGTCAGTCGATCGACTGCCATACCCGGTCGATCGACTGACCACGTGAGGTTACCTTTCGTTTTAATTGATTTTAATGTTGTATTTAACGAATCGAATGCATGCGACCAGTTAGATGCTCAATTTATGACTGACCCATTAGATCGAAAGATAGGGACAGTTGTTAGACCACCAATTAAAATGACTAAACTGTGCTGAGATCGAAAGATAGGTAGAGTTTAGACCGTTAGTCACTTTTCAGGACGAGAGTCAGTATTAGTGATATTAGGGACCTATAGCGAGATCGAAAGATGCTATTTGTTAAGAGTGGACCGAGAGGACCTCTTGTTTCGCGCCTCACATGTGTTCGATTTAGTCTGTTTAGTATCTTTGCCGAAGCTATAACGAACCGACCATCCTAGTACCCCCTTTTATATTTGATTTCATCTATTTGCTTAGTTTACTTTATTTTATTGCTCATTAGCTATAGACCAACCCAGTCAAACCCCCACCTTATTGTTACCTTAGACCGAATTTAAACAACTAGAATTTACGTCTGCCTCTCTGTGGTTCGACCCGACTGCCGCTAGCTATAGTTGTAGTTGGAGATTATAAATTTAATTTTGACACCTCACGACGGGTATCAGTGATGACGAGGATTCGGATGATGAAGTTGATTATATTACTTTAATTGAGACATCTGATGCATGGACTAATAATCGGAACACATTAGCGCAAACTATGTATAATAATTGGAGAGCTAGACGTAACCAAAATGCATAAGTTGTTTAAAACTTGATTTCCTATGTTTTGTTAATGTTTCAAAACTCTGGAATTGTTTCTTGAAACCCTATGTTACTATTTTATTTTTTGTGATAATGGAATGCAATAATTTTATTTAATTGTTGGCTGGATTATTAACATTTTATTGTATATAGCATGGATGTTGGTCAAACATCTCAAGGTGGAAGGGGTAAAAATAAGCGCTCTTGGACTAAACTTGAAGAAGAGCATTTAATTGATAGGCTGTTAGAGCTGAATAGTGATCCGCAATGGAAAGCAAATGGTAGTTTCAAGAATGGTTTTAAGAATAAGTGGGAGGATATGATAAACAAAAAATTCCCAGGATGTGGTTTAAAAGCAAATCCTGATATTGAGTCAAAGATAAAATGGTTTAAAGATAAATATAATGCACTAACGGAGATGTTTCGCACTTCTGGCTTTTCCTGGGATGATGAGAAGCATATGATAAAGTGTAAAAGACAATCTTATGATGATTTTTGTAGGGTAATACTTTTTCTCTCTTTTCATTTTTCTTTCTTAATTGCGTTTTTTTAACTCAAGTTGATCGAGAATGTGTTGTATTATTGTTGCAGCATAATAAAAATGCTCATGGATTGTGAAACGTTTCATTTCCACACTTTGATAAGTTGGCAATTATATATGGCCCTGATCGAGCCACTGGAATTAATTCTGAGACTTTTGCCGAAGCAGTGGAGAACCAACAAAATGAGCCCATTGACTTAAGCAAGGATGAAAGTGACGAAGATGATCTTATTGAAGATGATGAGTCACTTTATCGGCCTACTCAATCTAGTCCAAGTGAGCCGGCGTCAAAGAAAGCAAAGACAGTGAAAATTCCAATGGAGAGTAAGAAACAAAAAACAAAGAAGAGAAAGATGCCAGATGTTGTGGATTTGACTACTTCGTTCAAAGATATGTCTTCAAACTTATCTGATTTCATGAGTGGAATGAATGTTCATATGTCTACTATTGCTAATGCTTTATCAACTACCCAACAACATGAACATGCTATTATGGTTCATGAGCAAGAATTGGAAAATCGGAAGAAAAATTTGGTAAATGAGCTACTTGGCGTTCAAGGGTTAACTAGGTATGAAGCGTTATTAGCTTCACAAAAATTGGTGTCTAGTCCAAGCGATCTCTCTCTCTTTTACCAGAGTCCAGATGATGCATGGAAGAAGGAGTTTATTTTTAACCTCATCCACCCACACTTGCCTCGAAATGGCAATAATTGATGCGTGCAATGTTTAGACTATCGTATTTTTTATAAAACATTTTTTGTGGATTTTTTTTGGTTTTAGAATATTTTTACTTTTGTCGTATTATATGAACATGTTCAATGGATTTTTATGGAGTAATTTGGATTTTTTCTTTTGTTATAGTTAATTTTAATCATAAATAAAATTATGGTTGTTATCTATAACGAAAAAAACAAAATGATTTGAAATCCATTCCAAATGTGAACCAAACAACAACAATTGGAATGGGATGGAATGGATTTTAATACCAAGAGAGCCAACCAAACACCCCATAAAAAGTATGGGGTTCTAACTCTATACCTCCTTGGTATTAGAATCCATTCCATTCCATTCCAATTGTTTGAACGAAGAAGATGAATCACGGTCAACTCAACTTGAGCTATCGAGTCAGTAGCTGCCTTTAGAGCTTGGATACGCCCTGACCTCTTCCTGGTGGCACAGCCCCTTGCTTTTGTTGTTCACACAGCCGGGCGAAGTACCGGCTCATTCTCTTCCCGGGCAGCACATCAATCAAGGGATGGATGAATGGATCATTGCAGTTCCTTTTCGGGCGGCTGTAGGACGGACGACCGCCTATATCAAACTAAGATTTTCTTGCATCACTATGACTTTTCCCTCTCCGAGATACGGCTAACGCATTAATTCTCTTTTCAACCGTAGAGGGATGGCAAACCAGGTTCAATTGAGAGGGCTGCTCACCACCTTCTTTGCGGCCCCTAAATTCAAGCCTAGTTGCGGGTTTGAGTCAAAAATTGAGCAGCATTTTGCTACAATAGCAATTATGCCATACAAAAGTGTCCCGGAGAAGTTGTCACAAATTGGAAATCCGGCGTAATACAAAGTTTACCCATTACTCAAGGGTTCCAAAACATTAAGTTTCATCAAAAATGGATTAGCATAGGGCCATTTTCGAAGGGTTTTACGGTTTAGCAAGAGACCGTCACATTTCGCGCTCAAATCCTTAATACTTGACGTAAATTCGAAAGAGATACATGGTTATGTTCCTAACATGATCAATTACTCATTTCTAATATCAATTTCATGAGACAAATTCATTTGGTATGAAAGCCCCAAGTTTTCGAAGAAAATGGGAATATAAACCCTAATTTTTCGACCCAAATCAAAGCTCAAATGCAAAATAAAGCAAGTACAAAACACATACCTCGATTAGTCATGCTTTATGGCACGTTTTGACGGAATTTGGTTGGAATTTGGTTGAATTTTGTAAGAAAACAAAATATTTGTGTTTTTTGAAATGAAAACAAACACGGCTTAAGTCGGGTTTTTACCCAGATAGGGGTGAGCTCGGGAGAAGACGCAGTGACAGGCTAGTCGTGTACCTACCAAAAATAACCAACTGGCACTAACTAATATAGGTAGGGAAGTCGGGTCGATCTCCATAGGGAGGCAAGATATCTGTTAAAGGTCCGTCTATTTGGTCACAAATGAGGGGTTTAAAATTGGCTTCTAAACTAATAAAGGCTTAAAGGAAAGAGTAGTAAAGAAAGAGCAGTAAAAGGCAGAAAATGTGAATAAAGTGATCAATAGAGAGGGGACATGTCAGGATTTCGGCTCACCATGATAGTCTAGTGACTCAACAACAAATAGTCTAGATAATTTACTGTGAGACGGATACTGGAAAGGTCCTTCCGGTCCACTTTCTATCCTAGATTTCCACTAAGTTAACTTCTGTCCTCGTCAGGGTAGTCTACTGTTCATAGCAGGTCTATTTAGTCCAATCTTCCGATCCAGAAGTAAATTTAACCAGATTAAAAGGTAATTTAGAAGCGTGCACTCAACTAAGTCGGTATTATAATTAAATTGCCATGGGTACAGATTCTCACAAATAAGTCATCTAGCCTATTCGCTACATCGTCCCAATCCTACCATGGATTCCCTAGTCCCAACATGAATGAATTTAGCTACTCATATCGTTAATGATGTCAATAATAACAATATTGAATGAACTAATAGTAAACATGATGAAATAACAATAATTAAGCATAAATGAAATTAGGGCAGAAATTAATGATAAGAGAAATAAAGGATTAAAGCAATAAAAACGAGATTAAGAATAAATAGAGAAGAAGGATTACAATCACAAGAATTCCGGCGTAAAGAACAATCCAAATCCGAGGAAGGAAATCCAAAAGCAAAGTTACAGTAGAAAGTTTTTGGGAGAGATTAAGAGAGTAAGAGTGGCGTTCTAAGATGAGTAAAAACGTCATTATAACCTAATTATTCAAAGCTTAAATAGAAAAACTAAGGTCTTCTGGAAAATAAGCCCAACACGGGTTAATTAATCCCGCGAAAACATCAAAACCTCTCGATCGAGCAGTATAAAACTACTCAATCGAGGACTTCAGCAACAAATCTTCTCGATCGAGCAGAAAAGTTACTCGATCAAGGAAACCCCTAAAACAGTATTTCGATCGAGTAAAGTGAAGTACTCGATCGACCTCTTCAGCATCCAAAACCGCTCGATCGACCAAAAGTCTTTTCGATCGAGTATCCTTCCTCCAAATCAGCTTCAAACTCGTCGCCGACTGCTTCGTTGACCATTCCTTTACGCATCCCAATGCAGTATCTCGCTCTAACATTCTCGTCTCCTCAAAATGCATGCAAAACAGGACGAAATGAGTACGGTATCACCACTTCCAGTTTCATTCCTACAAAATAGACAAAACAAACCAAAGTAGCCAATTCGGGGCATATTGCAATACAAAACAGTATAAAAGTGCATAGAAATACGTACAAAATAAGGCTAAAAAGACTATATAAAATGCACGTATCAAATCTCCCCAAACCGAACCTTTACTCGTCCTCTCAAGTAAATTAAATGCAAACTAATGGAACGGAAATGAAAACTCAGAGCTAGCTATAACTTGTCTACTTAAACCAATTTAATGCAACAGAAATCAACGGTTACAGCTACAGTAGTCAATACGCAAACGAATTATAAGATGTCCAGAAATAAAGCTAACCTATCGACCTTGAAAGACCAACAAAATCGGACTCTCACGTGGTCACTCTTCTCTCATGAAGCAAAGGGTGAAATATATGTGTATAAGAGAGAAAGAGAAACAATCACTCACCTAAACTACGACCTACATAGCATGCATGCAACAAAAATGAAAGACGATTCGAGTACTATGCACACATTCCAACCAACAATGTCCGTCACAGCCGAGGGCTTACAAATAGTATAGAAAAGTGAGGTTCAGGTGAGAAAAGCCAAAATAAATTATGGAAATGTGGAGGTAAAAGCGTCAAGCTAGGTCCTAAACAGGACCATATAAGACCGTCTGAATCTCAACTGACTGAAAAATAAACACGAGTGCCCTTCACTTGGCACGCATCTCACCATCCAAATACACTATCTCCTGAAAAAATGTATGAATAAGAACAAGGAGAAGACCGTCACAAACTTCCCTTTTTTAATACGGTCTTAATTAAACAATCAACACAAATCAAATAATCTTTGTTTTTCAATCTTTTCTTTCTTCCTGATCATACGTGAATCATCATTTTTTTTTCTTTTTTTTCTTCACGTTTTCTCAATGAATCCTTTTTTTTCAATTTCTTTTTTCATTTCTCATCCTCCCTTCCTTTATTTTCCACCAACTCCGATAATATCATACGGGCCAAACTCGCAGACGGAATAAACATACCGCAAAAGACACACTAAACTAGTTTGACTGGGCAGGCTAAGTTTTGGATGTAGCTAATGGGTCAAAAAGGCTAAATTTTGCTTAAGTGGAGCTAAATGGGTGAAAAATGTAAGAAAAAGGAAATTTGCAAGCACCTCCCTGCATGTGACACCGACCACAAACCCGAATGTATACATTTGACAAGAAATTGATTGTCATAAAAGTGCAAAAATGATGAACATGCTATGCAAGGAGTACTACTCGCAATTCCTATGTAAACCGGTCATGAATGTCACCAGTTATATGGCTCTAAATCTCAGAAATTGTAAAGTAGGTTGCCAATTTATCAGGTCAAGTCTACACGGACAGCTAAATTTGAACAAAAACTCGTAGATTATGCGTAAAGCTCAGCTAATAACCGTCAATGAAAGTGCAAGGCTCAAGTAAAATGACAAGTTAAAGTGCAATATCATCACGGAAATCAACCATTCCGACTCAATCTATATGCAAAAATAAACGTGAATATTTTATTAATTTTTGAAATTTTTTATTTTTTTGGATTTTTTGATTTTTTGAAAACAATGCAAGTTGAAAATAGAAACGTGAATGCAAAACAAATGCAAATGCAGACTCAAAGGATGCATTACCCAATCTCCCCAAACCAAAAGGGATAACGCCCTCGTTGTCCTCCAGCATACACCAGCAGATATATACAGAGGAACGGGAATATACAACCAATAAATGAATGAAAAACAAAAATAAAAAGGAGACAAAAGAAAATAAAAGAACGAGACAAGACATACAAAACACGAACTTCCCCAAACCAGCCTGAAAACTGGGGAAGCGAGTAGACCAGTAGCTACTCGTCAGCCTCCTCTGACACGTCCTCCATCGTCACAGTGTAGTCCGGGTCCACCTGCTGCTCTCTCCTCCTCCTCTCCTCAGCCTGAGCTCTCGCTGCCGCCGCTGCTGGGTCTTCCTCCTACTCACTAGCTGACTCAGGGTACCCCTCAGATGGGTATCGGTAGAAGGACGGGTGTGGCCAACCCTCTGGAATGGGACGTCGTCGCCTCATGTGATACTCGTACAGAGGGAACAAGGTAAGAGCTATGTCCCTCTCCATACGAGCATGTCTCTCTACAAGCTCAAGCAACAAACTGTCACGGCCCCCTTAGTCCATGACCGCGGACGCCTCAAAGGGTGGAGGAGGTACAAAATTAGCCGGAAAAACCGGTTGTGTCTGGTCGGGCGCAGGAGTAGGAGTAGGGATCGGGGTAGGAATGGCCGTGGAAGTCTGGCCACCCGTAGAAGGTGTGGATCCCTCTCCGGTCGCAGGTCGACGCCGCTTCCTAGAAGCGGACAGAGTAGGAGGTGGTCGAAGCGTGAGGTGGTACGTGAGTAACGGTGGTGGTATCCTGCCACTAACAGTGGGCAGGGGGACGAGGCGAGGTAGGGTGGTGCAAGGAAGGGTCTCAGACAAGGAACCGCCTATCTTCCAAGTCTGCTGGTCGGAGCAAGCCAAAACATGGAAAGCATAGCAGGAACGTCCAGGTACCGGTCGACACCTATGTACTGTAAGTCACGAGGGAAGACGGGGAAGAGAGAGCGGGCAAGAACGGTGGTTATGCCACCACAGACGATGGTGCCCACAGAGTGAAAATACTGGGCGGTCAGGTAAGCCATGTTGAGGACAAAGGGGCCCTCACTGTCAATGTTCAGGTACCCGCCCAGAATAGAAAGCTCGATGTTGTTCACGTTGTTTGGTTCTTTACGGCCAAAAATAGTACTACCCATCAGACGCAGGAAGTAACGGGCAGGGGGAAGGTGGACCTGAGCGAGCTTTCGCTCCTCGTAGGTAATGTGTGCCAAGGTCCTCCACAACTGGCGGTTGACCTTCCTAGGGGCAGCACTAGGACCCGTAAAAGAAAGTCCTAACCTAGTACCAAACTCCTCTAAAGTCCAGGAAAAAGTCTGGTTAAACAACCGGAAAGACACGGAAGAACAAGTGGGGTCAGCGTCGTGTGCCCCAGAGGAGAAGGTAAAGGAGCTGAAAAACTCAAGGGTCAGCTCCTTGAAGGTATAGGCACTCATGGTCACAAGTCCAGTCATCCCCGTACCCCGCAAAATCTCACAAACCGGCTCGTAAATACCAAGTCTATCAAGTGACAAACGACACAAAAACCTAGTCGACAGAAAGTCACAGTCCAGCAAAGAGAAAAATCTAGTGCGATGAATACCATTAACAAAGATTTCCTGGGGGTAGTCAGGGTGTGAGTCGAGTGAGTCGTCCACTCGGACGGTGACACGGCCTGCAGAACGGCCAGCAGTAGGTGTAGCTCGTGCACGACCCCGACCTCTAGTACCTGAAGTAGGAGCCCGTCCTCTGACGGAACGAGGTACTAGAGCCACCCGTGTAAGCAACAGATCGCGGGTGACCACGCAAAGAGGGGTGGTCACCGCACTGATTTACTAGCCGTGATCGCAATGTGGAAGAAGCGGAAACTTTAAAACCGAAGAAGAAGGGCTAGCAGCAGAGCTAGCAAGAACAGACGCTGAGATGGAAGTAGGAACGGAACTAGCAGCGGTAACAATAGTACCAGTAGAAGTGACAAGGAACACAGGAGCAGTTGCAGTGGTACTAACGGGTGTGGAGATGGTGGTGGCAGCAGGGACCACCGTCTCAGTCAAGGACGGAGTAACAGTCAAACTGGATGAGGGCATTGTACTATTGTCCATCCTAATCAAGTAAGCAAGGGGAGACAATAATCAATTAAACAATTAAAACGCATAAACCCCCAAATTAGTCGAAATTTTCGACTTAAGCTTAAACCCTAAACCCTAATTACTTCAAAATGGCAAAATTAAAGCAATTAAACAATAATGAAGCAAAGAGAATACTTACTTGATAATAAGACCCATAAACTAAGCAAGAAAATCGACTAAAAATGATGCAAATGGCGATTTTTCGAACAGAAAACCGCAAACCCTAATTCCTTAATTGACCCGCAACAAAGACCAAAATCAAGGGTAAAATAAGGGGGAAATGTCGATTTAATTGCAAGGAATAGATTGTAGGTGTTTGATTTGGTAAAGGGCAAGAATTAATGGAGGTTTTGGGGGTTTTTGTCGCAAATAGGGGATGCACAATGAATAATGAAAAGAAATAAGGAAAAGGAGGGAGTTTAAGAGACACTTCCTGCGTGTAAATATCAATTTCACTCGATCGAGTGATTTGAAATCACTCGATCGAGGAGTTTCAGCTTCGATTCACTCGATCGAGTAGAAATCTACTCGATCGAGAACTCCCTCTTTTGGCTATTTCGATCGAGCACCTGCAACCTTTTCGATCGAACCCTTTCTTGCAAAATCCTCTCGATCGAGTACAAAAAGTACTCGATCGAGCGCTTTTCTTCGTGTAAGTTATCCAAAATGCGTATAATCTCACCAAACCTGCATAAAAACACTTGCAAACATATCCCGATATACCAAATCACAGAAATAACAGTCTATAGTCTTTCTAACTACGCTAAAAATTGTCTAAAATCTAACAGTTCGAAAAAACGCAATAAAGAAATTCAACGAAAATTTAAAAATAGTTTTTACAAATTGTTACACGGGGCATTCCCCGCTTAATTCCCAAGACAATTCAGTAGCCCAACGGAGGGCTTCTGACTAGAGGAGGTCCCTTCAGCGTCCTTGATCGTCCTCTTCATTCTCCACGAGCTTGAATTTGAACCAGTAGGGGGAGAATAGTTAACGTCCACGTATGCACGAACCTTCCTCGTCCCTTTTTCTTTCTCACCAGCTTTGACGTTTGGATCCCCAATTTGATTGAATTTAGTTGCACAACGACCTTTGACAGCTCCTGCAACTTTTTCATCTGTACCTGCAGCATTGAAAACAGACGAATTCTCCTTCTTTTTGCTCTAAATCTGAGGCGGAGGGGTTACAATTGCAGCACAAAATTCCAAATTTTCATCTGGAGTGTCAATATGAGAGTCAGTAGAGGAGAGGGCATTGCAAGGCTGAGCTTGCATGGGAGCCCTACGAGACTTAGATTGATGGAAAATTAATTCCTCGTCTCCTACCTGAAACGTGAGTGTCTTGCCCCCGACATCTATCACTGCACGAGCAGTAAATAAAAATGGTCTCCCTAAAATAATAGGGGTGTGAGTGTCCTCAGGAATATCAAGCACTACAAAGTCAACGGGAATAAAGAATCTCCCGATTTTAACAGGTATGTCCTCTATGACACCTAACGGCCGTGATATACTACGGTCGGCCATCTGTACGGTCATATTTATGCAATTAAATTTAGTTAAACCAAGTCTCTTAGCAAGGGACAAAGGTAAGACGCTCACGCTAGCACCAAGATCGCATAGCGCGTTATCAATCAAATGGGTACCTATGTGACATGGAATCGAGAAACTACCCGGGTCTGACTGTTTAGGTGGCAACTTATTTTGAACTAGGGCAGTCCCTGCCTCGGTCAAAGCTACCGTCTCATGATCATTAATATGCCTCTTACGTGATAAAATTTCTTTCATAAATTTTAAATAAGAGGGTACATGTGTCAGCAACTCGGCGAATGGAACAGTAACCTGTAAGCTTTTCAGGAGCTCGGCAAATTTACCGAACTGTTGATTGGCTTTCGTGCTCTGTAATCGCCTTAGGAAGGGCACGGTAATAGGAATTTCGAGCCCTTTGTTTCTCTCTTCCAACGTCTCAGCTGGTTCAAGCTCTTTATCACTCGATCGAGACTTTTTGCCTCTCGATCGAGTCTTTCCAGGTCAAATATCACTCGATCGAGCACTAGCAGGCTCTCGATCGAGGTCTTCAATAACAGCAGTGTTCGATCGAGACAAATTACCACTCGATCGAACAGTTTCTTCAACAATTTCACTCGATCGAGTGCTTTTCACCCCTCGATCGAACTCTTGATTTTCCAGTTCACTCGATCGAGTAAAATTTCCACTCGATCGAGTGATTTCAGCTTCTTTTCTACTCGATCGACCCCCTGAAACCAGTCGATCGAGTATTTTCTTCATGGTTAACTCTTTTTCAGCAACTAATGACTGTTCATCGTCATTAACATCCTTCCTCGGGTCTGATATGCCATCTGAAATTGACAGATTTGGTCCTTCATGTGAACGACCGCTTCTCAATTTAATCAAACTCTCCGTCTCGTGCGGATTCTTATCAGCTTGAGATGGCAAATGACCCTGCTTTCTCGTGGACTGGTTCGCGGCTAACTGAGCAACTTGAGTTTCAAGTGACTTGATGGATGCTTCTTTCTGTTGGTCACTTAGTTGCCATTGCTTTGTCAACGACTGGAGCATTGACTTTAGCTCACTTAGCTCACTTACCCCACTTGAAGATGATGCGCCTTGATTCGGAGGAGGAAAGGAAGGAGGCTTTTGGAAGCCTTGTTCAGCTTTATGAGGCGGGACATATGGCTGCTGCTGCTGCGGTGGAGGAGTGGGATTAAGAACATTTTGACTTGTCCACCTCAAATTGGGATGGACTGCCCCTTGGTTGTTGTAATAAGAACCTCTTCCTTGCCTGTATTGCTGAAAGGCAAGGACTTTTTCTTTCTCAGTAAGACAGTCAATAGCAGTATGACCGTCATCTCCTCCACATCTCTCACAAATGACAGTTTCCTGTCTAGTCAACAGATGAACCGTCTGTGGATCCCCAGCAGATTGCAGCTCCAATCTATCAAACCTGGCATTCATGGCTTCCAGCTGAGCCACAACTGCCTTATCAACTGAATGGATCGTTCGAATACATTCCCGTGGGTTCCCATATTCAGCACAATGGGTCGTCATCTCCTCAATAATGCCCCATCCCTTATCATCATCAATATTTTTCTGAAATCTACCGTTGGATGAGGCGTCCAGAATAGCTCTATGGTCATCGTACAACCCATTATAAAACTGGTTGCACAAGAACCATTGATCAAAACCGTGATGAGGAAGAGACCTCACCAATTTCTTGAACCGACACCAAGCTTCATAGAATGTCTCATCAGGTGCCTGCTTAAAACTGGTAATCTTTCCCCTCAGCTGATTAGTGCGCTGCGGAGGGAAATATCTTTGATAGAAGGCAAGTGCGAGAGTCTCCCAATTGGTGATCCCAGCAGCTGTACGGTCAAGATCGGTCAACCACTCTCGGGCTGAGTCAGTCAGAGAAAAAGGAAACAACACCTCCTTTATCTTGTCTTGAGTTACTCCCTTTGTAGCGGGAATAGTAGAGCAATAATCAGTAAAGACCTCCATATGCTTCCTTGGGTCTTCACCTGCCACACCCCTATACTAGTTTCTCTCCACCAGATTTATGTAAGACGGTCGGATGTCAAAGGTGTTACCATCCTCAGTCTGGAGGTTGAAACCTTTAGAAATAGAGGATGCTTTAGGCTCCGAGTGACTTGCAATATTCGGCATCTTTACTGGTTGGTTGGCAGAAATGAGATTATCTTCTTCTAAAGACTGGTCTTCTGCGAATAGATAGTGTTGTAGCTCGGGCTCGAAAGTACTCAAGTCTTCCTTTCGACGTTCTCTTTGCAGACGGAGTCTATCCCGAAATAGTCTCTCTGGCTCGGGATTAGCTGAAACTAACTCCCACCTGTTTGACCTGGGCATACACAACACTGAAAGAGATAAATGAGAACTGTCTCAAGGAATAAAAATTCCCTGAGACAGATAAAATAAACGAAAACAGAAATAGATAAGGCTATTGCCTCCCCGGCAACGGCGCGAAAATTTGACAGGCTAGTCGTGTACCTACCAAAAATAACCAACTGGCACTAACTAATATAGCTAGGGAAGTCGGGTCGATCTCCACAGGGAGGCAAGATATCTGTTAAAGGTCCGTCTATTTGGTCATAAATGGGGGGTTTAAAATTGGCTTCTAAACTAATAAAGGCTTAAAGGAAAGAGTAGTAAAGAAAGAGTAGTAAAAGGCAGAAAATGTGAATAAAGTGATCAATAGAGAGGGGACATGTCAGGATTTCGGTTCACCATGATAGTCTAGTGACTCAACTGCAAATAGTCTAGATAATTTACTATGAGACGGATACTGGAAAGGTCCTTCCGGTCCAATTTCTATCCTAGATTTCCACTAACTTAACTTTCGTCCTACACGCCATTTGATTGCCACCTACACGCCAAGCCAATCTGTGGACGTATAGCGGTCTTTTGAAAGCCACGCTCGGCGGCGTAAAAATGCTTTCGACCGGATCGCTTTAGATCGGTCGGTTTCGTCTCGGTAAGGGTCTCGAAACGATTAGAGATGTTCGGAGTCGCCACCAAGAATTTGTGGGATTCTTGGAACCCGTTCGAAATCCACTTTATACCTCGGTCAAATCGAAGCACAAAGCAGCGTTTGACATAGGTACTAAAGATAAGGAAATCGTCCCTCTTTAGCATCCTATCTCTAGAATGAATCTAAACGCCCGGATAAGGTCGTCCACTATCCAAAGTTTCGAGTAAGAGGTGAAGGTACGTATTGGGAAGCCCTTTAATCAGACACCCAATCCCCCCCGTGTAGCGCCTCTCCTGATCGATCTTGGTTGGCTGAATGCAAAAGTTGATAAAACGGTTTAAATGCATGAATGCGCATCCAATAATTTAAACCTAACATGTGAGAGCTTTCTAAGTCGGTTGATTTAATCCAAGTATCAAGTATAAGATGTCGAGTTGGATTAATGGTTGATTTGCATGCAAGACGGAAATTAAACACCCATTTACCGTATTAGGTTTATGGTGCATAACGTGATCCATTTAATAAGGCATTTTTCACACATGATCTTGAACGAGTAAATAGTCATCTGATCCGTCCTATATCCGGGCTAACTGGAGTCGGGATTGTCCTAGACTAATGCTGGAAGGGAACAGGCCCTGTACCAGATGGCTACATGAGGCGCAAGCCAGCCGGCGGTATAAGGGGCTTCTCCCTGGTTTTGAAAATGAGGAATGAAGGGCCTGTTTAGGCGCGAGTCAACCAACGGTTGTATGCCGTGTTCTGACTATTCGAAAAACGTTATAAAACGTGTAAAAAAATGGGTATTTGAACCCGGTTTGATTTGAATGGGTCGTTTAGACCGCATTTGTTGATTTGAAGAACTAGACTCGAATAATCATCATTGTTTTGATAATATTCGGTGTCGGGTTCGATTTGACAAACTTGACATGAATATTTTTGAAAATAATTATGAACTAATTGTTTTAAGTTCATTTGGATGTGATTAGTCGATACTCATCATCGTACCCGGGTTAAAATCCGGCATGGTATGTAGAACCAAGGATGACTTTGTGTTGGTGACTAATATATTTATTTTGGAAATGTAAAGAAATGAAATAAAAGGTTTTAAAATACCTTTTAAATGTCATTAACCAAATATTATCACCGAAACACGGATTTAACCGTCATGGTATGAGGAACCAATGGTGAAAAATGCTTTATGGTTAAAACAAATGAAATAGAATAAAAAGGGTTTGAAAATATTTGAAATGGTAAAAACCGATTACAAATATGAAAATGAATTAAAGGGAAATAACGAGAACAAACACGGTTGATCTCTGACCTGGACACCCCATTTAGGCGCGGGTAAGCCGGCGAACCAAGGGGTTTATGTCTCAGGCCAAAAATCAGTTTTGGCTCGTTTATCCCATGTTTTGGTTCATGTTATGCACTTTTTAGCATGTTATAGTCATGAAACCAATGAAAACATAATAAAAGAGGATTTTTACACCCTCATACTTACATGTTTGGTTATGGCGAGTGACCGACGTAAGTGTAACAACTCGTTTGATCGGAAAAAACTCGGTTTAAAACCGTTTTGGTAAGTAAAAAAGAGTGTTTTAAGTTTAGTGACGGTGTAGTGGTGGAAGTGGTCGGTCAAGTGATTTAATGCACGATGACGATACCAAACAATGTGTAAGGCTTGTATTTATGATCGGTAGGTCGTAAACACGCATCGGATTGTGACTTAAGAAGTCGAGTCGAGAATTTTAAGGGAGAAAAGAGGGGGCGGACACTCGAGTAAGTCTCAAATGGGGGGCATTTTAGGAGTATTTATAGGAAATTGAGTGGTTGTGTGAGTTTTGAGCGACGTGGCCACTTGGGCTGCTCAAAGAGGCGCGAGCCACGTCGCGGGTCTTCGAGGTGAGTTGTCGCTTTCACACAAACGCAATCATGATTTGTTCTATCCTAGGTATTGTAGTCATATGTTTGGTACTTGACCAAACATAAATCCGGGAAAACTTAAGGTAGAAGGTTTGAAATGTTTGTTTTTTGTGGTCGACTCGGTTTGACTCGTTGTTGGAGTCGGGATTTGAATTTTTGAGTCGGTTTTTGGTCCGGTGTCAGTTTTGACTCTAGTTAGTGTCATTGCGACCCCGTTGTCGTGCATTAAACACTCCAGGTATTTTTGAAATGTTTTGAAATGTTTTATTTTCGAAATCGTTTTAAGTTTTCCGTCGTAAAGTTGTACACAAACAGTCGATCAAACGCCGCGATTCCAAAACATGTTATAGTCCGATAATCATCGGGTGTTTGTTGGAGTCCCAGCAGATACTGGGTATCTACAGAGCCCCCACTTTGACTGAGGCTTGGACAGGGCGAAAGTCAAAGTAGAGCCCCCAGGTCAATCGAAGATTACAACCTGGAGACCCAAGCGACGTCAAGGCGGCTCGAGAGGATTCGGGCCAAGGACCTGCCGTCGGGAAGGGCGACGCCAAGGCGACTCGAGGGTATGAGTCAAGGACCTATTTTCGGGAACAGTTTAGAGTCTGTCGACTGTCCGTGCGGGTCGTTTAAAGTCCATTAGACTACGTACAAAGGCTCGCCAGCCATAAGAAGGAGTCATACCTGAGGCATCTTCGGATATGTCCTTGCACGTTTGCGGACAAAGGCTCGCCAGCTGTGATAAGGAAATGTACCCGAGATATCTTCGGGATGTGTCTTTGAGTATTTGCGGACAAAGGCTCGCCAGCCATGATAAGGAAATGTACCCGAGGCATCTTCGGGATGTGTCCTTGAGTGTCTGCGGACAAAGGCTCGCCAGCTATGATAAGGAAATGTACCCGAGGCATCTTCGGGATGTGTCCGTGAGTGTTTGCGGACAAAGGCTCGCCAGCTATGGGGCGGTCGGTTAATGGACCGTGAGCATAGCCGCGTCGAATGGGCTTGTTTTGAAAGTAGCGAACTCATGATGCCGCTGTGGAAATAGTGAAGTCGAATTTTCACTATCACTGTTTTTGAAATGAGCGGGTTCCGCGAGGAAGCCCCCTGCTGGTATTTGAAGGAAATAGCAAATTTTAAATTTTGCTATTACGTTTGAAATGACGGATTATGTGCCGCCGTTGACATTTGATGGAAATAGTGAATTTGGAATCTTCACTATTAATTGAAGTGACGGTTTATGTGCCGCCGTTGACACGTGTGGTGAAAGTAGTGGAATTTAATTTCCAGCTATTATTTTGAAATTTTTGAAGGAAAATAGTGAATTTTGATTTCACCATTATTTTTTGAAATTGGCGGTTTTGATCGCTGTTTGTTTGAAATTTTCGAAAATAGCGAATTTAAATTTTCACTATTTGTTTTTGTCTTTGAGAAAATGACGACCTTTAATATCGTCAATGAAAATTCGAAGTTTAATATGAGAGATTGGGCCAAAGCCCAAATTTCGGTGAAAAAGCAAGGGGAGGCCTGATTGAGGCGCGAGCCACCTTGCGAACCAAAGGGGCTTCCCTTTTTTCTGTAAAAGACGCGAGTTCAGGCTGCATTTCATTCCTCATCTGTCTTCAACCTTCAACACAAAATAAACCCAAGAACGCCATTGTTGGTCCTTAAGCTTTCTTCCATTCGTGCCATCAACAACGATGTCATCTCAAGGTATGTATTTCCTCTTGAATCCATTTAAATTTGTTGGCCTTTTAGCTTAATTGAATTAGGGCGAAATTTTACCCTAGAAAATTGATTTGGGCGTTTTTGATTGAGCCCATTTCGAGTGAAATTGATGATTGCATTAGGTTAGAAACCTGTTTAGGAGTATAGGGGTGCTTTTAGTTCGCATTTTGGTCCTCGTTCCCGCTCCCTATGCTCGAAAAACGTGAGTGAGGTGAGAAACCGTCTCATCTCGCAATGCCAAGTTTATTTGCTTGGATAGTGGGTCCCGTTAGGTTGTATTGTAGTCGGGAGAGATCATTTTTTCCATTGTGGACCTTTGTTGGGTATTGTAGGCAAAATTGGATTTTTTTGCCTTTTGTGACGGTCTTATGTCTGACGAAATAAGCGCCTGTTTGGGCTTGAATTGAGTCAGTTTGCCTTGAGATGGACCTTAATAGTAGTTTAGGTCACCTTGGGGCGCGATAAAATCACGCTTGCCTTTTTGCGGTCGTTTTTGAATTTTGACCGGCTTGTGCTCAAATCAGCGCATGAATTGCCTTTTCGAGCCGTGGAAAAATTTCCGTTGCATTGGGAATGTATTTTGGTTTGTTGGCGGACCTTGTAGAGGTCTTGAAATGCCGATTTTTATGTGGTGGTTTTGACTCGTCTTTTGCTTGAAAAGAGGGGAGAGTCGTTTTTTTTGTTTTTTTGTTTTTTTGTGAATTGTTTTTTGTTTGGTTGGATTTTGGGCGGGATTGCCCTTGTTTTGTTTTGCAGGTTGTGTTTGTTTTGGGTTTGTCCATTTTACGCCGTCATAATGCCGAAATTTCGGTTGACGTTCTCTGCTTGTTTTTTTTTATCGCAGAGTATCATTTGGACCTATGGGGTCTGCCGTGGAGGTACTAGAGGAAGAGGGTGATCCTGGAGGGGAAGAGACGACTGTTTTTTGTTACAGGCTTGGTTGTGTTTCTCCCTGGCGGCCTTTGCCCGACCAATGATCGGGTATCGATCGTTGGTCGTTGTCTGCAGAGGTTCGGATGACCGATGAGTGGGGTTCAATACGGGCGTTTTATCCCACGTTGCCGCTTTCAATTGCCGTTGAATTCAGCTGATTGGGGTTCAACATCGGGGTAGTATCCATTGTCATGGTCCTCTTTTACTCTTGAATTCAGCTGATTGGAGGCCAACGTCGGGGTAACGTGCTGAGTTATGATCCTCGGTTGTCGTGTCGTCCGAAGTCTGCCAGGCATCATTTTTCTTTTTGTCGTGGAGCAGGAATGAGGTATTACCGTCATGGTAACCACCTCTGCTTCCGTTGTTGCACCTCTGTTCCTTGTGTTGCTCTCTTTCTTTTCTGTTTGAGAGGATATAGAGTGCTTAGTTCGGTAGGTGGCGGATAGCCCCCAGTTCGTTGTCTTAGGCCAGTGTCTGTATGATAGACGGTTATTTTAGGCCAGTGTCTGTATGATAGACGGTCGTTTTAGGCCAGTGTCTGTATGATAGACGGTTGTACTGGATCCTGTTTGTACGGTCAGTTGTCCGTATCGAACATGTGTCGATGTATTTCGCGTGAGGCGGTTTGTATATATGTATTTTTGGATTGTGGTTCATTTTATAACTTTTGGCATTTTTTGTGTTGTGTTTCAGAGGAGCGCTGTCGGCTGTCGATTCTCCTTTTGCTTTGCATCAGTTCCTGCATCGTTAGTGTAGAAAACAGGCAACAGGTAGCACATATGCATAAACGTGAACAAGTAAAAGCATTTGATTGAAAACAAAACTAACCGCGATGACTCGAAGTTAACATTGAAATTTGAAAATTCCGCGACAAGTTGTCACGTTTGGATTTTGAAAGGAATCGATTTGAAAATCAAGCAATTAACTCGTGTCTTGAATTAAATTGCATCGGAATTGTTGAAATTGATTTGTGACTCGAAAAATTCAAACTCAATCCGTCAGGGAAGAATTTTAGAAAAGGATTTTTGCGAGTATATTTGGTTTTTGAGAGATCAAGACTCGAATTTGTGAGTGCTTGAAATTTTGAGGAAAACTGATGTCGTGTTTTCAATTTTTATTTTTATTTTGATGGAAAATTGTGAAAATGCGAAAAATTTTCAAAATTTCGACTGACATGGAAACGATCCGTCGCGGATCGGGGCGACTAGCCCTTCCCCTCTTAAAAAAGAAAGAAAAATCCGTATGTTTAAAGCTGCGTCATGGAAACGGTGTCGGATTTCGTAAAACGCGAAAACAAGGAAATGTGACTGTGAGGAAACACAAAAATGTTCTGGATCATCCCGAAGAGGTGCGAGCGTCCTGGCGGGAGGTTTGAGTTGTCAGGAGAAAACACAAGTTGAAAGAGACAAGTCAACAGCGGGAATCCTGGGGAAGCCTCAAAGAGGCGCGCGGCACTGGCGATAGAAGCGCTCTCCTTTTTTTCAAAAACGCGATCGATCAGTTTGTATAAATAGTGATGTTTGCGCTTCATTGTTTCATCATCCGAAACACAAAAACATCTCGACAAAACTTCTTCTTATTCTTCCACAAAAATATTTCATGGATGCTTTTGAGAACGCATTGCGACAATGGTGCCGGGATTTGTCGCCTCCCGAAAAGTATCAACTCATTTGCATAGGAGTTGGTCAATTTTTGGTGCTCCGTCAAGTCAGGGTGCAACCTTCATTTCTTGAAGCATGTTCTCGGTTTTGGGATTCGAAACACCATGTTTTCGTTTTCCCGAAAGGTGAGATTTGTCCTCTTGCCGAAGAAGTTGGAGCCATTGGTGGGTGGCCGGGTTGTGTTCCGGTGCTTCCTCTGACTCGGTTGTGCTACAAAGAGAAATTCCGTTCCATGTTGGGCTTGTCAACAAGCCAAATAGACTTTCTTCTTGCTCCACATGGTGTGGATATGTTGGCTCTTATCAACATCTTTTCAAACCGACTAGATGCTAATGTCTCGGAGGTGGCTAGGAGAAGGGCTCTTGCATTTTGCCTTGTCCATGTGTACCTCTTTGTTGATGTTTTGAAGAAGGAGGGACCCAAATGTTATGGTAGCATGACCCTTATTCATGTGGTTGAGCAAATGGAGCATGGTAGAGATCCGTCATGGTTGGTGCTTGGAGAGATCGTCCAAGCTTTGGACAAGGAAGGCTCTTGTGGAGAAGCTCCCTCTTTTGGGTCCCCAAGGATCCTCCAAGTGTGGCTTTTGGAGAGGCTAAGGTATGTAGAGCCTCCGGTTAATCCTTCTTCTTATTCCTTCCGTCACCTTACCATGAGGAAGAAGTTGTACCCGGATAGTTTTGCTTCTACCGAAGCTTATTGGGCCGCGAGATTGGTGGAGGAGGGTGGTCCTCACATCCGTTGGGTTGTGCCATGGTGGCACTTGAAGTCCTTCATGGGGTTGCCCGCTTCGGGTGCTAGTCCTCGTTCTTTGATGGTGGTGGGTTTGAAGGTTGTTTCCTTCATTTATCCCGAAAGGCTCATGAGGCAAATGGGGCGTCAACAAAAGGTGCCCGCTCAAGATACCCTTGTCCAAGAGAATGTTTTCCGGAGCTCCGAGCTTGTGGAGATCTTCGAAAGGTGGTGGGCCACTCGGCCGCTTTGGGAGGTACCAAACCCCGTTGCTACGACATGGGTGACTCCCGCTTATGTCAAGTGGTCACGTGCTCCGTCCTTGGAAGAGAGATCCAAATTTCGTAAGGACGAGGTTGTCGACTTGAAGTACCGAGAGGTTGGCAAGGCCAACCGTGCCTTCTTCGAGGGGTATGTTGATGGAGTTAGCCCGGATGTGATGAGACCACTGAAGAGGAGGAGTTCCGGCCCCAAGAACATGGTGGGCCGTGTATTGGCCCTTTTTGGGTCGAACATGGGGTCTTGTGCTAGACCGGAGGCCGTCGCCGTCTTAGATCCGTTGAGGATCCGTTCCGAGGAGGAAATCCATGCTAGGCGAGCCAACAAGAAGAACAAGGGGAAGATGTACCCCGAAGGAAAAGGCAAGGGTAAAATGGAAGATTGAAGACCTCCATTACCCACTTTATTATTACGTTGTATTAGTGTTGTGAGTTTTTATTATGTTGTACTAGCTAGTTATTGTGTGTTTTGTGCTAGTTTTATTATGTGAGGTATTTTAGTCGACACCTTAGCTTTGACAAGTTGTAGACTCGTCGAGCTTTATTTGTTGTTGAAATTGTAATCCCTCCCATTATTAATTAAATAAGAGGATTGCTTGTGTCAAGAATTTTGAACGCTTGTTTCTTCCATCCATTTTGTAAAAGCAATTCAATTTGAATCGTCCTAAACATTTGCACTTGGGAAAGTGGGATTTTGTGGAAAGGGAGAAAGGCTTATTTTTGTATTTTGTGGCAAAGAGGAGTGGTTTCCCTTTCTTTTTTTGATGGGGATTTTTTGATTATGGCGATGGTTGTTTTTTGATTGTGGGAATGGTTGTATCCTTCTTGTGTAAGAAAGGACTGCCTACGTATCCACCTGAAGAGGTGAAATCAAACCATGATCGTAGTTCAGGATTTTTTTTGTGAATTTGTTTGGGTTTTGTGGTTGTATCCCTCATGCATAAGAGGGACTGCCTACGTATCCACCTGAAGAGGCGAAATCAAACCATGCTCGTAGTTCAAGGGGTTTTTTTTGTTTTAGTGCAAATGGATGTTGCCTTTGACAGATCAAAGGACCTTTGAAATGGGCAAGGTGCCGCAGCTTAGACTCGATAAAACATGCAATTTCAAATCAGAACACGATGAGGAACTTGACTTGAAAAGGGTCGAAGGTGGTTGCTAGTTGTAAAACTAGGCTAGGTCGTTGGTTGCTATGGTTCAAGGGTAGTATTTCTTGAGTTGGTCTAGGTTGGTCGGGTTTGTAAAATCCTCCTCATCTAGGTCACTCAGTCTCACTGCGCCCCCCGAAAGTATTTTCTTGACCAGGTATGACCCGGCCCAGTTGGGTTTGAATTTCCCCCTCTGATCGACGGGTAACGGTGCTCGAACTGAATTGAGGACCAAGTCGCCCTCGCGGATATTCCTGGGTTTAACCTTCTTGTTGAATGCCTGTTGTATACGTCGTTGGTATAGCTGGACGTTGTGCAAGGCGTTGAGTCGCCGTTCGTCGAGAAGAGTGAGTTGCTCGTACCTTTGACGGGTCCATTCCGCCTCAGGGACTTGACTCTCCAGTAGGATGCGTAGAGAAGGAACCTCTAACTCTACCGGTTGAACCGCCTCCACACCATATGCTAGGTAAAAGTGTGTGGCGCCTGTCGGTGTTCGAATGGAGGTTCGGTATCCCCAGAGTGCGAATGGGAGTTTGCTCAGCCAATCGCGGTAGTTGTCTTGCATTTTCTTGATAATGGTGACAAGAGTCTTGTTAGCTGCCTCCACCACTCCGTTAGTTTGGGGACGGTAGGGGGATGATCGATGTCGTTTGATTTTGTATTTGTCCAGCAAAGCTTGGGTTTCCGCCCGGAAGTGAGAGCCTTGATCGCTGATGATTTCATGGGGTACCCCATACCGGCAGATGATGTTGTTCTGGATGAACTTGGCCACTTGTTTGGTGGTCAAGACTGCATATGAGTGTGCTTCCACCCATTTGGTGAAGTAGTCGATGGCGACGAGGACAAAGTAGTGCCCCTTGGTGCCTACCGGGTTGACTTTCCCGATGATGTCAATGCCCCAGGTTGAGAAAGGCCAGGGTGACGTCATCGTGTATAAAAGGGATGGTGGTATGTGTTGTATGTTGGCGAAGATTTGGCAATTGTGGCAATGTTTGACGTAGTTACGGCAATCGGCTTCCATGGTGGTCCAGTAGTAGCCTAGCCGTGTGATTTTCCGGGTAAGCATCATTGCGCTCATATGAGGGCCACATTCTCCGTCGTGAACCTCTCCCATGACTTTTTTAGCTTTGTGATGATCAATGAAAAGGAGGAGAATTCCTTGGGGTGTTCTTTTGTATAGTTGGTTTTGGTTTATCATGAATTGTGATGCAAGTAAACGGATGGCTCTTTGTCCTCTTGGGTTAGAGTTCGGAGGGAATTCATTTTTGGTTTTGTAGTTGAGGATGGCTTGGTACCAAGGTTCATCACGGCTTTCCTCGTCGTCGATGATGTCACAAACGTGAGATGGCTCGCTCCTTCTCTCGACACATAGGGGAATCGATGTCATGTCGTCAGGGATGTTGACGAGCGCGGCAAGTTTCGCCAGGGTATCAGCAAATTGGTTTTCCTCTCGTGGCAAGTGGAAGTAGTCAACTTGGTCGAAGAACTCGGCCTCTTGATTGATCTTTGCTCGGTAGGGAGCTAAGCTGTCAGATCGGATTTTCCATGATCCGGACACCTGATTGATGATGAGCGAGGAATCGTCGTGGACCCTCAGTCTCTTGATGCCAAGTGTGATGGCTGCTTGTAAGCCGATGAGGCATGCTTCATATTCAGCGGCATTGTTGGTGACGGCAAAGTCTAGCTTGACCGAGATTGGAACATGTTCTCCCTCTGGTGATATTAGAAGGATTCCTACCCCGAAGCTTCTCAGGTTAGATGCACCATCGAAGTATAGGTCCCATGCGTCAGAATCGGCACAAAGGATGTCTTCGTCAGGAAGTGACCATGTGTCGGTCGTTGAGTCCTCGTTGACGGGATTTTCTGCTAGGAAATCGGCAACTGCTCTTCCCTTTATAACCTTGAGGGGTACAAACTTGAGATCAAACTCAGACAGCATGAGCGTCCACCTAGACAGCCTTTCGTTTAGTACAGGTTTTTCGAAGATGTATTTGACCGGGTCCATCTTGGAGTAGATGTGGACCGTGTAGCTGAGCATGTAATGCCGCAGCTTCTTTGTTGACCAAACTAGGGCAAGGCATGTCTTCTCCAGCTGGGTATACCTCGTCTTGTACTCGATGAACGTTTTGCTGATGTAGTAGATGGCTCGTTCTTCGTTGCCGACTGTTTGTGCCAGCATAGCCCCCATGGCCGTGTTAGTAACAGTCAGGTATAGGGATAGAGGAATCCCTGGTTGAGGTGGCATGAGGACAGGAGGCTTGGATAGGATTTCGTTTATCCTGTCGAAGGCCTTTTGAAAGTCGTCGTCCCAATCGGTGTGATCGGAGGCGCGCAATTTCTTGAATATTGGTTCACAAATCATAGTGAGCTTGGCAATGAAGCGGCTGATGTATTGGACCTGACCGAGAAATCCCCGAATCTCCTTTTCATTCCTAGGCCGAGGCATTTGTTGAAGGGCTTTGATTTTAGTTGGGTCAATCTCAATGCCTCTTTTGCTGACGACATGTCCCAAGAGTTTTCCAGAGGTGACCCCGAATGCACACTTCTGAGGATTTAGTCTCATGTTATATTTCCGCAGACGAGCGAAGAATTTCCGGAGGGCGTTGATGTGGCCGTCCCGTTCTCTGGATTAGACAATCATATCGTCGACATACACCTCTACCTCCTTGTGCATCGTATCATGTAGGAGAGTAGTAGCGGTTCTTTGATAAGTAGCCCCGGCGTTGATGAGACCGAAAGGCATGACCGTGTAGAAATATGTACCCCACTGTCTAGTGAATGCTGTCTTGTGCATGTCTTCCTCAGCCATTTTAATCTCGTTGTACCCAGCATACCCGTCCATAAATGATAGGAGAGCATGTTCGGCGGTGTTGTCCACCAGAATGTCAACATATGGCAAAGGGAAGTCGTCCTTTGGACTCGCCTTATTCAGATCCCTGAAGTCGACGCAAACCCGAATTCTTCCGTCTTTCTTTGGTACGGGCACAATGTTGGCCACCCAATCAGAGTATTTAGACACTTTGATGAAACCAGCCTTGAACTGTTTGTCTACTTCTTCCTTGATTTTCAGGGCCCATTCAGGACGCATCCGGCGTAGCTTCTATTTCACGGGTTTAGCTCCGGGTTTAATGGTTATCCGGTGCTCTGCAATTTCTGTGACACCCTCAAAAATCGCGGAAAAATTAAACACGTAATTTCTAAATAAAAACTGCATGGATATGTTTGTAATAGGTTCATTATAGTAAAAACCTGTAATTTTTAAAACCTGAACCTGTTATAAAGATATCCAATTGGAAGGTGTCAAAACATGCAAGGTTTAAACAAACTTATTTACATAACCACCGCTAAAAATAGCGGAATACAAAATGAAACAAACCAAATGTACGGAGGGAGACATGTGTCCCTAAAAAGTGTGACATACGTGACACTACAAAATGGGAACCAATCTAGGTTCCAAGGTTTCTTTGCTCGCTAGCTCGTCCGTGTACCCCATATAAGCATCACCTACCTGTCAATCGCATTTTATACAAACACGAAAGCCACAGTCAGTGGGGAGTAACTCCGAGTCCTCCCAGCCACGAAATGTCAAGTTAATATAACATGAAAGCATATAAATATGAGCAAATATAATACATAGCCCATATAAAGGCTATACAATCAAGCTTTTCATGAAAAACATTCAATATAAACAACATATAGTCCTAGCATGTGAATACTAGACCAACTCAAGCTACACTATCATGTGAGTCAAATAACACACGGGAATCCAAACTCTATCAACCATAGCCGGCTTGCACCTCACCTTCTATGATTCATAGAATCATCAAACAAGAAAGGGCAATATATCTAGAGACAGGCATAAGTTCCTAGTACAGTCAATAGTCACTTTGTAACTCGAGTCTATACCACGAGGTAGGGAAGCTAGTATTTTGGCTCAAAGGTTACATTTAAAACATGGCCAAGATACGACTCAACCCTAATCCTAGACTCACATGAGACCTAGAGAAATGCGGATAAAACCACCGCACCCAAGACTCATGATAAAACCACATGAGTACCCTAAGGAGTCCACCAAAGGGTTGGCTAGTACTTAAGCTGACCATCTACTCACAAAATAGGCAGAAAGGTCATGCCCTGACTTGGATATAAACCCACCAAGCCAGGAACACAAAGGCTATTAAGCCGTGAACATACACTCGTCAAAGACTATAATGACCTATCTATGACAATAACTGAAAATACTCACTTAAGACCTCGTCCCAAGTGAATACTTTAGCCAACTTAACAATAAAAGGGCAAAAAGTCCAAACTTGTAAATATAAATGATCACAAGCTAGCATATGGAAGGCTACACAAGAATATAATCCAATGACATTCCAACAATACAATCTAATATGGCCAAGGTACCAAGTTTCCAAAATATGAATTATAAATGTCAAGGCATTAATATATAGCATCCAATTACAACCAAAGTCATCCCTTTGTTATCTAAACTTACCGCAAAGACAAATCCCGACCCAAGTCCCGCGACGGGTCATTGGTCAAATCGTCGGTGACCGGTTTAAACCTAATTTGACCAAACTCATTTGGTCATATTGGCCCATTTCGAGTCTTGGTTCATTTTGACTCAAATCACATAATTCAACATAATACAAATCATGTGAAAATTATCAACATAAGGGAAAATTATTCTAACTTATAAACTAACCCATTTCCAACAATTTCTCCTACTAATAAAATTACTAATACGCCAAAATGTAAGCATTGTTCAAATGTACAAATGACAACTACAAAACATCAAACAAAAGCTCAAACATACAATCCGAACAAAGGCCAAACCCGGCCACACACACGGCTACACACACACGGCCCACACATGGCCTGTGGGGCCTGCTCACGGCCTGATTTGGGGCTGTTTTGGGCTGTTTTGGGCAGCCCTACGGTCTCCTTCCTTCTCCATCCAAAACCCGTCTCAACAATGTTACAAAACCATTCCAACAACACACAACCATTAACAATTCAATTCAACACTACCAACATATGAATTATACCTCCTAATAATCCTACTTTAACAAATATATTCATATAAAATAAATTTAACATATTAACAACCACATAAACATCCAACACATAGAAAATGTGACATATATCGCCGAGTAACTCGGAATAGTTACCTTAAGCTAGAAAAAGGCAAATAACCCTTGAGAAAACCCTAAAAACAGTAGCTACCCATCATCCTCTACTATATAGGAGTCCCCTATATCATCCTCATAATCTTCACCTATTAAAAACAACAAAAACACACTAATAATTACTAAAACCGAAATTATGCCCCAAAATCATCTTAAATCGACATAATGAAAACTGAAATTAAAACATACTAGGATGTAGATCTTGAAGAGAGGATTCCGAAAATATAAATTTTGCGAAAATCGGACTAGAAACGAAGAAGTTATGATGAAATTACGATTGTAAGTTTATTTGATATTTTTTTCTAAAGATCAAGAGGAACAAATCAAAAAAAAGAAATGAAACCCTAGGAAGAAATGGGGAGGCCGGATGCCTCATGGGGGGGGGTTAGGGTCTATTTTTTTTTTACTCGGTTTTGATTCGTTTTGACGGAAATTCAAATTATTCGTCAAACGCGATTTTCGAAAACGCTAAAGTTTTTAAACACGAGTTTACTAGAAAATTAAGTACCCCTATGCCCTATATCCTAACTCATATACCCAACGACCGTAAGAAATAGAAAATCCCATGTTTACGACTTTTCATCGAAATAACCTTTTATTAAAGAAAAGGTTCAAATATAGTTTAAATTACTTTTAAACATTTCCAAACTATCAAAAATAATTATATTACTTCAAAATAAAATAAAATTATATTTTATCGAATTATTATTATTTCAAATAAATTAATATTAAATTAAAGTTGATTTAAAATATTACTTTTAAAATATAATAACGGTCCAAATTTACGGGGTGTTACAATCATCCCTCCTTTTAAAAAGTTTCGTCCCCGAAACTTAAAAGAAAGAATCATTGTATATATATATATAAGTCCATCTTTTTAAAACAATTAAACAAAATTTTCAAGATATGAACGTATGAAAATATATGTGTCCTTTCAATGGAACGGAGATACTCTTGGCGATCACTCAAGAACATCAATATTCCAATTCAAAGACATAAAAATACATTTTTACACCAACAAATGATAAAACTAATTATCAGACGTCTCCAATAACAAGCTTTAACACTAATTGACGTTAAAACCAGTGAAAAACATTAAAATATTTTCAAAACCTTTAGTTCAAATTTTTATAATAAGGGTAATAACTCCATTAGCTATAGCTAAACCCTAATTACGGTTTCTAAACACTAAGCAAAGACTATTAACGCGGGGAATATGTAAGAAAAAGGAATAACCTCACGAGAAAAGTTCGGGATATTTAGCTAACATAGAAGCTTCAGGTTCCCAAGTTTCTTCTTCGACATTTCCACAACGCCAAAGAACACGAACTAGGGGCACAATTTTGCTCCTGAGTTGCTTGTTTGCTCTTTCAAGGATCCGGATTGGCCTTTCTTCCAAAGTCAAGCTAGGCTCTAAATCTGGAATTTCCTCTTGAATGACATGGCTCGGATCACTAATGTACTTCCTCAACTGAGATACATGGAAGACATTATGAACCTTGCTCAAATTCGGAGGCAACTCCAAACGGTAAGCAACGGGACCAATCTTTTCAATCACACGGAAAGGTCCAATGTATTTGGAACTTAGCTTCCCTTTTACACCAAACCGCTTCACCCCTTTCATAGGTGATACTTTAAGGAACACTCGATCATCAACCTCAAAGGAAAGTGGTCGACGACGGACATCAATCTTCATTCTAGGCCACCAAAACTGTAATCTCAAGTCTTTATAGATCTTGTCACCACCAGGATGAATAGAATAAGGAGAAAGATGATCCTCATCAAGGATCCTCTTTCTTAACTCAGCTACATTCGGAACATACATCCTACCATGGTAACGAAGGTATCCATCATTATCCACCACACAATCCTTAGCTTGCCCAAGTTGGATTTTTGCTTGAATGCACTTGAAAGTAGCATCTTCAGGTAGGCAAGTACGGATCTCACGGTAAAAATCAGGTTCTGCACTCAAAGCACTAAGATGATCAAAACCCTTCTCAACAAGGCTTATCCCTAACTTTTGAAATTCCACGATAAATTCATGAGGTAATTCATGGATAGTGTTCAAAGAGTGACAAGTCTTCCTACTCAAAGCATCGGCCACCACATTTGCTTTTCCTTCATGATAAATCAACTCAGCATCATAATCATTCACTAACTCTAGCCATCTTCTTTGCCTCATATTCAACTCTTTCTGGGTAAAGATACACTTCAAACTTTTATGGTCGGTATAAATTCGGCAATGAACTCCAATAAGGTAATGTCTCCATGTCTTCAAGGCATGCACCACCGCAGCTAACTCAAGATCATGAGTCGGATAATTCACCTCGTGAACTCTCAGCTGTCGAGAGGCATAAGCAATAACCTTTCGATTTTGCATTAAGACACAACCTAAACCATATTTTGAAGCATCACAATAAACATCATAATCCACACCATCCTCGGGTAAGGTCAACACCGGAGCAGTAGTCAACCTAGTCTTCAATTCCAAGAAAGCATTCTCACATTCATCGGTCCACACAAACTTAGACTCTTTCTTCAACAATTGAGTCATCGGTCTAGCTATCTTAGAAAAATCTTTCACAAATCGACGGTAATAACCCGCCAAACCAAGGAAACTTCGAATCTCAGACACATTTTTCGGACTCTTCCAATCAACAACGGCTTCAATTTTGGCAGGATCTACCATAATACCATCTTTGGATATGACATGTCCAAGAAAAGCTACTTGATGTAACCAAAATTCACATTTAGAGAACTTAGCAAACCACTTTTGACGACGTAGAATGTCTAAGATGATACGAAGGTCTTTGGCATGATCTTTATCATTCTTTGAGAAAATTAAAATATCATCAATGAATACCACAACACATTTATCGAGGTACTCACCAAAGGTACGATTCATTTGATCCATGAAGATAGCAGGAGCATTAGTCAATCCGAAAGGCATTACTTTAAATTCAAAATGTCCATATCTCGTGCTAAAGGCAGTTTTAGGAATATCAGATTCACGAACTGGAATTTGATGATAACCCGATCTAAGATCAATCTTGGAAAAAGTAGAAGCACCACGTAATTGGTCAAAGAGATCATCAATTCGTGAATGAGGATATTTGTTCTTGACTGTCACACGATTAAGTTCACAATAATCGATACAGAGTCGCATAGATCCATCCTTTTTCTTTACAAAGAGAACGGGAGAACCCCAAGGAGAAGCACTAGGCCTAATAAAGCCTTTCTCAATCAAGTCATCAAGTTGGATTCTCAACTCTTTCAATTCGGAAGGAGCCATACGATAAGGAGCTTTAGCAATTGGTCCAGTTCCAGGAACTAGATCAATGGAAAATTCAACATCTCTTTCAGGAGGAATTCCAGGAAATTCATCGGGAAAAAAATCTGGATATTCACAAACAACAGGAACATCCTTCAAAGGAGGAAGAGAAGAATCAGAAGTAGTCACTACGCATAGAAAAGCTTGATGACCCTTCTTCAAAGCATTCACCATTTTCATGGCTGAGATTAATTTCACACTAGCTTGCTTTCTAACCCCTTGATAAGATACGCGAGTACCCAAAGGACTTTTAAGAATAATCTTTTGATCTCGGCATTCGAATCGAGCATGATAAGTAAATAACCAATCCATGCCCAGAATAACATCAAATTCTTCAAGTGGGAATCGAAAGAGATTAGCCGGAAAAATAGATCCCGATATTGATATAGGAACATTGGAATAGATATTAGAACAAGAAAAGATGTCACCGGAAGGTAAAGATATATCAGTGCTTTCACCAAGTGAAGATTCAAGAGGTAATTTGTCGGAGAGTTTCATCGATATAAATGACAAAGAAGCACCGGTATCGCATAAAACTAAACAAGGAACTTCAAATATTAAGAACGTACCAGTGACTATATCTGGGTGTGCCTCAGCCTCAACACGGCTCATCAAGAAAATACGACCTCTCGGTCTCTCAGGAATAGCAGGTGTAGTAGCAACAACAGTCTTCTTCGCAGGACATACATTAGCCTTATGTCCAGGCTTGTTGCAGAAGAAACATATAATAGGCCTATCCCTATCAAAGCAACCGACTCCGGGATGTGCTGGCTTCCTACATTGGTAGCATACACGATCCTTAAGACCTTTGTTGTTGCTAGGAGATAGATTACGAGCACCTTGATTTGCTTGACCACTCGGAACAAACCTTCTCTTGTTAGGATAAGAAGGGGTAGAAGGAGAAACATAAGGCCTAGAAGGAACAACGTAAGGCCTAGAAGTAGGATAGAATGGCCTCTTGCCAAGAGAAGTACTAGTAGTACGAGCCTCTTCATCGATAGCCCGTAAAGTACTCTCAGCCCATAAGGCATCATCATAGATCGAGACAAAGGATGTAGAATCTCTGCGAATCATACTCTTAAGCTTTGGAGTAAGCTTTTCAAGATAAAAGAAAGCTTTTTCGTCTTCATTTTTGACAAGTCTTGTGGCATAGTGAGAAAGTTCATTGAATTTGTCGGTAAAGGCTTGAACATAAAGATTTCCCTGCTTCAATTCCATGAACTCTTTAAGTCTTTGTTGTTTCAGCTCTTTTGGATAGAATCTAGTTTCAACTAGCTCCTTAAAGCGATCCCAACCAAAGCCAGGCTCAAGAATAGAAGTAGGACCAGTCATAGACCACCATCTATCCGCTTCTTTCACAAGAAAATGAGAAGCCAATTTCACCTTGTCTCCTTCACGAACTTCATACAAGACAAAACTCTTCTCTAATTCACGGAACCATTCAGTGAGTGCCACTGGATCTACTTCACCACCATAAGTCTTAGCATTGTTTCGAGTTAATTGATTTGCCGCCCAAGTATAAGTGCCAGAGGCACCTTCTAGAGGCGGGGTAGGAAGAGGAGCAGGAACAGGCTGATTTTGTTGATTCTGAAGAATCTGAGTGAGAGCTTGTAGGATTGCATTATCTACAGCTTTTCTTGGAAGAGCCATCTTGCAAAAGAAGGCATTGGCTTATTTAATAAAGGCTTACTTAACAAATAGCAATCACAAAGAGACTACAACATAAGATCCTAAATCTACCCATCCTACCCGTCTCTCAAGTTTATTATTTTAAGGTCAAGTTATTTATAGTAGGGTGCACAAACGTGCGTCGGGAGCAAATAAGCGATACCAATGTGACACCCTCAAAAATCGCGGAAAAATTAAACACGTAATTTCTAAATAAAAGCGCATGGATATGTTTGTAATAGGTTCATTATAGTAAAAACCGTAATTTTAAAACCTGAACCTGTTATAAAGATATCCAATTGGAAGGTGTCAAAACATGCAAGGTTGAAACAAACTTATTTACATAACCACCGCTAAAAATAGCGGAATACAAAATGATACAAACCAAATGTACGGAGAGAGACATGTGTCCCTAAAAAGTGTGACATACGTGACACTACAAAATGGGAACCAATCTAGGTTCCAAGGTTTCTTTGCTCGCTAGCTCGTCCGTGTACCCCATATAAGCATCACCTACCTGTCAATCGCATTTTATACAAACACGAAAGCCACGGTCGGTGGGAGTAACTCGAGTCCTCCCACCCACGAAATGTCAAGTTAATATAACATGAAAGCATATAAATATGAGCAAATATAATACATAGCCCATATAAAGGCTAAACAATCAAGCTTTTCATGAAAAACATTCAATATAAACAACATATAGTCCTAGCATGTGAATACTAGACCAACTCAAGCTACACTATCATGTGAGTCAAATAACACACGGGAATCCAAACTCTATCAACCATAGCCGGCTTGCATCTCACCTTCTATGATTCATAGAATCATCAAACAAGAAAGGGCAATATATCTAGAGACAGGCATAAGTTCCTAGTACAGTCAATAGTCACTTTGTAACTCGAGTCTATACCACGAGGTAGGGAAGCTAGTATTTTGGCTCAAAGGTTACATTTAAAACATGGCCAAGATACGACTCAACCCTAATCCTAGATCACTTGAGACCTAGAGAAATGCGGATAAAACCACCGCACCCAAGACTCATGATAAAACCACATGAGTACCCTAAGGAGTCCACCAAAGGGTTGGCTAGTACTTAAGCTGACCATCTACTCACAAAATAGGCAGAAAGGTCATGCCCCAGCTTGGATATAAACCCACCAAGCCAGGAACACAAAGGCTATTAAGCCGTGAACATACACTCGTCAAAGACTATAATGACCTATCTATGACAATAACTGAAAATACTCACTTAAGACCTCGTCCCAAGTGAATACTTTAGCCAACTTAACAATAAAAAGGGCAAAAAGTCCAAACTTGTAAATATAAATGATCACAAGCTAGCATATGGAAGGCTACACAAGAATATAATCCAATGGCATTCCAACAATACAATCTAATATGGCCAAGGTACCAAGTTTCCAAAATATGAATTATAAATGTCAAGGCATTAATATATAGCATCCAATTACAACCAAAGTCATCCACTGTTATCTAAACTTACCGCAAAGACAAATCCCCGACCCAAGTCATGACGACGGGTCATTGGTCAAATCAGGTGACCGGTTTAAACCTAATTTGACCAAACTCATTCGGTCATATTGGCCCAGCTCAGAGTCTTGGTTCATTTTGACTCAAATCACATAATTCAACATAATACAAATCATGTGAAAATTATCAACATAAGGGAAAATTATTCTAACTTATAAACTAACCCATTTCCAACAATTTCTCCTACTAATAAAATTACTAATACGCCAAAATGTAAGCATTGTTCAAATGTACAAATGACAACTACAAAACATCAAACAAAAGCTCAAACATACAATCCGAACAAAGGCCAAACCCGGCCACACACACGGCTACACACACACGGCCCACACATGGCCTGTGGGGCCTGCTCACGGCCTGATTTGGGGCTGTTTTGGGCTGTTTTGGGCAGCCCTACGGTCTCCTTCCTTCTCCATCCAAAACCCGTCTCAACAATGTTACAAAACCATTCCAACAACACACAACCATTAACAATTCAATTCAACACTACCAACATATGAATTATACCTCCTAATAATCCTACTTTAACAAATATATTCATATAAAATAAATTTAACATATTAACAACCACATAAACATCCAACACATAGAAAATGTGACATATATCGCCGAGTAACTCGGAATAGTTACCTTAAGCTAGAAAAAGGCAAATAACCCTTGAGAAAACCCTAAAAACAGTAGCTACCCATCATCCTCTACTATATAGGAGTCCCCTATATCATCCTCATAATCTTCACCTATTAAAAACAACAAAAACACAATAATAATTACTAAAACCGAAATTATGCCCCAAAATCATCTTAAATCGACATAATGAAAACTAAAATTAAAACATACTAGGATGTAGATCTTGAAGAGAGGATTCCGAAAATATAAATTTTGCGAAAATCGGACTAGAAACGAAGAAGTTATGATGAAATTACGATTGTAAGTTTATTTGATATTTTTTTCTAAAGATCAAGAGGAACAAATCAAAAAAAAGAAATGAAACCCTAGGAAGAAATGGGGAGGCCGGATGCCTCATGGGGGGGTTAGGGTCTATTTTTTTTTTACTCGGTTTTGATTCGTTTTGACGGAAATTCAAATTATTCGTCAAACGCGATTTTCGAAAACGCTAAAGTTTTTAAACACGAGTTTACTAGAAAATTAAGTACCCCTATGCCCTATATCCTAACTCATTTACCCAACGACCGTAAGAAATAGAAAATCCCATGTTTACGACTTTTCATCGAAATAACCTTTTATTAAAGAAAAGGTTCAAATATAGTTTAAATTACTTTTAAACATTTCCAAACTATCAAAAATAATTATATTACTTCAAAATAAAATAAAATTATATTTTATCGAATTATTATTATTTCAAATAAATTAATATTAAATTAAAGTTGATTTAAAATATTACTTTTAAAATATAATAACGGTCCAAATTTACGGGGTGTTACAATCATCCCTCCTTTTAAAAGTTTAGTCCCAGAAACTTAAAAGAAAGAATCATTGTATATATATAAGTCCATCTTTTTAAAACAATTAAACAAAATTTTCAAGATATGAACGTATGAAAATATAAGTGTCCTTTCAATGGAACGGAGATACTCTTGGCGATCACTCAAGAACATCAATATTCCAATTCAAAGACATAAAAATACATTTTTACACCAACAAATGATAAAACTAATTATCAGACGTCTCCAATAACAAGCTTTAACACTAATTGACGTTAAAACCAGTGAAAAACATTAAAATATTTTCAAAACCTTTAGTTCAAATTTTTATAATAAGGGTAATAACTCCATTAGCTATAGCTAAACCCTAATTACGGTTTCTAAACACTAAGCAAAGAATATTAACGCGGGGAATATGTAAGAAAAAGGAATAACCTCACGAGAAAAGTTCGGGATATTTAGCTAACATAGAAGCTTCAGGTTCCCAAGTTTCTTCTTCGACATTTCCACAACGCCAAAGATCACGAACTAGGGGCACAATTTTGCTCCTGAGTTGCTTGTTTGCTCTTTCAAGGATCCGGATTGGCCTTTCTTCCAAAGTCAAGCTAGGCTCTAAATCTGGAATTTCCTCTTGAATGACATGGCTCGGATCACTAATGTACTTCCTCAACTGAGATACATGGAAGACATTATGAACCTTGCTCAAATTCGGAGGCAACTCCAAACGGTAAGCAACGGGACCAATCTTTTCAATCACACGGAAAGGTCCAATGTATTTGGGACTTAGCTTCCCTTTTACACCAAACCGCTTTACCCCTTTCATAGGTGATACTTTAAGGAACACTCGATCATCAACCTCAAAGGAAAGTGGTCGACGACGGACATCAATCTTCATTCTAGGCCACCAAAACTGTAATCTCAAGTCTTTATACATCTTGTCACCACCAGGATGAATAGAATAAGGAGAAAGATGATCCTCATCAAGGATCCTCTTTCTTAACTCAGCTACATTCGGAACATACATCCTACCATGGTAACGAAGGTATCCATCATTATCCACCACACAATCCTTAGCTTGCCCAAGTTGGATTTTTGCTTGAATGGACTTGAAAGTAGCATCTTCAGGTAGGCAAGTACGGATATCACGGTAAAAATCAGGTTATGCACTCAAAGCACTAAGATGATCAAAACCCTTCTCAACAAGGCTTATCCCTAACTTTTGAAATTCCACGATAAATTCATGAGGTAATTCATGGATAGTGTTCAAAGAGTGACAAGTCTTCCTACTCAAAGCATCGGCCACCACATTTGCTTTTCCTTCATGATAAATCAACTCAGCATCATAATCACTCACTAACTCTAGCCATCTTCTTTGCCTCATATTCAACTCTTTCTGGGTAAAGATACACTTCAAACTTTTATGGTCGGTATAAATTCGGCAATGAACTCCAATAAGGTAATGTCTCCATGTCTTCAAGGCATGCACCACCTTGTGAGTCGGATAATTCACCTCGTGAACTCTCATTTTGTCGAGAGGCATAAGCAATAACCTTTCGATTTTGCATTAAGACACAACCTAAACCATATTTTGAAGCATCACAATAAACATCATAGTCCACACCATCCTCAGGTAAGGTCAACACCGGAGCAGTAGTCAACCTAGTCTTCAATTCCAATAAAGCATTCTCACATTCATCGGTCCACACAAACTTAGACTCTTTCTTCAACAATTGAGTCATCGGTTTAGCTATCCTTAGAAAAATCTTTCACAAATCGACGGTAATAACCCGCCAAACCAAGGAAACTTCGAATCTCAGACACATTTTTCGGACTCTTCCAATCAACAACGGCTTCAATTTTGGCAGGATCTACCATAATACCATCTTTGGATATGACATGTCCAAGAAAAGCTACTTGATGTAACCAAAATTCACATTTAGAGAACTTAGCAAACCACTTTTGACGACGTAGAATGTCTAAGATGATACGAAGGTCTTTGGCATGATCTTTATCATTCTTTGAGAAAATTAAAATATCATCAATGAATACCACAACACATTTATCGAGGTACTCACCAAAGGTACGATTCATTTGATCCATGAAGATAGCAGGAGCATTAGTCAATCCGAAAGGCATTACATTAAATTCAAAATGTCCATATCTCGTGCTAAAGGCTGTCGAGAGGCATAAGCAATAACTTACAAAATAAAAGATCGAATCCAATAGAAACAGATGTAAAAACCCGAAATTGATTGTCCAATTCCTTTCCCCCTCTTTTTTCCTTCTTATTCTCCCTCTCCCTCTCTAACTTATGTGCTTATGGAATTATGAGTGAATACGGGTCAATGTTTCTATTTATAGTGACAAGGTAGTCTTATAGAAAAGTATTAGGAAAGGTTATATTAAAGGGCATTAGGACACTAATATTATATTACATATTACTACCAATTATATTATTATTATTATTATTATTATTATTATAAAAAACCGCAAACTTTTATTAATATAATTATTCTTATTGTTATTATTCTTATTCTTATTCTTATTCTTATTCTTATTATTTTTATTATTATTATTACTATTATTATTAATATTACTATTATTATTACTATTATTATTAATATTACTATTATTATTATTATTATTATTACACGAGTACACGACCCAATGTACACGGCCCAACATTTAATCGCGACTCATCCATTGTTTTATTATTAATTATCGTCGTTTTTTACAATTATTAATATAAATGCCTTTTAATTAATTATTCGAATTACATAAATTATTCTTATAAATACTTATTAAATTGCGAGGTATTACAATTCGAAACCCTTGCATGCAAATGATCTCGAGCCGCCAGTTATGGAGAACGAGGAGTCACCACAGCCTGAGCCCAGGACAAAGAAGGTTCCACAACGAGCTTCAAGGGCTCGAAGAGGGGTTGTTATCAATGAACCCGTGGATAATGTCATAAATAAGGTGGATACGGTTGCTGTGTTGGAAAAAGGGAAAGAGAAAATGGTGTCTGGTGAGGTTGAAGACGATTGGGATGATACATTTAAAGAAAGTTTGAAAACATTGAAGGCGATATCTAAGGGAAAGGATCGATCTTTGAAGAGAAAGCGTCATGTAGACGATGACGAGGAGGACGATGCCGGTACCACTAGTGTGAAGGCTACACTCTCTACCTCGATTGATAAAACAGGTTCATTGCTTGTCTCAAGTCTGTGGGGATGACCGCCACTGCCTTCAAGAGCTGTCTTCGGCTCAGTGAGCATACGATTCTTCCTGGTCGCTACTATCCTCCACTCTGGTTAGAATATAAAGTCGCTTTTTCTATTGATATACCGAAGCAGCAAGGTTGGTTTGATATGTTTAGTAAGCAGTCCATCGTATTTATACCTGAAATACTTCAATTTTATCAATCTGTCATGGTGAATACTTCGGGTGACTTATTGTTTGCCTTTGTTAACAATAAGGAAATCAGTTTACGGGTTGAGAAGTTTGCGGAAATGTTTCGTATTCCGTATGAGGGGCTTGAGTTGACTAATAGGGTGGCTGACCACCTCTAGATAATTTGGGTCCATTGACTATTTTGCAATATTTTGACGCGACTGCTGATTTGAAAACTTGTCAATCCTTGCATTCTAGATGTTCCTCGCCAATTTCTCTTTAATTGCATTCGTCGTACCATCACTCCTCGCAACAAATCTAGGGGTACTTGCTCTATTACAGACCTCTTACTCATGTATCGTCTAATGGTGGGCAGACCAGTAAATTTGGCATTTGTTATTTTTCATTATATTAAAGAGGTTGCAGATGAAGTGCAGACAGGGACTGTAAAGCCAAAGCGCGGCCTTCCTTATGGTATGTGGCTGACTCGTGTTTTATGGCAAAAGAATATTTCATCTTCTGAGGATGGTTATTGTGTTACAATGAAGGATTGTCAGAAAGATGGGTTACTGGGTCAGATGCACCTTAGGATTGCGGATGACAGGTTGGTTGGGCTGCGCAAGCATGGCTATGCTGGTGCTAGTACTGGGAATCTTTATAATATTATCTCTCAGCTCAAGACTCTCTCCGACACTGTGATTGGTGGTCTTGGGAAAATTGCGCAGGAACTGGTGGAACTCAAAGCTGCCTTTGCTCCCCTCCTATCCATTCCCGGCCTCCTTCAACAACTTTTAACCCTTCTTCCAAAAAAGACATGACCTGACCCTTCTCTTTTGCCTGTTTTATTAGTATGTTGGTTGTGTATAATTAGTACTCTCTTAAGTAGTCATGTGCTTGTTATGATGATATCTTTTGACTGTGTCCGATAGCTGCTACTTAGTATCTTTAACTGTGGTCACTACATTGACTCTTTTTTAGCTTCTATCACCTTTTGATGATGTCAAGAGGGGGAAAGATTTAGGACTTATAGTACTTGGTAGCTATTTGGCTTCGGACCGTTGACTGTGACGATCTTTCTCATTGCGTTCTAATGCTAATGGTTTAAACTTTTGCTGATCTATCTAAGAATGTTTCCTTTTCCTATTATTATATACTCTTTGTCTTGGAAATGAATGGCAGGTTCTTTTGTTGAGGGGGAATATTGTTTTGGTAAAAAATTACCTACTATCGATTTATGTTTTTGTGGGTTAAAGAGATCTACTCATTTTAGCCTCGAAACGGGGGGTTTAATTTATAAGTGGTTTGTGATAAAGGACGGTTGAAAAATAAGCGAAGATAGTGATGTAAATACGATAAACGAAGTAAAAGACAAAGTAAAGAAATAATGACACAAGAAATTGGTGACGCGGAAAACCTCAATATGGGAAAAACCGCGGGAGGAGTCGGTATCCCGCCAATGTATGCACTATAACTTCTGGGGGGTACTGAGGAGGAACAACGTAATGATACAATTATGACGGTAATAATGACTAATGCTCTTGTGTGATGATGAGAGAAATTTCTAGAGTGAAGACTTGGAGTGTGAGTGAATGATGAATGAATGCCCTTTGCTGCTTGACTTGGTATGCTATTTATAGGCTCTTTCCTTAGTGCGTTCCTCCTCAACGTCCACTCCCTATCTTTGCTCAACCACCCCCTTTTTGAGGAGTTTGTTGTGTTGACTGAGTAATGGGCTTGACTCAGTTTATGTTTCCTTTGTTTAAGATATTTGTGTGCCATGTCATCGATCATTTGCCAATGCTATGCTCCAATCACGCTATGCCACGTCGTTAGGTGGAAAAATATAAATTTTGGACCAAACAATTGCCCCCAATTTCTCTTCTCAACCTTGTTGAGGAGGGAAATTAATCTTCTAGGCTTTGCATGGTGCTAGTACTGTCCTACTGAAACACGTTATTGCTGCTGTGCTGGAACTCGTATGTGTCCGCTGTGCACCTTGGTCAATATCCTGATCCCCTGCCCTATAGGTTGTACCCCTTGAATTCTGGTACTCCGAGCTGCTCGTTCTTATTGGACCATACCCGTTATTCTAGGTGATTTCTGTTTCCCTGTTCCTACTGGTCTGTTGGTGGACGCTGGTGGATGCTGATTGATGCTGAGTCTAGATGAATGGCTGGTGGAAGCTGGGTTCCAGCTGGTGGATGTAGCCTCCTTCCGACTTTACTGTTTTGGTCGCCATGGGCGATCCTGGGGGTGAGAACCTCAAGCAAGCTTACTCATGCAGTAATTATGTTGGCAACACCTGAAAAATGTTAGTGATGGAGTATACATGTGTTTGTGAACAATTCGACTTCGTTGTGGTCTGCACCTACGGGGGTGCAGACGGACTTTGTATTGTATCTTCTAGTTCTGTTTGTTGTGTTTCTCGAGTACTAGTGTTCATCATTTGTAGCGCGCTTTTATAAATATTCTGTCGTGCATGCACTGTTTGTTGGCTCTTTTCTGCAGATTTGCTGCAACCAACCCCCACCAAAGATCTCTCGGTGGTAACCCGCCTCCTCAGCCTCCTTGTTGAAGCTAGAACCTTCCCTCTCTCTCCTCGCGTCCCAGCCACTAGTTTCATCCTCTCATCCACTCAAGGTAGACGATGAAGAGGACCAGGAGGTTCACGAGGAGGCCGAGGAAGGCGCCTCTCCCAACGAGGAAGAGAATTATGAAACGGAACCTCAGATGTTGTCTGGTGTGGCCTTTGTTCTCCGTTTTCCCTTCTATGTGCTCGGATGACACTGTGTTGCTTATCCTGTGCCACAACCATTTTCTAAGGTGAAGCTCCCTTCTCCCTTGACTCTGTGTTGGAGAGGAAGAAGCGAAAGCTCATCTCTTCTACCCTCTAGCCTGCTCGTTGATCCTTCTCCTGAGCCATATCAGAGATACGTTCCTCCTCTGGCGTCTATTCACCCTACCAAGCCAGACTCTAGCATTATCAATGAGCTGTTGGCGGAGGAGGAAGAGGCTCCTGCTGAGGATGCGGGTGTTCACGCTGAGGAGGCAGTGTATGTTGAGGAGGATGTTCCTGACTCTGCAGCTACTCTCATTCCTGTGGTGCCATATCAGGCGGATTTAGATGAGGGGATGTCCTCCTGTTGTTAGCTTCATTTTGTTTGTATTTTGGTCTTAGCCATGTGAGGCGTTTGACTTGTTTTTCTTTTTTGAACTCTATGGATTATGTTTTGCCACCTCTGGGGACCAGATATGCTTATGTTTATTTTCAGTTTGGTTGTGTACTTACTGTGCGTATTGTACTGTTTGTCATGCATGCATTGTATGTTGGCCGACTTACTGTTCTGTTGAGGTGACTTTGATGGTCCTGGGAGTCTTCTGTCCTAACAGGATGCTCGGGTCCTTGTCCAACCTCGTGCACCGTGTACGTCCTGCAAGAGGAATATTTTGCTAGTCCTTTTACATCAGACCGTTAGGGATTACTTTCCAACTCAAAAGGTTCTCAAAAAATCTTAAAAAAGAAATAAATATTGCAAATGGGAGTTGATTTTAAAGGAAATTGTTTCAAAAGCAAAATTGTACTTCTTCAAGCAGTACAACTAAAAATTTAAAAGAAAACAACATTTAATTTGGGCCCTTTTGTAAAAAATCTCAAAGATGTGACTCCCACGTTTTATTCCCTTGGCGCTACCTATTGAGGTAACACCAAATGATGAAAAGAATAAGAATTCAAGTATTTGGAAAGAATTTAAGAGCACGATTTAAGTTGTCATCCCTTTAGCGGTACCTGATAGATCCAAGGTGGCTAACACGTACGTTCTGAACGAGATACCTTGTCGGGCGAATAGTGTTCCTTCTGTGTTGCTGGAAAAAGCATTGAAGTGATACATGTTCGGGTGGATAAATAAGAAGTTGGTGCCACAACTTAAAGTTTTTGATTTCCACTTCTTCTGCTGTACCTACTGAAAAATAGGATCGGGGTTCCGGCGGGTGGATTCTGGGCGTTGTATTCCTTCAGGTGAATGTTGTTTCATGGTAAAGTACCATAAGAAATTAGCTTAGGCACTGACGGTGCATGTTCTAAGTTTATCATCTGTATGTTATGTTCCTTCTGAAGGTGAGACTTTGTGGTTCAACAGCTGGAACCTAAATGTAGTACTCTTTTAGGTGAGTAATGTTGCATGGCTTATGTATAAGTTGCCCTTCTATATGGACATGAGTTTGTATGCTCCATTATCCACACACCAGGCTGAACGGTGTTTGCCATGTTGCCACCTTGGGAGTGCCTTGTCACACCAAAGCACCAGGGGAAGCTCATATTCCCACTTACCCCTATTTCCTTCAATCTCTTTTTCAAGTTTTCCATTACAATTTTATTATCGGATTCCACCTGTCCCTTGGACTGAGGATTCCTAGGGGTAGATTTGAACAATGCAACATTCCACCTGGCGCAAAAGGCCTCTGGTGTCTCCTTAGAGATCTCCAAGACTCCATAAGCCACAGTAAGCACAAAATTCGAATTGTTCGTAAGAGGATACTTTGGGGTAACAGCGCTCCAAAACACTTGAAAGAGATAGAAAGACTAATATTTTGAAGACGATTAAATGGAAAAACTAAAATTATTAATAAACAAAATTTTTGTTTTTTGAAACTAATTCTGTATGCTTTACCCTAACTGGGCAGATAATGTTCCACGATGTAGTCCCAACAGGGGATTTGTAGTCCCTTCATGGGGATTGTATTCCCGTAAGGGATGCTGCGTTCCCTTCTGGGGTTGTAAATACCTGATGGTGAATTGTTGGAGAGGCATCTGTCCCCTTGCATGACTTTCACAGCTCCGTTGTGGAGGGCATGCAAAATAGTCTTACTCATGTTCATCTTTCTCCTCTTGAGGAGAAACTTGCTAAATCACACGGAGGTTGTAAGGTGCCCTTGGTTCCTACAACAATTGTATGTTAGTTAACTTCCAAGCGTTCCTTCTTTCTGGAGGAAGGTAACTTCTGTTCGTCCTTGGTGCTAGTGGTTTGGCCTACATGGAATTGTGAGACAACTACTTGATTTAAATGTTGCCCCCAGGATGGCCAGCGCATGTGCCTACTCATTCGGGTTCCTTAGGGCCTGCTTGATTGTAAGTGTGTAGGGCTTGCTTGAGGGAGTATCTCTAGGAGCATGATTTGCAGCAATCGACTTGTCCATTATATGATGGACCTCCAGGGTGTTATAAAGTTCGTGTATAGGTGGTACATTAATCGAATTGCCCCCAAGCCATTGATTCATACCCTGCCAAGGATCACAACACGAGATGACGGACAACGAACTACCGAATACATTACCTCCTTATTTATCCTCTAGAAAGCGTTCTTATAGAATGTTACTCCGGTAGCAGAGTTATCTGATAATCTGCTGGAACTTCTGACATGGTTACCTCTTGTATCGGCTGATGGAGTAACTTAATGGATCTTTAAGTACGTTGACGTCCAGCAGGGAGAGTGATCTGTCTTGCAGACAGAGTGACATGTCGTGCAGGCAGAACAATATTTTTGTAGGAAGCGATTTGTTCTACAGTAGGAACGACTTGTTCTGAAGGAATAGTTGTATGTTCTGCATGAAGAATGTCATGTCCTGCAGGGATAGCCTGAGCGACCACGTGCTACTTGGGCATGCCCCCTGTCAGCAGGTTGGTCTCTTGTACGTCCTACAAGAAATTTGTTGCCAAGGTTGGCCGTTGGGGGTAGCCAACGACCCTCCGATGCTCAAGTTAGTAACTATTCGAAATATGAAAAAGTAATGAAATCATGAAGTTACGAACTACCTCAGGTGTAGCATATATGTCTACGAATATGAGTCTTCTTCTAACCTAATTGTTGCCATTACCTTTACTTGCACATCCTCAAAGGTATTACAAGGGTACTTTGTTAATTCTTCGTATAGGTCTGAGTGATTAACCCTTGCCTAAAGACCTCAATCGCGGTAGGGATGTCGCATCTAGGGATGTTCACTTTTTCCATATTAAACCTGCACATATAATCGCGAGTAGGTTCGTCATACCTTTGGACAATGCAATAGAGGTCGCTTGTCTGCTTCTCAGACTTGCGACTACTGGTGAACTGGTTGTTGAATGTATTGACTAATTCCGCAAAAGATGATATGGATTTGTTTGACAGATTGACAAACCACTGCAGTGCAGCTCCGGATAGGGTACACCCAAAGGCCTTGCACGTGCAGGATTCTTTTTTGCGTACTCGTTGCTGAGATTGTCATCATTCTCTGCTTGTACTCATTAATATGGTCATTGGGATCAGTAGTACCATCATATAACACCATTTCAGGAGGAACAAACCGCTTTGGTACTTCCAGCAATGCAATGGTGTCAATGAAGGAAGAGTTTGTGTGACTTTCTGGTGTTGCTATTTTCATCGGGCGTGGCATCCCGGGTATCCTGTTGAGCATTGCTTTGATTTCATGAAGTTGTTGTTCCACCAGAGTACTTGCTCCTGCAAGAGGGTTAGGTACAAGCGGAATGAAGCCAAAGGGATTACCTCCTAACGCTGCTCCTACATGGGTTTGCTCCACGTAGTAGGGTTGGCTAACGAAGCTGCTGGACAGAGGGGTGACGTTGATAATGGACGTGTACTGTTCATCGGGTACCTGCTGGCCGGTGGTACTTGTACTAGAGAAGGAGTTAGTCCCAAGGGAACTACTAGACAAGCCGCTACCTGTGCTAGCCTGCAAGCCGGTCGGCATGAGAGAGTAGTTAGGTGTTAGAGCTCCAAGATCCATCCTGGTGATCAACTCTGGGGGAACGTGTCGTCCTGGTCTTGTACCTGCTGCTGACTCCTTCCAGAAGGTTGCTGGAATCATCGCATGTGTGTTCTGCTGGATGGGCACTGGATGATGAGGTACCATGGCCGCTATCCTTTATTGCATATCCAGGTTGTCCTTCTGCAGGTCCTTTACGGCTTTGTACAGGGTATCCATCATTCTCAGGATGAGTTCTAAGGTATCTGGTGGAGTTGGGCTTGACTGTCCCATGGTTTCTCCAGGTACTCTAGACTTGCACGCATGCGCTGAACATTCCTTCTGGTCCACCTTCTGCTGGTACAATGCTGGCAGTTTCTGGTAGGCTAGCCATTTCTATTCCGACAGAGGCTGGAGGAACTTTGGATGAACTTCGACAATTAGACCTACTGCAGAAATCTGGAGGAACTCCGGCGACTGGATCTACTACAGAACGCTAGAGGAACACTAGCGACTAAGGCTATTACAGAACTCTGGAGGAACACTAGCGACTAAGGCTATTGCAGTCTCTGAAGGAACTTCAGAGGAATTCTGAGATTTATGGGAAACACGGTGGTGGACGATTGACTCAAAATGTAACTTGGCTATAGAAATCGATCACTACGCCCCACGGTGGGCGCCAAACTGTTTTGGTAAAAATTTACCTACTATCGATTTATGTTTTTGGGTGTTAAAGCGATCTACTCATTTTAGCCTCGAAACAGGGGGGTTTAATTTATATGTGATTTGTGATAAAGGACGGTTGAAAAATAAGCGAAGATAGCGATGTAAATACGATCAACGAAGTAAAAGACAAAGTAAAGAAATAATGACACAAGAAATTGGTGACGCGGAAAACCCGAATATGGGAAAAACCGCGGAGGGGGTCAGTATCCCGCCAATGTATGCACTATAACTTCTGGGGTACTGAGGAAGAACACCGTAATGATACAATTATGACGGAAATAATGACTAATGCTCTTGTGTGATGATGAGAGATATTTCTGGAGTGAAGACTTGGAGTGTGAGTGAATGATGAATGAATGAATGCCCTTTGCTGCTTGACTTCGTATGCTATTTATAGGCTCTTCCCTTAGTGCATTCCTCCTCAACGCCCACTCCATATCTTTGCTCAACCATCCCCTTTTTGAGGAGTTTTTTGTGTTGACTGAGTAATGGGCTTGACTCAGTTTATGTTTCCTTTGTTTAAGATATTTGTGTGCCATGTCATGGATCATTTGCCAATGTTATGCTCCAATCACGCTATGCCACGTCGTTAGGTGGAAAAATGTAAATTTTGGACCAAACAAATATTTCTTTATAGGGACTTGCCATCATCAAAGGGGGAATTTGTTGCACCTTGTATGATGATGATGACAAGTCCTTCATCTTTTCATTCCCTCTTACCTTATGCATGTGAGGTAGTTATGAATGACAGGTATGCAAGGATGAACTCTTGGAAGATGATTGAAGCCTTGATCAAGTCAGGTCTTGAGTATAACTATTGTAACGGTGTAAGTTCTGAGTTAACTCGTAGTAGCTGCACCGAACAGTCTCAGCGACTGTTCAGTTCTTATCGGGTTTTTTAAAGGGCAGAACGCATAAACTTTACTGATTTCGAAAATATATTTTTATCCATATCTTTGAACGAGATAAGTTGTTAACATTATATTTCTTGTTTTTGGGATATATTTTCTTAAGAGAAAAGAAAGATATATTTCAAAGATTGGTAAAAGTTGTTATTGAAAATATATGATTTTACAACAAAGATTATCTTATGAGATAATTAAAGATATATTTTCTTGCTAAAATTATTGAAGATCTTTTCAATAACATTATATAATGAGATGAGGTTTGGAAATCAGTTTAACACTTCACAAAAAGCAAAAAAACAGCAACTTTCACGTAGCAAGTTTATTCTTTGCAAACAAGTTTATAAAAGTTCATTTTTTAAAGTGTTTTGCAAATGGTTTTGAGTTGTGCCTTTTAATTAATTTTCGAGTCCTCAAAACTTACATCTCTAAGGTTTATCATTGTCCTCCATTGTTCTAATTTGTGAACCATATAAGGAGACGGTAAGAGTTGTAATTTTCTTTTTTTGTGAGAGGGTTTTTATTGGAGTACGGAGTTGTACTCGTGTCGCACGATCGGGGTTGATCGTGGGGGTTTTCTTTGTAATAGGGTTTGGTTATAAAGAAAATATTAATAAGAGAGAGGGTGGACGTAGACCTTTAGAGAGTAGGTCGCACCACATTAAAAATCTTGTGTCTCGTACCTTTTCTCTTTATTTGTTTTATTTATCGTTCATTCATATAGATCTTATTTCATGCATACGAACAGAACAGTATAGCACAATTTTTATTGTTTGAACAGTCACCGAGACTGTTAAATTTGCTCGTGTATTGTTTCAGTATCGAACGAGATTTATCTTTTCGCTTCAAAGTTTAATTTTTTTTTAAAAGGGTACTAAATCCCCCCCCCCCCCCCTCTCTCTCTCTCTCTCTCTTAAGTACCGGATCGATAAAATCAACAATGTGCATACATGTGAAGGTACGAGATTTGACGTGATATAGATGTGTAATAATAATCGAGTACTCAATGATAGATACGTATACATATAAACAACATGTATTGAGAGCGGTTTATGGGATTATAGATTGGAACCGTGGGTTTAACCTGACGCTTGACCTTTTGGGAGGCTTGTAGAAGGGGATTATATCGATGGAATTATAACTATATGAGATTTGAATACGGATTTGCAATGAGTAAGAGAGAGTGTTGAACCTGGATCATAGTCATTTGTGAAATTTAGTAGTGAACGTATAAGAGCACACTATGAGGTTTGATAGTTGAACTTCGGGACGAAGTTATCTTTTAGGAGAAGTGGATGTAACAATTCGGAATATAAGGAAAGGAATGCACGGAATATGAAAAAGTAATGAGAGTGGAACAAAGAACTTTGAGATGAGAGTGATAATTAGAAAGAGCGTATACGGTTGATAAGCATGTGAGGCGAGAGAGAGTGCATGAGAATCAGTGATGAGACTGGAGGAAAGGAGAGAGTGGGGCGAACTACGGGGACGAAGTTCATTTTAAGGAGGAAAGACTGTAATACCCAGTATTTTATTAACTTGGTCAAAGGCTAGTCAACGGAAAATGGGTAAATATATTTTATAAAATTATATTATATTGTATTTATACGAGTTATGTATGAGACGGAATAAAATAATAATAATAATAATAATAATAATAATAATAATAATAATAATAATAATAACAATAACAATAATAATAACAATAATAATAATAATAATAATAATAATAATAATAATAATAATAATAACAATAGCAATAACAATAATAATAACAATAGCAATAATAATAATAATAATAATAATAATAATAATAATAATAATAATAATAATAATAATAATACTACGTATACATATGTATTATATACACCCACCTTATATACTCCACCCTACCCCGTATCCACTCATCTTATCCATTCACAAAATCACAACACAATCCACAAAAACATGAGAGGAGAGAAAAGAGAGAAATTAGAAGAAAGGAGATTTTGTCCCTCCGCCTCGAGATCGTAAGGTAAGACCGTCTTATACTATCTTATATATTAATAAGATTATACCATTGACCCGCCTTGACCCCGACTCACCTCTGACCATCATTGACCACCCTCGGGACCGCCGTTGACCGCCCAAAAGAGGTTTGATCGACCTAGATCTAAGGTTTTATTGTTGTTGTGATACCGTCTTAAGACGGGTTTTTAACCCTCTTACCGTGACTGACCAAGGGCGGTAGTGGGGTGGTTTTGTCATGGGTTAAGTAAAGGTGACAGTGGTGGCGGTATAGGTGGCGGTAGGGGGTGGAAATGGATTGTTAAAGGAGGGTACACAGTTGTGTGTGTGTGTGTGTGTGTGTGTGTGTGTGTGTGTGTCATGTTTGTAGTTGTTGTTGTCGGCTGTGGTGGCTGTTTCGTCGGGGTGTGGGCTCGGGTCTGGTGGCGGCTAGGAGTGGTTGGTCATATCGTGACCATTATAGTGGTGGTGGTCCACGGTGGTAGCTGCATTTGGTGGCGGTTTTTGGTGGGGTTTAGAGGGAGTGTATCGTGTGTGTTGTTGTGGTAGTTGTCTCGGGTTGGTTAGAGGGTGGTGAGAGCCCTTAGAGGTGGTCGTGGTGGGTAAAGTGGTGGCCATGGTGAGGTGGCGCAAGGTAGTAGAGTGACCGGGCTTGGTGGGATTTCAAATAGTTTTAAGACGGGTTTTTATTTATTTAATTAATTATGTACTTACATCAATTAGTAATTAGATTAGTTAGTAATTATACTTAATTATCGTAATTAGGTGCTGACTTTATGGAGGAGCACATTTGTATCCGGTTGCTTTATTGTTTAGCGGGATTGCTAAAAAGTAGGTTAATCCTACTCAGTTTCAATATGTTTAAATGGTTATGTGAGTCGTCATTGAGTAGTCATTGCATTATACCATGTTGTCGTAAATTCATATGTTACTAGAAATTCATTATAACATGATGTTGGTTAAGACGACTTGATGAGTCGGTAATTGGCATATTGTGTGGTATCTTGAATTTATTATATTTGTCACGTGTATTGGAAAATATAACGGTTGTGATTGTTTGTTGTTGAGGAGACGGAAGACGGTTAGGAGACCGTCTTACGCTTGAGTCGTCTCTTGGAGCTTCCCACTCCGAGAGGGATGTGCACATTAATGACTTGAGTACGGAGGGACTCGTGTAGTTGAGACACGACGTCTAGCAGGGGACCCGGTTGGCTTTCGGGCCCGGTACGTTTGGGTAGGGATGTCAATTTCACCCAAACCCGCTCAAACCCGATCCACCCGAAATTTTTTAACGGAAGAAAACCCGAACTAAATGGATGAAAGGCGGGTGACGGGTGAGTCGGGTGACGGATCAGGTCGGATTCGGGCGGAGAAATTTCATCCATTACCCGATCCATATTGAAAGTGACATGTTGTGTGTCTGTGTAATTGATAAGTAGCATTTTAGTCGTGTTTTACTCCTTGTTTATACTTTATTCCGACTCGATTTTGTGTGCTTAATTGATTAAATATCTCATTTTACTATTTAATTAGAAATAATTAGTTTTGTTAAAATAATTACAAATAATTGTCATCTTTGTACAATTAGTACTTTGGTTTTGTTATAATGTTTTTGTAGAAATTAGTTTGTGAATAAAAACAAGATCAAGTGAAATGAGACGGTAATTGAGACGGGCCAAATAAAACAAGCTAGCAAAATGAAGTGGGGGTCAAGTGAGGAATCATCAGTACAATAACATTGAGAGAACCATTGAATTTAGCAAATAAAATGCCCAAATCACAGATTTCCCAAAGTTGTTCTCGAACCATTTCAGCCGCCATCATAAGCCACATTCCGCTGCTTTGGAACCAAAACTCAAGCCCCTCAAATGGCTCCAATTCGTCCACCATATCAGGCCATCAGAGTTCTGCCATCGCTCGAATCATCATCAAAGCATCGCCAATTTTAGACTCGAAATCGAAGCCCGTGTCGATTTGCAGTCAGCTGTGAGCCACCGCCAATTCAACCACCTGGTCCTTCTCTCGCGTATCACACTCGAGCAGCAATCAATTCGTACCTGACATCGACAACAGCAGCAGACGTGCAACACGGCTCAACCCATATTCAAGCCTACTCACCTGCAAACTGAACTCGCTCATCTCCGAGCTCAAATCAGCATCATCTCCATTAGCAACCACCATCACCATTCGACCACCACGCACCGTCAGTGACTCACCAATCCCAGCACCACCCGAGCCACCACAATCCTTCCTTCATTTCACTCCACCACCGTGCCGCAGCTTCGAGCAACAACCGACAGCAGGAACCATCCTCAATCAAGTCACCAATCTCGCATACAAGACGCATCCCCAGCCGCCTGCCGCCTACCCGACTCCCAACTCACAACAAACATCAAATAGCTCTCAACCGGTCAACCGTCCGCCGACACCCTCACCGGCTCCCAATCCTATCAATTCACCCTCAAGTTTCCAGGAGATCCCCAGCCGGTGCACAACCGACGGCCGGTGGACCGGCTCACAACCGCTGCTTTGTTTTAAATCTCGTCTTTTCCTCTCTTTTTTTCTCCTTCTTTTTGGATGTATTACACGATATCCCCTTTCCTTTTGTTTTTTGTTTTGTTTTGAGTAAGGGTCGTGTCTTTTCTTGTAGTTAGGAGAGGAGAGGAGAGTATTATTATGAATATTATAAATATTATTATTATTATTATTATTATTATTATTATTATTATTATTATTTAGTAGTAGTAGTAATTAGAATAGTATATAAATTAGAACATACACATCATATTAGAATAGCTTAGTTGATTTTCCTCTCATATTTTAGAACCCTAGTTAAAATATTTCTCCTCTCTCAATTTTCCTCTTATTAAAGTTGTAATATTTCCTTAATTAGACTTTAATTACTCATCAAATTAGTGTAGATATAGTTCTAGACTTAGTTATTTGGGTTGTATTTTGAAGATATGAAGAAATTCATTCTTCCATTATTATCCAAGCTTGTTACTTTCTTCTTTGTTGGTACAATTTTCATCTTTAATTTACATTTAATTTCATTAGTTTAATTTTGTTCTTTACTTATTGTTTTCATTCAAAGTTTTTATCTTTATTATGTTTAGCATGTTTGTGTGTGTATTGTTCCATCTTATTGTTAGTTTTTCATTGCTAAACATGTGTGAGTAGTTTTCATCTAGAGCTTACGGGAATCTTGGGTCTTTAATGGGTATAATTTTGGGTTAGATTATAAGGAGTTGGGTGTTTTAATGGTTGTCACTTTCATGCATATGAAGTGTTTGTAGAATTGCTCCTATGAAAGTTTGAGTATTTTCTCACATGTTTGGTTATCTTGGTGTCTATACTAGTGGATGAACAATCTTGGTGTGTAGACTATTGGATGATCCTTGTGTATGTGTGTGACTAGTTTTAGTTAATCACATGAAAGTTGGTTAATGAATTCTAGGTGTCCTAAGACATTAGGTATAATTCCTTGACTATTTACATCGCCCATTTCCCATGTTTACCTTGTTTCATGTCCAATAACCCAAGTGAACTCGAAAGCTCTAGTCTTTCTCATATTGAACAATTATACTTTCATTTTAGCTTACTTCTATATCTTACTTGAATCTTAGTTTATAATCAACCAATCTTAATTTTATTTGACTAAACTAAAGATTTAAACCGACTAAGTATACACCCCCGCCATCTTTGTGTTCGACCCTGATTAAATACTACTTTTTAATTTGGTTTTATAAATTACTTTTGATTCGGAAATGACGACTAAATCCGTGCAATCAAAATGGCGTCGTTGTCGGGGATGGCGTTAGGTTATACTTAGTTAGTTGGAGTCTTAGGCTTAGTCTTTACTTGTTGTTTGCTTGTTTGGGTAGTTAATTGTTTCTTGTAGAGTGAGTTTGTTATTGCTTACCCCTAGTGGCTCAAAGCCCTAGGAGACTAACGGTTTGTTGAAGTATATGCCTAGAGGAAACGGTAATCCTTTGCTTAGTGACCCGGAACCGGAAAGGCTCTTTAGAGCTTTAAGAAGAAGGACCTTAGCAAGGATTGGGAATTCCAACTTGGCAACTTTAAACCAAGCTAGCACATCCACCCAATCTCACCTTGAAACCTTTACCAAAGAACAACCAAACAACACAATTGATTCCTTCTTACAAAATCCTTTCACAACATACAAATCCCTACAAATACACCACCACAAAGTCAAAACATGAATCACCAAAGTTTCAACCAAGGTTACCAAGGTAATCAAAACTTTTACCAAGGAAACCAATGGAACCAAGCCAACCAAGGCTTCAATCAAGGGTACCAAGATCAAAATTTTAATCAAAACTATCAAAGTTTTGACCAAGGGTACTACCAAGGGTATCAAGACCAAAATTGCAATCAAAATTATCAAGGATTCAACCAAGGCTTTGACCAAGGCAAATGTTCAAATTTTCAAAACCGGTATAACCATGATTCTCCTTTCTCGCTTGTCAACCAATCTTTCAACCAAGAGCCACCACCTCAACAAAACAATTCCTTGGAAGACACTCGATACACCACCTTGGTCAAGCTGATATATGAATTGACAACCCCAATCTTCCAAGACATAAAGGAACTTTATGCCTCCCAAAGAACCTTTGTTCGTCTAATGGGTTCCCAAGCTCTTGTCGACCCTCAAACACCACCGGGTGGATTTAGGGCAAGGGCGAAATGCTAGAGATCCTATGGAGATAAATGAGGTGAATACAATCATTGTGGGAGGGGAGGTGGCAATAGAAGAAGCATGCATGTCCCTTAATCTTGGTGACAAGTCAATGCCAATACCATTTGAAGTGAGTGAAGAGAATGATGACCCGATTGTATCAACTACCCCCGAAATTGGTGAGCAAAGAAGGTGTGAAATTGATGATGAGTTTGTTCTTGAAGAAATAGTGGGGATAGAAGTTGAGAGGAAAGAAGTTGAAACCGATGATGAAAAAGAAGAAATGGTAATGTGGGAGGAAAGCTCATCGGGAAAACAAGAAGTTGGTGAGTTGGTTATTGAGGAACCCGAGGTTACACCAAAACCTTCTTATGTGCCACCTTTGCCTGTTCCTCAAAGGGTGGAAGTGACCAATGAAGACTCACTTATTGAGAAATTCATTAACTTGGTGAAAATGATGGAAGTCACTCTTCCATCCACGGAAGAGACGCCTCATTACACCACCTTTCTAGAGGAAGTTATCTCAAAGCAAAAGAATATCAATAACCACAAGCGTATTGCCTCTACGAAAGTGTGTTGGGACATATATGATGATGGTGAGGAAGGCCTCCCACCACCAATTCCTTCTAAAATTCATGAATATGAAGTGAGTGTCAACAGAAAGTGTGGGGAACAAGTTAGGACTTTGGAAATGGAGGTTGATGAATTCGAACTTGCCATACTTGGGGAGTTGAGGAGCCGTGAGAAAAACTATGATATTTGTAGTTTTAACACTAGCTTGGAAGATATTGAAACTCTCCTCTTTGGAAATGGTCCGATTTATTTGGAGAGTCAAAAAAATGGGGATAAAAATGACAACATCATGAACCTCAATGTTGAGAAGTTGACTCCTCCACCTCCCACCTCCTACCAATTTACTTGCCTTGATGAGTGTAGCTCAGTCACATCAAGCAAAGAAACTCCAAAGAAGATTGATAAGAGAGGGGAAGGTGAAGTGTTGATGATTGAAGATGAAAAAGGAAAAGAGGAGTTGAAGCTTAAGGTTGGAGAGAATCACCCCAATGTCATCCCTCCCAAACTTGATTTTAGCACTAATACCCCTCCAAAAATGAAGGCAAGGGTTGAGAAGAAGAAACCAAAAAGATGGAGAAAGAAGCCGAAAAGAAAAAGGGTATGTGACCCCAACCTTGAAAATGAAAAAGCTCATGTCCATGACAAGAAGAATCTTGAAGAAGAAGTGGCCCGGAAATGGTTGGAAGTGCACCAAATAATGAATGGTGTGCATGAAGTATTGTCAAAGCTTGGAAGCTCTTTCTCCATGGAAAAGTTTGAGGTTGGTAAGGGAATAGTGGGATTCTTAGATGGTGATCCCGGTTGATTGAAGCCTCCTTGATGAAGAGGTTTGGTGGAGTTACTTAAGAACCACCGCAATGTATATATCCTCCTTCCCCTTAATTAAGTTTTTACCGCATTTTCCATTTAGTGACATGATCCGAATAAGAGTTAATCTAAATTAGCTCTCTTTGCATTCATGTAGTGTAGTTTGCATTGTACTTTCAATTTAGCATATAGGATAGTTCTGAAGGAAATGTAGATCTATATACATATTTAACATACTCATATATGTCTAATTAATTTGTCATAAAATTAAAACGGATTTTATGCATGCAAACAATAATATAAAAGAGGAGAAATCTTGTCCTTACATTATAGATTTCGGATTAAAGGGCACAAGAGAGATCACCTTTCTCTCTTGTTCTTGAGCTTATCCTTATGGAAGAACAAAGATCTAAGTATAAGATCTCTCCCCAAGCTTTATACCCAAGGCTTTCACTTAATCTAATTAATATTATAAGTACTAGTATAATATTAATCTTAGTAGAAAATTGAACCAAAACTCTTTAAATCACATAAAAGTTTCGGTTTTTAAGAGAGAAGAAGAGAGGATTTTTCTTCTCACTAGAACTTGTATTTTGGATGAGTAGTTAGGATGAATAATACACACATTACATTATGGTGTATATCAAAAATAAGAAGAAAAACCAAGTGGTTTTTCTTCTCTAAAAATCCGGCCAAGAGGAGGTGGAAAGGAGCCAATGCATGGGCTCATTTGTCTTCACAAGGTGAGTAGGCATGCATGGCTACTTTAGCTTTTCATCATTATGTTTTCTATTTAAAATATCAACACAATTTAACCCTAAAACTCCTCTAATATTTCGGCACTTATACTTAATATGGAGTCCATATTATTTTTGTCAATTGTCAATATGTCACATGTCACATGTCACATAAATTTGTTATGTATTTTTAACACATTAAAAATCAACGTATTAATAAAAATACGTCACATACAAAAATCGACTTAGTAATTTCATAATTACTTGTGCCAAAATATTTTACCAATTTATAAATCACAAAAGATTGTATTTATAATAATTCATTCAATTCCGATTGTTTCTTTAAACAATAATTTCATCCGAGTAATGATACAATTCAATTACTCAGACCGTATCTCATTTAATCACATTTCAATTTGATACGTAAATTTTACTTCCAAAATCGTCCGTCAATTTTCAAGTAATTTAATTAACTCGCAACGTTATACGATTAATTAAATAATCAATTAAGAGTATTGCCCTTTAGGTATGACCTAGGGGTCAACTGATCACCACCGTCACACGACAGTAATGTCAAACTCTAGTCACCTAATCATTACCGATATATGTTGACCGAGTTTGAATAACAATATTACTTCCCAATTGTATTCTTAAAATGAGATTTAATAATGATATTTAAATCATGTGATCGCACTATTGTTGAGGACACATTTCCCAACAATCTCCCACTTGTCCTCGACAAGTGTGCGTCACCAATTCTCTTGTCCTATTACTATCTCCCACTCAATGCAAGGTGTCTTTCAGGTCGTACTTGCAAGTGATCATATCGAGAGTGGTTTCCTCGATCTGGAGAATAACTGATTGACCGGATTTATCCACTCTGGATACCTTCCGAGCGTGGCCACGCATTTCCAGTTCATTACTCCTCGAGTGGCCCTGAGATATTGTTTTAACCCTGACAAGGGGATGGACAATTCCTATCGCACTCATTCCCTTCGACTAGCCACAGCCATCATAACCCAAAATATGCCCATTTGACCCCATTTACGAAGGTCGTAGTAACACAAATCAAAGTTAATCTGAAACTGTGCCATCTTAGGTGAATAGTCTTTAGTCAAAAGAATCGACTCATTTGAATACTATAGCAGCTCTCGCCACGACCAGGCTATATAAATTGCCAGAACTCTATAAGCGGTCATAAGGCCCGACAAAATGTTCCTAACAATATGCCTATGTGATCGACTAGTCATCTCACATGACTGTATGGCACTTGAACTTGCCATCAATCGCATCACACTCTAGTCACTTCGAGACGTCACCTCATACAAGTGACTATGGGCGAATACAATGCTAATCCGCGTTCACTTTAACGGGGTTCAGTTGTCTTTACAACCCGTTTGGATGTAACAAAGTATAATATAAGAGTTTTAAAGTAAAACTCGAACGACAAATGCGATTATCACATATGAATAGTCAATGCCTGATTACTATTCCATGTTCTATAATCTAATTTGATCTTGCATGTAGTTGTTTATTTCAATTCAATTGAAATGACATGACTCATCATGTTTTAGCCTATGAGAAGGCTTTGGTTAGTAGGTTTTATCAACTTCTTGTACCTTACTCAACCTTACTACATATTCGTTTTCCTTTGTAATGTATACATTTGCATCACAACACTTTTTGAGTACGTGTCGAGATCCAATCAAGACATAGGCCCTCTTAGCCTAAGAATAGCTCCCACTTTGTTTTCACAGTAATGCGGGACTCATCCTTCTTGCACATCTCATGATTGCAAGTGTACTCAATTTCCGTTATATATATCTCTCATTGTTCTTTATTGCCTAGAACGATTCTAGAAAATCTACTTCTTAATTAACATAGCCACAATGGTATCTTAACCATCCTAATGTGTTTTGATTATGGTTTTGTCGGAAACCATGCGCAACCTCAATTGTCAATTGTCACTTGTGTAACACCCTTACACAAAATTGCATCATAAACACTTTGCTTTACTTCCTTAATGATTCTGCAAGCACTTAAGGGTAATCTTTATATACTAGGTAAAGATTACTTAAATTCGATTTTGAAAACAATTCATCATACTCAAAGCATATGAAGTGTTATACATCATTTCTTTTTAATTGATTCGGCAAAGTTTGAAGCAAATGAAATCAATCAAATATGTTCAATTTAATTGAACTAGTCATGAATCTTATCAACATAAGACTTCTTCTTGACGCTAATATCATGTGGATTTATCTGCATAAATCTAGATATTAAAGATGTATTATATTACTCCAAAAGTCTTAAATCATTCTCGATGATCAATATGTCATCCACATATCGGACTAATTAAAATTTCCGTAACTCCCACTAAACTTCATGTATAAACACAACTTCTCGACTTATCGAGAAATGTTTTATCACATGATCAAAATGTTGATTCCAACTCATTGATGTCATACTTAAGACCATCTCTTAAGTTGCTCATTATCTTAGGATTGCAAGAATCTACAAAACTCATGACATGTATTGAATGCATTCCTTCTATTGAAGAAGTGGGTTTTAGATTCACTCGCTATGTATTTCATAACCTCATAATGAAACATAATCCCTAAGAAGATCCATATAGACTTAAGCATTTCAACTAGCGCAAAACACTTTGCCACCAACCAAGCTTTGAAATATCTCTTTATTAGTGCAAAACCCTTTGTCACTAATCAAGCCCTTTTGTTTCGGATTTTCATGGCTCTAAGCCTTGTATTGAGTTGTGACTTAAACACTCTTATGTAAGTCATATGTTCATTACTTTCTAGAAGTAATCAACTTGAATCAACCAATTTCTTTTGTAAGTTATAAGCTCTTCATCATCTTTAACAAGTGACAAATTTAACCTCCTAGGTTTTAAAGGAACAACGTCTTACACAAAACGGTTTAAAGAAACAACGTCTTACACAAAACGTCTCATGTAGCCAAGAAAGACCAGTTTCTTGCGACATAACATTCTTTGTGGCTCTTGTATAATTTTCTCCCACTCTGTCTTCTAGAAATAAACTTGTATTTTAGAAAGATGGCTTCACGAGCCACAAATCCGGTGTACTCGTGATAATTGAAAAGGAAAAATGAGCATTTGTTTCTTGTGAAAACTTACAAACATGGTACTTTTACCATTTCATATCTCATATGATTCGATTTAGTGGAAAAATAATTTAGACAAAAATGACAAAATCCCCAAAAGGATCAAGTAACTCAAAGTAACTTGATTGATGTCCAAACCATATCGAATAGTGTTTGATTTCTTATCCAACCACACATTATTCCGTAATGCGTGATAAGAGAGATTAACTTGTGATACTATATCACATTTCCTTTGGCTTACATCAAAGTCTTCACTTTGATAATCCCATCACGACTAAATCGTGATTCCTTGAACATTTGAACTTCTTCAAAGATTTCTCTATTTACCTTATTAAGTGAACACACTAGTGTCAACTTAAATCGTTGGTAAAAGAAAATGATCAACCTATTTTGGATCAATGATTTACAACCTCGATCTCCTTTTCAACCAAAAGGCACGAGACATCTTGCTTTGAATACAAGATACGCATATACCATTAACGATCTAATGGTTTCAAGAGTACTCGATAACTCTTTGCGTTCATTATTCCAACTTTTAAGGTTTAATCTTGGGTTACCAATTTGAATCTTACATCATCTACATGATATGTCATTCTAGTTTGGTTTAGAATATAATCACCTTGATAATGGGCTAGCCATTCATCAAATCGTGGTGTATAGGGTCACAAAAGTGAAAACCTCTTTTGTCTCTTAACAAGTTTATATTCTTATTTAGAGTTTATGCACTTAATAGTCACAATTAAGTACCACTTTAAATCCAAAAACTAGATTGAGTACACAATTACTCTATCTCTCAACTTCATTGTTGCTAGTCGTCATATTCTAAGCATCCTATGTATCAAGTACAATGATGAAAACCTCCATTGGTTTCTAATATTGACGAAGTAGTACTAGCAAAATTTTATGTTTAATCAAATAAACATTTTAAAGAAGAATGTCCCATTAGATGTCCCACAACTAACTTGTTGATTCTTCAATAATTTGGGGTAGTTTCCTTTCTCGTGTCCAACATTTAAGACAATGGAAACTTTATCGGTCGGGATTGATAGGTTTAGTATCGTCATTCTCAACAACTTTACCTTTAACATAACATGTATCAATTCCATACCAATTTTACTTCTTTAACCTCGTCCTCATCTTAACGGTTTAAGAGAATGCTCCCACTCAATTCAATGAGTCTTTGCTTTGAGAAGCAAAATTGAATTCATGAAGATTACTCTTCATTTGTTCGTTTTAGTCTTAAAACTTTCATTGAAGTGGTTGCGTTATTTTGGTCAATTACGAATTCTGACAAAACTAATTACCAAAACAATTTATCGCTTCAAGGTACTTAATTCAATTAAGTATATGAAAAATAATCCATTGTAAGTAGATGTGTTAGTCAAGAATCAAAAACCTGTTTGATAATGAATAACTTTAATCTATACTCTTTACAAGAGATCCTTAACAATGGTTCATTTGAGGTTTTAGAAGAAAATTCAAATTTTGTCTTTAGTTACGATGTTTTAATGGAGATTTGTATCAAAATCGAAATGATATCATATATGAATAGTGGTAAAGAAATAGAACAATATAAAAACGGAATAGAGGAAAACTTAACATTTATCGTTTTATTAATACTTGTAAACAAGTATAACATTTACATAGTGACCTCTACCCAACTATGATAAATGATTCCAAGATCCAAATTCATATTAACTTGGGCACGGTGGGGCCGATACATCCCTCATCAATATAACTCGGTGGATTAACTCTTTAATCGATTCTACTTTTAGAACTCTTGGTCGATAAAATTACATTAACATTTATCTTTAGCCCAAAACACATCGACAAGGGCACGGTGGGGCGATACATCCCTTATCAAATACTTTTGTTGAGTTCAATCCAAATTTCGAATAAATGTGTCCATGATCCAAACCCACATTAACTTGGGCACGGTGGGGCCGATACATCCCTCATCAATATGAATTCGGTGGATTAACATTCATCACCCACTTCCCCTACGTAACAAGGTTTGTACCCCGGTGGGGCCGAGCGCACTCCCTCGCGAAATAGGTTTTCATGGTTTCTACTATTTGGTAAGGCTATGTCTCAATTGATAGTTTTAGCGAGAGGTCATGTCAATTTATTATCTATCACGTTTTAAGTGAACTAAAGCGGTGAACTACGATAATTCTAATTGACACGGTCGATAAACTCGATAAAAGACAATGCATGTTTAGTTATGGCGATTTAGCAATGCATGTGACATAAAATAAAATGCAAGCATAAAGGAAAAATAAATCCTAGTATGGCCTTTCCTAAAATAGAAAAACTATTAATCTATTACATATTCGGAAACCAACTCCATTGGTCCCTTGAACTTCGGTTGTGGCACGCATCTCGAGGTAACACCGTCTTTATGTATCGCCATTCTTGAAGAAATCCGTCTTTAGGAACTCCGGAATGAATAAAATTACATAATAAATTACATAATTTCCTATTATACATTTGTAACTAAAATAAAATAAATCTATTAAATATTACAAAACGGTGATACGAGATCACAATAAAAATTACAACCGAATCGATATTCCCATACATTTAAGGAAATACCAATTAAAATCTAAGGCCATACTAAGTAAAATTACATAATTCAAAATTACATAAATTAAAATTATGACAATCATAAAGAAAATGCAGCATTATAATATGTATGAACATGCTCAATTTTTATGCTAAATCGCCTTTAAATAGCCAATATCATATATTACTCGGTTTTTACGGATTTGCGTGATTTCAACGTTTTATAATCACAAAAATACATAAACTCATATTTATGCATAAGTTAATTACCCTAACCTCTTAGGACTCAAAATATAGTCTTCACTAATAATTTGACCATAATTAACTTTTATTTACAAAATTGTTCATAAATGGGCCAAAAATACAAAATTAAGCTATTAAACTTCAAATAAATCCAAAAATTCCAAATAAATTCAAAATTTGAAATTTAAATTCATGAACATTCTGGAAAAATTCCATGACACTCATAATGTTCAAAATCTTAGGTTAAAAATTTCGAAAATTTTACGGAAAAACAATGTTGCGGTTTATCGATATTTAATAAAATAATCATAAAAACATGGAAAAATTATTTTCATTAACTTTTCAATTTTAGATCTGAAAAATATAATAAAATGCAACATTAGACGTTTTTCCTAAGTCATAGATTATATTTTATTAATTTTCACTAATAAAGTCACTATTTATGTCATTTTTCTTCAAAAATTCATAAATCATGCTAAAAGACTTCTTTATAGCCAATTATTTTACACACATCTTGTAAAATTGCATGTGACAACATATAAATTTTCTATGACCAGATTCGAAATTTAACTCATATTAACCTATTTTTCTCTTAAATCCGAATTTAATAATGAAAAATTCGTTTTTCGAGCATAACAAGTGCAAAAATTATGAAAATTTACAGGTTATCTCAAAATAATATATGTAACAACATATCCAAAAACCAAGTGAAAATTCGAAGTATAGCTATTTTTAGACCAAAAATGACATTTTTACTCATAAAATCACATTTAAATGCCATTATTGTAAATTATGAACAATAAAAATCCGAAAAATTAACCAAAATATCCTAAAACACTTTAGGACCAGAAATATTAACATGCATGTAATTATTTCGTGATATATCATAATAACACAAATTTTACAAGTTTTATTTTGTTATTCATATAACTCGGAAAAACTTTTAACCAATTTGCATGCAAACAACCGTGGCTCTTGATACCGATTGAAGGAAATGTAGATCTATATACATATTTAACATACTCATATATGTCTAATTAATTTGTCATAAAATTAAAACGGATTTTATGCATGCAAACAATAATATAAAAGAGGAGAAATCTTGTCCTTACATTATAGATTTCGGATTAAAGGGCACAAGAGAGATCACCTTTCTCTCTTGTTCTTGAGCTTATCCTTATGGAAGAACAAAGATCTAAGTATAAGATCTCTCCCCAAGCTTTATACCCAAGGCTTTCACTTAATCTAATTAATATTATAAGTACTAGTATAATATTAATCTTAGTAGAAAATTGAACCAAAACTCTTTAAATCACATAAAAGTTTCGGTTTTTAAGAGAGAAGAAGAGAGGATTTTTCTTCTCACTAGAACTTGTATTTTGGATGAGTAGTTAGGATGAATAATACACACATTACATTATGGTGTATATCAAAAATAAGAAGAAAAACCAAGTGGTTTTTCTTCTCTAAAAATCCGGCCAAGAGGAGGTGGAAAGGAGCCAATGCATGGGCTCATTTGTCTTCACAAGGTGAGTAGGCATGCATGGCTACTTTAGCTTTTCATCATTATGTTTTCTATTTAAAATATCAACACAATTTAACCCTAAAACTCCTCTAATATTTCGGCACTTATACTTAATATGGAGTCCATATTATTTTTGTCAATTGTCAATATGTCACATGTCACATGTCACATAAATTTGTTATGTATTTTTAACACATTAAAAATCAACGTATTAATAAAAATACGTCACATACAAAAATCGACTTAGTAATTTCATAATTACTTGTGCCAAAATATTTTACCAATTTATAAATCACAATAAATTGTATTTATAATAATTCATTCAATTCAATTGTTTCTTTAAACAATAATTTCATCCGAGTAATGATACAATTCAATTACTCAGACCGTATCTCATTTAATCACATTTCAATTTGATACGTAAATTTTACTTCCAAAATCGTCCGTCAATTTTCAAGTAATTTAATTAACTCGCAACGTTATACGATTAATTAAATAATCAATTAAGAGTATTGCCCTTTAGGTATGACCTAGGGGGTCAACTGATCACCACCGTCACACGACAGTAATGTCAAACTCTAGTCAGCCAATCATTACCGATATATGTTGACCAGTTGACAGTAACAATATTACTTCCCAATTGTATTCTTAAAATGAGATTTAATAATGATATTTAAATCATGTGATCGCACTATTGTTGAGGACACATTTCCCAACAAGTTCATGCATACATTCATTAACCAAAAATCAATAACATTGAAAAATCAAAAAATTCTTCAAAAACATGTATTTCATTTCCAAATTTCCTTCACACATTTATTTCCATTGGAAATATGTAAATAAATAAGTGTGGGGAGGAAATTCTATCATTTAAAAATACAAAAACATGTTATTTATTTCCAATTATTCAAAAAAAATCCAAAAGCATGTTCTTTAATTTTGGAAAATACAAAAACCAACAAAAATATGTTATTTCATTTCAAAAAAAAATTTTAAAATCCAAAAATATGTTATTTATTTTTCCTTTTCTCTCCCTATACTTTGTTCCATTGAGGACAATGTAAATTTCAAGTGTGGGGAGGAAAATATCCGCTTTGTGCATATTGTTTATATTCGTATATATTTACTTGTTAATTTGAGAAAATTACAAAAAATGCCTAAAAATTGAAAATTTTCAAAAATTTTGCATTGTTTATATTATATATTTTGCATTTGTCCTAACCAATTTGATAGGCAACACATGAATCATCAGAGAAGACGCTTGGTAAAATTCATCCAATTCTTTCTCCTTTATCCTTCCTTTTCTTTTTGTAAATATAAGCATGGAGGAAGACGGGATATGTGATGTGGGTGTTCCCTTTGGGAACCGTTTTGGATATGCGTGTGTTGTTGGTGTGTTGTTAGAACTAGAACTTGTATGCATTTAGATTAGACATGTATATATGTGTTCACTCTTGCATTTACGTAGCTTGTTCATATGTTTAGTTGCATTTCATACACGTTGCATCTTGTTTGTAAATAGTTGCATAAGGAGTCTAAATATGGAGGGCATATGTTGCCATTGATGTTATTTTGTTTTACCCGTGTCATTTCCCTTTTGATAGCTCGTACCTCTTGATAACACATGTTAAGGTTTTTTGCTTGCAAAAACCCGGAAGTCTAGCTTAACAACCAAGTTGCGACCACCTTGTGAGACCGTATTAGGCCCAAGACTTGACCTAGGTTCGACATAGCTACTAAAATGTGAGGATAGAGCCTCTATATGGCCGGTCCATCAAACCAGTCCCGTTTAGGTCATGAGAGTAGTTCTCTTTACGTGGTATGTCATGTCAAAACGCATAAGTATGGTGCTCATTCCTTACCGTAGAAGTGTCGATGTGCATGTTGAGACAATTTAGTTCAAATAAAGTAGCCTCTCATAGCCAAATAAGCGTATTTTTCACCCATTTGATCATCTTTCCCTTTTGTTTACCCAATTTGTGCCTAAGACTTGTCATTTCATTTGCCAATAAAATAACTATATTCCATAAACATCTCACTTTTGTTGAGTAGTTCGTCTTTGTAGTTGTTTTGAGGAGTATAATTGGGTAGGAAATTTGATTTTTATTGAGGTGAACGGTCCTAAATATCACAAAAGTGAAATGAAGATTGATGGTTGGACAATTTTTGCATTATTAGGAGGGTTACAAGTGAATGAAAAAGAAAGAAAAAATGAAGAAGAAAAAAAAATAGAAAAAGAAAAAAATGAAATGAAAAACAAAAAGAAAAGAATGTATATTTTTGTGTTTAATTTGTGTTGGTAATTTGCAAATTGAGTTTGTTTTGAACAAGATTGAATAATTTTTGAAAATGGCAATCTTGCCATATTTTGTGGAAGAATTCACTTACATGGGTAGAGTTTAGCGGATTGGTTGGATGTGACGACTAGTTAACCGATAGCCTCACATGTCTTAAAACGGTGCTTGCACCAACCCTTTTTCACCGAACCCGAGCCACATTACAACCTGATTGTCTCTCTTGCATGTGCATCATTTGGCATTTCTCTTGCGGATATTGGATATGGTACCATATTAGATTGCGGGTATGCTTCGCAAGTCGATTTAGCAGAGTGATTTTGGTTACTTTTTGTCACAAAAATCACCCGTTCTTTCATTTGAGTGACTAGTGAAACCTGTGAGACTCGAGCTTTGGTCTCTTTTTGGTCAAGGGCTTGATATGGAGTTGAATCTTGCGTGTGTCGTGTCAATCTTGGGAGTATAGTTATGTACTTCCCCTTTCCTTGCCTAGAATTTGTTTCTTAGGCAAGCCGTGTTGTCAATGTAGGTTACATGAGCTAGAATTAGGAGTCGACACCTTGGTAAGACCCGGAGACGACATCCTCCACTAATGACTCTCTATGTTCATTTTTAAAACAAAACAACCGCTTAGATGAGGAAAGCGGTTTGACTTTTTGTGATGCATCTTATGTGCTATTTCGTGCTTAAATGTTTGGATGTGTCAAAATTTTCTGCAAGCCCCCACTTGCCTTGCAAGGAAGCACATACCTCATTGTATTTCGTTGTGAGTTGAAGGGACAGTGAAGGCCCGTTAATTGGCTCTCATCAGATACTATTAGGATAGATTAGTTGTTGATTTAATAAGGATCTTTGTCTTAGTTTATGAGCTTACTCGAGGAAAAGTAAAGTTTACATGTGGGGAGATTTGATAAGTAGTATTTTAGTCGTGTTTTACCCCTCATTTATACTTTATTCCGACTCAATTTTGTGTGCTTAATTGATTAAATAGCTCATTTTACTATTTAATTAGAAGTAATTAGTTTTGTTAAAATAATTACAAATAATTGTCATCTTTGTACAATTAGTACTTTGGTTTTGTTATAATGTTTTTGTAGAAATTAGTTTGTGAATAAAAACAAGATCAAGTGAAATGAGACGGAAATTAAGACGGACCAAATAAAACAAGCTAGCAAAATGAAGTGGAGGTCAAGTAAGGAATCATCAGTACAATAACATTGAGAGTCAACCATTGAATTTAGCCAATGAAATGCCCAAATCACAAATTTCCAAAAGCTGTTCTCGCACCATTTCAGCCGCCATCATAAGCCACATTCCGCTGCTTTGGAACCAAAACTCGAGCCCCTCAAATGGCTCCAATTCATCCACCATTTCAGACCATCAGAGTTCCGCCATCACTCGAATCATCATCAAAGCATCGCCAATTTTAGACTCGGAATCGAAACCCGTGTCGATTTGCAGTCAGCTGTGAGCCACCGCCAATTCAACCACTTGGTCCTTCTCTCGCGTATCACACTCGAGCAGCGATCAATTCGCACCTGACATCGACAACAACAGAAGACGAGCAACGCGGTTTAACCCATATTCGAGCCTACTCACCTGCAAACTGAACTCGCTCATCTCCGAGCTCAGATCAACATCATCTCCATTAGCAACCACTATCACCATTCGACCACCACGCACCGCCAGCGACTCACCAATTTCAGCACCACCTGAGCCACCATAATCCTTCCTTTATTTAACTCCACCACCGTGCCGCAACTCCGAGCAACAACCGACAACAGGAACCATCATCAATCCAGTCACCAATCTCGCATACAAGACGCATCCCCAGCCACCTCACCGGCTGCCGCCTACCCGACTCCCATCTCGCAACAAACATCAAATAGCTCTCAGCCGGTCAACCATCCGCCGACACCCTCACTGGCTCCCAATCCTATCAATTCACCCTTAAGTTTCCAGGAGATCCCCAGCCGGTGCACAACCGACGGCCAGTGGACCGGCTCACAACCGTTGCTTTGTTTTAAATCTCGTCTTTTCCTTTTTTTTTCTCCTTCTTTTTGGTTGTATTACACGATATCCCCTTTCCCTTTGTTTTTTGTTTTGTTTTGAGTAAGGGTCGTGTCTTTTCTCGTAGTTAGGAGAGGAGACACTACTACAAATCCAGGCAACTACAATGCCCCTTTAATAACGCTTATTCACGAAAATCACCATAAGACGTTGTAGAATGGATGGCGCGAATTTTACTAAACTTAATTACAACGGTTATGTGTTGATAACCGTTGTTATAGGTTTTAACAACGGATCAAACTTTCACAACCGTTGTTAATATAATAACTAATAACAACAGTTTACTCTGTAATACATTCTAACCATTGTTAATAATTTGGCGCAAAATTAGTGAAAAGTAATTACAACGGTGATATTAGAACCCGTTGTTAATACTTTTTAACAACGGTTTTTCTAAGGACCCGTTGTTAATATATTCTCTAATGACAACGGGTTTTTGTGTAAAAACCGTTGTCAATACTTTCCATAATATAAACCACACAAACATAGCAGATCAGCTACAGCCGCAAACACAAACCTAATAACACAAACCTAACACAAACACAAACATCACAGACACAAACACACACTTTCTCATCGTCTCTTTCTCTCTTTCTCATCGTCGCTTTATCATCTTCGTCACTGTTGTTATCGTCGTCTCTTATTTTCTCTAATTATCAGGTATCGCTTTAATTTATATGCATGGTTTTAGGTTTTATCATCATCTCAGTCATTATTTTCTTTCTCTAATTATTTCATTTGCATGTGTTTTTATCGATCATTATTGTTCTTTCTCTAAGTATTATTCACTTAATTAGTGAATGGTTACTGTTGGCTTTCTGCGATTACTAGCTTGTAAAACAAATTAAATAAAATAAAACAAAACAAGAAGATGATGGAGAGGAATGCATAATAAACTTAATTAATTAATATATAAATAAATAAAAAATGAATTACATTGCTAAAAATGCAATTCTTAGATATGCATAGAGAGTCTTATTCTCTTCTATGATATCCATCCTCTCCTCCTTTGCTATTTGGAGGTTTCGTTCCGCAGTTGCTATATCGTCATATAGCTGCAACATCTTCTGCTCTGTCAAGCCATTTTTTTTTGCATCCTTGAGTGCGGTCCGAGCATCCTCAAGGTAGCTACCGTACCTGCCCTCGATGTCCAGCAACCGGCGGATGAAACTCTTGTTGTACTCGGTCATAATCACTAGTAGAAAAACCTCCTATAGTGGCGGTCATAAAAGACCTTTTTATGGCGGTTTTTATAGATTTTGGGTGCGCCGTATATCACGGAGTTGTTTAGACTTTACGGCGGTTGTACAACCGCCACTATAGCTTATCTACGTTGACGATTTTTAAATAAAACCGCCATTATAGGCTTATATAAAACGACGGTTGCTAGACAAGAACCGCCACTGTAACTATCTATAGTGGCGGTTATTGTTTGGAAAACCGCCACCATAGGTATTTCAATAATATTATTGCACCGCTACATGTTCTCTATAACGACGGTCGTTTTAACAGAACCGTCATAAAAGGTAAGCATAACGACGGTTGTTGTTACAGAACCGCCACTATAAGAAAACCTATAGTGGCATTTCTAACTTCAAAACCGCCACCAAAGCTTCGTATTTTTTTTTTAAAAAAAATCGTAAATAAATTTCTGCAACAACGTCCTATAAATTTGACAATCCAAATATCGAAATGAACAAACAATACATACACAAGAATGCAACCAACTACCAAAAACCTTGTATATCATCCGACACAACAATATTTTCGGTATTGAAAAATTATACATCAAGTGTTTAAATAATCACATACACATCTTAGTTAATAAACTAATGAACATTACATACTCCCTAAACCATTGGTAGCCTACACCTCTTCAACATCTTTCATCTCGTCAATTGTATCTGCAATGATATATTTAACAAAACCAATTGTAAGAAAATCAAACTGAACATTATTAAACCAACGTCTAACTTTGCTAACATCCTCCATCTCGTTAATTTACACCCTATCTTTCAGCTGAAATAATCAAACAAAACATTAGTAAAACCTGAAATAATCGCACAAAGTGCCTTGTTTCAGCTCTAGCATTGTAGCAGCTTGTGTTGCCTAGTGGAAAGTGATCACCAATTTGACTTAAAGAAATGGTAAAGTACTAAATAATAATGTTAAATGCAAATTATCAAATACTTATTAACATACTAGACGACTTTCATCTCAAGTCTCAGTTGGACTAAAGTAATGAAGAATGCACTACATGCCAGACAGAGTTTTCGACCACAAGCTAATTTAAACTATTGATGTTTCGTCGCAGAAACAAATTTATTAAGGGTTTATTTGTTTTTTACTCATGACATTGAAGAGGCAGAAGTCAAATGCGTCAAAAATCAAGCATACACCTTGATACCAGGATTCAAAAGCCTGGAACATAGTAGTGATGCTATACGTAAAAGTTCTTGAAGAAAGCATAAACATTACCTGAATGCCACAACCTCGACAAATTCTGCATCAATCAGAAGCGTTACACATGTATTAGCAAAATTGTGATGTAGCCGTTTCATTGTGAAGTTTACTAAAATTCATGATGCAATTTTGAAGACTCTCCATTCTCCAAATCAGGTAAGGTTACTATTATTAGACTCTTCCCGCCTGCCAACACATACACTACCATTGACAAGAGATTAGGGATACAACAATAAAAAAAAGTACCTATCTATAGAGAGGATAAAAGTGTACCTTGAGGAGAGAAAAACTGATAGGTCATCGAGGATTGGTGTTATTACTGAGTACATTGTGGCTTGTAGTGCCTAGTGGAAAGTTTGAATTATAGCACCACATACCACATATATTCCCTCTCAGAATAAGATGAATTCCTATCAGCTTACCCCTGAAAAATGGAAGAGATTCAATACCATTAAATTCATGTCAATATATGCATCACACATATATTTCCTGTCAGAAGAAAATGAATTCTTATCAACTAATGAAGCACAAATTTAATAAATCAAAAGCAAATGAAACCAATACTGAGGTAGTGTATATGACAGTTTGTGTCCCACTAATATAGATACTGCTTCACCCTAAAACCGAAGTCTGAAACAGTCAATAGTACATCACACAGAGTATAAAGCAGGAAACCCCAATTTAACATCTTTTATGAAGGCTGATGTATATGTCTGACTGTGTCTCCTCTGCTGCACCTCTCTTTATTCTCTTCTTAATAGAGCAACTTGCCTCCCAAAGATTGATTGTAGAATCCCAAGAACCTGAACATACCAGAATTTGCAGCGAGTGATAAGCAATATTCAGCATATACTAATCCTGTACAACTCCACAGTCAGAATACAAGCTGATACCATTTGATACAATCATATAAAGAATACTAACCTATCGAATTATGAACCCTAGAGCAGCTATCAACCCGGAAGTCAAATGCAAGCTGATAACATTTGTAGAACTGGCGAGTATGAAGTCAAAATACGAGGTTATTCTTGATTTACATTTATTGTTTTCAGAAAAAAAGTAACCTTAATTTGTCGGAGGTGAGACTGAGCGACAGTGGTTGGAGAATCATCAAGACAGGTCAGCGAGTCGATATCTTTCCATTGTAATCCTAGTCTAACTAAACCAATATTATTTAATCAATTTCTCATGCTAGCACAAGTCCTTATTCAATTCTCATAATTTTTTTAAAAAAAAACCAACAACTAGTTAGGACATTATGCAAATTATACAGCAAGAAGAAGAAAATGATCAACATACTCCGTATCTCTCATGGAGGCATTAATGGAGGGGGGGGCGACCAAAGGATACTCGTATGTTCATAAAATAATCAACATACTCAGCAAATACGCGAGTTCTGCTCAAACTAAACACATTAGAACTCTGCCAAAACATCACACCATGCACCATCTTTGCTTCTAAACATATACTATCCTATAAAAGAGTTTAGAATAAGTTATACGGATTCACGAGACAAACCTTAATAGAACCAAGAGAAAACAATTCGTTGTCAACATAACCATCCTGCATAGCATCTATCTGCATTCCCGTTGCCTTTCGTTCTTTGTCCTGAACATATCAACGAAACAAAGCACCATTAGGCTACACAACATGTGGATTATCTGACATTTACGAAATTTTTGAAGCTTTGTATCTTCTTTTATATCTAAATCTAGTTTTATGAAAGTAAATGCAAAGAACTATTCTGAACAATAACATAGTACAGTCTAGGTAACGATTTGCAAGACATACATATAAAAAAATAACACATAAACGTATAGACAAACCTTAGCCCGTCTTTCAGCTGATGAGATGGCTTTTCGTATAGCACTCCTCCACCTTAAGTAAATATGTGAAGATCAGAACACCTCACTATTAGAACACAGACTTGAAGCCTCGGAAAAAGACAACAAAATGAAACATTAAAATTCAGAAACACTAAAATGGGAATGATAATTGATGCTCCTTACTTCAAAAGATGCTTGAAGTCTTGCTTTCCTAAGACACTATGGTCTTCACATAGGGTAATAACCTGACAAACACGAAAAACATGAGAAATTTAGGTCAATAAACAGGCGGAGGGGGAAACAGTGTTTTAATGTCAGAAAATTGCCTCCTCTGTAGACAAAGAATGTTCTTTCAAAGGTAAGCTTGATGAATCATCAAAGCTTATAGACGTTGTTGTGCCAGCATCTCTACAGGATTATCCGACCACATAAAATCAGCAGCAGAACGGACTTGACACCTCTCATTTTGTATCTTCCTCCTACTCTTTCTACCACTATATTGAAGACAATGAAGGGCGAACATCCTTTCACATTGAGACTCTCAACTTCAGCTATAAAGCCGTAGAGATGCTAATACATTCGTATCCTGATTGCATGGAGATGGTGGACAATAAAGGGCATAATGTGGTGCATCTTGCAGCCACATTTGAATTAGAACAAATATTTGAAGCACCTGAAAAGGGGCTGCCACTGCTGCTTACCAGCCTCTTTTTCAACTCTAAAATGTCATGAAACCCATCCTAGATTCATACCCTTAGACTCCTTTAACAACCTCGATCAACACACAACAACTCGACACAAAATAAGCCCCCAAAACGACTCATACCAAAACAGAAACGGGGCAGCAAATACATGACTTTAAACTCGATATTTACCAACCTAAAACAAGTATTCCATTTATACAAATACAGATTCTCCTTTGTATAATTCAATAATACAATAATACAATACAATCAATTTTATGAGTTCGAAAAATGGGATTATCTGAGTTAAAATCGGAATTGATGATTGAATAATACAATAATACAATAAAACAAAAACGGTGGCAAAGTGTTGTTGCTTGTGCGGTGTAGTCGGAAACAACAAGGAGATTGAAATCGAAATTGATGAGTGAATTGAGTCAAAAAATGGAGTTACCTGAGTTGAAATCGTATTGGATGATTGAATTGAGTCAAAAAAGGTGCAGTGTAGCCGGAAACAACAAGGAGATTGGCGGTTGTCGTGGGCGGCGTGAGAAAAGGAAGACGACGGTTGGGGTTGATGCTTGAATTGAGGGGAAAGTGAGGTTTAATTTTGGTCGCTGTGGAACTGAAGAAGAAGAGATGATGGAACATTATAGAACCGTGTAAAGGGTTTTTCAATTTTGGAGGGGGTTTTTATTTTTTCTATTAAAATCGGTTTTAATTAAAAACCGACACAAAAACATATAATGGCGGTTTTTTAGCCCAAAAGACGATAACATAGTATTAACTTTTAGCGTCATTCTTAACGTCGGTTGTTAATATAACCGCCACAATTAACTTATGGTGGCGTTTTCTATTTGGAACCGCCATAAAAAGTTCGAGTTATCACGTCGGTTCTTATATAAACCGCCACAATAGACGTCCTATTTGCATACAAATTGGGTTCCCTCTAATTTATTGGGCTTTTCACGTCGTTTCTATTAGAACCGCCACGATAACCGCGTCGTGATAGGGGTTTTTTCTACTAGTGAATGCATGTATTACAGATGGTATCATTCATTGTTGAAGGAAGTGTTGAAGGAAGTTTGGAGTTTGTTTTAAAGATTTAGGGTTTGGAGCAGTTTAGGACGTGAGATAGTGAGATAATGGAATGGTTATTGAGATAATGCAGAATTTATACTTAGTAATGTGTCCTTTGAGTTGTTTTTTAATTAATATATGTTTAGGAAGTTGTGCCAAATCTTATACCTTCTCATTCCATATATTATTGTGTCCGAGGCCGTCAGAAAACACGGGTTACTGACGGAAATTCCGTCAGTTAAAATTGGCGCGTTGACAAAGTCAATGGCGCTAAAAACATGTGACGGAATTTCCGTCAGTAATTCCAAAAAACTGACGGAATTTCTGTCATTGGCTTCCACACCCAACAGTACGTGACAGCTGTATGGCATTTGGAAAAACTGACGGAATTTCCGTCAGTAATTCCAAAAAACTGACGGAATTTCCGTCAGTGGTCGAAGATATTTGAATTCAGCGTGTGTGACAGGTTGTCACAATAATTGATATACTGACGGAAATTCCGTCAGTAATATATTATGCATCGGAATTGCAGTAATAATGCATGCATCTATAGTAATATATAATTTTTTTTCTTTTTTAAAATCAACAACAACGGTTTTTAAAAAAAAACCGTTGTCTTTAGTTATAACAACGGTTTTTTCTACCGTAACCATTGTTATAACTTTCCCACCAAAATTTAGTCACACTTTCCACAACGGTTTTTTCTACTTTAAACCATTGTTAATAGTTTTCACAACGGGTTTCTTAGAAAAACCAACCGTTGTTAAAACCTTTAAGAACGGACGCTTTAACAACGTCCGCTTTTTTATATAACAACTGTTTTTAACCGTTGTTATAGCCTGTATCTGTAGTAGTGAGAGGAGAGTATTATTATGATTATTATGATTATTATTAATATTATTATTATTAGTATTATTATTATTATTATTTAGTAGATGTAGTAATTAGAAGAGTATATAAATTAGAACATACACATCATATTAAAATGACACAAACTATCAATTAGAATAGCTTAGTTGATTTTCCTCTCATATTTTAGAACCCTAGTTAGAATATTTCTCCTCTCTCAATTTTCCTCTTATTAAAGTTGTAATATTTCCTTACTTAGACTTTAATTACTCATCAAATTAGTGTAGATCTAGTTCTAGTCTTAGTTATTTGGGTTGTATTTTGAAGATTTGAAGAAATTCATTCTTCCATTATTATCCAAGCTTGTTACTTTCCTCTTTGTTGGTAAAATTCTCATCTTTAATTTACATTTAATTTCATTAGTTTAATTTTATTCTTTACTTATTGTTTTCATTCAAAGTTTCTATCTTTATTATGTTTAGCATGTTTGTGCATGTATTGTTCCACCTTATTGTTTGTTTTTCATTGCTAAACATGTGTGAGTAGTTTTCATCTAGAGCTTATGGGAATCTTGGGTCTTTAATGGGTATGATTTTAGATTAGAATTATAAGGATTTGGGTATTTTAATGGTTGTCACTTTCATGCATATGAAGTGTTTGTAGAATTGCTCCTATGAAAGTTTGAGTATTTTCTCACATGTTTGGTTATCTTGGTGTCTATACTAGTGGATGAACAATCTTGGTGTGTAGACTATTGGATAATCCTTGTGTATGTGTGTGATGAGTTTTAGTTAATGACATGAAAGTTGGTTAATGAATTCGAGGTGTCCTAAGACATTAGATATAATTCCTTGACTATTTGCATCGCCCATTTCCCATGTTTACCTTGTTTCATGCCCAATAACCCAAGTGAACCCGAAAGCTCTAGTCTTTCTCATCTTGATCAATTATACTTTCATTTTAGCTTACTTCTATATCTTACTTGCATCTTAGTTTATAATCAACCAATCTTACTTTTATTTGACTAAACTAAAGATTTAAACCGACTAAGTATACACCCCTGCCATCTTTGTGTTCGACCCCGATTAAATACTACTTTTTAATTGGGTTTTATAAATTACTTTTGATTCAGAAATGACGACTAAAATCTGCGCAATCAGTAATTGTCACCTATTTCCGGGGTGACCTGTGTCGATCCATATGATATTTCCGATCATATGAGGAGCAGGTTGAGTACAAGTGTTACTTGTTGACATGATCGGGATTCGGGTCCCGCTACAGACTTTGGAGTCGAGTACATAGCCACTAGATGGATGATATAGTCATAGACGAGTTGTATTTCATTTAACCCTAGGCTAGGCGAACAACAAATGAATGTAGTTAGGGAAATAGGGGTCGATCACATGGAGGGAGATGAGAGATAATAACATGTTGTCATGGAATGAATTTTATCAAGATTGATTTCACACGTAAATTAACTAGGAAATGTTGTCAAACAATGGGTACATCAATTCGATAATTGTCTTGGTTAATAGCATCCACCTCTTTGTTTATTGCCAACCATAAAATGAGTTCTACAGACTTTTGATCATAAATTAGGATAGAAATCAACAAGTACAGTCAAGGATTTTTGGCCACCAATCGCTAACTAAGTGTAAGAAACAAGCATAAAATAGAGACAAGAAATCAATACCCGATTTAACAACAACAAAAGCTAATTTGGCATGCTTCCCCTACACCCTAGATAGTTAAACTACTCACTCATAATGAAGATTAAACTAACCACTAGAAAATATATAAACAATTGTATAATCATAGGATAGCAAAATAGAAATGAAATGAACAAGAGAAGTCGAGAAATACCAAATAAAATGTTTGAACAAGATCAAGGAAATGGATTAGCAATAGCTAGATTAAAACCCAAATCAAATGTAAACAAGTAATCTAAATGTTTATTAGAGAATTATTGTAATGAAAGACAATGCAAGTTTATAAACCCTAATACAATATGTAAATGATGGTAATAAGATAGGTTTTCGATAATACAAGCAAGCATTATATAGATGAGGTCGGAAAATGAACAGTCGTTGAGATTGTCTACAACCCCAGGGGCTATACTAGGGGTCACTAACCCCGATCAAGGACGCAAGCATCAGGCCATAAACACCTATTTCTTTGCTTCCTTCGCGCATACACTCAACCCCTATGGCTAGGGGTCGTGGCAAATTCTCATTTGAGCTAAATTTCATTCTTAATGAGCATGTTAACAACCAATAAGGCTAGAGGTTGTCGGTAGGGATCGCGAGCGGTCCATGACAAGGCATTGGAATATTGTCATAACTTGTTCATACGAGCTCGGAATGACTTGAAACTTGCCCCTTTGACTCGAAACTTCCAAATCATCATGGCACACCCTCCTAAGCTCAAGTACTCATCACTATTAGCCTCGTCTAGCTCGGTATTCATCCAAGTAAAGAAATTTGATGTAGAAACGGCCCAAATCCTACAAAAGACATTAAAACAAAATAATACTTCCAACGACGGTGTTAACTCATCAAATCACTTCTAAGAGTGGATAATTTCTACAAATTTGAGCTAATAAAAGGAGAAAAAGTATATAAATAAAGTACACATCAATGTTTAAAGAGTTAGAGATTGGATTACCTTTGGAGGTGAATTGTGTCCCTATTTATAGGAGATAACTTAATACGGAACGAGGGGCGTATGTGGGAATTCCACATGGCCTCGATCGTACTGTTGACCTGGCATGAACCGGCAGCCCCGGATATGTGCCAATGTTCCATCTCACCTTGGTCTTGACGATACTCCAGCTAGGCCTATGTCGGGATCAAGCCTCCCTTAGTAGCATGGGAGTCCTTCTCTGAATTACTTGTGTAACACCCCTATTTACCAGAGAACCTTTGGCAAGACATTCTCTAACAAATAAAGGCGTTACCTGTAGATACCCAGTATCTGCACCTTCCAAAAACCACCCGATGATGATCGGACTATAACGTGTTTTTGATATGCGTGTGTGGATTGGCTATACATGAGACGGTTTAACGCACTACTCGGATATGGAAAATGATTTCAAAAATGGTTTTCTAATTTCATTTGCATTAAAATAACACTATTTAGAGTTAAAACCATCTTCGGACTCAAAACCGACTCAGAAACCCGCAACTCGAGTCAACCTGAGTCAACCCGAGTCAACCCAAATCTCGAATGTCCAAAATAATGCCATGAATGTCTTTATCATGTCATTTCCATTAAAATGTGTTGGAGTAAGTGTCCCCGACAATAATGCGGTCACAATTGTCGATCATGATGATCACATGTTTAAATCTCATTTTTAAGAATGCATGAGGGAAAGTAATATTTTACAGTCAACTGGTCCACACATATCGGTAATGATTGGCTGTCTAGAGTTTGACATTACTGTCGTACGACGGTGGTGATCAGTTGATCCCTTAAGGTCATATCTTTAGGGAATACGGTCTTAATTGATTATTTAATTAATCGTATGTAGATACAAGTTAATTACTACCTTAAAATTGGAAATGATTTTTATGAGTAAGTTGACGGTCTTATTGTAATTGGATTAAATAAGACTCCGTCTAAGTAATCGAATTGTTTTATTGACTTAGAATTGTTTATTGTTTATGAAACAATTGAGACGGGAATGAACAGTCCATCTAAATTACAAGACGTTGTAGTTGTAATTTATATTAAAGTGACAAGTTTTATAAGATAGTAATAGAGAATTAATAGTGAGATTATTTAATTGTTTCATTTTTTGTGTATTATGAATTTTAAGGAGTTAAAATTGCATAATTACATAATGAGTCATGTAATATGTAACATATGTGACATGTGACAATATTACAAATGACAAAGATAAAATGGAAACCATTTTATCCATTTGGACCGAAAATGGAGGGTACCATAGATAATGGGTGTTCTTTTTAAGAGAAAATAGGTTATGATTAAGAAAACCTATTAATATCCTAGTCTAGCATGCTACATACATTGTGAAGACAAATTGTAGCAAAAGATGAGCAAGGAGTGGTCACTCTAACCCACTCCATTACCGGCCCCCCTCCACTCCTCTAATAAGAAAGAGTTTTCTCATTTTATCATTCATTCCATATGAAAATATGATTATCTCACTCCTCATTTTTCTCTACTAGTTTTCTAGAGAAATAAAGTTAAAAAAAAAATTCCTTTCCATACTAATAATTTTTACATATTACTAGTTGTAGTAATATCTATGTTAGTAATTTTTAAGGAGCTAATACATAATTTCTAGTAACAAAATTGGTATTAGCATTAAGATTGGTTCCTTGATAAAAATCCTTGAGGAGAGATTCTACTCTTGAATCTTGTTCATCCATTAGGAAAGCTCAAGAACCAACAAGTAGGAGATCTTGTTGGTGCCCAAAATCCGAAACACCAATGTAAGAAGTGACGATTTCTTCTCTACTTTGTTTTATGTTTGCATGCATAAGATCTTGTATTTATTTTATGACCAAATAAATTAATTCATATATGAATATGTATACTAATGAGATTAATGAATCCTAACAAAATGACCCTAATTAGAGTCAAAACTGACACCGGCCCAAAAACCGACTCGAAATTCAAATCCCAACTCACACGGGTCAAACCCGAGTCAAGGACACAAAATACCTACCTCAAGTAACACCCAAAATCATCTTATTAGATGCCCATATTGTTAGATGACATCTCATTTGATTACCACAAATCAAACCAACCAAAAATAGATAGAGGAAAGGCCACGTCCAAATTGAAAGGGACAATACACCCCTTTCAATCACTAGGTGGCTCGCGCCTAAAGCAGGTGTCTGCCTAGCCTCAAAGCAAACTCAACCGACCTACCATCCCACATTTCTCAATAAATACCCACCATCACACACCATAATCTTCACGCGAGCGTCCTCCCCCTCACCTCTCTCTTAAACTTCTAGACTCGACTTCCTAAATCACAAAATCGACACGTGTTTACGACCTACCGATCGTAAACACTAGCCTTACACATATTGTTTGGTACCGTCGCCGTGCATTCGACCGACCCATTTGACCAACTCAATTCATCAATCAACATGTTTTAATTAACATATTTTCAACTCATTTTCAAAACAAAATCCTTTTTTAAGGCACTCTTTTAAACTTCTTGATCGTGAGTAGTCGCTACGAGAAAACCGTCTCTAAAGTCGTCTACGTCGCAAACATCAAAATACGTAAGTTTGAGGGTGTAAACAACTCATTTATTTTATGTCTTTACTGTTTTTATGAGTTTATATGCATGAACAATGCATAACACAATTCAAATATAGGTTAGACGAGCCAAAATTGGATTTTGGCCTGAGACAAGGGCTGCTCGTATAGCAGAGAGGCTCGCGCCTCAATGCCCTCTCAGGCCTTAATCCGGTCGTGTTTGTTCTCGTCTTTCCTCTTTATTTCATTTCTTATTTGCAATCGGTTTTTACCATTTCAAATGTTTCAAATCATTTTTAAGACAAACTTTTTAGCCATAAATTATAATCACCCTTTGGTTCCATATACCATGACAGTTTAATCCGTGACTCGGTGATATTAATTGGTTAATTACATTTTAAAGGAAATTCTTTTCTTTTATTTACCATTTTAATTCATTTTTATGATAAACATATTTTGATCATTACAAAAATCATCTTTGGTTCTTTATTTCATTTCTTATTTGCAATCGATTTTTACCATTTCAAATGTTTCAAATCACTTTTATGACAAACTTTTTAGCCATAAATTATAATCACCCTTGGTTCCATATACCATGACGGTTTAATCCGTGACTCGGTGATATTAATTGGTTAATTAAATTTTAAAGGAAATTCTTTTCTTTTATTTACCATTTTAATTCATTTTTATGATAAATATATTTTGACCATTACAAAAATCATCTTTGGTTCTTTATACCATGACGGTTTCTTCCGTGACTCGATGATATTATTAGTTAATTACAAATTAAAGGGTATTTTAACCCCCTTTTATTTTACTAGCATTTTTCTCATTTGTTTGCATTTGTAAACATATTAGTTATAATTCATAATCATCCTTGGTTCCTTATACCATGTCGGTTTAATCCAGGTACGATGATTAACTTAACTAATTACAACGAAATGAACTTAACATAATTAGTTCAAATCAAATATTTTACATTTTTTTTTGTAAACCATGCTTTTCAAACATGCAAATCCGACAACGAATATTACTAACATAATAGTAATTATTCCGAGTCATGCAAATCATACTTGCAAATCATTAATCACAAAAACGGTTTTAAACAACCGTTTTAACAACCAGGAGATGCCCCTTGGGTCTACTCATGGCTCGGGCCCCAAGGCAGCTCATGTGTTCTACATTTCAAAACCTGAGCAGGCCCCTTTCCCTCGCCAATAGGCTTGGTCGGTCCGCTTTGAGCTTAGATTTCGGTTACTTGTCGTTAGGAGCACCTAGAACAAAACAATATTTATAACTTCACAAACAACTCTACTACTAGTAAAGAGGCAAGTAAAGGTCGGATCCCAAGGGACGGGTATTGATGTAGGATTTTCGATTGCAAGTAGTGGTGTCTAGGGGTGTCACAATTTGGGTTGAGATAAGAAGATCACTAAACTAAATAACAATAAAAGTAAGCAAGCAAGATGACTAAAAAGAGGTGTAAACAATTGATTAAAAGCACTAGGGTGTCATGGGTTCATAGGGGATTCATGGGAATTGATCATACAAACATATTCTCAAATTATAAGCAAGCAATTATTGTTGTGATAGGATCGAGTTGGTTTATATCTTGCAATCCTAGGAAGGTTTTGGTCCCGGAGCCGAATCGATTAGATTGTACAACACCTACAAATCGACTTAATCCTCCCTACTCAACTATATGCATGGTCTAATGAGACTCGAGTTGGTTTATGTCTTACAAGTCCCATTGAAAAGGTAAGTGATGGGTAAAAAATGCAAGGATTCATAGGCTCGCATTTCATCAAACATAACATGTGCATAAGTTGAGATCACAACAAGCAAGCAAATAAATTATGTGAACATATTAAATTAAGCATGAATCATCCCCCATGTTGGTTTCCCCTATTTCCCCATTAACCCTAGTTAAGGAAACTACTCACTCATTATCAAGTTTAACATGTTAACAAGGTTGTCAATCATATTAACAAAGCAAAACATGATGAATAAATGAAGATGATTAACAATAATTAAAAAGTGATTAAGAGAATTATACCTAATGATGATTCCAAAATAATAATGCAAAGAATAATAGAAATACTTGATGATTGATGGAAGGTTGTCAATCTCCCAATAAACCCAAATAATCTTCAATTACACCCAAAATAAAAGATGAACAATAGAGAAATTAAGGAAATGAGATTTGTATTAATACTTGATTAGAAGTTGATTACAAGATTAAAGATAGATTAGAATAATATAAACTACACTAAAGATTGATAAGAAGAACATGATCATCTAATTAGACTAGTGGGGATTAGGTGCACAAATTAGGGTTACTAAGGGCTTAAATGACGATTAAGTCCTTGAGGAATCGCTCCTCTCAAGAAAAGATGCGGGTCTCCTTTTAGCTAGTCTTTCAAAAATATGCGCATCTCGAATGAAGAAAGAATAGGACGTGTTGCTCTGGAGGACAATCCGAGCGTCCAAAAGGTCGGGACGAGCGGATTGTATAGGTGTTGGATGAGAGGCCTGGCAGCTTGGACGAGCGGCCTGTGGGGCTTCTAGACGAGCGTCCCGATAGGTGAGACGCTTGGACCTTGGTTCAGCTTGCCATTTCTTCTTTTCTTCTTTTCTTCTTCTAACAATCCTCCGGGATTTTGTCGGGGATGTAAGGATCTTCTTCATCATTGCCCATCTACTACATTATGTAAAAAGGCCTTCTAGTCTTGTCTTCTCTTTGATGCTTGGTCATTAGATTCGATCAATTTAGCTCTATTTTGCCATGAAAATGCAAGGTTTGCACTCCTCTCCTACCAAGGAAACAAAACCTCAAAGAATATGCAAAACAAAGGACTAAAGATAGTAAATGACCCAAATTTGCATTAAAAAGCATAGGAACGAGGCTAATTCGGGGACTAAATATGCTCAAATATTGATCACATCAAATATCCCCAAACCTAACCTTTGCTCGTCCCGAGTAAAGAGGTGACAAAACTAGGACCCTTATTTAAACTATCCTACTAATATAGCCGATATGAGAGAATTACCGGGTCTCACTCCGCCCCTTCAACTCACAACAAGACAACCATGAGGTAGGATGCCTTCTTGCAAGGCAAGGTGGGTCTTGCCAAAATGGCGACACATCCAATCATTAAGGCACACAAAATCAAGTAATGGATGCATCTACAAAAAGAATAGCCACTTTCCTCATCTAAGTGGCGGAAATTATCTAAAGGGGAAGCAATTCAAGGGTAAATACTCCTTCATAGATATGGTTTCTTCAAACTACTAAGCCTAGAAGGATACCAATAAATCACCTCCAAGTTGTGTCAAGCTAGGGTACCTTTGTCCTCAATCGTTAAATGCTTTTGTCAAGAATAGACTCCCTATGGTGTTAGAAACACTGGAGGATCGCGGAATTCCCCTTCTTGCCTAGACAAGAAGAAGGGTCGTCTCCTCTCTACCATGCACAAAAATGAATACGATGGATAAAGGGATCAATAGTATTTGAGTTTTATGTGGGAGTTTGCTTTTGTTGTTGTTTTCCCCCCCAATTTGTGGCATTTGACATTTTGAGAACATTTCTTTGCCATTTCTTTTGATGTTTGGCATTTTCAATGCTTGACAATTTCAACTTTTTCTTGCATTTCTTTTGAACATTTTCAAAGTCACCCCAATTAGTAACGAGGGTGCCTTATATTTGAAGCATAGGAGTCTATTTTTGCTCCTCTTTTCTTTTGATGCATTTGCAAACTTTTTGGCTTTTCATTTCATTTCTCAAATTGGAACAATTTTTGTGCCCATTCCCTTTGATGACAAAATATATGGTAGAACATGGATGAATGATGGTTGCATGGTTTCAAGGGTCACCTTGGAATAAACGGTAGCCAAGGAGTTATCACACCACAAGGTACTCTTGACTAGACCTTAATCCATGGGTCAAAGGATACTAGCATGACACATCCTAGGATGTTTTACAAGTATTCTAACAAGCAAAGTCTTAAGAAGAAAAAGCATCTACTAGGGCCTATGTACACTTGTCAAGCTTCCCAAATAGACGGTTTCACAAACTTTTTCCTAAATGCAACTATATGCCATGATGCAACTAACATTTATACATCCTAATGCATATGCTTCTACCAACTAGTATGCCAAATAATCTAAATGCAAGTCCTAAATTCACATTGTTTATACCGCATCAATCAAAATAAAGCCACATAGTCATTAACATAAAGAGGAAAAAGGAGATTGGAAAGATCATACCATGCGGTCTTCAATATCCTCATGTCTCGGATGTGGCGTAGTCAATCAATGTGAACAAGGATGAACAAACACAATATATACAAAACAATATATACAAGACTATACTACAACGGAAATGAACTTGTTTTTGGATTTTCAATTTTTCAATTTTTTTTTGGACTTTTCGAAATTTTTGATTTTTTTGGATTTTGTATAAAAGTCAAATTAGAATTTCCCATCCCCACACTAGTATGGTCACTGTCCTCAATGGCCAATACGATAGGAAATTATGCAATGAATATGCATGATTTCTAAACTAAATGCAAACTATACTAAACTACACTACATGATGCTTGTGTTTTTGTTATGGTGGAGAGCATAATTTAAATTAGCTCCCAATGCATATGCATGGACTTCCCCAAACCAAAATAGACATTATTTCTAATGTCATGAATTTGAGGGGATTTCATGCACATGGAATGCAATGCATGAAACTAAAGATTGTCATTTTGTATTTTACAAGTCGGGAACAATAATAATGAACACCTTAATGAAGCCAAGGTGTTAGTCCTCCAATGTTGCTAGGACTCCAATAAAATGATCAAGATAAAAATAAAAATAAGAGGAGTAGACAAACCATAAGGGAGGTGTAAGAATGTAGGAGCCTCCAAAGTTTGCTTATCCTCACCCATCGTATCATCATCTCTTGAGGCATCATCAACCTCCATAGATGTGGAATCATGTCCACTTTCACTTTCACTTGCTTGTTCTTCCTCACTTTCCTCCTCTTGGACTTCTTCTTCTTGAACCTCTTCTTCTTCTCCTTCTTGGTCACCACCCTCTTCAACAACCATCTCCTCTCTCCACCCGGTCTACCACCACTAGGAATGCTAGGAAAGAATATTTCCCTATCCGCCCAACTAGGCAAAGGACAAGACGGATCAAGAAGTCCTTGCCTAGCTAGATGTAGGAGGGGCGGATATTGGGCTTTGTAAGCATCCACTCTATCATTGTAAGCTTGCTTATGCATTTCCCTCATGAGTAGAGTCAAGTAATAATTTCCCACTTCGACATCTTTGGGTTTGAACTCGTGGTATTCAAATGGGTAAGGTGGGGTGATAATGGAGGAGGAGGGCTCGGCAATTTCGCCCCTTTGTTGTTGAATGATATACTCGGTCTCTTCGGAGAGTGGGAGAAGGTAGTTCGGTCGGTGAACATTCAATCGGCAAATTTTGGAAGGCAAGGTGAAGGATCTAGCTTCATCTGTTAACCACCCATATTTGTTGTCAAGAGTGTCGTACTTGACCCACTTAAACTTGTGAATCATGGTGTCCATATCAATAAGATGGCCTCCTTTAACCGGCACATAAGTGTAGTTGTTGTTGAAATTCCGGTTGAAATGCTTAGCCAAATGGGTAACTAGTCCTTCATTGACAATAAAGGCGGTGCCTTCTTTGCCATAATCGACATTAAGCCATCGTTCAACCAAAAGTCTTAGAGCATTGTATGGCTTGGTAAATTCCCTCCCAATGTTCAAGGCCGACTCAAGAAGAATACAATCGAGCTTGGTAAGATGATTTATGCCATTTCTAGCTATCAAAGTATTCCCAATGACCTTATGCCATACTCTAATGCTCGGATGGTGGACTAAGAGAGCATGACAATCATGAAAGCGTATGAATTTCTTTCCGGAAATTGCCATCCAAAGAGGAGCGGGGTCATACTTGATAGGAGTCTTTGTATATTTCGGGTTATCACTAAGGCCTAATATCTTACCCAATTCGCCATAAGTTATGCGTCTATCAACATTTTCAAGACGAAACTCAATGTTGGTTCGAGTCTCCACCCTTGTGACTTTCAAAGAACTTAAAAATTCCAAGGTGAGGGAGGGGTATGTCAATTCTTTCATTGTAAACAATTTACCCAACCCCATAGACTCAAAGAAGGTTTTGGTTAGTTCGAGAACACCCAATTTTGACAATGCATCTTCACAAATAAACTTAGTAGGCATGATGGTTTTCTTAGCAAAGAGAATGAATTTCTCCCTATGAGAGTCGGAAGTGAAAATTACCTCCGGATAATTGGATAATTGTTCAATGACCGGAGTTGTTGATGTTGTAGCTTCCATAGGGGGATCTTGTTGTTGAACCTCCAACCTTGCTTCATGGACTACCAAAGCCTTTGACAATTGTTTTGCTTGAAGAGCTAGTTACCTTTTGAAAAGTGTCTTCTTTTGGGGTGCCTTGTTGCCTCCTTTAGTCCTTGCCATTCTCCTTTGCTTGATTACACCAATGAAAGATTGAAATCTTCAATTTTTAGTGATACCCAAATCGATTTAGGATGAATGAATGTTGCTTTGTATCCTAAAAATCGACTCAAAACTTGAAGATTTTGGTGTTTGAATCACTTGTTGTTGCAAAAGCAGTGATTAATTTTTGTTGTGAGGAAGTTTGGATTTGATTTGGTTGAGTTTGGTTGAGGAAATTTGATTTTGTTGGTGGAGAGGATGAGGGTTTTGGGGTTTTTGGGTTTTTGGGTTTTTGGGTTTTTGGGTAGTGTTTGTAGGTTGAAAAAATGAGAATGAATGGGGGAAGAGGGTTTAAAAAGACCCGTTATATTTGAAAATGCAGTGGAGGACGAGCGGACCAGGTGTCGGGACGCTCGGATTCTTCAAAATTTGGCTCAGGAAAAGACGCCACAGGACGAGCGTCTTTTTGGAAAGACGAGCGGATTCTTTGTGGTGGGACGAGCGTCTTTCTGGGTGGACGCTCAGATTCCTTTACAGAGAAAATCCCAGAATTTTTGCAGCAAAAAGACGAGCGTCTTTCTTGAAGGACGACCGTCCAGAATGAGACGAGCGAATTCTTGGCTGAGACGCTCGGATTCATTGTCAGACCAGATTTTTATTTTCTGCAGCTCTACCAGACGAGCGTCTGGTGACTTGGACGCTCGGGTTTCTTCAGGACGAGCGAATTGTCCATTTGGCCGCTCGGATTCTTCCCTGACCACACGGATTCAGGTCCATCCGTGGGTACTTCGTAACCCGTGTCATTTTCATTCTTCAATTCTCGTGTTCTTCATTGTAGGGGCACTACAAAGGCATGAATAGGCTAGGCAATTGCTATCCCCACACTAAGGTAAAGCACTACCCATCAATAAAATCATAAGTCCCTCCCTCACTTCTCTCAAAATGATGAATATCTTGATCAAGGCACAAAAATATAAATCCAAAAATGACAAAAATGCAATAGAATGATTGAAATGCAAGTTAGGGAGTTAGAATATTTACAAATGGTGGTGTAGGGAGGACTCCACCAAACTCTCATCCAATGTGAGATGTCAAGGGGGCATGTTCAAGGTGTTGTTGATGTTACTCAACACCTTGAAGAAGTAGTCGAAAGCTTGCTCATTATCATGATAAAGGTGCTCAATAGATTTTTGCACTTGTTCTTCTCCATGATGGTCTTGGTTCATAGCATTACCAATATAGGGATTGAATATTCCTTCAAACTCATCATCCCAAAGACCTCAAACTTCGTCTACTTGATCATTAAAAATTTCTTGAGTTGATAGAGACAACTCTCTTTCTTTCTTATCTTGGCCAATGAGGCCATCTTCTTCACTTGTCATGGGTGAGCTTTTCAAGCTCTCATTATTTCTATTTCCTTGTTCTTTTGATGAAGCATCATCCACTTTCTTTTTCCATTGAAATTCCAACTTCTTCCTATCATCCTTCCGGCTATAGTGATCAACCATAAAACATGGCTCATGCAATCGGGGAGCTCTCATGGTCTTGTCAAGATTGAAAGTGATGGTTTCATCTCCCACTTCAAGGGTGAGCTCTCCATGCTTCACGTCGATCACCGCTCCCGCGGTGTGCAAGAAAGTTCTTCCTAAGATAATAGGAATGTTGGAGTCTTCTTCCATGTCAATAATAACGAAATCCACCGGGATGAAGAATTTTCCAATTCTCACGGGAACATCTTCCCATACCCCTAAAGGTGTCTTTGTTGATCTATCCGCCATTTGAAGCGTGATGTTGGTACATTTGAGTTCTCCCATTCCTAGCCTCTTGCTAACCGAATATGGCATGACACTAACACTTGCCCCAAGGTCACATAAAGCTTTGTTGATTGTAGTGTCACCAATAGTGCATGGAATGGAGAAACTTCCCGGATCCTTGAGTTTTGGAGGTGAACTCCCTTGAAGGATGGCACTACTCACCTTAGTGAAGGCAATAGTCTCAAGCTTCCGGATTGATTTCTTCTTCGTAAAGATGTCCTTCATGTACTTTGCATAGGCCGGAACGTGATTGATCAATTCCGTGAAAGGAATCGAGACTTCTAGATTCTTTACAATTTCCATGTGTTGGACCATATAGATATATGATTAAGTTTTGATAATGACAAGTGTGTGCTTCGTTTTATATATACTCTTGCTTGTAATCGTTTGTTTAGTCTTTGTTAAGAATAACTTAGGATTACAAGTTTAGCAAGTAATGTTATAGCTCTCTTAGCTATAACATTGAAGATTTGTGAAGCATCATTCAAGTCATGTTATAGCAGCTTGAGCTATAACATTGAAGGTTCTTAAAGCATCATAAGCAACTGTAACAAGTTTCAAGTATGATGATCATTCAAGCAAAAGGCTAGATCAAGTCTTTAACAAAGCTCAAGATGAAGAGCTTTTGGTCAAGATAAAGAGAAGATCCTTTACTGAAGATCTCCAGGAAGATTAGTTAGTATAGGTCTTCATCTAATGACGGTATCTTAAGATAAGTGTATTGGGAAAGTAAAGTTATAGCAATTTCACCTATAACTTTACTAACCAAACTTAAAGTTATAGCTGTTTCTACTATAACTTTAGGTAGCATTTTAATGGCACGATTTTAATAGTTTTTAAAATCATTTTTCAAAGGATAAAATTCTTTAAACATATTTCGAAATCATTTGTGTATATAGTAGAGCTGAATTATGGGTTGTTATAATGGATGACTTGCATATCCCTATAGGTTAGTAAAACGACTTATGGGTCGTCATGCTACCTAGGGTTTGCTAGTCTATTTGACCTAACCCTAATCCATGAATATAGGTTTTTATCCAAGATGGGCACGGGCCTAGGGTTTCAGCCGTGAGCTACAAACCGTTGGGGCGTGTGAGGTTGTTGTGTTTAAGTAAACTATCTAATCAAATCTAGCTTATATTTATATAAGATATTTTCCTATCTTTATAATATATGATTTGATTTGTTTACTTATCCTAACATCTTAAAAATATAGTTTTAGATAACAAATAAGATTTACTTTTATCTTATTTACCTAAACTATAATATCTTGGATTAAATTAGGAAAGAGATAAAGTTTTATCTCTTATAGCCTTTGCCGCCTATCTCACGACATCCTAGGGTTTCGTGCAAACCCTAGTTCCCTCTTCTACTATAAATACAATTGTTCATTCCTTATTTAAGTAAGCTTTTCAAAATACAACAATCCTTGCAAAACATATTTGAGTTTAAATTCTTAATTGTCTTATTGTTTTGTTTTTGAAAATATTGAGAAAAGTCGTGCTCTTCAAATTGCTTATCTTTCTTAAGACTACGTCATAAGATAATAGTACTTCATATTGTTTCTTACTCGTTCAATTGTGTGAACACTTAGAAGAACAATCAAGTGCTTTCTTAGTAACTTAAGATAGTCAAATCGAATATCTAGTGATATTCAAATCGAGTTATAGTTAGAGTTAACTATACGAGTTGGGTTGATAATTTTGTAATCCGGAGTAAGGTACTAAAATTATTAATCGAGAATAGTGGACGTAGGCTTCGACGTGTGAAGCTGAACCACTTCAAATATCGTGTGTCCTTGCATCTTTGTTTTTAGTCATTTCATTACGTTCATAATCAATTAGTTAATTAGTTAAAGTTTAATCAATAAACTTTAAGTAATTAATCACCTTGATATAAAATAAAAAGTAGGCATAATTTTTAAATATTCAATTCACCCCCCCCCCCCCCTCTCGAGTATTTCGGGTGTGATAGACTCTTCAATTGGTATCAGAGCCTCGTGCTCTTGATTGCCTAACCGCAAAGAGGCTAGATCCGTCTATCTTTTTATCTTTTTATTTTATCTTTTTCCGCTGCCTTACACGTGTGAAATGGATTCCAAGTATCTTAAGTGTCCCGTCTTTGATGGAAAGAATTATGGACTTTCGAAAAACATGATGACACACTACATAAAAGGACATGATTGAGAGTGCTGGACGATTATAAAGAATGGACCAAATAAAATCTTGGTCGCATCTTCGGAAGGCACTACCTATGAGAAAAAAGAAGAAGACTATGTTGAGGCTGATTACAAGAAGGCTGAGAAAAACTCGAAAGTGATAAGCCTGTTACAAAACGGCATGACATCGACTGAATTCGATCGTTTCTCTTCTTGCACTTCGGCCAAGGAAATATGGGATGGTCTTGAGTTGGCCTATGAGAGAACATCGGCTGTAAGGAAATATCGCATTGATTTGCTGATTCAAAAATATGAACTTTTTAGAATGGAAAATAATGAATGACTTGATAGCATGTCAGCACGATTTTCTACTATAGTCAATGAGCTCAAAAATCTTGGTAAAACTTTTAACTCCGAGGATATTGCTAGAAAGGTACTTAGGAGTCTAACCAGGAAATGGCGTCCCAAGGTCACGGTTATGGAAGAAGTCAGAGATCTCACTTCTCTTCCCTATGCAGAACTTATTGGTGCTCTCATGGCCCATGAACGCGTCCTGGATGACAATGAGGCCGAGTCCAGTAATAAGAAGAGCATGGCTCTACAAGCTTCTTCTAAGGAAGAAGAAGATGTAGAAATAGAGGACGAAACGGTCTTGTTTGCTAAACGGTTCAACAAACGCATTTTCAGAAATAAGCAAGCAAAATCGTTCAATAATAATAATAAGTTCTCTAATAAGAAAATTTCAGAGTCAAAGAATACGTTTGCTAATAGAGGATGCTTCAAGTGTGGAGAATCCGGTCATATGATTAAGGATTGTCCCACATGGGAGAGAATCAAAGACAAAGAAAAACGGGAGAAGACCAAGAAGGAATTCAAGCAAGTTATGATAGCATCTTGCTGGGGAGATCTCGACCCTGAGGACGACGAAGCATCAGAAGAAGAAGAAGTTGCTAACCTATGCTTAAGCAACGTCAGTCTTGACCTCTTCTCAGACGATGATAAAGATAGTGTGGACTCCTACTGCTGCTTCCTAGGAGATTCCGATTCAGAAGAAGAAGAAGAGGTAAGTTATCTTGAACTTAAGAAGAGTGTTAAAAAACTATCAAAGAATGCTTTAATAGAATATTTTGAGCAATCTCTTGATAAGTGTCACGAACAAGAAATGGAATTGAAAGACTTGAAAGAACAAATTCTCGATATTGCTGAAGAGAATCAACTCCTTAAAGCAAAAACCAAAAAACTCAAATCTAAAGTTACAGCTAATACGGCTACAACTTCATATACGACAAATGCTGAGAAGAAGGCTCTTGAGTCTAAAGTTATAGATAATGAAGCTATAACCTCAGACCTAAAACTCAACATTAAGCATCTTCAAGCTAAAGTTATAGCTAGTGAAGCTATAACATTGGAATTGAGGAAAGTCAAAGAGCTTCTTGAGACCAAGGCTACGGCTAGAGAGGACGTGATCTCAGATCAAAAGAAGGAGATTGAATCTCTAACTCGGCAATTAAAGGAATCTAAGACTGTTCTTTCAAATACTAAAAGAACGCATACCAAGATGGTTCGAGTTCTTAATGATAGATTCCAGAACTTTCGTGATAACTATGAAGAGACTTATCCTCCCAAAGTCGTAGAGTCAGACCACTCCAAATGCAACAAAGAAATAGAGTCCCTAAAGGAATTACTTTTGCATGCTAGGAAAGTTCATGAGAAATGGGAAGGTAGCACACGTGTCCTAAATTTCCTAACTGAGCAATCAGATAATAATATGAAAATGGGATTAGGACATGAGTGCTACGGTCGTAGAGATCACTCTAAATGCAAATCAACCCCTTCCGAACGAGATTTCAGAAGGAGAAAATATACGAATTTACCAGAATATTTGATTTGCAATTATCGTGGTCATCTTGGACATATCCAAGAAAATTGTGTCAAATATGCTCAGGATTTAAGAAAAGGAATCAACTTTGTTAAAGCATCCGACACTATTTTCGAAGATAATGATTGTACCCCATCAGAACCAAGTACAAATGAGGAACGCAACAATGATCATCGTTGGTTCTATGATATGAGCTTCGATTTTAAGAAGGCTACCAAATCAAAACAAACACCTAAACCTAAAGAGCCCGTCAAAACCAAAGCTCCCCCAAAACAACCTGAAAGACCAAGACGACAGAAAAAGTACTTCCGGCATAGCTACATTTGTTGGACCGTGTATTATCACGTGGGGGTCAAAGAAGCAAAATTCCGTTGCATTATCTACTGCTGAAGACGAATACATTCTGCTGGACTGGTATGTTCTCAAATTTTATGGCTTAAGCAACAACTGTGTGATTACGGTGTTAATGTAGGGTGTATACCTATTTTATGTGACAACACAAGTGCTATCATTATATCTAAAAATCCTGCACAGCACTCACGAACTAAGCATATAGACATTAGACACCATTTTCTACGGGATCATGTAGATAAGGGCAACATAAGACTGGAATTTTGTAGTACAGAGAAACAATGGGCTGACATTTTTACCAAAGCATTGGCTAGAGAACGTTTTGAGATTTTACGGTTGGAAATTGGTTTAATTGGTGGCAACTAAACTTGTCACAAATATTTTATTCTCTATATGACTGACTAGATTTGACGAGATTGTATGACTGTGTCCGTATGTTTCGTTGCACGTTTATTTATGTCAAATTTATATTATATTATGAGAATATTCCATTTTCTAGTCATATATTTTTTAAGTTTTATTATAAGCCAAAAGTCGTAACCAATTGTTCCAATTTCTTGCCAAAACCGAAATTTCCACAAGCTTATGTCTTACCATATCTTACCATATCTCAATATATCTTGTCATATCTTTTAGACAATTTACCCTAACCACTTGTTTATATTATGGTAAATCTTTTTAAAACAAAAAAAAAATCAAAAACTTACCTAACTCCTCTCCACACGCCACCTCCACTTTCCTACTTCCCTTAAACCACTATTGCCATAATTGATTCCATGCTCCCATAAATACTCCCTCCTACCGTCACCATCACAAACACAAAACCCAAAGACCTCTTTTTAGACTTTTCTACAGACTCAACCTCCAAAATCCTTTCATCATCATGACTCCTCCCTCAACCCGTTTTCACTCGCTATCAACTCGGTCCACAACTCGGACCGGGTCCTCCAAACCTTCATGTAACAAAACCTATGTCCCTATCAAAACTCCCTCACCTTCATCAAACCAAAAAACAACTAACCCCGATCATAACCGGGTTGATCCTAACTTAGAAGGGAAAAGACGGAAGTTAAATAAAGGGAAAAAGAAGGTCGTGGGGTTTGAAGACTCGGTGGAAGAGACTGAGGTTGTAGCTACTCAAGAAGGTCATCAAAGGACGATGTTTCGAGAATACATGCCGAATGCAACATCAATAGGGCTTGATAAGCTTCGACTCACCGCGGATGAAAGAACCCGTGTCAACTATGTTATGAGGTACGGTATTCATGGTGGTCGTATTTATTCCGAAAAGTGGTATGGAAAAATAGAAGCCTTGCAATTCTTTAAGGATTTCTTGAATTTTCAATAATGGAAGAAAGTTTGTTCCTTTGTTGGTCCGGTTTATCCTATAGAGGTAATCCAATTTTATTCTTCCGTCTCTGTCAAAAATAATGTGTTGCATGCGGTGGTGAATGATACCGAAGTCAAAATCTCCCTTGCCGATTTTTGTACTCTGTTGTCGGTCCCTGATGATGGGATCGAAATAAATCCGAGTGCGGAATGGGGAGATGTGACGGAGGAAGAGAAGCTTAAAATTAAGAAGTCGTTTGATGTTGATGCTACGGGGTCAAGTAACATGCTTGCGGGGTCATTTACCCCAAAGGTGAAATTCTTTCTTAATTTCATTTGGAACACGGTTGTTCCGAGAAGGGGTGGTCGTGATAAGTTGTCTAGTTATGAGATGGTGTTGTTGTCTAAGTGGCTTGAAGGATCTAAAGTTAGTCTTCCTCGTCTCGTGTTTAATAAAATCGTTCAAACAAGTGTTTGTGTCACCGAGGAAAAGTTTTATACAACTTTGGATTTGCCATATGGTATGTGGGTCTCTCGGCTTTTAGAACAAAAAGGGGTGATTGGATTTTCTAGCTATGGTGTCAAGGTGAAAGATGAGATGTGTGACACTCATCTTAAATTGATGAAAGTCGGTGCTATTGGACCCGATTTGGTGTTTTTGGCAAAAGGGAATGTGGTGGAGAAATCGTCGGATGTGGTCTCGGTTGTTGAACAAAAATTTGAAGTGTTTATGGCAAGTATTTGTGAGAAATTGGATGTACAAAATAAGATGGTTGTGGAGTTGGTCTCGGGTTTGGGAAAAGACAGGAATGAGGCTTCAGGTTCGAAGGGTTCGGATCATGGTGAAGTCTTGTCTTATTTGAATGGCCTTGAAGCACGGGTTGATGCTATGGCTAAGGATGCGGCTAGGGCGGCCAAGGAGTGTGTTCGTCATTCTAGTTCGTTGGCTAACTTGGCTAGTCAAGGTGGGGCTTTGTGGAAGGAAGGGAAGGCTATGCATGAGGATATGCGGGTTGTGTACGAGGCTACTCAAGCCTTGTCAATTAAGGTGCTTAATTTTGAGCGGTGTCTCACGGCACAAGCTAACCATGTCCGTTCATGCTTTGATCGTCTTGACTCTCTTGAGTTTAGGCTCGTCCTGGTTATGTCAACCCCAATGTCGTGAAACGTGACATTCCTTAAACCCGTCCTCCTCTTTTCCTTGCCTTTTCTTTTGTTAGACTTTATATTTTGAATAATTGTCTAATTCGGCCCATTTTGGCTTGCTTTTCATTCGGCCCATTTGGCTTAAAACACTTGCTCTTATTCGGCCCAATTGGCAATTAGACTAGTTTGGTTTGTAGTACACTTATTTTCTATTGGGCTTGTTAGTGTAGATTACTTTCTCGTTTTCTAATATTTCCTTGCATGATTAATACGTGTCTCGACTCATATCATTCTAGTTGTTTTATGTCTTTTCTCGTCTTTTCGATGATGTCAAGAGGGGGAAGAAATCCTCGTGACTTAAGTATTTGCCTAAGCTTGCTCCTTGTCGGAATCTTTAATCTCTTAAGGTCCTTAGATGCTATACTTTGTATATAAGTGATTGTTCTTGCGTTCAACTGTCTATGACTTTTTATAGTATTATGTTGAGGGGGAACTTACACTTAGTCGCAAATCTTAAGAGACTTGTCATCATCAAAAAGGGGGAATTTGTTGGACCATATAGATATATGATTAAGTTTTGATAATGACAAGTGTGTGCTTCGTTTTATATATACTCTTGCTTGTAATCGTTTGTTTAGTCTTTTGATGCGTGTCTTTTATATAAGGTTTTTACCTCATTTTTACACGCATTTCTGTACTTTTTATGTAGCATCTAGCTACAAATACCCCCGAATATTCTACTTTGGTTCGTTTTTATGTAATTTGCAGGGATTGACCAAAGAGGAGCTAAATCGAGCCTTAATCCGTCCCATTTGCATGCATTTATGGAGAATGAGGAGCCGGAGCTTGGAAATCTAACACTTGGAAGACGCGTGAGCTGGATTCGGGAAGTGTTTCAAAGTCTAACGTGCTTAAACAGCTCGATCGAGTAGATTTTATGCTCGATCGAATGCTTTATATGCCTAAGGATGCTCGATCGACCAATCCGAGTATACAAAAGAGGACACAAAGCAAGGAGTGCTCGATCGAGTAGTTTATTTCTACTCGATCGAGAGGATTGACGTATAGTTGCTCGATCGAGTGGTTTATTACCACTCGATCGAATGGTTTGTCCTTCTAAAGACTTTTTCCGCCTAATTATCTTATGGGCTTTTGTAATTAGTCCATAGATTAGGTTTAAGATGGAATTTTTCGTATAAGACTGAAGGAGTGAACAACGTAACTCCTCTCTTCGATCTGTTCACTTTTACTCTATCACTGGTTACTGTTCTTTGGATTTTGCCCTTCTTTTACTCTTTTGCTACTCAGATTTGGATTTATATATATTGGTATTATCAATCTCTTTTAATCTCTTAATTCTTTATCATTTGCTTTAATTCCTTCTTCCCTTTATTGTTATCATAATTGCTTTAACTCATTCCTTATTAGTTTATTATCATGTTTAGTTTCAATTATTTATTTGTTGTTATTGTTAATTCGATGATAATGAGTAGCTAACTTTCTTCTGCTAAAGCTATAGGGGATCCATAATTATGAGGGAATAGTAATCGATTTATTGGGTTAATGCTGGTATAATCTTCGTTGTTAATTGCTACATTTATCTGTATCTGTTTAATTGAGTCAACGCAATTAGACATTTATATCTTAGTGACCCTTGACCTGGACCGAAAGGTTGGAAAAGGCGAGACTAGTAGCGAACAATAGGGTATTGTAGTTAGGGCGAAAGCTAAGTTATTTACGCTTTAGGGCGAATTGAGACCGAAAGGAGATATTCACTGCTCCTTAGATCGTATTTGCATTGACCCGAGACCTAGATTACTTGACCGAATGATTATGGTGAACCGTCTGTCTTAGCTGTTTTTATCTCCTTGGTCGATCTTTATTCTCTTATTTTCTCTTCCTTGCCTTCTTATTAGTTTAGAATATCACGATTAAAAACCCCCCAATTTGGTTACCTTGACGAACTTAGATTAAGCTGACAATTTCCTACCTCTCTGTGGATTCGACCCGACTTCCCTAGCTATATTAGTTAGAGCCAGTTGGTATTTTTGACAGGTACGCGATAGCCGTGTCAAATTTTGGCGCCGTTGCCGGGGAGGTGGTGCAATTTTTGTTGCTTTAATTAAGTTTGTCTCTCGTCTCAAGGAATTTATTCCTTGAGGCTGATCTTATTTCTGCAAAGTTTTGATAAGTTTTGCAGGTTGTTCGTTGCTTTGTAAGCCTATTTGCCAGAATGTCTAAATTACAGGTTTGTTCGATTACTGAACATATAGAGCCATGTGGTAGATGTGGCATGGAAGGGCATGACCCTATTGGATGCCTGGCAAGTATAGAGCGCGTCCTTGCTTATCAGAAATACAAGCAAGGCGTTCCTTTTTCTTAGCTATATGAAGAAATAAAGAATGTCTCTGCTCTTTCTACGCCAGTGCCGCAGCCAGTTTCTCCTCCTGCAAATGAGGAAATTGCCGAATTGAAATCTTTTATGTTGAGCATATCACAACAATTTGATGAGAAGTGCAACAGGAAAGAAGCTGTCATAGCGGAATTAAGAGAACAAGTCGCGCAGCTAACACTCGCGAGTGACCAAGCCAAGCTTCTATCGACATGCAATCCAACCAATGCAACTAACCTCCTAGTTGGCCTTACTCATGAAGAGCCAAAGGAACCGGAAGACGGGGTTCTGATAGCTGAAGACGCCCCGGAGGATGATATGGATGAGTTTTTAGCCGAAATACTTGCTGCGTGTAATCAAGACACTCGATCGAGTGATTTATCTACTCGATCGAGTGAATCAATTCATCCCATCACTCGATCGATTAAAAATACTGGTCGGTCGAGTAGTGCAGAAATTGAAGATGGTCGATCGAGTGATATTCTTACTCGATCGACTGAATTTGCTGAAGAAATCACTCGATCGAGTTATAAAAATGCTCGATCGAGTAAATCAGAAAAGGACATTACTCGATCGAGTAAGGAGAATGATCGATCGAGTATATTGCAATGTGAAACCACTCGATCGAGTACCAGAAGTGGCGGAGATACTATTTTACTATCCAATTCCGTTACCGTGTCATCTTCCCCTGCTGCGGAGATGTCACGCATTGATAAAGGTAAAGAGAAAGTTGCGGGTCCACTCATTGCTCCCAGAGTGCCCTTCCCAGGTCGTCTGAAGGACGCAAAGATCGAGCGACAGTACGGTAAGTTTGTGGACGTTGTGAAGAACCTCCAGGTAACTGTCCCTTTTTCCGAACTTGTTACTCAGGTACCTACTTACGCTAAGTTTATGAAAGATATTGTGACGCGTAAGAGAAATTTAAGTGAATTTGAGACGATTTCATTTATGGAAGAGTCTAGTAATTTGCTTTTAAATAAGGGTCCACCTAAAATGAAAGACCCGGGCAGCTTTTCTATTACCTGTATTATAGGCAACTTGGTCATAGATCAGGCTCTTTGTGATTTAGGAGCCAGTGTTAGCGTCATGTCCCTTCCTGTCTGCAAGAAACTGAACATGAGTCATTTTAAAGTGACTAACATTACCCTACTGAGATGGTGATAGATCGTTAGGAAGCCCTTAGGTGTCTTAGAGGACGTGCTCGTGAAAATAGGCAAGCTCTTTATTCCAAAGAGATTTCATTGTTTTAGATATAGCCGAGGACACCCGGACCCCAATTATCTTAGGAAGACCGTTCCTTTGTACAAATTTGACCGAGGTCGTTATTGATGTCAGACAAGGGCCTTTGACTCTTGCAGTTGGGGATGACGCGATCACTTTCAGTCTGTCTAGTACTTTGGCTCGGCCAATGATAGAGAATACTTGTTACTCGGTTGATATTATTGATGAGTCTATTTATGATTTCTGGTCGGGTTCTTTTATGAAGGACCCACTAGAAGCCCTTATGCTTTTTCATGAGTGTGCAGATAGCCCAGACGACGATGACGCTGCGTTGGATTTGCTTGTCGATGATTTAGATGAGCATGAGGGAGAGCAAGTGGAACAAATGATTAGCACTCTCTGCTCCAATGAGGTAAAGGTGCCGGAATGTAAGCCTCTCCCTTCTCATCTTAAATATGTCTTTTTAGATGGTACTGAGCAATTTCCAGTCATTGTTAGCGCTAAGCTTGATAATGATCAGCTGACCTCTTTGTTAGCTGTACTTAAGAAAAACAAGAAAGCACTGGGTTATTCGTTGGACGATATCAAGGGGATTAGTCCCAATGTTTGTATGCACAGGATAGAGCTGGAGAAAGATCACAAACCTTGCAGACAGGGTCAGCGCCGGCTGAACCAGAAGATGCAGGATGTTGTGATGGCTGAGGTAATGAAGTTGCTAGACGCAGGTATTATTTATTCTGTTAGCAATTCTAAACGGGTGAGTCCAGTACAGGTGGTCCCGAAGAAAGGAGGGACAACTGTAGTTAAGAATGATAAGGATGAATTAATACCTACACGAGTAGTGACTGGTTGGCGGATGTGTATAGATTACAGACAGCTCAATGCCGCCACCAAGAAAGATCACTTTCCCCTTCCTTTCATTGATCAAATGGTAGAAAGGTTAGCTTCTCATAAATTTTTCTGCTATTTAGACGGGTATTCCGGGTTCTTTCAGATCCCTATTCACCCAGAACGATCAAGCTAAGACTACATTTACTTGTCCTCGGGCGTTTTTGCTTATCGCAGGATGCCTTTTGGTTTGTGTAATGCCCCTGCCACCTTTCAAAGGTGCATGATGGGGATATTTTCAGAGTATATTGAGTCTATTATGGAAGTTTTCATGGACGATTTCAGTGTTTATGGAAGTGATTTTTCTAACTGTCTGTCTAACCTTGAGAAAGTGTTGCGGTATTTGTATTGAGGTTAATCTTGTCTTTGAATCGGGAGAAGTGCCACTTTATGGTCAACGAGGGAGTTGTTTTAGGGCACTTAGTTTCTGATAGGGGAATAGAGGTTGATAAAGCAAAGGTGGAAGTGATTCAGCAATTACCGCCTCCTGTTAATGTTAAGGGGGTGAGGAGTTTCCTTGGTCACGCCGGTTTTTATCGCCGGTTTATCAAGGACTTCTCAAAAATTGCTAAACCACTTGCACAGTTGCTACTTAAGGATGCCGCTTTTGTTTTTCTTGATGAGTGTCTTTTCGCTTTTTTTAAAGGTTAAAGCGAGGCTTTAGTCTCTGCGCCGATCATACGACCTACCGATCGGGACTTGCCGTTTGAGATAATGTGTGATGCCAGTGACTATGCACTAGGAGCGGTGCTAGGCCAAAGGAAAGACAAAGCTTTGAACGCGATCTACTATGCGAGCCGAACTCAGGATGAGGCTCAAGTGAAGTACACTACCCGAGAAGGAGAGCTAGCATTTGTAGTTTATGTCTTAGAAGTTTCGTACTTATTTAGTTGGGTCGGAAGTTCTTTTTTACTGACCATGCAGCTTTGAGGCATCTCCTTGCTAAGAAGGAGGCTAAACCACGGCTATTGAGATGGATACTCCTTCTTCAGGAGTTTGATTTGTAGATTAAGGATAAGAAAGGAGCTGAGAAAGTTGTAGCTGATCACTTGTCGCGACTGATGCGACAAGAAGGGGAAGATTCTCTACCTATTGATGATTCTTTTCCTGACGATACTTTAATTGCTCTTATATCGTCTATTGTTAACCAAGAACCTTGTTATGCAGATATAGCTAACTTCGTTGTCAGTGGCAAGCTGCCGCCTGACCTTTCTCATCAGCAGAGGAAGCGTTTCCTGTATAACGCTAAGCAGTATTTCTGGGATGATCCTTATTTGTTTAAGGAATGTGCAGACGGTCTCTACAGGCGGTGTATTCCGCAGTGGGAGGCCAAAGTAGTCCTGGAAGGATGTCACTCCTCTTCCTATGGTGGTCACCACGGTTCATCGCGTACCGTGGCTAAAGTACTTCATTCTGGTTTTTTCTGGCCCTCTTTGTTTGCTGATGCTAAGTCTTTTGTTTCAGCTTGTGATGCTTGCCAACGATCAGGGAACAATTGAAAGAGACACGAGATGCCACAAAACGGCATCTTAGAGGTTAAGGTTTTCGATGTCTGGGGCATTGATTTCCAAGGACCGTTCCCGTCTAGTAAAGGTAACAGGTACATCTTAGTGGCTGTAGATTATGTGTCCAAATGGGTTGAGGCAATTGCTTCACCCCATTGTGATGCCAAGACCGTGATAAAAATGTTCAAAAAGGTCATATTTCCCCGATTTGGTGTCCCTAGGGTCGTCATTAGTGATGGGGGAATGCACTTTAAGGAAAAGAAACTAACTTCTATTCTGTCTAAAGTTGGTGTCCAACACCGGCGAGATTTGGGGTATCATCCCCAAACTAGTGGTCAGGTTGAGGTCTCTAACCGCGAGTTGAAAGAGATTTTGTCTAAGGTAGTTTCTAAATCACGGAAGGATTGGAGTCTTAAGTTAGAGGACACATTATGGGCCTATAGAACTGCCTTTAAGACACCAATTGGTGCATCACCTTATAGGTTAGTTTATGGGAAATCATGTCACTTACCTGTTGAATTGGAATGTAAGGCTTGGTGGGCAATTCGTGAGCTTAACTTTGATTCTAAGTTGTGTGGTCAGAATCGTCTTTTGCAGCTAGATGAGTTGGAAGAATTTAGGCTTAATGCCTATGATAGCTCGCGCATTTACAAAGAAAAGACGAAGAGATGGCATGACAAGAGAATCTTACCTCGGGAGTTCCACGTTGGGCAAAAGGTGCTGCTGTTTAATTCCCGATTGAGATTGTTTCCTGGCAAGCTGAAGTCCAGGTGGAGTGGTCCTTATACGGTGACAGCTGTTACCAAATTTCGATCCGTGGAGCTCGAAGATGCCGAGGGACATAGGTTTAAAGTGAATGGCCAATATGTGAAGCATTACCACGAGGCGAATGAAGCAGACAATCGTGTCGAAGTCTTGTACTTTGACGAGCTAGACGCGCCAGTTAATTGATACCAGAAAGGTCGTGTGGGACCTCATAAACCAGCGCTCTCCGGAAGGCAGCCCGGACTGTTTTATTGAACTTTTGTTGAACTTTTTGTTTTTCCTTAGTTTTTTGTTGAACTTTAGACGCTGTCTTACGAACTCTTTATGCTTCTCTTGCTTTGAAATGCGTATTTTACAGGTTACTTCACTCGATCGAGTAGTTTACTGCTCGATCGAGCACTTTTTGAGGTAATTTTCACTCGATCGAGAGATATTCTTACTCGCTCGACCAAAGCAGAAATCACGTTTACTCGATCGAGTAGTTTTTTACTCGATCGAGGACCACCACCCACCAGTTTACTCGATCGAGCTATTCCAAGTTGCTCGATCGAGCAGTTTCGTCTTCCAGCGGCTGTTTTACGTCTATTGAGCTACTGCTTGACTTTCTTTGACCTCCCATGTTCATGGTCGGTTTGGGCAGGTCCCTCCTTATGACGTTTTGTAAGTTTTCCGACTCCACGTCTCCCTTCCTCTTTAGTTTGCATTTCTTTCCCTATTTTTTAGTACAATGAGGGCATTGTACGGTTTGGTTTGGGGAGGTATGCATCCATATCTATGTCTGTCTGCATGTTTTCTTGCATTTTCGCTCGCACGTTTAATTATTTCGCATGCATGGTTGTTTTAATTAATTCAAAAAAAAATCTAAAAAATTTAAAAATTTAGAAAAAATTCCAAAAATTCAAAATGAGTCAGAACGTTTGAACTCTGACGCTACAGTGAATCTTTACTTGAGCCTTGCATATTCTTGACATTTAGTTGGCATGATTATGTGCATGATCTACGAGTTTTTGTTTCTCTCTTATCTGAACGAATAGACTTGATTCATCATATCGGCTAGCTACATTACATTCTGAGGTTAGAGCTTTATAAACTGGTGACATTCATGACCAGTTTCATTTAGGATGTGAGTAGTACTCTCTTTAAGGCATGTAACATCAATTTGCATAAGCATGAGTCTAGTCTTCTTAATACCTTTATGTATTCGGTCTGTGGATGGTGACACATGTTAGGAGAGGCAGTTCCCTTTATTTCATTCTACCCATAAACCCCACATAGCCAAATTGCTTTTTTTGTCCTATTAACTACTTTCTATAATACTTCCTACCCTAGCCGAGCTAGTGACGAGTAGTTGTTGGAATGTTTTATCGCAATTTGGTTATTCTATCTGATTTCAGAAGATGGTGAAGAACTGAAGGGAATGAAAGAAAAAGAATTGTTGGATGAAAAAAAATGGAACGAAAAAGAAAAAAAAAGGGAGAATGAAAAAAGAAAAAAAAAACGAAATAAGAAAAGAAGAAAAGAAAGAAAAATCATATGGATAAGGAAAAAATTGTATAATGATTTTCACTCCCATGTTCTATCTGTACTTTATGGGGAGTTGACAAGTATTGGTGTTTAGTGAGTTTAGTGCATGGAATTTGCACTGTTTTATTTTGTTATATTGAGTATGAAGATGGGATGTAGTTATATTTGGATTCGTTGTTGCTAGCCTGGCTATTAACCCCACATATCCAATTCATTTTAGCCCCTTCTTACCCATTACCTCACTTACCCAAATGTAAGTCCTCGGCATGTGTCTTGGTCACTAGTATGGTTGGAATGCATATGTATGGTTGTAGAGACTTTATTCATGTTAACTGCATGCATGTTCTTATAGGTCGAGTTAGGTGAGTGTCTTTACTTCTGTCTATCTTTCACATATATACTCACCTTGTGCCTGATTTTGAGTGACGAGCGACCCGTGAGAGTCCGATATCTTTTGAATCTTGCAAGGTCGACGGTTCAGTAAGTTTGAAACATTGATTCAACTCCTTTGCACTTTTCTTTTGCCACTTTGTCAGCCGTTGCATTAAATTGGTTTTAGTGGGTGATTTGTAGCTGATGCGTTGGTCCCGTTTCACTGCTTATTCTTAGTTGCATTCATTTTTTGCTTGGGGACAAGCAAAGGTTTGTTTGGGGAGATTTGATGCGTGTCTTTTATATAAGGTTTTTACCTCATTTTTACACGCATTTCTGTACTTTTTATGTAGCATCTAGCTACAAATACCCCCGAATATTCTACTTTGGTTCGTTTTATGTAATTTGCAGGAATTGACCAAAGAGGAGCTAAATCGAGCCTTAATCCGTCCCATTTGCATGCATTTATGGAGAATGATTAGCCGGAGCTTGGAAATCTAACACTTGGAAGACGCGTGAGCTGGATTCGGGAAGTGTTTCAAGGTCTAACGTGCTTAAACAGCTCGATCGAGTAGATTTTATGCTCGATCGAATGCTTTATATGCCTAAGGATGCTCGATCGACCAATCCGAGTATACAAAAGAGGAGACAAAGCAAGGAGTGCTCGATCGAGTAGTTTATTTCTACTCAATCGAGAGGATTGACGTATAGTTGCTCGATCGAGTGGTTTATTACCACTCGATCGAATGGTTTGTCCTTCTAAAGACTTTTTCCGCCTAATTATCTTATGGGCTTTTGTAATTAGTCCATAGATTAGGTTTAGGATGGAATTTTTCGTATAAGACTGAAGGAGTGAACAACGTAACTCCTCTCTTCGATCTGTTCACTTTTACTTTATCACTGGTTACTGTTCTTTGGATTTTGCCCTTCTTTTACTCTTTTGCTACTCAGATTTGGATTTATATATATTGGTATTATCAATCTCTTTTAATCTCTTAATTCTTTATCATTTACTTTAATTCCTTTTTCCCTTTATTGTTATCATAATTGCTTTAACTCATTCCTTATTAGTTTATTATCATGTTTAGTTTCAATTATTTATTTGTTGTTATTGTTAATTCGATGATAATGAGTAGCTAACTTTCTTCTGCTAAGGCTATAGGGGATCCATAATTATGAGAGAATAGTAATCGATTTGTTGGGTTAATGCTGGTATAATCTTCGTTGTTAATTGCTACATTTATCTGTATCTGTTTAATTGAGTCGACGCAATTAGACATTTATATCTTAGTGACCCTTGACCTGGACCGAAAGGTTGGAAAAGGCGAGACTAGTAGCGAACAATAGGGTATTGTAGTTAGGGCGAAAGCTAAGCTATTTACGCTTTAGGGCGAATTGAGACCGAAAGGAGATATTCACTGCTCCTTAGATCGTATTTGCATTGACCCGAGACCTAGATTACTTGACCGAATGATTATGGTGAACCGTCTGTCTTAGCTGTTTTTCTCTCCTTGGTTGATCTTTATTCTCTTATTTTCTCTTCCTTGCCTTCTTATTAGTTTAGAATATCACGATTAAAAACCCCCCAATTTGGTTACCTTGACGTACTTAGATTAAGCTGACAATTTCCTACCTCTCTTTGGATTCGACCCGACTTCCCTAGCTATATTAGTTAGAGCCAGTTGGTATTTTTGACAGGTACACGATAGCCGTGTCATATTTGTTAAGAATAACTTAGGATTACAAGTTTAGCGAGTAATGTTATAGCTCTCTTAGCTATAACATTGAAGATTTGTGAAGCATCATTCAAGTCATGTTAAAGCAGCTTGAGCTATAACATTGAAGGTTCTTAAAGCATCATAAGCAACTGTAACAAGTTTCAAGTATGATGATCATTCAAGCAAAAGGCTAGATCAAGTCTTTAACAAAGCTCAAGATGAAGAGCTTTTGGTCAAGATAAAGAGAAGATCCTTTATCAAGATCTCCGGGAAGATTAGTTAGTATAGGTCTTCATCTAATGACGGTATCTTAAGATAAGTGTATTGGGAAAGTAAAGTTATAGCTATTTCACCTATAACTTTACTAACCAAACTTAAAGTTATAGTTGTTTCTACTATAACTTTAGGTAGCATTTTAATGGCACGATTTTAATAGTTTTTAAAATCATTTTTCAAAGGATAAAATTCTTTAAACATATTTCGAAATCATTTGTGTATATAGTAGAGCTGAATTATGGGTTGTTATAATGGATGACTTGCATATCCCTATTGGTTAGTAAAACGACTTATGGGTCGTCATGCTACCTAGGGTTTGCTAGTCTATTTGACCTAATCCTAATCCATGAAGATAGGTTTTTATCCAAGATGGGCACGGGCCTAGGGTTTCAGCCGTGAGCTACAAACCGTTGGGGCGTGTGAGGTTGTTGTGTTTTAGTAAACTATCTAATCAAATCTAGCTTATATTTATATAAGATATTTTCCTATCTTTATAATATATGATTTGATTTGTTTACTTATCCTAACATCTTAAAAATATAGTTTTAGATAACAAATAAGATTTACTTTTATCTTATTTACCTAATCTATAATATCTTGGATTAAATTAGGAAAGAGATAAAGTTTTATCTCTTATAGCCTTTGCCGCCTATCTCACGACATCCTAGGGTTTCGTGCAAACCCTAGTTCCCTCTTCTACTATAAATACTGATACCCGTCGTGAGGTGTCAAAAATAAATTTATAATCTCCAACTACAATTATAGCTAGCGGCAGTCGGGTCGAACCACAGAGAGGCAGACGTAAATTCTAGTTGTTTAAATTCGGTCTAAGGTAACAATAAGGTGGGGGTTTGACTGGGTTGGTCTATAGCTAATGAGCAATAAAATAAAGTAAACTAAGCAAATAGATGAAATCAAATATAAAAGGGGGTACTAGGATGGTCGGTTCGTTATAGCTTCGGCGGCAGCATACTAAACAGGACTAAATCGAACACATGTGAGGCGGGAAACAAGAGGTCCTCTCGGTCCACTCTTAACAAATAGCATCTTTCGATCTCGCTATAGGTCCCTAATATCACTAATACTGACTCTCGTCCTGAAAAGTGACTAACGGTCTAAACTCTACCTATCGTTCGATCTCAGCACAGTTTAGTCATTTTAATTGGTGGTCTAACAACTGTCCCTATCTTTCGAACTAATGGGTCAGTCATAAATTGAGCATCTAACTGGTCGCATGCATTCGATTCGTTAAATACAACATTAAAATCAATTAAAACGAAAGGTAACCTCACGTGGTCAGTCGATCGACCGGGTATGGCAGTCGATCGACTGACACGCGAATTCATTTCAATTTTAGTACTACGCCGCCTACGCTATGATTCCCCTACATCCTAGCACAATTAATTTAGCTACTCATGCTGAAGGTGATAACAACAATAAAACTAGGGCATAAAAGTACTGAATTCATAATTAAAGCGGTAAGACAAACAATTAACATGCAATGATAAAACGGTTTCGGGAATCTAACTAGCAATTCTATACTAATAACGAAATAGAAGTGAATTGAAATAGGGCCGAAGAATACCGAGATTGCAGAGGAAAGATTAAGAATAAGAACGAAAATTCCAATGCTAAACAATATTCCAAACCCTAATAAAACTTAAGGTTACTGTGTAAAACTTAGATAAAAATCGGATCCCTAAAACTGGTGTTCTAAGTTACGTTATATAGCAAACATACGTAACTTTTATTTCCAAAACCTAAACTCAATGGGCTTGCGCTTCCTCGGTCTTTTAATTCTTGTCTGGGATAGCAGATTGGTCGATCGACTGAGCATGGCGGTCGATCGACTGATCCTCAGTGTACAGTAGCTTCTGGAACCCGCATATTGGTCGATCGACTGATGGTAGTGGTCGATCGACTGCTTGAGCTGCTACTTGACTTCTATAATCTCGTGGATTTATCTTTTGGGCCTTGAAATGCGCACCAAGCTCATTCCTCGGGTGAATACTTCACGTCAATTGCAATGCAGGATAATCGGAGACGGATTTAGCTCGATTTCCGCTGGATTCTTCACATTTCTGCAATAATGTACAAAAATACGGAAGTAGACGGAAATAGGGAGAAATGTAGCATAAACTACATGAATGAGCTCTGAAATGCGTGTAAAATGGGATGTAAAACATTATATAAAAGACATGCATCAAACTTCCCCAAACCAAACCCTTGCTTGTCCCCAAGCAAGAACTAGACTCAATCTAATGACCTAATGGAACGAGTTCAATCTCAGAGCGAAATGCAACATGTAAAGCCTAAACCAATTTAATGCACAACCAACAATCAATTAGCAAATGAATCATGCAAACGAGTTATGGAGCCGTTAAAACTACTGAACCGTCAACTGTAGAGACTCGTCAAATTGGACTCTCACGGGTCGCTCATATCACTCAAACAAGCACAGGTGAATAACGTAAAGATAGAAAGAATTGGTTTTTGTAAAGACTCTCACCTAACTATGACCTATAAGAACATGCATGCAGTCTAATATGAAAGCAATCTCTACAACCGTACATACACATTCCAACCAACAAGAGACCATGACACATGACGAGGTATATATGTGGATATGTGAGGTATGGGTAAGAAGAGGCAAAACATTTATGGAAAAGTGGAGGTACAGGTGATCAAGCTAGTACCGAAACGGAACCATATGGCAACATCCGATTTCTTGCTCAAAAACAAATGGAACGGTGCTATAGCAAGCACAAATCTCACAATCTCCAGGTATAAAAGTAATCAACTAACTCCCCACAAAATATGAATAATACATGGGAGCAAGAATCGCCAAAAGATAAGGATTTTGAATTATGCGAATTGATTCTTTCTCTTTTTCTCGAACCTCAGTCGATCGACCAAAAGGGGCAGTCGATCGACCGCATGAACAGTACAGAACTCTTTTTTTTTTTTTCTATTTCTTTCTTTCCTCCTTTTCATCTTTCCAACAATATCTCAAACATGAGCATATGCTACCAAAAACTAAGTAACAATCCCAAGAACACAGACTACTAGCTTGACAAGGGCAGGCTAAATGTAGGATGTAGTAATGGGACAAAAAGGCTGTTTTTGGCAGTGCGGAGTTCATGGGCAAAACGAATAAGGGGAAACCTCTACCACATGTGTCAACTAACCACAGACTGAATGCGTACAGGTATTAAGCAGATTAAGTTCATATTTATGCACACTTATGTGACATGCCTCATAAGGAGTACTACTCACATTCCTAAATAAACTGGTCATAGATGTCATCAGTTATAGGCTCTAAATCTCAGAAATATGATGTAGCTTGCCAATTTTCAAAGTCAAGTCTCAAGTCCAGCAAATAATTAACGAAAACTCGTAGGTATGCATTTATACGATTCTACTAATAACATGTTAATCAAGCAAGGCTCAGGCAAAACAGGTGCAAAATGCAATATCATCCTTGAAATACTACCGTTCCGACTCGACCTATATGCTAAAATAAACGTGCATTTTATGGAAAATTTTGAAATTTTGAAATTTTTTTTGAATTTCGTATAAAATGAAATGAACAATGCAAAACAGAATGTAAACGTGAATGCAAGCAAATGATATGCGACACAAAACCCTTCCCCAAACCAAATCGCACAATGTCCCCATTGTGCAAAATCATGTAATGAAGAAAAGAGAAATGGGAATTTGCGGGAAAATAAATTAAAAAAATGACATGAAGTGAAAATCAGGAACTCACAAGACTTTAAGCGCAGCAAAGGAAACCTCCCCAAACCAGCGTGAGCTATGAGGTTTTAGTAGCCAGCAGTGCTACCAATAAGTGCCTGAAAGACAAATAAAACCTACGCATAAAATCGAGAAGACAATTTTGAAGCGGTAAATATGTGCACAAATGAGAAAATTTGAAGAAATAAATAATTGGACGGAAAATAAAGTGGAGTAGAAAACTCCCTTAAGTCAGCATATCGACCAAACACAACAGGGGAGAGGTCGTGAATAGGTACAGCAGCGTCCTTGGTCGATCGACTAATGTAGCCAGTCGATCGACCAATGTGTCAGGAACAGTAGCTCCTGGAAAGTGCAACTCAGTCGATCGACCAATGTAGCCAGTCGATCGACTGAAAATACTGTTGTACTCCTTATTTCTTCGTATTTGCTCAATTACGTGAGCTAAAGAGGTCTAAAAACCTGCAAGTGCACAATAATACGCGCCCAAAATTGCGCAAAACCCAAAATAAAGTCTCAAACGCATAAAATCCTAAGCAAGCAAAATAAAATGCGAAGTTTCGCGCACACAAAAGCAATAAAAAGTGTCTAACAAAAGCAAATAAAATGTTTGGAAAACATGTGATCAACTAGTAGTTGATCAAGAACGGCCACGGAATGGCCCACTTCGTCGGCTTCTGGCTACTAGAGGTAGCCTCAACGGTGCTTATCTTCTCAGCTGCACCCTTCCTAGCTTCCATGTCCGTACGGCTCAATGGATCAACAATTCCATCATCTCCCTAGTCAATGACCTCTTCTTGCTCATCAAAGTCCAAGTCGGACTTCCGTGCCTTGACCGGTTCGTCATCAACTTCCTCCTCAGTGGCATAGCTAAGGCAACCAAGCCCTCCTCGTGAAATGATTGGCTTCTTCGCAGCTAGAGTGACCTGCAGCTCTTCCTTCCCCAAACCAGCTCCTGCATTATCAGAAATAGACAAATCTTCCTCCAATTTGCTCCCAGTCTGGGGCGGAGGGGTTACAACAGGAATAAAGATAGGTAAATCAGGAAGCACAAAGTACGATTTCTTATCAGAAACCGTGTTACAAGTCACAGGCCACATGGGGTCCTTTTTTCGAGCGGTTGGGCAAAAACAATAGAATGCTTGCCTACTTTGAAAGTCAGGGTTCCTAGACCGACATCTATGATCGCACCAAAGAAGTGTGCGAGAAATGGCCTACCCAAAATAATGGGTATATGAGCATCCTCAGGCATGTCAAGTACAACAAAGTCAACAGGGAAGAAAAACTTCCCTATTTGGACAGGAATGTCTTCTAAGACTCCTATTGGCTGGACCGCAGATCGGTCAGCCATCTGTACTATCATATCTGTCACTACAAACCTAGTCAATTTGAGCTTCCTAGCTAGACTCAAAGGCATGACGATTATACTAGCTCCTAAGTCACATAATGCCTTCGCAATAGAGAAGGTACCTATATTGCAAGGAACAGAAAAGCTACCCGGGTCCTCTAGCTTATGGGGTGCAGTGTGCGACAAATAAGAGCATGACTCTTTGGTTAGTGCGACAGTATGCACATTTTCAAGTGACTTTTTCTTAGACAGGAGTTGTTTCATGAATTTAGTGTAGGCAGGCACTTGATTAACTAACTCAAGGAAGGGTACTTGTACATTCAAGCTACGAATGACTTTCTCAAATTTACTGAAAGATACCTGTTCCTTTGTCGGCACTAGTCTCTCCGGATATGGGGCTGTAAGAAGTATCTTAGCCCTCTCCTCTAAGTTGCGCATGCCGGTATCCGTGGACTTAGGCTGGAAGTCCACTGCTTTCTCCTTGTTGAAGCTTGAACCCTCCTCAGACCGTCTCAAATGTGAGCCATTGACCGACATTGGGTCAAACTTCGGAACCGGGATGGACCCATCAGCACTCAGGTCTTTCCCCAACACTTTCGGAGTTGTCGAACCCCGGAACAAATGGTCTCTCAAATTATCGGGCATCGAAGGACGAAAAATCTTGCTATCAGCAGTGATCTTGGTCGATCGACCACTATCCTCGATCGATCGACCGAGGTGTACAGATTCGAAGCTCATCGTAACCCGCGTGTCGATCGATCGGCCGGGTGTATCGATCGATCGATCGATATACCTAGTAGACGCCTTTTTCTTTGAATTATTCGTTCTGACTTTCTTTTGACTCGGACCGCCTCATTCTTTTCAACAGCGTCCTCGACCATGGCAGGCCCCTCCAGGGTGGACCCACTCCTCAACGTGATAGCGTTTAGGGTCTCCTTTTGGTCGGTTTGAGTCGGTAAGTGTCCCGGAGCTCGAGTGGTACTCTTACTAGCCAATTGAGCAATTTGGCTCTCTAGTAGCTTCATCCCGGCCTCTCTTGCTTGGGACTCCTTCAGCAACAAGTTCTTGAACTCAGCAAAATCAGAACCATGGGATTGTTGTTCTGCTTTTGCGGCACATAATGAGGTTTTGATATTGTTGTTGCTTTTGATGAGGGGGCACATAGGGTTGTTCTTTGCGGAGGTGGAGTTGGATTTAGGACATTCGGCTACTCCACCTCAGGTTGGGATGAACATTAGGCTCATAGTAGGTGTTTGTCCGCCTATAATGTTGAAAGGCAAAGACAAGACTCAAAGGGACTAGGACAATTCTTCAAACGTGTCCCTCGGCTCTCCGCAACTTTCATGCATTTAAAGGACTGTCGACACAGTATTTACTTGGTAAATACCCCCTTTGAAGCTCCTCCTAGTTCATACTTGTCAAATCTCGCAGTGAGAGCTTCAAGTGCGACTACTGAAGGAGATTCGGCGCTCCTCCTTTGATTCCCTCCGGAATTCCCATACTCACCTTGTGGGTGGCTAGATCATCAATGATCTTCCACCCCTTGGTTTCTCCCAAATTCTCAAGCAAATCGGCCACCGGGTCTGCAGCATCCAAAATAGCCCTCGATCGTCATACAGCCCATTATAGAACCGATTGCACAAGCTCCATTTTTCGAACCCATGGTGCGGTATGGTTCGCACCAACTTCTTAAAACGGACCCATGCTTCGTGGAAGTTCTCGCCCGGCCCTTGTTTAAAGCTCGTGATTTGAGCTCTAATTGCATTGGTCTTCGAGGCAAAAAAATATTTCTTGTAAAATGCCAAAGCCAATGAATTCCAATCGGTGATCCCATGAACGGCTCGGTCCAGATCTCTATACCACTCCCTTGCAGCATCACGAAGGGAGAAGATGAACATGGTCTCCTTGATCCGGTCTTGGGTCACGCTGGTGGGGGTATGGAACAATGAGAGTCAATAAATGTCTCCATATGCTTAGCCGCATCTTCATTTGCAGCTCCCGAATCGGTTTCTCTCAACCATACTAATGTATGAAGGCTTTGGTTCGAACTTCCTGTCATCTCCTGGTAATTCGAACCCTTTATATAAATTTGCATTTGTCGGCTTAGAATGACTAGCTATACTCGCTTCCTCGCCCATGACTGGAATTTCGGAGAAGTGACTGTCTCGGCTGAAGAGGTGGAAACGGGTGAAGAATGTGGATCTTCCTCGAACAGCTCGTTCTCGTAATAGCTTGACATAGTACTCAACTCTTCCTCTATCGGTAATACCCTTTGTGATCGTCTCAACTCGCGCAAAGATTTCTCAATCTCAGGATTGAATGGTACTAGTTCACCACCCTGTGACCTGCGCATAAGAGGAAACTACAAAAAGAATATAAGAAAAGTTTAAGGAACGGATGTTCCTTAAACTAAGAAAGACTAAATTAAAACAACTAAAAATTAGAACTATTGCCTCCCCGGCAACGGCGCCAAAATTTGATACCCGTCGTGAGGTGTCAAAAATAAATTTATAATCTCCAACTACAACTATAGCTAGCGGCAGTCGGGTCGAACCACAGAGAGGCAGACGTAAATTCTAGTTGTTTAAATTCGGTCTAAGGTAACAATAAGGTGGGGGTTTGACTGGGTTGGTCTATAGCTAATGAGCAATAAAATAAAGTAAACTAAGCAAATAGATGAAATCAAATATAAAAGGGGGTACTAGGATGGTCGGTTCGTTATAGCTTCGGCGGCAAAGATACTAAACAGGACTAAATCGAACACATGTGAGGCGGGAAACAAGAGGTCCTCTCGGTCCACTCTTAACAAATAGCATCTTTCGATCTCGCTATAGGTCCCTAATATCACTAATACTGACTCTCGTCCTGAAAAGTGACTAACGGTCTAAACTCTACCTATCTTTCGATCTCAGCACAGTTTAGTCATTTTAATTGGTGGTCTAACAACTGTCCCTATCTTTCGATCTAATGGGTCAGTCATAAATTGAGCATCTAACTGGTCGCATGCATTCGATTCGTTAAATACAACATTAAAATCAATTAAAACGAAAGGTAACCTCACGTGGTCAGTCGATCGACCGGGTATGACAGTCGATCGACTGACACGCGAATTCAGTCCAATTTTAGTACTACGCCGCCTACGCTATGATTTCCCTACATCCTAGCACAATTAATTTAGCTACTCATGCTGAAGGTGATAACAACAATAAAACTAGGGCATAAAAGTACTGAATTCATAATTAAAGCGGTAAGACAAACAATTAACATGCAATGATAAAACGGTTTCGGGAATCTAACTAGCAATTCTATACTAATAACGAAATAGAAGTGAATTGAAATAGGGCCGAAGAATACCGAGATTGCAGAGGAAAGATTAAGAATAAGAACGAAAATTCCAATGCTAAACAATATTCCAAACCCTAATAAAACTTAAGGTTACTGTGTAAAACTTAGATAAAAATCGGATCCCTAAAACTGGTGTTCTAAGTTACGTTATATAGCAAACATACGTAACTTTTATTTCCAAAACCTAAACTTAATGGGCTTGCGCTTCCTCGGTCTTTTAATTCTCGTCTTGGATAGCAGATTGGTCGATCGACTGAGCATGGCGGTCGATCGACTGATCCTCAGTGTACATTAGCTTCTGGAACCCGCATATTGGTCGATCGACTGATGGCAGTGGTCGATCGACTTCTTGAGCTGCTACTTGACTTCTATAATCTCGTGGATTTATCTTTTGGGCCTTGAAATGCGCACCAAGCTCGTTCCTCGGGTGAATACTTCACGTCAATTGCAATGCAGGATAATCGGAGACGGATTTAGCTCGATTTCATTTGGATTCTTCACATTTCGCAATAATGTACAAAAATACGGAAGTAGACGGAAATAGGGAGAAATGTAGCATAAACTACATGAATGAGCTCTGAAATGCGTGTAAAATGGGATGTAAAACATCATATAAAAGACACGCATCAAATACAATTGTTCATTCCTTATTTAAGTAAGCTTTTCGAAATACAACAATCCTTGCATAACATATTTGAGTTTAAATTCTTAATTGTCTTATTGTTTTGTTTTTGAAAATATTGCGAAAAGTCGTGCTCTTCAAATTGCTTATCTTTCTTAAGATTACGTCATAAGATAATAGTACTTCATATTGTTTCTTGCTCGTTCAATTGTGTGAACACTTAGAAGAACAATCAAGTGCTTTCTTAGTAACTTAAGATAGTCAAATCGAATATCTAGTGATATTCAAATCGAGTTATAGTTAGAGTTAACTATACGAGTTGGGTTGATAATTTTGTAATTCGGAGTAAGGTACTAAAATTATTAATCGAGAATAGTGGACGTAGGCTTCGACGTGTGAAGCTGAACCACTTCAAATATCGTGTGTCCTTGCATCTTTCTTTTTAGTCATTTCATTACGTTCATAATCAATTAGTTAATTAGTTAAAGTTTAATCAATAAACTTTAAGTAATTAATCACCTTGATATAAAATAAAAAGTAGGCATAATTTTTAAATACTCAATTCACCCCCCCCCCCCCCTCGAGTATTTCGGGTGTGATAGACTCTTCACCATGAATTCTCCAAGTTGGTCATCAAACTTAGGCTTAGCTTGACGACTCGGGAATAGAAGTCTAATCACAATGGGCTCCTTCTCTTTGGCTTTTTCTTCACTTTTCTTTGAAACTTCTTGATTGGTGGGTTCTTCTTCCTTAGAGTTTTGCACAACTCTTTCCTTGTCACTAGCTTCCACAACTTCATCCTCAACTTTCTTCTTTGGTCCTTCATATCTCGTACCACTCCTCAAGTGGATGGCACTAACCGTTTCATGTCTTGGGGGATTACTTTGAGGTGGTAATTGCCCCTTTTGTCTTTGAGAGCTTGAAGATGCTAGTTGGGTCATTTGAGTTTCCAACATTTTTGTGTGGGCTAGGATGTTGTTGATGGTGATGTCTTTTGCTTGGCTATCTTTTTGCATTTGAGTGAAAAATTCATGTTGATTCTTTTGCATTTAGAGGACCGCTTTTTGAACATCAAAACCTTGGTCATTTTATTGATTGTATGGAGTTTGATTTTGATAACCTTGGTTTTGGTTGAAAAAGGGTCTTTGATTTTGGTTTCTCATGGGAGGTGGGGTGTATGTTGGTTGAGGGTTTTGAACATTTTGGCTTTTGTATGAGAGATTTGGGTGGAATTTGGTGTTTTTATTGCAATAGTTGGAATAAGGGGTACCACTTTTGTATGCTTGAAAAGCATTCACTTACTCATTTGTTCCCCTACATTCACTTTGGTCATGTCCCAAAGTTCCACAATTATCACATATCCCACTTGGGATTGATGAAGATGCCACCATGGCATTAACATGATGCTTTGGTGATTTTGAGGCTTCTTCAAGCTTAGCCATAGCCTTCTCAAACTTCAAGTTGATGGTATCAATATGAGCACTAAGTTGAGCACCCAATTGAGTAATAGAGTCCACTTCATGCTTTCCTCCTCTAGTAGCCTTGCGAGGTCTACTATATTGTGAATTATGGACCGCCATTTCCTCAATCTTGTTCCAAGTTTGATTATCGTCAACTTCGGTGAACATACCATTTGATCCCATGTTGAGAATGTTTCTTGAGTCTTCATAAAGACCATTCCAAAATTGTTGTACCAAGAACCACTCGCTAAGTCCATGATGAGGACATGAGCGACAAGTTCCTTTGAATCGCTCCCAAGCTTCATACAAAGATTCTTCGTCCCTTTGCTTAAAACCCGTGATTTGAGCTCTTAGCATGTTAGTCTTTTCCGGAGGGTAGAAGTTTTTGTAGAAAGCTAGAGCCAACTTCTTCCAAGAGTCAATTCCAAGAGTAGCCTTATCAAGGCTCTTCAACCATTGTTTCGCGGTACCAATTAGAGAAAAAGGAAATAAGACCCATCGAATTTGGTCTTGAGTCACTCCGGTTTGTGAAATCGCATCACAATAGTCACAAAAAGTCTCCATGTGGGAATGAGGGTCTTCACTAGGCATCCCCCCAAATTGGCTTCTTTCGACTAATTGGATAAATGCGGATTTTGCAATGAAATTTCCGGTTAAGTGTTGTGGTGTGAGAGTTCCATTGGGTAGGTTCTCCTCGGTTGGTACGGAATGTGATGAAAACTTAGGCATTGTGGGTTGATTGTGTGGTTGATTTTGTGTTGGGTTCTTCTCACCTTCTCTTGCAAAAGGGTTGATGAACTCAATAGTATTTGGTTGAATATCTACAACCTCACCAATACCTCTCAAAGTATTTCTAGCAAGTCTTCTATTGGTTGTCAAAGTCCTTTCAATTTCGTGATCAATGGGTAACAAGTTACCTTGTGATCTTCTAGACATGCAAAATATCAAATAACTCGAAAACAATTAGAACAAACCTTGAGGAGTTTTACTTCCCCAAGGCAAAGAAAGACACAACTAATAACAATCAAAGAAAATCAAATCAAGTTAACACCATCCCCGGCAACGGCGCCATTTTTGGTCGGTCCGCTTTGAGCTTAGATTTCGGTTACTTGTCGTTAGGAGCAGCTAGACCAAAACAATATTTATAACTTCACAAACAACTCTACTACTAGTAAAGAGGCAAGTAAAGGTCGGATCCCAAGGGACGGGTATTGATGTAGGATTTTCGATTGCAAGTAGTGGTGTCTAGGGGTGTCACAATTTGGGTTGAGATAAGAAGATCACTTAACTAAATAACAATAAAAGTAAGCAAGCAAGATGACTAAAAAGAGGTGTAAACAATTGATTAAAAGCACTAGGGTGTCATGGGTTCATAGGGGATTCATGGGAATTGATCATACAAACATATTCTCAAATTATAAGCAAGCAATTATTGTTGTGATAGGATCGAGTTGGTTTATATCTTACAATCCTAGGAAGGTTTGTGTCCCGGAGCCGAATCGATTAGATTGTACAACACCTACAAGTCGACTTAATCCTCCCTACTCAACTATATGCATGGTCTAATGAGACTCGAGTTGGTTTATGTCTTACAAGTCCCATTGAAAAGGTAAGTGATGGGTAAAAAATGCAAGGATTCATAGGCTCGCATTTCATCAAACATAACATGTGCATAAGTTGAGATCACAACAAGCAAGCAAATAAATTATGTGAACATATTAAATTAAGCATGAATCATCCCCATGTTGGTTTCCCCTATTTCCCCATTAACCCTAGTTAAGGAAACTACTCACTCATTATCAAGTTTAACATGTTAACAAGGTTGTCAATCATATTAACAAAGCAAAACATGATGAATAAATGAAGATGATTAACAATAATTAAAAAGGGGTTAAGAGAATTATACCTAATGATGATTCCAAAATAATAATGCAAAGAATAATAGAAATACTTGATGATTGATGGAAGGTTGTCAATCTCCCAATAAACCCAAATAATCTTCAATTACACCCAAAATAAAAGATGAACAATAGAGAAATTAAGGAAATAAGATTTGTATTAATACTTGATTAGAATTTGATTACAAGATTAAAGAGAGATTAGAATAATATAAACTACACTAAAGATTGATAAGAAGAACATGATAATCAAATTAGACTAATGAGGTATTTATAGTGGGGATTAGGTGCACAAATTAGGGTTACTAAGGGCTTAAATGACGATTAAGTCCTTGAGGAATCGCTCCTCTCAAGAAAAGATGCGGGTCTCCTTTTAGCTAGTCTATCAAAAATATGTGCGTCTCGAATGAAGAAAGGAGAGGACGTGTTGCTCTAGAGGACAATCCGAGCGTCCAAAAGGTCGGGACGAGCGGATTGTATAGGTGTTGGACGAGCGGCCTGGCAGCTTGGACGAGCGGCCTGTGGGGCTTCTGGACGAGCGTCCCGATAGGTGAGACGCTCGGACCTTGGTTCAGCTTGCCATTTCTTCTTTTCTTCTTTTCTTCTTCCAACAATCCTCCGGGATTTTGTCGGGGATGCAAGGATCTTCTTCATCATTGCCCATCTACTACATTATGTACAAAGGCCTTCTAGTCTTGTCTTCTCTTTGATGCTTGGTCATTAAATTCGATCAATTTAGCTCTATTTTGCCATGAAAATGCAAGGTTTGCACTCCTCTCCTACCAAGGAAACAAAACCTCAAAGAATATGCAAAACAAAGGACTAAAGATAGTAAATGACTCAAATATGCATTAAAAAGCATAGGAACGAAGCTAATTCGGGGACTAAATATGCTCAAATATTGATCACATCAAGGCTCGCGCCCCAATGGGGCTGCCTGGCACTGTTTTGTCTCGTTTTGGTACTTGTCTAGGACGATCCCGATTACGCTTAGCCCGAATATGTGACGGATCAGATTGACGAGTTTGTATTTATATTTTGTCACTTAACACCCTCTTTTTCAAATAAATGGATCGTGTGTGGCATCATAACCCGAATTTGGTAAATGGATGTTTATTTTCCGTTTGCACATGCAAATCAATCTAAATTTAACTTGACATCATTTTTTTGATATTTGGATAAACAAACCAACTTAGGAAATCTTCACATGTTAGGTTAAGACTTTAAGATGCGCATTCATGCATTTAAACCGTTTTATCAACTTTTGCACTTAAACAACCACGATCGATCAGTAGATGCCGCTAACTCTGGCGGGACTGGGTGTCCGATTAAAGGGCTTCCCAATACGTACCCTCACCCCTTACTCATAACCTTTGGATAGTGGATGGCCTTATCCAGGGCGTATGATAAGTGCATTTTCTATACATTTTAACCCCTTATAATAGCTTTATTTCACATGTCATTTAGTACTTATCAAAGTGTTTTTAAGCTAATATTGTTTTTCTAGTGCAATTGTGTGTTCAAGTATGTTTTGTAGGAAAATGAGCTAAATGAGCTAAAGTACTATAAAATGTGCTAACACTAGAAGCACGGCTAAGTATGAGAGCAAGATTGGACTAAGTGTTGGAAGTGCATGGATTTTACATGAAGAAAGTGTTGGATCAAAATGAAAATGCAAGCAAAGTCATTGTGCAAGTCAAAGCCCAAGAATTCAAGTCCAAAATGTGGTGGAAAATTTTGATGCTAAAGAAGAGCTTAGGATGCCAAAATACTTAAGATGCCCTCTTTAATACTCTTAATCGCACTCATAAACAAGGCATTAAAGCACCAACTTTGGATACCTTGAGCATTAACTGGAGGATTAAAGTTGCCCGAGCTATGACATCACGTCCCCGATCGGGGTTGGTGTCCCCGATCGGGGTTGGCACCCTTTAGTCACATCCGTTACCTCCTTGTTTTCCTATAAATAGGAGGCTTATGCTACGACTTCAAGACCCTTTCTTACATATATTTTTATTCCAAAATTCTCTCTAAATATTAGTAGTTTAGTTTAGTTTAGTTAAGCTTATATTAGTTTGTTACAACATTTCTATTATCAAGTTCAAGATTTATTCCAAGTTATTTCCAAGTTATGTCCATTTGAAATTGTTCTTCCATTTCCATTCAAGGTAATTCTATCTTTATTTTAATTATGTTATTTATCACTTCATTTAGCATTAGTTTAGTTTATATTTTCACAATGTTAGAGTAGTTGCATTTGTCTAAGAAGTGAGGGAAGCCATGCATGATTAAGTAATATATAAATGTCAAAATGAGGTTAAGTTAATATTGATAAATTGTTTCTATCACATGTTTGCAACATCAGGTTTAATGTTTGGTTATTGGCCGTAATCCTAGATTACGTTTGTTCATTCGTTCTAAAAGTCGAGAGGCATGGAATTGAATTAGACTAAGCATGTGTAGTAGGACGACCTAGTCATGGACGAGAGTTTCTCTAGGACCCGGTCTATGGTTGACACTAATATCGTAAGGTGGGTGTCTTTAAGCCTAAACAATTGACAATATTATTATTACCAAGTTTAACATAATCATATATTTACGTAATTGGCATGTGTGACCCGACCTCCCTAGACATTTTCTTTATTATTGTTTTATCATTACATCACTTCAACCCAATCAATCAATCGATAATCTACCAAGGTAAAATTCAATCCATAACAACTAAATTCAATCGATAATTTAGTTGTTATGGATTGAATTTTACCTTGGTAGATTATCGATTGATTGATTGGGTTGATGTGATGTAATGATCAAACAATAATAAAGAAAATGTCTAGGGAGGTCGGGTCACACATGCCAATTACGTAAATATATGATTATGTTAAACTTGGTAATAATTATATTGTCAATTGTTTAGGCTTAAAGACACCCACCTTACGATATTAGTGTCAACCATAGGCCGGGTCCAAGAGAAACTCTCGTCCATGACTAGGTCGTCCTACTATACATGCTTAATCTAATTCAATTCCATGCCTCTCGACTTTTAGAACGAATGAACAAACTTAATCTACGATTACGGCCAATAACCAAAGATTAAACGTGATGTTGCAAACATGTGATAGAAACAATTTATCAATATTAACTTAACCTCATTTTGACATTTATATATTACTTAATCATGCATGGCTTCCCTTACTCCTTAGACAAATGCAACTACTCTAACATTGTGAAAATATAAAATAAACTAATGCTAAATGAAGTAATAAATAACATAATTAAAATAAAGATAAAATTACCTTGAATGGAAATAGAAGAACAATTGCAAATGGAAATAACTTGGAAATAACTTGGAATAAATCTTGAACTTGATAATAGAAATGTTGTAACAAACTAATATAAGCTAAACTAAACTAAACTAAACTACTAATATTTAGAGAGAATTTTGGAATAAAAATATATGTAAGAATGGGTCTTGAAGTCGTAGTATAAGCCTCCTATTTATAGGAAAACAAGGAGGTAATGGATGTGACTAAAGGGTGCCAACCCCGATCGGGGACACCAACCCCGATCGGGGACGTGATGTCATAGCTCGGGCAACTTTAATCCTCTAGTTAATGCTCAAGGTATCCAAAGTTGGTGCTTTAATGCCTTGTTTATGAGTGCGATTAAGAGCATTAAGTAGGGCATCTTAAGTATTTTGACATCCTAAGCTCTTCTTTAGCATCCAAATTTTCCACCACATTTTGGACTTGAATTCTTGGGCTTTGACTTGCACAATGACTTTGCTTGCATTTTCATTTTGATCCAACACTTTCTTCATGCAAAATCCATGCACTTCCAACACTTAGTCCAATCTTGCTCTCATACTTAGCCGTGCTTCTAGTGTTAGCACATTTTTTTTTTTTGGGGAAAGTTAAGTATATTTGATTCAATCAAAATGTTGTAGGTTACAAAAAATCCTATATATAATCATGTACATCAAAAAACGTAAGAGATAACTATACTCAAACACAAATGCTATGAATCCATTCCAAATCACGAGTGTTGAGCTTGCTTGAATTCATTCTTTGAAACCTGTTACTGATATCAGCCACCAGCTGTTTGACGACACATTCAGGCCTTCTCACCATACCTTTAACCCTTGCCTCATTCCTTGTAATCCAGACATAGTAATAAAGAGCCACATAAGAAGCCCCTATGTACCTCTTCTGCATTCTAGAGACAGCCCTGCTTCTAGAAAACCAATGCACAATATCATCTGCACTAAGCCTGATCCTCAGTTTATCCTGCAATAATCTAGAACAGCTTTGCATAAAGACACAATCACTGAACAGATGATGATGATCCTCAGGGAAATTACCACATAAATCACACGTCCCATCTACCATTATACCCATTCTAATCAGCCTATCTTTAGTCAACAATCTCTTGTGAAAAATAGCCCAGGTAATGAAGGAGGTTTTTGGTACATTCAAAGTGTTCCAACAAAGATGCCTCCATTCTACCTTAGGATGACTAGTACGCAGCCAATCATACCCATACTGCACACAATAAACCAGACTAGTGTTGAGCCATTTGTTGTTGGTGTAAGCTTGCTTAAATTTTTCCATTATATGAGTTATCTTCCTCCAAGACCAACTACAGTCAGAAGGAGCAACATAGTCAGTCCAATCCTTATCTTTCATATAAACATGACTAACCCATTTAACCCAAAGATGATCTTTTTTTTTAGCAAGCCACCACACATACTTCCCTAGAAAAGCAATATTCCAAAGCTTCAAGTCCTTTAATCCCAATCCACCTTCATCCTTAGGAGAGCAACAAACACTCTAACTTACATTAGGAGACCTCATGTAATCAGCTTTGCCCCCCCACAAATAATTCCTACAAATAGCATTAATCTTGCTCATGATACCATTAGGAATCAAGAAAATTGTAGCCCAATAAGAATGCAAGGTCGTGAGCACAGATTGAACCAGAATAAGTCTCCCTGCATAAGAGAGATGTCTTGCTCCCCAGCCTCTAATTCTTGCTACAATTCTATCAGTAAGCTTAAGGCCTTCATTCTTAGTCAGCTTCTTGGCAGAAATAGGTACGCCCAAGTATTTGAAAGGGAGGTTACCTCTCTGAAAGCCAGAAACTTGCATGATATTAGACATAGCAGCAGCAGTCATCCCATTGAAATAAATCTCAGATTTTTCTTTATTCAACTGCAACCCAGAAGCAGCTGAAAAGGTAGCAAAACTTCTTAAAAGCCACATGATAGATGATTCAGTCCCTTTACAAAATAAAAGCAAGTCATCTGCAAACAAAAGATGATTAAGTTTGAGATGCCCACACAGAGGATGAAACCTGAACCCTTCTTGTTGAGAAACAACATCCAAAATTCTTGACAAGTACTCCATACAGATTGTGAACAAAAGAGGTGAAAGAGGGTCTCCTTGTCGAAGGCCTCTTTTACCCTGAAAGAATCCAAACAAACTCCCATTCACAGCCAAGGAATAAGCAGGAGAGGTCACACAAGCCATGATCAACGTGATGAACTTCTTAGGGAAATTAAGAGCATGAAGCATCTGCTCGAGAAACTGCCATTCCACTGAGTCATATGCTTTCCTTAAATCAATTTTAATCAAACATCTTGGGGAAGCAGACTTCCTATTGTACAGCCTAACCAAGTCTTGACAAATTAAGACATTCTCCACAATGTTTCTGCCTTTGACAAAGCCACCTTGACTAGAGCTGATGATATCAGGTAAGACCTTACTCAATCTGTTACAAAGGACCTTAGCAAGAGCCTTATAAACCGTGTTGCAGCAGGCTATAGGTCTATACTCCAACACACTAGAGGGATTAGCAGTCTTTGGAATAAGAGTTAATGTAGTTGTATTAACTTGCTTAAGTAACTCACCAGTGTTGAAGAAATTCTGAATAGCAGCTATAACATCCTTCCCAACTATATCCCAGGAATCCTTATAAAACTGACTAGAATATCCATCAGGTCCAGGAGACTTAGTAGAGGGAATGGAAAAAATACAATCCCTTATCTCAGTTGCAGTGACAGGAGATAAGAGGATATCCACATGATCCCCTCTCACCAAAGCCCCTTTCCTTACAGTAGGGGAGTGCACATCAACAGTACCATTCCTTGATCCCAGAAGAGATTTATAATACTCCAGGAAAGCATTTTCAATGCCCTCATTACTGTTGTGAACAACCCCATCCAAATCTTTAATACACATGACCCTATTATGCACCTGCCTAGCTCGAATGTGACTGTGAAAAAATTTAGTATTCTCATTCCCATATTTTATCCAATCAATTTTGGCTTTTTGACTGAGAAAACTATGTTGAACCTTACACAAGTGTCTAAGATTATCAGCAGCTTCCTTCTCAGCTGCAAGAGTTTCAAAATCTGAAGGGTTATCATGCATCTTAAGCTGCAAATCCTCAAGAAGCATCTGAGCAATACCAACGGCTTTTTCCACATCAGAGAACCTGTTCCTATTCAAAACTTTCAAAGGCTTCTTCAGAAGTTTCAGTTTAGACACCAGCTGATACATAAGAGTCCCATCAACTGAGGTATTCCAAACTGAATGAACAAGCTCCTTATAACCTGGATCCAGGCTCCACATATTATAATATCGAAATGGAGGTTTCCTATGTTCCCTATCATGCCTCCTATAGCATACAGAAGGATTATGATCAAAAAGCCCTTCTGGCAAGAAATGAGTATAAGCATCAGGATATTGATCCAGCCAATCCTCATTAACTAAGAAACGATCAATCCTAGAAAAGCCCCTAGACCTAGGCTCTTGTTTGTTGTTCCAGGTAAAAAAAGCCCCTTTCCCTTTGATATCCTGAAGACCACAATAATGAACACACTCTCTAAAATCAGCTATATCATTCCAAGTAACCTCTCTACCAATTCTTTCATTAAAGTGTAGGACATTGTTAAAATCCCCACAAATCCCCCAGGGACCCTGAAAATTATCATGGAAATCCTTTAAATGAGACCACAGAGACAACCTCAGAACATCATCATTATGACCATAGACCACAGAGAAATAAAACTTATCCCCAGTAGCAATTTCAAAGACCTGAGAAGTAATAACTTGATCATCAATATGAAGAATATCAATCTTAAACACTTGAGGATTCCAAATAAGCCAAACTCTCCCCCCATTATGATAAAGATTATTATTTATCCCTTGCCAATGAGAGCCAAGGTTATTCAAAATAGTGCTAAAATCTGGATCTTTTACTTTAGTTTCAACAAGACCATAGAGACCAATATTATTCTGAACTAAAAATTTTCTAACATCTAACTGCTTATTGATCCCATTTATTCCCCTAACATTCCAACATCCAATTTTATCCATTATTAACTAATCCAGGTGGTTCCTCCAGTCCCCCATTCATTTTCTCTTTACCCTTTGAGCTAGCAGAGATTGCCTCAGCATAAGATTTGATGTGTTAGCACATTTTATAGTACTTTAGCTCATTTAGCTCATTTTCCAACAAAACACACTTGAACACACAATTGCACTAGAAACACAATATTAGCTTAAAAACACTTTGATAAGTACTAAATGACATGTGAAATAAAGCTATTATAAGGGGTTAAAATGTATAGAAAATGCACTTATCAGCGTACGAGAGTCATTTTAGGCATAGAATGCTACAAGGGGGACGAGTCCTTATTTTTAGTACCTATGTCAAACACCGCTTTTTCCCTTGATTGACCTAGGTATAAAGTGGATTTCGAACGGGTTCCAGGCATCCCATAATTGCTTGGTGGCGACTCCGAACATCTCTACATCGTTTTGAGACCCTTGCCGAGACGAAACCGACCGATCTAAAACGATCCAGTCGAAAGCATTTTTACGCCGCCAAGCGTGGCTTTCAAAAAGACCGTTGTACGTCCACAGATTGGCTAGGCGTGCAGGTGGCCCGTGACTACGGACCGGTAGGCGGCTCACGTCCGCAGACCGGCTTGTGGCCCATGTCCACAATTTGGAGACTCCGCTGGGGAAAACTAGGACACTTGTGTCTTTGTGATCCTTAGAGGTGAAACTCGAACGAGGTCGTCGTTAAAGTGCATTAATTGATATTACGGTCATAAGTCGGGTTCCTTGTCCGGGCCCGCAACCTAACCTTTATCGACCAATTGGCTCGTCCCGTCGGCGTGATTTTTCTCATCCCCGCGTTTCGAATCCCGATTGAGTCAAGCATACCATTGACGTTACACATTTCTGTTTCGTCAAAGAGCTTTCACTTCCTTCGAGCACGAGGCTAGGGCACCCTCCTTACACATTTTGTTTGGATTGGTATCCCTCTCGAAAATCGGGGTTTGATCGCTTGGTGTGTAACCCACCCTTTTAAGCCAAAACCCGTGTCAGCATTATGCATAATATATTGAAATTGCGAGTGCTTATGTGTTATTTGATCATAAGTCCTTCCGTGTCGTTTTCAACTTTCAAAAACACCTTTTTGCGCCGTTATAATGGCCATTTAAAACCTCGGTCTTTCGCCGACCGTTGTATTTCAACACGCCTTTCTAGGCCGTTGTAATGACGATTTTCAAACCCGGTTTTCTATAACCATTTCAACACGCCTTTTTAGGTCGTCGTAATGACGACTTTCAAACCCGGTTTTTCACAACCGTTTCAAACCTCGGTCTTTCGCCGACCGTTGCATTTCAAGCAACACGCCTTTCTAGGCCGTCGTAATGACAATTTTTAAACCCGGTTTTTACAACCGTTTTAAAACACCATTCCATGCCGTTATAATGGTCATTTCAAACCTTGGTCTTTCGCCGACCGTTGCACGCCTTTTTAGGCCGTCGTAATGATGATTTGCAAAATCCGGTTTTCACAACCGTTTCAAAAACACCTTTTTAGGCCGTCGTAATGACGATTTTTAAACTCGGTTTTTATAACCATTTCAAAGCACCTTTTTATGCCGTTATAATGGTCATTTCGAAACCCGGTTTTTATAACCATTTCAAATACACCTTTTTATGCCGTCGTAATGACAATTTCAAATCTTGGTTTTCACAAACCATTTCAAAGTACCCTCTTACGTCGTCATAATGGCCATTTCAAACCTCGGTCCCTAGGCGACCGTTGTATTCTCAAAGCGCCCATTTTACGCCGTCACAATGACGAATTTTACCCTCGAATTTTCAAAATTCGAAATCAGTTTCAAACAAAAACGTTCTTCAAACCGTCGTAATGACAATTTCAACCCGTGCAACTTTTCAAATTTCGAATCTCGTTTTCGAAATCAAATTTGGCTTTTCTAAGCCGTCATAATGACAATTTCAATTCTCACAAATTTCAATTTGCATACCGTCTTTCAAAGGTTAAAACGATTTTCTAACCCGTCGTAATGACGAATTCAATCCTCATAATTTCCAATTTCAAACTATTTGAAAACAAATATAACCGTTTTCATATTTCAAATAAAAAATCAAATCTTTGAAAACAAATTTAACTGTTTTCAAATTTCAAATCAAAACTCAATCTTTGAAAACAAATTTAACCGTTTTCAAATTTCAAATCCAAAATCAAATATTTTAAAACAAATTTAATCGTTTTCAGATTTCAAATCCAATTTCAACATCGTTTGAAAACAAATTTAACCGTTTACAAATTTTGATCAAAATCAAATCTTTGAAACATATTTAAGTTTTCAAATTTCAAATCATTTGGAAACAAATTTAACCGTTTTCAAATTTCAATTCAAAATCAAATCTTGAAAACAAATTTAACCGTTTTAAAATTTCAATTCAAAATCAAATCTTTGAAAACAAATTTAACCGTTTTCATGGCCATTGTGATGACGATTCCAAATTCTTCAATTATCGATTTTCAAATCCGTGATTCGGAATTTCAAAAACTGTCTTCGTGTTAGTTATTTAGACCATATTAATACTCATCTTATGATATTAAAATAACAAATTAATTAAAAATGGTCTAAATCTACATGCATGCAAAAGAATGTATAAAAGAGATGGTCTAAAACCATCTTAAGACAAAAATTCCTTACATTGTTATAAGGCAAAAATATGGGCACTACAAAGGTCTCCTACCTTTGTAGTTCTTGAGCTATAATTTGTTAAGGAAGATCCTCCAAACTATAGTACCCAAAGTAGAGTACCTCCTTAGATTAACACCCAAGATTAACCCAAATAACTACTAAAATACTAACTAGGTAATTTTTAGTAGTAACCTTGTATTATGTAATATTATTACACTAATAATATTATATCATGTATATTATTATATGTGAATTAGTTTGATGATGATTTGATCAACCTTTTGATCAAGATATATGATGAAAAGGATGAAGATTTTAGCCTCTTTTTCCTTTCTTATTCCAACCGACCAAGTGGTTGTTCATGAAGAATTTTTTTGTCTTAAAAATTCTCCTTTGATGTGTGTATATGAGACTATTTATAGACTACGTCAAATGTAAACAATTGGAGGACAAAAACTAGTGGATTTTGTCTAACCATGTGATGACTATAATCACATGAAAAAAAAACGGCACTAGTGGATTTATTTAGTCCATTTCAATTTTCGACATTTGTCCCACAAATGCTTATAAGTCCTATATTTAATTATCTTACATAATTAAATATTAATTTAATTATTTAACACTTAAATAATACAAATTAACTACCAATGACTACTTAACCATTAAGTAATCATAAGACCATTTTATCAACATACAATGTGTCAATATTATCCCATTTAGCTAATTTTACAACTTCTTGTAAAATTTAATAGCTAATTGAATGTACCTCAAAACATATATATACACAACTCGTATTAATTAACTATTAATTAATAAATTTATTAATTAATTATCAAATAATTAAATAATAAATCCCCTTGGCCCGAGTCCGTAACTCGTCATCAAATAATATATTCACATGACTTGTTAAAAGTCAATTAATACAAGGATTTAATTAATTTGTATCTCATACAAATAATTAGTTTTTTTCCATTTGGGCATCATCCTATAGGTGTGACCTAAAGGGATCAGCTGATCACCGCCGTCACACGACAGTAATATCAAACTCTAGTCAGCCAATCATTACCGATTAACGATGACCAGCTGACAAATAAATAAATCCCTGATATTCCTTTTACGAGATTTAATATGTAAACGCACTCATTGTGGAGGACACTACTCCAACAATCTCCCACAAGTGTGCGTTACCAATTCTCTTGTCCAATAATATCTCCCACTGAATGCAAGATGTCTTCCAGGTCGTTCTTGCACGTGATCATATCATAAAGTGGTTTCCTCGATCAGGAGAATGACTGTCTGACCGGATAATCTACTATAGATCTCATCCGAGCGTGGCCACGCATTCACAGTCATCTCTCCTCGAGTGGCCTTGAGATAAAATATGACTTATAAGGACAATCCCGTTGACCTATTTTCTTCATTCGATACAGATCACAATGACCCAGTAAATGCTCATCGACCTCCTTTTACGGTGCGACCTAGAACAAAAACCAAAGCCACCGGAAAACCGTACCAACTCAGACAAATAGTCACCAGTCTAAAGAATTGACTCGAAGGAATAAATAGAAGTCCTCGCCACGACCTAGCCACAAAAGGACTCTATAAACGGTCCTTTGTCCGACAAATTGTCTCACAATATGCCTATGTAATCGACCAGTCATCACTATGACCATATGATGATCGAAACTGTCATCTATCGCCTCACAATCTAGTCACTCCGAGACGTCACCTCATTAAGTAACTAGGGACAAAATACAATGTTAATCCAGTTCACTTAATAGGGTTCGACATTGTCTTTACAACCTATTTGGAGAAAACAAAGTATATAAATTCAGATATAAAACTGAATATAACGATAAATACAACTTATCACATATGAAATAATAAATACAATATTTGATTATTATAGAATTTACAACAGTTCTGGCATTCGTCTCAAGCCCATCGAAACTACATGACTATCATGTTTAGCTTGAGACAATGGCTTGGTTAAAGGATCAGCGATGTTGTCCGCTGTCCCAACCTTACAAACTGTAATTTCTTACCTTTCAATTAAATCTCTAATTACATGAAATTTCCTAAGTACATGCCTAGACTTGTTACTAGACTTGGGCTCTTTTGCTTGAAAAATAGCCCCACTGTTATCACAATACAAAGTGATAGAATCCTTGGCGGTCGGAACTACTTTCAGTCCCTCTAAAAATTGCCTAATCCAAACAGCTTCCTTTGCAGCTTCAGAGGCTGCAATGTACTCAGCTTCCGTTATAGAATCAGCAGTCATAGACTCCTTGAAACTTCTCCAGCAAACCGCCCCTCCGTTCAATAAAAAGACAAAACCAGCCTGGGATTTCAAATCATCCCTATCGGTTTGGAAACTGGCATCCGTATAACCTCTTATACGTAACTCAGATTCTCCTCCAAACACTAAGAATGAATCTTTAGTCCTTCTCAAGTACTTTAGAATATTCTTGACGGCTATCCAGTGACTCTCACCTGGAGTTTTCTGAAAACGACTCGTCATACTCAAAGCATACGAGACATCAGGACGAGAACACATCATAGCATACATGATCGATCCAACAGCGGAAGCATAGGGAATCGATTTCATGCGTTCAATATCCTTAGGCTCAATAGGACACTGTGACTTACTCAAAGTGATCCCACTTCCCATAGGTAGAAAACCTCTCTTGGAGTTTTTCATATTGAATCGGTCAAGAATCTTATCGATATAGGCTTCTTGACTCAATGCTAATATCCTTTTGGATCTATACCTATAGATCCGGATACCCAAGATGCGCTGAGCTTCTCCCAAATAGTTCATTTAGAAGTGATTTTCCAACCACTTCTTAACAGAAGCAAGCATATCAACATCATTCCCACTGAGTAATATGTCGTCCACATAAAGAAGTAAGAAAACAACTTTACTGATGCGATCCCGCTAAGTGTTCATAAATTAAGATGTGGTCGTTGGTCACGGTCGAATCAAAACACAATTTATAGCTTAACAAGCAACTCTACAATTAGTAAAGAGGCAAGTAAAGGTCGGATCCCAAGGGACGGGAGTGAAATGAGATTTCTATTGTAACTAGTGGTGTCTAAGGGGTGTCACAAATTGAGTTGATGTAGAAGGTTACTAAACTAGAATAACAATGAAAATAAATAAGCAAGATGAATAAAAAGGGGTGTAAACAATTGATTAAAGGCACTAGGGTGTCATGGGGTCATAGGTGAATCATGGGATATGATCATACAAACATGTTCTCAAATTATAAGCAAGCAATTATTGTTGTGATGGATTGAGTTGGGTTATATCTTACAATCCTAGGAAAGTTTGGGTCCCGGAGCCGAATCGATTTGATTGTACAACACCTACAAGTCGACTTAATCTTCCCTACTCAACAACATGCATGGTCTAATGAGACTCGAGTTGGGTTATGTCTTACAAGTCTCATTGAAAAGATAGAAGATGATAGTAAATGCAAGGATTCATAGGCTTAGCATTTCATCAAATATAACATGTGCATGAGTTGAGATCAAAACAAGCAAGCAAATAAAACATGAAAGCATATTAATTTAAGCATGAATCATTCCCCATGTTGGTTTCCCCTAATCACCCATTAACCCTAGCTAAGAGACTACTCACTCATTATCATGTTGATCATGCTAGCAAGGTTGTCAATCATACCAACAATATGAAACATGATGAATAAATGAAAGTAATTAACAATAATCAAAAAGGGATTAAGAGATTATACCTACTAATGATTCCAATAATAAAGCAAGAATAATAGAAGTACTTGAATGCTAGATTGAGAGGTTGTCAATCTCCCAATAATAACCCAAATAATCTTCAATTACCCAAAATAAAGGATGAACAAAAGAGAGATTAAAGAACTAAAACTTGAATTAAAACTTGATTAATACTTGATTACAATATTGAAGAGAGATTTGATTGATATTAACTACACTAATTATTGACAAGAAGAACATGCTCCTCTAATTAGCCTAATGGGGTATTTATAGTGGAAATTAGGGAGGATGCATTAGGGTTAACTAAGGGCTAAACTAGTAATTACACTTTTTAAGTTGAGCAAGGAGGACCCGGTATTTTCTGAGAGAAGGGCTTCTCTTTTCGTAGCTTGAAGAAGACAATCCGTGCTGTGAAGAAATCCGGGCGGAATAAGGTCGGGACGGACGGATTTGGGTGGTGGAATCCGAGCGGATTCTGAGGAATCCGGACGGATTGTTGAGGGGGAATCCGAGCGGATTCAGGCACGGGATGCTCGGATTGTGCAGGGGCTGGACGGACGGATTGTTGACAATCCGCTTGGATTGTCAGTCAGCATAGCAACTTCTTCTTTTCTTCCCTTTTCTTCATAAATTCCTTGGGGATTTCCTTGGGGACTCAAGGATCTTTCCTCAACATTGCTCTTCTACTATGATATGTACAAAGGCCTTCTAATCTTGTCTCTCCTTGATGCTTGGTCATTGAATTCGATCAATTTAGTCTCGTTTTGCCATGAAAATGCAAGATTCTTACTCCTTTCCTACCAAGGGATCAAAATCTCAAAGAATATGCAAAACAAAGAACTAAAGATAAGAAATGACCCAAATAGGCACTAAAAAGCATGGGAACAAGGCTAATTCGGGGGCTAAATATGCGCCAATTATGGTCACATCAAATATCCCCAAACCGAACCTTTGCTCGTCCCGAGTAAAGAGGTGACAAAGACTAGGACCAATACTAACATATCCTAATAATATAGCCGATATGAGACAATTAGCGGGTCTCACTCCGCCCCTTCAACTCACAACAAGACAACCATGAGGTAGGATGCCTTCTTGCAAGGCAAGTTGGGTCTTGCCAAAATGGCGATACATCCAAACATTAAGCACACAAAAACACATAATGGATGCATCTACAAAAAGAATAGTCACTTTCTTCATCTAAGTGGCGGAAATTATCTATTCAAGGGTACACAATCCTTCATAGATGCAATTTGTTCAAACTACTAAGCCTAGAAGGATACCAATAAATCACCTCCAAGTTGTGTCAAGCTAGGGTACCTTTGTCCTCAATCGTTAAATGCTTTTGTCAAGAGTAGACTCCCTATGGTGTTAGAAACACTGGAGGATCGCGGAATTCCCCCTCTTGCCTAGACAAGAAGAAGGGTCGTCCCCTCTCTACCATGCACAAAAATGGATACGATGGATAAAGGGATCAATAGATAATTGAGTTTCACTTTGGGAGTTTGTTTTTGTTTTTGTTTTTCCCCCCAATTTCTTGTGGCATTTGACATTTGAGAACACTTTCTTTGCCATTTCTTTTTGATTTTTGGCATTTCAATACTTGACAACTTTTTTTTGCATTTCTTTTTGAACATTTTCAAAGTCACTCCAATTAGTAACGAGGGTGCCTTGTATTTGAAGCTTAGGAGTTCTATTTTTGCTCCTCTTTTCATTTGATGCATTTTTGCAAACTTTCTTTCACTTTTCATTTCATTGAACTCAAATTGATTTCTTTTTGTGCCCATTCCCTTTTGTTGACAAAATGTGTGGTAGAACATGGATGATGGATGGATGGATGCATGGTTTCAAGGGTCACCTTGGAATAAACGGTAGCCAAGGAGTTATCACGCCACAAGGTACTCTTGACTAGGCCTTAATCCATGGGTCAAAGGATACTAGCATGACACATCCTAGGGTGTTTTACAAGCATTCTAACAAGCAAAGTCTTCAGAAGAAAAAGCATCTACTAGGGCCTATATACACTTGTCAAGCTTCCCAAGTAGACGGTTTCACAAAATTTTTCTAACATGCAACTACATGCCATGATGCAACTAGCATTTATACATCCTAATGCATATGATTCTACCAACTAATATGCCATATAATCTAAATGCAAGTCCTAGATTCACATTGTTATACCGCATCAATCAAAATAAAGCCACATAGTCATTAACATAAAGAGGAAAAAGGAGATTGGAAAGATCATACCATGCGGTCTTCAACATCCTCATGTCTCGGATGTGGCGTAGTCAATCAATGTGAACAAGGATAGAACAAACACAATATATACAAGACAATATATACAAAGGAAATGAACTTGTTTTTGGGTTTTACAATTTTTTCAATTTTTATGATTTTTGAAATTTTTCAATTTTTATGGGTTTTTTGAATAAGAGTTAAATGTTAGAATTCCCATCCCCACACTAATATGGGCATTGTCCTCAATGGCCAAAATGATGGAAATTATGCAAAGATGATGCATGATTTCTATGCTAAATGCAATCTATACTAAGCTACACTACATGATGCATGGTTTTTGTTATGACGGAGAGGATAATTTAGATTACCTCCCGTTCTGTATGCATTAACTTCCCCAAACCAAGTAAGACACTATTGCTAATGTCCAAGGATGGGTATAGTTCATGCACACACTATGCTATGCATGAAACTAATTTGTCATTTTGGATTTTACAAATGGGAACAATAGAATGAAAACACCTCAATGGTACCGAGGTGTGAGTCCTTTGATGTTGCTAGGACTATTCCAACAATGATCAAAATGAAATAAAATACAAAGAGAGAAATAGACAAACCATGAGAGTGTAGGAGTCGCCAAGGCTTGCTAGTCTTCCATCATGCTATCATCATCGCCACTTCCCTCATGAGAAGTGGTCACATTGCCACTTTCCTTGTCATTTGCTTCTTCACTTTCTTCCTCATCTTGCCCATCATCATCTTCACCATCCCTTTCTTCTTCACTTGCTTCTTCCTCAATATTATCATCAACTTCTTCATCATTTCCAACAACCTCATTGTCTCCCACCACGTCCCTAGATGCACCCGGAAATAAGACTTCTCTATCCGCCCAACTAGGCAAAGGACAAGATGGATCGAGGAGTCCTTGCCTAGCTAGATGTAGGAGGGGAGGATATTGAGCCAAATAAGCATTTTTCCGATCTTCAAAGGCTTGCTTGTGCATTGCTTTCATGAGAAGAGTCACATAGTCTTTCCCAATTTCAATTCCTTCCGGCTTGAACTCTTCATACTCAAAGGGGTAAGGTGGTATGACAATGGAAGAGGATGGGGTTTCAAGATCACCCTTTTGTTGTTGATTGATATACTCGGCTTCTTCGGAAAGGGGAAGTAGATAATTGGTCCGGTGGACGCTTAGGCGACAAATCTTCGAGGGCAAGGTGAACGATCTAGCTTCACTAGTTAGCCATCCATACTTAGTGTCAAGGGGGTTATGGGCAACCCACTTGAACTTGTGAATCATAATATGCATATCAATAAGATGGCCGCCTTCCTTTGCTTTGTACTTCTTATCCTTATTGAAGTTAGGATCAAAGTGCTTAGCTAGGAACGTGACTAGGCCGCCATTGACAATAACGGTCGTGCCCTTCTTCCCATTATCAACATTAAGCCATCTATCTACTAAGAGCCTCAAAGAATTGTAAGGCTTTGTATGAATTCTTCCGATATTCAAAGCCGATTCAAGGAGAATAAAATCAAGTCTTGTGAAATGATTGGTGTCTTTCCTAGCAATTATGGTATTTCCCACAACCTTGTGCCATACTCTTATGCCCGGATGATGGACCAAAAGAGCACGACATGCATGAAAATCCTCAAATTTCTTCCCGGAGATTGCCTCCCAAAGAGGCTCGGGGTCATACTTTCCATAATGCTTAAGATAACTCGATTCATCACTAAGACCCAAAATTTCACCCAATTCCGTAAAGGTAATGCGTCTACTAACATTAGCTAGACGAAACTCGAGATTTTCTCTATTCTCAACTTTGGTGACTTTCAAAGAACTTAAAAATTCCAAGACAAGGGAGGGGTATGTCAATTCCTTTGTTTCAAACAATTTCTTCAACCCCATGGCTTTGAAAAAGGCTTTTGTTTGTTCAAGAACACCCAATTTTTCCAAGGTATCTTCACATATGAATTTGGTGGATTGAATAGATTTCATAGCAAACTTGACAAAGGTATTTCTATGGGTATCGGAAATAAAATTTACCTCCGGATAATGCAAAAGTTGATTAATTACCGGAGTAGAAGGTGTTGTTGCTCCCATAGAAGGTTGTTGTTGTTGTTGCACTTCCAAGTTTGGTGTTGCTACCACCATAGCCAAGGCTTTCTTTGTTTGAAGAGCCTTTTGCCTTTGTGAGAGTGCCTTAGCCTTTGGTGCCTTTGTTGCCTTTGTTGCACCCTTAGTCCTTGCCATTGATGAACTAACCAAGAAAAGAATGAAAAATCTTCAATTTGTAGTATGCCCAAATCGATTTGAAGGTGAAAGGCTTTGCCTTTATGAAAACAAAAATCGACTCAAAGGTTGAAGATTTTGTTCTTGGTTTTGATTTTTGTTGAAGAAGGAGTGATTAATTTGTTGTTGGAAGGATGGTTTGATTTGTTTTTGTTGAATGTTGTTGAGGGTTTTTGTTTCTATGATGGAGAGGATGAGGGTTTTGATGTTGTGGGTAGTGTTTATGAATGAATGAATGAATGAATGAAGGTGGGAGGGGTTTTAAAGAGGCCGAAAATTTCAAAACTGCAGGGGCAATCCGTGCGGATTAGGCTCAATCCGTGCGGATTCTGCTTCTTCTACCTTTGCAAAAACTCGCCTAAAGACGGGCGGATTTGGTACAATCCGCTCGGATTTGCAGAACACGGGACGGGCGGATTTCTCCAAAGACGGACGGATTTCTGTCCAGAGAAAATTGCTTGTTTTCCTCAGCTGCAAAGACGGGCGTCTTTTTCCCAGGACGGACGGATTCTTCAAGACGGGCGGATTCTCAGAAATCCGCTCGGATTCTTTAACAGTCAAGAAAATTCAAAATTCAGCTCAGTTCAGGACGGGCGTCTTTTTCTGCAGGACGCTCGGATTGCATAAGACGGGCGGATTCTTGGAAATCCGCTCGGATTCTTCCCCTATGTACACGGATTGGTTCCACCGTGCACGCGCATTCCCTTTATCATTCTTCCATTCTTTCTTTCAAGTCTTGTGTTCTTCATTGTGGGGGCACTACTAAGGCATGGATAGCCTAGGCAATTGCCATCCCCACACTAAGGTAAAGCACTACACATCAATTGAAATTGTTAGTCCCTCCCTCACTTCTCTCTTATTTGACAATTATTTTGATCAAAGTAAATAAAAATCCGAAAATGACAAAAATGCAATGCAAGAATTAAAATGTAAGTTAGGGAGTTAGAAATATTTACAAGTGGTGGTTTAGGGAAGACTCCACCAAACTCTCATTCTCGATGAGATGTCAAGGGGGCATGTTCAAGGTGTTGTTGATGTTGCTCAACACCTTGAAGAAGTAATCAAAAGCTTGTTCATTATTATGGTAGAGGTCCTCAATAGACCTTGGCCCTTGTTGTTGATCATGATCGATGGCATGTCCAATGTAGGGATTAAAAATCCCTTCAAATTCGTCGTCCCAAATACCACAAACTTCATTGAGTTGATCATTGAAAATCTCTTGCTTAGATGGAGACAACTCTCCCAATTTCTTCTCTTGGCCAATGAGGCCATCCTCTTCTTCCTTGGTTGATTTTGATGAGCTTTGCAAGCTCTCCTTGTCACAATTCACTTGCTCTTTGAATGGAGCATCTTCGACTTTCTTCTTCCATTGGAGTTCCGATTTCTTCCTTTCATCTTTTCGGCTATAATGATCAATCATGAAACATGGCTCATGCAAACGAGGAGCTCTCATAGTCTTGTCAAGATTAAAAGTTATGCTTTCATCTCCCACTTCTAGAGTGAGCTCTCCATGTTTCACATCAATTACCGCACCGGCGGTGTGTAGGAAAGGTCTTCCTAGGATGATTGGAATGTTGGAATCTTCCTCCATATCAACAATGACAAAGTCCACCGGGATGAAAAACTTCCCAATTCGCACGGGGACATCTTCCCATATCCCTAACGGTGTCTTCGTCGATCTATCGGCCATTTGGAGTGTGATGTTGGTGCATTTAAGCTCTCCCATCCCCAACCTTTTACTTACCGAGTATGGCATGACACTCACACTAGCCCCTAGATCACATAAGGCTTTGTTGATCGTCGTGTCGCCAATGGTACACGGTATTGAGAAGCTTCCCGGATCCTTTAACTTTGGAGGTGAACTCCCTTGAAGTATTGCACTACTCACCTTAGTGAAGGCGATAGTCTCAAGCTTCCGGATTGACTTCTTCTTTGTGAGGATATCTTTCATGTACTTCGCATAGGCCGGAACGTGATTGATTAATTCCGTGAAAGGAATTGAGACTTCCAAATTCTTCACAATTTCCATGAATTTTCCAAGTTGATCATCAAATTTGGGCTTGGCTTGACGACTTGGAAAGGGAAGTCTAATCACAATGGGCTCCTTCTCTTTGGCCTTGTCTTCATTTTTCTTTGAACTTTCTTCTTTTGATGATTCTCCATCTTTGGAGTTTTGCACAATTTCTTCCTTTTCACTAGCTTTCACAACTTCATCCTCAACTTGCTTCTTCGGTGCTTCATACCTTGTACCACTTCTCAAGTGAATGGCACTAACCGTTTCATGTCTAGGGGGATTACTTTGAGGTGGTAATTGCCCCTTTTATCTTTGTGAGCTTGAAGATGCTAGTTGAGTCAATTGTGTTTCCAACATCTTGGTGTGAGCTAGAATGTTGTTGATGGTGGTTTCTTTTGCTTGGCTATCTTTTTGCATTTGAGTGAAAAATTCTTGTTGATTCTTTTGCATTTGGAGGACCGCTTTTTGGACATCAAAACCTTGGTCATTTTGGTGATTGTATGGATTTTGATTTTGGTAACCTTGGTTTTGATTGTAAAAGGGTCTTTGATTTTGGTTTCTCATGGGTGGTGGAGTGTATGTTGTTTGAGGGTTTTGAACATTTTGGCTTTTGTATGAGAGATTTGGATGGAATTTGGTGTTTTCATTGTAAAAGTTGGAATAAGGGGTACCACTCTTGTATGCTTGGAAAGCATTCACTTGCTCATTTGTTCCCCTACATTCTCCTTGGTCATGTCCCAAAGTTCCACAATTCTCACATATCCCACTTGGGATTGATGAGGATGCCGTCATGGCATTGACATGATGCTTTGATGATTTTGAGTTTTCCTCAAGTCTAGCCATAGCTTGTTCAAACTTCAAGTTGATTGTGTCAATGTGAGCACTAAGTTGAGCACCCAATTGAGTAACGGAATCCACTTCATGCTTTCCTCCTCTAGTAGCTTTGCGAGGTCTACTATATTGTGAGTTATGGACCGCCATTTCCTCAATCTTGTTCCATGTTTGATTGTCATCAACTTCGGTGAACATTCCATTTGATCCCATATTGAGAATGTTCCTAGAATCTTCATATAAACCATTCCAAAATTGTTGCACCAAAAACCATTCGCTAAGTCCATGGTGAGGACATGAGCGACAAATTCCTTTAAACCGCTCCCAAGCTTCATACAAAGACTCTTCATCCCTTTGCTTAAAACCCGTAATTTGAGCTCTTAGCATGTTGGTCTTTTCCGGTGAGTAGAATTTTTTGTAGAAAGCTAGAGCCAACTTCTTCCAAGAATCTATTCCAAGGGTGGCCTTATCAAGGCCCTTCAACCATTGCTTCGCGGTGCCGATTAAGGAAAATGGAAATAAGACCCATCTAATTTGGTCTTGAGTCACGCCCGTTTGAGAGATAACATCACAATAGTCGCAAAAGGTTTCCATATGAGAATGAGGGTCCTCACTAGGCATCCCCCCAAATTGGCTCCTCTCAACTAGTTGGATGAAGGCGGACTTGGCAATAAAATTTCCGGTGAGATGTTGCGGTGTAGGAGTACCATTTGGTAGATTCTCCTCGGTGGGTACGGAGTGTGACGAGAATTTTGGCATTGTAGGTGGATTTTGTGGGGTATGTGTAATGGGTTTTCTTCTCCTTCTATTGCGAAAGGATTGACAAACTCACTAGTGGGTTGAACAACTTCACCAACACCTCTCAAATTCCTTCTAACAAGTCTCCTATTGTTCGTCAAGGTTCTTTCGATTTCACGGTCAAAAGGTAACAAATCACTTTGTAACCTTCTAGACATGCAAAATATCAAACAACTCAAAAACAATTAGAACAAACCTTGAGGAGTTTTACTTCCTCAAGGTGAAGAAAGACACAACTAATAACAATAAAAAGAAATCAAAATCAAACAAACACCGTCCCCGGCAACGGCGCCATTTTTGATGCGATCCCGCTAAGTGTTCACAAATTAAGATGTGGTCGTTGGTCACGGTCGAATCAAAACACAATTTATAGCTTAACAAGCAACTCTACAATTAGTAAAGAGGCAAGTAAAGGTCGGATCCCAAGGGACGGGAGTGAAATGAGATTTCTATTGTAACTAGTGGTGTCTAAGGGGTGTCACAAATTGAGTTGATGTAGAAGGTTACTAAACTAGAATAACAATGAAAATAAATAAGCAAGATGAATAAAAAGGGGTGTAAACAATTGATTAAAGGCACTAGGGTGTCATGGGGTCATAGGGGAATCATGGGATATGATCATACAAACATGTTCTCAAATTATAAGCAAGCAATTATTGTTGTGATGGATTGAGTTGGGTTATATCTTACAATCCTAGGAAAGTTTGGGTCCCGGAGCCGAATCGATTTGATTGTACAACACCTACAAGTCGACTTAATCTTCCCTACTCAACAACATGCATGGTCTAATGAGACTCGAGTTGGGTTATGTCTTACAAGTCTCATTGAAAAGATAGAAGATGATAGTAAATGCAAGGATTCATAGGCTTAGCATTTCATCAAATATAACATGTGCATGAGTTGAGATCAAAACAAGCAAGCAAATAAAACATGAAAGCATATTAATTTAAACATGAATCATTCCCCATGTTGGTTTCCCCTAATCACCCATTAACCCTAGCTAAGAGACTACTCACTCATTATCATGTTGATCATGCTAGCAAGGTTGTCAATCATACCAACAATATGAAACATGATGAATAAATGAAAGTAATTAACAATAATCAAAAAGGGATTAAGAGATTATACCTACTAATGATTCCAATAATAAAGCAAGAATAATAGAAGTACTTGAATGCTAGATTGAGAGGTTGTCAATCTCCCAATAATAACCCAAATAATCTTCAATTACCCAAAATAAAGGATGAACAAAAGAGAGATTAAAGAACTAAAACTTGAATTAAAACTTGATTAATACTTGATTACAATATTGAAGAGAGATTTGATTGATATTAACTACACTAATTATTGATAAGAAGAACATGCTCCTCTAATTAGCCTAATGGGGTATTTATAGTGGAAATTAGGGAGGATGCATTAGGGTTAACTAAGGGCTAAACTAGTAATTACACTTTTTAAGTTGAGCAAGGAGGACCCGGTATTTTCTGAGAGAAGGGCTTCTCTTTTCGTAGCTTGAAGAAGACAATCCGTGCTGTGAAGAAATCTGGGCGGAATAAGGTCGGGACGGACGGATTTGGGTGGTGGAATCCGAGCGGATTCTGAGGAATCCGGACGGATTGTTGAGGGGGAATCCGAGCGGATTTAGGCACGGGACGCTCGGATTGTGCGAGTGGGCCGGACGGACGGATTGTTGACAATCCGCTCGGATTGTCGTCAAAGATAGCAACTTCTTCTTTTCTTCCCTTTTCTTCATAAATTCCTTGGGGATTTCCTTGGGGACTCAAGGATCTTTCCTCAACATTGCTCTTCTACTATGATATGTACAAAGGCCTTCTAATCTTGTCTCTCCTTGATGCTTGGTCATTGAATTCGATCAATTTAGTCTCGTTTTGCCATGAAAATGCAAGATTCTTACTCCTTTCCTACCAAGGGATCAAAATCTCAAAGAATATGCAAAACAAAGAACTAAAGATAAGAAATGACCCAAATAGGCACTAAAAAGCATGGGAACAAGGCTAATTCGGGGGCTAAATATGCGCCAATTATGGTCACATCATTTACTCCCACTAAACTTCATGTATAAACATGGTTCCTCAACACTTCGAGAAAAACCATTTTGTTTAATAACATGATCAAAACGATGATTCCAACTCCTTGACGCTTTCTTAAGACCATAAATGGATCTCTTAAGTTTGCATACTTTGTTAGGATTATTAGGATCCACAAAACCCTCAGGTTGTGTCATGAACACTTCCTCTTCCGTAAAACCCGTTCAGAAAGCGGTTTTGACATCCATTTGCCATATCTCATAATCATGAAATGCAAGAATCGCTAACATTATCCGAACAGATCTAAGCATAGCAACTGGTGCAAAAGTTTCATCATAGTGTAAACCATGAACCTGAGTGAAACCTTTTGCAACCAATCTAGCTTTGTAGACATCTTTATGTCCATCCATGCCGATTTTAATCTTGAATATCCACTTACACCGAAGAGGTCGAACATCTTTAGGTAAGTCAACCAGTCCCATACCGATTATCGTACATGGAATCCATTTCGGATTGCATGGCCTCGAGCCATAGCTTAGAGTCAGAACTCATAATAGCTGCTTTATAGGTCTTAGGTTCATCACTTTCTAAAAGTAAAACCTCATAGTCACCATCTTCCTCGATAATACCAAGGTATCTATCAGGCTGGCGACTAACCCTTTCTGACCTCCTAGGTTCAGAAGGAACAATAACCGATTCAGACGTAGAAGGAACATCTTCCTGTATTGTCATATCAGTTTGTGGCTCTTGAACTTCGTCAAGTTCAAATTTTCTCCCACTCTGTCTTCTAGAAATAAACTCTTTTTCTAGAAAGACAGCTTCACGAGCCACAAACACTTTGTTCTCGTTACTATTGTAGAAGTAATATCCACAAGTTTCCTTAGGGTAGCCTACAAAAATACACTTTTTAGAACGAGGTGCAAGCTTATCGTCGGATTTGCTCTTGACATAAGCATCACAACCCCATACTTTCATGTATCGCAGATTCGGGACTTTCCCTTTCCATATCTCATATGGAGTTTTGTCAGTTGCTTTAGTGGGACTTTTATTAAGTGATTGTACAGCAGATAAAATGGCAAAACCCCAGAATGACTTAGGTAATTCTGTTTGACTCATCATCGATCAAACCATATCTAATAAAGTTCGATTCCTCCTTTTAGCCACACCATTTAATTGTGGTGTGCCAGGAGGAGTTAACTGAGATACAATACCGCAGTTTATAAGGTGATCTTTAAAGTCACTGCTTAAATATTCCCCACCACGATCTAATCGTAATGCTTTAATCTTCTTATTTAATTGGTTTTCCACTTCATTCTGAAACTCTTTGAACTTATCAAAAGCTTCACTTTTATACCTCATTAAGTAGATATACCCATATCTACTCATGTCATCGGTAAAAGTAATGAAATAGTCATAATTACCTCTAGCGTTGGATTGTCATTGGGCCACACACATCGGTGTGTATTAAACCCAATAACTCACTAGCTCGAGATCCTTTTCCTAGAAAAGGTGAACGAGTCATCTTGCCAAGAAGACAAGATTCGCATGTACCAAATGATTCGAAATCAAAAGGTTTAATTACACCAGTTGACACTAGTCTTTTAATGCACTTCTCGTTGATGTGTCCTAATCGACAATGCCATAAATAAGATAGATCAGGATCACCTATTTTGAGTCTTTTATTATCTAAATGATAAACATCGTTGCAAGTATCTAGAATATAAATACCATTGATTGAAATAGCTTGACTATATACAATCCCATTAAGGGAAAAAGTACAACACTTGTCTTTAATTACAAAAGAAAACCCTTCTGTGTCTAACACAGATACGGATATTATATTCCTAGATAGCGTTGGTACAAAATAACAATTATTAAGATGCAACTCCAAACCCGAAGCTAAACTAAGTACATAAGTTCCTACCGAGACGCAGCGACTACTTTAGACCCGTTTCCCATTCGGAGATCGACATCACCTTTGTTTAGCTTTCTTATGCTTTTTAGGCCCTGCAAATGATTGCACAAGTGAGAACCACAACCAGTATCTAATACCCAAGTTGTATTTGAAGCATAATTTATGTCAATCATAAAAGATTCAGTTGAGAAATTACATGTCGGCTTCACAATGCCAGCTTTTATGTCATCCAGGTACTTTGTACAATTACGTCTCCAATGTCCCTTGTTATTACAATAATTACAAGTATCTTTAAGAGGATTACCCTTTATGGATTTTGGCTTGGTAGGGCAATTCGCAATTGCTTTACCTTTGCCCTCCACCTGAACGGGCTTCTTACCTGCATTCCTCTTAAACTGCTTCTTCCCCTTCACGTTAATTGTAAGCACATCTTTCCTCGTACTCCCACTCAATCCCTTATCCTTCTCTGCTTGCACAAGCAGAGAATGGAGCTCATGTAAACTCTTTTTCATGTTCGTCATATTGTAATTTACCCTAAATTGGGTAAATCCCTTGACCTGCGAGAGAGAGTGGAGCACTCGGTCCACCACAAGTTCGTCGGGGATCTTGCATCCCAACCCCTCTAAAGTTTCCACGTACTCAATCATTTTAAGTACGTGTGAACTTACAGGTTGACCATCTTTGAGGTTAGCCTCAAAGAAACGAACAGCGGTGTCATACTGAATTATTCTCGGGGCTTGAGAAAACATAGTTGAAAGCCTCGAGAATACTTCGTGTGCATCACGAAACTTGACACATTGCCTTTGTAAAGCAGGATCCATTGAAAAAATCAAAACATTTTTTATTGCAGCGGAATCCTTTTGATAATTTGAAAAAGCCTCCCTTACATCGGCAGTGGCCCTAGTACTAGGCGAAGGAGGAGAGGGATCGACAAGGTAACGTAATTTGCCATCACCTGCGGCAGCTAATCGAAGTTGTTCCTCCCAATCTTTAAAATTACTACCGTCGGCTTTTAAAACATATTTGTCCATAAAAGAACGTAGCCATGAATCTCTAGTTATTGTGGCGGTTTCACTAGTAGAAGTCATCGTGATTACTACAAAGGAAATAAAGGAAAAATTAACATTTATCGTCTAGAAATATTTAACTTGTGAAACTATTTAACAAGTTCCCATTTATATAATGATCTCCCACTGAATTATATAAATGATTCCAAGATCCAATTTTATATAAACACGGGCACGGTGGACCGATTCAACCCATATTTATATAAATTTGGTGAGTCAACAACTTTGACTGATTCTACTACTAGAACTCTTGGTTGACGGATTTTCTTAAAATCTATCTTTTAGCCCCAGAATAAATATGGGCACGGTGGACCGATTCAACCCATATTTATCCCGTTGAGTCCAACCAATTTTCACGCGTAATAACTTTTATTACCCTACTTACCCAACGTAAAAAGAGTGTACCTCGGTGATCCGAACCTACCTCTAATGAAGAAGGGATTCATAGGTGCTATTATTTGGTAAGGCTTAATCTCAATTTTAAACAATTGTGGGAGATCTTATCAAATTAATTGTCTATCACTTTTAAGTGAACTAAATTGGTGAATGCTAGACAATTAAATCGATAACAACAAAAATAAAACATGTAGTGACGATTTGGCATGAATGCATAAAAGAATTAAAACAAACAAGTCCTAATATGGCCACCTAGTTAATCTAATTAACTAAAATTATTACACTTCGGAAACCAACTCCTTGGTCCCTTGAGTCTTCATAAATAGGCCTCCTTCTTTAGGATTTCTAACGCCTTTCCGAAAAACACCGTCTTCATGAAAACTCCGTCTTTAGATGCTTCATCTAATTACTAATAATTAAATTACATAACAATAACCTATTATACAATTTGTAATAAAATTAAAATAAAAACTATTAATTAATTACAAATTAGGCTATACGAAATCGCAATTAATTACAAAACAAGTCGATATTCCCTTACATTTCGGGAAATACCAACTTCTACCTATGACCATATTAGGAAAAATTACATAATTATAATTCTAAAAACCATTCATCTAAATGAATAATAAAATGCATTATGGAAAATGACATGCCAAATCGTCTAACTTACCAACAATGATCATTTGAGCTTGCTTTGACGGAATTTTTTACCAATAAAAATTCATAATCAATTCTTAAAACAATTTTAAGACTTACTCATCATATTAATCTGGTCTAATATCAAAATAATTATTCTCAACAATTATCTTGAATTTATATGGGAATTAAAATACAATTGTGACAAAAAAAAATGATATGATAATTCACAATTATCATACAAAAATTCCATTTAATATAAAAATTCTTGGAAAAATAAATTTTAAAACCATGAACATTCTGGTCTTACACCAAAAATGCCATGCAAGTGAAAAATTTTGGTTTTAAAATTTATTTAAAACGAATTCACAATTTAATCGGTAAAGCGATAATTTTTACGATTTAATTCTAAATCAAACCATAAAAATTGAAATGACTTAAAATAAAATTTTATACATTTTGGAACAATTTTCAAGAGCTAAAAATTCAAAAATTTCGAGCCCTAAAATTAAATCAATATTTATTTACAAAATAACCATTATTTACCCATTTTTATCAAATAAAAATTAATAAACAACCTAAATTAATCACATTAATTTAAAGTTTCTATTTTTCTCATAACTAGAACATGCATGTGGTTATTTATAAATAAATATGCATAAAATTAACATGCAACCCAATTTAATTAACTCTTAATTAATTTTAATGCATTTTTACTCAATTTTATGCCATTTTAAGTTATAAAAAGTGGAAAAATTTAACAAAAATCAAATTTTCGTCCCATATCATCCTAAGACCAGATTATTTATATGCAAGACTATATTATGTGATAAAACGAATTTTAGTAACATAATATCAATTTTATTAATTTATCTCATAAATTACTAAAATCGTCTTAAGACAACATGCATGTATTTAACAATGCTCTGATACCACTTGTTAGTTATTTAGACCATATTAATACTCATCTTATGATATTAAAATAACAAATTAATTAAAAATGGTCTAAATCTACATGCATGCAAAAGAATGTATAAAAGAGATGGTCTAAAACCATCTTAAGACAAAAATTCCTTACATTGTTATAAGGCAAAAATATAGGCACTACAAAGGTCTCCTACCTTTGTAGTTCTTGAGCTATAATATGTTAAGGAAGATCCTCCAAACTATAGTACCCAAATATGTTAAGGAAGATCCTCCAAACTATAGTACCCAAAGTAGAGTACCTCCTTAGATTAACACCCAAGATTAACCCAAATAACTACTAAAATACTAACTAGGTAATTTTTAGTAGTAACCTTGTATTATGTAATATTATTACACTAATAATATTATATCATGTATATTATTATATGTGAATTAGTTTGATGATGATTTGATCAACCTTTTGATCAAGATATATGATGAAAAGGATGAAGATTTTAGCCTCTTTTTCCTTTCTTATTCCAACCGACCAAGTGGTTGTTCATGAAGAATTTTTTTGTCTTAAAAATTCTCCTTTGATGTGTGTATATGAGACTATTTATAGACTACATCAAATGTAAACAATTGGAGGATAAAAACTAGTGGATTTTGTCTAACCATGTGATGACTATAATCACATGAAAAAAAACGGCACTAGTGGATTTATTTAGTCCATTTCAATTTTCGACATTTGTCCCACAAATGCTTATAAGTCCTATATTTAATTATCTTACATAATTAAATATTAATTTAATTATTTAACACTTAAATAATACAAATTAACTATCAATGACTACTTAACCATTAAGTAATCATAAGACCATTTTAACAACATACAATGTGTCAATATTATCCCATTTAGCTAATTTTACAACTTCTTGTAAAATTTAATAGCTAATTGAATGTACCTCAAAACATATATATACACAACTCGTATTAATTAACTATTAATTAATAAATTTATTAATTAATTATCAAATAATTAAATAATAAATCCCCTTGGCCCGAGTCCGTAACTCGTCATCAAATAATATATTCACATGACTTGTTAAAAGTCAATTAATACAAGGATTTAATTAATTTGTATCTCATACAAATAATTAGTTTTTTTTCATTTGGGCATCATCCTATAGGTGTGACCTAAAGGGATCAGCTGATCACCGCCGTCACACGACAGTAATATCAAACTCTAGTCAGCCAATCATTACCGATTAACGATGACCAGCTGACAAATAAATAAATCCCTGATATTCCTTTTACGAGATTTAATATGTAAACGCACTCATTGTGGAGGACACTACTCCAACACTTCGGAAACAACACATTGTTTTCAGAGCCGCCGCAATCTCAACTTAAACCGTCTTTTAAAAACAAACCTAAGACAACTCTTCAACTGACAGAATTTCGAGGATCCCTATTCTTCGGAAGCCGTCCACAAAGCGACAAACGAATCTTTTTGAAAATCTCTATTTTCGAAAATTTCAGTCCGCCTTTCCGATTCAGCCTCGAGTCGATTGGAGTCCAGTCGATTTCAAGTCCAGTCGTCTAGGTAACGTCGAGTCTCTACAGAAGTTAGTACCTACCTTCTTGTCTAGGTCGTGTCGCCTAATTGTCGAGACATCTTCAATGGCGTTAGCAGAGTCAAAACCAGTTGGGTTTTAAACCTGTCTTCCCCCTACATTACGGGTCAAAGGTCAAGTCTGTGTACGTGTCTTGTCCAACGGCGTCACGCCATCAACAAACATCCAAACTGAGTCAGAATTCGTATGTCTAGGCATCACTATGCCAAAGTCGACACTCGAGTCTAAATTTAAAGTTATGCACCAAGAGTTCAAACACAAGAGGTCATTCACGATCTTTAAAGAACTCATAACCTGGTCACACCGTCGCGTCTTCACGATATAACTACCTTTTATACATATGTGTCGCACTTGCCTTTGTTTGTGCAATCCCTTGCCAAGACAAGTTATAACGTCTATCGTTATGTCAAATAGGAATCCCTTGGGTGCCATCAATCTTCAACAAGAAACTCAAGAAGCTGATCAATCTGCATCCGCCATTACTTCTGCTGAAACCAACAACATGGTCCTTCGACTCCTAGCTATCGTGGAAAACATGAGCACTTGTCTCTCCCAAGTTGAGGACAAAATGATAACCGGGAATTTTCCCACTTCTGATATTAAGCAAAGGGTTAAGCTTCTTGAAAGCCGACTACATACCAACGACAAAACCAACCCTAGTTGGGGGGCTACCAAAACCATTGAAGCAAATCCCCTGGGAACTCAACCAAACAAAACCAGACGACCTCATAGGTCATTCCCTGATTTGGGTATGCCTTACGCCACAACCTTGGAAAGGCTAATCTCCAAAGGAAAGCTCAAACCAATTGGTCCAACACCGGACCCTCTACCAAACAAGCGAGGACGTAGATGGGACGAAAAATTGTTTTGTCAATATCACCAAGGTCGCGGACATGACACTGAAATGTGTCTCCCCCTAAAAGGTGTCATCAATGATATGATTGAAAAGGGCGAGTTACCATTGCCCCCCTCAACAAACGAAAAGAACAACCATCCTGAAAACCCTATTGGACACGGCGAGAAATCTTCCCTGGACTGCTCTCACCTTATCTCTCCTGACGATGAGAAAATTCATGCGATTGATGAGGATGGCATACAAAGCGCTATAATGATGCTCTCTGTCTCCATCAACAACATATTCTCAAAGCTGCAAGTTGCTATCGATGACTTGAACACCCGAGTAGCTAATTTGGAGAAAAGGGTCAGTACTACCGAAAATGAACCTGACCATCAAGAAGAAAACCAACCCTCCGTTCACCAACCAACAACTGTTGAAAATGAGGAGTCATCCGATGGTTCCCACATCCATGAACCCACAAACAAAGAACAAGAAATTGCCTCACCAAACTCCCCTTCAAAATACCAAGCAATTTCCTCAAAACTGTCCATTGACAATACCAAATCCTTTTTCCGCCCAGGATTGACAAAAACAAAACTCACAAAAACATCCTAAAAAACACCAATGTTGGAACCATGGAAAAACATCGGAGGCCATTCACAGATCTGGGAATAACATATGGCACCGCTCTGGAGATACTTGCTTCAGAAGGAATGCTCCAACCCATTGGTCCGACTCCGGACAAACCCGAGCACAAAAGAGCCCGATCCTAGGATGGTAATGCCTATTGCCAATACCATCAAGGCAAGGGCCATGACACCGAAACTTGTTTCAAACTCAAGCATGCCATTCAAGATTTGATCGAGGCTGGCAAAATAATAATTGCACCTCTCAGTCAAGACAATCCTCCTGGATGTCTTAAGTCCAACAGTAAGGTTGAACGTTCTCAAAGGACATTCACCAACCTCAACACAACCTATGCCGCAGCTCTTCAAAAGCTTATGACTAAAGGGAAGCTACAACCAATCGGGCCCACTCCGGACCCGCTTGAATGCAGGAAAACCCGTTTCTGGGACGGTAGTGCCTATTGCCAATATCATCAAGGAAAAGGTCATGACACTGAAACATGCTTCAAACTGAAACATGTTATTCAAAACATGATCGACAACCATGAACTGATAGCTTCATCCCTGGGCCAACCAAGTGATGAAAACAACCCTCATGAACATCTCATTCTACAAGGAGATGAAAGCCTCATGGACTATTATCCTCATATCATCCCCAACAACAAGAGTGAAGTGCTCAGGTGGGTCATTGCTCAAGACCAGACATTCAAACCGCTGGATGCTGCGAAAGAGACTTTCGAGGAGAAAAGTGATGATTAGGAGTTCGTATCTACGACTGAGTCTGAGTCCGAGTCCGAGTCTTAGGCTTTCTTATATTTATCCTAGTGTCTGTCCTTTTATTCCTAAGTGACAAACTGGGGGCTGTCCCCATGAGTAACATGTATTCATCGAGTCTGTGCTAACCTCTTATTTATCTAAATAAAAGCACGATTTTCAACTATCATATATTCTCCCCTTTACCATTTCCCGTTGACAACGAGAATTGATTTGAGAATTGATTTAAAACAAACAACATGTTCCAATTCAACGTGAGTATACTCGAGTGACATTCCGTACCGAGTAAGCAGAGGACTCGAAACTCCGTGTCCATTTTCTTTACCTATTCCATGTCTGGCAATAAAAACCTTTCATTAGCACCCAATTTAGAACGAGCTTTTATCAAAGGAATTCTACGACGAACCCAGATAACAAACCAGAACATCTCCTTGTTCATGATCAATGACGGAAGGCAAGCCCATTCCCCACAAAAATATCCCATCACCAAGTATCAACCTCTCACCAACGGGACATCCCCGTCTGCACCTTTACTTTCCTCGAACGAAGGACGGCAAAGAACCAGTAAATCAAAAACCAAAACCAAAAGCCCAAAAGCCATTCGGCCAATCTCCAAACAGAAAGCCAAAGCCAAAGCCAAACCAAAAACCTAAGCCAAATGTCATTCACCCAAGGCCAAAACATAAGGCCCAAGCCAAAAGTGATTCACCCAAAGGCCAAAACCAAAGCCAAGGCCAAAAGTCATTCATCCAGAACCAAAGAAAAAGGCCAAAACAAAAGGCCCAAACCAAAAGCCATTCACACAGAGCCAAAGAAAAAACCAAAGTCAATTCACTCAAAGCAAAAGCCAAAGCCAAAGGCTACTCACCCAACGCGAAGGCCAAGACCCGAGCCAAAATCAAAACAAAACAAGATTGAAACCCTTTTCTCAAAGGCCAAAATCCAAAGAAAGCATCCGACACACAAAATCCTGGACAAATAAGTCCAAAACACCAAGTCCAGGACCAACAAGTCCAAAGCCCAGGACCAACAAGTCCAAAACACCAAGTCCAGGACCAACAAGTCCAAAGCCAAGGACCAACATGCCCGACACCAAAATCCAAGACCAACAAGTCCAAAACCAACAAGTCCAAATCCCAGGACCAACAAGTCTAAAACACCAAGTCCAGGACCAACAAGTCCAAAGTCCCGGATAAACAAGTCCAAAGCCCAGGACCAAGAAGTCCAAAACAAACAAGTCCAAATACCAGGACCAACAAGTCCAAAACACCAAGTCCAGGACCAACAAGTCCAAAGTCCAGGACAAACAAGTCCAAAGCCCACGACCAACAAGTTCAAAACCCAGGACCAATGAGTCCAACACACCAAATCCAGGACCGTATGAGTCCAAAACTCCAAACACCAAAACCTCAACCAACACTGCTTGACCCCTAAGTCCTTCTAGAGACTGCTACAAGGAGACCTATCTAGGCTTCTGAGGATTCCCCTCAAGTTCGTAATATCGCACTTAACCTTTAAGGTCCAGACATGGGATTCTTATCCCAAATTATTTACCAACCATTTCGTGCTCAGGCCATATAAAGCCTAAGACCCCATTCCGCACCATATTACAAGCAGTAACCCATCGGTCTAAACACCATAAATACAAGCTCCAGATTTTTACCTGGCAAACAAACCTATTATTACCAGGCTCCACATTCCATAATGTCCAAGCCATTTTCACCCTGACCCAGATACGGAGTCTTCAAAAAACATTACTCCCTGGAACGGGACATGCACATTTCATTCTTAGAGTCCAATTTTTAGTGTGCTCACATAAAAAGAAACTCTTTTCAAACTATGCCTTTTCGATTCATCATCAAGAGGGATTTCTCTCCAATCAACCTTCCAGTCACCAAATGGAATTCACCGTAGTGAACCTCAACTCTAGATTTTTATCTGTCAAATTAACCTATCATCACCAAGCTCCACATTCCATAATGTCGAAGCTATTTTCACCCTGACCCAGATACGGAGTCCTCGAATGCTTTGCTACCGAGAACGGGACATACCTAGTCTACCCTTAGGGTCCACTTTTTAGTGTGCTCACATGATAAGGAACATTTTCACAAATTACACCTCTTCGATTCATGATCAAGGAGGAGTTCTCTCAAATCAATTTTCAAGACACCAAACGGCATTTACCGTCGTGACCCTCAAATTTTAAGGTCCTAACAATTCGCTTAGGCACACACATTCAGAACTACGATCTGGTTTGATTTCACATCACGTGAATACGTAGGCAGTCTTTCAAGGACACAACCATACACCTCAAAATCAATTATCAACACACACTCAGAACTACGATCTGGTTTGATTTCGCAAACACGCGAATACGTAGGCAGTCCTATTACGAGGACACAACCACACCCCCACACACATTCAATTTTCACACCTTCAATTTGCAACCCATTGCACACACGCGCAGAACTACGATCTGGTTTGATTTCGCAAACACGCGAATACGTAGGCAGTCCTATTACAAGGGCATAACCGCATACTCCTTTCACAACATTTCCAATTTTCAATCCTCAAAAACCAGCTCAGAACTACGATCTGGTTTGATTTCGCAAACACGCGAATACGTAGGCAGTCCCCCAACAAGGACACAACCGCATACCCCTTTCAATCTCAACCATTAACATCAATCCTCAAAAGCAGCCCACCAAGCTACAATGATTAATCATATACCTCTTTAATGGGGGCTTCTTCCTTAAGACGTCACCCATTCCTTGTTTTGTCAAATTCCCACCTTCTCACTCTGGAGCTTCTCTTTGAAGATGCCACCCGTCCTTTATCCTCAAAAATCTTTTGAGTCTCAACTACAGTCCAAAATAAAACCGCCCATAGCCTAGTGCTCGGTTCGGACGACGATAAAGTCTTGGTTCCGCTCTCCGAATCATCAAAACTCGAGAAGGGATCTCAAACAAGCAAACGAAGGTGAGGATGTCTGGAGAAGATAATCAATTCATGTTCCCCAGCCGAGCGGACCTTCTACCTCAGGGATTTGATATGCGTTGTCACCCCTTCTTGGCTAGGAGTTGCACTTAGACCTGGCAAAACGGGTCAACGGGTCGGGTTCGGGTCGGGTCAATTCGGGTCGGGTCAGTTCGGGTTTCTCATTGATTTCGGGTTAACTCGGGTCGGGACGGGTCAGTTCGGGTTTCAGGTCTATTTCGAGTTTGTTGGTCGGGTAAGTTCTGGGTCAAGCGGGTCGGGTTGTTTCGGGTCGGGTCATTTTCGGGTCAATGAATAATAGAGAAATTGTCATTTCAAGCCTTTTCGGTTCAATTAGAGTTATATTTTGTCGGGTCATTTTCGGGTTTGGTGGTTTCGGATCGGATCATTTTCGGGTCGGGCCAGTTCGGGTCAAGAAAGCTCGGGTCATGTTCGGGTCGGGTCGGGTCAATTCGTGTTTTCGGGTCATATTCGGGTGATGTAGTTCGGGTCACTTCGGGTCTCGGGTCAGACTTTTCGGGTCGGGTCAATCGGGTCGAGTTACTTTTGTCAGGTCTAGTTGCACTTACATGTGCAAAGTCTGTCAGAGTCACCCCCGTGTCGTGTCAATACTGAGTTGGCATCGCGTTCACAATTGCCTGTCTGTCAGTCTGGCAGTATGCGTCCGTGTAAGTGTGGATACGAGGGGCCCACGGGGGCGCTTGGGAAACAAGCGTTTGCATTTGTGGAGTCGCCACCAATTTTTATGGGAAATTGGAACCGTTCGAATACTTCATGTCATGTCAAGACACAAAGTAGTGACATGAACACTAAGAACTCGTTACCCTTAGCATTCTATGTCTAGAATGACTCTCGTGGATGCCAATGAACACGGATGTTCACAGAGATCTGGAGTAAGGGGTGAGGGTACGTATTAGAAAGCTCTTTTGATCGAACACCTAATCCCGCCCGCCTCGATAGCGGCCTCTACTAATGATTAGGGAAATCGTTTGTACTTGATATGTTGTCGATTATATGCATGCAATGCAACATCCAACGTTTTAATCCTAGCATGTGAGAATTAACTAAGTCGGTGAACAATTAATTAGCACTCATTAATGTCGAATTAGGGTTTAGATTAATTATATGTGAAAACAAGTAAACATCCATGATAAAATACAATAAGTAAATAAAGAAATAAATTACAATGATTTAACTGATTTACGTCATAAACATGCTCAAAAGAGTTTTAGAAATAAAATAAAAGAATAAATGAAATAAGGAAAATTAGAAAATTGGAAAAAAAAAAAAAAAAAAAAATTGGAAAATAAGAAAAATATGAATTATATGAAAATATGTCGAATTATGGTGATAATAAGAATAATAGTTAAATAAAATTCCAATTAGAAACCCTACGTCAAAACGAGAAAGAATTCAGGGACAGAAGCCAACCCAGAACAGGCGCAGCATCTGATGCGTCCTCTGGAAGAGGCGCAGCTCCTCCTGCGTCTGTTCTTAAGTTGGACTCTGTCTGCGAAGTCAGAACCGCGGATTGTTAATGTTCGTTGGTGAATTTAAGATCTATTATTGATATTAGGACTCAAGTAGAAGTGATTAACAGATTACATACATACGGATATCGTCATAAGATGATGAAAACGGATTGAAACGAATTATTATAAGTTAGATATTTTTTACGATGCTAGAATTGATTTATATACAAAACTTGAATTAAAGACGGTTGAAAATAAAAGAAAACAAGATATGAAAAATAAAGAGAAATATGTACAAAGACGAATTCAAGAGACTTGATACGGATAAATCGAGTCTCTAAAATCCAGGTTTGAATTTGTGACGAAAACCCGCAAATATTAATTATAAGGGATTTAAGTCAAATTTAAAGGTGATAAATAATATGAATTATACGTTAAAATTGTTATACGGATGAAACAATGAAGAACAAAAGAAAACGAAGAAAAAGAGATGAATCAACGAAGAACAAAGGAAGAAGAAGAAAAGCAGAAACTGCGGCAACCTCAAGAAGAGGCGCAACAGGTGCTGCGACTCTTCGAAGAGGCGCAACAGTTGCTGCGTTTCTTCTCGACGTCTGTCTCCCGTTAATCCGTAAAAAACAGTTTGATAAAAGGTTTTGTAAATCGGTTTTAAATATGCTTTCGACATAAATCTTACAATAATTAATATAAAGATAAAATACAATAATAAAAGTGGGATTTACACCCTCAGACTTACATGTTAGCGTCGCGAGATTTAACTAAATCGGTTTTTAGTGGTAACTCGACTCGATCTATGCAAATATGAAAGTGCCCTTGAAAAAGGAATTAAAATAAATTGAATTATTGATTATGGTGTAGTGGTCAAATTGGTCGGTCATGCAAAACGAGACTGGTATTCAGAAGGATCTGAGCTTACGTGGTCGAAAGTTCAAGCACGTAGACGTCAATAAGCAAAGAGCGCGGTCTTAGAATGCAAAGGGAGAAGAGAAGGGCGGACACTCGGGTGAGAAATATGAGGAACGAAGGCTCCTATTTATACTAATCACGGAATAAGGGTTTAGGAAAGGAAATAAGGAAAGAAAGATCCGGAAACAACCAACTTAGTTGAAACACGGAAACTTGGACAAAAAGAAAGCCTGGAGAAAAGGCGCAGCAGGTGTTGCATCCCTTGGAAGAGGCGCAGCACTTACTGCGTCCTTTCCCCAGCGGTTTCCTCCTGCGCAAGAAAGCGCGTTTGACAGCCTGACGTATTTTAGGCATAACTCTCTCTACAAGACTCGGAATAAGGTGATTTCGGTGGCGTTGGAAAGCTAAAAGAAAGATCTAGAACTTTATGTGAAATAGGCCTGACCAAAAAAAGTCGTTATCACCTTGTAAAACGGGCCTAAATGTCGGGTTGTCATTTTAGCTAAATGAAATGCACATTTTGTAATGTAAACTTTAAGTTTAGCCCAAAGAAGTGACATGGGACTCAAAATGAGATATAACCATAAACTTTTATGACATCCTAACCTTAGGTAGACAAGCACATTGCTTTTGACTCGGGATTTGACGGTTTTAGGAAATGAAGACGGTTTTTGACCCGGGCTCCAAATGTACTCTAATTAGTGCCAAAACGACCGTAATGACACCTAGATGACAACCAAGGGGTAGACACAAGTGTATGAAATACCTTTTATTAACCGATTTATGAAACGTCATAAAATCGCGACATATGCTAAACATGCGGCTCAATCATCACCGGGTGTTTGGCGGGAGGTGCAGAAATGAGGTATCTACAGAGCCCCCACTTTGACTCAGGCTTGGACAAGGCGAAAGTCAAAGTATAGCCCTCAGGTCAATCGAAGATTACAACCTGACGACTATGGCGACGCGAGGCGGCTCAAGGGGTATGAGCCAAGGACCTGTCGTCGGGAACATTTTAGAGTCTGTCGACTTCCGGGGAGGGTCGTTTAAAGTCCATTAGACTACGTAAGGAAGCTCGCCAGCCATAAGAAGAAACCATACCTGGGATACCCCTGGGTGAAACGGGACTGAAGACGCTTCGGCAAAACTCTTTGGTCTGAAGATAACTTGGTGTCTGAAGGCATTAGGGGTTACAGGGAATTCTGAAGAAACTTCTTAACGTTTATGAAGGCTAACTCTTGTTAAAGGGAAGGCTGAAGGATAACTCTCTGAAGGACTGAAAGGGGACTTACCTGAAAATAGGACTTAACTGAAGGTACTGAAAGGATTATCTGAAAGTTGTCTGAAGGAATAAAGGATTATCTGAAGGGAGGAAGGCTGAAAGATAGATTATCCTAAAAGGGTTATCTGGAGGTTTTTTAGAAGGGTCATCTGAAAGTTATCTGAATATATGAAGGTTATCCAAAGGGTTGTCTGAAAGATTAAGGCAAGTTTCTGAAAGATCCGAAAGTTTATCCTGAAAAGGGTTATCTGAAGGGTTTATCCTGAAAAAGGTTATCTGAAAGATTAAGGCAAGTTTCTGAAAGATCTGAAAGGTTTATCCTGAAAGGGTTATCTGAAAGTACATAATCTTTGGGAATTGTTTCTCTTGAACTCTATGGGGAAGAATCATATGTTGAGTCAATCAATGACGCGTCCTTGGCACCGCTGAGAAGAAAACAAAGGATCGACAACGACGCGTCCTTAGCATCGCTGAGGAAAATAAAGGTGCTCGAATCAACAACGGCGCGTCCTTAGCCCCGTTGAAGAAAATAAATCGACAACGACGCGTCCTTAGCATCGCTGAAGAGAATATATGCTTGGGTCATTGCAAGCGAAATTCCGATAAAGAGGAGAAGCCCATGAACTGTATTTAGTGATCATGAATTCTTACTGGGGGACACATTGACAATTAGGAACATCTTGATCGCCATGAGAGAAATCTTGGCTGAGCAATACTGCAAAATACTGCTACGCTGGAACCTATATATTGACGACTAGGAACATCTTGATCACCATGGAAGAAACCTTGAGTGAGCAATACTGCAAAATACTGCTGCGCTGGAACATATATATTAACGACTAGGAACATGTTGATCGTCGTTGGGGAGAATGAAGACTTGAGCGAAGCCCCCAGTTGGAGCGAGCACTGCTTCTGATACTTACCTGCATGGTTAGTAGCCACACAAGAACGCAATCTAATAGGCAATTAGCACATAAATATGAGGAAACACATAGGTTTTGCAAAATTTGCTTCTTTATAAAAGTTATTTAAAACTTGCTCAAAGAAAAATTATTGTTTGTAATGCGTTACGCATATTCAATGGGCTTTAGTCATAGGACTTGACACGACATCGACTCACTAGGATGCAAGACGATAGACTGACGCTACACTGACATAGATTTGACGCGACATAGGAGATGACCTTGACAGACTTTGCTTAAGTATACGCAACCCCTAGCCAAGTGTGGGTGACAATGCGTATCAATTCCAAAGGTAGAATAATTTAGAGAATGATGAAGGCATATAAATGAAAGGCATGAGCCATGGTCAGCTGTCTACTTGGACGTCTTTACCGTTTGCCGTATAAGAGACTCCTCTTGAGGCACGACAACTTCGACAATTAATCTAAGACCTTTGTCATTGTCCGGACCGAGCACTAGCTTGACTCAAATGAGAGAGGAGTAAAGGAAGGGTGGCATCTCGGAAGAGAAGCCCCTAGGATGAAAAGGTGACTCTGGAATTTGGTAAAAAAAGGAAATTGGGCGACAAGAAGGAGCCCCCAGTAAAGAGGTATAAATGGAAATTGTGGTGAGGATGGTTGAAATTGAGGTTGAGAGTTGATAATTGAGGTGGTTGATGGTTGAGGTGTTTGATAATTAAGGTTGAAAGTTGGGATGGTTGTGTCCTTGAAGACTGCCTACGTATTCACGTGAAGTGAAATCAAACAGATCGTAGTTCTGAGGTTTGGTTAATTCTATTTGGGTGTTGTGGTTGTATCCTTCTTGTGTAAGAAAGGACTGCCTACGTATTCACCTAAAGAGGTGAAATCAAACCATGCTCGTAGTTCATGTGTGTGCCTAAGCTTATGTTGTCAGGACCTTAAAGTGCATGGGTCAGGAGAGTATTTTTCTTTGGTGACTCGAAGAATCGATTTGAGATAACTCCCTCTAATCATAGACCAAAGAGGTATAACTAAATTTGTAAAAATTTCCTTGTCATGTGAGCACACTTAGTGGACCCTAAGGATGATATGGGTTCGTCCCGTTCTAGGTAGCAAAGTATTCGAAGACTTCTATTTGGGTCAAGGTGAAACTGGATTGAATATTTGGAATGTGGAGCTCGGTAATAAGAGGCTTTGATGAACAAATCTCTGGAGCTTGATTTTGTGGAGTTAAGGCTTGATGGGATTATGGCTTGTAATATGGCTTGGAAATGGAGTCTTTTGGCTTGACGTAGCCTGAACACATGAATGTAGGTTAAAATGATGTAGGATCAAGTTTCCATGTCTTGGCCTAAAGGATGGGTATATTTGACGAGCTTGAGAGGATTCTTAAAATTCCTAACTATCTCCCTGTAACGGTCTCGAGAAGGACTTAGGGTGTGTGATGTGTGAAAGACTAAGTGAGGGTGCTAGCTGACCATCTTCATCGATGTCTTGATTCTATATAGACTTCAGCAGTATTCCGTATTTGATTTCATACTCGTTCTTGATTCAGACTCGGATTTTTGATTCAGATTTGTAGATAACTTTGACTTTGGATATAGATTTGCTTGATTGAGCCTTCTTCTTTTGACTCTTTTGTCTTGGATTACGGGCATAACTGTGGCCTTGGATATTGGCACCAGTTTCTCTTGATTGAGCCTTTGTCTTTGATCATGGCTCGTATCATCTTGGATCTGCTTGCTACCATGGATTTGGGTCAGACTAGCACCTTTGGTGTGAAACGGGTTGGTCTTTAGTAACACGGGTTGTTTATTGTGGAGAATGGGCTTGCCTTCCGTCATGGATCGTCGACAAGGGAGATGGTCTGGATTCGTCCTAGAATCTCTTGACATAGGCTCGTCCTAAACTGGGGTACAACAAGGTTTCTATTGCTAGACATGGAATAGGTAAGGAAAATGGACACGGAGTTTTGGATCCTCTACAACTTGGAATGGAACATCGTTTAAGTGTACTCACATCGACTGTCATGCGTTGTCGTTATTATTTTTTTTTTAAAAGTCTCAAAATCAATTCTTGTTGTCACAGGAGAAGGATAAAAGATAATATAGGATAGAATATATGGATGAAAAGTGTATTTTTATTGAAATGAGTAATGAATGTACTTAACATAGACTCGAGGAGACACGTGACTCGTGGGACAGCCCCCAGATTGTCACTAGAAACGGAAATGGACACGAAGAAAGACACTATGACAAAATTATGGGATAGAAAGCCTAAGACTCGGACTCGGACTCGGACTTTGACGTAATCTTAGATCCAGACTCGTAATCATCGGCCCACGCTTGAACATCTACTCTTCCAGCAACTGGCTTCGGCATCTGGCTTTGAGTATTCACCCATTTGAGCACCCCGTCCTCATCATTGGGAACACTGGAAGGATAATAGTCAAGAAACGTTTCCTGATAAGTGGCATATCCATGAGGATTGCCTAACTTGCCGTGTGAGTTAAAGGTTGAGAGGGATAATTTCCCACTTTCGATCATATCTTGGATCACGTGCTTGAACTTATGGTACACCTCAGTATCATGTCCCCTGCCCCTGTGATATTGGCAATAAGCATTCTCATCCCAAAACCTAGACTTCTTTTCTGGATCTGGTGTAGGACCGATAGGTTTCAACATTCGTCGCTCCATGAGTCTATGAAGGGCAACCGTGTATGTAATACCAATGTTGGTAAATTTCCTTTTGTTGTCGAAAGCCTTTGTGAATGACCTTGGAGAGTTGTTAGGTTTCTTTAACGAAGGCTTCATGAGATTGCCTTTGTTGATTTTGATTCTTGGATGAGAAGAACTAGGAATATATTGCTCGCTCATTATTTTCTCCTTAGGACTGTCAAATTGAGGGTTTGTCTGGACATTTTTCATCTTGAGAGGTTGGGCATCAAGCTTCTTACCCATTTCAGCAAACTGGTTCTCCATGTTGGAAAGTCGAGAGTTTAGGCTATCAATAGTTCCCTCTATTTTGGAAAATTTATTGTTGAAGGCCATGAAAAGCATGAGCATTCCATTTTCGATATCTTCGTCTTCGAGGACATTGATCTCTTCGTCATCATGATGATTGAGGAGATAAGAACAATCCAGGAATGATTCTTCATCATGTTTAATGATATTGGACCCAAGAGGGTCGATCTTCTTGGATTTCTTGGCGGAAGGTGGCAAAGGGAAGCTTGCCATCCTTGATCATATCCTGAATAATATGCTTTAGACAAAAGCATTCTTCCGTATCGTGTCCCCTACCTCGATGGTACTGACAATATGAATTGCCCTTCCACCTAGGAAATATCTTTTCAGGGTCTGGGATTGGACCAATTGGATGAAGTTTTCCCTGGGAAACCAGTCTTTGTAGAGCTACTTCATATGTGGTTCCGAGGTCAAGTAATTCCCTATAAGCTCATCCCGGCCTTCTGGGTGGAGTTTCCAAGAGGTTGACTCCCTTGTCTTCATTGGCCCTCTTAGATGGGTGAGTTGTGTTGAAGCTACGAACCGGACTTGAGGTATGAGAAGATGGTAAAGGTTTCATCATGTCTATCTTGTTTTCCATATTGATGACACGAGCGCTCAATTCTTCGATGGTGGCCTGAAGCTTAATGACTGCAGCACTCAGTCCCTCGACATCGACAGATAAACGTTCTTGAACACTTTCATTGGAAATTGCAGAATTCCTACCGAGAAGAAAATGACACGCGTTACAACTTGATTCGACATGGGATCACGCATACTAAGGCGATAAACAAAGGATATACGACGAGACGAGATGACTAGACTCTTGACTTGTGAATCCAGGAAATGTCGTAAGTGACTTCTCGTGTTTGGACTCATGGTGTTTGACCTTGACCTTAGACTCGAGTGTTGACTTTGACAGAGTGACATTTATGTGGTTGACTTGATTGACGGGATTGATGACACGTGTTGATTCTAGACTCGAGGTTTGCTTACAGGTGTTAAGAAGACTGTTGTAATTTAGACTCAAATATGAGGCTCATTGAGACTCGTGTGTTGAGCCTCGGAACGTGTGATCCGAGGTGTCGGAAATGTTTAGATCCTAACTGAATTGGGGTATGGGGGTCCAAAATGACGGCTTGACGCCTTCGGACTTGACTTGAATTTTTGAAAACACCCAAAATGTAAATGAAGACGGGTTCATGACTCAACGGAGTTTCGACTAGGACATAGTCGGTTTGAATTTTGACTCTAACTTAGCCCAATTGAATTTACATACTTACATTTACATGGTTTGAAAATATTTTGGTTTAATTTTTTTTTTTTTTCGGACTTTTTTTTTACATTTTTTTTTACGTTTTTTTTTTTTTTTGTATTTGGTTTTGAAATGGGTTTGAGGCCCGAAGTTTGACTCGACATTTGGACAGAGTTTCGGCTTATTTTGCGCTATTTTGAAAATGTTTACATTTTGAAAAGGATTTTATTTTACAAAATTTCGTCATGGTTTTGTTTACAAATGGTGATCACGTATTTATACAAACATATATACAGGCATTATAACGGTATGCTGAGTGCATTTAATTGGTTTTGGCTTAAAAGGTGGGTTGCCATACCAAGCAATCAAACCCTGGTCTGTAGAGAGGTCCGTGCCAAACATGAGTAAGGTCGGTTCCTAGTCCATTTCCTCGAGTAGTGAAAGCCCTTGATACAAACATGAGTAAGCATCATGATATGGTTGACGTCAATCGCTATCCATCTTTAGGCCCAGATAAGAATTTGGACCGTCCAGACAGGACGATTGGTCGAATGGGTTGGGTTGGGCCTAGGAAGGCCAAATAAAACAACCTAAGAAGGTCGAGTAATGAAAACCGACAACTGTCTCATATAAACTATTCCCTAACCTTGTTCAAGTTTCACCCTTGGCAACACATAAGTGTATTACTCCCAGCGGAGTCGCCAAACTGTGGACACGGGGGGCCCACGGGGGTGCTTAGGAAAACAAGCGTTTGCATTTGTGGAGTCGCCACCAATGTATTGTGGGAAATTGGAAACCGTTCGAATGCTTCGTGTCATATCAAGACACAAAGTAGTGACATAGATACTAAGAACTCGTTACCCTTAGCATTCTATGTCTAGAATGACTCTCGTGGATGCCAATGAACACGGATGTTCACAGAGATCTGTGATAGGTTATCGCACACCTATGCAAAAATAATATTTATACCCTAGCAAAACAAATGAATGTAGTACGTAGGGGTCGAACCCAAAGGAGACGGGAGTTTATAATTTAGTTGTTATGGATTGAATTTTACCTTGGTAGATTATCAATTGATTGATTGGGTTGAAGTGATGTAATGATAAAACACTAATAAAGAAAATGTCTAGGGAGGTCGGGTCACACATGCTAATTATGTAAATGCTCATGTCAAGTTAGGAAGTTGATTTTATGATAAATGTTTAGGCTTAAAGACACCCACCTTACGATATTAGTGTCAACCATAGACCGGGTCCTAGAGAAACTCTCGTCCATGACTAGGTCGTCCTACTACACATGCTTAGTCTAATTCAATTCCGTGCCTCTCGACTTTTAGAATGAATGAACAAACTTAATCAATGAATAAGGCCTTTAAACGTAGATTAAACATTATGGTGCAAACATGTGATAGAAACAATTATACAATATTAAGTTATCCTTATTTTGACATTTACAAATTACTTAATCATGCATGGCTTCCTTTATTCCCTAGACAAAGGTAAATTATTCTAACATTGTGAAAATATAAACTAAACTAATGCTAAATAAAATGCTAAATAACATAATTAAAATAAAGATAAAATTACCTTGAATGAAAATAGAAGAACAATTGCAAATGGAAATAACTTGGAATAAATCTTGAACTTGATAATAGAAATGTTGTAACAAACTAATACAAGCTAAACTAAACTAAACTACTAATATTTAGAGAGAATTTTGGAATAAAAATATATGTGAATGGTGGTGTAAAAAGGTGAAGTCTACATCCTTTATATAGGAAATGAGGGAGTAAACTTTGTAGAGGAATCCAAAATGGCATCCTAAGCACACTTTTAATTTTTCCTTCAATTCTTGGTTTAATGCTCAAGGAATCCAAAGTTGGTGCTTAATGCCTTGTTTATGAGTGTGATTAAGAGCATTAAGGAGGGCATCTTAAGCATTTTGGCATCCTAAGCTCTTCTTTAGCATCCAAATTTTCCACCACATTTTGGACTTGAATTCTTGGGCTTTGACTTTCACATTGACTTTGCTTGCATTTTCATTTTGATCCAACACTTTCTTCATGCAAAATCCATGCACTTCCAACACTTAGTCCAATCTTGCTCTCATACTTAGCCTTGCTTCTAGTGTTAGCCCATTTTGTAGTAGTTTAGCTCATTTTCCTACAAAACACACTTGAACACACAATTGCACTAGAAACATAATATTAGCTTTAAAACACTTTGATAAGTGCTAAATGATATGTAAAATCAAACTAATATAAGGAGTTAAAATGTATAAAATATGCACTTATCAAACTCCCCCAAGCTAAGTCCTTGCTTGTCCTCAAGCAAGATCATCCCGACATTGCAAATCCCAAGTAGCTAACAAGCAATTGATTCAAATCCCGAAACAACATAGGCATAAGGATAAGCAAAACCATGGATGAAATTTACATGGCGGCGTAGCATGGATGACTTCAAGTAAACTTTTCGGCTCTTGCATGATCTTTTGACTTTCGGACTCTCACGATCCACTCATAACTCAATTTTGTGTAAAGGACATTTTGTGATTAATCACTCAACAATCCTCGACTCATGAGAGTGTGCCCGCAATCTAATATGGTAATTAATTCAAATCATAAGCCAAAACAATCAAATGCAAACAAATAATGAAGCCAAAGGGTTAGAAGAAGGCTTTATTTTGATATGGGACATAAGGGGGACAAGTGATTATGGATATGTGGAGTTAATGTTAAGCTAGCAACAAACCATGTGAAATTGTTCATTCCAACCCAAAATAACCCAATTAGAAGACAAATGACTTCTTACATTACAAACCTTAAGAATTTCTCCAAAATATATAATTAACCATATGAGAAATCTTAACTTCTTCTTCTTCTACCACTTATTATTAACATCAACTTCATCAAACAAATCTTTTCTATTTGTGCATTTTTTTTTTTTTTCTCATCCCTTTTTTTTTCATTTTTTCTTTCTTTTTCTTCAACTCTAATTCTTTCTTTCATAGCACAACCGGAAAACAATGACATCCGGCAAACAAATTCACAATGACATAAATTTTAAAGAACATCCCAATTTTGAGCATCCCATCACCAAAAGACATAGCTACTAGCTTTAACAAGGGTAGGCTATTTTTAATGTAGCTAGGGAATAAGAACATGTGAAGGAGGCTAGAAAATGGGCAAATTTATCAATGTGAATTTGGCTTCAAAAATGCATAGCAAAATGAAAGTAATGCTTAAAAGAGATGAAAAGAAGACCATATTTGTGCGTTTTGATGTAACACACATCATAAGGAGACCTACCTCTCACCTAAGAGAGACCGGATATGGATGCATTGGTCTAAAGAAGGCTCTACCTTACCATTTTGTGGCTTGCCAAAAGTCAAGATCAAGCTTACTTGGTCCAAAATCCATCTTCCACCTACTATGTCAAGACATCCCCATACATGCTATATCCCGTCAAAAGTAGCGAATCAAGAGTTATCAAGCCAAAAATGGGACAAACAAGAGGGCATAAGTAGGACAAGTAAAGAATTAGAAGGAAAAATTCACACAAATTTTTCAAAAATTCTCACTAAATCTATACTAACTAAATGCAAACTAACTAATGTGCAAATGCAATCTCCCCCCAAGCTAAACATAACATTGTCCTCAATGTGCCAACAATTAAATTACTCAACTAAACCACAAAAATGGCTCAAAGCACATAAACAAGAACGACAAGAGGTCATATTTAATGGGTTGCGAGAAATAAACTAGAATGCAAAACAGAGAAAACTTACTAGACTAACGAGCCTCCCCCAAGCTAGCATAAACATTGGGGGATTCCTCCACTTAGCATCGCATCGAAAAACGGGTCAAAATTCCGGTGGGTACTTTGTCCATGATGCTAATAGAGGTTTTCGGAGGTGATTTGATTGAGAAATGAAGAGAAATATAGAGAAGGAGTACCGTCCTTTGCTTTTGAAGCATATGGAAAAGATTTAGCATATCCCGTATTTTATTAAAACGCGCAAAAAGGAAGAAAGTCACGACCCCGATCGGGGTGGTCAACCCCGATCGGGGTTGACCGTTGACTTTTTTTTTTTTTTTTTTTTTTTTTTAAATTTTTTTTTTTTTTTTTTTTTTTTGAAAAAAAAAAAAACTTAACGTTACGACCCCGAACGGGGTTACAACATGGGGTAGTATGCTATCCTTCAAAACGCCTCTTCTTCTCTTCAAACACCTACAAGTCACAACTCAAAATAGCTAATTAGTCTAAAATTTATTCCTAATTCTAATAAAACATGAAATTGCGTAAAAAGTGAAATAAAAACAAACTATTTTTTTTCTAATGGATCCTCCATCGTCCTCTAAAAAGCACGTCAATGCCCTTAGAAGTAAATCATATACCTGTGCATGAGCAATACACAAACATATGTAAGCAACTGATAAGATATAAGTATGAAAGATCAAAGGCAAGAAAGGATTAATCTTATCAAATTGCCCATGAGAGATTTCAAATAGAACCACCGTACTCCACTCGTCAGCAAGAAAAGGAGCATCATGCTTAAGACCATAAAAATAATCGTTAGTGCACAAATTATAATTATAATCGGTTTCAAATTGGTGGTATGAAAACTCTAAGTGGTAGGACTCGTCGAAAATGGGGGGTTCATCCCACTTAACCTCTATTTTAGCATCACTAAGTCCTTCATCAACCTTAAAAAGGTCAACCACATCCTCCACGAAAGGATTTTTAAAGGAGTCTAAGGTCTCGTGTAAAACCTCATCCTTTTCATTATATTCGAGCCCGGCATCGTCCATGGTAAGTGTGTTATCTACTACAAGGACAATGGCATCAACATGAGTCTCTAAATTATCAATTGGAATGACATTAGGGGGACTTTTAAAAGAAAAAGTCGAACTATCGTCGTCATCCAATAATTCAAAATCATTAGATTGAAAAGACTCACATTGAGGAGGTAAAAAGGCAAAATGAGAAAAGATAGGCTCACGTGGTCTCGGTTTCTCTTGAGAATTTTTTTCCAAACGAGCCTGTAACACTTTAAGCTTCTCTTCGATGCGCCAATAATGGAATTGGCGCGATACCTCCCGCAATTGACTTTGGCTAGCCATGAAATCAAAGAAATCCCAAAGTTCTAGCCCCATCATGTAGTAGACACTCCCATTACTCAAGTTTAGAGCTATTTCCCGGTTCTCAAAATTCATGCCATTAAGCGCGAATTGAACCATGTAATCCCCATCAAGGACATGTCCAAGAGAGAGGAGACTATCGCAAAAATGGTTGAATCGGGCAAGATAGTCATGAAAAGGCTCGTCTTTGAGTTGTGGGACAAATTCGTAATTCATTATGAAAGGCCAATAGCTTTATCACCTACAAAAATAGACACTAAAACTACAAAGAAACCGTGAGAAGATCCCAAGGAACAAGTGTTCCTCGAGACAAAATAAAATAAGATAAAATTCAACAACTAATTAGCAAACAAAACCGTCTCCCCGGCAACGGCGCCAAAATTTGATAGGTTATCGCACACCTATGCAAAAATAATATTTATACCCTAGCAAAACAAATGAATGTAGTACGTAGGGGTCGAACCCAAAGGAGACGGGAGTTTATAATTTAGTTGTTATGGATTGAATTTTACCTTGGTAGATTATCAATTGATTGATTGGGTTGAAGTGATGTAATGATAAAACACTAATAAAGAAAATGTCTAGGGAGGTCGGGTCACACATGCTAATTATGTAAATGCTCATGTCAAGTTAGGAAGTTGATTTTATGATAAATGTTTAGGCTTAAAGACACCCACCTTACGATATTAGTGTCAACCATAGACCGGGTCCTAGAGAAACTCTCGTCCATGACTAGGTCGTCCTACTACACATGCTTAGTCTAATTCAATTCCGTGCCTCTCGACTTTTAGAATGAATGAACAAACTTAATCAATGAATAAGGCCTTTAAACGTAGATTAAACATTATGGTGCAAACATGTGATAGAAACAATTATACAATATTAAGTTATCCTTATTTTGACATTTACAAATTACTTAATCATGCATGGCTTCCTTTATTCCCTAGACAAAGGTAAATTATTCTAACATTGTGAAAATATAAACTAAACTAATGCTAAATAAAATGCTAAATAACATAATTAAAATAAAGATAAAATTACCTTGAATGAAAATAGAAGAACAATTGCAAATGGAAATAACTTGGAATAAATCTTGAACTTGATAATAGAAATGTTGTAACAAACTAATACAAGCTAAACTAAACTAAACTACTAATATTTAGAGAGAATTTTGGAATAAAAATATATGTGAATGGTGGTGTAAAAAGGTGAAGTCTACATCCTTTATATAGGAAATGAGGGAGTAAACTTTGTAGAGGAATCCAAAATGGCATCCTAAGCACACTTTTAATTTTTCCTTCAATTCTTGGTTTAATGCTCAAGGAATCCAAAGTTGGTGCTTAATGCCTTGTTTATGAGTTTGATTAAGAGCATTAAGGAGGGCATCTTAAGGATTTTGGCATCCTAAGCTCTTCTTTAGCATCCAAATTTTCCACCACATTTTGGACTTGAATTCTTGGGCTTTGACTTTCACATTGACTTTGCTTGCATTTTCATTTTGATCCAACACTTTCTTCATGCAAAATCCATGCACTTCCAACACTTAGTCCAATCTTGCTCTCATACTTAGCCTTGCTTCTAGTGTTAGCCCATTTTGTAGTAGTTTAGCTCATTTTCCTACAAAACACACTTGAACACACAATTGCACTAGAAACATAATATTAGCTTTAAAACACTTTGATAAGTGCTAAATGATATGTAAAATCAAACTAATATAAGGAGTTAAAATGTATAAAATATGCACTTATCAATCTGGAGTAAGGGGTGAGGGTACGTATTAGGAAGCTCTTTTGATCGAACACCTAATCCTGCCCGCCTCGATAGCGGCCTCTACTAATGATTAGGGAAATCATTTGTACTTGATATGTTGTCGATTATATGCATGCAATGCAACATCCAACGTTTTAATCCTAGCATGTGAGAATTAACTAAGTCGGTAAACAATTAATTAGCACTCATTAATGTCGAATTAGGGTTTAGATTAATTATATGTGAAAACAAGTAAACATCCATGATAAAATACAATAAGTAAATAAAGAAATAAATTACAATGATTTAACTGATTTACGTCATAAACATGCTCAAAAGAGTTTTAGAAATAAAAGAAAAGAATAAATGAAATAAGGAAAATTAGAAAATTGGAAAAATAAGGAAATTTGGAAAATAAGGAAATTTGGAAAATAAGGAATTTGGAAAATAAGGAAATTGGGAAAATATGAATTATATGAAAATATGTCGAATTATGGTGATAATAAGAATAATAGTTAAATAAAATTCCAATTAGTAACCCTACGTCAAGACGAGAAAGAATTCAGGGACAGAAGCCAACCCAGAACAGGCGCAGCATCTGCTGCGTCCTCTGGAAGAGGCGCGGCTTCTCCTGCGTCTGTTCTTGAGTTGGACTCTGTCTGTGAAGTCAGAACCGCGGATTGTTAATGTTCGTTGGTGAATTTAAGATATATTATTGATATTAGGACTCAAGTAGAAGTGATTAACAGATTACATACATACTGATATCGTCATAAGATGATGAAAACAGATTGAAACGAATTATTATAAGTTAGATATTATTTACGATGCCAGAATTGATTTATATACAAAACTTGAATTAAAGACGGTTGAAAATAAAAGAAAACAAGATATGAAAAATAAAGAGAAATATGTACAAAGACGAATTCAAGAGACTTGATACGGATAAATCGAGTCTCTAAAATCCAGGTTTGAATTTGTGACGAAAACCCGCAAATATTAATTATAAGGGATTTAAGTCGAATTTAAAGGTGATAAATAATATGAATTATACGTTAAAATTGTTATACGGATGAAACAATGAAGAACAAAAGAAAACGGAGTAAAAGAGATGAATCAACGAAGAACAAAGGAAGAAGAAGAAAAGCAGAAACTGCGGCAACCTCAGGAAGAGGCGCAGCAGGTGCTGTGTTTCTTCTCGACGTCTGTCTCCCGTTAATCCGTAAAAAACAGTTTGATAAAAGGTTTTATAAATCGGTTTTAAACATGCTTTCGATGTAAATCTTACAATAATTAATATAAAGATAAAATACAATAATAAAAGTGGGATTTACACCCTCAGACTTACATGTTAACGTCGCGAGATTTAACTAAATCGGTTTTTAGTGGTAACTCGACTCGATCGATGCAAATATGAAAGTGCCCTTGAAAAAGGAATTAAAATAAATTGAATTATTGATTATGGTGTAGTGGTCAAATTGGTCGGTCATGCAAAACGAGACTGGTACTCAGAAGGATCAGAGCTTACGTGGTCGAAAGTTCAAGCACATAGACGTCAATAAGCAAAGAACGCGGTCTTATAATGCAAAGGGAGAAGAGAAGGGCGGACACTCGCGTGAGAAATATGAGGAACGAAGGCTCCTATTTATACTAATCACGGAATAAGGGTTTAGGGAAGGAAATAAGGAAAGAAAGATCCGGAAACAACCAACTTAGTTGAAACACGGAAACTTGGACAAAAAGAAAGCCTGGAGAAAAGGCGCAGCAGGTGCTGCATCCCTTGGAAGAGGCGCAGCACTTACTGCATCCTTTCCCCAGCGGTTTCCTCCGGCGCAAGAAAGCGCGTTTGAGAGCCTGGCGTATTTTAGGCATAACTTTCTCTACAAGACTCGGAATAAGGTGATTTCGGTGGCGTTGGAAAGCTAAAAGAAAGATCTAGAACTTTATGAGAAATAGGCCTGACCCAAGAAAGTCATTATCACCTCGTAAAACGGGCCTAAATGTCGGGTTGTCATTTTAGCTAAATGAAATGCACATTTTGTAATGTAAACTTTAAGTTTAGCCCAAAGAAGTGACATGGGACTCAAATTGAGATATAACCATAATATTTTATGACATCCTAACCTTAGGTAGACAAGCACATTGCTTTTGACTCGGGATTTCACGGTTTTAGGAAATGAAGACGGTTTTTAACCCGGACTCCAAATGTACTCTAATTACTGCCAAAACGACCGTAATGACACCTAGATGACAACCAAGGGGTATACACAAGTGTATGAGTTACCTTTTATTAACCGATTTATGAAACTTCATAAAATCGCACATATGCTAAACATGCGGCCCAATCATCACTGGGTGTTTGGCGGGAGGTGCAGAAATGAGGTATCTACAGTAAGTCAATGTCACAACGGTCACGTGTCTCCGATATGTCAAATCGCGAATCTACGAACAACAAATTCCAACTCTTAACAACTTTTAAGCTTCACAACATTCAAAACTTCTATCTCCCCTCGCGTGAGATATTACATGCTAGTTGCTTTTATGGTAATTGCTCACATGCTTATGTGCTTACGTGCTTATATGCTTGCATTCAACGTGCTTGTCTATGCGACTACGGATTTGTGTGGTCACTAACCATGCAGGTAATCTTGAGAAGACAACCGCACTCCAGCTGAGTACTAGTTTCTTCTCAACATATCCCGACCCGTCAAGTTCAAGGGCTCGATTACATTGCATACGCTACCTCCCAACGAGCGGCAACTCGTATCCCCGGCGAGTCCTGAGAAGTTTCTAACTCCCCAGCGGGTGCCGATTTTCAAATGGAAGTCACACGGATCTTTCAAAGATCCTCACAACATCATTCATGATCCCGACGCAGCGCTCTCCCTAAATGGTTTTCCATAGAGCTCTGCTTATATGATTTATCCCCACGGAGTTCATTTAGGACTCCCAACAAGTTGGAGTTCGTGGCTCCCTAGCCAAACCTATCAACATCAACCTGGTTGGAAGTCATTACCAGATAATATCTCGAAATAAGCCCGATGTTTTAGGCTATTTCCCACAGTCGATCATTCGACCATCGATGGCTGGCGAGCCTCAAAATGCATCCCATTCAACATGGTTGGCGAGCCTCAGAACACACATTCAACATAGCTGGCGAGCCTCAAAACGCACCTTCAACATAGATGGCGAGCCTTTGCACGCACACAAGAAGCAATTCAAGGACATATCCCGAAGATGCCTCAGGTATAACTCCGTCCTATGGCTGGCGAGCCTCAAAGCGCACCACCTTCAACATAGCTGGCGAGCCTTTGCACGCACACAAGAAGCAATTCAAGGACATATCCCGAAGATGCCTCAAGTATGACTCCTTCCTATGGCTGGCGAGCCTCAAAACGCACCACCTTCAACCCCGGCGGGCGAGCCTTTGCGCGCAAATGATTCAAGGTTGTATCCCGAAGATGCCTAAGGTATGACTCCTTCTTATGGCTGGCGAGCCTTTATACGTAGTCTAATGGACTTTAAACTACCCGAATAGTAAGTCGACAGACTCTAAAATGTTCCCGACGGCAGGTCCTTGACTCGAATCCCCGAGTCGCCTCGACGTCGCCCTTATCGATGGCAGGTCCTTGGCTCAAACCCTTTTGAGTCGCCTCGACGTCGCAATGGTCTTCAGGTTGTAATATTCGATTGACCTGGAGGCTATACTTTAACTTTCGCCCCGTCCAAGCCTCAGTCAAAGTGGGGGATCTGTAGATACCCAGTATCTGCACCTTCCAAAAACCATCCGATGATGATCGGACTATAACGTGTTTTTGATATGCGTGTGTGGATTGGCTATACATGAGACGGTTTAATGCACTACTCGGATATGGAAAATGATTTCAAAAATGGTTTTCTAACTTCATTTGCATTAAAATAACACTATTTAGAGTTAAAACCATCTTCGGACCTAAAATCGACTCACAAACCCGCAACTCGAGTCAACCTGAGTCAACCCAAGTCAACCCAAATCTCGAATGTCAAAAATAATGCCATGAATATCTTTATCATGTCATTTCCATTAAAATGACCCTAATTATAGTCAAAACTGACACTGGGCCAAAAACCAACTCGAAATTCAAATCCCGACTCACACGGGTCAAACCCGAGTCAAGGACACAAAATACCTACGTCAAGTAACACCCAAAATCATCTTATTAGATGCCCATATTGTTACACGACATCTCATTTGATTACCACAAATCAAACCAACCAAATAATAGATAGAGCAAAGGCCACGTCCAAATTGAAAGGGACAATACACCCCTTTCAATCACTAGGTGGCTCGCGCCTAAAGTAGGTGTCTGCTTAGCCTCTAAGCAAACTCAACCGACCTACCATCCCACATTTTTCTATAAATACCCACCATCACACACCATAATCTTCACGCGAGCGTCATTCCCCTCACCTCTCTCTTAAACTTCTAGACTCGACTTCCTAAGTCACAAAATCGACACGTGTTTACGACCTACCGATCGTAAACACAAGCCTTATACATATTGTTTGGTACCGTCGCCGTGCATTCGACCGACCCATTTGACCAACTCAATTCATCAATCAACATGTTTTAATTAACATATTTTCAACTCATTTTCAAAACAAAATCCTTTTTTAAGGCACTCTTTTAAACTTCTTGATCGTGAGTAGTCGCTACGAGAAAACCGTCTCTAAAGTCGTCTACGTCGCAAACATCAAAATACGTAAGTTTGAGGGTGTAAACAACTCATGTACTTCATGTCTTTACTGTTTTTATGAGTTTATATGCATGAACAATGCATAAAACGATTCAAATATAGGTTAGACGAGCCAAAACTGGATTTTGGCCTGAGACAGGGGCTGCTCGTATAGCAGAGAGGCTCGTGCCTCAATGCCCTCTCAGGCCTTAATCCGGTCATGTTTGTTCTCGTCTTTCCTCTTTATTTCATTTCTTATTTGTAATCGGTTTTTATCATTTCAAATGTTTCAAATCATTTTTATGACAAACTTTTTAGCCATAAATTATAATCGCCCTTGGTTCCATATACCATGACGGTTTAATCCGTGACTCGGTGATATTAATTGGTTAATTACATTTTAAAGGAAATTCTTTTCTTTTATTTACCATTTTAATTCATTTTTATGATAAACATATTTTCACCATTACAAAAATCATCTTTGGTTCTTTATTTCATTTCTTATTTGCAATCGGTTTTTACCATTTCAAATGTTTCAAATCATTTTTATGACAAACTTTTTAGCCATAAATTCTAATCACCCTTGGTTCCATATACCATGACGGTTTAATCCGTGACTCGGTGATATTAATTGGTTAATTACATTTTAAAGGAAATTCTTTTCTTTTATTTACCATTTTAATTCATTTTTATGATAAACATATTTTCACCATTACAAAACTCATCTTTGGTTCTTTATACCATGACAGTTTATTCCGTGACTCGATGATATTATTGGTTAATTACAAATTAAAGGGTATTTTAACCCCCTTTTATTTTACTAGCATTTTTCTCATCTGTTTGCATTTGTAAACATATTAGTTATAATTCATAATCATCCTTGGTTCCTTATACCATGTCGGTTTAATCCAGGTACGATGATTAACTTAACTAATTACAAAGAAATGAACTTAACATAATTAGTTCAAATCCAACATTTTACATTTTTATTTGTAAACCATGCTTTTCAAACGTGCAAATCCGACAACGAATATTACTAACATAATAGTAATTATTCCGAGTCATGCAAATCATACTTGCAAATCATTAATCACAAAAATGGTTTTAAACAACCTTTTTAACAACCAGGAGACGCCCCTTGGGTTGGCTCATGGCTCGCGCCCCAAGGCAGTTTCTGTGTTCTACATTTCAAAACCTGAGCAGACCCCTTTCCCTCGCCAATAGGCTCGCGCCCCAATGGGGCTGCCTGGCACTGTTTTGTCTCGTTTTGGTACTTGTCTAGGACGATCCCGATTACGCTTAGCCCGAATACGTGACGGATCAGATTGACGAGTTTGTATTTATATTTTGTCACTTAACACCCTTTTTTCAAATAAATGGATCGTGTTATGCATCATAACCCGAATTTGGTAAATGGATGTTTAATTTCCGTTTTCACATGCAAATCAATCTAAATTCAACTTGACATCATTTTCTTGATATTTGGATAAACCAACCGACTTAGGAAATCTTCACATGTTAGGTTAAGACTTTTGGATGCGCATTCATGCATTTAAACCGTTTTATCAACTTTTGCACTTAAACAACCACGATCGATCAGTATAGGCCGCTAACGTGGGCGAGATTGGGTGTCCGATTAAAGGGCTTCCCAATACGTACCCTCACCTCTTACTCATAACCTTTGAATAGTGGATGACCTTATCCAGGGCGTACGAGAGTCATTTTAGGCATAGAATGCTAAAAGGGGACGAGTCCTTATCTTTAGTACCTATGTCAAACACTGCTTTTTGCCTTGATTGACCTAGGTATAAAGTGGATTTCGAACGAGTTCCAGGCATCCCATAATTGCTTGGTGGCGACTCCGAACATCTCTACATCGTTTCGTGGCCTTTACCGAGACGAAACCGACCGATCTAAAATGATCCGGTCGAAAGCATTTTTACGCCGCCGAGCGTGGCTTTCAAAAGACCGCTGCATGTCCACAGTTTGGCTTGGCGTGCAGGTGGCCCGTGACTACGGACCGGTAGGCGGCATCGTGCCCGTAGACCGGCTTGTGGCCCATGTCCACATTACCATCTCAGTTACTCGAGGCAGTACGTATAATTAGACACTAGAAGAACATTTTATTAAGCTATTACAAATGATCCTGAAATACAATCATAACTTGAATCAAAACTCGAATGCTTAATAAATAAAATACAATTGTGAAATACTACTGTCGTCGGATCTAGACATGACTCGATGGTAACACGCACCATCCAACCATCCCGTTAGCAACTCACGGCAATCACCAATACACCTGTTAAGACTTACTGCTCACTATTTGATGGCAATATCAAATGAAACACCGCAAACAAGACAAGAGAAGAAACAGACAACAACCACACACAAGGCCAGTAATAGTAAATACAAATAATCACAAGATCAAAATACGAATAAAGCAATCAGATAAAGTAATAAGCAAGCATCTCCACTTTCCATCTCCTCAACACCATAGTAACCCGTGTCCGAACCGCTGTGCGAAACACCAATGGATCTCACCGCAGCGAGTAGCCCTAGTTCTCATCACAACGAGTAACCAACCCCTGCCGATGTCTGATCGTCGTACTGAACATCAACATTCCAACTCACCAAGTCTCTTCTCCGTCTTGAGCTTGTTGATTACGTGTTTCTGCCACTCTGTTTGAACATGATCATGCCAACGACAACCAACCATACAAGTTGTTGGGTTAGAGAACTTGCACTTCTCAAAATGTGATGTGAATTTTGCGGAAGCGGGAATCTCGTGATTTTGACTCGACATTGTAAATTTTGTATTTTTTTAGAGAATTGGAAACAAGGGGAAAAGAAAGGATATTTGTCGCGGTTAGACCTATAACCACGCCAATATTTGAATTGTTTGATGCTCGTCAAACAACTCGACTTAAACTTGGGATCACGTCCCTTATTTAAGCAAGGTGCGAAATCGCGTTTCGACCTCTTGAGCCAAAGTACTTGTGTGACGACACAAATAACCAAGACAGGAATTTTGAGAATTAACTCGATTTTTATAAAACAACATATGAAAAATAAAACTCACCAACTAGGCCTTATATAGCCTCCCTACACGGTTCACCAAGAGGGCATTAATGCCTTCTTTGAACCATAATTCCAAGGCTAATTTATTCTATCCTAGTTTTTCTACAAATTATTTTTAATGCTTATGGAAAATTAAACTACAACAAAAACTAGAAGAGAATACAATTAACTAGGCAAGGATTAAATGGAGGTGCATTGATCTTTTTCTTCTCCTTTTCCCACCCTTGACCGTGTGCCTCAAGCTCTCTTCCGTTTTTTCTTTTCTTTTTTTTTTTTTTTTTTTGCATTTCGCGATACGGTATTTTTCGTAGAATTTTTTATTCGGAGCATCGTACCGTATTCACATCAATTCCTCCTTCTTTTAGAAGAATCGTCCCGATTCTTCATGACTCCCAATTCTTCGTCGCTTCCTTTTTCGAATTGTATTTTTAAAACGTTTTGGAAGTCGAGGTTGTAAGGCCTTAACTGCAATCCTTGAGGCGGCCGTGCTGCCCTCATCGCTTGATTCAATCTTGTTGCTTCCAATTGATTCCTTTATCCATGACGCTATTGCCTTGCCTCGGCCCCTCCTAGCATAAGGATTTAAACCAATCCAATCGGTCTCCTCGACTTGCCTCTCCAAGGTCCCTTGAGTGGTCATTGTCTTTCCCTCGCTCCTCCTAGCATAAGGGTTCAAACCTACCCAATCGGGCTCCTCGATTTTTCTCTCCACGGCCCTTGGAGTCCCGCCCATTGTTGGTGGATTGCTAACTGATGCGTGTCTATAATATGATGTTTTACATCTTTATTTCCACGCATTTTATGTCTATTATTAGTAGTTTATTCTACTATTTGCCCCTTTTCGTCGACTTCCGCCTTTTTATGTAATATTGCAGATTATCGCGGAATTTAGTAGATAATGAGCCAAATCTGTCCCAAAGTGTTTAGCATAGGATTTTACATGGATTAGTGACTCGAGGAATGAGCTTGGTGCGCGTTTCAAGGCCTAAAGATAGCAAAAGCATGGGTGCGTACGAGTTTAACAAGCAAGTAAGCACTTCACGATGTTGCAGCCTGCTTCAGATGGCTATATCTCGAGTTCTAGAGCAGATAATCGAGTGATTCCAATTGGAGGTGAAAGCTTATCCTCTTAGCTTTCCAACGCCGTGTAGAACGCCTGATTTGACCAAGTAACGAAGAAATGGCAGCTGTTTTAAGATCGTTGCGCGCTGCAGAATTCGTCAGAATGCACTACTGTACAGCACCTTTGGTCGATCGACTGACCTACTTGGTCGATCGACCAGAGCGCGAGTTCCAGAAGCTACTGTTCAGCTATGCTCAGTCAATCGACTGGGTCTTGTGGTCTATCGACCAGTTTATGCAGCAGCGAGATTTGTTTGCGCGAGACTTATTAATTAGTCTTATCTTTTATTTATTTATTTAGGAAATAATAATATCTCTTATTATATATAAGAGAGACTTCTAAAACCTAAAGGGGATGATCATTCCTTTACTCAGTTTTCAGTTTTATGTTTTGTTTTGGAGGCTGCTTGGAACGGCTCTTCGTTGCTTCTTCTTCCTCCAATTTTATTTGTAATTTCTACTCTTAATCTTTCAATAATTACTCTTTTGCTTTCTTGTTTAATTATTGTTACTAGTTATTTGTGACACCCCTCGTTGAGGTAACTAAATACAACTAGTAAATCGTGGCGGAAACACGAGATTTTTGAAACTTTTAAGGCTTCTAATGAAGTCCAACGCGGGGTATCACCAACACGATAAATAACTTTAGATAGTTAAGTTTAAGTTTACAACACAAGTCAATTTATTGGGGAAAAGATATCCCTCGAATGAACATGAGTCTAAAAGTAGGTGAGTCTATTAAAGTGATAGCTAAATAAGGTCCAAGGTAAGAACTCGCTAGCTCACACGGTCTTCCCCACTTAAGCTTCATCACCAACCTGTCATTCATAATAAATATGAAAGCCACGGTCGGTGGGAGTAACTCGGGGTTCTCCCACCCACAATATGTCAAAATACAAGTAATTAGGAATTTAATTAAACAAACAAGCATAAGAATAAATACTTACGGTAACAAGAGAATCATGATTAGTATACAAAATGCAATAAGAGTAGTATGCATAAATGAGAGAAGAATAATTAGGTCAAACGGTCACATATTAACTCGACTCAAATGTAAGACAAAATTACAAAGTATGGACAAACAAGACTCCCAACATAGACTCCAACCTCCTGGTAGGACGACGATCATAATACGGTCCTAGTCTAAACTGGCGGACTCTCGGGATGGACGACACCCGATTCGACATGCGGTGACCTATCCGCATCCAAGACTCGATCCATGACACCTAACCGTGCCCCAAGGTCGAGTAACCCCAAATCGGAACCTTGTCACCTAACCGTGACCCTCGGTCCGAAGAGGCGGAAGGAAAAATAGCCCAATCCGGAAACATGGCACCTAACCGTAACCAATGGTCCGAAAGGGGTAAATAAGGAATGTCAAGTCGTCACACAATGTAAATCGTCACACTTGGGTCCAAAAGAGAACAACAATAATTCGCATTATCATAACATAAACAAATCCTAAATTGACCATTTACCAATCATAAGAAGGATGCATAATTAAATAAATGATTAATAGAAGTTATAAGTGAAGAGAAACCATAAGAGAACTCCCAGCCGGTTGGGGACCAAACCCGCACCATTTATGAGCATTGGAACAAAGAGTAAGAAGCCTATGAAGTAAATCGTGCAACATAACGTATAAAAACACTTAACTTAACCAAGTAGATGGTCACTTGATAAGAAAACAACCTTAAAATGAATGTTGTCCACAATGAGTCAAGCTCAAACTTTACAAACATTTAAAATGTCACTTCCCAAAAATTTCATCAAGGATGAGCTTCGGCTCATTTGCACCAGAATTTAAATAACACCATTATAATGAAGAAATTCAACCAACACACCACCAATTTTACCCAAAGTTGCTTCAACATCATTGTTGGACACATAATCAACCTCCAAGCATCAATTATACAATTAAAAACAAGAATCCACAACATACAACATTCATAAATTACTCCATGATCATGAATAAGACTTAATAAGGTAAACTCAACATAAAGATTCCATCTTTTTCACTCAAAAGCTTAGATCTCAACATACCCACATACTAAATCACCATTTAAGACATATTTCAAAACAACCATACTACCAACTTCATCATTTATAATATTAATCCAATAAATAATCTCATGACATAATTAAACATGTCAACTAAGTATGATTAAGACGGAATTTTCTCTAATTAACATATGTAAACAACCCATTTAATCCAATTGAACAAACATGTGACAAAAGACTAGAAATTAGTCAAACAACCATAAGACGGTTTCAAAAACCCAATTCATCCAACAATGAACATGTGAAACATGTAAAGATTCATACTTTAACAAACACAAGAATAAACCACAACATATAAACACATTAAATTGACATAATGTCGAGTAACCCATCACCGTTACCTTTTTGCACTTCAATCTTCTATTGAGTCGTCAATGATGTAGCTATCCTCCTCCAGGGTTGTCCGATTCTCCCCTAAACACAAAAATCAAGATATTAAGTCAAGAACCCATGTTCTTGTAAGATGAAAATTTCGAAATAGAGGAAAAGATGACAACTTTCTTACTTAGAAAGAAGGAGAACGAGACAAGAAAGAGAACGGAGTGATAAGGAGCGAAATTGGTGAAGGATTGAGTGAGATATGATGATTTTTAGGGTTGAGTGGAGATGGTTCAACAATGGGGTGTGTTTGTTGGGAATTTTCAGAAATTAGGAGTGAGGAGGATGAAGTTGTGAGGGCTTAGTTGGGGTTTTGTGTAGAGAAAAGAGAAGGAAAAGGCCCATGAGTCATGATAAGCCCAATAACTCAAAATGAGTCGGTTTCTACTAGAATTTCCGTCTCAAACCTACTATAATTCAAGACGGAGAATATTATTATTAGATTCTACATTATTATCTCCGTTATACGACTACGGCGATATTATATAAAAATAAGTTTTAAATAATAATTATTTAATAAAAATTACTTAAAAGTTTATTCAAGATATAAGAAAGGCGCGGGGTGTTACATTATTGCTTTTAGTTAATTTGTTTTATGTCTTTTTATTTATTCAATTCAATTGCTATGTCTTCTTATTTAGTTTATACGCATCTTATTGTTATTTCAATTATCAATATGAGTAGCTAGATTTCCTTCGCTAGGATGTGAGGGGACCTATGGTGTAGACGGCTTAGGATGTTGTAGGATTGTTTAGGTCGGTAATTTCTTTATCATAGTTATTTAATTGCTATATTTAATGAGGAGACCAAAAGGAGAATTGTTAATTGACTTGGGAATTCTAGACCTAGATCGAGAGATTAGAATAGAATAGACCTAAAAAACTATGATAATTAGTCTACCCTTGAGACCGAAAGGCAATAGGAATTTCTTGAGACTGAAAGGAGATAGAAGTTGCAGACTTAGCTACACCGACGAACGAAAGTTAGTTAGTGTGATTTAGGGAGGGAATTCAGGACCAAAGGGTGTTTTCTGTTGATAGTGGACCGTGAGGGCCTGTCATTTACCCTCGAATGTCGTACTCATATCGGACCTACTTTAGATTAATGCCGTCGAAACTGTAGTGAACCGATCGTCCTAGCTATTTCTCTATTATTGTTTTCATCTTTTTACAGCATTTTATTTCACTTGCAATTTAGTTTCAAACCAAATCAAAATCCCCCTTTAATTGTTATTTCAATAGATTAAAAATTAGCAAACATAATTAACCTTGTCTCTCTGTGGTTCGACCCGTACTACCACTAGCTTCTGTTAGTTTAGTTCGGTTTTATAAATTTAAATTTTGATACTAAACGACGGTATCAAATTTTGGCGTCGTTGCCGGGGAGACGGTATAATTTTGTTTGCTTTATTTTTAATTTATTTTTCTTGTCTCAAGGAACTTTGGTTCCTTGAGACCGTTGCTTACTTTTGCTTCTAGTTTTGCTTTTGCAGAAGTTAGAAGTAAGATTTTGAGAGGAAGACTTGAGTACTCTCATTTTGGCAAGCATGACTACTATATCTGATAATCTTGGTGACAAGATACGACCTTCCAAAAGGGTTTACTCCCCTTTGTAATTCGTCCTTCCTATATCGAATTGGTGGAGCGAAATCGGTTTTTTGGTCTACCAGATGAGGATCCTTGGAAGCATATGGAATTATTTACGGATTATTGTTGTTCCATACCCGCATCTGGGAGTGACACAAGATGAAGTTAAGGAGAAGATGTTTCTTTACTCTTTGAAAGATTCTAACGCGTCGGTGGTATCGCTACCTTGATAAGGTAGTAGCTAGAGTTACTGATGGACATCTCGGCATTGGCTTTCGCAAACAGTATATTTCGCTGCGAAAACCAATGCTTTGAGAGCTCAAATTTCAAATTTCCAGCAAGGACCCGATGAGGAATTTCATGAAGCATGGGCCCGTTTTAAGAAGCTGGTTCGATCTGTTCCTCACCACGGTTTTGAAGAGTGGTACCTTTGCGACCAATTTTATAATTCTTTGTATGATGACTACAGAGTCATCCTTGATTGGCCGCAAATGGTAGATTTGAAACAATGTAGCTTATGATAAGGGTTGGAACACTATTGAGGAGATGGCGAGTCTATAGAGCCGAGTTTGGAAGTTCGCGTGGAAACTCGCGAAAACAAAGTGATGAAATGAGTGCCGTTGTGACACTCATTACTTCTATTACTGCCCGTCTCGAGAAGCTCGAGATTTCTGAAGCTTCCAAGGAGAAAGTTGAAATACCCGTTCAAAACTCAGAGGAAATCGAGAAGTTGAGAGAGATGGTCCAACTCCTTTTGGTTCAAGTGGCGAATATGGAAGCAGCCGGTATTGAGTCCTCAAGGAATTTTGTGAAACAATTGGAGAACATGGAGGCTAAGCAAGCTGCTAATTCTTCAAGCAAATGTGAAGGGCCGGTTGAGACGATCAATGCCATCAATCTCAGAAGTGGCCTTTCTTATGAAAGTCCCGACAAGCCAAAGGAAGACTCGGGAAATGATGAAGAAGCTCGTTTAAATTCTGCTGCAAACACGAGCTTGAATGCCAGCACTTCTGGTCGATCGACCACCATTCTCAGTCGATCGACTGAAGCGTCAGATAAAATAGTTTCTGGTCAGAAACTATTCATACCCAGCACAACTGGTCGATCGACCAGCACTGTCAGTCGATCGACTGAGGTTCCTGAAGAAACAGTTTCTGATCAGAAACTGTTCACGCCCAGCATATGTGGTCGATCGATCACTCCTATCAGTCGATCGACCAGGTCTTCAGTACAGGACGCAAACCCGTCAATTAATTTGCATGATTCTATACTCATTGATGATTTGACGGAAGTTTTAAACTTACGGAAGCCGAAGGTTGCTGATCCTACGGCCATGTTGCGATCCCGTATCCGGAGCGTTTGGAGAATGCAAAGTTGGAGCGTCAGTTCGACAAATTTTTGGAGATCGTCAAGAGCCTTGAGGTAACTATTCCTTTCACTGATTTAATTACCCAAGTACCGTCTTATATGAAGTTTATGAAAGATATTTTATCACGTAAACGACATATAGAGGATCATCATGTAGTAGCCTTCACTGCGACGAGCACTGCTCATCTTCAAAATAAGCTGCCAAATAAAAAATTTGACCCGGGTAGTTTCTCCATATCTTGCTGTATTGGGACCCACTTGGTCGATAACGCCCTATGCGATACAGGGGCTAGTGTCAGTGTTATGCCGTTGTCTATTGCTAGGAGACTTGGTTTCACTAAATTTCGTATTACTGATATTACCGTGCAAATGGCCGACCGTACCCAATCACGGCCAATAGGTATTTTAGAGGACATACCTGTGCAGATAGGGAAATTCTTTATTCCCGTTGACCTTTTGGTTTTGGATATCCCCGAAGACCGACACACTCCTATCATTTTAGGACGACCATTCTTGCGCATCGTTAGTGCGGTGATAAATTTCGGGGGATAGGACCATGACTGTGCGGGTGGGGATGAAAATTTGACCCTTTACGGACCGGCGTTCATAAGGCACCGATGCAAGTCAAACCTTGTGACGCCATATCCTCTATAGATCCTATTACGGATCCTCCTAGTGCTAATACTGAGTTATATTCTGTTGTATTGACACCTCCGCCCCAGCTTGGGAGCAAATTGGAGGACCATGTTGCATTCATTGCTTTGCGAGGTCATGGCGGAGAGAGGGCATAGGAGATCCTGGTGATACTAGTGAGACGGAATTTGAGCAAGCGGTGAGAGAGAGGCGGGCAAAGTGAAGAAGCGTGTCATAGATTTTGCGACACCAGATACCCTTCCTCCGATCAGGCGGTTGTCCGGAAGCCTAGAGTAGCGGTCCATCTTCTTTGAAAGGACTTCTTTTGGTCAAGTGCCCGCTTTGGGGTAGCTTGTTATTGAGCCGTAGTGCTATTAACTGTAATTATTTTGTAATTTTGGGTTTTTGTTGAACTATTCTTTGCTTTTATTAGGACGTTTATTTTTAGTTTTAGTTTAGTTTATTTGAGTTGACTTTGGACAAGTTTTGGTATTGGTATTTTTGTATTTTGCATATTTGTGAAATTTTCAGGTAATATGGAGTTGATAAAGGATAGGAAATCGTTCCATGGAGATTGCCACGATCGAGCCCTGCTGATTCTTGATCGAGTTCTTGCCGCTGTGCAATTCGAGATAGAGGAGTTTTTCTCCTTTTCTCTCCCGTTTATTTCTCCTCCTTATTTCCTTTCTTTTCAATTTTTACATGCTACATCCTTTACCTGAGTTTTACAAATTTTTGCAATTAAAATTACCAATTTGTTTACCCAAATATCTTTCAAGTTTTAATTAAACCAACTTCCATTTGCTTTTATTTTGGTTTAATTATGTTTTGTTGGTAATTAATTTGAGTTCTTTCTCCCTATTTCTAATTGATTTATTGCAATTCCCTTTTGTCGGGAATTGGTTTGGGGAGGTTTGCTTTATTGTTTATTTGCTAATTAGAACTCAAGTTATTGCAGAGTTAGATTGACGCGATTCACCGCTAGTGCTTCTATTCTCGTTGTGGCCCCGCTGTTGCCGCGACGATGTATGCTCGTGATCCCCGTTTCGTATCACGATTGCTTTTATCTCCCCGTTTCATGTCCTGGTTTGGGAGGTTATATCTTGTGAGTTTCCTACTCCATTTCATTTTATCTCCCTTAAGTTTAGTTTGCATTTTTACCGCCCTCTTAAATGTCTGCAGTTTGCTTTCGTTAGGTAGTAGTTGGTCCAATGAGGACATTGTCCGATTTGGTTTGGGGAGGGTAATGCATCCTTGAGTCTGCATTTGCATTTGTTTTGCATTCATATTTATTGCATTTACGCATGCATTGTTCTTACTTTTCAGAATAATCATTAAAAATTTAAAATTTTCCAAAAATATCACGTTTAGTTTTGCATATTAGGTTGAGTCTGATTGGAGTATTCATTGCTATAAACTGTCATTTGCTTAAGCCTTGCACTTTATCACGTCTTTTAGCAAAAGTTTTCGCAATATCTCGAATTTCGTTTCAAAATTTGTTGAACTAGTAGACTTGACTTGAAAATTTTGGCAAACTACAAGAATCTTTCTAAGGATTAGAGCTTAATAAATCGGTGACATTCATGACCGATTTCATGTAGGAATGTGAGTAGCACTCCTTATAAGACATGTTACATTAATTTGCATAAACATGAATTTGATCTGCTTAGTGCCTGTATGCATTCGGTTTGTGGTTTGTTGACACATGTGGGAGAGGTCTCCTTTTCTCATTCTACCCATAAGCCCCACATAGCCAAAATTGCCTTCTTGTCCCATCAGCTACATACTGAAATTAGCCACCTTATCCGAGCTAGTACTTGTAGTTTTGGGAATGTTTTTATTGCATTTTGGTTATATTGCTCTACGTGAGATGAGTGGTGAAATGTTGAAGGGGAAGAAAGAAAGAAAAGAATTGAAAAAAAAAAAAGAAAAAAAAAAGAGAAACAGATTATGAAAAAATGAAAACCAGTTCGATATTCAGTCGATCGACCTCACCCTCTGGTCGGTCGACCAGGCTCTGCAGAATTGAAAAATCGCATGAATTGGAATTTTATTATATGGCGATTTTTACTCCCATGTTGTTATTATATCTTTTGGGGAGTTGAAGTTTGTTGGAGATTGTGAGTATTGTGCATCAATTTGGCACTGTTTTGTATCGTTCACATTAAGTTTGAAGTTGGAAAGTGCGTATTATTTGGATCCCGTTGTTGCTAGCTCGGCCTATTAGCTCCACGTATCCAAAACTTTTTAGCCCCTTCTTACCCGTTACCTCACATATCCCATATATACCTCGGCATGTGTCATGGTCATTTGTTTGGTTGGAATGCATATGTACGGTCGTAGAGATCACTTTTATGTTATACTGCAGGCATGCTCTTATAGGTCGTAGTTAGGTGAGCGTCATTACAAATTTACTTCTTTCTATCCTTACATAATTTACTCACCTTGTCTTTGTATTGTGTGATTGAGCGACCCGTGAGAGTCCGATTTTGAAAGTCTTGCAAGGTCGAAAGTTCAATATCTTTTTGAAATATGTATAAATCCGTTTGCTTGACATTGTGCTGTTAGTAGTTGATTCTTTGCATTAAATTGGTTTGAGTAGTCGGTTTCGGTTTGTCCATGTTTGCTCCTTTCTATTTTAGTTCATATTAGTTGCATTAGTTTGCTTGGGGACAAGCAAAGGTTTGGTTTGGGGAAGTTTGATGCGTGTCTATAATATGATGTTTTACATCTTTATTTCCACGCATTTTATGTCTATTATTAGTAGTTTATTCTACTATTTGCCCCTTTTCGTCGACTTCCGCCTTTTTATGTAATATTGCAGATTATCGCGGAATTTAGTAGATAATGAGCCAAATCTGTCCCAAAGTGTTTAGCATAGGATTTTACATGGATTAGTGACTCGAGGAATGAGCTTGGTGCGCATTTCAAGGCCTAAAGATAGCAAAAGCATGGGTGCGTACGAGTTTAACAAGCAAGTAAGCACTTCACGATGTTGCAGCCTGCTTCAGATGGCTATATCTCGAGTTCTAGAGGAGATAATCGAGTGATTCCAATTGGAGGTGAAAGCTTATCCTCTTAGCTTTCCAACGCCGCGTAGAACGCCTGATTTGACCAAGTAACGAAGAAATGGCAGCTGTTTTAAGATCGTTGCGCGCTGCAGAATTCGTCAGAATGCACTACTGTACAGCACCTTTGGTCGATCGACTGACCTACTTGGTCGATCGACCAGAGCGCGAGTTCAGAAGCTCTGTTCAGCTATGCTCGTCGATCGACTGGGTCTTGTGGTCTATCGACCAGTTTATCTTTGCAAAAGCCGAGATTTGTTTGCGCGAGACTTATTAATTAGTCTTATCTTTTATTTATTTATTTAGGAAATAATAATATCTCTTATTATATATAAGAGAGACTTCTAAAACCTAAAGGGGATGATCATTCCTTTACTCAGTTTTCAGTTTTATGTTTTGTTTTGGAGGCTGCTTGGAACGGCTCTTCGTTGCTTCTTCTTCCTCCAATTTTATTTGTAATTTCTACTCTTAATCTTTCAATAATTACTCTTTTGCTTTCTTGTTTAATTATTGTTACTAGTTATTGCTTTTAGTTAATTTGTTTTATGTCTTTTTATTTATTCAATTCAATTGCTATGTCTTCTTATTTAGTTTATACGCATCTTATTGTTATTTCAATTATCAATATGAGTAGCTAGATTTCCTTCGCTAGGATGTGAGGGGACCTATGGTGTAGACGGCTTAGGATGTTGTAGGATTGTTTAGGTCGGTAATTTCTTTATCATAGTTATTTAATTGTTATATTTAATGAGGAGACCAAAAGGAGAATTGTTAATTGACTTGGGAATTCTAGACCTAGATCGAGAGATTAGAATAGAATAGACCTAAAAAACTATGATAATTAGTCTACCCTTGAGACCGAAAGGCAATAGGAATTTCTTGAGACCGAAAGGAGATAGAAGTTGCAGACTTAGCTACACTGACCAGAACGAAAGTTAGTTAGTGTGATTTAGGGAGGGAATTCAGACCGAAAGGGTGTTTCTTGTTGATAGTGGACCGTGAGGGCACATCATTTACCCGAATGCCGTACTCATCGACCTACTTTAGATTAATGCCGTCGAAACCGTAGTGAACCGATCGTCCTAGCTATTTCTCTATTATTGTTTTCATCTTTTTACAGCATTTTATTTCACTTGCAATTTAGTTTCAAACCAAATCAAAATCCCCCTTTAATTGTTATTTCAATAGATTAAAAATTAGCAAACATAATTAACCTTGTCTCTCTGTGGTTCGACCCGTACTACCACTAGCTTCTGTTAGTTTAGTTCGGTTTTATAAATTTAAATTTTGATACTAAACGACGGTATCACTAACCCGAACTCGCCTAAGAATGAACTTAAGGCTTCCTTGTCCCTTTCCTTCAAATCGATACATGCTTGCAATCTCGGTTGGCTCCTCTACTTGCGTCGTGAGCCATCCACCACGGCAAGTCTCAACTCGGGATGGCAAAGGGAATCCGTCATTTTGAACGGTCACGTCGATGGTGGGCTGGTTGGGTGGTGCGTGACCCGCCGGTGGCTCGGGGTCACGGCCTGGTTGTGCCGCGGGTGGCTCCGGCAAAGATTGCTTGTCACCAAAGTCGACATTAGGGATTAGACCATTCCCGTGGCAGCCTTGGTCGTCGCGTGTGACGGGTCCGAATTCATCAATGGTTGGGCCGATTAAACCCATATCGTTGCGGTTGTTGGGGCCATGTTCGCACCAAGCATCATATTGCTCTCCTATCTCACGTTGGAGCTCCGACCAATGAAGTCCGTCCTCATCGTTGTATATGTCGTAGATAGGTGGTAGTGAAAGGTTGAGAGATGGTTGGTTGAAGAGAGAATCGCATTCCACAGGATCTTCTATGCTCAAGATATCCGAGAGCCGAAGCTCTGATACCACATTTGATGTGAATTTTGCGGAAGCGGGAATCTCGTGATTTTGACTCGACATTGTAAATTTTGTATTTTTTTAGAGAATTGGAAACAAGGGGAAAAGAAAGGATATTTGTCACGGTTAGACCTATAACCACGCCAATATTTGAATTGTTTGATGCTCGTCAAACAACTCGACTTAAACTTGGGATCAAGTCCCTTATTTAAGCAAGGTGCGAAATCGCGTTTCGACCTCTTGAGCCAAAGTACTTGTGTGACGACACAAATAACCAAGACAGGAATTTTGAGAATTAACTCGATTTTTATAAAACAACATATGAAAAATAAAACTCACCAACTAGGCCTTATATAGCCTCCCTACACGGTTCACCAAGAGGGCATTAATGCCTTCTTTGAACCATAATTCCAAGGCTAATTTATTCTATCCTAGTTTTTCTACAAATTATTTTTAATGCTTATGGAAAATTAAACTACAACAAAAACTAGAAGAGAATACAATTAACTAGGCAAGGAGTAAATGGAGGTGCATTGATCTTTTTCTTCTCCTTTTCCCACCCTTGACCGTGTGCCTCAAGCTCTCTTCCGTTTTTTTTTTTTTTTTTTTTTTTTTTTTTTTTTTTTGCATTTCGCGATACGGTATTTTTCGTAGAATTTTTTATTCGGAGCATCGTACCGTATTCACATCAAAATGTCTTCCTGGATTATTGTTATGAGTCGAAGACGTCAAAATGGCAACTGGTACACCACGAAGACATTTCCTGGGTTGCTCATCAACTCCACTATGATGAGTGCTTTCATAGCTACTTTCAATTGACATATTGATTACTAACCCTAATATTGAAAAGATAAAAAAAAAAAGGCAATCTAATTAGCAAGAACATAACAAAATTAAAAGAAAAACAATTTTATTAACTACAAATTAATTAAATTGAACACAATGAACGAAAATAAAACAATGGGGATTAATTTACCTTGAGGATGAGTTCTTCAAATCAAATTGAGGAAAATGAGAGAGAAGGATACAGAAGAGAATGAATGAGGAGAAAGAACAATCTAACCTCTATACTTAATAGTAGAAGAGGGAAGGCAAAATAGTCATAAAATTATTGTTTAACCAAAAAAATTTGAATTTTGACGGAAATATGGCCTGAAAATGGTATTTGGTGTAAAATATAACCTGAGCAAATAATTTGGGTGTAAATTATGGATTAAGCGTAAGTCTAATTGATAACGGGACTTGCTAAATCCCGCGCACTAGTCTGCTAAATCCCGCACATTTTTCTCCTTGCATTCCATAATTGCCCTTTGTCTTAAAAGATAATTAAAAAGACTTTCTTCCCTTCCCTTTTCTCAAAACCTAACCAATTCATTAAGATTTCGACAATAATGGATCGTAATTCGCGCATATGACAAGTAATTGTTCTGTTTTATCAATAACTATTTTAATACCGTGTTTTAATTGATTTGATTAATGTTTTTTTTTGTTAAAAAAGGTTTATTTTTAAAATTAGGGCCCGGATTGATATCGATTACAATTACAAAATCGTGTTGTTGAAGGGGTGGTTGTGGGGTTGTCGAACATGCCGGAGTAGGGTGGTCGAAGGCGACCAACCTGTTCATCCGCTATATCCTTACAAAACCCTAAAAGAAAACCCAACTCATTCCCTAAAAAATCCCTTATTTCTATTTCAATTTACCAGAAGAAATCCCATCAATAATTACCCAAAATGGTTTCCAAAAAGATGAAGAAAATCCCAATTAAATCTCTCAAAGACTGTCGTCGTACTCCGTCTCTCAACCGCAAGAAATCCCCTGTCAAATCCACTACAACAAACCTGTGATTGATGATGAATTTATGAACTTTTATGTGTTAAAAAGGCCTGGATGGGATAATGGGCGGCGGGTAAGGGTGGTCGGTGGTAGGATTAGGGTGGGGGATAGGGTTGTTGGTGTTGGTGTGTTAAGGTTGTGTTTTGGAACGTCAGAACTCGATCGAGTATGCTGGTACTCGGTCGAGTAAGGCTTACTCGGTCGAGTACATTCCGTACTCGGTCGAGTTGCCGGTCTGACGAGGTTTTATCCGCGGTTTTGATTATAATAATTGGAGAAGTATATAAAGACATCTTATCAGTTCTTAATCATTTTCTTAATCATTCTTTTAAAACCTAAACTACGTACAACTTCTCCAATCATTCTAATCATTGCTAAAACCTGATTGAAAGGGGTTTTACATCGTTCTTTCGCGTCGATCCATCGGTAAGCATCATACTTTTGTCTTTATGATCATATGGTTGTTATGGTTAAACCCTAATCAAATTTATTGGGGGATTAGGGTAGATTTTGATTGTATGATGTGTGTATAGGTGACGAGTTCGTAGAGGAGCATTTCTGATTTGTTGCTATGATTGTTTGGATTGCGAATAACGTAGGGTTTCCCTACTCAGCTGGCTTTATAATTAATTGATTGTTTATGCTTGATTGTTGGTATGAGATCGTTGGTTGGAATTGTTGGAGATTGGTTGGTTGAGATCGTTGGTTGGATGATTGTTGTGGAACTATGTCGGGAGATGGGTCCATACCCATGTTCGCTCTTGTGACTCTCGTCTCAAGAGGGATGTGCACATTAAGGAGTTGGGATCGCTCATTGCGATGAGCGGGGATTTAGTGGGCAAGGCTGCGGCCCCCCATTGGCGGTGTGGGTTACCTGTTGCGATAGGTAACCTGACAGGGCTACACACCCTTTAATGTGTAGTCAGTGATTGGTAATTGTTGAAGTTGGAGTTCGGCTGATTGTATTGTTATATTTGTTTCTGCTGTGTATGTTGATTTAGTTATGCAGTTGACTGACCTCGTTTTTTGTTTTCAAAACTGTGGTGATCGATTCGGGGATGGTGAGCAATTGGCTTAGCAGGTGATGATTGTTGATGATCGATGGGATAGCTCGCGGGGCGTAGATGGGCGTTGTCATCACCGAGACGTCATGTTGTCTTAACTGACATTAGATCACTTTATGACTTTGTTTCAGTTGTTCTTTTGGAGTTGTTTTTGAGAGTTGTAAACTTTTTCACATTCTTTTATTTAAGTTTGTTTCTTTATTGTTACTATAATGCGTACTACCTCGGGCAACCGAGATGGTAGCACCCTTATATGCTAAGGAGGTCTTTGGTAAGACACTTTGGTATATGGGGGTGTTACAGTTGGGTGTTAGGAAAATCGTTGTATACCACTATTTCCCTTTTTTTCTCTTTTTTCTCTCTTGGTGGGGTGAGAAATGAGAAGGGCATACTCGGAATAAAGGGAAAAAATGCGCGTGATTAAATAAATTGGTGGGCGGGATTTAGCAACTACGTTGATAATTTACTTTAAGAATAAAATCGTAAAAAAAGTAGGTGAAACTGTGAACAATTAGATAGACAGATATATCCGTCTATAGCTATAAACGGGTCAAATATGCTTAAAGTGGTGATATTTTTAGGCCCACCATGCAACTTGTTGCTTGTCTTATAATTAAAATGAGTGAATATTTGACCATCTATAGCTATAAACGAATATCCCCTGTCTGGCCGTCTATAATGAGAATTTGTGAATTGTGAAAGATTAAGAGCATGTTTGACCTTGATTCTCAAAAATCAGTTTTTGTTTTTCAAGATTAATTTTTCAAAAGTGTTTTTCAAAAGCAGAAACAACAAATAACTGGTTCTATTTCTATGGGCAAAAATATGAATTTTTAGGTTTTGAGAATTTTTATTTAACTTTTAGAAAATGATGTGTTTGGCCAACAAGTGTTTTTGGACTATAAACTAAGCCAAACACACTAAACTGAGTACTACACGATAACAAAATGACTTGTCTCGATTTTCCACGTCCTCCACCAACTCGCCTAAGTGGTCCCACGTTCCCTCAATTCCCTTGCCAACTTACGACAGTCTCTCTCTTCTCTTTTTATAAACCTCCGTCACCCCCAAACCCTAATTCGAAAACCCATCATTCTCCTCCCCCAAATTTCAATTCTAACACTCCAAGATCTGGATTCTCAACCTTCAATCAATCACAATTATAGTAATTCTAATAATTCATGGTATAAATTATAATGGTGGTTCAGGTCCGAGAAGTATGGGCTGACAACGTCGACGAAGAGTTTGAAATCATCAGTTCAATCATCGACGACTACCCTTTTATTTCCATGGATACCGAATTCCCCGGCGTCGTTTGCCGTCACAAAGATCGCGACACTATGTCTCCAACGCTTAACTACTCCGTTCTTAAGCAAAACGTCGACGCTTTGAACATCATCCAGTTCGGACTTACTCTTTCCGATTCCCAAGGCAATTTCCCTTCCGTAGATTCCGACAAGTACACCTACATCTGGCAATTCAATTTCAAGGACTTCAACCTATCACGTGACCCTCACGCCCCCGACTCCGTCGAGCTCTTGCGCGTTAACGGCATTGATTTCGATCGTAACCTCAAGGACGGCATCGATTCTTGGCACTTCAGCGAGCTCATGATGTCGTCGGGCCTTGTTTGTAGTGAGGGTGTTGTGTGGGTCACGTTTCACGGGGCGTACGATTTCGGATACGTGCTCAAGGTGCTGACTCAGCGGCCACTGCCGAGTGAACTCCGTGACTTCACCGGGTTGATCGCCATTTTCTTTGGGGAGAAGGTGTTTGATGTCAAGTATATGATCAAGTTTTGTAACGGTTTGTATGGAGGGTTGGACCGGGTCGCCAAGACTCTTAATATCGAGAGAGCTGTCGGGAAGTCGCACCAGGCCGGGTCAGATAGTCACTTGACGTGGATGGTCTTTATGGCTATTCGCGACCGGGGGTACTTTACAGGCGGGATTGATCTGTATGCAGGATCTTATTTCGGACTTGAGGTTTCTTAGCAACCTTATTTTTTTTTTCTTTCATAGGTTTTTCTTGTCACATCGTTATTTGAATGTAAATTTTAGATTGTTGGGTGTTTTCGGTGAAACTTGATCAATATAGTTATTGATTTGGCGTTTATACTTTCTGCTTGTCTTTTCTTGTTTGATTTGTTACTGTAGAGTAGCGGCATTCTGTGTACTCTTGCTTGATAAATTCTTGAAAAAATGGAAGCATTTTTATTAGGGTTTCATACGAGGTGAAGCATTTTGGTGGTTAATTTAAATCCTCAGCTTCGTCCTTGCCCTTGACCTAGATTTTCCCATTCATAGGTTTATATTAGGGTTTCATATGAGGTGAAGCATTTTTATTACATTGGAGATTTTGAAGTTCTTCTATAGTAGGTGTCAAGTTTTTGGGGGTGGCTGTATGTACACGGGTGTCTGCCCCTCCTGTGTCTCTTTACCAATACTTCTTTACTTACAGAAAATTTGCTCCTTAAGAGCATAGTTTAAAAGCACGCCTTTTGCACTCCTAAGCTGAGGTTTGCTGAGGCAGTACACTAGTTAAAACCAGTATACGACCTTAGGTCCCTGTTGTAACGGGACCTTTATTGTGCTGGTGCCCCTTTTAAAACTAAGGACTGAAGCTAATTGCGTTTTGAGTTTTCAGTTACAGCCTGTTTGGGAACCTGCATTTCATTTAGAAATCCGTATTTGGCACAAATTCATTGTTTGGCAATCCCAAATCTTTGGATTTGGATTTGTTTCAAATCCAGGTCCAAATCCTTACCCCTTAAATTTAGCTTATTCTAAATAACACCCCAACCCCCTGTTATTTCCAAATCATCATTCCAAATTACAACTTTCAAATCATGTGATTCAAATGAAATTAGTGTTGCTAAACGCTACCTTATGGAATTGTGTAAATTCTTTGCCTCTATGCTTTGTAACGGGACATGCCGTAGATTTTGCCTTGAGAAATATTTAGAAATGGTATCACCCTTTGTATTATGTTTACACAGATTTTTTTTCTTTTTCTTTTTTTTTTTCCCGGGATGGTACCTTGGCACACCGGTTAAGATGTTGCTTTGTGACCGTGAGGTCACGGGTTCCAGTCCTTGGAGTGGCCTCTTGCCAAAATGGCAAGGGAAGGCTTGCCCCAATTACACCCTTGTGGTGGGACTCTTCCCCGGACCCTCGCCTAGCGGGGACGCCATCGTGCACCGGGCTGCCCTTTTATGGTATTATGGGAATGCAATAGATTATCCAACTCTAACTAATTTTGGGGTTAAGGCTCTGAAGTTATTGTATGGGACTGCAATATATAGCTTTGAAGCTAGCATCAATCGCTGCCATTGACACAGCCACTCTTACATGTACCAATTTCCTATATGGGTACTTATTTTGCCATTTCAATGGATAACATGTTTCAAACTATTTTTCTGGTTCATTAATTAGGAAAATGAATCTGTAGGTGGAAAAGAAATGGACCTTTTCTGTCACCAAACTGTTTAAGATTCCCAATAAATAATTGTATACCGGTTAAAATAACTTTCGAGCACGTAGTCCACTGGGATTGGGGAAGACTTGAGGACTATGGAGCATGGACTATTATTAAGGTTATAGTGGCACTTATGACATCTTTCTGAGACCAGATACGGTACTTGTCCAAATGTCTTGGAAAGCTTTTATGCCATATGTGTTTATATTACTCCATTGTGATATGTAATCATTGTGCAATCCAGGTTTGGTAATTCTGGGTTGTTTTAAGTCAATTTTCTCAGTAATTGGCTTTAAATACCCATTGGGTAATAGCAATGAAGAGATGGTGTTATGGAGGTGCCGTGTTAACTAACTTTTGGTGCATTTTGTTGGAGTTGAATTTTCAGCTTTTTTCAGGGAAGGACTGTCTCTTGATTGTGGTTAGGAAGAGTTGTTATCCTAGCTTTTTTTGTCGGCTTAAGTTGTGTTTGTCTTTGTAAGGATACTCAAATATCACTTTTCCAATAAAAATAGACTTCGCATATAGTAATTGTTTGCAGATGAGGGTTCTATTGTCCTTGATTGAAGTGGCTGTGCAACCGGCAGTATAACGAACTTATTTCTATTGTTGGATTCCACCTGTTTTTGAACTCCAAAAAGTTTGAACATGAGAATATTTCGTCATATAAGCTACGAAAAGGACGTCTTCTCATACGAGGTGTTAGAGATTCACAAGTCAATAGTACCTTTTTTACTATTTGGTTTGCCAAACTAATGACTGCCCAAAATCTTTTGTTCGTTGCTACATGACTGGTGATGACCTCAAATAGTGCTGGTATGTACAGGGATCTTATTCTGGGGCTGGAGTGTAAAAATTTCCCTGGGACATGATATGGATCTTCATGTGTTGATTGATTTCATGATCATGAATGCTTCAAGTCTTTAACATATCTTCTCCTGTTTTGTGTTTCCGTGTTTTTTTTTTGTACTAATGTTTCATTGTTATAAGACTTATAACAATGATGTACTTTCTTCGGATCAACATTTAAAGAATCCTCTTATGATCTTCCCCTGGTTTATGACCAAGTCCTGGATCTCACAGTGATAGGACCAGCGTTGTATAATTTTCTCACTTGAATGCACACCAGCCAACAAACTCACTCTGAGAGCCTGCTACGAAAGAGGAAAACGAAAAAGTAAAGAGCGAGCGTGATTAATTAGACTAGTGTTAACCCGTCCACACTGAAAAATGCACAGATCTGCTTTTATACTGCTTTGATAGTAAATGAAGTGAAGGAAAATGTTTTCGTAATAAGTAGTTTATTCCTTGTTTCTTCGAATAATAATTTGAAATGGTCAATCACTTTAAAGATGTACGTATAGATTGATTAATATGGCTAATAAGTTGTATTTTGTTTTGTGAAGTTTCAATAGTAAGTAGTTTAGCCATGCTACTGTAAGTAGTTTATTCCTTGTTTTATGGGTAGTGGGGAAATTGTACGCTGAACTTGGATCGCATCGCAGGCTGACAAGTGACTACACCACATGACAGTTTTGTATGTGTTAAAAAGCTGGCGTTGCCCAAGTTTGATAAAGGAAACCCAAAGCATTTTGTATTAATACGCTCTATTTGTGGAGAGGAAAGATGGGGCTGCCATGTCGACTTTTATAGCTGTGGAGCAACTAGCCACGGAGCAGTATTTGGTACTGCTTTAATAGACTTGAGAGTTCAGATTTGGCTTTCAAATATAACGAGCGAATCTTAATAAATTTTTCTTGACTGTGCTCTGTGTTTAATTCTCTTTTGAGAAAGGATCTGCTCTTGGACTCTTGGTTCTACTCAGACTGGTGAAGGTACGGAACTTCCTACAACTGCAGGCTTTTTTAAAGTCAGATGTTTTCTGCTCGTTTCAGCATTTGAAGGCATTTTTAAATGTGGTTCTTACATGTTTATCTATTCTTAGCTTATAGAAAAAAAATAAAATCAGATTCATGATCTTATAGTAGTTCAAAAAAGTGCGCCTTGGAAGTGACTATGCGGTTGACACAGTGAGCTAGTGATGCACTAGCTCAAATGTCTTGGGAGCCTTAGGTGCCTTTTATTACAAGGCGTCTTTATTGTTTTATGAGTAAGGCGTGGATAGCAAGGCACATTATGCAATTTCCGTATAGTTTTCTCTAGTTTTTTTTATTGTGCACTTTTTTGCTCAATTATCCATCCATTTTACATCTTTATTTGTTCGTGCGGTTTGAAATTTTTATTTTAGATATATAAAGAACTCTGAGCCTCATGATCATGAGGCATGCGCTTTCACCGCATGCATTGTCAGCCTAGGCGTATGCCCTTATCGCCTTGGTGCAGCTGACACCTTTTAAAACCAAGTACTTGTCTAAAACAGCAGGTCTCGAGGGTGCTGAAGTGCAAGGCTCAGTGAGTAGGTCACCAAAATGCGTCAAGGTGAGTTAGGTGCGCGTTAGCCAATGATTACTTATGAGGTACGCCATTATGCAATTTCTATATATTATCGTGTAGCCCTTTTATTACACCTTTCATGTTGGCCCATTATACATTTATGCCTTGCTTTGTTTTTGTGTACATGTTTACCCTCTTTAAATCTCAAAAAGTGTTATTGTTGCACAACATTTTACTTTCAAAAATACAAAATTGTGTGCAACAACAATGTGCCCCATATGCATGAGGTATGCACTTTCGCATCACGCCTTCAACTCTGTGTCACGGGTCATCGCCTTGGTGCACCTCACACCTTTAAAATATGCTTGAGCAAGACAAAACTATTCTGTATCGGCTTCGATATTGAAGGTGGCTTACTGTCTGTATGTGGCACCTATGATTTAGGTACAGTATGTGTTATGGACTTATGGTTTAATGTGTGATATTGATGAATGAGTAGTCATTTGTGTGGATGTATAGTCTTTGTCCACTTTGATCTGCAATGAGGTTGTAATCTACGGATAAGGCGGTAAAGTGACACCAGGAACGTGCTAGATTCCTGATTAGTTTAGAGGCACAACTCTGCTTTGACAAACTGTTTTCTCTGTTATGCATATATTCAGTAGGCCTTCTGTGTTTATTCATTCCGTGGTTCATTCTAATAGAACAGATGGTCATTAGTCATGAAACCCCTTGTCTTGATAGACACCCAAACTTCCATAATTTGTGCTCATTACCTATCAATTTATTATGTACATTCTTCACATGTGGTTTAGAACCCACTTCATGCAAGCCTACACAGTTTCTTATAATGTACCGTAATTTTCTATTCTGTGACTAGAATTGATCCTCTTGACATTTACTGTGAACATGTATCGTAAGAACAGAGTCAAGTGTTCTTACTGTCATTACACTGTGGGTAAAATACTTGTTTTGCAAGGGAAAGGGAAGCAAGACTGGTGGCCTGACTCATTTCTTCATCCATGAACTCTTCACTGTTTTACTTAATTTTTTGTTTGCTTCTTGAATTGTAGTCTTGACAACAGATAGTGTGTTCCTCAAGGGTGTGTTTGGATAGCAAAAGTGGAGGGAAAGGGAAGGGAGGGGGAAAGAGGGAAGAGAAAGGGAGGTAAGGGAAGGGGAGGGCAAATGGGGTGTAGGTGTTTGGATACAATTTCCTTCCAAATCTTGCCTATTGTGGAGAGATTTTAATTTGCCTTGGAGGAGGGAAAATGGATCCCTCCAAATCTCTCCCCTTCCATTTCTCTCTACCCGTATTTGCTATCCAAACAAGGGATTTTAAATCCCCTACTCTCCGTCCCTTTCTTTTCCCTCCAAACCCCTCAATCCAAACATACCCTAAGGTTCATGAATGGTAAGTTGGCAATTTGGGTAGGCTTTTGGATAGTTGAAGTGCAGCTACTTGAAATTCTCTCACTTCGCCAGTTACCGTTTGTTAGATAGGGGAATTTGGAAGGAAAGGGAGGGAACTGATTTGGAGAGAAACACTTTCCTTTGTTTGGTTAGCGAAATGGAGGTGGAAGATTTGGAGGGTAAGGAAATGAATCCCTCCATTTCCTTCCCGCAATCCAAATTTAAATCCCTCCAACAAACGAAAAAGTTTGGTGGAAAGCTCTCCCATGCCATTACCCACTCTCTTTCCCTTTCCTCCCTTTCCCTTCCCTCTTCCGCCCTTCCCTACCTTCCCCTCCATATTGCATCCAAATACACACCAAGTAATTATTGATCCACTTGGAATCATGACTTTGCTTTCAATGATAATGTGATTGCCAAGGTCAGAATGTCAGCTTATTGCTCATTACAGTTTTTATCAATTGAGTTTTCTCATTTTTCTGGACAATTTTTGGTTTTCCTGTGTCTTGCTTTGCATTTTGCAATCAGCTCCTTATATTTCTCGCTAGCGCAATGACAATCCTTTTCAGTAACATATTATATTTTCTCAGTTCAAGATGGCATTGGCAGCATTCTTTGTGTGTTAAAGAAATATCTTTGTGATGTTATATTTAAGGCACTAAACTGCTATATTTAGATTTTGCTTTGGCATATGACTTGGGTGTAATGAACACTTGGTTCGAGAAAAGACATTCTCATTTGGTGACTTATAGGAGTGGAGGAAATGCTAATCAAATTGACTTCCTTTTGGTAAGGAATGTGTGGAGGAAAGAGTACACCGATTGCAAGGTCATACCCGGGGAAAGTGCAGCAACCTCTGATACTCCGACACGTCAGAGCACCGGCGTATCACGTGTCGATACGATACGATACGTAATACGACACGGGATACGTATCTGATACGCCAGAATAGGACACGACACGCGTACGGCGCAAAGGAATGAGAAAACTTGCGTATTTGCTCTCATGAAGCTCTTCAAGTATGGAGATCTTGCCCTTCACCCAGATCTGGTTACATTGATGGATGTTCTCAGGGTTGGGAGAAGGAGAAGACATCAAAAAGTTGATGTAGTATGGGTTTGAAGACGAGATACCGCAAGAGAGAGAAAAGAAAAGAAGGAAGATAGAGAGTATAGAGAGGAAAGTGAGTATTGCGGCTGGTAGCACATTTAGGGTTTCATTTTTGAAAAAGAAGAGAGGGGTAGTTGGAGGACAGCTTTAAAGTAAATATCAATTAAATTATAATATTTAATAGTACTCACTTTTAATCAAGTTGTAGTATCACACATCTACACTATCACCCCATGTCACTCTTACGTATAAAACATAGCTACCACATACTCCCTCATATTCTAGATAACCGTCTCATTGTGAAGATGACACAAGAATTAAGAAAGTGAGTTTAGACCACACAAAACAGATAATGGGACAGTTATGTGAATAGACAGAAATGGAATTGAATTTGGACCACACAACACTTACCAAAAATAGACAATGAGACAGTTATCTGACTAGACGGAAATGGACAATGGGACGGTTATATGGAATAGGAGGGAGTATATTTTTAGTTATTTCCTAATTTACCCAAATATATATATATATATATATATATATATATATAGAGGTAAGATCTAATGAGTCCTCCTCTCAAATTGAGTCCATAAGTCCCTCTAAGGGCCATTGGATGGCCTCAATGGATGGTTGAGATTAATTTGATTAAAGGCCATTAAAAAGAAAAGGAAAAAAATGTGGATGGTTGGATTGAGATGGGTGGTTGAGATTGAAAATTACCAAAAAAAATTACCACTAATCAAATTTCTATACACTAATTAATTTTTCTTTCTCTCTCTAGCCCCTAATTAATCAGTTTTGAGTTTTAGATTTCAGAAGTGTAAATGTAATGTTGTATGAGTTTTACAAGTGTAAATGTGACGGAAATTTTGAATTTATATAATTTTAACAGTTTACAAGTGTAAATGTGATGTTTTACGAGTGTAAATGTAACATTTTAAGAGTGAAAAATTTATTTTTTGTGACGGAAATTTTGAATTTATATAATTTTAACATTTTACAAGTGTAAATGTGATGTTTTAGGAGTGTAAATGTAACATTTTAAGAGTGTAAATTTAATTTTTTGTGACGGAAATTTTGAATTTATAGAATTTTAACATTCTACAAGTGTAAATGTGATGTTTTACAAGTGTAAATGTAACATTTTAAGAGTGTAAATTTGTTTTTTTTGTGACGGAAATTTTGAATTTATATAATTTTAACATTCTACAAGTGTAAATGTGATGTTTTACGAGTGTAAATGTAACATTTTAAGAGTGTAAATTTGATTTTTTGTGACAGAAATTTAGAATTTATATAATTTTAACATTTTACAAGTGTAAATGTGATGTTTTACGAGTGTAAATGTAACATTTTTAGAGTGTAAATTTGATTTTTTGTGACGGAAATTTTGAATTTACATAATTTTAACATTTTACAAGTGTAAATGTGATGTTTTACGAGTGTAAATGTGACATTTTAAGAGTGTAAATTTGATTTTTTGTGACGGAAATTTTGAATTTATATAATTAACATTTTACAAGTGTAAATGTGATGTTTTACGAGTGTAAATGTAACATTTTTAGAGTGTAAATTTGATTTTTTGTGACGGAAATTTTGAATTTACATAATTTTAACATTTTACAAGTGTAAATGTGATGTTTTGCGAGTGTAAATGTGACATTTTAAGAGTGTAAATTTGATTTTTTTGTGACGAAAATTTTGAATTTATATAATTTTAACATTTTACAAGTGTAAATGTGATGTTTTACGAGTGTAAATGTGGTGTTTTATAAGTGTAAATGTATTCTTTTAAGTGTAAATTTGAAGGTTTTAGAGTGTAACTTTGGTCCTTTATAAGTGTAACTTTTGTCCTTTAAGAGTAAAACTTTAGTCCGACTACCAAAAAACACCACCGCCGTCGTCCTCCACCACCAACTCATATCCACGCAAAATATGAGTGCAAATCCATATAATTTTAACTAGTGTAAATGTACATATATACAAGTGTAAGTGTAAAGAAATATGAGTGTAAATGTAAAAATATGAGTGTAAATGTAAAGAAATACGAGTGTAACGGTAAAGAAATACGAGTGTAATCTGAAAAAATACGTGTAAATGTAAAGAAATATGAATGTAAATGTAAACAAATATAAGTGTAAATGTAAATAAATATGAGTGTAAATGTAAACAAATATAAGTGTAAATGTAAAGAAATGTGAGTGTAAATGTAAAGAAATATGAGTGTAAATGAAAAGAAATGTGAGTGTAAATGTAAAGAAATGTGAGTGTAAATGTAAACAAATATAAGTGTAAATGTAAGAAAATACGAGTGTAAATGTAAAGAAATACGAGTGTAAATCTAATAAATATGAGTGTAAATTTAAAGAAAGATCAGATCTGAAAAATGAAAAAGGAACCCAACAAAACCAGATCTGAAAAAATATATAACAAGACGGTTTTTTATAACACGAGATTTGAAAATTTATAAAACAAACCCTCACAACCAAACAAAACACCACCTTTTTATATTATTAAAACATTACTTTTTCAATTTAAAAAATAAAAATAAAAAATAACAACAAAAGACACAAACATGAGCAATGGTGGTGTCGACCAAACAAACACAAACGACACAATAAAAAACACAAACGACACAATAAAAAAACAAGAGATCAGCTAAAAAAAACATAAAAACATAAAAACAAAAAAAAAACACCACCAAATACACCATTCTCCATACGAGTGAGGAGAGAAGCGACACTCGGCAGCCAGGCAGACGACAATGGTGGTGTCGACCAAACAAACACAAACTGAAAAGAAAAAAAAAAACACAGTGTGGAGTGTGGGGTGGTGCGTGGTCAGATCTGAAAACATAAAAGGAGGGAGGGTCGGGTTGTCGTCAGATCTGGCGGCAGTGGGTGGTGTTGATGGTGGAGGGTGGGTCGTGGTGAGGCGTGGGTCGTGGTGAGGGTTGTGTTGATGTGGTGCGGGTTGTGGTGTGGTGTGGGTTGCGTGAGAGAGCTCGGTGGTGCGTGGTCTGTGGTGGTGGTGGGGGATGTGGTTGTGGTGTTGTTGGTGGTGCGTGAGGGTGGTGTTTTTTTGGTATTTTTTTTGGTGTTGTGGTTGTCGTCGTGGATGTTGTTGGTGGTGCGTGAGGGTGGGAGAAAAGAAGGGAGGTGGTAGGGCTGATGGTGGAGATGGGGTCGTGGTGGTTGTCGTGGGGAGTGGTGGTGGCTGAAAGGAGATGTCGGTGGTGGTGAGAAAGAGGAGGGAATTTTTTTGTTTTTTTGGTTTTTGAATTTTTTGGATTTTTTTGGTTTTTAGAGAGATGGAGGGATGATATTTGTGTGATAGGAGAGAGAAGTGAGTGGAAAAAGAATGGTTTTATAGTAAAATTAGAGTTTGATTAGTGATGGTAGTGAGGGAAACTAATTAATTAGTAACAATCCCATCTTTTTTGCACTAATCCCTTGTTTTTCCTCTTCAATCTAAGCCCTCCATCCTATCTTTTCAATGGCTCTTAAGAGGACTTAGGGACTCAATGCTTTTGGGTGGACTCACTTGATCCTTTCTCTCTCTCTCTCTCTCTCTCTCTCTCTGTATATATATATATATATATATATATATATATATATATATATATATATATATAGTGAGCATCCCATGAGTCTAAAGATCTTAGATGAGTCTAGCATATCAATAAGGACCATTGGATCAACAAGATCCAATGACCCTCGTTCAACCACGTCACCCCTAAACATTCAGCCAAATTATAAAACCTAAACATTGTTTATCGCAGTCTTATTATTTTCTTAAATTTTCTCTCTCTTCAGATATTTTCTCTGTTTCTCTCTCTCTCTAGTAACTGCAACCATCTCTCGTTGCAAAAAAATATTCCACAATCAATCGAAGATCTTCAAAAAAGTATAGTCAAGATTCCGTTACATCCGTTTCTCACATATTGGAGAGGTATAAATCGCGCTCTTTCCACAATTTTTTTTAAAAAATTTTTGTTGTGATTGATCTTATCGAATGTTGTTCTTGATTGATATGAAGAATTTGTCAACTAATTTCTGTTCAATTTTGATTTTCGTTTTCAACAAAAAAAATTAGGGTTAGTGTTGTGCTTAAAGTGATTAATTGATTTTTAGTCCTAATTTGTATGTGTTCATATTGTTGTTGTCGATTGTTCATACTATTAACTTTGATTGTATTGTTCATAGTGTTTGTGCAAAAATTAGGGTTATGACCTGATGAAATTGTGCAGTAGTTTTAATTTGTGGTTTTTAATTTACGGTTGAATTATGTATTAATGTGTGATTTTGTGGATTGTTAAATAGTTTTATAATATCATTTTTATATTCTTATTTATCGATTCTATGTATTCATAGTATTTGTCAAAAAGCTAGGGTTACGACATTATGAAATTCATAACTGGATTTATTTTCATGAAATTGTTTTTAAAATGTCGCGATTAAATTAGCTTTTGTAAAATTTTCAACACATGTTGTAATATTATTCTTTGTAATATTGTTACTGTAACAATATTACTACATCACATTATTGTATGGTGATTTTGCAAAAGTATAACTGGACTTGATTTCAAGAAAATTGGGGTAAATTTGAGGATTAAATTTTCATAAGATATTTGACGCATGTTACAGTATCATTGTTACTGTAACATTGTTACAAGAATAACATTGACATTTGTAACATTATTCTTTGTAACATTGATCTTGTAACATTATTACTACACAAGATAATGCGATTATTATTGAGCAAAGGTCAATATTTTTTAATCGAACTTGCAATATTATTATAACTATATATATTGGATGTTGTAACATCATAAAATAATATTGTGTTCTTTTGTCCAATTAAATTTAATGGTATAGCATTGTTATAAACTCAAAAGAGTGATGTTGAACACTAATAATGGTCAAATGCTGTTTTAAATTTCAGGAAATTCGAAGAAGAAAGTTTGATTAAGCAACACAAAAATTCGAGTTGCGCAAAAAGATGGCACATACAAACAAAGAGTAAGACACCGACATGAAGATATACGTGAAGATGACAACGTTATTGAAGTTGAAATGCTAGTATAGACTTTTAACATTGTTGTGAGATTTTGGCGTGGGATTATGATGTAAACTTTAACATTGGTGTTTTGTGGTATTATGTAATGAGTTAACCTTGCCTTTTGTCATTGAAATGAATTCAAGTTGAAACTTAAATATTGTTACTGATTACTTTCATGAATCAATTATGTTACAATAATGAAATATTGTAGTAGCGTCACGTAATGATGTTACAAAGTAATACTAATACAATAATAATTAAAGACTAATCTCTACCTTCACATTTTTAAATTAATCTATACACTCTGTTATATAGTAAATGAACAAGATAATTATTACTCTATCGTTGTTCTCGTGTTACTGTAATGATTTCTTACAGTAATCGTGTTACTATAACATTGATCTCCCTTTGTTGAAGTAAATTAAAAGATGTTACAGTAACATTATCACTTTAAAGTAGCATGATCAGGATTAGTTGTATAAGTGTTAATGTACCGAACTAAATAATATTTTTCTTAATATTGTCCAATGTTACCTTGATAAATAAATTATGCAACAACAAAAATGTTACTATAATAGTAATCAGCCTTGCTTATGAAAAATAAATACATGAATGAAAGTCGTTATTGTATTACAAACAAAACATTAAAAGCTCGTAAACTCCATTATGTTGAACCTCTTTGTAGCGTCGATGTAAACTTTTGAATGGTCCGCAAAAATCTGCTTATGAAAAGAAGAAAAGATCACTCGAAAGTGTTCGGAGGTCTTGATCATTAACAGAGGATGACCGATGATTATGAGCCTCATCGAATTCACTAATATTACAGCCCCTTCTTCAGTATAAATATGATATAGCAGTCAATCCTTGGTAAATTGATTCACCTCTGAGCATGAAAAACATTGACAACGATTAATATAAGACTATATTGCTATTATTATGAAAGACTCAGTATTAAATAACAATGTTATTATATCGTAAATATTGAAAACAAGTTATGTTTCTTGTTATGGAGACCTAGTATTATCAGAATAATGTAACAATAAAATATCAACATCGTATGACATTGATGAAATAAAAAGAAAATCACCAAACCAAAAAAAAAACCTCAGATGCAAAGGAGTAACAAAATTATCTGTACACATATTCTTACGATCCATACAACTAATGAACATAAAATCCGATGAAAAAAAAAACGAATCGTAAAAAATATAAGTTGAACATCAATTACGAAAATTAAAAATTCAATAACCAAATCGAGTTGCTGTAATTGAATAAAAATTTAAAAGCAACTACAAAGGTGTAGATCTAGAAAAAAAACCTAAAAATCAGGTGAAGGTATGCGATCTAAATATGCGATTTTAATTAAAGGATATGAAATCGGAGATTGATTTAATTGTTTAAATTATTGAACCGATTCAATCTTGGATTGCTTGAATCATAAATTGCTTGAATTGATTAAACTAATAGAATCACGAATTGCTTGAATTCATAAAATCGACATTCTAAGTTGAACATCAATTAAAAAAATTGAAATTCAATAATAAATCGATTTGTTGTAATTGAATAAGAATTTCGAAAGCAAATATAACTAACCTGAAAATCGATCGATTGAAGATGAGCGATCGAAGGATGCGAAATCATAGTTTAACTAATCTACTCTGAATTATTGAATCGTAAATTGCAAAAATCGTGGATGAACTGTGAAACACGTGTGAATGTAAAAATCATTAAAGTTGCAGCGTTAATGGTTGAGATTAATTTTTTGGAATTGTGAAGGAGATGAATTAATTTACAGAGGAATAATGAGATTTAGAGAGATGTGCTTATAGAGAGAGAAAGTAATCTTTAATTATGACGGTAGAAAATGATGATTTGGGGTTTATATAGGTGAGCTAGAATTAATCTCAGCCATTCATTAGGAGTAGATCTAATGGATGAGATTAAAATGCTAGACTCACCTAAGATACCTAGACTCACTTGATGCAATTTATATATATATATATATATATATATATATATATATATATATATATATATATATATATATATATATATATATATATATATATATATATATATATATATATATATATATATAGAAGAAGGATCAAGTGAGTCCACCCAAATCCATTGAGTCCATAAGTCCTCTTTAGGACCCTTGAAAAGATGAGATGAAGGGTTGAGATTGAAGAGGAAAAACAAGGGATTAACACCAAAAAGAGGGGATCAATGCTAATTAAACACTTTCCCTCACTACCTTCACTAATCAACCACTAATTTTACTATATAACATATATTTTCCAGTCACTTCTCTCTCATCCCACATAATTACCATTCCTTTCATCTCTCTAAAAAAACAAAAAACCCAAAAAAATAAATCACTCCTCTCATCCTCACCCACCACCACAAACCCAAAAAATAAAAAATTCCTCTCATCCTCACCCACCACCTCCCCACCCCGACAACCCTCACCTCCCTCCTGTCCCGCCACACCCCATCTGCCACCACCACACCCTCACATCCCTCCTCACTCCACCACCACCACGTACAACACCACCACGCACACCACTACAAATCAACCACCTCCGCCACCACCACCTACAACCACGCACACCACCACAAAAAGCCGATCTTTCCCACCTCTTTTTCGAAACCACGCACCCTTTTCAGATCACCACGCCACCACCACCACCTTCAATATCCCAGCCGACCAACAACCACCTTCAACTTTAAAAAAAAAAAAAAATTCAGATCTGAAAATAAAAAGGCACCATGGAAAACCTTTGTTTTAAAGAAAGGGGAGGGGTTTGTGTTTCTCTCTGATTTTTAAAGAAATGGTGGTGTGTTGTAGACTAAAAGCTTCGTGTTTCGTTCTGAATTTTTTTTTTTTTTTTTCGAGATCTATCATTTTTTGGATCCATAAGTTTGTATTTCATGTTTGTGTGCATTTCATGTTATACGGTTTTATATTTTTTTCAAAATTCTTCTTGTGTCTATATGTTTGTATTTCATGTTTGTGTGCATTTCATGTTGATCTTTATTGTTTTTTGTTTTTATTGGTTTTCTTTTTGTTTTTTGTTTTCTAGTGTCTGTTTCATTTTTTTTTTTCTTAATTAATATGAGTAAGTTATGGTTGTTGTTGGGTTTGTTGTTTTTATATTGGGGTTTGTTGTTTTTATTTTTTCACAAATCCCGTCTTTTTTTCAAATATCGTCTTGTTTTATATTTTTTCAAATATCGTCTTATAAAAAATCGTTTTGTTATATATTTTTTTTAGATTTATGGGTTCAGATCTGGTTTTGTTGGCTTCTTTTTTCATTTTTGTTTTTGTTTTTTTCGAGATCTCAAAAATATCATTTCGAGATCTCACAAAAAAAACACTTGTAAATCAATTGGAAGCTTGTTCCTTTAATCTTTTATTAAAGTTATATTCATTTTTCAAATTTACATTCGTAGATCTCATAAATATATAGTAGATTTTTGAAAAAAAATCGTATTATCATGATTTTTATTCTTAGATCTAATAAATATATTTATTATACTCATATTTCTTTACATTTACACTCGTATTCCTTTACATTTACACTCATATTTCTTTACATTTACACTCATTTTTCAGATTTACACTCGTATTTCTTTACATTTACACTCGTATTTCTTTACATTTACACTCATTTTCAGATTTACACTCGTATTTCTTTACATTTACACTTGTATTTCTTTACATTTACACTTATATTACTTTACATTTACACGCATTTCTCAGATTTACACTCGTATTTCTTTACATTTACACTCATATTTCTTTACATTTACACGCATTTTTCAGATTTACACCCTTATTTCTTTACATTTACACTCGTATTTCTTTACATTTACACTCATATTTTTTACATTTACACTCGTATATCTTTACATTTACACTCGTTAAAATTATATAGATTTGCACTCATATTTTTTGTGGATATGAGTTGGTGGTGGAGGACGACGGTGGTGGTGTTTTTTGGTAGTCGGACTAAAGTTTTACTCGTAAAGGACAAAAGTGACACTTATAAAGGACCAAAGTTACACTCAAAGGACCAATTTACTCTTAAAATACTACATTTACACTCTTAAAACATTACATTTACACTCGTAAAACATCACATTTACACTTGTAAAATGTTAAAATTATGTAAATTCAAAATTTCCGTCACAAAAAATCAAATTTACACTCTTAAAATGTTACATTTACACTCGTAGAATTTCACATTTACACTTGTAAAATGTTAAAATTATGTAAATTCAAAATATCCGTCACAAAAAATCAAATTTACACCCTTAAAATGTTACATTTACACTCGTAAAACATCACATTTACACTTGTAAAATGTTAAAATTATGTAAATTCAAAATTTCCGTCACAAAAAATCAAATTTACACCCTTAAAATGTTACATTTACACTCGTAAAACATCACATTTACACTTGTAAAATGTTAAAATTATATAAATTCAAAATTTCCGTCACAAAAAATCAAATTTACACTCTTAAAAATGTTACATTTACACTCGTAAAACTTCACATTTACACTTGTAAAATGTTAAAATTATATAAAGTCAAAATTTCCGTCACAAATAATCAAATGTACACTCTTAAAATGTTACATTTACACTCGTAAAACATCACATTTACACTTGTAAAATGTTAAAATTATATAAATTCAAAATTTCCGTCACAAAAAATCAAATTTACACTTTTAAAAATGTTACATTTACACTCGTAAAACATCACATTTACACTTGTAAAATGTTAAAATTATATAAATTCAAAATTTCCGTCACAAAAAATCAAATTTACACTCTTAAAAATGTTACATTTACACTCGTAAAACTTCACATTTACACTTGTAAAATGTTAAAATGATATAAATTCAAAATTTCCGTCACAAATAATCAAATGTACACTCTTAAAATGTTACATTTACACTCGTAAAACATCACATTTACACTTGTAAAACTCATACACTCGTAAAACATCACATTTACACTTGTAAAACTCATACAACATTACATTTACACTTTTGAAATCTTAAACTCAAAACTGATTAATTAGGGGCTAGAGAGAGAAAGAAAAATTAATTAATGTATAGAAATTTGATTAGTGGTAATTTTTTTTGGTAATTTTCAATCTCAACCACCCATCTCAATCCAACCATCCACATTTTTTTCCTTTTCTTTTTAATAACCCTTAATCAAATGCATCTCAACCATTCATTGAGTCCATCCAAAGGCCCTTAGAGGGACTTATGGACTCAATTTGAGAGGAGGACTCATTAGAACTCCTCTATATATATATATATATATATATATATATATATATATATATATATATATATATATATATATATATATATATATATATATGGGCGGGGTCAGGTACGAACTAAAGTTCCATACGAACTGTACGAACTGTTCTAGAGGCCGTCAGATTACATTGCATTGTTCTTTTAAATCCTAGCCACACACCACGCATTAAACTTCCATCTCTCTCCTTATACACCAAACTCCCTCCAACCACACCACCACCACCACTTCCATTACCGCCAGAGCGCTGACGTAGCTATCACCGGCGTAACTCCGAGAACATCATCGCCGACGCCATTCTAATCCATCTCTTCTTTTCCTTCCTGCATAGTCCTCGCCATCGTCCGTATCTAGATAGTCAAAGGTAAAGATGTTGGTGGTTTTGTTGAGGCGGTCTGATCGATTTAATGGTGGAAAGGGAGGGTGATAAAGGTTTGTGACGGATGAAGCTTCGGTTGTCATCGTTCGATTAAGGATTTGATGTTCGGTCGATTTAATGGTGGTTTTTTTCCCCTTAAACGTCGCTCATCCCTGCTCTAGCCACTACGACCGTCGTACCCTTTCACCGGCCAGCCACTGAACTTATTCTTTGCTTCCTTTCGCCGGCAAAGGAAACCATAAGTGTTGATTCATTTTGTGTAGATCAAATTTTGAATAAATAAACCATAATGACCACGATTAATTCCGGTGAGATGTCGACGTTGATGGCATGGGCGGGAGTGCGTCATCACCGGTTGAGAAATGAAATTGTGTCGCCGCCGTAGTATAAGAAGGCAAGGTTGATACGAGATATGAAAGTGATTAGAGGTGGGGACGTGGGAGCTGCGTTAGTGATGCTCTGGCGAGTTTCAGTGGTCTTGCCGGCAGAGCTGGATGTCGGAGATGTCGCTAGCATTGGTCTGAGTGACTGCCGACGGTGGTTGATGGTGGTTGGGGCATTTATGGCTGAGGGTAGGGTTAGTGGTCGTTGTTGGGGCGTTGTTAGTGTGGTGATGCCACAGGTAGTAGGCTACTAGCTAGAATTATTTATCTACTGTGCATCGTAAGTGTATCCATCCATCATGGTGTTGGCGTGTTGCCGTTTTGTATCTACCTGAGAAGCGCTAATTTTTCATCAAAATAAATCATGTTATACTATGAAAACCTGTTATAATCCTTAGTTGCTAAAATGAGGTAACAAGCAAGCATTAAATATATTTAATAATTAAAAAGAGTGTATCTAGCTATCAAAAGTTAAGTATTTAGCAACTTAAAGAATATATCTAGTTAACTAGAATTATGTACCTAGCAACTTAAAGAAGATGTATCTAACTAGTGATAGATTTGTAACTAGCAAATTAAAGAAGTGTATCTAGCTAACTATAGGTATGTATCTAACAAGTTAGATGAGTGTATCTAGCTAAGTAGTTAGCTATATCTATGTATCTAGCATCTAGGAAATATTAGCGTTGCTTTACAAACACATATGAAACACATTAAAATGTTTGTATCCACATAGAAAATTATTATGCAGATTAATATTCTATGGCAAGCTAGATACACTCACTTACCTAGTTTGCTAGATACACTCCTTTACCTTGTTAGATACACATCTCCGTCAGGTCAGATACACTTCTTTAGATTGCTAGATACATGTCTTTACCTTACTAGATACACTCATTTACCTTGTTAGATACACATCTCCGCCAAGTCAGATACACTTCTTTAGATTGCTAGATACATGTCTGTGCCTTGCTAGATACACTCATTTACCTTGTTAGATACACATCTCCGCCAAGTCAGACACACTTCTTTAGATTGCTAGATACATGTTTTTACCTTGCTAGATACACTCCTTTACCTTGTTAGATACACATCTTTGACAAGGTAGATACACTTTTTAAAGTTACTAAATACACTCTTTAAAGTTACTAAATACATATTTTTAACCAGCTAAATACACTTTTTTGAGTTGTTAGATATCTTTTCTCACATTTATCTTATTTAACTTGTTTTATATTTAAGACGGAAATATATCACATACCCACCAATGCAGAATAAAATGAGTATCCTTCGATCGAATAATAGAATATGGTACACAAAGAAGTAGAAGAAAGAGATGGTTATGATGATTAAACAAAGGGCAAGGGATTGAGATACCATTGCATACACTCCAGTCACAAAAGACACATTTAATGGGTCTGCATTTTTAGAAAAAATATCAATTATGTGAACTTCAGAAAGTACAACCAGTTCATCTGCACTTTTCTTTCTTTGTCACCCGTACTTCTTTAACATTAATTCTCATCACCACTTTTTGTACTTGCTTTGCTAATACGGTAAACTTCTTCATAAACAACGTTCATTTTCTTGTTTTACCGATTAGCCATTGTCCATGCTTGTAATCTTTGACTGTTTACAAATCACAACATATTACTTTAACGCAAGTTACACATATATCAGTTACATACTTTACTTAGCTCATGAAGTAAATTATCTGAGACAATCCAACTCCTGCAACTACAACTAGTCGAAGCCGAGGCAAACCAACTCGTAAAGTCCTCAGTCATCTATGTATCCTTAGGAAAACTAGACTTCATCAACTTCTTGTTTCAAAACAAGTCGTCTGTCCCGGGTTTTAACAATGCTTCACAAGCATTTGGGCAGTTGCTGGCTAATGAGATGACGAATACTGTCCGAAATTTGTACTACCGCAGGGGGAAGAAAGGTGGTGGTTATGGGTGTTTTGCAGAGATGCAACATGATAGCAATCAGATGCAGGATACATGAAAATTATGAGAACCCATGTTCTCAAATGCAGAAATAATAACAAGATTATATCGATTAAAACCCAATTTGCTCAAATTGATGGTAGAATGAATAAAATTAGGTTATGAAATTAAGATGAAAGAAGGATAAACAAGGTTTATAAATATGGATTGAATACAAAGATTAGATCGAAGGATATCATTTACTAATAGAGGATTTGGGGATGAACAAGGGAGTTCTTCAAATACTCAGCAACCGTCGCTCATTATATCACATACCCACCAATCCACCATCCCCTTTCGTGACAACCGGCGAACAAACCCATTATCTAGTACAGAAATGGCCGATAATCTAATGGCTCACCTGTACAAATTGATTTTCGATTGGATACATGTGGTGCACCGATCTGGTCGTAAGAGGTGTGGTGGCATCGACGAGTTCGCTGAAAACTTTGGTCGCCGACGCTCGCAACATGTGAGGACAGTGAGGATGCAAGTAGATTGGAAGATAGGTGGTCGCAGTGAGGTTGTCGGCGTTTTCTGGCTCTGATTTGTGGTCCGGCGTCGACGATAAGAGATCTGTGTGTAGAGGTCACAGGGAAAGGTTGGGAATAATTAATGTCAGGGAGTGTATAGAATAAAGGTGAGGGGAGAGAATGTCAGCGCGTGTGTTTGTGTGTAATTCTGTTTCGGTGTTTAAATCAGTTCGTACAGTTCGCATCGAACTTTAAGTTCGCACGAGATCCTATTTTATATATATATATATATATATATATATATATATATATATATATATATATATATATATATATATATATAGGGTTAGGATCCGGTGAGAACTTATAACATAGTGAGAACCGTGAGAACCTCTAAGGACCACTAGATCATAGTCGATCCAATGGCTGGGATTAGTCTTTTGTTTGTATAATCAGGGAAAATTCTAGATACCTTTTATCCTTGTTACAAACCACACACTTCTCTCTCTCTCTCTCTCTCTCTCTCTCTCTCTCTCTCTCTCTCTCTCTCTCTCTCTCTCTCTCGTTCTCTCCATCATTAAAAACCACCGCGCTTCTCTAGCTCCTTTGTCGTCGACCACTGCGTTTCTCCTTCTTCACTAGCGTCAAGCAATTTATTTCTCACTACCATTGACAAAGGTAAATTTCATGTTCAATTGTATTCAATTTTGTAAGCTACAAGATAATGTTTCCGTGTTATTGTAGTAGCACAATGATTTTATTCCAAATTTCTTTGATTGATTCAGTTTTAACCTAAATTGATGCAATATTGAATTAGTTTGAGTAATCTGCAGTAAATTAGGGTTTATAAACAATTCTATCTGGATATCAGGCCTTATTTAATCGTTGTTGTAATTATTAGTCCTCATCTTTTCTTGATTGGACCTTAATTTTCAGCTTCTTTGTTTGATTTTTCATAAATACTATTAAATTCCTAGGTTGCATATCTGATTTGAAGAAATGCACAGCCTCACTTTTCCATTTTTAATGTTTACAGTGATGTTTATTTTTTAGTGTATGTAGCGGTTATTTTCGTGCATCTATTGAATATTTATATGCACCTATACTTCTTTTACCGCATATGGCTTAAGAGCTCATATGAGACGGATTTGTACGTCTGCTCCTCTCAATACGATGAGGCGATGACATCCCCTGCTTATGAAGAAGAGTGAAAATTCTTTGGTAACTTATATGTGCTGTAATTTAGTGCATTCGGGTATTTTTCTGGTGACACGTCTCTACTAGTTTGTTTAGACATGTTTGTTTCTCTTCTCATCTTCTTTTTATGTGCGAATTACAGTTTCTAAACTTACATATCTTGAGGCAATCATTTGTCTTTTGCAATAGTTGATTATGAACTAAATGCCAACATGGTTTATTCTATGTTGAGATTGTGAACTAGTTTAGGTGCATTGTAAACTTCCATATCTTGATCGAGGTTGATTTTATGGAGCTGATATCGCCCGTTGGATTGATTTACGGGTTTGTGTTATTGGGTCAACTTTATTATGCAGGTTAAATAAGCTTTTATTCGGGTTGAAAAATCAAGCATATGAGCTAGCATTCGACCATATTATTTTGTTTGGATTATTTCTTCGCAGACTTCTGAATACATGAAGATGATTCATTTTGTTGAATTTTTAGGGTGCATTATTATTGTGTGTTAAGTGCTTGACTATGTTGACTGATGACGATCAACAAACCTCCTTGCTTAATAAAGAGATAAAAGGCAAATACCGTACACTGGTAGAAACTTTGATTTGCTTTCTTTTATCAGGGGTAGATTCTAAAATATGTGGTACGTGATAAAGGTAAAGATCGTACACTGATAAAAATTAGCATCACATACGGCATATACTTATTGTTCTCTAATCGCATACCATGTCCATGTCCAACTTGAGCTAGTTGTTTAATAAGTTGTCTTCCAAGTGCTGAATATATGATATGGGCTTACGCGAGGTATATTAGGGAAAAACCAGCATCGCGTTGGAATGAAATCAAACCCAAGTTTGAAAAGGCCGAAAAGAAGAAGAGATGTAGCATATCAGATTATCATCTACCTAGAGGGAGTATGTCTGGTATTGCTAAATGAATAATAATGATTGAAAAGAAGCCGAAAAGTAGTGATGGTATCAAGTTGAACTGGAGATAACACATGCACACCTCTCTCTATTTGGATTAGGAGTAGTAGCATAGAATAGACCATAATGTAGTGTGGTCAAATTTGGAGGCTAATAAGGGAAATGGACATGGTTGGTAGACGAAGGCCAAAGAATGAGTTGTATGGAATATTCTTAGACTTAGGAATATTTCATACATGTATTAAATTATATTCTTTATACTTCATCAAAATTCATATGTATGATTTGAGTATCTTTCCTTAAAGTTGGCTATTCTTATTATGCTCTTTCTTACATAATCTCACATGAATATTTACGTTTTACTTATTTTGAAAGTCAATTAGCTCAAATGGGAGAGCATTGTGCAAATGCACAAGATGTGGGTTCAAATCCCATATTGGCTATGAAATGCCAAATCTTTCTTTTACTCTAAAATAAAAAATAGTGTAATTGATAATCCCATTTTCAGTATGGCATGTATGGTAATAGTTTTGCTATATATGCTAGTCTTTGAAATGCTTGTATTGAACTTTTGATCACTGCAAAACTATTGTTTTTGCTCGCTTGATGCTCGCTTGAGTCTCATCATGGTATGCGCACCATTGCTCGAATATAATTATGGCCTACTAATTAACTGTACTGTATTACTTGCATCATGACACGTTCCTATCATTGAATTTGCGATTTGATAGGCTATATGGGACTCGAACCCATACCTTTGTGCAAAATTTGCACATTGCTCTACCATTGAGCTAATAGCCTGCAAAATACGCTAAACAAATACGAGTACGAAATAACGGGCATATCATATGATTGTGGCCTCTTAAATAACTGACATAATTACACTGAAATGTTTCTCACATATTAGTAAGATATGTAATAGATACACTAAAATGCCTTGTAGTTACATAAAAAGACCAATACATTAAATCTCCTCCATAGTCATTTCCCTCTGCCACTACCAAAATTTAATACCGCATTGAAACATTTATCGAACAAACTAGAAATAAAAGTCCAGCTTCCTAGCAAGTAATAGGGTGATTGTGTACATGCTCTAAATTTAAAGACCTAATCTAGCATAAAAGTCCCAAGTAATAGAAGAATTAATCGAGTAAAGTTGCTCAATAACCTAAATTAGCAAAGATGTGAATTTCTTTATAGTGAACTATCACCACTTCAGTTCTGATGTTTAACTTATCTACAACCTGCTTTTTGACAGTGTAAGCATGCATCCCAATTCATAATACTACGCATTGACTTACCTATGAAGCTCTAAAACCACTCATTTATTAGCGAGGCATTATTCAAGGTTGTTTAATGCACATACACTGCTTTTTCATGCATCTACAAAGCTATCTCATGCACTAATGAGGTTATAGCACCCAAAAATCTTGCCATTCTTTTAGGACAGGAAAGGATTTAGGGTTGGACTAGGCGGGTTTGATGCTACGCGAAGATGCCTAATCCAACCCTAAGCCCTTTCCCTTATTATTGGAACGGGTTTAACTTAAAATTAATGTCCTTAACCAACCGTAATTAAATGCAACTGAAGAACTTTTTAATGAACATATAACCTTTTTTCATGCACATATAGCCTTATTTCGTGCACATATAATCTTATTTTATGCTCATATAAAACTTATTTCATGCATGTAGTACACGGTTGTTTAATGCACATATATTGTTTTTTCATGCATCTACAAGGCTACTTCATGCAGTGATAAGTCTATTGCACCCCAAACCCTAATCATTATTATTGGGACAAACGATGGGACTAGTGTCCTAAAATTCAGGACGACAAAGGGTTTAGGGTTGGATTAGGCAGATCTACGTAAAGCCAAAAGACACCCTAGACGGGGAGATTGAACCCTTTAAAACTAAGGGAATAGTTTCCTAAAATTTAGGACGGGAAAAGATTTAGGGTTGGATTAGGCGGACCCATCCAACCCTAAACTGTTTCCCTTATTATGGGAACAAATTTCACATATTTCATGCATATATAAGGTTGTTTAATGCACATATATTTATTTTTCATGCATCTTTAAGGCTACTTCATACACTGATAAGGCTATTTCACCTAGAACTCTTGCCATTCTTTTAGGAGGAAAATGATTTAAATTAAAATTGTGTCCTTAACTAGGCCGAAAAAAGATTTATGGTAGGATTATTTAAAGATCCTCACTAGTAGGTCTAAAGTCATGGTTCAATGATAAAGTGAATGCTTGAACACAAGAGCACATTCCACTATATTAATTTCATTGAATTACTCAGCTTACCAACAAGGATACCAACAAGGATAAATTTGACAGTAAACATTAATTCAATAATAGACAATCTAATAACATAAATGACGCAAACAGAAGCATGGAAATGAATCTCCAAGGGAATGAACTATAAATCATCGTAAAACTGATTTCATAATCACCAATAAAACCGGTTTGCGTATATATTTTGCCCAGAAACTTTAATTTGATTGTGTGGAAATAAAAAACACAGCTTAAGGCAGATTGAACAACGCCTCTTAACATTACTAATTGTCTTAGCAAATATTTATGCGAACTTTTCGTCTAACGTTTGCTTATATATATCATTCATAGTAATTCTCTTACCACTTTGAACAACAAAAAATATTTATACGAACTTTTCGTTTAACGTTAGAGGTCATACAATATTCCTTTTAAGTAGTCATGGGTCACACTTCTACTTGATGAGTTTAGAATTAAAGTGGTTCCAGTTAGAAGCATGTAAGAATCCAAATAAAATATTGTCAGTCACGATCACTTGTATCCTATTCAAAGAACTTAGTACAAAGACATGGATTTTGTTCTTAGATGAAGGGTGTCGAAAGTGCCGAACTATCACTTAGAAAAACTATAGAGACCGCAAGAATAAAGAACAAAGAAACTCTAAACTATTTCATCTCAAAGAAATTGCGTGATATTATTTCATCTCAATTGAGAAATAGAAAAGCTTAAAACAGTTGCGGATGATATGGCAAAATTTATAAATGTTTGACTAAATTAAGCCAAAATTGGCTAGAAAGAAACATGAACTAATCTAATCAAGAAGCCTCACAAATAGGCAGTAATCTACCAAGTTTGAGCATCAAGAAAAGCAAATTAGTAACAACTCGTTTTACACGAACCTTGGCACTACCTTCAATACAAATCGACTTTCCTCACATAGAACAAGAATATAAAATCTAACAGGTAATAATGGTAACCAATATTTTATACTTATTTCATCCTAATCATATTTTCTACCTTCCAGTAGCTATATCCTCATGCAAGTATGGGGAGACTAATTGTGAAAAATGTGCATCAAAGTGAATGTGTAGAATACATGACAAGTAAGACACTTCCTCAAGGGCTCTGACATATACTTATAAGTTAGGCATGGATTGAATCTACACAACCTTGTTCAACATCCAAATAACACAAAATGAAATTGCTACTTGCGCAAGCAGTACTACTAGAATAAAACAAACATACGACGGAGCGAAAGGAAAGCAGGAAAAAGAAAGTAAACCTGAAAAGTAGAAGCCTCAGTAGTACTCCCCATAAGAAACTCATTCAAATTAGTCTTCCCAACCACAATGGCACCTAACTCTTTAACCTTCCTGATCGCAGTGGCTTCGAAAGGCGGTCGATACCCTTCAAAACCCCTAGAGCCAACAGTAGTACCATATCCGTCGTACAAATATTATCCTTGACGCCAACCAACACAGCAACAAAGGGGTTAAAATAAATTATAGTTGAAATCAGCGAGAATAAAAATAGAAGAAAGATTGAAGTCGTATATATAGAGTAATTTGCTCGAAATTACAGTAATGGCGGTTGATTGTTGTAGGGTAGCATGAACATGAGCTTTAATTTGCCATATAAGAACAATTAATTTGCTTAATTAGGAAAATTTCTGGAAATTAGGGTTAATTGGGGCAAAAAAATACATGAATGAACAAATTAGGGAAAGCATGGAGTATAATCGCCATTACCTGAATCCGCATAAATGTGCGGCGGAAGGAGCGAAAATGGTGGTGATTGATGAATTCAACCCTAATTTGAAAAGCGGTTTGATAAGAGTTGAAAATATGGTGATCGGAGAGAACGATTGGAGAGCACGATCTAAGAGAGAGAAAGAGGATTTGTGAAAGTGAGTAAGTTTGGAGGGTTTGGGGGGTCTGATGGCTATGGAATTTTCGTAAACTTACCAACAATCTTAATCGTTAAAATTTAGTTTGATCTAAGGGCTGTGAGTGGTTCTCACAGTTCTCATTATCTTAACGGTTCTCATAGGATCCCGAATCTATATATATATATATATATATATATATATATATATATATATATATATATATATATATATATATATATATATATATAGAGGAGTTCAAATGAGTCCACCTAAAATGGTGAGTCCACTAAGTCCTAATCCTAGCCATTGATCAACTAAGATGGATGGTTGAGATTTTAAAATTTTAAGATGAAAACTTTAATGTTTTATAAATGAAACTTTAATTTACGAGTGAAACTTTAATGCTAAAAATTGAAACTTTAATTTTTTTAAACAATTTTTAATATAAAAATTTGAATTTATTTAATTTTACTGATTTCTAAATATAACTTTAATGTTTTACGAGTGAAACTTTAATGCTAAAAATTGAAACTTTAATTTTTTTAAACAATTTTTAATATAAAAATTTGAATTTATTTAATTTTACTGATTTTTAAATATAACTTTAATGTTTTACGAGTGAAACTTTAATGCTAAAAATTGAAACTTTAATTTTTTTAGCCAATTTCTAATATTAAAATTTGAATTTATTTAATTTTACAGATTTATAAATATAACTTTAGTGTTTTAGGAGTGAAACTTTAATAATATAAATTATAACTTTAATTTTTTTAAACAATTTCTAATATAAAAGTTTGAATTTATTAAATTTTCCTAATTTATAAATTCTATGTAAATATTATAATTTGATGAATGAAACTTTAATGTTTTACGATTGTAACTTTAGTCGTAATTTTTGAAACTTTATTTTTTTTAGGATTATAGCTTTATAATAATTTGAATTTATGTAATTTAGGTCCTTGGCAAGTATAATTAGTCAGCGTAACTTCAGTCCATATAAACGTAACTTTAATTCATATGCCTTGTAACTTTAATCCATGCCCCTAAAACCATGATGTAACCCTGCAAACGCCTCCACCACCAGCCACCATACGCGAAAAAAAAAAAAAAAAAAACAGAGATCTGAAAACGAAAAGAAAACAAAACAAAGAAAGGCAGTAGATTTGAAAATGAAAAGAAAAAACAACACACACCATAGATCTGAAAATGAAAAAAAAAAAAAAAAAAAAAAATAGAAGCCACAGCCGCGACCAACACCCCCACACGACCCACCAAAACACCACACCACCAATGAAATCTTAAAAAAAAAAAAGAGAAAGGGGGAGGGATGGAGGCGGCAGCGGAAGTCACAACCAGGACCAACCACCCCCAGATACCGCACCACAACACCACCCCACAACCAACAATCAAAACTGAAAAAAAAAAAAAAAAAAAAAAAAAGAGAAAGAGTGGTGGCAGCGGCGGGTGGTGCCGAGGGAGGCAGAAGAGAAGAGGAGGAAGGCGGCACAGGTGGTGCCCGAGGGAGGCAGAAGACAGGCGGCACAAATAAAAGGTGGTGGCGGCGTGGGGAGGAGGGGCGGTGGCGGCGGCGGCGGCGGGAGGAGGGGCGGTGGCGGCGAGTTGAGAGGAGGAAGAGGAGAGAAGAGGGATTTAGAGGTTTAGAGAGAGAAGTAGAAATAAGGGGGGCAAATGAGTGAATGAATTGTATTAGGGTTTGTTGGTTATATATGAGTTTTTTTTTTCAGAAATAATCTTAGCCCTTGATTTTGTTGCAATCTAAGGGCTAAAATTAGGACTTAATGGACTCATGGAAGAAGGTGGACTCTCTTGATCCCATTTCTATATATATATATATATATATATATATATATATATATATATATATATATATATATAGATTTAGGATCCGGTGAGAACGACCATTCGGTGAGAACGATTCTCATCCCTTAGATGAGAGTGAAATCAAAGGTTGATATTAAATCCACAAATTTAATTAATAAAATTTTAGACCCCTGTTTCCCCCGATTCTTTTTATTAAATAGAACTCCAATCACACATATTGACAATCCCATTTCCTCTTTGTTGGCCATTGTTAACGACAACAACTAAGCACACATACTACCATCTCCTTCTTCATAATTAAGCAACAACCCAAATTCACCATTTTTAACCACAAAAGCTTAAACTGTTGGAAAATATTGTGATTTAAGAATTTAATTGTGAGTTTTAATATTTGACCAAGTAATAATTCAAATAGTTTAAATGAGTCATTTATGTTGATGGATTAATGGTCATTAATTATTATTAATAATGTGTATTTGAGAAAGAGGAACATTGCTTACTAAACGTTATAGGGCAACGTTCGATGGCTTTAACTCCACTATATTAATGTGGTTTATGGACCTCCTAATTGTGGTCAATGTTTACTTAGCTATATATGGGTGAATTTATCCTAACGTAATGGTGTGAGATGGCTAAGTGATTTTCGGGAAAAGCTTGTAATGCTATTATAATTTAAGGCATTTTTTTTCACTTATTCTATATAAAAAATTACTGGTTAAAGTTATTTTTATAGTACTCTTAAAAGTATTATTGAGCATTGGGTGATCGTCGGTTCGGGGGCTCCTCTTGCTGCTACCGAAGGAGTCCAACGGGTTGTCGTATCTTGGGAGAGGAACGCACTATTTGGTAACCAGTGCAGTGGAGGCGTTATCTCTCTTAGGAAAGCGCCTAGCGCGATTCGACCCAGGCTACATCTTTTTCTTCTCTACTCTATTTTATATTATTGTTCTTTTATTTACGTCATTTATATTATTATATTTATGTTATAATATTATTTACGGTAATATTGCTCCACTTTTTCTAACAAGCTAAGAGAGATAAAGCGTTACCGTAAATAATATTATAGTGTGGTTATACGTATATAAAAACTAGACGAGTTGTTAGTTAATGAACTTAACATGCTATTTTTCATGATTATGACGATGGATCGATTAGTATATAGTTTTACGTAATAGCTTGCTTAATAAATTTTGTCATTTATTTTCGTATTAGAAGGCGGTTGTGTTTTTTGTATATATAGCAAGACTGATCCTGTATGCATGTTCTATGATTAAAATCTCGTTGTATAATATTAAAATGTGTCAGATGCTTAATTATATAGTCGACAAACTCGATGGTAGACACAAATGTTGTATTTTATCATTTTGTTCATCCCGTTATTCACGTACATCTCTTGCATGTTTAGTTGCTATATCTAAAATTTCCATGAAGCTTGTATGTTTAATAAGTTTATCAAATCTGTGCTGATTTTAGGATAATCATTAACCTTGTCTTGAGTTTATGAAAGTCGTTGATCATTATCAAGCACTTTTTCATTCGTTTTGTTCAAGGCATACAATTATTGTGTTAAATTTGAAAATATCAAAATGTTTGTGTCTAACTTTGCTAATTGTTCGATTGATTTTGCTAATAGTTTCAAATGGTTTGAATATGGAGAATATTATACTACCATATTTTTGTTTTATATTCTTGTTGATGAATATGGACTTGGTAAATGTGGGGGTTGTTTTCGATCTACAATTTTGTATGATCTTTGATTTCAGTGGTTAGCGAATTAATTTGGGCGTAAAAAATTAATTAATTAAATTTTTTTTTTTTTTTGGGTGATGAGAATTAGGTTATGAGTTATTTGCGTTTGTGCAAATAGATCATTTACTTTATAGAGTTGTTGACCATATTTATTTGTCTCCAAGATATTATGGTGGGAGTACTTTTACCTATGAATTTGTTTTGTTCTCGTTTAATTTGTGCCGTAAATAAAAGCTAAGTATGTTGCTATATTTGTTTACTACAATACTACTCCATATGATGTTTGGTTAATGTCGAAAGTCATTGTGTTTTATACTTGACTAGCTATGATTTATGAGGTGATAATGGTGGTAAACTATACATGTACCATATGTATGCTTTGGGTGACTTGCTAATGCTTTTATCATTGTTTATTATCAATGAATATTTTGTAAATGCTAAAAGAGTAATGTTTGTTTGAATATTAATCTTATCACCATGTTTATTTAGCTTTGATATGTGATGTATTGAGAACATCTAGAGTTTTGGCTTGGTGTGTGATTTTTTGACCACTATTAAATTGGTGACGTATATTCATGAGATTATATCACATGTACTAGTTTTAATGTGGTGAAAGTGTAGAATTTGGGACATATATTATTTATTGGATGCTTATAATATATTTCACTAATTGTGTTTTCCTTCTTTACATGAAGGGTATGTTAAAGCGAGATGGTTATTTATTTTTGAGACCAAAGCAACCATGGTTATATATTATATTTATCTTTATATGGCGGAGGACTCTTATCATGGCTATTTATTTTTATGGAGATGCGGTATCATGGAAATTTTCGTTGTGGATGATTATTATTATATTATATTGGATACCACAAGCATGGAAGCGAAATGATTTTAAAGTTATCGAGATATATTTTATATATTTATATTGTCCGAGCCGCCTATGCCTCATATTCCGTTATTATTTGATCAAAGGGTTTTAGCTAAAAGCTAAAAACACGTGATGAGAAAGTGAGAAAATGAGATATTTGAGACGTGGTCTTTGAGACACGTGTTTTTCCATCATGATGGTGATCTTATTTGAATATTCAGAAAGTGATATCACGGATCCATTTATGAGAAAGCTGGCCAGCAAGTACGTACTTGAATTATGAGAACTGAATCGTCGAGGGGAATGAGACTTATTGCCCATATGATAGTCATCGCAGTGGAAACCCGTCTTCAAAGATTGGAGATCCCATGAAAGAAGTTCAACGGGTAATAACGAAGCTGTGGGTGGACTAATTAAGGAGAGTACCATTTATTTGTTTGGCGAACATTTTATTTTGATCCGCGTCTCATTCCTATGGCGAAGTGTGATATTGTGTTTTATAAGGTGCTCTCATTGATTTTGGTTGTGACGGTTTGAGGTTGAGCATTGACTCTTAATGAATCCGAAGGCATAATTTTTTGATCGATTGCTCGTACCGTGTGTGTGGTGAGTCCAAACTTGATCTAAGGGGCCTAGTTCAAAGTATTTATACTAATATGGTTCTTTCGAGTGCAAGCTCACTTACACTAAGTGTTGGTTCAAACCCGAAAGGTACCTACACCTATTACGCGGTATTGTATGTTCACTATTATTATTTTTATATAAAAAATATTATTTTATTTTCGGATTATTAAATTTTATTTATTCATATTTTATTATTTTAAAAAGTTTTCAATTCTTAAATCATGTGGGGGATTGTTGGAAAATATTGTGATTTAAGAATTTAATTGTGAGTTTTAATATTTGACCAAGTAATAATTCAAATAGTTTAAATGAGTCATTTATGTTGATGGATTAATGGTCATTAATTATTATTAATAATGTGTATTTGAGAAAGAGGAACATTGCTTACTAAACGTTATAGGGCAACGTTCGATGGCTTTAACTCCACTATATTAATGTGGTTTATGGACCTCCTAATTGTGGTCAATGTTTACTTAGCTATATATGGGTGAATTTATCATAACGTAATGGTGTGAGATGGCTAAGTGATTTTCGGGAAAAGCTTGTAATGCTATTATAATTTAAGGCATTTTTTTTCACTTATTCTATATAAAAAATTACTGGTTAAAGTTATTTTTATAGTACTCTTAAAAGTATTATTGAGCATTGAGTGATCGTCGGTTCGGGGGCTCCTCTTGCTGCTACCGAAGGAGTCCAACGGGTTGTCGTATCTTGGGAGAGGAACGCACTATTTGGTAACCAGTGCAGTGGAGGCGTTATCTCTCTTAGGAAAGCGCCTAGCGCGATTCGACCCAGGCTACATCTTTTTCTTCTCTACTCTATTTTATATTATTGTTCTTTTATTTACGTCATTTATATTATTATATTTATGTTATAATATTATTTACGGTAATATTGCTCCACTTTTTCTATCATAAACCCTTACTGAACATCATCGCCCATCATCGATGGTCGCCAGACCCAATCGACGCCAGCAATATACTTGTTCCGTCTCCTAGCAATTACCTCAATCGACCCCGGCGAACAGATGTGTCCCTGTCTCTTTTTCTATTATCAAGTTTTCTCTGTCGCCGTTCACTTTCGCCCCGCCGTCGTTCTCTGCTTTCTCTTTGCAACCATCATCACTGTCAGAAGTCCGATCAAATCTCCAATCGACCTCTCCTCAATCCACGACTATAAATAATCAACGACGATGATCTGTCGCTAAACACTCTTCCTCTTCGTCGTTGTGGATGCGCCGACGTCGGGGACGACCTCGTCAATTAAATGGCATCCGAGATCGTGTAATGGGTTCAGACGAGGGTAAGGCATGGTTTGTCGACGCCGGAACTAGTCGCAGGTGGTGGTGCGATAGTAGTCATATTATGGTGGTGATTTATTTGATTTTTGGTAAGGTAGGTTGAGATCGTGTAATGGGTTCAGACGAGGGTAAGGCATGGTTTGTCGACGCCGGAACTATTCGCAGGTGGTGGTGCGATAGTAGTCATATTATGGTGGTGATTTATTTGATTTTTGGTAAGGTAGGTTTTGTAATTTGGTTTTTTTTATTGAATTGGGATTTTGTAATTTGGTCGGCTTTTTGTATATTCTACTATCGTTAATTTTTGTAAACGTGTATCTAGAATAATATTTTACGTATCTAGAATAATATTTTACGTATCTAAATAGTTGGTACTTTTTTGTGTCATATGTGAGGGAAAATGTATGAATGAAAAGAAAATGTATTTACACGGTTAGAAAATGTATCTAGAATTCATGTATCTATGTTAATAATTTAATATATAATTTATCTGAAATGTGGTTATGGTAAAAAAAAGTGTATCTAGACTGTAAAAAAATGTATCTACAATTACATACGAATGTATCTATGATAAATTAAAGTGTATCTCAGATTTGATAAACAAAAAAAAAAAAATGTATCTAACATATATTTGAATGTATCTACTTCGTTCTCATCGTTATTTGACAGTGTAGATTTTTTTAACCAAATTTCAAATACATTTTTAGTCATTATAGATACACTTTTTACATTAATTTCTATGTACACTTTATAACAGTGCAGATACATTTTTTTCAATCCTAGGTACATTTTTTTCAGACTTATAATAGAGAAAAAGCAAATTACTTAGATACGCAAAATATTATTCTAAATACACAAACATTTAATCTAGATACGGATATAACATGACTCCGCTACACAAAAGTGAGTCCGGGTGAGGAGAGCCTCCTGATTACATAATAGGGGTAGTATAGGACATTACGTTGGCTTCTACTTGATCAATAAAATTTCTAACTAAAGGAACACTATTAAAAAAAAAAAAGATGATTTAATAAATAAAGAGGGGCCACACAACAGAAGGGTAAAGACAGACTAGTAGCAAACTCATCAAGTATTAGCAGGTACCATTTTAATTCACATCAAACTTCCTCTCATTTACCATTTCTACTTTAAACAAGGGGCAAAAAAATCAGTCTAATAAGAGCGGCATTTGCAAAAGTCGTACAGTTGGTGGGCAAGGAAGAAAAAACAAAATACATAGACCAAAAAGGTGCTGAGTATAAGCATTGAATAGCTAAATAACCCAATAAGAGGGCGATGAGTTGTCAGAGTCAATGTTGGTTATGGCTGCCGGAGCTCCAACGTCGGCGTCAATATGTGGTTAATAGGGCTGACTAATGCACAAAGTCTAGGCTAGCCGACGATCTTTGTCGTTGATACCACGACGTCTTCAATGGTGGCAGGAGATTTTAGCTGGGATTGTGAAAATCGGGTTTATTATTTGTATGATGTAAAGGGCAAGATGGAAGGAGGTCGTTGGTGGTCGGAAATACACGCCAAAGAGGGTCAGCGCGGTGGTGATGGTGGTGGGGACGACGAGACCTCGGTGGTGGATTTGGGTTGTCCAGGGTGCCTCGTGTTATCGTCGGCATCGTGTGAGGTGGTCTGTGACATTATCGGTGATTTATGGGTGGATTGTTACGCGGTCGACGTAGGTTGTGGTGGTTGCCGGCGACGGTTGCCTGTGGTCGTCGTAGTAGTCGGTGTTACTTGAATAGTTGTGAATTGTGATTGTGAGGGTGTAGATGAGAGATGCCAGATGTGAGGTTATTTGTGTATATGATACTATGATCTCAGCCTTTTAATCACTCTCATCCAATGGAGGAGGGTTGTTCTCACCGTTCTCACCGAGTGATCGTTCTCACCGGATCTTGACTCTCTATATATATATATAGAGAGAGAAGGGATCATGTAAGGCCATTACATCTTATGAGTGTAAGTCCATGTTCTTCTAGCGCTTGGATGAAGAGAATGGAAGGTTAGGATTAGATCCGATGGATACTACAAATTAATCTCTTCACCTTTTCTAATTAATTTCATCAATTCTATTAACATACCTCACTAATCATTCATCATCTCATTATCACAACTTATTCTCATCTCTCTACATCTCAATTCTCTTTCCTCTCTAAAAAACCCAAAAAAATCAAAAACCCAAAAAAATCAAAAATTCATCTCTTCCTCATTCACCACCACCACCCTACCCGACACCACCCCACCACCCGCCGCCGCCGTTTTTTTTTTTTTTTTTTTTTTTTTTTTTTTTTTTTTTTTTCGTGTTAGTTTTTATGTTTTGAGTTGTTTTTTTCCATTCGTTATTTTTGTCATCTTGTATTTTATTTATTTATTTTTCATTCGTTATTTTTTACTTATTTTCTCAATTCTCGCTTTTTTATAAAAAAACTCAGATTTGAAATAACACAAACAATAACACTCCCAAAAAAAAATATAAAAAGTGTAACCTTAATTGTAAATTGTATAACTTTAATGTTTTATTTAAAGTATAACTTTAGTCGTAAATGTATAACTTTAATGTTTTAGCGGTACAACTTTTGTATAACTTTTGGTTGGAGTTGTTTTTTTTCTATTTGTTAGTATTAATCTTAGACATATTAAAGTTATTATAATGCATATTTTGACATTTCAAATATCGTCTTGTTTTTTATTTTTACTTTAGTCGTTTCTTTAAAATTCGTCTTGTTTTTTTTTTATTTTTACAAATGTCGTTTTTTTAAAGTTATTATAAATTTTTCAGTTATGGGCAAAAGTTATACTTTTATGGACTAAAGTTATACAAAAATGGACTAAAGTTATACAAAAATTGCCTAAAGTTATACTGTTATGGACTAAAGTTATACAAAAATAGACTAAAGTTATACAAAAATTGCCTAAAATTATAAAAATATGGACTGAAGTTATACAAATAAGGACTAAAGTTATAAAAAAAACTGACTAAAGTTATACGAATATGGACTAAAGTTATACAAATAAGGACTAAAGCTACACAAAAACGGACTAAAGTTATACAAAAATGGACCAAAGATATACAAATACATTAGAAATGTGTTGAACTTCTACTCAATGAATGTATAACTCTAGTAACTATATGAATAACTTCTACTCAACGAATGTATAACTCCAGTAGAAGTGTGTATAATTTCAATGACTTTAGTCAATTTTTGTATATCTTTAGTCAATTTTTGTATAACCTTAGCCCATTTTTGTATAACTGTACTCCTTATTTAAATAATTTTAGCCCATTTTTGTATAACTTTAGTCCATTTTTGTATAACTTTAGTCCATTTTCGGTGAATTAATTGGAATTTATATAAGTTCTTTTTGTATGACTTTAGTCCATATTTGTATAACTTTAGTCCATTATTGTATAACTTTAGTCCATTTTTGTATAACTTTAGTCCTTATTTGTATAACTTTAGTCCATTTTTGTATAACTCTAGTCCTTATTTGTATAACTTTAGTCCAAAAGCGTGTAACTTTAGTCCAAAATCTTATAACTTTAATCCAACAAACTTATAACTTTTGTCCAAACGTATAACTTTAGTTCAAAATTGTATAACTTTAGTCCAAAATTGTATAACTTTAGTCCAAAATTGTATAACTTAAGTCCAAAAATAAAAAACCAACAAAACTGAAAAAATAAAAACAAAATAGATATAAAAAATAAAAACCATCTAGATCTAAAAAAGAAAAACCAACAAATCTGAAAAAATAAACAAGATGTATATCGTGTGTATAACTTTAAAAAAAGAAAAGAAGTATAACTTTAATGCACGCAGTGTATAACTTTAATAGACAAGATGTATAACTTTAATGCACGCAGTGTATAACTTTAATAGACAAGATGTAGAACTTTAGTCCAAAATTTGTGTAACTTCAATTTATACAATGTATAACTTTAGTAGTTAATAGTATAACTTTATTTTGATTATTGTATAACTTTAGCCCAAAATATGAAACTTGAAAAATAATAAATTAGAAATTAAAAACAACAAAGATAAAAAATTAGAAAATACAATACAATAATAAATAATCTAACAAAAAAATATAGTGGACTGAAAAAAGTAGATCTGGAAAAAAAAATAATAACAATAACCAAATACCAAATTCCAAATACCAATAATAAAAACCAAATAACAATAATAACAATAACAATAACAAAACAAAAAACCAAATAACAATAAAAAAACAACGCCCACAAAAAAACAACAATCACAGAAAAACAATATAAAACCAAACGAAAATTTAAAAAAAAAATGGACGAAACTATTAGTCGTAAATTGTATAACTTTAATGTTTTAAGAGTATAACTTTAGTCGTAAATAGTATAACTTAATGTTTTAAGGGTATAACTTTAGTCGTATAAAGTGTAACTTTAATGTTAAAAGGGTATAACTTTAGTCGTAAATAGTTAACCTCAGTCATAAATAGCGTAAATTTAATAAATATTTACAAAAAACAAATCTGAAAATATATATAAAAAATTCAAGTCTGAAAAAATAAAATCTAACAATAAAGAACTCAAATTTGAAAAAGAAAAAAAAAACATCAAATCAGAAATTACCAAAACCAACGACACAACAAAATTAAGAAAATGAAATCTGAAATTAATAAAAATAAAGAACTCAAATTTAACAAATTTAACAAAAAATATACTGAATCTAAAAATACGATCTTAAAAAATAATATAAAACACCATGAAAAAACAGATCTGAAAATAAATACGAAAAAAAAAAAAAATTGAAAAACCAGAAATTAAATACACGACAACAACTATCCCGACAACAATAATACAACCGACCACCGACACACACCAACAGCCGGCAATACCACAACAAAACGACCAACAATCGTCACCCAAAAAACCACCACCACGCAGATCTAAAACAAAAAAAATGAGGAGAAGAAGAGGAGGAGGAGGGAGGCCAGCGAGGGCCGTCGTGGAGGAGAGATAGAGGAGGCCGGTAGTTGCGGTTGGTGGTTGTTGTTGTCGGTTGGCGTGTCGAGTTTGGTGAGCCGGGCTGGTGGTTGGTTGGCCGGTGGGGAGGCCGGAGAAAGGAGCAGGTTGTTTTCGTGAATGGTGGTGTGGTGGCTGTCGGCTTGTGGTTTTGTGATTCTTTTGGTTTTTTTTTTGTTTTTAGTTTGAGAGAGACAGTGAATGAGAGAAGTGAGAAAGGATGAGTGAATGAGGAAGTGAGTTGGGAGATTAGAATGGGGAACGAGTTATACATATTAGGAGGAGTTATACATGATTAGGAAGGGAGATTAGGGAGGTTCATTTGTGACCCTTGAATGAGATGAAATCTCATCCCTCCATCCCTTCCATCCAAAGGCCCTTATAAGGACTTATGGACTCATATGATATGAGGGCCTTACTAGAACCCTTCTCTCTCTCTCTCTCTCTCTCTCTCTCTCTCTCTCTCTCTCTCTCTCTCTCTCTATATATATATATATATATATATATATATATATATATATATATATATATATATATATATATATATATATATATATATAAGATGTGTCGTATCCGTGTCTATAAAATAGTCTAAGACACTTCTTTGACCGTATTCCCGTATCTATCAAAATTCAAAATCACGTGTCGGATAATCCGATACGTATCGGATACGATACTTCTCCCCCGTGTCCGAGTAACATAGGCCGCAACACAACATACACTAGTGGTGCTTGATTTTCGGTTTAAGAGAGACTTGAGGAAGAGAAAGATAATCGATGATGCACGAATCAAGTGGTGGAAGCTACAAGAGGAAAACCAACAAGCGTTTTTGGTTAAGGTTGGAAGTAGCGATATTTGGTCGGATTACAAGGAGAAAGATATTGATGCAACGTGGGATAAATTGGAGCATGTTGTAAAGGATTTGACGAGGGAGGTGTTAGGGGAATCTAAAGGGAATAGACCATCAAGTAAGGATACATCTTGGTGGAACAATGAGGTGAGACAAGCGATAAAGACAAAACGTGAATGCTATAAGGTTTTGGGGAAATGCATGAGTGATGAGAACTTTGAAAAGTACAAGGAGGCTAGACGAGCCGCTAAAAAGGCAGTACGGGATGCGAGGGCAAAAGTTAACAAAGAAGTGTATGCCAGGTTGGACACGAGAGAAAGAGAGAAGGATATCTATAAACTGGCTCGCATAAGAGACCGAAAAACGAGAGATATTGGGAGAGTTAGGTGTGTGAAAGATATGGACGACAAGGTTCTGGTTCAGGATAACGAAATAAAGGCTAGATGGAGTTCTTACTTTGATACTTTATTCAATGGACATCAGGAACAAGGTTTTGGGGATGTAGAAGTAACACCAAGCATGGTTAATCGAGAATTTGTGCGTAGAATACAAAAAAGTGAAGTTAGAAAGGCGTTAAGGAAGATGGGGTCAAAGAAAGCAGAGGGACCGGATGGTATACCCATAGAAGTTTGGAGGTGCTTCGGGGAGAAAAGGATCAAATGAGTAACCATGCTCTTCAACAAGATTTGGAGAAGTAACAAGATGCCATCAGCTTGGAGGAGAAGCACTCTTGTCCCTTTGTACAAGAACAAAGGTGATGTTCAAGAGTGTTCCAATTATCGGGGAATTAAACTTATGAGTCATACGATGAAGTTATGGAGCGGATAATCGAGCAAAGGCTTAGGAGATGTGTAGACATCTCGGATAACCAATTTGGATTTATGCCCGGGAGATCGACTATGGATGCGATTTTTATCATGAGACAGTTGATGGAACACTATCGGGACAAGAAGAAGGACTTGCATATTGTTTTTATTGACTTGGAAAAGGCATATGATAGAGTACCAAGAGAAGTACTTTGGTGGGCTTTGGCGAGAAAAAGGTGTGTCTCGAAAATATATTGACCTCATAAAGGACATATATGAGGGGGCTAGTGCAAGTGTTCGCACTAAAGAGAACAGAAGAATTTCCCATTACCATCGGGGTGCATCAAGGTTCCGCACTTAGTCCTTTTCTCTTTGCTATAGTTATGGATGATTTGACAAGGGATATTCAGGACGACATCCCTTGGTGTATGATATTTGCTGATGATATTGTGTTGATTGATGAGACGAAAGAGAGGGTGGAGAGAAAGTTGGAATTGTGGAGGCAGACTTTAGAGACTCGTGGGTTTAGGCTGAGCAGGAGTAAGACTGAGTATTTGAGGTGTCAGTTCACTAAAGTGGCGGGGTTGAGATCCACAGAGGTGGGGAGTATTATTTTCGATGGGAATGTTGTTGAGGGGTCAGATTTTTTCAGATATCTAGGATCTATTATTCAAAAAGATGGGGAGTTAGACGGAGATGTGGTTCACAGAATTAAAGCGGGATGGTTGAAATGGAAGAGTGCTTCAGGGTTTTTATGCGATAAAGATATGCCCCAAAGATTAAAGGGAAAATTTTATCGCACGGCAATTAGGCCTGCCTTACTTTACAGTTCCGAGTGTTGGGCCGTGAAACATTGTCACATTCAAAAGATAAGTGTGGCGGAGATGCGTATGTTGAGATGGATATGCGAACATACAAGGAAAGATCGATTAAGGAATGAGGTGATTAGGGAAAAGGTAAAAGTGGCGCCAATAGAGGACAAGATGATGGAAAACCGACTAAGATGGTTTGGCCATGTGAGAAGGAGACCTATGGACGCACCAGTTAGGAGGCTGGAGACTTGGAAACAGAAAAGGTCCCTAGAGGTAGAGGAAGACCGAGACAGACATGGTTGAGAGTGATAGAGCAGGATATGAGATTTCTGGGGCTTGAGGAGAGTATGGTGACGGAGAGGGCACAATGGAGGGAAAAGATACATGTGGATTTTTAGTATTTGATGTTTTTTTGACATATTTAGTGTTTTTATTTAATTTATTTAAAAAAAATTAAATTATTTGTTCTTCTCTCCTTTATTACATTTTTTTACCAACCACTTTCTTATATATTTTACTTGGTTTACTTTTAAGGCATTTTGGATCCTTAATTCTATTTCGGTTTTCAAAATCGTTTTAATCTTTTCTCTCGATTTAAATTTTAAGTTTTTATAAAAGAAATCCGGAATTCGATTTTAAAACCTGTAAGTTTACCTTGACTTTCCATTACATTTTCGCTCTCTCTTTTGTTTTTCATTTTCCTTTTTCTATTCGCTTTTTGAGGTGTGCGTTCACCTATGGACGGTTTTAAAGGATGATTCATGTCAACCGACTCCAAATTATTTTGGGATTAAGGCTCTGATGTTGTTGTTGTTGTTATTGCCGTGTCCGTGTCATAAAAATTTTGAAGTGCCGTGTCGTGTGTCCGTGTCGTGTCCGTGTCCGTGCAACCTAGAGTGTAAGCCAGTAACATCCTAAAACAGAGCCATCATATTCAGAAGCAATTATTCAGATGGTTACTTCCAAGGGTTGTCCATGAAAAGTTCATGCATAAGCACTACTTCAATGCCTCAGAATCTAAAGCATTGAAGTGATTTGCATGTAAGTGGTCGGATGTATGTATGTAGTCGTACCCGATAAACCAAAACATCGTTTCCGGATGTCCCATAAAGAAAATCATGCCGAGATTTGCGTGAGTGCATGACCAGGCACCACTTGACAATGAAGAATGTAAAACATTGGCTCGGTCATTTCTCTTCATTAGACACAATATTAAGGGCTTGTTTGGGATGGATGTAATTATTACTATAGTAATAGAGCTTAAGTGAACAAGAAAATGGAAGAAAGTGCCTCTTTCCACCCTCCACAACCGCCAATACCCACCAGTCTCCTCATATTCTTTCTTGTTTTAAGCTGCATGTATTACTCTGAAAAAGATTACTATCTTCCCAAGTGAGCCACAAGTCTCTTACTCCACTGGCATGGAGATGTGACTGTGCGAGTCTGCGCTTGTTCACTTTACAAGGAATGTTTTCCTTCTGAAAAAGATATCACTAGTCACTATAGCTCAGTATATTCATTGTTTCTTCGTCCTTACTGTCCTACAGAGTGTTCTGTGAAATTAAGGGTCTTTTTTCTGTTGAGGTTTCTTTCTATAGGAGTACGAGAACTGCCCGGCTTATATGTTTAATCTGATAAATAGATGACACACTCCGTGCCATGCTGGGAGTAAAAAGGGAGATAATCCACATTGAAGGCCTAATTCCTGGACTGGCCAGTTCATAAATTTAGGAGATAACACAAACCTTCATACTCGATCAAGAGATTGGGTCATTATCTTTCAATTCATTTATCATCATTTTTTGCCTTTTCTAATGAACTATGCTCTTTTCCTGTTACAGAAAAGCTGAGTATTAAGTACATGAAAGCTGGTAATCTTTAATGCTGATGATCTTTGCTGCCAATGGTAGTTACAGGATACTCTGTCCTTCCCGGTCATTTGTTTACCTATTCCTTTTTAGGGAATTGTTTATTTATCGTTTTCTGTTTTTTTCCCTCATACGGAGGTAGGAGTCTCGCCTGATTTTGGTAGGTCGTTTTTGACACTGATAGAATCTATGCTAATATTATTGCAGGTCACTTTGCTCCACATTATACCTACAAGTCTACTGTACTTGAATTCTAGTCACTTTGCTCCACATTATATCCAATTTCTTTCCAGCAAGTCTCATTATGAGAGACGGGTCGGATCCCTCTCACAAAGAGGCAAGTGGAAGACCAAATGGTAATTCACTTGGTTTTTCACTTGCCCTCCCACTCGCCTCTTTGTGAGAGGGATCCAACCCGTCTTTTATTATAGACGGATATCCTCATCTATAATGAGAATTTGTGATTTCTTTTTAGTGCTCTCTGCATCACGTGTAAGGTGGACTATCATGGGTTTTGTTATATTTGTTTTTTTTTTTTTGTTGTGGTGTTGAAGTAACCACATGGGTAGTTTTTTTTTGATGGGTTTCAAACCCGGTCATTGGTATGAATACCATTTCTCTATTACTTTATCTGCTAAATTTGCTCACATTTATAGGTCATGGTTGTGGACAAGGCCCTCGGGAACTGCGTCCGAGGGATCCACACCTGACATAATCGACTCGAGGTTCTTTCGAATCGAATTAAGACCAATTAGAGTCGCCACCAAGTTTTTTGGGAACTTGGAACCGTTCAAGTCAACTTTACACCTTTCATCGAAAAGCATAAAGCCAATCGACTACGAGTGATTAAAGATAAAGACTTGTACCCTATATCACTCGATTTGAATGACTCTCGTAATCCAATGGTATTTAGACGGATCCACAAACCATAGATCTTGAGTAAGGGGTGAGGGTACGTGTTGGGAAGCCCATAAGGACACCCAACCCCGCCCGTCGATAACGGCCTCTACTAAGTCAAGTGTCGGATTTCAAACAAGGTCATAGCTACTGCGATGTATGTAATGCAAACGTTGTTTTAACCCTATCATGTGACAACAATTTCTATGTCGTTTTAGATGCAACTAAACTAACTTTGTCAAAGTTGTAATTTAGCATGTGGGTTGATTAATCTAAACAACATACAAACAAAGCAAACAAGGCTTAAGGGGGAATGGGGGAGCCGTTGGGATCTACCTATTACAAACCGGGCATTTCATGCCGACACAACGATAAATAAATTACAACTCGATCTAATTACAATTGCTACATACGACTCAAAACACGACACAAAACACACGGCCATTGGGCCTCGAAAACCGTGCACATGAGGGTGGCCCACGGCTCACATGACCCACGGTCCTTGGGTCATCCTCGTATTGCGTGCTCGCGCTTAATCTCATCGAATTAGACATAGGGCTACGCACCAAAGCATGCATTAGCATAAACCGGGCCATGTTGCTTTAGACAACACGCGGTTTACTACGCCTCTACAAGCATTGGGAACAACCGTCTAACCAAACAAGACTAAGGTTTTAGAAATCATTTGACTCGATAAAAGAAAGCAAACTTGAAAGATTACAACTCGATAAACCAACGATAAATTACAAACAATGAAACAACAAAGAACAAATGATAAACAAGGAAAAGGAAACAAAACGAGAAAGACGGGACACGACCCAAACCAACGGCCCAAACCAACGGCCAAGACCCGGTCAACCTAGTTCCTAAGTTAGATTCATTGGTTAGATCGAAAGATTGCGAAAAGGAATCGAAAACAAGTTAGAAAACGAGTTAAAAACGATGTTGATTGATTGTCGCGCAAGGGTGCATTCTACACGGCCTAAAGGGTCCAATTAGGTCAAATTCGCTAATTAATTTAACTCATCGAGTGTCAATAAGAAGGTGCTAATCACGCACTCTTATACTAGCGAGAAATTAGGTGAAAGAGATAGATGCATTCAATTATTTACGGAAATCGTCGATTGATTTTATAACTTACGTCGAAGCCACCTAAAGTGTCTAATTAGATTATTGAATTGATTTAAAGTCATCTAATTACGTCATAGGTTAACAATCAGAAGTTAAACCAACATGCAACGGGTCCTAAGGTCCATCGATTTGGCCGAAACAAGAAGAGGGTTAAAACGAAGATCGAAGTTAGATAATTGTTTTATTTATGCCCTACTTTGAACACGAGGATATGTAAATGAGACGGGGGTGTACGACCGACAGATGTAGCGGTTTCTTTTCCCATCTCAAGTCAACGCGGGTGTTCATAGTGGTACTTTAACTCATACTCGGACTAACTAGTTTCATCGTTAATTTAAAACAATCGATAAACAAGCGAAAAAACAAACAAAAAAAGACAATAAAAAAGGCATAAAAAAAACGAAATAAAAAGAGAAGAGAAGGGGATTTGATGCACCCTCAACCTACATGTATCGTTGACACCGTCTTGGGTCGTAATCGATGGTAGATTTTATCTCGAGAGGCCGTCGTCGACGAAGTAACAAAGCAACACGCGTTTTGGAAAGTTTCTGGACAGCAGTTTTAAAACAGTGATATCTCCCTCGTTTCACGACGAAAATTCGATCCGAAAGATGTTTTGGAAACTAGAAAGAGAGGAGAACAAGGATCTTAAAGCAGCCCCTGCTCGTTTTGGGTTATTGGGCACGAAAAACGAGCACAAACAGAACTGGACAGACAAGAGTAAACCGCGAAAACAGAGTGTTATTTCACTCTGTTTTTCGAGGGATCTCGTGTGCTCTCAAGGTCAATTCGGCTCGTAAATCTTTGTCTAATGTGTATATGGATGTTATGTGGTTAATTAGGAACAAGAAACTCGAATTTTTATGGTGATTTGATGGAGGAACGAAAGGGTTTTCGAAGGAGACACACAAACAGTTTCAGTTTGTGTGTCGGTTTTGTTTAGGGTTTTTGGAGGATGTTTAGGGTTTGTTTCTGAGGTTTAAAGCTTCTATGTGATGGTTGGATGTATGGAGAACTTAGAGGAATGAATGTATGGTGAAGGGGTGGTATTTATAAGGGTTTAAAATAGGGTAAAAGGGAGGAAGGGCAAATCGGGCTAGCTGAACATAGCTGCTGTCCAGCAGCTTTTGGGGGGGTTTCTAGGGTTCGTTTTGGGGGTTTTCTTGGTGATTAAGCTAGGATAATATGGGTAGGATACTAGGGTATGGGTTAGGGTTAATGGGTACGGGTCTTGGTAGTGTTTGGAGCGGGTTTGGGCTCGCGAATTGAGCTGCAAAACAGGGCATACGGGATTGGGTCGCGGGCTGCTTGTGAGGGGTTTGGGACGAGAATTTGGGCTGCTTGTGAGGGGGTTCGAACATGGGTTGATGGGTATTGGTCTAGGTAGGTTAGTGTACTCGAGATTCGTGCCAATTCGTAAAAGAAACGGGCTCAAAAATCGAGCTAAAAACGAGCTCAAAAACAAGTGTTCAAAACGAGTTTTCTTCGTTTTTCAAATCGATTTTTCAAATCAAATAATCCATTAAAATAAATGACTTTTCAAATCAAAAATACTCATAAAATGATTTTTCAAATCGAATATTTATTTTATTTTCAATAAAATAAACTTGGAAAAATAAAATTCAAAATAAAATAAATTAAATTGAAATCACTTTAAAAAAGCTTTAATTTAAATATCATTTAAATTAATAAAATGAACTCACTAAAAAACATTAATTTAAATATCATTTAAATTAATAAAATACTTCATCAACGACGCCCATTCTACCTCGTAAAACGAGCCCAAATAATGACAATGACAACTAATAAATACATGTGTCCTATCATCATCGGGTGTTTGTCGGGTTCTCTATAAATTCCAATATCGACGGATACGGGTATCTACAGAGCCCCCACTTTGACTGAGGCTTGGACAAGGCGAAAGTCAAAGTACACCCCAGGTCCCTCTCGACCTGAGGATTCTTCGGGTCGTTTATAGTCCATTAGACTTGCGTATATAAGCTCGCCTTGACCATAAGAAGAGATCATACCCGAAACCTCGTTGAGGATTGACTCTTGCTTCTGTTGTGTCAAATTATCGTCGTCGGTCATCGACCCATAAATTGCATAAATGGTGGATTGAGCCTTATCCTTAGGCGCCTACGTATCCGTTTCTGACGGAATCAAACCCGCGTCGTAGTTCGGCAAGAATCGCCGACACATGCCCAAAGTTTATCATCGGCCGGCATTTGTCCAAAATTCATCATCTCCGACATTTGCCCAAAATTTGTCATCTTGGGGTGTCCGAATGGGACGGGACTTTCCGAGGAGGTTGCCGCCGCTTTCATCATTTGCTTTCAGCTAAGGAATTCTTCCATTTCATACTCTTGTATTGAATTGAATTCTTGGTGGATGTCATCCTTTACATCTTGATAATGGTCTCGAAGCCAACGGCTCGTGAGCCCGATTTGCAATGGCTCTAAAGTCGAAGACTTTAGAGCCCCCAGTTGAAGCATATCCTGCTATAATTGGAACACAAAAACGTACTAGCAATAATCATCACATAAGCACATTTGGATCATCGATCTTGAAATTGGATTATTTTGAAAGATTGGGTCATCGACCCGAAAATTGAATTTGAAAATTTTGAATAAAAATTGGGTCATCGACCTGAATTTTGAATTTGACATTACTTGGTATGTTGGGCCATCGACCCAAAAAATTGAAGTTGGATTTTTGAATTTTGAAAGATTGGATCATCGACCCGAAAAGATTCTACTACTTGGATCATCTATCCATAATTTGCAAAAAGTTTTTGAAATTTCGGAGTTTTGAACTTTTGAAATTTTTTTTTTTTTTAATCGAACCTTGATGGGTGAGCATGAAATACGACTCAGACACTCTGTATGACCGGTAAACAACGTGGGCGTAGCCCGCTACCGTAAAACAAAAAAGGAAAATAAAACCCTAAGTGTGCACGGGTTTTAATTCAATTATGGACTTGTTGGGGGTAGAAAGGTAAATTGGCCGTTCTGGCGTCAAAAGATGGCAAATGGGAATCCCAAGGTCGTCGACTTGGGATGTAGATATCGTGTGTCATGGGCGTGCTCCCGAGGGCACATGGGAATCAAGATCACTTGGCATTGACAGGGTGGATTAAACTCACGGAGCAACAACGTTGGCTTCACCCAGACACTAAACACAGACTGATTTTATGAGAACAGTTGGACATCACACATCACTCTTGTTGGGAACATTCTGTCACTCTTCTCCTCGCCTCCTTTCTTTTCAGCGAGTTTCATCATTTCTTGCCACCGCCTTCTTTCTTTTCAGCGGGCTTTTACTATTTTTTCTTCCACGCCTTCTTTCTTTTCAGCGGGTTTTTCATATTTTCTGTTCCCAACACAAACCCACATCTATGTGCCTCAGCATCTTTGCCTACACCATTAGATAAAGCTCATTCCGAGACTTGACACTACTTATCTGAACCTATATCCTTATCCTAGCTTACATCGAGTACTAAGACGGATTGAAACAAAGGTGGCTTCATTTGGACTTGGTTAAGACCCGTAAGAAACCGACAAGATGACAACTTGGTTGATAAGTGGATTGAATCCCTTATTCTGAAGGACTGCCTACGTATTCGCGTGGAGCGAAATCAAATCCGACGTAGTTCGATCAAGGTGCATTAAATTGGCATTTTAATTATGTGTACACACTCGAAGGTTTCACCTAAGGTATCATGTTGTATCCCATTCTAGCCTGTAAGGTACCGTTAAATCCCGTGTCTAGGGTTGGTACAAAAGGTTGTGGTTCTTTGGGATGTGGAGCTTGGCAACAAAAGGCTTGAATAGTGGACCGTCATTACAAGGTTCATTTTTCTGGTGCTAAGGCCAATGGGTTATGGCTTACATCGTGGTTGGAAAAGGTGTCTCGGGTTTGATGAAACCCGAGTGCAAATGGGTTGGAAAACAATGTGGGTTCAAATCTCCATATCTGGTCCCTAAAGGTCGGGTGTAACAAAGACAAGCGGAATGATTCTCAAAATTCCGACTATCCCCCTCAGAATCGTCTCGGGAAGGACTTAGAGGGTAAAGAGGTCACTACTTACGCTTTTGGGCTTCGCCCATTGAACCTCAACTATGGGTACTTGACTTGAATTCTGGCTTCCGTAACTTCGACATTCAACCAAAAAGCATTCCGCAATAACTTCAACATCTTTTTTCCTTTTTTCTTTTTCTTTCATTTTTTTTCATTTTTCTTTTTTTTTTTCATTTTTTTTTCATTTTTTTTTCATTTTTCTCTTTTTCTCATTTTTCATTCTTTTTCATTTTTTTTCTCTCTTTGAAAATGATCTTCTATTCATTCTCTTAGTCATAGATGGATACACCTTGAAAACCGGGCTTCGCCAACTAAATTGGGTAGGAACTAACAATTCCTTGTTAGAACGGGTTGATATCTTCTCTCTTCGAGATGGGATGATTTTGTTGGGGAAAAGGCTTGCCTTCCATCATCGATAGGGGAAACAAGGAGCTAGTCCGGGTTTGTCATAGAATCATCTAAAAGCTTGTCACAAACATTGGTTCAGATGGAGGTTTTCTACCACCAGACATGGAATAGGTAAAGGAATCAAACACGGGATCCTAGTGTACCTTATATTTTGAAACAGGACATATTTCTACCCCAGGGATGCCTTTGAGTGTGTTGTGCATTTAATCATGCTTTCAGAATGATTGAGGATTGAAAACAAGACAAATTTGGAAACGAAACTGGAACTTTTATTGGAAAGACAAAAGCTTAACAGACTCGAAGGAACGATTCCTAGGACACATCCTAGGTCATCGCAGAACAAACGAATCAAATTCAAGAAACGAAAGTCCTAGACTCGACTCGACTAAGATAAGAAAACAGATCCCGACTCATAATTTTCAAATCTGGTCTTGAGCTTTCCCTTGTTCAGCTGTCAGCTTAGATGCTCGGCTCTTGTCCTTGATCCCTTTGATGGTCGGCCTCCATCCCGAGGTAGTCCTATGAGGATCTACGCCAATGATGAAGGTTGGTGAATGGAATTGTCTTCGTTAATGAGAGGAGTACATTCTAGAGCAAGACTCCCGACTTGAATTTCATTCTTCGGGTTTGGCAAGAATTCAAAGCAATCCACAAATATTTTCCCGATAAACACCCCTTTCAAGTGACATGGGCGGATAAGATGGGAATAATCGACATTGTCTTCGACAGAAACAAAGTTGGCGTGATCGGCAAATGGATTGGTGATGTTATTGGGTTTAACGATCGGGATCGGGAGTGTTCCATTCTCAATCATGTCTTGGATTTCGTGCTTGATCGATAGCACCTTTCGAGTATCATGGCCTTTCCCTTGATGAAAGGCACGGTGAGGCATTTGGTTTATACCATTTTCCTTGTTGATCGGCGGGAGGGTCGGAGTTGGACCAATAGGCTTTAGCTTTCCTTGGGCTATGAGCCTTTGGAGAGCGTATGTATAAGTGCATCCGATATCGGTGAATGCCCTAGGTGTTTGGCGATGCGACTTCTTCGATTGCCCTTCTAAGAGATTGATGGCTTCATAAATATGGGTCGTTGCTGGGGCCTTGGCCTTAGACGATGAGGCCCCTTGGTACCCTTTCGGCTTTTCAGCCTCTACCCTTATGACATCATCTTCTACCTTTATCCCGATTCTTATCAATTCTTTGAAAGAGCCAAAATTCGGTATTTGAGCATTGCGGTAAATAGGTCGTAGATTCTTTACGAACTTATCTACCATTTCAACTTCGTCAGGCTTCTTGGCTAATTTCACGCTTTCAGCGCGCCATCTTGCGAGGAATTCAGTAAAGCCCTCTTTCTCCTTTTGCGTCATAACCTCCAAAGTTCTTATGTTGGTTTGGATCTCGACATTGTCAGCATAGTGCTTACAGAACTCCACCGTAATATCTTCGAAAGTGGGGAAGTTCTTGAGGTCAAGATTGTAGAACCAAGCCTTTGGGTGTTCACCCAGAGATTGGGCGAAGATTTCAGAGAGCATATCAGCAGGTACTCCCTTTAGTGCTAAGTACCCTTTATAGGCCTTAACATGGTGGACTGGATCTTCAGTGCCCTTGAACTTGGGGATGTCAGTGAGTACCATGTTCGTGGGCAATTTGTCCTGAACTGGGGCATAGGCCCTAGCATTCTCATAGTGAATGTTCTTCCCCTGGGAGAGCTTCAAACGGTCCTCGATGAACTTGAACCGTTTCTCCAAATCGTCTGTGAGGTGGGGTAGATGAAGAGGAATCTTCAACCAACTTAGACTCGATCACATCCATTCGGGTCATCATGAGGTTCACGGCCTCCGTGAGCTTGTTGATAGCATCTTCCATTGCTTGACGTCGGGTTTTGGGCGGCCTTTCTACAAGAAAACCCCGTACTGAGTCAATATTTAAAGTAAGAGCCCCTGCACACTTAAGGACACGACCCCAACTTGACTCAAACAAAGACTCGACTTGAGATTGATTAACCAAAGGTTCGACTCACGGTTTGATTTAGATATCGGTTCATTTTAGACTCGACAAAACGACATGACTCAAACTGCCATAACTCGATTCTAAACTGGACTAGGTGTGACTAAACCCGTGATTGGGCTAACATAGCCCAGGGGTTCGAGTGAAACGTCCATAAGGCCTAGCTTGGACGTTTTTTTTTGTGGACTATTCTAGACCAAAAGGTCGACCAACATGACTCAAAGCCCAAGAGGTGAGTTTGGGTGACCCAACAAGGTCGTGTTCTAGACTCTTGAAACAAACCCGGCCTAACACGGCCATGACCTGGACACGACTCGACGCATTTCATGCTTGGTTGAGGTTCGAGAAACATTTTGGATTGATTTTGAAAAATGAAGGATTGATTTGAAAATGAGATTTGAAATGGGCGCATGCCACTATAAAAGCTTGTTTTGGGCGAAATTCTAGTCCTATTTGGGAAGCATTCCGCGTTTTGAAAATCATGCTCGGTTTGAAAGTAAGTTGTTCAAAAGTTCGGTTTTGAAAAGGACTTGGAATTTTCGAAAAAGGACTCGGGAAAACACATTGCACATTGTCATTCTCATGTTATAAGGATGTATGCTCTTAGACATCTCTAAGTCTCGGCAAGTCTTCTACAAGAAGGTCTATGCCCTCCATCCTTTTGCGGTCTTATAAAGCGAGGTGTCTTAAGGTAAAGTACCTAGAAGATCGTCCCCATTCCCGAGAACCACGCGAGGCGAAGTGGAAGCGAGCAATGTGCAGCTTCCTGGCATAGTGGGACGTCGCCCCCCCACGCATCACGAAGAAACGCTGGGACGGCCCGGGCAAGTCCTTAAGGGTTTATGCATGAATCGTAGCACTATGAGTAATGTTTTACTTTCCAACACTTTCTTTTCAAGTTTCACCTCGGAGGAAAAGACCCTAGAAACACAGTGTAACTAGTCCTCTTTTCCCCAGCGGAGTCGCCAAACTGTGGACAAGGCCCTCGGGAACTGCGTCCGAGGGATCCACACCTGACATAATCGACTCGAGGTTCTTTCGAATCGAATTAAGACCAATTAGAGTCGCCACCAAGTTTTTTGGGAACTTGGAACCGTTCAAGTCAACTTTACACCTTTCATCGAAAAGCATAAAGCCAATCGACTACGAGTGATTAAAGATAAAGACTTGTACCCTATATCACTCGATTTGAATGACTCTCGTAATCCAATGGTATTTAGACGGATCCACAAACCATAGATCTTGAGTAAGGGGTGAGGGTACGTGTTGGGAAGCCCATAAGGACACCCAACCCCGCCCGTCGATAACGGCCTCTACTAAGTCAAGTGTCGGATTTCAAACAAGGTCATAGCTACTGCGATGTATGTAATGCAAACGTTGTTTTAACCCTATCATGTGACAACAATTTCTATGTCGTTTTAGATGCAACTAAACTAACTTTGTCAAAGTTGTAATTTAGCATGTGGGTTGATTAATCTAAACAACATACAAACAAAGCAAACAAGGCTTAAGGGGGAATGGGGGAGCCGTTGGGATCTACCTATTACAAACCGGGCATTTCATGCCGACACAACGATAAATAAATTACAACTCGATCTAATTACAATTGCTACATACGACTCAAAACACGACACAAAACACACGGCCATTGGGCCTCGAAAACCGTGCACATGAGGGTGGCCCACGGCTCACATGACCCACGGTCCTTGGGTCATCCTCGTATTGCGTGCTCGCGCTTAATCTCATCGAATTAGACATAGGGCTACGCACCAAAGCATGCATTAGCATAAACCGGGCCATGTTGCTTTAGACAACACGCGGTTTACTACGCCTCTACAAGCATTGGGAACAACCGTCTAACCAAACAAGACTAAGGTTTTAGAAATAATTTGACTCGATAAAAGAAAGCAAACTTGAAAGATTACAACTCGATAAACCAACGATAAATTACAAACAATGAAACAACAAAGAACAAATGATAAACAAGGAAAAGGAAACAAAACGAGAAAGACGGGACACGACCCAAACCAACGGCCCAAACCAACGGCCAAGACCCGGTCAACCTAGTTCCTAAGTTAGATTCATTGGTTAGATCGAAAGATTGCGAAAAGGAATCGAAAACAAGTTAGAAAACGAGTTAAAAACGATGTTGATTGATTGTCGCGCAAGGGTGCATTCTACACGGCCTAAAGGGTCCAATTAGGTCAAATTCGCTAATTAATTTAACTCATCGAGTGTCAATAAGAAGGTGCTAATCACGCACTCTTATACTAGCGAGAAATTAGGTGAAAGAGATAGATGCATTCAATTATTTACAGAAATCGTCGATTGATTTTATAACTTACGTCGAAGCCACCTAAAGTGTCTAATTAGATTATTGAATTGATTTAAAGTCATCTAATTACGTCATAGGTTAACAATCAGAAGTTAAACTAACATGCAACGGGTCCTAAGGTCCATCGATTTGGAAGCGAAACAAGAAGAGGGTCGAAAACGAAGATCGAAGTTAGATAATTGTTTTATTTATGCCCTACTTTGAACACGAGGATATGTAAATGAGACGGGGGTGTACGACCGACAGATGTAGCGGTTTCTTTTCCCATCTCAAGTCAACGCGGGTGTTCATAGTGGTACTTTAACTTATACTCGGACTAACTAGTTTCATCGTTAATTTAAAACAATCGATAAACAAGCGAAAAAACAAACAAAAAAAGACAATAAAAAAGGCATAAAAAAACGAAATAAAAAGAGAAGAGAAGGGGATTTGATGCACCCTCAACCTACATGTATCGTTGACACCGTCTTGGGTCGTAATCGATGGTAGATTTTATCTCGAGAGGCCGTCGTCGACGAAGTAACAAAGCAACACGCGTTTTGGAAAGTTTCTGGACAGCAGTTTTAAAACAGTGATATCTCCCTCGTTTCACGACGAAAATTCGATCCGAAAGATGTTTTGGAAACTAGAAAGAGAGGAGAACAAGGATCTTAAAGCAGCCCCTGCTCGTTTTGGGTTATTGGGCACGAAAAACGAGCACAAACAGAACTGGACAGACAAGAGTAAACCGCGAAAACAGAGTGTTATTTCACTCTGTTTTTCGAGGGATCTCGTGTGCTCTCAAGGTCAATTCGGCTCGTAAATCTTTGTCTAATGTGTATATGGATGTTATGTGGTTAATTAGGAACAAGAAACTCGAATTTTTATGGTGATTTGATGGAGGAACGAAAGGGTTTTCGAAGGAGACACACAAACAGTTTCAGTTTGTGTGTCGGTTTTGTTTAGGGTTTTTGGAGGATGTTTAGGGTTTGTTTCTGAGGTTTAAAGCTTCTATGTGATGGTTGGATGTATGGAGAACTTAGAGGAATGAATGTATGGTGAAGGGGTGGTATTTATAAGGGTTTAAAATAGGGTAAAAGGGAGGAAGGGCAAATCGGGCTAGCTGAACATAGCTGCTGTCCAGCAGCTTTTGGGGGGGGTTTCTAGGGTTCGTTTTGGGGGTTTTCTTGGTGATTAAGCTAGGATAATATGGGTAGGATACTAGGGTATGGGTTAGGGTTAATGGGTACGGGTCTTGGTAGTGTTTGGAGCGGGTTTGGGCTCGCGAATTGAGCTGCAAAACAGGGCATACGGGATTGGGTCGCGGGCTGCTTGTGAGGGGTTTGGGACGAGAATTTGGGCTGCTTGTGAGGGGGTTCGAACATGGGTTGATGGGTATTGGTCTAGGTGGGTTAGTGTACTCGAGATTCGTGCCAATTCGTAAAAGAAACGGGCTCAAAAATCGAGCTAAAAACGAGCTCAAAAACAAGTGTTCAAAACGAGTTTTCTTCGTTTTTCAAATCGATTTTTCAAATCAAATAATCCATTAAAATAAATGACTTTTCAAATCAAAAATACTCATAAAATGATTTTTCAAATCGAATATTTATTTTATTTTCAATAAAATAAACTTGGAAAAATAAAATTCAAAATAAAATAAATTAAATTGAAATCACTTTAAAAAAGCTTTAATTTAAATATCATTTAAATTAATAAAATGAACTCACTAAAAAACATTAATTTAAATATCATTTAAATTAATAAAATACTTCATCAACGACGCCCATTCTACCTCGTAAAACGAGCCCAAATAATGACAATGACAACTAATAAATACATGTGTCCTATCATCATCGGGTGTTTGTCGGGTTCTCTATAAATTCCAATATCGACGGATACGGGTATCTACAATGGTATTTCTTACGTTTATTTTATATGGTGTAGTAAAAACCTGGAAGGTAGCACATGAATTAATTTGGTAGGGCAGACTACATAGTATATAAGGGACCTTCACAAAAATTGTTTTTTTTTTTGTTTTTTTTTTGGTAAGGTAAGAAAACTAGATTGATTCTCTTGGATATGACCAACCTATCTCATCCTTTCGAATGAGTGAGGTAAGTTGAAGCCACCGGCTTTCAAAACACCTTGAAAGAGTTAGACATTCATGTCCAATAGAAGCCATAAAGTCAACAACCTTATTGGCTTCACGGAAACAATGTTTAATTATTACTTTATTGAATGAATGAAGATCTAAATTCACATCCTTGATTATACTAGAAATTTCCCAAGGAACTTGCCAAGTACTGCGAACTGAGTTGATAACACATAAGTTATCACCTTCCACCATTATTTTTGAGAATCTTAAGTATTTAGCTACTAGAATACCTTCTTTTAAGGCGAGGGCTTCCGCAACAAGAATACTATTAGATCCACAATTTTTTGCTCCTAACAACACGACTTTACCATTACGATCTCTTATAGAGTATCCTAAAGCAGCTTTATTCCCATAAATCTTCGATCTGTCAAAATTTAGCTTTAGAAACCCCTCTCTAGGTTTCTCCCACCAAATTTCTTCTTTATTAATAGTGTCTCTAACTGATATTTCTTGATCAGGATTATTGAGATCCTTGTGTCTAGTCTCATTCTATATCTTAATGCTATTATTACATAATAGAGTAAGTTTGCTGATATTACTATGAACATTATAAAAAATAATTCCATTTCTGTGAAACCCTGCATTTCACTAGATAAAGATAATCTTAATGAAATCATCTTTTGGAACTGAGTTTTTGAGATAATTGAGTTTCATTATAAAACTTTGGTTTGCAATATTATCAAAGTTTGACAAAAATATGTTAAAGCTAATAATATCCATGTCTTGGATAACAGAACCAATCAAGGGACATTTGAAAAATAAATGATCTTTGTTTTCAATCGGATGGTTGCATAAAACACAATCAGGTGGGACATTGATATGACTTTTAAGAAGTCAACTTTTCGTTGGGAGACCGTCAACACAGACTTTCCAAAGAAAAAATCTTAACTTTGGAGGAATATTTAATTTCCAAATCCAGTAAAATTCACATTTGCCAAGACTTTAATCGAATATACCTTGCGCTAACCAAGTTGCTGTTTTGGTCGAGAAATTTCCATCCACGGATAACCCCCAAAGGAGGGTATCTGGGATATCATTATGTGGCAGTGGGATGTTAGTACTCTGATTAACAATATTATTATCCACTACATTGGATAGTTTACAAACATCCCATTGTTTATCAGGGGTTAGGAAATCTTTAACCAACAGATTAAGATCATGGTTGATATCATCATCAATAATGCTGGTAAGAGGATGTGGAAAAACCCAATTATCATACCAAAAATTGTTGTTGTGGATGTTTACATAGTAATGTCATATTCGATATTTCTCCAAGAAATTGGCGTTGTTATTCCTTTGGCAAATGCAATTTAGTTGGAAAACGTTAAATGACACTTCATATTAGCTAACGCTTCTCAGTTGTCACAGTAGGGTGCATTTTTCTAGCTATGTCCTGCAGTGATTCTCTTAATTGCACAACTTTTCCCCCTTTCCGGTTAGTTTAGTGAACCTCCTGTTTTGTCATGAGCTGATCACTGAAACAACTTTCTAATTATTATTACTTCCTCCATTCTACACTATGATCCATAGCCTGTGTATGTGCAGTGTCTGTGTTTGTGTTTGTGTGGTATTGTGGTGTTTCTTTTTATTTTTCTATACACTGAAAATATCCCACCTAAGCTCCGCTCATCTATCCGAGCGATAAACCCATGTTCCTTAATGTGCACATCCCTTCTGTGGCGAGTTCCACAGAAGGCGAATCAAGGGCGTGAAGCCACTCCCGCAAGTGACTCCACTCAGTCGAGGGCGCACCTCGAGAACCACAGACAACAATCACAATCAGCTGTACAAACAACAATCACCAACTACTATCCCAATACAATGTTAATCAATCGACCACAACCAACCAGCCAACAAAGACACTAAACCAGCCAAACAACAACAACAGACTCTCTAAACAAACAACAGTACTGAGTAGGTGAACCTACCTTTAGCAACTGCAGCGATTCCGCGTCCGACCACAAGATAACAATCAACCATCAACACCACCTATAGCAGCCATTACAACCATCTATTACTACTACCATAGCCATAACCGAAATCAAATGAGACGATGATGATGATGACAACTAGGGATGGCAATGGATAGGATCTGGATAGGATCCTATAAGATCCAGATCCGGTCCATATTTACAGGATCTGAAATTCTCATATCCATATCCGATCCGCATGATCTGGACTGGATCAGGATCTATCCATATCCTTTTGATAGTAAAAGAAAAATTCCTTTTAAAATATGAAAATATTAATTTTTGGATTTTATTGCGATGCAATCTAATAGTTTTCTCTATTAGATACAAATAATGAAGCTAAAATTTTAAAATCATGAAAATAAAGTCTTATTAAATTACAATAGCACTAAAAAATATTTCTTTTAACCGAAAAATGTTAATTAGTAAAAATCATATTTGGTTTATGAAAATATATTACAAAAACAAAGCATATAGTTTAATATTTTGTTTAACTTAACTTATTATTTTAGAAAATGAAATAAAAATGGATCTAAGGGTGGGATCTGGATCTCGACCATACGATCCATATCCATATCCTTATCCACTGGATCTAAGATATTGCAATCCATATCCGGTCCGTAGGATCTGGGCAGGATCTGGATTCCATTGCCATCCCTAATGACAACATACCTATACAAAGCAATCCGGTGTCAAAACCACTACTCGACTCAAGCATCCCATCCCTATGGTATAACCACCCTCAAAAGCCTCAAGGAAAGGGACCATGGTGAAGGAGAAGTGAAATGACGACATTTAGGTTTAGGAAGAAAGATAGAGAAATAATTTGGGTTTCACGTTACGATTTATAATTCCCCACTTCAAACCCGTTACTCGATCGAGTTACGAACTTACTCGATCGAGTGGCATCTACTCGATCGAGCTCCCAAGCTACTCGATCGAGTAGCCTCAGCTAGATCGAGTAACACGCATCCCAAGACTCACATCATCACAAGTCATCACTCTTAAGGTTTCCGAAGGCCAAGGCAGATGTCTAAGGCCGGTCCACGTCGGTCAACGGGTCTCTAAAAGGACGGGTATTACAGTCTTTCCCCCTTAAAAAGAACTTCGTCCCAAAGTTCGACTCATCCTCCCCCACGACACAAGGTCAAGGGAATCAAGACTACCACCACTGTTCATCCGACATGGGTCAACCCACCGTTTAGAAATACCGTCCCGCTATGAATGTTCATCAACCATCATCATCATCTACCTTAGCACATATTACACAACACGACTTCCTATCAATTACCAACTTCCTATTGAATCATCAAATACACATTGTACACAAAGACAACCAACTTGACTTTTACTTGCACTCATCTCATGTTATTACTCAAATGTAAACCAATACAATTATCATTCTATTCCTCCATCAATTACTTGCCAACAACCATCAATTACAAAACACCCAAAAGCAACAATTCTATTATTGATACATAACAACATATCATTCATTCCACTCATTCAAATTAATTCTTTTAACTCAACTCTATTACTCAATCGTGCAACAACAATTCTATTATTTAACCACTAACATTCAATTACATGACAACATTGTGACAATTACTTGAAAACAAGATACAACACATGCTAATTTTATCGACAATTGTAAGTTACTACTCAATTGTACAATAACCACTACGAAATTACTCAAACAACCATCTAAATACTACAAAATTGTCATAAAAATACTATAAAATTGTCATGATTGCGTCATTTTCTCATGCGACATTACTCTTCTCCTCTTAAAAGGAACTTCGTCCCCGAAGTTCACCATCAAAACAACTTTACCCATTACACAAAGCGACAAATTGTTATTCCACATTGACATTACGATAATTCACGACCACTATGCGTCCTTGACATTACATATACATGATTCATTTGTGTGAAAACCAACGAAAAAGTGAATAGTACAACTACACATTCCGTCACCCATTATTCTACATGGCATGAAATCATATCTTATGTGACCATACAACATATGCAACAAGCAACATAACCACTACACACTATATATTACTTCAGATAATTTGATTTAGCATGTGAAATTATATAAACAACACTTAACTTGTATAAACCACACAAGTATTCACAACCGTATAACCACACTTGATACTCGTCAATGATGTCACCCATCCAAAACAAGAAACATTATCACAAGAATCACCAACTTTAAGATACAACCAAACGTTGAAACGAAATCAACATCAAACAGGGGCACTCGATCGAGCTCGTAAGGCACTCGATCGAGTTGACGTTACTCGATCGAGTTTACCAGGCACTCGATCGAGTACGTCGAGATCAGAATGCATCCCCAAAGTCACTCCTGCAGTTACTCGATCGAGTGAGGGGCACTCGATCGAGTAGCCACAGGTCGATATTAACAACCTGCATAAAAGTCTGAAAACATCCAAATTACGGCCTTATGGCCAAAATACAAACCAAGGTCTAACAAATGTGCCAACCAAAACAAGTGCCAACAACTACAAATCCATGCAAACAAGATAAAAATAAAAGGAGCATCATCACTCCAAGGTCTGCTCATCCATCATCTTAGATCTACCACCGTCTCCGGACGTGCCCGCTCCAGCTGTACCCGCACCTGCGACATCACCAGTGCCAGAATCGGCTCCCACTCGCCATGGTGCCAAGTAACCGTAGGGGTAACTCGTAGGCTCTCCCCAAGTAGACCGCTCCACGCCAAAGGAATGGAAGACCCCGCTGTCATCTCCAACACCTCTCCACCACACCGGCCGAGCCGCCTCGGTCCCGATGCCCTGAACATGAGCCATCTCATGGAGGTTCCGGAGTGTCAAGGTGGCAAACACTCTCTCCGTGAGCTCACTCACTCTCATCTCAGGGCTGAAAAAGGAAGGATAGCTAGGAAACTGATGCTGTGGGGGAACATGCTGCTCTGGTTGGGTCCCAGCCATCCTCTCCCTCACCCGTCGCGGTCCTCTCCCTACTTTAGGCTGTCTATCCTCAGGTCTAGCCCGATCCCTCTTTGTCGGCTCAGGCATCACCTCCAAAATATCAGCATCAATAAGGTAAAACTGCTGAGCAGGGGCCTCCTCCTCATCACCAGAGTCTGCTGCCACTACTGCGTCCGGTAAAGGCTCGGTCACGGGGAGGTGCTCGAGGTCAGGTTGTAGGGTTATATCCATATAAGACCCTTTAAATTTAAGGATTATAACGCAAATTTAATACGTGATTATAGTCATAAAACGAAAACATGAGAAAGACAATAAAGCATTAGAAATAACCTCCGGTCCTAGTGCAATTCGGCAATGAGAGATCAAGGTAGACCTCCTCCTAATTGTTGCACCCAAGATCGTCTGAGAAATGCCCGTGTGCTAGAAATGCTTTCTAATTGACTTGCAATATTGAGAAAGCTCTTGTGAGGTTTTACGATGTGAGATCTAGGTTTCAGAGAGAAAAATGATCTCCAAAACCCTAGTTTTTCTGTAAATGAAAATCGCTAGGTCAAAAGGAGAGGGAGTCTCTCCTTTTGTTTGGTTCGGCCAAACCGAGAGCCTAGGGGAGGGAGTGGGCTTTCACTTCCTCCTTCTTTTAACTCGTGGCCCGACCAATCCCGCTAAAATGTATATGACGCGGTTTTTATAAATCGTCATCGGTTATCGGCTATTAAAACATCAACTAATAACACGGGTTAGTTGAAGTATTAATACATGTCCGACAAAGACGATATTGTATAATTTACTCAATATACATTAATTAAATATAATCGTTTATATTTAATTTACGAATTAACTGTTTAATTCGCCTTAGCCCATTTTATTTAATCCGTATTAAATATAATATCTCAACATCACATTTTGACTAATTACTAGTCAAATAACTCGGACTAACTGGTTAGTCAAATTTGGCATCTACATGACTGTATTTTCATACCGTCACATCTCTCAAACGTATCCTATAGGTGTGACTTTTAGGGACCAGTTGATCACCGCCATCTGTATGACAATAACGTCAAACTTATCTAGCAAGCCAACCGTTATTGATAAACGTGGATCAACTGATAATAATACCAAAAGTATGCCCTTTGATCCTTTTAGAGATTTATAAGTCCTTGCACTAACTGTTAAGGACACCAACCCCAACAAGCTCCCACTTGTCCGTACAAGTGTATGTGCAATGACGTTATCCGCACTAACTGGAGGACACAAGCTCCAACAAACTCCCACTTGTCCGTACAAGTGTATGTGCGATAACCGATTCTCATATTCATTTAAAATTTCTCCCACTCAATGTAAAACAATTTGCAGATCCGGATCCACAAAGGTCGTATTTTACAATCGATCCGTATCAAGAGTGGTTTCCCCGACTAGAGAGTAACTTAACCGATAAAACGAATCCGTATCCGAGCATGGCCATGCATTTCGATTCTGACTCCTCGAGTGGCCCCGAGAAATATCGAGTAACGATAAAGGCTGAATATTTCCTTCAACTCGACTCCTTCCGATCTAAGCACAAAGCATGAAATGACCCAGAAAAAATCTACTTGGCCCCCTGTTACGGATGACCGTGAGAAAGAAACCAAAGTCACCTAAAATCTGCCGTAGTCTCAAGAGACAGTCGATAGTCAAAAGATTCGACTCTTAGGATCACCATGGAGGTCCTATCCACGACCGGGCACGGAATGTTATAACACATTTAGGACTCCACGTCGATGTCACAATGGTGTCCTACGAGATATCCGTATAACTCGCCTCTCGTGATTGGTCGATCATTTGGTTGACTTATGGCTCGTTGAACCCACCATCAACCAACGTCACAAAATAATTGCCAGAGTTATCAGCTCATGTGGGCAATTAAGGACTATAAAAATATGATGTTTGTTCAGTTCACTTTGTGGTGTTCAAAATTGTCGTACAATTCCACATGAAAAACAAAATATATATATATATATATAAATATCAAAACGATGATGTCGTATAGAGTACAAACGAGAATGAATCTAATCCATAAAAAGTACTACAACTCAGGAACACGTTTGATTCCCATGGAATTAACGTGCCCTTCATGCTTATCTTGTCGTAATGGTTTAGTGAGAGGATCTGCTATGTTATCATCGGTAGCAATCTTTTCTATCACTACTTCCTTTTGCTCCACGTAATCTCGGATTAGATGAGCTTTCCGTTGTACATGTCTAGACTTGTTGCTAGACTTTGGCTCCTTAGCTTGGAAGATGGCACCACTATTGTCGCAATAGATGGTGATCGGGTCATTCGAACTAGGCACTACAGATAGCCCATGTAAGAATTGACGCATCCATATCGCTTCCTTTGTAGCTTCAGACGCGGCATAGTACTCGGACTCGGTCGTAGAGAATCTGTAACAGTTTGTTTCGAACTCTTCCACTGATGCAGTGCCATTAAGAGTAAAAACGAATCCAGACCGAGATTTCGAGTCATCACGATCCGCTTGGAAGCTAGCATCTGCAGAATCGGTTGCGCATAGCTTTTGATCGCCTCCATAAGTCAATGCCCAATCTTTAGTCCTCCGTAGGTACTTAAGAATGTTCTTGACAGCCAGCCAATGTGGTTCACCCGGATCTTTGTTGGAATCGACTTGTCATACTCAATGCATATGCCACGTCCGGACGTGTGCATATCATGGCATACATGATTGATCCTATAGCCGAGGCATAAGGAATCCGTGTCATGCGCTCTTTCTCTTCCGGTGTCTCGGGTGCCCGAGACTTGCTCAAATGCACCCCTGGAGCCATAGGAAGAAACCCCTTCTTGGAGTTAGTCATCTTTGAATCTCTCTAGGACTTTGTCTATGTAAGACTCTCGATCGAGAGATAACATCCGTCGTGATCTATCTCAATAGATACGGATGCCTAGAATTCTTTGTGCCTCTCCCAGATCTTTCATCTGGAAATGGTTTTTCAACCATACTTTCACCGAAGTTAAGAGAGGTATGTCATTCCCAATCAGGAGTATGTCGTCTACATACAATATTAGGAAGACAATCTTGCTCCCACTCGACTTGATATATAGACATGGTTCCTCGACCGATCGAGTAAATCCATTTCCTTTTATCACTTGGTCGAAGCGATGATTCCAACTCCTTGATGCTTGCTTAAGTCCATAAATGGAACGCTTAAGCTTGTACACTTTCTTAGGATGTTCTGGATCGATGAAACCTTCGGGTTGTACCATGTACAACTCTTCCTCCAAAAAGCCGTTTAAGAAGGCGGTTTTCACGTCCATTTGCCAAATTTCATAGTCGTGAAAAGCGGCAATCGCTAAGATAATCCGAATGGAACGCAGCATGACTACAGGTGCAAAAATCTCATCGTAGTGCAAACCTGGCACTTGGGTGAAACCTTTAGCAACTAGTCGTGCTTTGTAGATATCTTGTTGACCTTCCACAGAATGCTTTATCTTGTAAAGCCATTTGCATTGAAGGGGACGAACCTTAGCAGGTAAGTCAACAAGATCCCACACGTTGTTCTCGTACATGGAGTCCATCTCGGATTGCATGGCCTCAAGCCATAGCTTTGAGTCAGAACTAGTCATGGCACCTTTATAGGTTGCGGGTTCACTACTCGTTAAGAGTAGAACGTCATCTATGTGATGTTCCTCGACCATACCAATATATCTGTGGGAGGAATAGAGACTCTACCCGACCTCCTAGGTTCCTCGGGAATGTTAACGCGTAGGGATTGAAGGAATAGGTTCCTCCAATAGTTGCTCGGTACTTGGTTATGGAATCTCCGACGATTCGAAGGTTCTATCACTCTTTGCATTCTCGAGGAATTCCTTCTCTAAGAATGTCGCACTAGCCGCAACAAAAACACGTTGTTCGGTTGGCGAATAAAAGTAATGACCAAGCGTTCCTTTAGGATAACCTATAAAGTATGTCTTGACTGATCGCGGGCTGAGCTTATCCTCGTGTCTCCACTTGACATAAGCCTCGCAGCCCCAAACCCGTATAAAGGACAAGTTAGGGACCGTTCCCTTCCATAGTTCATATGGAGTCTTGTCAACATCTTTAGACGGACTTCGGTTAAGTATTAGAGGCGGCGGTGACGAGAAGAGCATAACCCCACAATGAGTCGGCAACACGGTGTGACTCATCATGGATCGAACCATATCAAGTAGTGTTCGATTTCTTCGTTCGGACACACCATTCAATTGAGGTGTTCCGGTGGAGTTAACGTAGGGCAATCCCCGAGTCCTTTAGGTGTTGATCAAACTCGTGAGAAAGATACTCGCCACCACGATCCGAACGCAGTGTTTTTATCTTTCTACCCAATAGGTTCTGTACCCTATTCTGGTATTCCTTGAATTTCACATAGGATTCACTTTTGTGCTTCATTAAGTAGACATAGCCATATCTACTTAAATCATCCGTGAAAGTGATGAAATACCTATAGCCTTCTCGTGCGGTGATTGACATAGGACCACATACATCCGTGTGTATGAGCCCTAATAGGTCAACAGCGCGCATTCCAACACCTTTGAAGGAAATCCGAGTCATCTTACCGATGAGACATGATTCACACGTGCCAAATGATTGAAAATCAAAGGCCGAGATAGCTCCTTTCTTGATGAGCTGTTTAACGCGTTTCTCATTAATGTGTCCCATACGGCAGTGCCATAGATACGTTTGATCTTTGTCACCAACCTTTAACTTTTTATTCATTACGTGTAATATTTCGGTGGTCTGATCTAAAACATAAATTCCGTTCATGGAGACTGCCTTGCCATAAATCATATCGTGTAAAGAGAAAATGCAAGTATTATTCTCTATTACAAATGAAAAACCAAGTTTGTCAAGTGCAGAAACTGAAATAATGTTTTTGGAAAGACTAGGTACATAATAGCAGTCATATAATGACAACTCAAATCCGCTAGGAAGCTGGATCACATATGTCCCCTTTGAGATGGCAGCCACTCTTGCTCCATTCCCAACACGCAGGTCCACCTCACCCTTTACGAGGGGTTCGATGTTTCGGAGCCCCTGCACATGATTACACAGATGAGAACCACAACCAGTATCAAGTACCCAAGTTCCGTAACTTGCGTGGTTAATCTCAATCATATGAATAAAAGTAGAAGAGAGAGAAGACATACCAACAGGTTTAACACGACCTGCCTTTAAGTCCTCATGATAAACAGGACATGTACGCCTCCAATGCCCAGTCTTGTGGCAATGATGGCACTCCATGTTTTTATTCTTGCTCTTTGTCGTGCCTGATGAGGTGCTCGACTCACCAGGCCCACTCTTACCTGGACCCGACTTCTTAAACTTCGGTTTGCCTCCGCTAGGCCCAAATTTGAACTTTGCCCTTACCCTTGCCCTTGTTTGACACAACGATTACATCCTGTTTCATGCTCCCACTGAACTTCATGTCCTTCTCGGTGCATGTACGAGAAGGAGTGCGATTCATGGGGGTTTTCTTCAAATCATTCATATAGTAATTCGCTCTAAATTGCGAAAAACCATCGTGGAGTGAATGAAGCATGCGGTCGATAACAATGTTCTCGCTGATGTTACAATTAAAGGTCTCCGGCTTCTCGACATTCTCAATCATGCTGAGAATGTGTGGGCTAACCGGTTGGCCCTTCTGGAGTCTCGCATCAAAGAAGCGAGTGGTATGCTCATAGGTCACGATTCTCGGTGCTTTCGAGAATTCCTTAGTGAGCGTGGTGAAAATCTTGTTTGCACCATGGGCTATGAAGCGTTTCGGCAAATTGGGTTCCATTGCAAAAATGAGTACGTTTTTAATCGCACCCGCTTCCATACATAAATCATTAAACTTGGTGATTTTGACTCTAGCCGTGGGACCTGGGTTTGCCGGGATGGGCTCTAATAGATATTTGAGCTTCCCGTCGCAGCGGCGCATTCCGTAATGCCGCCTCCCGGTCCGCGAAGTTTGATCCATCATTCTTGATCGAGTAGACTCGATTCATCCGATTCATGAAGATCCGAAGCCGGGACTCGCGGTCCAATGTGGCACTTGGCATTGGGTTATCGTAGAACCACCATTGGTTATTAGCAGTTTAAAAGTTCGTGATCTACACTGAAAAAAGAAAGAAAAACAAGAACGAAATAAGCAACTCATCGAGGTGATTTAAGTCTATTTTAAAATTCATTTTAACGTGTAGACTCTCGCACTTGCATAATTGATCTCCCTCAAGAATGATACAAGTGATCCCAAGACTCAATTTCCGTAAATTGATAAGCCAACTGTTTAGCTAGTTCTTCCGTAAAAACTCTTGGTCGATAGATTTATGGAAATCCTATCTATAGTCCACCATAATCACGAGGATCGTACGAGTGACCATAGTGTTGAGATAAAATAAGTCAATCGGTTCCAACTTACCCGACGTAGAAGGGGTCATATTATGCCTACCGACGAAGAAGGGATTCATTGGAGTTTGACCTATAAAGACCATTCTCAATTTTTGATTATACGAGGAAGATCCCATCAACTTAATTATAATTCATATTAAGTGAACGAATAACTAGCGTCTGCGTGAATGAATTAGTTTAGGTGATGGCTTAGCATAGATCGTGTGACATGAGAATCTCAAAGAAAACTAACTCGAGACCTCTACATGTGTCAGTTTTCATGCAATAAATAGGTGGTTTGGTTTTTAGGCGGAATATGATGCATATTATCGTTGCGAAAAATAAATAAAAGAATGCAATACGTAAATAAAAATTCCTAGTGTGGCCTATCCTAATAAAAAGAACATAAAACAACTTTGGAATCCACCGTTGGACTCGAGAAGCTTGTCTTGATGTTCCATCTTGATCCATGTAGCGGGAGTGAGCATCCGGTCTCCATCTTTGGTCTTCTCAAAAAATTACATTTAAAATTACAAAATATAACCTATTTACATTCTAATTAAAAACTGTAATTACAAGTGAAAAATCCAAAACGGAGATACGAGATCTCAAAATACAACCAAGACCGTGTTCCTTCATTACGGTAACACGTTCTACTAAGGCCACACTAAGTTACAACTGATTGTAAAATTAAATACGTAATAAAAGGCATTCACAAGCATTCAAAATTAACGATAAATAAATATGCATCAACTAAAAACAAATTCATTCGTGACATAATTCCGTAATTATGTTAAATATATCCAAACCACCTTTTAATGATTAAAATTCATGTGATAAAACCGCTTCTATCAATTTAATTTTAATCAAATACAATCCGTTACTTTAAATACGCTTTAAAATAACTTAATGGTACGTGTGTGAACCGTTTCACAATCATAGCAAGTGTACAATATCCGTATAATGTACATTTTATGGCCAAAAGAGAATTTTTAGACAAAAAGAGTAAAATTCAAAGTCGCAAAACAAAATCCCTCGATCCAGGGACAAAAGTGCTCGATCGAGGAACTAAAGGGCTCGATCGATGAATCGCTAGTCGATCGAGAGGTATGCTAGTCAGAAGTACTCGATCGATTTAATCGGTGGTCGATCGAGGACTTTATCAACAATCTTGCTCGATCGAGTACGAGGACTTCTCGATCGGCGGTGGGTTTTAAAAGTGGTCGATCGAGTCAAGAAAGACTCGATCGAGTAAAAACAAGACAGAAAAACCACTCGATCGATTAAAAACATGCTCGATCGAGTACAAAAATTTCTGGAAAACTTAAAACCCTCGTGAAACAGTTTGACAAAACAAAACCTACTGCAATTTTGATCAAAACCGCATCAAAACAATTTTACAATTTGACAAAACTTGACATATTGTTATAATCTCCGTATAAAACAACAATATGCATAACAACAAATTGAAAAACAAGATGAAATAACCGTGTAAGACATGTCACGGTTTAAAAAAATTCAGCCGTGTAAACTGGACACGGTTTTCGAGACAAGGAAAAAACCGCAGCAACAAAAAAAATATTTTCGAGATCAAAAAAAAACTTGCTGCCTTACGGTTTTCAAGCAAAAATTATCAATCCAATTCCGTTTAATGAAAAACACATAGAAAATTTACGTGGCCTCGCTCTGATACCACTTGTAGGGTTATATCCGTATAAGACCCTTTAAATTTAAGGATTATAACGCAAATTTAATACGTGATTATAGTCATAAAACGAAAACATGAGAAAGACAATAAAGCATTAGAAATAACCTCTGGTCCTAGTGCAATTCGGCAATGAGAGATCAAGGTAGACCTCCTCCTAATTGTTGCACCCAAGATCGTCTGAGAAATGCCCGTGTGCTAGAAATGCTTTCTAATTGACTTGCAATATTGAGAAAGCTCTTGTGAGGTTTTACGATGTGAGATCTAGGTTTCAGAGAGAAAAATGATCTCCAAAACCCTAGTTTTTCTGTAAATGAAAATCGCTAGGTCAAAAGGAGAGGGAGTCTCTCCTTTTGTTTGGTTCGGCCAAACCGAGAGCCTAGGGGAGGGAGTGGGCTTTCACTTCCTCCTTCTTTTAACTCGTGGCCCGACCAATCCCGCTAAAATGTATATGACGCGGTTTTTATAAATCGTCATCGGTTATCGGCTATTAAAACATCAACTAATAACACGGGTTAGTTGAAGTATTAATACATGTCCGACAAAGACGATATTGTATAATTTACTCAATATACATTAATTAAATATAATCGTTTATATTTAATTTACGAATTAACTGTTTAATTCGCCTTAGCCCATTTTATTTAATCCGTATTAAATATAATATCTCAACATCACATTTTGACTAATTACTAGTCAAATAACTCGGACTCACTGGTTAGTCAAATTTGGCATCTACATGACTGTATTTTCATACCGTCACATCTCTCAAACGTATCCTATAGGTGTGACTTTTAGGGACCAGTTGATCACCGCCATCTGTATGACAATAACGTCAAACTTATCTAGCAAGCCAACCGTTATTGATAAACGTGGATCAACTGATAATAATACCAAAAGTATGCCCTTTGATCCTTTTAGAGATTTATAAGTCCTTGCACTAACTGTTAAGGACACCAACCCCAACACAGGTACCCTCATCCAACTCATCCCCCAAACTCTCCAGGCTAACTCACCACCCTCCAAATTTCTCAACCATTTCTGGTCGAGAATGTACTCACGATCCAAGGTAGGCATCGTCGGGGTCAAAGGTGTATAGGCCGAGGAGGCCTCAAAGGTGGTCAGTCTCTCCGCCAACCGTGTGGCAATGGCACCACAACTCAAGAAACATGTGTCAGATGAGGCCATCAAAGTTAGGCTAGCACATACTATGGCCGGGGCACTGAAAGAGACTCTCGGGGCTCGGGTGGGGTTAAGGTAGGCAGCAAGTAACATAACCTCATGTGAGTTAAGCTTACTCACATCTCTCCGGTCATAGAGTAAACAAGTCAAGGCACGAAGATAGATCTTCAAAGTGATATTGATGTGACCATAATTAGAGCATATTTAGTCCCCGAATTAGCCTTGTTCCCATGCTTTTTAGTGCATATTTGGGTCATTTATTGTCTTTAGTTCTTTGTTTTGCATATTCTTTGAGGTTTTGTGTCCTTGGTAGGAAAGGAGTGCAAACCTTGCATTTTCATGGAAAAACGAGACTAAATTGATTGAATTCAAATGACCAAGCATCAAGGAGAGACAAGATTATAAGGCCTTTGTACATACTATAGTAAATGGGCAATGATGAGAAAAGATCCTTGCATCCCCGAGGAAATCCCCAATGATTTTATGAAGAAAAAGGAAGAAAAGAAGAAGAAACAAGACTGCACAGCAATCCGTGCGTCTTCCCTAACAAGACGCCCGTCTCCACAACCCCAGTCCGTGCGTCTTCTTTACAAGACGCCCGGGCAGCAGCTTCAGAAGACGCCCGTCTTCACCCAAAGACGCCCGGGCAGAGACCACAGAAACCGCCCGTCCCGTGATAAAGACGTCCGGATTCCAAGGCAGTCCAATTTCGTTTCTTCAAGCTTCAAGAAAGATGCCCATCCTTCCAAAAATACCGGCGTTTCCTTAAGTAGGGACTTAATCGTCATTTAAGCCCTTAGTTAACCCTAATTCCTACACCTAATCCCCACTATAAATACCCCATTAGTCTAATTAGAAGAGCATGTTCTTCTTAGTAATCTTTAGTGTAGTTAATATCAATCAAATCTCTCTTTAATTTTGTAATCAACAACTAATCAAGTTTTAATACAAGTTTTATTTCCTTAATCTCTCTCTTGTTCATCCTTTATTTTTGGGTAATTGAAGATTATTTGGGTTATTATTGGGAGATTGACAACCTCTCAATCAAGCATCAAGTACTTCTTTTATTCTTTGCTTTATTATTGGAATCATTAGTAGGTATAATTCTCTTAATCCCTTTTTAATTATTGTTAATTATTTTCATTTATTCATCATGTTTCATTTTGTTGGTATGATTGACAACCTTGCTAGCATGTTCAACATGATAATGAGTGAGTAGTTTCCTTAGCTAGGTTAATGGGTAATTAGGGGAAACCAACATGGGGAATGATTCATGCTTAAATTAATATGCTTTCATGGTCTATTTGCTTGCTTGTTTTGATCTCAACTCATGCACATGTTATGTTTGATGAAATGCGAGCCTATGAATCCTTGCATTTTTTACCCATCACCTATCTTTTCAATGAGACTTGTAAGACATAAACCAATTCGAGTCTCATTAGACCATGCATGTTGTTGAGTAGGAAAGACTAAGTCGACTTGTAGGTGTTGTACAATCTAATCGATTCGGCTCCGGGACCCAAACTTTCCTAGGATTGTAAGATATAACCCAACTCAATCCATCACAACAATAATTGCTTGCTTATAATTTGAGAACATGTTTGTATGATCAATTCCCATGAATCCCCTATGACCCCATGACACCCTAGTGCTTTTTATCATTTGTTTACAACCCTTTTAATTCATCTTACTTGTTTTACTTTCATTGCTATTTAGTTTAGTGATCTTCTATTCAAACCCCAATTGTGACAGCCCTAAGACACCACTAGTTGCAATAGAAATCTCATTTCAATTCCCGTCCCTTGGGATCCGACCTTTACTTGCCTCTTTACTAATTGTAGAGTTGTTTGTGAAGTTATAAATTGTGTTTTGGTCTAGGTGCTCCTAACGACAAGTAACCGAAAAAGAGTCTAGATAGATATCACGACCAAAAATGGCGCCGTTGCCGGGGACGGTGTTAACTTGATTTAGATTTTCTTGTATTGTTATTAGTTGTGTCTTTCTTTGCCTTGGGGAAGTAAAACTCCTCAAGGTTTGTTCTAATTGTTTTCGAGTTGTTTGATATTTTGCATGTCTAGAAGGTCACAAGGTGACTTGTTACCCTTTGATCACGAAATTGAAAGAACATTGACAACCAATAGAAGACTTGCTAGGAGAACTTTGAGAGGTATTGGTGAGGTTGTAGATATTCAACCAACTATTGAGTTCATCAACCCTTATGCAAGAGAAGGTGAGGGGAACCCAACACAAAATCAACTCACAATGCCTAAGTTTTTATCACATTCCGTACCCACCGAGGAGAACCTACCCAATGGTACTCCCACACCACAACATCTAACCGGAAATTTTATTGCCAAATCCGCATTTATCCAATTAGTCGAAAGAAGCCAATTTGGGGGGATGCCTAGTGAAGACCCCCACTCTCATATGGAAACCTTTTGTGACTATTGTGATGCGATTTGTCAAACCGGTGTAACTCAAGACCAAATTCGATGGGTCTTATTTCCTTTTTCTCTAATTGACACCGCGAAACAATGGTTGAAAGGCCTTGATAAGGCTACTCTCGGAATTGATTCTTGGAAGAAGTTGGCTCTAGCTTTCTACAAAAAGTTCTATCCTCCGGAAAAGACTAACATGCTAAGAGCTCAAATCACGGGCTTTAAGCAAAGGGATGAAGAATCTTTGTATGAAGCTTGGGAGCGATTCAAAGGAATTTGTCGCTCATGTCCTCACCATGGACTTAGCGAGTGGTTCTTGGTACAACAATTTTGGAACGGACTTTATGAAGATTCAAGGAACATTCTCAACATGGGATCAAATGGAATGTTCACCGAAGTTGATGACAATCAAACTTGGAACAAAATTGAGGAAATGGCGGTCCATAACTCACAATATAGTAGACCTCGCAAGGCTACTAGAGGAGGAAAGCATGAAGTGGACTCCATTACTCAATTGGGTGCTCAACTTAGTGCTCACATTGATACCATCAATTTGAAGTTTGAAAAAGCTATGGCTAGACTTGAAGAAGCCTCAAAATCACCAAAGCATCATGTTAATGCCATGACGACATCTTCATCAATCCCAAGTGGGATATGTGAGAATTGTGGAACTTTGGGACATGACCAAAGTGAATGTAGGGGAACAAATGAACAAGTGAATGCTTTCCAAGCATACAAGAGTGGTACCCCTTATTCCAACTATTACAATAAAAACACCAAATTCCATCCAAATCTCTCATACAAAAGCCAAAATGTACACCCCACCTCCCATGAGAAACCAAAATCAAAGACCCTTTTACAACCAAAACCAAGGTTACCAAAATCAAACTCCATACAATCAACAAAATGACCAAGGTTTTGATGTTCAAAAAGCGGTCCTCCAAATGCAAAAGAATCAACAAGAGTTTTTCACTCAAATGCAAAAAGATAGTCAAGTAAAGGAAATCACCATCAACAACATTCTAGCTCACACCAAAATGTTGGAAACCCAATTGACTTAACTAGCATCTTCAAGCTCACAAAGACAAAAGGGGCAATCACCACCTCAATGTAATCCCCCAAGACATGAAACGGTTAGTGCCATTCACTTGAGAAGTGGTACAAGGTATGAAGCACCGAAGAAGCAAGTTGAGGATGAAGTTGTGGAAGCTAGTGACAAAGAAGAAATTGTGCAAAACTCCAAGGATGGAGAACCATCAAAAGAAGAAATTTCAAGGAAAAATGAAGACAAGGTCAAGGAGAAGGAGCCCATTGTGATTAGACTTCCTTTTCCAAGTCGTCAAGCCAAGCCTAAATTTGATGACCAACTTGGAAAATTTATGGAAATTGTGAAGAACTTGGAAGTCTCAATTCCCTTCACGGAATTAATCAATCACGTGCCGGCCTATGCAAAATACATGAAAGACATCCTCACAAAGAAGAAGTCTATCCGGAAGCTTGAGACTATCGCCTTCACTAAGGTGAGTAGTGCAATACTTCAAGGGAGTTCACCTCCAAAACTCAAAGATCCGGGAAGCTTCTCAATACCGTGTACCATTGGCGACACCACGATCAACAAAGCCTTATGTGATCTAGGGGCTAGTGTGAGTGTTATGCCGTACTCGGTGAGTAAAAGGTTGGGGATGGGAGAGCTTAAATGCACCAATATCACACTCCAAATGGCCGATAGATCGACGAAGACACCATTAGGGATATGGGAAGATGTTCCCGTACGAGTTGGGAAATTTTTCATCCCGGTGGACTTTGTCATTGTTGACATGGAAGACGACTCCAACATTCCAATCATTCTAGGAAGACCTTTCTTACACACCGCGGGTGCGGTGATTGATGTAAAGCATGGAGAGCTCACTCTAGAAGTGGGAGATGAAAGCATAACTTTCAATCTTGACAAGACCATGAGAGCTCCTCGTTTGCATGAACCATGTTTTATGATTGATCATTATAGCCGGAAGGATGATAGGAAGAAGTCGGAATTCCAATGGAAGAAGAAAATTGAAGATGCTCCATTCAAAGAGCAACTGAATTGTGACAAAGAGAGCTTGAAAAGCTCACCAAAGTCAAGCAATGAAGAGGATGGCCTCATTGGCCAAGACAAGAATTTGGGAGAGTTGTCTCCATCAACTCAAGAGATCTTTAGTGATCAAGTAGATGAAGTTTGTGGTCTTTGGGACGATGAGTTTGAAGGGATTTTCAATCCCTACATTGGTAATGCTATCGATCAAGACCGACAACAAGGGCAAAGATCTATCGAAGATCTTTATCATGATAATGAACAAGCTTTTGATTACTTCTTCAAGGTGTTGAGCAACATCAACAACACCTTGGCCATGCCCCCATGACATCTCACTAAGGATGAGAGTTTGGTGGAGTCCTCCCTAAACCACCATTTGTATATATTTCTAACTCCCTAACTCGTATTTTAATTCTTACATTGCATTTTTGTCATTTTTGGATTTTTATGCATTGATCAAGATAATTATCATTTTTGAGAGAAGTGAGGGAGGGACTAATGATTTCAATTGATGTGTAGTGCTTTAGCTTAGTGTGGGGATAGCAATTGCCTAGGCTATTCATGCCTTAGTAGTGCCCCCACAATGAAGAACACGGGATTTTGAAGAATGAAAAATGACACGGGATATGCAAGTACACGGATGGAACTGAATCCGGGTAAAAGGGGCAGAATCCGAGCGGTTTCATGAGAATCCGCCCGTCTTCAGACAACCCGGGTGTCTTGGTCAGAATCCGCCCGTCCTTCTGAGCTGAAAGTTTGAAATTTTGGGACTGTTGACAAATCAGGGCGTCCTGCAAGATAATCCGCCCGTCTCCAGAAAGACGCCCGTCCTGGAAGGAAAGACGCCCGTCTTTTTGGTTAAGAAAAATAAGAAAAATCCCTGGAAAGGAATCCGCCCGACTTCAGCGAAAGACGCCCGTCCCGCAGTTACAAATCCGAGCGTCTTTGCTGAAAGACGCCCGTCTTTAGGCGAGAATTCCTGAGACTAAAACAGATAGAATCCGGGCGTCCCGAAGGAAAGCCGCCCGTCTTCCCCCTGTATTTCAAAATTTTCGGGTCTTTTATAAATCCCCTCCCACATTCATTTCTTCATTTCTTCATTCAAAACACTACCCATAAACCTCAAAACTCAAAACCCTCATCCTCTCCATCACCAAAACAAGATTTCCTCAACACATTCAACAAAACCAAATCAAAACTTCATTTTAACAACAATTAATCACTCCTCTTCCAACAAAAATCAAACCAAGCACCAAAATCTTCAACCTTTGAGTCGATTTTTGAATTTATAAAGGCAAAGCCTTTCATCTTTAAATCGATTTGGGTATACTTGGAAATTGAAGATTTTCACTCTTTTCTTGGTTTAATCATCAATGGCAAGGACAAAAGGAGCAACAAAGGCACCTAAGGTAAAGGCACTCTCAACAAGACAAAAGTGTCTTCAAGCAAAGAAAGCCTCATTGGCTATGGTGGTAGCTAGTTCAAACTTGGAAGTGCAACAACAACAACCTCCCTTGGAAGCAACAACATCTACTACTCCGGAAATTGCTCAACTTTCGAACTATCCGGAGGTAATTTTCATTTCTAAAACCCATAGTTTGCCAAGTATGCTAGAAAATCCTTTCTATCCACCAAGTTTATTTGTGAAGATGCCTTGAACAATTTGGGTGTCTTTGAGCAAACTAAAGTCTTCTTTGAAGCCATGGGGTTGGAAAAATTGTTTGATACAAAAGAATTGACATACCCCTCCCTTACCTTAGAATTCTTGAGTTCTTTGAAAGTTAATAAGGTAGAGACTATGGAAAACATCGAGTTCCGCCTAGCTAATGTTAGTAGGCGCATCTCCTTTGAGGAAATGAGTAAAGCTTTGGGTCTTAGTGATTCACCTAGTTATTTCAAGAATGTTGGCAAGTATGACCCCGGTCCTCTTTGGGAGGCGATTTCCGGAAGGAAATTTGAGAACTATCATGCTAGTCGAGCTCTATTAGTCCACCATCCGGGCATTAGAGTGTGGCACAAGGTCCTAGGGAATACCATCATTGCAAGAAAAGACACCAACCACTTTACCAAGCTCGATTTTGTTCTTCTTGAGTCGGCCTTAAATATTGGAAGGGAATTCACCAAGCCTTTCAACTCTCTAAGACTTTTGGTGGAAAGATGGCTAAATGTTGATTGTGGGAAGCAAGGCACCACCGTTATTGTGAATGGAGGTCTAGTCACTCTTTTGGCTAAATACTTTGATCCGAACTTCAACAAGGATAGCAAGTATGTGGCGAAAAAGGGTGGTCATCTCGTCGACATGGATACTATGATTAACAAGTACAAGTGGGTTACTCATAACCCTCTTGACACCAAGTATGGGTGGCTCACAAGTGAGGCTATATCTTTTACTTTGCCTTCTAAGATTTGTCGTTTGAGTACCCATCGGACCAACTACCTCCTTCCCTTCTCAAAAGAAGCCGAATACATCATCTGACAACAAAGGGATGAAATTGAAATGCCCTCCTCTTCCATTGTCACACCACCCTATCCTTTCAAGTACCAAGAGTTCAAACCCGAAGGTGTTGAAGCAAGCAAAGATTATATGACTCTACTTATCCAAGAGATGCACAAGCAAGCTTTCAAGGACCGGGAAGATGCTTACTTAGCCCAATATCCACCCCTCCTTCATTTAGCTAGGCAAGGACTACTTGACCCTTCATGTCCTTTGCCTAGTTGGGCGGATAAGGAAGTCTTCTTTCCGAGTGCATCTAGGGGTGAGATTCCGGGTGACAATGAGGTTGTCGGTGATGAGGTTGTTGATGATAACATTGATGAAGAGGCTAGTGATGAAGAAGAAGAGGATGATGAAGAAAGCAAGCAAGGAAGTGAAGAGGGAAGTGGTGATGATTCCACTTCTAGTGAGGAAGATGATGATGATGATGATATGATGGAAGACTAGCAAGCTTTGGAGGTTCCTACCCTCTTGAGGTTTGTCTACTTCTTTCTTTGTTTTATTTATTTATCTTGATCATGGTTGGAGTAGTCCTAGCAACATAGAGGACTAAGACCTCGGCCCCATTGAGGTGTTCTTATTTTATTGTTCCCACCTTTTGAAAATCCAAAATGACAAATTTAGTTTCATGCATTGCATTTTGTGTGCATGAACTACACCCAACCTTAGGACATTAGAAATAATGTCTAACTCGGTTTGGGGAAGTACATGCATACACAACGGGAGGTAATCTAAATTATCCTCTCCGTCATAAACAAAAACCCATGCATCATGTAGTGTAGATTAGTGTAGCTTGCATTTAGTGTAGAAATCATGCATCATGTTTGCATAATTTCCCATCATTTTGGCCATTGAGGACAATGCCCATATTAGTGTGGGAATGGGGAATTCTAACTTAACTTTTATTCAAAAATCCAAAAAAATTGAAAAATTAAAAATCATAAAAATTTGAAAATTTGAAAAACCAAAAACAAGTTCATTTCCTTTGTAGTGTAGTCATGTATATATTATTGTATATATTGTGTTTGTTCTATCCTTGTTCACATTGATCGATTACGCCACATCCGAGACATGAGGATATTGAAGACCGCATGGTATGATCTTTCCAATCTCCTTTTTCCTCTTTATGTTAATGACTATGTGGCTTTATTATGATTGATGCGGTACAACAATGTGAACTTAGGACTTGCATTTAGTTTATATGTCATATTAGTTGGTAGAATCATTTGCATTAGGATGTTTATATGCTAGTTGCATCATGGCATGTAGTTTGCATGTTAGAAAAATTTTTCGAAACCGTCTACTTGGGAAACTTGACAAGTGTATATAGGCCCTAGTAGATGCTTTTTGTTCTTAAGACTTTGCTTGTTAGAATGCTTGTAAAACACCCTAGGATGTGTCATGCTAGTATCCTTTGACCCATGGATTAAGGCCTAGTCAAGAGTACCTTGTGGTGTGATAACTCCTTGGCTACCGTTTATTCCAAGGTGACCCTTGAAACCATGCATCCATCCATCCATCATCCGTGTTCTACCACATTTTTGTCATCAAAGGGCATGGGCAACAAAAGAAATCAATTTGAGTTCAATGAAATGAAAAGTGAAAGAAAGTTTGCAAAAAATGCATCAAATGAAAAGAGGAGCAAAAATAGAACTTCTAAAGCTTCAAATATAAGCCACCCTCACTACATATGGGGTGACTTTGAAAATGTTCAAAAGAAAATGCAAAAAGTTGAAAGTTGTCAAGTGTTGAAATGCCAAAAATCAAAAAGAAATGGCAAGAAAGTGTTCTCAAATGTCAAATGCCACAAGAAATTGGGGGGAAAAACAACAACAAAGCAAACTCCCAAAGTGAAACTCAAATATCTATCGATCCCTTTATCCATCGTATCCATTTTTGTGCATGGTAGAGAGGGGACGACCCTTCTTCTTGTCTAGGCAAGAGGGGGAATTCCGCGATCCTCCAGTGTTTCTAACACCATGGGGAGTCTACTCTTGACAAAAGCATTTAACGATTGAGGACAAAGGTACCCTAGCTTGACACAACTTGGAGGTGATTTATTGGTATCCTTCTAGGCTTAGTAGTTTGAAGAAATTGCATCTATGAAGGAGTGTGTACCCTTGAATTGCTTCCGTTGTAGATAATTTCCGCCACTTAGATGAGGAAAGTGGCTATTCTTTTGTAGATGCATCCATTATTTGACTTTGTGTGCTTTAATGTTTGGATGTGTCGCCATTTTGGCAAGACCCACCTTGCCTTGCAAGAAGGCATCCTACCTCATGGTTGTCTTGTTGTGAGTTGAAGGGGCGGAGTGAGACCCGCTAATTGTCTCATATCGGCTATGTTATTAGGTTAGTTTAAATAATGGTCCTAGTCTTGTGACCATAATTAGAGCATATTTAGTCCCCGAATTAGCCTTGTTCCCATGCTTTTTAGTGCATATTTGGGTCATTTATTGTCTTTAGTTCTTTGATTTGCATATTCTTTGAGGTTTTGTGTCCTTGGTAGGAAAGGAGTGCAAACCTTGCATTTTCATGGCAAAACGAGACTAAATTGATTGAATTCAAATGACCAAGCATCAAGGAGAGACAAGATTAGAAGGCCTTTGTACATACTATAGTAAATGGGCAATGATGAGAAAAGATCCTTGGATCCCCGAGGAAATCCCCAAGGATTTTATGAAGAAAAATGAAGAAAAGAAGAAGAAACAAGACTGCACAGCAATCCGTGCGTCTTCCCTAAGAAGACGCCCGTCTCCACAACCCCAATCCGTGCGTCTTCCTTACAAGACGCCCGGGCAGCAGCTTCAGAAGACGCTCGTCCTCACCCAAGGACGCCCGGCAGAGACCACAGAAACCGCCCGTCCCGTGATAAAGACGCCCGGATTCCAAGGCAGTCCAATTTCGTTTCTTCAAGCTTCAAGAAAGATGCCCATCCTTCCAAAAATACCGGCGTTTCCTTAAGTAGGGACTTAATCGTCATTTAAGCCCTTAGTTAACCCTAATTCCTACACCTAATCCCCACTATAAATACCCCATTAGTCTAATTAGAAGAGCATGTTCTTCTTAGCAATCTTTAGTGTAGTTAATATCAATCAAATCTCTCTTTAATTTTGTAATCAACAATTAATCAAGTTTTAATACAAGTTTTATTTCCTTAATCTCTCTCTTGTTCATCCTTTATTTTGGGTAATTGAAGATTATTTGGGTTATTATTGGGAGATTGACAACCTCTCAATCAAGCATCAAGTACTTCTTTTATTCTTTGCTTTATTATTGGAATCATTAGTAGGTATAATTCTCTTAATCCCTTTTTAATTATTGTTAATTACTTTCATTTATTCATCATGTTTCACTTTGTTGGTATGATTGACAACCTTGCTAGCATGTTCAACATGATAATGAGTGAGTAGTTTCCTTAGCTAGGGTTAATGGGTAATTAGGGGAAACCAACATGGGGAATGATTCATGCTTAAATTAATATGCTTTCATGGTCTATTTGCTTGCTTGTTTTGATCTCAACTCATGCACATGTTATGTTTGATGAAATGCGAGCCTATGAATCCTTGCATTTTTTACCCATCACCTATATTTTCAATGAGACTTGTAAGACATAAACCAACTCGAGTCTCATTAGACCATGCATGTTGTTGAGTAGGAAAGACTAAGTCGACTTGTAGGTGTTGTACAATCTAATCGATTCGGCTCCAGGACCCAAACTTTCCTAGGATTGTAAGATATAACCCAACTCAATCCATCACAACAATAATTGCTTGCTTATAATTTGAGAACATGTTTGTATGATCAATTCCCATGAATCCCCTATGACCCCATGATACCCTAGTGCTTTTTATCAATTGTTTACAACCCTTTTAATTCATCTTACTTGTTTTACTTTCATTGCTATTTAGTTTAGTGATCTTCTATTCAAACCCCAATTGTGACAGCCCTAAGACACCACTAGTTGCAATAGAAATGTCATTTCAATTCCCGTCCCTTGGGATCCGACCTTTACTTGCCTCTTTACTAATTGTAGAGTTGTTTGTGAAGTTATAAATTGTGTTTTGGTCTAGGTGCTCCTAATGACAAGTAACCGAAAAAGAGTCTAGATAGATATCACGACCAGATATGTTGCACATCATTGATCAACATGTTGCTAGAGGTGGAGGCATTCTTACCGGTAAAGCAAGGCATGAAACTACTGTCTCCACACTTAGTCGGGATGTCCCTGAGGGCCCCCTTCTGCGGTCGGGCAAGGCCAAGATGGGTGGCATACGTATCCATGGTCAAAAGGAAACTAGTGTTCATGAGACGGAATTGGACGATCTTTTCCGCCGCATCATAAAGAAAAGAACTCATAAACTCCAAAGTCAAGAAGGCATAGGAGTGTTTCCTAAGACGGTAACACCCTGTCAAACCCAAAGTCTCAAAGATGTGCCTCACATCCGTCTCCACTCCTAGGTCCGTTAAGAGTGTGGTGTCGATACAACGGGTAGGTTTCAGACGACGTTTTTGTAACTCGATAAACGCATCTCTTTGCTTGAAATCAACAAAGACGATGGTAGGGTACTCAGGCACAGGTGGAACCGTAGGTCCCCCACTCTCCTCACCAACCTCAGGCTCAGAAGCCCTCCCCCTCTTACTCTGACGGGTACCAACTGTAGGTCTCGGCATCTGTTTTCAACACACATTTTAGGCACACAAACAAACACTTACTTGAATGTACATAAACTTGCATGCATAGTTATAGAAAAAAAACAACTATATCCACACTTTCACCAAACAATCCAAAACGATTCCAGTATATAACTTTCAAATTCCCATCAGACGGTCTTTACAGCTATCAAAATTATGAGAAGTATTGTAATACCCAGGATATTTTAGGACTATGTTGACCGACCGTGTTGACCAAGGGAGACCTTAGGGAGGAATGGGTGAAGGATCAGGCTTGCAACATGAACCTTATAGGATTGTATACTCGATCTAGAAGAGGCTACTCGGCTGAGTATCGTCTATACTCGACCGAGTAGAGCCTACTCGGCCGAGTACGCCAGTACTCGACCGAGTATGGCTGCTGTTGACGCGTTGATATACAAGTTCGCGAGATTCATTTCATTGTTCCCTTTTCCTCGACGGTTCCTCTTTCTCTAACCCTAGCCTATCTCTCTCTTCTATCACCCCCACCCCTATACACTCTCATATAGTTAGCCTACACCTCTATCATGGGGAAGACGAGGTTCACCTAGGAAGGTTGTGTGCGTGGTTGTCGTCTACGTCGTCGTCGATGCGTGTTATTAGGTAAGTCTCTGCCTTGTGTCTTCTTTGATAGATTTGAGGATAGCTGTATAATAGGGGATGGTTATCGTTGTAGGATGCATATTGGAGTCTTGCTTGGCTGTGTATGGATGTCTTTCACGATTTGCGTCGAGGTAGGGTTTCCCTACTCAGTTTACTGTCAATTGATTTAAGATTGTGTTTGTTTGTAATTATTGTTCTGCTGATCATCGGAGGTTGGGTGTTGTGGTGATGATGTTGATGTAGTTGTGTTGTGACGGTTATGGTGTTGTGGCAGCTGTGACGCTGTGTGTGTGATTGTGGTGGAGTCACTTGCGGGAGTGACTTCGCACCCTAGTTCGCCCTCCGTGGAACCCGTCACGGGAGGGGATGTGCACATTAAGGGATATGGATTGTTAGTCACTCGTTGATGAGCTGGACTAGGTGGGGATGGGCTGCGGTCACCCACTAGCGGCGAGGATTACCTGTTGCGATGGGTAATCTGGCAGGGCTACATACTTCGGCGTGTAGTCGGTTACTGTGTGAGATCGGGAGACCGGGGTTGGTGGATGATTAGCTGGTTATTATCGTTCTTGTCTTATCTTAATTGCTCAGTAACTGACCCCGTGTTATGTTTTCAAAACTGTGGTGATCCATTCGGGGATGGCGAGCAGTTGGCTTAGCAGGTTCAGTTGGTTGTTGCTGTTGGGGATGGAGGGAATCGAGTCACCACGCTACCGGCATAGGTGTCAGAGGCATGAGTTCTTTAGCAGTCATAGTTATCTCTTGTATTCAGTTTGTACCGTGGTTGTAAAGTGTTAAAGTTATTAATTATAAATGTTCTTTTATTGTCTAATTTGATCTACTCCCTCGGGAAACCGAGATGGTAACACCTTCATATACTGGAATGGTCCTTGGTAAGGCATCCTGGTGTACGGGGGTGTTACAAAGTGGTATCAGAGCCGACGATTTTGGAACCTGAACCAATGAACCTAATGAATGTAGGATGTCAACTAAAATGAACCTGGTGTATGTGCGATGAGAGCCCCATCCGATGCTAGATTTTGGGTGAGTAGGCGCCCTCATTTCAAAATCATGGCCCCTTCGAGCTTAAGCCAGACACGGGAAACAGGGTAGCTAGTAAAAATCGTTGTTCAGTGATGGTTGTCGTGTGCATCTGAGGTCAAGAACAATGTGTACCAATGTGCGTGGGGAAGTCTAGAACTTGTGAATGCATAGTTGCAAGGTGTGACCAGGGGTAAGTCAATTGATGTGCTTGATAATGGTTGTGTGATGTGATGGATGCTATTTTGCAAACGTTTGATTCAAGGTAAGTGCAATAGAATTAGTGGGAGGTGTAAGGATGTGGTATGTGAGTTTAACTTTACAGGTACAATAGTTAATGGTTACATGTGCTTAGGGTGACATGTAAATTGTTTATAGCAAAGTAAGATATGTAGGTGGAGATGATGATTGAATTGGTAGGGATGTGAATTCATGTTGATGCGTGTCTATGTGGTAGCAGTAAGCTCTAACAGTGACGAGCCGGTTGCACGGAACTCCGAACTATGCTATTCATTTTGCAGGAACATTAAAGATCCAACTCCATCTCAACTCTTGGAAACTCGACCGAGTAGGAATTCGTACTCGACCGAGTAGACCATACTTGGCCGAGTATTAAGGTGCTTGACCGAGTGCCCATTTTGTGGAAATTAAAATCGCTACTGTTCTCGAAAACTCGACCGAGTAAGTAGAATACTCGACCGAGTAGTCGATACTCGGCCGAGTATACTAAGTACTCGACCGAGTACTGCTTTATCGGGGACTAACCGGGTTATACAAAAACCCTATTTTTGTCCCATCCTTTCCTATTTCCGCCTCCCAACTCTTCATCTCCTTCTCTCTAAAACTCCATATTCCTCCTTCCTCAAGCTTTTTGGGTAAATTCTTGGTGTTCAACTTGTTCTTACTTGCCACAAATCAGTTTAAGGTAAGGTTTTAACTCAATTTCTTCCTTTGTTTTCAAGGTTATGGTATGATTCTATTACTTTCTCAAAATTCCTTTATGAGTAACTGAAATTAAGTCTTCTTCATGTTATTCTTTGGATTTAATTGTATATAAACCCCGATTATACCGTTATTAGAGCAATTTCTTGGTTTAAATTGGATTTTTGAGTTCTACGGTTGCTAAAAATCGAAATACCTTGTCTTTTGTTTGATTATCATACTGTCTTAAGCCTCTTGATGTTGGTAAAGGGGTTTTTTTTGAGTAAAGTATTGGTGTTTTGAGTAAAATACTTGGTGATTTGCTGAGAAAATTTCCTTAAAAGTTCGTCTCAAAATTTTTATACAAGTAAAAACAGTCCATCTTTTGGTAAAGTTTTGGTGTGCCTAGTACCTTTGTTAAAGACTTGTCTTTTGCAGCATGGTGAAAACCAGAGGTCTACCCAACAAGAGGACCCGTCCTAACGTTCAACTTGAGACGGGTAAGTCAAGCAGTGGACCCGTAGTTCCACCGGTGGAGGCATATCCATCGGTAGTTTTCTCTGATTTCAAGCAGCGCAAGGCCTTTGTAGCCTTGATGAGGCGTCCTTTCCGACCTACTCGGTGTGTGAATCCCGATATTTTAGAGACCTTGGGGATTAAGGGAGACATAATTCATATATTTGAGATTTTGGGAATGGAAGGGTTATACCATTTAAGGAAGAAGTTCTACCCCCACCTGACCTTAGAATTCTTGAGTTCGTACGAGTATGATAAGAAGGAGAAGACCGTCTCCTTCCGCCTCATGAATGAGGATCACGAGCTGACTTTGGATGAGTTTGCGGGCCATCTGTGTTTGGAGGAGGAGGGGACGGGATACCTGAGTGACGTGGCTAAGAATAGTGGTGCCCCTCTTTACCTTCCTTTCCTGACTGGCCGACTTGCCCCTAGTGCCAGTGCTATGCTGATCAATGATGTGCAGCATGTTTCCCTTCGTATGTTCCTGAGGATGATGACTTGTTTGTTGTATGCGAGAGATGATGTGAGTAAGCTTAATTCTCATGAGGTCATGTTACTTATGTCTTACCTTAACCTGCACCGTAGGAAGCCGTTCTATTATAGTGCTCTAGGGATAGTGTGCTCTAGTCTGGAGCGCATGGCACAGTCTGAGACCCGACACATTGCTTGCGGGGCCATAGTGACCCGCCTAGCTCAGCGACTGGCTGATTTTGAGGCCCCACCTTCTGAGAGGGATGAGTATGTGGAGACCGTTCCTACCATGGACGCCCAGTATTGGCGTCAGAACGGATGGTTGAGGAAGTTGGATGACGGGTCTTATGCCTGGAGGGTGAGGGGATCTATGTGGATGGTACTTCCTGATCCTGCCCATCTCCCTGTTATTGACCACTTGGCCGAGTGGGAACCCTGTCCTATACCTAGGCCTGAGCCCCAGACCTATCTGATTGACCCTACCATTCTCTTGGACCTACCTGAGCCTGTCACCGTACCTGAGGGACAGCAGACACCTCCCCCACCTCGAGAGCGCCGTAGGGTCAGGCAGTCTAGGACAGACCCGGTCGTACCTGAGCCCTCTTACTCTGCCCCTGACTTCTACCCTCACCAGTACTCGCCTGGTCGGACTCACTTGGAGCTTAATTTTCGGTTACTTGTCGTTAGGCACCTAGACCAAAACAATATTTATAACTTCACAAACAACTCTACTATTAGTAAAGAGGCAAGTAAAGGTCGGATCCCAAGGGACGGGTATTGATGTAGGATTTTCGATTGCAAGTAGCGGTGTCTAGGGGTGTCACGATTTGGGTTGAGATAAGAAGATCACTAAACTAAATAGCAATAAAAGTAAACAAGCAAGATGATTAAAATGAGATGTAAACAATTGATTAAAAGCACTAGGGTGTCATGGGATCATAGGGGATTCATGGGAATTGATCATACAAACATATTCTCAAATTATAAGCAAGCAATTATTGTTGTGATGGATCGAGTTGGTTTATATCTTACAATCCTAGGAAGGTTTGGGTCCTGGAGCCGAATCAATTAGATTGTACAACACCTACAAGTCGACTTAATCCTCCCTACTCAACTATATGTATGGTCTAATGAGACTCGAGTTGGTTTATGTCTTACAAGTCTCATTGAAAAGGTAAGTGATGGGTAAAAATGCAAGGATTCATAGGCTCGCATTTCATCAAACATAACATGTGCATAAGTTGAGATCACAACAAGCAAGCAAATAAATTATAAAAAGATATTAAATTAAGCATGAATCATCCCCCATGTTGGTTTTCTCTAATTACCCATTAACCCTAGTTAAGGAAACTACTCACTCATTATCAAGCTTGACATGTTAACAAGGTTGTCAATCATATTAACAAAGCAAAACATGATGAATAAATGAAGATGATTAACAATAATTAAAAAGGGATTAAGAGAGTTATACCTAATAATGATTCCAAAATAAAGCAAAGAATAATAGAAGTACTTGAATGATTGGAAGGTTGTCAATCTCCCAATAATAACCCAAATAATCTTCAATTACCCAAAATAAAAGATGAACAAAAGAGAAATTAAGGAAATGGGATTTGTATTAATACTTGATTAGAAGTTGATTACAAGATTAAGAAGAGATTAGAATGATATAAACTACACTAAAGATTGATAAGAAGAACATGATTAATCTAATTAGACTAATGGGGTATTTATAGTGGGGATTAGGTACACAAATTAGGGTTTACTAAGGGCTTAAATGACGATTAAGTCCTTGAGGAATCGCTCCTCTCAAAAAAGATGCGAGTCTCCTTTTTGCCGGTCTTCCAAAAATATGCGCATCTTTCATGGAGGGAAGAAGAGGACGTATGGGCCTGTAAGACAATCCGAGCGTCCAAGGGTCGGGACGGGCGGATTCTGGGGTGGTTGGACGGGCGGATTGATGCTTGGACGAGCGGATTGGGGCGTGGTTGGACGGGCGTCCCTATGGCAAAGACGCTCGGATCTTGGCAGTCTTGGACGGGCGTCTGAAGGAAAAGTAGATCTACATACATACATACTCATATATGTTTTAATTTAATTTGTCATAAAATTAAAGTTGGATTTTATGCATGCAAACTAAAATAAAAGAAGATAAGAAAACATTTTCTCACCATATGAAATTCGGTCATATAGGGCACCAACAAGATCTCCTTCTTGTTAGTTCTTGAGCTATCCAATAATGGATGAACATACAAAAATCCCAAAGTAGAGATTCTCCAATTAGTAGCACCCAAGACAATCCCTTAATCCCACAAATAAACATGTACTAGATGTTTGTATTGTAGTTTACCTTAAATTTGATTACTAATACTCATATATTACTTTGATAAAATTAGTAATCTTACATGAACAATTTGGATTAAAATCTCATCTTTTTGATGAAGATTAAAGAGAGAGAAGAGAGAATATTCATGAACACTTGCATGTTAATTGAATGGTAGTGTAAAAAATAAAAGAAAAGAACCAACAACCCATAAAGAGAGGGAGTGTCACGGTTTTTAGAGCCTCAAATGGCATCATTTCTTTTTCTTTTACTCTTCTAAAAAATAGTAGGTGTGTAAGATGTGTAAGACTAATTGTAGGTAGGCATCATTATGTTTATTTTATCAATTAAAATAAAACAACCAAAACCCACTAACACACCCTCCATTTTCGGTCCATTACTTAAAATGGACTACCATTTTATTTTGTCAATTTGTCATTTGTCACACAACATGTCACATGTAGTATGATACATGTTATTAATTAATTTAATGCATATTTATCACATAAATATCATTTCATGAATTAATTAAATTACATACAACAAATTGACAAGTGATACTTCATCACATAAATAAAATGGGTCATATAGTTATAATTCACAACTTCTTGTAATTATAATTAACCATTCATTTTTATCTTTATTGTTTCTCAAACAATAAATAATTTTAGCAACAAAGCATTTTATTACTAAAATAAATCTTATTTAATCCCATTACAATAAGATATCAATATTCTCTCTCACAAATCGAATTTTTCAATTTTAAGGAATTAATTAATCTGTATCGGTATACAACTAATTAACCTTTTCAATTAAGGGAATCGTCCTTTAGGTGTGACCTCAAGGGATCAACTGATCACCACCGTCGCACGACAGTAATGTCAAACTCTAGCCAGCCAATCATTACCGATATGTGTGGACCAGTTGACTATATATGTAATGTATCATCCCTTCCGTATTCTTGAAATGAGATTTAATAATGATATTTAAATCATATGATCGCACTATTGTTGAGGACACATTTCCCAACAATCTCCCACTTGTCCTCGACAAGTGTGCGTCACCAATTCTCTTGTCCTATTACTATCTCCCACTCAATGCAAGGTGTCTTTCGGGTCGTACTTGCAAGTGATCATATCGAGAGTGGTTTCCTCGATCTGGAGAATAACTGATTGACCGGATTTATCCACTCTGGATACCTTCCGAGCGTGGCCACGCATTTCGATTAATTACTCCTCAAGTGGCCCCGAGATATTGTTTTAACCCCGACAAGGGGTGGACAATTCCTATCGCACTTATTCCCTTCGACTAGCCACACCATCATAACCCAAAATATGCCCATTTGACCCCATTTACGAAGGTCGTAGTAACACAAATCAAAGTTAATCAAATCGTGCCATCTTAGGCGAACAGTCTTTAGTCAAAAGAATTGACTCATTAGAATACTATAGTAGCTCTCGCCACGACCAGGCTTTATAAATTTGCCAGAACTCTATAAGCGGTCACTGCCCGACAAAGTGTTCCTAACAGTCTGCCTATGTGATCGACTAGTCATCTCACATGACTCTATGGCACTTGAACTTGCCATCAATCGCATCACACTCTAGTCACTTCGAGACGTCACCTCATATAAGTGACTATGGGCGAATACAATGCTAATCCGTGTTCACTTTAACGGGGTTCAATTGTCTCTACAACCCGTTTGGATGTAACAAAGTATAATAAAAGAGTTTTAAAGTAAAACTCGAACGACAAATGCGATTATCACATATGAATAGTCAATGTCTGATTACTATTTCATGTTCTATAATCTAATTTGATCTTGTACATAGTTGTTCATTTCAATTCAATTGAAATGACATGACTCATCATGTTTAGCCTATGAGAAGGCTTTGGTTAGTAGGTTTTATCAACTTCTTGTACCATACTCAACCTTACTACATACTCGTTTTCCTTTGTAATGTATACATTTGCATTACAAAACTTTCTGAGTACGTGTCGAGATCCAATCAAGACATAGGCCCTCTAGCCTTAGAATAGCTCCCACTGTTTTCACAGTGTGCGGGACTCATCCTTTGATACGTGCCTAATGTATAGTATTTTTAGCCTATTTCAGCACGTATTTCCATGCATTTATATACTGTTTTTATAGTATTTTGCCCCGAATTGGCTACTTTGGTGTATTTTGTCCTTTTTGTAGGGATAATCGCGGAAGTAGCGAAACCATGCTCCATTTCGTCCTTTTTGCATGCATTTAGAGGAGACGGGATTGTCCCAGAGTGAGATGCTGCACTTGAAGTGTCGTTGCACGCATTACGAAGCGTTTGGGTGAAGACGTGAGCTGAATTGAAGACCCAAGTGGTCTATCGAGTTAACAGGTGGTCTATCGAGCAGTTATAGGACGATCGAGTGGTCCCTAAGCATCCCAAGTCCTCGATCGAGTTACTCCTTACTCGATCGAGTAAGCTGCCTTTGTTCTGGTCCTCGATCGAGAACCCTGCTGGTCGATCGAGGAGTTTCTGCTGAGCTGATGGTCGATCGAGTGGGTTTGCCTACTCGATCGAGAAGATTTCGTCTGTGGGCTTTAATTAGTCCGTGTTTTAGTATTTTTCCGCATAAACACTTAGACTTTTCGGCTATATAACCTATGTTTAACTAGGTTATTAGTCATCCTTTTTACGATTTTTACACTCTTATCATCTGTTTCACTCTCTTTTTATCTTTATTCCTTCACATTAGCCTACTGTTACTTTTCAACGTTGGATTGCTTTGATCGGACTTCGTTCTTTACGCCGGAATTTCTCGGATTGTAATTCTCTTTCCCTTTTTAATAATAATTAACCTTCCTTTGTTGTTTTAATTCCTGTTTTATGTTATTGTTTTTATTCCTTCTTGCCCTAATTATTATCATTGCTTTTTATTATTATTTCGCTATGTTTTCTGCTGGAAATTTACATGCTGTTAGTTTATCAATAGACATGAGTAGCTAATCTCCCTTCATGTTGGGATTAGGGGATCTGCGGTAGAATAATGACAACGTAGTGAATGAATTAGACGAATTGGTTAAGAGACTCTGTCACTATAGCAATATAACTGTGATCCCCGACCTAGTTGAGTGCACGCTTCTATGTCACCCATTAATCTGGCTACATTTAGTCCTGGATCGAAAGATTGGATTAAATAGGCCCGCTATAAATGATGACGCCCTAATGAGGACGAAAGTTAAGTTAGTGGTATTTTAGGGTGGGAAGTGGACCGAAAGGACCTTCTAATATCCGTCTCGCATTAGTTCGTCTGAGTCATTTACTGCTAAGTTGTTGTACTACCGTAGTGAACCGAGTTCCCGACATGTCTCCCTCTTATTGATAGTTTAAATCGTCTTCTTGCCTATCTGCTTTCTTCTTTGCTTCTCTTCCTTTTACTCCGTAGTTTAGAACCAAAAATTAATCAAACCCAATTGTTACCTTAGAATTAAAAATAGATAGCTGTAGTTACATTCCTCCCCGTGGATTCGATACTCGATCGCTCTACTATATATTTAGTTGAGACCGTTAGGTTTTATTTTTGACAGGTACGCGACAGACGTGTCAAATTTTGGCGCCGTTGCCGGGGAGGCAATTGTTCCAATTACTAGCTGTTTTATTTTTAATTCTCCTTTTTAGTTTAAGGAACATCGTTCCTTAGACTGTTCTCATATCTTGTCTGTAGTTTCGTCTTATGCGCAGGTCGCAAGGTGGTCCACTACTACCTTTTGATCCCGAGATTGAGAGATCCTGTCGCGCAAAGAGGAGACTATTTCGAGAGCAACAGGAAGAGGAAGAGCCCAGTTCTCGTGGTAACTTTTACGAGAACGAGCTTTTCGAAGACAACCCGCCGTCTTCTCCAGTTTCCGACTATTCACTTGAGTCTACCACTTTCCTGAATTTCCCGAAATGGCCGAGGAAGCATCCATCGCTAGTCACTCCGAGCCCACACCGACAATCTTTATAAGGGGTTCGAATCTGCCGGGAGATGCCGAAAGTTCGAACCAAGCCCTCTTACATCAAAGCATGGTAGAGAAAAATCAGTTCGGGGAGCGCTAAGGAAGATGCGGCTCAAAGATATGGAGACCTTCATCGACTCATCGCCGCTCCATACCTCCTCCCACCTTTGGTGTGGTGATCGATCAAAGAAACTATGTTCATCTTCTCACTCCGCGATGCTGCGAGGGAGTGGTACAGGGATTTGGACAAAGCTGTTCACGGCATAACAGATTGGAATTCGCTAGCACTGGCGTTTTATAAGAAGTATTTCTCTGCTTCGAGAACCATAGCCATCAGAGCTCAGATAACCAGTTTCAAGCAAGGGCCCGACGAAAATTTCCATGAGGCGTGGCTTCGTTTTAAGAAACTAGTGCGAACCATACCGCACCACGGTTTCGAAAAATGGAGTCTGTGCAACCATTTTTACAATGGTTTATATGATGATCAGAGAGCAATACTAGATGCGGCAGCCAACGGTCGATTTTCTGACAACTTGGGGCCGACAAAGGGCTGGAAAATCATAGATGATTTAGCCACTCACAGGGCTGAATACGGGAATTCAAGAGGAAACCAACGGAGAGCCGCTGAATCCTCTTCAGTGGCCGCATTAGAAGCCCTTACTGCTAGGTTCGACAAGTATGAACTAGGGGGAGCTTTCAAGCCGGGGATGTACCAGGTTAATGCTATGATGAGACGGTCCTTTCGTCATGTACGAGATGCGGGGTAGACGGACATGTCTCTGATTTCTGTCCTAGTCCCTATGAGCAATGTGCTGCCTTTCAACATTATAGGCAAAACAACAACCAGTACGAGCCGAATATCCACCCCAATTTGAGGTGGAGTAACCAGAGCAACGTACTCAATCCCACCGCTCATCCGAATCAGCAGCAGCAGCCTTACATTCCGCCACATCAGAAGCAACAAGGCTATCAAAAGCCTCCATCTTTCAACCCTCCTAACCAAGGTGCTTCGTCATCTAGTGGGGTGAGTGAGATAAGTGAGCTAAAGACCATGATGCAGTCCATTGCAAAGCAATTACAACAGAAGGACACGGCATTCAAGGCACTTGAAACTCAAGTTGCGCAATTAGCTGAGAATCAATCCTCCAGGAAGCCCGGTCATTTACCGACTCAAAATGACAAGAACCCAAATGAGACGGTACATTTGATAGAGTTGAGAAGCGGTCTCTCTTATGAGGGACCAGAAATGAAGAAATCAGACATGGGAATAGCTGAAACTGATGATGAACAGTGTTCTGGTAAGAAAAAAGGACTCACGACACAAGAGTTACTCGATCGATCAAGTCCGGTCTTTGAATGTACTCGATCGAGTGGAATTGGTGAGAAAAGCCATCGATCGAGTAGTCACTCTGCTCGATCGAGTGACCTGGAAGCTGAAGAAGGTCGATCGAGGGGGACTGTTGCTCGATCGATCAAGTTTTGAAGAAACAGCTCGATCGAGTGGACACATTGCTCGATCGAGTGATATTATTGACGGGAAGCTTATTCGAGAGCCTGCTAGTGCTCGTTTAAGCGATGAATTACCAGAAAGGCCTCGTTCGAGAGGTAAGAAGCGCCCAAAGGACACCGAACTTGCAGGAGGAAGACACTTTGGAGGCGAGAAACAAGGGACTCGAGATTCCAATTACGGTTCCCTTTCCGAGGCGGCTGCAGAATACCAAGATTAATCAACAGTTTAGCAAATTTGTTGAGCTGTTGAAGAGTTTGGAAGTTTCCGTGCCGTTCACTGAGTTGCTTATGAAGGTACCCTCTTATTTACGATTTATGAAAGACATTTTAGCACGTAAGAGGACCGTTAATGATAATGAGACTGTCGCTTTGACTGAGATGGGGTCAGCCCCGTCTCAAAATAAGCTACCTGCCAAGCAATCAGACCCGGGTAGTTTTTCGATCCCTTGTCATATAGGTATGCAGTTGATTGACAATGCGCTATGCGATTTAGGCGCTAGCGTAAGTGTTCTACCTTTGTCTCTAGCTAAGAGACTTGGTGTGACAAAGCTGAGTTGCACCAATATGATCCGTCGGATGGCCGACCGTAGTCTATCACGGCCACTAGGTGTAGCGGAAGACGTACCTGTTAGGATCGGGAAGTTCTTTATTCCCGTTGACTTTGTCGTCCTAGATATCCCCGAAGATGTGCATACCCCTATCATTTTAGGGAGACCATTTTTGTCCACGGCCCGTGCAGTGATAGATGTCGGGGGGAAGACTTTGACCTTCCAGGTAGGGGATGAGGAGCTGACCTTTCATCAGTCCAAGTTCCGGAGGGCTCCCATGCAAGCTCAGCCTTGCAATGCCCTCTCTTCAGTTGACCCTGTTATTGACACTCCAATTTTGGAGAACACTGCTATTATTGCTAACCCTCCGCCTCATACTGAGAGCAAAAAGGAGGAAGGTTCGTCTGTTTTCCTCACTGCAGGTACAGATAAAGGCAAGAAAGGAGTTGTCAAGGGACGTGGTAAGACCATTATCAATCAATCTGGAGCAAAGGATGTCAAGGAAGATGACAGAGGGGCGACGACAAAGACAGTTCGAACCTACGTAGATTGGAATTATGTTCCTCCTCCTCTCAGAAATTCGAGTTCATGGAAGTCAAAGAGGACGGTCAGTATCGCTGAAGTGACGTCCTCCAGTCAGAAGCCCACGAAGGGGCTACTGACAGCTGATGGGAATTAAACGGGGAAATGCCCCGTGTAACAAACTGTAATAGATATTCTTTGAATTACTTTTGAATTTATTTTATTACGTTTTTATTAGGACAATTAGATTAGACAATTTTTTTTAGCGTAAGACTAAGACTATAGACTGTGTTCTGCATATTTGGTATTTTGGGACGTGTTTTATGCAGGTTTGGGGAAATGCACGCATTTCGAGGGAGCAAAGACGAAAATTCAAAGGAATGTATTCGAGGAAGTCCTCGATCGAGTATTTTTGTACTCGATCGAATGGCAATTGGGTCGATCGAGCTTGCTTGTTACTCGATCGAAGAAGACCAAAAGGAAGCAGGTCGATCGAGAGGAATTGTACTCGATCGAGCAAAGGGACATCAAAAACTCCTCGATCGAGTGATTAAAACCACTCGATCGAGTGGAATGAACAGGGACACGGGAGTTTTTCTTCCTTAAACTCTTTATTTCCCTAATCTTTTTCATTTATCCCTAACTTCCGTCTAAACACTCCCCTTATTGCGTTTGATTTTTTCCCCAAATCCCCCATTTCTTGCCCAAATTTATCAAATCCATCACCTACATTCTATTGCTAGCTAATTAATCTTCAATACCCCCTTATTTTCCCCCTCTTTTATCCTCATTTTCTCGGTTTTCTAAGGGAACTAGGGTTTGCGGTTTTCCAATTGAAAATCCGCCTTTGTTGCGTGTTGTTTGGAGTTTAATTGCTAAATTGTAGGTCAATCATCATCAAGTAAGTGTTCATTCAACCTCTTTGCATTTTATCTTCAATTATTTCGAATTTTTATGAGGTGATTTGAATTAGGGCTCGAAAATTCCATGTATAGTCGACTTGTTTCGATTTTATTGTGTTTATTTGCCCTTGATTAGCTTATTGGTGATGTTTTCGCAATTCCTTACTGTTTTTACATATTAAATTCGAATCTTGCGCGTTTTTTTTTGCGATTAGGGTTCCTGTGAGTCGGAAATTTCGACTGTCAGACGGTTGTTTTGCTTCGTAATTGCGGTTACCGCCTTCTTGTTACTGTTATTAACCGCTGTTAACTGCTTTCCCGTCCCCTATCGCCTCTATATGCTGTGAATTCTTTGGGAATCTTGCATTGTGAGTAGTTATTCTCGACTGCCCAGAGTCATACATGCCCCCATTTCGGCTTTCATGCTGTATTCACCCTTTTGCAGTCACTGTTTTATCATATTATCACCACTCACATGCTGTTTTTCGAAAATTTTTGAGGAATTGCTTGTTTTTGATTTCTGGAAGTCGAATTTTACGACTAATAGGGCTATTCTTTTTGCTGTCACATGTTGGTTAGCGGTCGTTTTAATCACGGTTAGCAGCATATTTCTTATTCGTGCCCTTTTGATATTTGGCAGGATGGACGCGAGTTCCTTGCCTTCTAGTAGTACGTCCTCCAGCTCTTCTGTGAGCGAGCAAGTGGCCCCTGCTGTCGCCACTAGCTCCGCCTTGGTCACCACTGCAGCACCAGTTCTGCTTGTCTCAGCTGCAGGGACAGTTTACTCCGCACCCAGCTCAGCCGGGAGCTCGGACCAGGCTTCACCAGCCACTACTCCTAGGCCTTTCTCCTTGCTGGACTGCGGATTCAAGCCCCGTTTCCCGCAGCTTGGTATGGTGCCACCGAGGACATTCCCGCAGGCTAGCCAGTTAGCCGTCACTTCCAGCCCTTCTGAGGCTGTTGCTACAGGGGAGAGCGCACTCACACCTCTACCGAAGATGCCTTCGGTACGTTTCACTTCCGAGGCTCACCGGGAACGGTTACTTGCTTTACTTCGTTGCCCTCTCTCCTCCACCCGTTTCCTTGCACGGACCGACCTAGAGACCTTAGGCATTTACGAGGAGGTCTGTAGTTTGTTGAACGGGACGGGTATGTCGGGTCTGATTACCATGCAGGAGGCTACCATTCGTACCCTTACGTACGAGTTCTTTAGCTCCTATTCCTTTGACACCGACTCTTACACTGCTGACAACTCCAGTTCCTGCATTCGCTTTCGACTCCGCAACGAGTCACATCACGGACCTTGGCCACGTTTGGGCAGGTTTTGGGACTAGTTAGTGACGGTCCCACCGCCCCACCTAGAGAGCTCCTTCACCACTTTGGGTCGCTGCTCTTTTCTCACACTCCCTTCCCAGACACGGAAGGGAGCTCATGTTCACCTTCCTGCGCCCCGTTATTACTTGCGTCTGTTAGGAGAGACCATTTTTGGGCGTCCTGAGCCCAATAACTTGACCAACACTGAGCTAGCGATTCTCGCGGGGTACCTCAACATTGACTCCGGTTCCCCGTTTGTTCTAAACATTGCCTATCTGGTAGCTCAGCATTGGAACGGTATTGGGACTCGGGTCAAGACCACTGTTGTCTGTGGCGGGCTAGTTACTAGGATTGCCCGCCACCTTTACCCTACTGACTCTTCACTCACCGCACCCGATGGGGTGGCTCTCCTTGACCGGAGGCCATGGCAACATTGACCCGGTTCCCAAAGGCGAAGGGGAGTGCGAGGACGTGGAAGATCCGTGGTTCCACGTCTGTTACCTTGCCGTGTTCTACCCTTCCGCCACTTTCACCGCTCCCCTCCGCCGCCGAGGGAGCGAGGCCACCTCCACCTACCTACCACCTTACCTTCACCCCTCCCTCTTCTTCCTCTAAGAAGAGGAAGCGGGAGGCCGGAGCTTCTTCTAGCTCCCAGACTCAGGCCCAGGCTGGACCGACACCCACGCCTCAGCCTACACCCACTCATACTCCACCTCCACTTGACCCTCCTTCTGGTCCGGTTTTCCCGGCCAATTTTGTTTGCCCTCCCGCTTAGAGGCGCCCGCGGTCACGAGACCAAGGGCGTCGTGATGCCTGCCTCCGGAGTTGTGCAGTACCTTATCGAGATGAGACGGATATGGCTTTGGTCGTATTCCCTCTCTACGAGTTCCACATCCGGCCCGGCGACCGATTCCAGAGGGGTGGCCGCATCCTTCCTTCTACCGATACCCGGCGGACGGTACCCTCCACTCTCTTCCGACTCGGAGGAGGAGCCGGAGGAGAGGCGGTAGCACGAGAGGTGCGATTCTGGCGCAGAGAAAGCGGCGGCGAGAGATGCCAGAGAGGAGGCGAGTGACCCTCCGTTCGTACCCGGTCCGGATGATCAGCCTGGAGATGACGACTGAGTCTCCCCCTTGTTGTTGCCGGTTTGGGGAGACGGTTTTGTTGAGTCGGAGTTCCTGAGAGACAGCGGTGCCGACGACGAGTAGCTACTGGTCTACTCACTTCCCCAGTTTTCTGGCTGGTTTGGGGAAGTTCGTGTTTTGTATGTCCTTTCACTCTTTTTATTTTTCGTCTCCTCTATTTTTCTTTTTATTGGTTGTATACCCCCATCCCCCATTTTTCTGCTGGTGTATGCTGGAGGACAACGAGGGCGTTGTCCGTTTTGGTTTGGGGAGGGTATTGCATCCTTTTGAGTCTGCATCTGCATTTGTTTTGCATTCACGTTTAATTTTTCAGTTTGCATTCGTGTTTTATTTTCATTAAAATCAAAAATCCAAAAAAATTAGAAAATGTTAAAAATTCAAAAAAATTTCACGTTTATTTTTGCATTTAGGTTGAGTCGGAACGGTAGATTCCCGTGATGAAATTGCACTTAACTTGTCAATTCACTTGAGCCTTGCACTTTATTGATAGTTTTGAGCTTTGTCATACGCATAGTCTACTTAATTTCTGTTCAAATAATAGCCGACTGTTTAGACTTGACCTGATAAACTGGCAAACTACTTAAAAATTCTGAGTTTTTAGAGCCCATAACTGGTGACATTCATGACCAGTTCTTTAGGAATTTTGAGAGTGGTACTCCTTGCATAGCATGTTCGTCTCATTTGCACATTTATGACATTCAATTTCTCGTCAAATGCACATATTCGGGTCTGCGGTTGGTGTCACATGCAGGGAGGGTCTTGCAAATTCCCTTTCTTTACATTCTTCACCCATTTAGCTCCACATTGACCAAAACTTGCCTTTTTGACCCATTAGCCACATTCCAAACAAGCCTGCCTAGTCAAGCTAGTTAGTCTGTCCTTTTGTGGTATGTTTTCCGCTGCAGTTTGGTCCGTAATTCCCGATGGAGTTGGTGTTGTATTAAAGGAGGAGGAAGAAAAAAAAAAGTATTGAAAAAAAAAAGAAAGAGAAAAAAACGTGAAGAAGAGAAAAAAAAAAAGAAAAAAAAATGAGATTCACGAAAAAACAAAAGAAAAAGAGATAGATTGTGAAAAAAGTTGAACCCTCTTGTCAGAGTTGAGAAGATGTTTGAAGACGTACAATCGACAAGAGGGTTGGTTGTTTCAGTTAGTTGTCTCAGACGGTGTTTAAAAAAGGGAACTTTGTGACCGTCTGACTCCTCCACTCTTATTCCATATTTTTTGAGGAGATTGTGCTTCCAGTCTAGTGAGTTTTGTGCCAAGTGAAGGGCACCTGTGTTAGTCTTTCAGTCAGTTTGAGATCCGGATGGTTTATCATGGTCCTGTTAGGAACTAGCTTGACGCTTTTACCTCCACATTTCCATAACTTGTTTTGCCTTTTCTCACCTGAACCTCACTATTCCCATATTATTTGCAAACCCTCGGCTGTGACGGACATTATTGGTTGGAGTGTGTGCATTAGTACTTGAATTGTCTTTCATTTTTGTTGCATGCATGCTATGTAGGTCGCAGTTAGGTGAGTGACTGTCTTTCTTCTCTCTTTTACATATAACATTTGCCCTTTGCTTCATGAGAGAAGAGTGACCACGTGAGAGTCCGGTTTTGTTGGTCTCGCAAGGTCGATAGGTCGGCCTTTATTTTCGAATGACTTATAATTCGTTTGCGTATTGACTTTCTAGCTTTAACTGTTGATTTTTGTTGCATTAAAGTGGTTCAAGTAGACAAGTTAAGCTAGCTCTGAGTTATCATTTCCGTTCCATTAGTTTAGTTTTGAGTTTACTCGAGGGCGAGTAAAGGTTTGGTTTGGGGAGATTTGATACGTGCCTAATGTATAGTCTTTTTAGCCTATTTCAAAGACGTATTTCCATGCATTTATATACTGTTTTTATAGTATTTTGCCCCGAATTGGCTACTTTGGTGTATTTTGTCCTTTTTGTAGGGATAATCGCGGAAGTAGCGAAACCATGCTCCATTTCGTCCTTTTTGTATGCATTTAGAGGAGACGGGATTGTCCCAGAGTGAGATGCTGCACTTGAAGTGTCGTTGCACGCATTACGAAGCGTTTGGGTGAAGACGTGAGCTGAATTGAAGACCCAAGTGGTCTATCGAGTTAACAGGTGGTCTATCGAGCAGTTATAGGACGATCGAGTGGTCCCTAAGCATCCCAAGTCCTCGATCGAGTTACTCCTTACTCGATCGAGTAAGCTGCCTTTGTTCTGGTCCTCGATCGAGAACCCTGCTGGTCGATCGAGGAGTTTCTGCTGAGCTGATGGTCGATCGAGTGGGTTTGCCTACTCGATCGAGAAGATTTCGTCTGTGGGCTTTAATTAGTCCGTGTTTTAGTATTTTTCCGCATAAACACTTAGACTTTTCGGCTATATAACCTATGTTTAACTAGGTTATTAGTCATCCTTTTTACGATTTTTACACTCTTATCATCTGTTTCACTCTCTTTTTATCTTTATTCCTTCACATTAGCCTACTGTTACTTTTCAACGTTGGATTGCTTTGATCGGACTTCGTTCTTTACGCCGGAATTTCTCGGATTGTAATTCTCTTTCCCTTTTTAATAATAATTAACCTTCCTTTGTTGTTTTAATTCCTGTTTTATGTTATTGTTTTTATTCCTTCTTGCCCTAATTATTATCATTGCTTTTTATTATTATTTCGCTATGTTTTCATTGAAATTTACATCCGTTAGTTTATCAATAGACATGAGTAGCTAATCTCCCTTCATGTTGGGATTAGGGGATCTGCGGTAGAATAATGACAACGTAGTGAATGAATTAGACGAATTGGTTAAGAGACTCTGTCACTATAGCAATATAACTGTGATCCCCGACCTAGTTGAGTGCACGCTTCTATGTCACCCATTAATCTGGCTACATTTAGTCCTGGATCGAAAGATTGGATTAAATAGGCCTGCTATAAACAGTAGACTGCCCTAATGAGGACGAAAGTTAAGTTAGTGGTATTTTAGGGTGGGAAGTGGACCGAAAGGACCTTCTAATATCCGTCTCGCATTAGTTCGTCTGAGTCATTTACTGCTAAGTTGTTGTACTACCGTAGTGAACCGAGTTCCCGACATGTCTCCCTCTTATTGATAGTTTAAATCGTCTTCTTGCCTATCTGCTTTCTTCTTTGCTTCTCTTCCTTTTACTCCGTAGTTTAGAACCAAAAATTAATCAAACCCAATTGTTACCTTAGAATTAAAAATAGATAGCTGTAGTTACATTCCTCCCTGTGGATTCGATACTCGACTGCCTCTACTACATATTTAGTTGAGACCGTTAGGTTTTATTTTTGACAGGTACGCGACAGACGTGTCATCCTTCTTGCACATCTCATGATTGCAAGTGTACTCAATTTCCGTTGTAAACATTTCTCAATGTTCTTTATTGCCTAGAACGATTCTAGAAAATCTATTTTTTTTTAAATATCATAGCCACAATGGTATCTTAACCATCCTAATATGTTTTGATTATGGTTTTGTCGGAAACCATGCACAATCTCAATTGTCAATTGTCACTTGTGTAACACCCTTACACAATATTGCATCATAAACACTTTGCTTTACTTCCTTAATGCTTCTGCAAGCACTTAAGGGTAATCTTTATGGCTTACTTGGTAAAGATTACTTAAATTCGATTTTGAAAACAATTCATCATACTCAAAGTATATGAAGTGTTATACATCATGTTTCATTTAATTGATCCGGCAGCGGAAGCAAATGGAATCAATCAAATATGTTCAATTTAATTGAACTAGTCATGAATCTTATCAACATAAGACTTCTTACTGACGCTAATATCATGTGGATTTATCTTCATAAATCTGGATATTCAAGATGTATTATAATACTCCAAAAGTCTTAAATCATTCTCAATGATCAATATGTCATCCACATATCGGACTAATTAAAATTTCCGTAACTCCCACTAAACTCCATGTATAAACACAACTTCTTGACTTATCGAGAAATGTTTTATCACATGATCAAAAATGTTGATTCCAACTTATTGATGTCCTACTTAAGACCATCTCTTAAGTTGCACATTATCTTAGGATTGCAAGAATCTATAAAACTCATGACATGTATTGAATATATTCCTTCTTTTGAAGAAGTGGGCTTTAGATTCACTTGCTGTATGCATATCCTCATAATGAAACACAATCCTTAAGAAGATCCAAATAGACTTAATCATTTCAATTAGTGCAAAACCCTTTGCAACTAATCTTGCATTGAAATATCTCTTTATTAGTGCAAGACCCTTTGTCACTAATCAAGCCCTTTCGTTTCGGATTTTCATGGCTCTAAGCCTTGTATTGAGTTGTGACTTTAAACACTCTTATGTAAGTCATATGTTCATTACTTTCTAGAAGTAATCAACTTGAATCAAACAATTTCTTTTGTAAGTTATAAGCTCTTTACTTTCTTAAAAGTAGCATGAATTCATCATTTTTGACAAGTGACGAATTTAACCTCCTAGGTTTTAAAGAAACAATTTTTTTACACAAAACGTCTCATGTAGCCAAGAAAGACCAGTTTCTTGCGACATAACATTTACACAAAACGTCTCATGTAGCCAAGAAAGACCAGTTTCTTGCGACATAACATTCTTTGTGGCTCATTCTTTGTGGCTCTTGAATAATTTTCTCCCACTCTGTCTTCTAGAAATAAACTTGTATTTTAGAAAGACAGCTTCACGAGCCACAAACCCGGTGTACTCGTGATAATTGAAAAAGGGAAAAATGAGCATTTGTTTCTTGTGAAAACTTACAACCATGGTACTCTTACCATTTCATATCTCATATGATTCGATTTAGTGGAAAAATAATTTAGACAAAAATGATAAAATCCCCAAAAGGATCAAGTAACTCAAAGTAACTTGATTGAAGTCCAAACCATATCGAATAGCATTTGATTTCTTATCCATCCACACATTATTTCATAATGCGTGCTAAGAGAGATTAACTTGTGATACTATATCACATTTCCTTGGCTTATATCAAAGTCTTCACTTTGATAATCCCATCACGACTAAATCGTGATTCCTTGAACTCTTGAACTTCTTCAAAGATTTCTCTATTTACCTTATTAAGTGAACACACTAGCGTCAACTTAAATCGTTGGTAAAAGAGAATGATCAACCTATTATGGATCAATGATTTATAACCTCGATCTCCTTTTCAACCAAAAGGCACGATACATCTTGCTTTGAATACAAGATACGCATATACCATTAACAATCTAATGGTTTCAAGAGTACTCGTTAACTCTTTGCGTTCATTATTCCAAAATTTTAAGGTTTAATCTTGGGTTACCAACTTGAGTCTAGCATCATCTTCATGATATATTATTCTAGTTTGGTTTAGAATATAATCACCTTGATGATGGGCTAGCCATACATCAAATCATGGTGTATAGGGTCACAAAAGTGAAACCTCTTTTGTATCTATAACAAATTGTATTCTTATTTAGAGTTTATGTACTTAATAGTCACAATTAAGTACAACTCGAAACCCGAAAACTAGATTTAGTACACAATGACTCTATCTCTTGACTTCATTGTTGCTAGTCGTCATATTCTAATCATCCTATGTATCAAACATAATGATGAAAACCACCACCGGTTTCTAATATTGACGAAGTAATACTAGCAAAATTTATGTTTAATCAAATAAACATTTAACGAAGAAGGTCCCATTAGATGTCCCACAACTAACTTGTTGATTCTTCAATAATTTGGGGTAGTTTCCTTTCTTGTGTCCAACATTTAGGATAATGGAAACTTTATCGGTCGGAATTGATAGGTTTAGTATCGTCATTCTCAACAACTTTACCTTTAACATTACCTTGTATCAATTCCATTTACTTCTTGAACCTCGTCCTCATCTTAACAGTTTAAGAGAATGCTCCCACTTATTTCAATGAGTCTTTGCTTTGAGAAGCAAAATTGAATTCACGAAGATCACTCTTCATTTGTTCGTTTTGGTCTTAAAACTTTCTTTGAAGTGGTTGCGTTATTTTGGTCAATTACTTAACTCGACAAAACTAATTACCAAAACAATTTATCGCTTCAAGGTACTTAATTCATTTAAGTACATGAAAAACAATCCATTGTAAGTAGATGTGTTAGTCAAGAATCAAAAACCTATTTGATAATGAATAACTTTAATCTATACTCTTTACAAGAGATCCTTAGCAATGGTTCATATGAGGTTTTAGAAGCAAATTCAAATTTTGTCTTTAGTTACGATGTTTTAATGGAGATTTGTATCAAAATCGAAATGATATCGTATATGAATTGTGGTAAAGAAATAGAACAATATAATAACGGAATAGTGAAAACAAAACATTTATCGTTATATTAATACTTGTAAATAACAAGTAAAGCATTTACATAGTGACCTCTACCCAACTATGATAAATGATTCCAAGACCCAAATTCATATCAACTTAGGCACGGGGTAGCCGATGCAACCTTCATCAATATAACTCGGTAGATTAACTTTTTAATCGATTCTACTTTTAGAACTCTTGGTCGATAAACTTACTCTAATGTTTATCTATAGCCCAAAACACATCAACAAGGGCACGGGGTAGCCGATGCAACCCTTATCAATTACTTTTGTTGAGTTCAATCCAAATTTCGAATAAATGTGTCCATTATCCAAACCCACATTAACTTAGGCACGGGGTAGCCGATGCAACCTTTATCAACATGAATTCGGTGGATAGACATTTATCACCCACTTCCCCTACGTAACAAGGTTTGTACCCCGGTGGGGCCGAGCGCACTCCCTCGCGAAATAGGTTTTCATGGTTTCTACTATTTGGTAAGGCTATGTCTCAATTAATTGTTTTAGCGAGAGGTCATGCCAATTTATTATCTATCACGTTTTAAGTGAACTAAAGCGGTGAACTACGATAATTATAATTGACACGGTCGAAAAACTCGATAAAAAGACAATGCATGTTTTAGTTATGGCGATTTAGCGATGCATGCGACATAAAATAAAATGCAAGCATAAAAATAAATAAATCCTAGTATGGCCTTTCCTAAAATAGAAAAACTATTTAACTATTACATATTCGGAAACCAACTCCATTGGTCCCTTGAACTTCGGTTGTGACACGCATCTCGAGGTAACACCATCTTTATGTATCGCCATTCTTGAAGAAATCCGTCTTTGGGAACTCCGGAATGAATAAAATTACATAATAAATTACATAATTTCCTATTATACATTTGTAACTAAAATAAAAATAAATCTATTAAATTACAAAACGGTGATACGAGATCACAATAAAATTACAACCGAATCGATATTCCCATACATTTCGGGAAATACCAATTAAAATCTAAGGCCATACTAAGTAAAATTACATAATTCAAAATTACATAAATTAAAATTATGACAATCATAAAGAAAAATGCAGCAATATAATATGTATGAACATGCTCAATTTTATGCTAAATCGCCTTTAATTAGCCAATATCGTATATTACTCGGTTTTTACGGATTTACGTGATTTCAACATTTTTATAATCACAAAAATACATAAACTCATATTTATGCATAAGTTAATTACCCTAACCTCTTAGGACTCAAAATTTAGTCTTCACTAATAATTTGACCATAATTAACCCATATTTTATAAATTTGTTCATAAATGGACCAAAAATTACAAAAATAAGCTATAAACTTCAAATAAATCACAAAATTTCAAATAAATTCAAAATTTGAAATTTAAACTCATGAATATTCTGGAAAATTACCATGACACTCATAATGTTCAAAATCTTAGGTTAAAAATTTCGAAATTTTTCCGGAAAAACAATGTTGCGGTTTATCGGTTTTTTTTAATAAAATAATCATAAAACATAGAAAAATTATTTTCATTAAATTTTCAATTTTAGATCTGAAAAAGATAATAAAATGCAACATTAGACGTTTTTCCTAAGTCATAGATTATGTTTTATTAATTTTCCACTAATAATGTCACTATTTATGCTATTTTTCTTCAAAAATCCATAAATCATGCAAAAAGACTTCTTTATAGCCAATTATTTTACACACATCTTATAAAATTGCATGTGACAACATATTAATTTTCTATGACCAGATTCGAAATTTAACTCATATTAACCTATTTTTCACTTAATTCCGAATTTAATAATGAAAAATCCATTTTTCGAGCATAACAAGTCCAAAAATTATGAAAATTTACAGGTTATCTCAAAATAATATATGTGACAACATATCCAAAAATCAAGGGAAAATTTGAAGTATAGCTAATTTTCGTCCAAAAATGACATTTTTACTCATAAAATCATATTTAAATGCCATTATTGTAAAATATGAACAATAAAAATCCGTAAAATTAACCAAAATATCCTAAAATATTTTAGGACCAGAAATATTAACATGCATGAATTAATTTCGTGATATATCATAATAACACAAATTTTATAAGTTTTATATGTTATTCTTATAACTCGGAAAAACTTTTAACCGATTTGCATGCAAACAACCGTGGCTCTGATACCAATTGAAGGAAAAGTAGATCTATATACATACATACTCATATATGTTTTAATTTAATTTGTCATAAAATTAAAGTTGGATTTTATGCATGCAAACTAAAATAAAAGAAGATAAGAAAACATTTTCTCACCATATGAAATTCGGTCATATAGGGCACCAACAAGATCTCCTTCTTGTTAGTTCTTGAGCTATCCAATAATGGATGAACATACAAAAATCCCAAAGTAGAGATTCTCCAATTAGTAGCACCCAAGACAATCCCTTAATCCCACAAATAAACATGTACTAGATGTTTGTATTGTAGTTTACCTTAAATTTGATTACTAATACTCATATATTACTTTGATAAAATTAGTAATCTTACATGAACAATTTGGATTAAAATCTCATCTTTTTGATGAAGATTAAAGAGAGAGAAGAGAGAATATTCATGAACACTTGCATGTTAATTGAATGGTAGTGTAAAAAATAAAAGAAAAGAACCAACAACCCATAAAGAGAGGGAGTGTCACGGTTTTTAGAGCCTCAAATGGCATCATTTCTTTTTCTTTTACTCTTCTAAAAAATAGTAGGCGTGTAAGATGTGTAAGACTAATTGTAGGTAGGCATCATTATGTTTATTTTATCAATTAAAATAAAACAACCAAAACCCACTAACACACCCTCCATTTTCGGTCCATTACTTAAAATGGACTACCATTTTATTTTGTCAATTTGTCATTTGTCACACAACATGTCACATGTAGTATGATACATGTTATTAATTAATTTAATGCATATTTATCACATAAATATCATTTCATGAATTAATTAAATTACATACAACAAATTGACAAGTGATACTTGATCACATAAATAAAATGGGTCATATAGTTATAATTCACAACTTCTTGTAATTATAATTAACCATTCATTTTTATCTTTATTGTTTCTCAAACAATAAATAATTTTAGCAACAAAGCATTTTATTACTAAAATAAATCTTATTTAATCCCATTACAATAAGATATCAATATTCTCTCTCACAAATCGAATTGTTCAATTTTAAGGAATTAATTAATCAGACGGTATACAACTAATTAACCTTTTCAATTAAGGGAATCGTCCTTTAGGTGTGACCTCAAGGATCAATCGATCACCACTGCCGCACGACAAGAATGTCAAACTCTAGCCACCAATCATTACCGATATGTGTGGACCAGTTGACTATATATGTAATGTATCATCCCTTCCGTATTCTTGAAATGAGATTTAATAATGATATTTAAATCATATGATCGCACTATTGTTGAGGACACATTTCCCAACAGCGTCTTTATGGCTGGACGAGCGGATCTCGTCCCAGCCTTTCTTTTCTTCTTTTCTTCCTCTCTTCTTCCAATAATCCTCCGGGATTTAGTCGGGGATGCAAGGATCTCTTCATCATTGCCCATCTACTATAATATGTACAAAGGCCTACTAGTCTTGTCTTCTCTTTGATGCTTGGTCATTAGATTCGATCAATTTAGCTCTATTTTGCCATGAAAATGCAAGGTTTGCACTCCTCTCCTACCAAGGAAACAAAACCTCAAATAATATGCAAAACAAAGGACTAAAGATAGTAAATGACCCAAATACGCACTAAAAAGCATAGGAACGGGGCTAATTCGGGCACTAAATATGCTCAAATAATGGTCACATCAAATATCCCCAAACCGAACCTTTGCTCGTCCCGAGTAAAGAGGTGACAAAACTAGGACCCTTATTTAAACTATCCTACTAATATAGCCGACATGAGACAATTAGCGGGTCTCACTCCGCCCCTTCAACTCACAACAAGACAACCATGAGGTAGGATGCCTTCTTGCAAGGCAAGGTGGGTCTTGCTAAAATGGCGACACATCCAATCATTAAAGCACACAAAATCAAGTAATGGATGCATCTACAAAAGAATAGCCACTTTCCTCATCTAAGTGGCGGAAATTATCTAAAGGGGAAGCAATTCAAGGGTACACACTCCTTCATAGATACGATTTCTTCAAACTACTAAGCCTAGAAGGATACCAATAAATCACCTCCAAGTTGTGTCAAGCTAGAGTACCTTTGTCCTCAATCGTTAAATGCTTTTGTCAAGAGTAGACTTCCTATGGTGTTAGAAACACTGGAGGATCGCGGAATTCCCCCTCTTGCCTAGACAAGAAGAAGGGTCGTCCCCTCTCTACCATGCATAAAAGTGGATACGATGGATAAGGGATCAATAGTATTTGAGTTTCATTTTGGGAGTTTGGTTTGTTGTTTGTTTCCCCCCCCCCCCAATTTCTTGTGGCATATAACATTTGAGAACAATTTCTTGCCATTTCTTTTGATTTTTGGCATTTCAATACTTGACAATTTTTCAACTTTTTGCATTTTCTTTTGAACATTTTCAAAGTCACCCTATATGTAGTGAGGGTGCTTATTTTTGAAGCATAGGAGTTTTCATTTTTGTTACTCCTCTTTTCTTTTGATGCATTTTGCAAACTTTTTTCAATTTCTTTTCATTTCTTGAACTCAAATTTGAACAATTTCTTTTTTGTGCCATTCCCTTTGATGACAAAATGTATGGTAGAACATGGATGAATGATAGTTGCATGGTTTCAAGGGTCACCTTGGAATAAACGGTAGCCAAGGAGTTATCACACCACAAGGTATTCTTGACTAGGCCTTAATCCATGGGTCAAAGGATACTAGCATGACACATCCTAGGGTGTTTTACAAGTATTCTAACAAGCAGAGTTTTAAGAAGAAAAAGCATCTACTAGGGCCTATATACACTTGTCAAGTTTCCCATATAGATGGTTTCACAAAATTTTTCTAACATGCAAACTACATGCCATGATACAACTAACATATATACATCCTAATGCATATGCTTCTACCAACTATTATGTCATATAAACTAAATGCAATCCTAAATTCACATTGTTTTTACCGCATCAATCAAAATAAAGCCACATAGTCATTAACATAAAGAGGAAAAAGGAGATTGGAAAGATCATACCATGCGGTCTTCAATATCCTCATGTCTCGGATGTGGCGTAGTCAATCAATGTGAACAAGGATGAACAAACACAATATATACAACAATATATACAAGATTACACTAAAAAGGAAATGAACATGTTTTTGATTTTTTTCAATTTTTCAATTTTTTTGGATTTTTCGAAATTTTTGATTTGTTTTTGGATTTTTGAATAAAATTCAAGTTAGAATTTACCATCTCCACACTAGTATGGGCATTGTCCTCAATGGTCAATACGATAGGAAATTAAGCAAGCATGATGCATGATTTCTAAACTAAATGCAAACTATACTATGCTACACTACATGATGCATGTGTTTTTGTTATGGCGGAGAGCATAATTTAAATTAGCTCCCGATGCATATGCATGGACTTCCCCAAACCAAAATAGACATGATTTCTAACGTCTTGAATTTCGGGGTAGTTCATGCACATGGAATTCAATGCATGAAACTACAAATTGTCATTTTGGATTTTACAAGTTGGGAACAATAAAAATGAACACCTTAATGAAGCCAAGGTGTTAGTCCTCTATGTTGCTAGGACTCCACAAACAAATGATCAAAATAAAATAAAGAAAACAAAAGAAGTAGACAAACCATAACAGGGGTGAAAGAATGTAGGAGCCTCCAAGGTTTGCTAATCCTCCATCATATCATCATTATCATCATCTTCCTCCATAGATGTGGAATCATCTCCACTCCCACTTTAACTTCCTTGCTCTTCCTCACTTTCTTCTTTCTCTGCTTGAGCTTCTTCTTCTTGAACACTTTCTTGAACCTCTTCTTCTTCACCTTCTTCATCAACACCCTCACCATCAACATTCTCCTCTCCACCCGGTCTTCCACCACTAGAGGTGCTTGGAAAGAAAACTTCCCTATCCGCCCAACTAGGCAAAGGACATGATGGATCAAGAAGTCCTTGCCTAGCTAGATGTAGGAGGGGCGGATATTGGGCCTTGTAAGCATCCACTCTATCATTGTAAGCTTGCTTATGCATTTCCCTCATGAGTAGAGTCATGTAATCATTTCCTACCTTGACATCCTTGGGTTTGAACTCGTGATACTCAAATGGGTAGGGTGGTGTGACAATGGAGGAGGAGGGCTCGTCAATCTCGCCTCTTTGTTGTTGAATAATGTACTCGGTCTCCTCGGAGAGTGGAAGAAGGTAGTTTGGTTAGTGAACACTCAATCGGCAAATCTTTGAAGGCAATGTGAAGGATCTAGCTTCATTGGTTAACCACCCATATTTGGTGTCAAGAGAATCAAGCTTGACCCACCTAAACTTGTGAATCATGGTGTCCATATCAATGAGATGGCCTCCTTTAACCGCCACATAAGTGTTGTCTTTGTTGAAGTTTGGGTTAAAGTGCTTGGCCAAATGGGTAACTAGTCCTCCATTCACAATGAAAGCGGTGCCCTCTTTACCACAATCGACATTAAGCCATCTTTCAACCAAAAGTCTTAGAGCACTATATGGCTTAGTATATTCCCTTCCTATGTTCAATGCCGACTCAAGAAGAACACAATCGAGCTTGGTAAGATGATTAGTGCCATTTCTTGCTATCAAAGTATTCCCAATGACCTTATTCCACACTCTAATGCCCGGATGGTGGACTAATAGAGCACGACAATCATGAAAGCGCACAAATTTCTTTCCCGAAATTGCCTCCCAAAGAGGAGCGGGGTCATACTTGTCGGGGATCTTTGTATATTTCGGGGTATCGCTAAGGCCTAAATCTTTACTCAATTCACCAAAAGTGATGCGTCTATCAAAATTTGCAAGATGAAACTCGATGTGGGTTCTAGTTTCCACCCTTGTGACTTTCAAGGAACTCAAAAATTCCAAGGTGAGGGAGGGGTATGTCAATTCTTTCATGGTAAACAATTTACCCAATCCCATAGCCTCAAAGAAGGTTTTGGTTTGTTCAAGAACACCCAACTTTGTCAAAGCATCTTCACAAATAAATTTTGTAGGCATAATGGTCTTCTTAGCAAAGAGAACAAATTTATCCCTATGAGTGTCGGAAGTGAAAATTACCTCCGGATAATTGGATAATTTCTCAATGACCGGAGTTGTTGATGTTGTAGCTTCCATAGGGGGACCTTGTTGAACCTCCAACCTTGCCTCATGGACTACCAATGCCTTTGACAATTGTTTTGCTTGAAGAGTTTGTTGCCTTTTTGAAAGTGTCTTCTTTGGGGGTGCCTTGTTGCCTCCTTTAGTTCTTGCCATTCTTGATTACACCAAAGAAAGATTGAAATCTCCAATTTTTAGTTATGCCCAAATCGATTTAAGATGAAAGAATGTTGCTTTGTATCTTAAAAATCGACTCAAAGGTTGAAGATTTTGGTGTTTGAATCAATTGTTGTAGCAAAAGGAGTGATTAATTTTTGTTGTGTGGAAGTTTGGATTTGATTTTGTTGAATTTGGTTGAGGAAATTTGGTTTTGTTGATGTAGAGGATGAGGGTTTTTGGGTAGTGGTTAGTGTTTGAATGTAGAAGAAATGAAAATGAATGAGGGAAGAAGGGTTTAAAAGACCTGTTATTTTTGAAACAGCAGCAGGGGATGAGCGGGCCAAGGGCTGGGACGCTCGGATTCTTCGTGTTTCACCTCAGGAAATGATGCCACAGGACGAGCGTCTTTCAGCAAAGACGAGCGGATTCTTCAATTTGAGACGAGCGTCTTCCTGAACGGACGCTCGGATTCTGTTACAGGGTGATACTTTAAAAATCAACAGCAAAAAGACGAGCGTCTTCTCGGTAAGACGAGCGTCCAGAATCAGACGAGCGGATTCTCAATTGGGACGCTCGGATTCTGTGACAGACCATTTTTTGAATTTTACAGCTCTGCCAGACGAGCGTCTGGTGACATTGAACGCTCGGTTTCTTCAGGACGAGCGGATTCTCCTTTTTGCCGCTCGGATTCTTCCTTGACCACACGGATTCAGGTCCATCCGTGGGTACTGCATAACCCGTAGCATTTTCATTCTTCAATTCTCATGTTCTTCATTGTAGGGGCACTACAAAGGCATGAATAGCCTAGGCAATTGCTATCCCCACACTAAGTCAAAGCACTACACATTAATAAAATCATAAGTCCCTCCCTCACTTCTCTCAAAAATGATGAATATGTTGATCAAGGCACAAAAATATAAATCCAAAAATGACAAAGAATGCAATGTAAAAATTGAAATGCAAGTTAGGGAGTTAGAATATTTACAAATGGTGGTTTAGGGAGGACTCCACCAAACTCTCATCCAATATGAGATGTCAAGGGGGCATGTTCAAGGTGTTGTTGATGTTACTTAACAACTTGAAGAAGTAGTCAAAAGCTTGTTCATTATCATGATAAAGATCCTCAATAGATCTTTGCACTTGTTGTTCTCCATGATGGTCTTGGTTCATAGCATTACCAATGTAGGGATTGAATATCCCTTCGAACTCATCATCCCAAAGACCGCAAACTTCGTCTACTTGATCGTTAAATTTTTTTTGAGTTGATAGAGACAATTCTCCTCCTTTCTTGTTTTGGCCAATGAGGCCATCCTCTTCATTGTTGGATTTGGGTGAGCTTTTCAAGCTCTCTTTGTTGCTATTTCCTTGCTCTTTTGATGGAGCATCATCAACTTTCTTTTTCCATTGGAATTCCGACTTCTTCCTATCATCCTTCCGGCTATAGTGATCAACTATAAAGCATGGTTCATGCAAACGGGGAGCTCTCATGGTTTTGTCAAGATTGAAAGTTATGGTCTCGTCTCCTACTTCTAGAGTAAGCTCTCCGTGCTTCACATCTATCACCGCACCCGCGGTGTGCAAGAAAGGTCTACCGAGGATGATCGGAATATTGGAGTCTTCTTCCATGTCAACAATGACAAAGTCCACCAGGTTGAAGAATTTGCCGATTCTCACGGGAACATCTTCCCATATCCCTAACGGTGTCTTCGTCGATCTATCGGCCATTTGGAGTGTGATGTTGGTACATTTAAGCTCTCCCATCCCTAGCCTTTTACTAACCGAATACGGCATAACACTCACACTTGCTCCTAGATCACACAAAGCCTTGTTGATCGTGGTGTCGCCAATGGTACATGGTATTGAGAAGCTTCCCGGGTCTTTAAGTTTTGGAGGTGAACTCCCTTGAAGGATTGCACTACTCACCTTAGTGAAGGCGATAGTTTCAAGCTTCCGGATCGACTTCTTTTTCGTAAGGATGTCCTTCATGTACTTTGCATAGGCCGGTACGTGATTGATTAGTTCCGTGAAAGGAATCGAGACTTCCAAATTCTTCACAATTTCCATAAATTTTCCAAGTTGGTCATCAAACTTAGGCTTAGCTTGACAACTTGGGAATGGAAGTCTAATCACAATGGGCTCCTTCTCCTTGGCCTTTTCTTGACTTTTCTTTGAAACTTCTTCTTTTGTTGGTTCTCCTTCCTTAGAGTTTTGCAGAACTTCTTCTTTGTCACTAGCTTCCACAACTTCATCCTCAACTTGCTTCTTTGGTCCTTCATATCTCGTACCACTCCTCAAGTGAATGACACTAACCGTTTCATGTCTTGAGAGATTACTTTGAGGTGGTAATTGCCCCTTTTGCCTTTGAGAGTTTGAAGATGCTAGTTGGGTCAATTGAGTTTCCAACATTTTTGTGTGGGCTAGGATGTTGTTGATGGTGATGTCCTTTGCTTGGCTATCTTTTTGCATTTGAGTGAAAAATTCTTGTTGATTCTTTTGCATTTGGAGGACCGCTTTTTGAACATCAAAACCTTGGTCATTTTGTTGATTGTATGGAGTTTGATTTTGATAACCTTGGTTTTGGTTGAAAAAGGGTCTTTGATTTTGGTTTCTCATGGGAGGTGGGGTGTATGTTTGTTGAGGGTTTTGAATATTTTGGCTTTTGTATGAGAGATTTGGGTGGAATTTGGTGTTTTCATTGTAATAAATGGAATAAGGGGTACCACTCTTGTATGCTTGAAAAGCATTCACTTGCTCATTTGCCCCCCTACTGTCACTTTGGTCATGTCCCAAAGTTCCACAATTCTCACATATCCCACTTGGGATTGATGAAGATGCTACCATGGCATTAACATGATGCTTTGGTGATTTTGAGCCTTCTTCAAGTTTAGCCATAGCCTTTTCAAATTTCAAGTTAATGGTATCAATATGAGCACTAAGTTGAGCACCCAATTGAGTAATAGAGTCCACTTCATGCTTTCCTCCTCTAGTAGCCTTGCGAGGTCTACTATATTGTGAAATATGGACCGCCATTTCCTCAATCTTGTTCCAAGTTTGATTATCGTCAACTTCGGTGAACATAGCATTTGATCCCATGTTGAGAATGTTTCTTGAGTCTTCATAAAGACCATTCGAAAATTGTTATACCAAGAACCACTCGCTAAGTCCATGATGAGGACATGAGCGACAAATTCCTTTGAACCGCTCCCAAGCTTCATACAAAGATTCTTCATCCCTTTGCTTAAAACCCGTAAATTAAGCTCTTAGCATGTTAGTCTTTTCCGGAGGGTAGAATTTTTTGTAGAAAGCTAGAGCCAACTTCTTCCAAGAGTCAATTCCAAGAGTAGTCTTATCAAGGCTCTTCAACCATTGTTTTGTGGTGCCGATTAGAGAAAAAGGGAATAAGACCCATTGAATTTGGTCTTGAGTCACACCGGTTTGTGAAATCGCATCACAATAGTCACAAAAAGTCTCCATGTGAGAGTGAGGGTCTTCACTAGGCATTCCCCAAAATTGGCTTCTTTCGACTAATTGGATAAATGCGGATTTTGCAATGAAATTTCCGGTTAAGTGTTGTGGTGTGGGAGTACCATTGGGTAGGTTCTCCTCGGTCGGTACGGAATGTGATGAAAATTTAGGCATTGTGGGTTGATTTTGTGATTGATTTGGTGTTGGGTTCTCCTCACCTTCTCTTGCAAAAGGGTTGATGAACTCAATATTTGTTTGAATATCTACAACCTCACCAATACCTCTCGAAGTATTTCTGGCAAGTCTTCAATTGTTTGTCAAAGTCCTTTCAATTTCGTGATCAATGGGTAACAAGTTACCTTGTGATCTTCTAGACATGCAAAATATCAAACAACTTGAAAACAATTAGAACAAACCTTGAGGAGTTTTACTTCCCCAAGGCAAAGAAAGACATAACTAATAACAATCTAAGAAAATCAAATCAAGTTAACACCGTCCCCGACAATGGCGCCATTTTTGGTCGGACTCACTTAGAGCTTAATTTTCGGTTACTTGTCGTTAGGAGCACCTAGACCAAAACAATATTTATAACTTCACAAACAACTCTACTATTAGTAAAGAGGCAAGTAAAGGTCGGATCCCAAGGGATGGGTATTGATGTAGGATTTTCGATTGCAAGTAGCGGTGTCCAGGGGTGTCACGATTTGGGTTGAGATAAGAAGATCACTAAACTAAATAGCAATAAAAGTAAACAAGCAAGATGATTAAAATGAGATGTAAACATTTGATTAAAAGCACTAGGGTGTCACGGCGTCATAGGGGATTCATGGGAATTGATCATACAAACATATTCTCAAATTATAAGCAAGCAATTATTGTTGTGATGGATCGAGTTGGTTTATATCTTACAATCCTAGGAAGGTTTGGGTCCCGGAGCCGAATCGATTAGATTGTACAACACCTACAAGTCGACTTAATCCTCCCTACTCAACTATATGCATGGTCTAATGAGACTCTAGTTGGTTTATGTCTTACAAGTCTCATTGAAAAGGTAAGTGATGGGTAAAAATACAAGGATTCATAGGCTCGCATTTCATCAAACATAACATGTACATAAGTTGAGATCACAATAAGCAAGCAAATAAATTATGAAAAGATATTAAATTAAGCATGAATCATCCCCCATGTTGGTTTCCCCTAATTACCCATTAACCCTAGTTAAGGAAACTACTCACTCATTATCAAGCTCGACATGTTAACAAGGTTGTCAATCATATTAAAAAAGCAAAACATGATGAATAAATGAAGATGATTAACAATAATTAAAAAGAGATTAAGAGAGTTATACCTAATAATGATTCCAAAATAAAGCAAATAATAATAGAAGTACTTGATGAATGATTGGAAGGTTGTCAATCTCCCAATAATAACCCAAATAATCTTCAATTACCCAAAATAAAAGATGAACACAAGAAAAATTAAGGAAATGAGATTTGTATTAAGACTTGATTAGAAGTTGATTACAAGATTAAGAAGAGATTAGAATGATATAAACTACACTAAAGATTGATAAGAAGAACATGATTAATCTAATTAGACTAATGGGGTATTTATAGTGGGGATTAGGTACACAAATTAGGGTTTACTAAGGGCTTAATGACGATTAAGTCCTTGAGGAATCGCTCCTCTCAGAAAAGATGCGAGTCTCCTTTTTGCCGGTCTTCCAAAAATATGCGCATCTTTCATGGAGGGAAGAAGAGGACGTATGGGCCTGTAAGACAATCCGAGCGTCCAAGGGTCGGGACGGGCATATTCTGGGGTAGCTGGACGGGCGGATTGATGCTTGGACGAGCGGATTGGGGCGTGGTTGGACGGGCGTCCCTATGGCAAAGACGCTCAGATTTTGGCAGTCTTGGACGGGTGTCTTTATGGCTGGACGAGCGGATCTCATCCCAGCCTTTCTTTTCTTCTTTTCTTCCTCTCTTCTTCCAATAATCCTCCGGGATTTAGTCGGGGATGCAAGGATTTCTTCATCATTGCCCATCTACTATAATATGTACAATGGACTTCTAGTCTTGTCTTCTCTTTGATGCTTGGTCATTAGATTCGATCAATTTAGCTCTATTTTGCCATGAAAATGCAAGGTTTGCACTCCTCTCCTACCAAGGAAACAAAACCTCAAAGAATATGCAAAACAAAGGACTAAAGATAGTAAATGACCCAAATATGCACTAAAAAGCATAGGAACGGGGCTAATTCGGGGACTAAATATGCTCAAATAATGGTCACATCATCACCCTACCCCAAAGTGCATGACCCTAGGATCACTAGTACAATTTAAGTGATTGACATCGCGACATTGCCATCGGTTCCTTAAACAAACGATGCTAATATTGATTTTTATGTTATTGGCATCGGTTATGAAGAAAGAACCGATGCCACTTGGTGTCCTTTAACAATTAACATCGGTTCTTATAGTGTAACCGATGTCACAAGACATGCAACTTATATAAAATAACCCCCAAATCCATCTCACTCCAAACTCTAAATCAACTTACCCAAAGAAAAATCGGACTTACCCAAATCCAGCGCTCCAAATCCAAGCCGCCGTACTGCTCCTCTATGCCGCCGTACTGCTCCTTCGGCGTGTTCTCCCTCTTTTCTTGTGCTAGGCGTCTTCCCTCTCTCATAAACTTACCAGGTTTGTTCTTTTATTTGTCATAAACTTACATGTTCACAATACTATAATAGTGCTAGCAATTTTGGTTATTATAATTGAAATATATTGAATAACAGTGCTAGTAATTTCGGTTATTATCATTGATCGTTTGTATTATAGTTGGGGTTCGATTTCAGGTTTTGGAGGATTTTTATTGGTTTTGTGCCTATTAAACTAGCATGGTCATACATTTTGCTTCTTGAAATGCAATTTTTCATTTGTTATCATTGATCTTTTGGTTGTTTGCATTATCCTGCTGATTAAGTTACTTTGTTCAAACCTGGATAAGTATGTCTAAAACTAACACCATGATCTTTATTTCACTAGCAGGTATTTGTTTTTAAAATTTCAATTGCTTTAATTAATTTTCAAAATATATGATTATATTGCATTTGTAAGCAAAACGACGGGTTTTGCGGGTGTAACGAAGGTGTTCGATTAATTGCCTGCTGGAAAAAATTACTCCTGAAACTGGCCGTGGTTACTATGTACTTAGCAGGTTCAATTTAATAGGTGATGGGATCGACGAACGGGTCTCGGCATAATTGAAGATGGATATTAGTAGGTAGTAGCAAAGGTGATGTCAACGCTTCTTTGATTGATTACTTTTATCTCACACCTTTTTTAGTGTAGTTGTTGTGGTTTATAATGCTTTGATGATGAATGAAGTACTAGTTTGCCTAATGAGATCCATATTCAGAGATTAATGAAGAAATGATAAAAGATCGTTTTACTTCACTGTAATGGTTTATACCTGGCCTCTTTTTATGTTTCAATGTGATTACGTTCAATATCGGCCTGTCTACCTGTCCTCTTTTTATGTTTCAATGTGATTACGTTCAATATCGGCGTGTCTAGAAATTATCAAATCTCCCTTCGGTCAGCTTATATAGCTTGACAAAAGTCTTTTGTTTTTTTATTATGCAGAATTCTACAAAGGAACTTCAATAAGATTATTTCAGACATGAACATTGCTACCCTGCAAACTGATGCAGGTGAGATCCTTTTATACTTTCATCCTACTGAAGTTAACAATATCTCTAGATGTCATCCTTTTAACATTTTTGCATAACTACTTAACTGTAGTAGGTATGGCATGAACTTGTTAGCCTTAGTACTTTTTATTAACTGTATTGGGCGGTTGGTATTTCGTATGTAGAACTGGTAACTCATGACTCCAAACCAGCCCTTTTTTTAACATTACCAAACTAATTATTAGGAGCTATAAATACATTTTGTGGCCTTGAACGTGAGCTATTCAGTACTCCGTACACATTCACTAATTTTAGTTCAATAGAAAGTTGCCTATCGGCTATAACCTTTGGATATGAGATTAATAGTATAATTCACATGGGTTATGACTGTTTAGAGTCAGTATGTATATCAGTATATCTGAGATGTACTTGTACCCTAATAAATTCACACAATCTCACTTTGTTATTATATTTGCATGTAGCTAGTATAAACCGAGTTTTTTTATTTCCTTGTGAGCATTTTGATGGAGCTATGCACTTTTGGTGGTGGTTGTTGAAGATAATTCAAAATGACATTTTGGAATCAGTTAGGAGTGTAAGAATCTATGTTACTTCGACTTGGCTCTAGGTGTTGCATATGACATGGTGTTGGGAATGTTGGACATGGCTATATTTGTGAACAAGTTCAAAATAAAGTATTTTCCATAGTCAATAAGTTGGAATCTGCTCCATTATATCCTTTTGTATATTCTTGTATGTTTGGTGTCTTCTTCTATGTTAGAATCTCCGACATGTTGGAATCTACGTTAGACGGTGTTGGACTTTTGGACAAGGCTATATCTATGCAACTTGATAAGCAATTTTAATGTCTAATAGTTTCATGTTGATTTTTGTTTGGATATTTTCGTGTCTGATCATGCAATGAGTTTGTACTTTCGTACCGATTGTCCTACCGTGCTGATTGTATTAGGGTTAGATTTCTCATTGACGATCTTTGGTGAGTTTTTCCAATCTCAATCTGTTTTCCCTTATCCTTGTTCATAATCCTTATAGTGGACTCTTGTGATGCTCTGACCACCATTCTTAGCTTTTTAGTCAATCTCAAATTATTCTCAGACTCTCTAAAAATAAATAATAAAGTAATAAGCAATCCGTGTTTGCCTTTATCCCTGTGACGATCTAAGTAGTTTTTTCCCTTTCAGTTTTCCCTTTCTGCCAATTGCATTAATTGTACTAGTGCATACTGATGAGGAACTCTTACAAACCTGTTGTTCAACTTTAAAAGATGCAGTCGGCTCTGACAGGGAATATGCCTCTGCCTTGTGCTCCATTCTGCTCAAGCTCAAAGTAACATGTTCAAGTCTGACGCGTCCTTAAACCAGCTTTTCTCTATCTGTAATATTGCCGGTACTGTTGACACTGTATGCTCAGGTAAATTATTCTCACTTGTTTGCTGTCTTCTCTTTTCTCTAGGAAAACTCTTATTCTCACACTGTATGCTCAGGTAATTATATTCAAACGTCAGATTGTGGTAGGTGTTTAGGAGTCTAACGACTATTGACTTTCATACAGGATCGGACACTCCAACCTCTTCCTAAGCTTCAGGTACAAACTTTCTTATGGTGATGAACAAAAATTTTGAATTACGGTCTTGCATAACAGGGCTAAAGATTGTTAGTAGAAATAATGTGTAGTTTTGAAGTGGAAGAAATCAAAGATAATTTTCCCAAGATTGTTAGTTGAAACTCTAACTTTAAAAATTACTATGCTGTATATAGTACTCCCTCCTACTTTTTTTGTCCAATTTAGTGAGATTGCCTGTTTCTAGAATTTGCAAAAAAATTCGAATCTGCAAGTGTTTGCTATTGTGTAGGAAGCAAAATTGGAATAGTTGTCGGAGTAAGCGTGGCAGCAGTTGGCCTCGAGGAAAGGAAGCAATTGTTGCAGGATGTGGGACATCATTGTAGGATTTTTAAACTCAAAAGACAATTTGGAGAAGGTATTTCAATGTCATTTCTGATTCTGAATTGTATTAAGTTGTAGGCTATTTTATCTAAAGACAACAAGTTATATATAGAAGTATTTCAATTTCATTTCTCATTCTAAATTGTTCTAAGTTTTAGTTTATTTCTCTTTCTAAGTTGTTCTAGGTCGTAGTTTAGTTAATAATTGTATTGTTCTTGTTTACCATGTGTTTCAGGTTCAGTAATAACACTTGAAGAAATGAACGAGGTTTAGGAGGCTTTGGGCTTTATATTGTAAAAAAAAAAATATATGATGTAGTGAACGGTTGATTAGATACTCGAATAGTTAAGGGTTTTGATGTATGTGATTGTATTGGATTTGGATTTGTTGGTATTGAAGTTGTTATGAAATTTGGATTGTTCAATTTATAAAGAGATATTGTCAAATTTTCTATAGCTTTCAGAAAATAAAATGCAGGTAGTATAATTTATTAGTGAGGCACCAATGTTTTTTTTCATTGTTGTAATTTATGATTGACATCGGTTCCTAAGTTACAACCGATGCCAATAATGCAAAAATTGGCATCGGTTTTTAAGGTACAACCGATGCCAATATGTGTAAATTGGCATCGGTTAGAACCGATGCCAATTGAATAACAACCGATGCCAATATGTGTAAATTGGCATCGGTTCATGAACCGATGCCAATTCAAAAAAAGGTCATTGGCAACCCCCGCATTGGCATCGGTTGGGAACCGATGCCAATCACTGTTTATAACCGATGTCAATTGCATTAATTGTACTAGTGGATGCAGCCGAGTGACTTGTCTGAGCGGATCTCCACTACTTTGGTGCTCCGCAACATGCATGAGATGGCCCATAACCAGGGCATAGGAACACAGCTAGCTCAGCCTGTCTGGTGGAGAGGACCTGGAGTAGACACGGGAGTCTTCCACAGCTACGGAGTTGATCCTTTTCTGGAGACCACCGGAGGAGACAGAGTTTGGCTGCCTCGCGGGACCGTGGGAAGCCAACTACGGCCTTGACTAGTAGGGGATTACTCAAAGAAGCGGTTTTCCGGGAGCGGGTAGCTCGGGTCTTGGCACTTCAGTGCGGTGGTGACGATAACATGGAGGAGGGTCCTGACTTTTGATCCTTTTGTTGTATTCCCTGGATTGGTTTCTTTTGTGTTGGATGTTTATTTTCTGGATTTATTACTTACTGTTGGATGACTGTACTCGGCCATAAGGCCGTTACTTATTTTAGCTTATTGTGCGGAGACGTGTTGGATTTAGTTACATTTGGTATTGTAGTAGTGAGTTTGGTTGCAGGTGAATTTGTAACACCCCCATTTATACAGGAGCCTTTAGCTAGACATTCCCATTAAATAGAACTGTTACCATCTCGGTTTCCCGAGGAAGTGAATAACAAAGTATAACAAACCAAAGTACTTTAATTAAAATTTAATGATTACATGTTTTAGTACTACTTAACCAACTAAAACTTAATATAAACTAATTACAACTCGCAGCGGAAATAAATAAAGTGATAAATCATTCTATGTGGTCTAGACTTCTAGGTAGGTTGTCCAAGTCCTCACGCATTCCCATAAGCTCCCAAGTCAGCTAATCTTTAGTACCTGTCAAATCTGCTCTCCATAAAACGGTTCACCGCAGGTGTTCACGAATACACAGTCAACCGCGAGGTTGAGTAGGAATAAATACTAACAACAAAAAACATACGATAAAAAATCCAATTTCCTTTTTCATTGCACAACCCCCTGACAACGTGCTCCTTTCTTTACTTACGCGTTACACTAATCATCCCGCCAATCCCTGGCCGGGGCAGCCTCAACCCGAAGGTGAGTAAACACACACTACATTACCAAAAGGTAATGTCTGCCTCAACATATAGTTGAGTAATATCCACGGATGGCTGCACCAACTGGGCCGCCTCAGTAAACACGATAAATATATCGTCGCGTAATAAATCTGTTCAACCACTGCACATTACTATAAGTAATGTCTGCCAGAATAAATCTGTTAATACTACAACAATACTCCACCACAGTATAACCAATATATAAAATATAAATCTCCCTTCCAACAATTACGATTATATCAATCAACACAATTCTCATACGATCAATTCACTTTAATGTAAACCATCCAACAAACATTATCGAGTAAAAGTTGAGTAGGATTTATCCCTACCTGGCAAGCAACATCCAATTAAGCAGCTCAAGCGATCCAATAATAAAGCACACGAACCCGATTATAAATTCTTTCACAAATCGTCACCTAACAAAATATTATAATATTTATAACTTAATTATTTAGTGCTCAATTTCTTATTATAACTTAATTAATTAGAATTTGTTTACATTAATTATTTTCCGTGTAAATTATTGTGTAAAACCCGCTAAATAATTAAACACGCATCCCCAAATAACCCGTGTCTCATACCTACAATATAATAATATAAGTCAACCTATAACTACCCAATACCCATGCAATCTCGTGAAAACCCACGAACAACTCACCCTTAACCCGTGTAAACCATCACCAACACCTCCTCTTAAACCCGTCTTTTCCCGACACAACCAACCACCAACGACACCACCCAAGCCTGCCACTCCTAGCCTTCACCATGACGCCCACAAACAACCCTTAACCACCAGCAACATCCACCCCACACGGCTGCCAAAACAGGCCCTAGTAGCTAACATCAAAAACACCAACACTATACGAAAACCCGACAACCATCTCGTCCTACACTACCCCCACCACGACTCTCCACCATCACCCTCACCGTGGTTGGCCACCCATCCCACGGTGTCCCTAGACCTGCCCAGCCACCAACAACCCCGACACACAAGCCACCCTCTCACGCCCTAACCTCCCTCATTAAACCCGACACCAATAAACACAATACACGTAACTCACCACCCCACGACCACCAGTGGCCACCACGGTGGTCTCCCTTGACCCATGGTGGTCCCACCACTGGCCACGATCCCTCACGGCAGCTCACCACCCTCCAGAAACAACCTATGACTCATAATATAAGAACAACTCGCTGCAACCACCACCATCCGGCATCCACCGTACCAACCACTACCTCCAACCACCACACTACCCCCAGTAGGACCGCCCACCGCCGACCTAACCAACCATCCAAACCCCAGGTCACGTTGACAGCCACACACAATACCAACCCCGTCTAAAGGTCCACGGCACCACCCCTTTAAGACGCCAAAACCGCCACCTAAGATGGTCAACGATGGTCACAAACAGTCTTAATAGCATCATGGTGGTCAAAGGTAACTACTAAGGTCAATGGCGTGTATCACGGTGGTTTATACGGTGTTTAAAAGTTATCTTAATTGAATACGATACGATAAATATAAATTAAGACGGTCTTACCTTTTATCGCTTTATTTGCTCTTTTTCGTCTCTTAAATCTCCTTATTCTTCTTTGTGAATTGTAAGTTATATTTTCAGAATTATCATGGTATTTATAGTGTACAATTAAAGACTATGTGAGGTCAATTAGGAAACTTATTATAATTTTACCTTATTCTAATTAGTATAGGAATTATTATTATAATAATTACCATTTTATTATTATTATTATTATTATTATTATTATTATTATTATTATTATTATTATTATATATGTTAATCTTACCATAAATAGGATTTCCTCATACAATATTTACTAATTTATTATTGCCATAACTTTATTATTATTATTATTAATATAATTATTATTACCTTTATATATTATTATTTCCATATTATATTATTATTAATTCCCGATACAAACCCGATCACACCCATACTATACTAATAAATTTCGGCCCAAACAATAATGGCACACGGCCCAATGCTAAATATTAGCTAAACCCAATTCTCGACTTGCATTATTAATTTATTATTTAATTAACGTCTTACTTGTATTTATTATTACAAATGTCTTTAATCAATTATTAATTTACGTGAATTATTCTCATAAATTACTATCAAAATACGGGGTATTACAGTCTTACCCCCTTAAAATGAACTTCGTCCCGAAGTTCGCCCACAACTACTGCCACAACACTTATAACATCCTCATAACTAAGCACCATCCAACACAATTATGCATTTTACGATTATCAATCACGCCAATCTTATAACAAGGTATCACAACAATAACTCAAAGCATTCGTAGTATTAGATTCCTTCCCCCTAAGAATAAACTTCGTCCTCGAAGTTTGGAATATCAACCAAATGGAACAACCAAATCATTATTATAATATAAAACATGAAACACACATTGTAATATAAAACAACTTTCATTTCCAACACTAATTAATGGTTAAATGAATACAAAATCTTTGATTTACTTCCAAATAGCAAAATCACAACATATAATATACTCAAACTAACTTTATTTAAACTTAACTATTTTACTTAACTATCGACGAATACATTGGCAGAATAAATAATAATTTTATAACAAAATACACATAATTAATTAGTTAATCTTTTCTTAATAATGATATCTAACTTAAACATGGATGCAATTATTGTAAACGCATATATAGGCTTAGAGAACACATTCCGCATATCACTAGACATGGTGATCTACTTCACATAATTTACAACATCAAATTATCAACGTGCAAAAGATAAGAAGCAAAAACTTATACTTTTCAAGGCTAGGATCGGAAAACATGTTATAACTTCTAAAAATCATAAATAAATAATAACTTAATTATTCTATGAGAGCTTATACTTTTTAGAAAATACAGAGAGTTAGTAACCCATGAGAATAAGAATCAAGTCAAAAGCCCATAAGATCAATTGATAATGCATTTTACAAATCATTTGGTCGAAACAGATATTTTACAACAACTTGCCAGAAACTTAGGTCAAATTGTAAAAATCACTATTAATTGTCAAAAATTTAAATTGCAACATGGCTTATCAATTTGGAAACATAAATGAGTCTGTTAAACACCAGAGTTGTAATTATAACAAATCATTAAGTAGTTTTTAAATGACAAATTTTACAAAAATATGGCGCGAAAACATCACTGTACAGGAATATTCCGACCACTGTCCACTAAAATATTTATTTCTCCTAAAACGTATATTATTTGAACACAAGACCAGTGGCATATGAAAGCTAACTTAAGAGGTTATCACACATAAAAATCTCGTATAAGAATTTTAAACAGGCAGTAAATGGCAGCCAAAACAATCAAGGGTAAAAATCTTGTGAAATCAACCAAAATCGTATTCTTCACAATTCCACACAACAATTAATACTTTACATGTTTAATCATATTCACACCTTCCACATACATGCCAACATACTTCCTCATATCAACATACTTATAAAAATGCTTAAAATAAATCATATCACATCCCGTCAACGTAAAATAAGGTTACGCCCCCGTAACCGCAATCATCAATGAAACAACATATGCAACCAAGACAAACAAAATTCCTAAGAGAAATATACTATATTCATTTTAAATTACCCCATACTCTCAAGTATTCTCTCAAGGTTCCCGGTTCAAAACTGGAAGGGCCAAGGTACGAATTAAGGCTAGCTTCTTAACCGCACTAAGAGGGGCTCCTAACAGTTCCTACCCGGGGTTCATTTTATTTAGACACATCCTAAGTTCATTATTATTCATTAGTTAGGCCTGAGGATCGTTTTTCTCTGATACCACTTTGTAATACCCCCATTTATCCAGGAGCCTTTAGCTAGACATTCCCGATAAATAGAACTGTTACCATCTCGGTTTCCCGAGGTAGTGAATAACAAAGTACAACAAACCAAAGTACTTTAATTAAAATTTAATGATTACATGTTTTAGTACTACTTAACCAACTAAAACTTAATATAAAATAATTACAACTCGCAGCGGAAATCAATAAAGTGATAAATCATTCTATGTGGTCTAGACTTCTAGGTAGGTTGTCCAAGTCCTCACGCATTCCCATAAGCTCCCAAGTCATCTAATCTTTAGTACCTGTCAAATCTGCTCCCCATAAAACGGTTCACCGCAGGTGTTCACGAATACACAGTCAACAGCGAGGTTGAGTAGGAATAAATACTAACAACAAAAAACATACGATAAACAATCCAATTTCCTTTTTCATTGCACAACCTTCTGACAACGTGCTCCTTTCTTTACTTACGCGTTACACTAATCAACCCGCCAATCCCTGGCCGGGGCAGCCTCAACCCGAAGGTGAGTAAACACACACTACATTACCAAAAGGTAATATCTGCCTCAACATATTGTTGAGTAATATCCACCAGATGGCCTGCAGACCAATCTTGGGCCTGCCTCGAGTAAACACGATAAATATCGTCTGCCAGAATAAATCTGTTCAACCACTCCACATTACTATAAGTAATGTCTGCCAGAATAAATCTGTTAATACTACAACAATACTCCACCACAGTATAACCAATATATACAATATAAATCTCCCTTCCAACAATTACGATTATATCAATCAACACAATTCTCATACGATCAATTCACTTTAATGTAAACCATCCAACAAACATTATCGAGTAAAAGTTGAGTAGAATTTATCCCTACCTGGCAAGCAACATCCAATTAAGCAGCTCAAGCGATCCAATAATAAAGCACACGAACCCGATTATAAATTCTTTCACAAATTGTCACCTAACAAAATATTATAATATTTATAACTTAATTATTTAGTCCTCAATTTCTTATCATAACTTAATTAATTATAATTTGTTTACATTAATTATTTTTCGTGTAAATTTATAACTTAATTATTTAGTGCTCAATTATTTAGTGAAAACCCAGGAACAACTCCCCCTCAACCCGTGTAAACCATCACCAACACCTCCTCTTAAACCCGTCTTTTCCCGACACAACCAACCACCAACGACACCACCCAAGCCTGCCACTCCTAGCCTTCACCATGACGCCCACAAACAACCCTTAACCACCAGGAACATCCATCCCACACGGCTGCCAAAACAGGCCCTAGTAGCTAACATCAACAAACCCAACAATATACGAAAACCCGACAACCATCTCGTCCTACACTACCTCCACCACGACTCTCCACCATCACCCTCACCGTGGTTGGCCACCAATCCCACGGTGTCCCTGGACCTGCCCAGTCACCAACAACTCCGACACACAAGCCACCCTCTCACGCCCTAACCTCCCTCATTAAACCCGACACCAATAAACACAATACACGTAACTCACCACCCCACGACCACCAGTGGACACCACTGTGGTCTCCCTTGACCCACGGTGGTCCCACCACTGGCCACGACTCCTCACGGCAGCTCACCACCCTCCAGAAACAACCCACGACTTATAATATAAGAACAACTCGCTGCAACCACCACCATCCGGCATCCACCGTACCAACCACCACACTACCCCCAGTAGGACCGCCCACCGCCGACCTAACCAACCATCCAAACCCCAGGTCACGTTGACAACCATACACGACACCAACCCCGTCTAAAGGTCAACGGCACCACCCCTTTAAGACGCCAAAACCGCCACCTAAGGTGGTCAACGATGGTCACAAACTATCTTAATAGCATCATGGTGGTCAAAGGTAACTACTAAGGTTAATGGCGTGTATCACGGTGGTTTATACGGTGTTTAAAAGTTATCTTAATTGAATACGATACGATAAATATAAATTAAGACGGTCTTACCTTTTATCGCTTTATTTGCTCTTTTCCGTCTCTTAAATCTCCTTATTCTTCTTTGTGAATTGTAAGTTATATTTTCAGAATTATCATGGTATTTATAGTGTACAATTAAAGACTATGTGAGGTCAATTAGGAAAATTATTATAATTTTACCTTATTCTAATTAGTATAGGAATTATTATTATAATAATTACCATTTTATTATTATTATTATTATTATTATTATTATTATTATTATTATTATTTATATTATTATTATTATTATTATTATTATTATTATTATTATTATTATTATTATTATTATTATTATTATTATTATTATTATTATTATTATTATTATTATTATTATTATTATTATTATTAATATTATTATTATTATTATTATTATTATTATTATTATTATTATTATTATTATTATATATGTTAATCTTACCATAAATAGGATTTCCTCATAAACTATTTACTAATTTATTATTGCCATAACTTTATTATTATTATTATTAATATAATTATTATTACCTTTATATATTATTATTTCCATATTATATTATTATTAATTCCCGATACAAACCCGATCACACCCATACTATACTAATAAATTTCGGCCCAAACAATAATGGCACACGGCCCAATGCTAAATATTAGCTAGACCCAATTCCCGACTTGCATTATTAATTTATTATTTAATTAACGTCTTACTTGTTTTAGAAATGTCTTTAATCAATTATTAATTTACGTGAATTATTCTCATAAATTATTATCAAAATACGGGGTATTACAGAATTCGTGAATGCATTGTGTGAACTGCATCAAAAGCTCTCTGCCTGTCACAACTCGACCGAGTATAGACATTACTCGACCGAGTAGAGCTTACTCGTCCGAGTATACAATTATACTCGACCGAGTAGAGCTTACTCGGCCGAGTATACAATTATACTCGACCGAGTAGAGCTTACTCGACCGAGTAGTCATTCATACTCGGCCGAATATTACTGTTACAAGGACCATACGTGTTTGAGAATTACGAATTGTAAGATTGATGTGAACATTTGTATGACGGAGTGTGTGGGTACTTTATAGTGTCGCTTGGCGTAATCCATTGTCCAAAAATGGGCTACGATCACGTTGCAGGTATGTATGTGCTTGGATGACATATCGATTTATGAAGGTTAGTCATATTGCCATGGTTGAAATGAAGGAACTTAACGTGTTCAAGGTGTTGTATGAGTCTTCATATGATGTGGTAATGTTAATACATGATAAGAAAGTGTGGTAACTGTCACAAGTCTACACGTATATATATGTTGGTTATTTAATGCAATCGTCCGTAGTGGTAATGTTTAGTTACTGTCATAACAGGTCCAACTGGATGAGTGAAACTGGTGGTCGTTATATGACTAAAATACCAAGTTAATGAATAAAGCTGCTATCATTTGATAACATCATTTTTAGATGTATATAGAATAATTAAGTGCCGTCACTTTTTGTTGCTATGGATCACAATCGTGTAATGTCATAGATTATGTTTCGTAACATGATTTAAAGTCATTTACAGTTTGTGAGTAATGTCACAGTTAGGATGTATGCGTTAATTGTGTGTACGGGAAGTGATTAGAGGTGAACTTCGGGGGCAAGTTCCTTTAAGAGAGGAAGAGTAATGTCGCGGAAACAAATGATGAAATTATGCCTATTATATTTCCCGTAATCACATGTATGTTAGTATTCGGAATTACATTCATGTTACATGTTATTGAAGTTACATTTACGTTTCTTTGAAATTGTAGCAATGTTATATTTTAAGTGATATGAACGTGCGTGGAACAACTCTTTATGGGTGTGTGGGCGTGTACTTTTGTGGTTGTGTATCGTTACTAGTCGTTGTGTTGCTTGTACCAAGATGATATATGAAAAACATGTGGTATGGGATAAAAGCACATTTCGGCTGATAGCTATATGAAAAACATGTGGTACTGTTGTTTGAATATTGTGATGTGGTGGTAGTATCAAGGATAGCCGGAGTTCGTATGCCTTTATGTATATGGATGGTGTCATAGTGCGTCACCTTGTGGTGAGTGACGTGTGGGCTGAACTTCGAGGACGAAGTTCTTTTTAAGGGGGGAAGACTGTAATACCCAGGATATTTTAGGACTATGTTGACCGACCCTGTTGACAAAGGGAGACCTTAGGGAGGAATGGGTGAAGGATCAGGCTTGCAACATGAACCTTATAGGATTGTATACTCGATCTAGCAGAGGCTAATCGGTCGAGTATCGTCTATACTCGACCGAGTAGAGCCTACTCGGCCGAGTACGCCAGTACTCGACCGAGTATGGCTGCTGTTGACGCGTTAATATAAAACGCAAGTTCGCGAGATTCATTTCATTGTTCCCTTTTCCTCGACAGTTCCTCTTTCTCTAACCCTAGCCTATCTCTCTCTTCTATCACCCCCACCCCTATACACTCTCATATAGTTAGCCTAAACCTCCATCATGGGTAAGACGGGGTTCACCTAGGAAGGGTGTGTGCGTGGTTGTCGTCTACGTCGTCGTCAATGCGTGTTATTAGGTAAGTCTCTGCCTTGTGTCTTCTTTGATAGATTTGAGGATAGCTGTATAATAGGGGATGGTTATCGTTGTAGGATGCATATTGGAGTCTTGCTTGGCTGTGTATGGATGTCTTTCACGATTTGCGTCGAGGTAGGGTTTCCCTACTCAGTTTACTGTCAATTAATTTAAGATTGTGTTTGTTTGTAATTATTGTTATCTGCTGATCATCGGAGGTTGGGTGTTGTGGTGATGATGTTGGTGTAGTTGTGTTGTGACGGTTGTGGTGTTGTGGCAGCTGTGACGCTGTGTGTGTGATTGTGGTGGAGTCACTTGCGGGAGTGACTTCACACCCTAGTTTGCCCTCCGTGGAACCCGTCACGGGAGGGGATGTGCACATTAAGGGACAGGGATTGTTAGTCGCTCGTTGATGAGCTGGAATAGGTGGGGATGGGCTGCGGTCACCATCGGCGGCGAGGATTACTGTTGCGATGGGTAATCTGGCAGGGCTACACACTTCGGCGTGTAGTCGGTTACCGTGTGAGATCGGGAGACCGGGGTTGGTGGATGATCAGCTGGTTATTATCGTTCTTGTCTTATCTTAATTGCTCGAATCGACCCCGTGTTATGTTTTCAAATCGTGGTGATCCATTCGGGGGATGGTGAGGAATTGGCTTAAAGGTGTTCGGTTGGTTGTTCTTTGTTGGGCATGGAGGGAATCGAGTCACCACGCTACCGGCATAGGTGTCAGAGGCATGAGTTCTTTAGCAGTCATAGTTATCTCTTGTATTCAGTTTGTACCGTGGTTGGAAAGTGTTAAAGTTATAAATTATAAATGTTATTTTATTGTCTAATTTGATCTACTCCCTCGGGAAACCGAGATGGTAACACCTTCATATACTGGAACGGTCCTTGGTAAGGCATCCTGGTGTACGGGGGTGTTACAAGTATGACATCAATTAACACATCAACTTAACAACTTAAAGTATTAACATTCAAACTAGCTTTCCAAATAAGTAACCATCTAAAGAATTGGGGCGATTTTCAGTTTGGGGCACTTTTAAGACGGAGTTTTAAGGCAAAATTTTGAGCAAAAATCATCAAAATCAACACTAAACATGATACTCATAACATATATTACTTAATTTTCCCCCTTTCATATGCAAAAGACAAACAAAATTCAATTTGTATCCCCAAACCCTAGAAATTTCGGTCCATTCAAACTCCCATATTGATTCGATTTTTCTATTTCTAGCATCAATAATCAACAAATTAAAGCAATTACTTCATGTTACAACAATTATAAGCAAGAATACATGTCTATAAATAGAATTTTTAGAAAAACACCTACACTTACATGTTTCTAATTGATTATAACAAAGAAAAGGATGAACATTCTTACCTTGAATGATTAGCAAATGGAAAGGACGAATTAAACAAGAGGAACACCAAGAATCAAATACAAAATCACCAAGTTTTGAAAGCAAGAAGAGAGATTTAGAGGAAATTAGGGTTTTATAAATGAAAGAGTAAAGAAGAAAACAATTGGGAAAGGTATAATAATCCCGTATAAACCCGTGTACTGTTCAAATACTCGATCGAGCAAGTAAGGCACTCGATCGAGTGGCCTCTACTCGATCGAGTTGGAGCTACTCGATCGAGTTTTCGCTGACAATTCCAGCTTTTTCGATCTAATAACTCTTCAACTAGATCGAATGAGGTCTACTCGGTGGAGCAGGCACTCGCACTCGGTCGAGTAAGGTTAGGAACAAGGTCAAAAGTGGCGAGTTTAGTTAACGATTCCTGCAAAACAACAACTCGTGTCGATTCCAAAGTATATCTGGAAATCGTCACAGATTAATACATTCATTCACGACACATTATTACTACTCAATTATAACTCAACTATTTCATCCGAACATGACACATATCACTCCATCCTATAAAAAACATTACACAAAACGATTCACCTACCATTAACTTATTCGTACATGCAATCAACACATTACTTCACTTCTAATTATGCACTTGCAAATTCAACTATCCAACTTATGTATACTCTACTCTAAGCATCCATTTAACAATAAACCATCCTATATTACTCAAGTTTGCTAAAATTCCAATCATGCCAGAACAATTCATCAACTAAATTATCCTACTTAAATATGCCTTATCACAAAAGTACTCAACAAATTCACCCATCACAATTCCAATTACTACTTGACCAACATTATAACCAGTAAAAGACCTACAACTTACTATTATCATCATATACAAAGACTCACAATTCTTTTATAAACTAGTACGCATACAAAGACTTAGTGCTCATTATTATTAATGCAGCAGAGGTAAGTCGGGTATCGTATCCACAGGGAGGCGGTTACTACCTACTTGTTATTCGGTCTGTCTAAGGTCACAAAACAGGGGGTTGAGTTGTTTAAACTAGACTAATAAAAGCAAGGGTAGAGATAAAATAAAGAGAGAGATGCCAGGATGTCGAGTTATCATGGTATTACACAAATCAGCTAAAGGTAGGTCAGTCGATCTGATGTGAGAAGGGTAAAGGAAAGGTCATTCCGGTCCGCTCTCCGACCTAAAATACAACTAGCTTAGCTTCCACCATCACTAGTGTAGTCTATTGTTCATAACAGGTCTATTCATTCCGATCTTCCGATCTAGGTCTGAACTTAACCAGATTACCTAATTCAGTTGCATGCATTCAACCAAACGATTATAATTATATTGCTAATGAAACAATTCTCACATTAAATCTCCTAAACCAACTATCGCATCTTCGCTATATTACCATGGCTCCCCTAATCCTAGCATTAAGGGATTAGCTATGCATAAACATAACAAAAACAAAAGATGAAGAAATAATAAACATCGCAAATTAAGAGAGTAAAGAGAGGATTACAAATTAAGATCCGGAAAAGAAGAGCAGTCAATCGTCTGAAAGAGGGCCCAAAAGGAGAGAGAAAAGAGAGAGAGAAAAGAGTGAAAAAAAGAGCGAGTAAACCTAATTGACGTCTTTCCTATTTATAGGAAAGATATTTATTTGACCTAAGATACATAACAAGATACGAAAATCTTGCTTCAGATAGAAAAGTACTCGATCGAGGACTTTAGAACTCCTCGATCGAGTAAATCCTAGCATAAACCTCTCGATCGAGGACTTTAGGTACTCGATCGAACACTATCAAAAAGGCACCATTCGATCGAGGACATTAGGTACTCGATCGAACAATATAGTACTCGATCGAGTACTTTCTAGCGCACAATTCCTACTTCGCACACTGAATTTTAAATGGCTGCCATTTCTTCGTTACTTGGGCAAACAGAGTTTTTTCGGTGGCGTTGGAAAGCTAAGAGGACTTGCTTTTATCTCCAATTGGAATCACTTGAAAATCAGTTTTATAACTCGAGATATGGCTCTTCAAAATAGGCATTGGTAATTTGAAGCTCTTGAAAGTAGGCACTGATAATTTGAAGCTCTTCCTTTGCTCGCCTAGCTTCCTTACTTCTATGCGCATCTCAAAATAGAAGTCTCCAAGCTGCGACTCAACTCATCTCCTAAATGCATGCATAGGGACATGTTTTAGTCTTGATTACGCTCCTCTCCGGTTCATACCTGCAAATAATACAAGAGAAACCAAAATAGACAATTCGGGGGACATTTGTAGCTAAACACTACTAAATATGCATAGAGATGCGTGCAAATATGGTACAATAAGTCTATATAAAATGCACGCATCAAAATTCCCCAAACCAAACCTTTGCTTGTCCCCAAGCTAACTATATGCAAAATGGCACAGAAAAGAAAACTCAGAGCTAGCTATAAATTGTCCACTTAAACCAATTTAATGCAGCAAACTAACACTTATAGCAAAAACTGTCAAATGCAAACGAGTTATAAGATGTTTATAATAAAGCTGAACCGTCGACCTTGCAAGACCTTTAATGATGGACTCTCACGCGTCACTCTTCTCTCATGAAGCAAAGGGTAAGCATATGAATTGTAAGAGAAGAAGAAAAATAGTCGCTCACCTAAACTACGACCAACATAAACATGCATGCAGCTAATATGATAGACAATTCTAGCTACCGTACACATACATTCCAACCAAACAAGGTCTATCACAGCCGAGGGCTTACAAAAATATGGTAAAGTGAGGCAATGGGTAAGAAAAGACAAAACATTTTTGGAAATGTGAGGGTATAGGCGGCCAAGCTAGTACCTGAACAGAACCAAATGGAACATATCCATTTCTAATCTATCAAAATGAAGCACAATGCCTTTAATCGGCATACAAACTCACCAAACCGAATAATATCAGCTCCTCAAATGATCAAAATAAAACATAGGAGTAAAAACCAACTTATTCAATTTTTTTTCTTTTTTTCTTTTTTTTTTCTTCTTTTTCACGTTTCTCTTTTTTTTTTCTTCTTCTTCTTTTCATCCTCCTTTTCTTTCACATTACCAACTCCTGATAATGCAATACAAGCCAAACTTGACACAATAAATTATATACCGCAAAACATACACTAACTAGCTTGACGAGGCAGGCTAAATCTGGGTGTAGTTAAGGGTCAACAGGCAAATTTGGCTAATGTGGAGTTAAATGGGTGAAAATGAATAAAAGGGGATATTGTAAGTGCCTCCCTGCATGTGACACCAACCACTAACCCGAATGTATGTAGGCAAAAAGCAATTAAATTTCATATACGTGCAAATTAATGAACATGTTATGTAAGGAGTAACTACTCACAATCCTACATGAAAATGGTCATAAATGACACCAGTTTATAAGGCTCTAAAACTTAGAATTTATAAGTAGCATGCCAAAATTATCAGGTCAAGTCTATTCGTTCAGCTATATTTTTAACATTAACTCGTAGATATGCACATGACAAAGCTAATAAAATGACAATCTGTTGCCGGGCTTAAGTGAAATGACAAATTATAGTGCAATATCATCACATAAATCTACCGTTCCGACTCGACCTATATGCTAAAATAAACGTGATATTTTTGAATTATTCGATTTTTTTAATTTTTATGAGATTTTCATTTTTATAAAAATAAACAACAATGCATACAGAAATTAAACATGACAACAGAAATGCAATAAAAACAACATGCAGACACAGATATGGATGCATAACCTCCCCAAACCAAACCGTACAATGCCCCCATTGTACCCAAAATAAGGAAAAGAAATGCAAACTGAAGAGAAAAGAAGAATGGAAGCGTGGAAAACTTACAAGATGACGTGAATTAACGACCTCCCCAAGCCAGCCAGTAACATATGAGGTCGTAAATAGCTTCATAACAACTTCGTTGGAAACGAATCAGAACAACTGAACTTGATAGTATTCGATCGAGAGATCAGTGTATTCGATCGAGTACATTCAGCTGCAATAGTGGTCGATCGAGGAAGAAGAGTTACTCGATCGAGATGTCTTTTCTGTGGATGCTCGATCGAGGAGGATAAGCAATCGATCGAGGGAGTAGGCACTCGATCGAACAGAAAAGAGCTCAATCAAAGGCTCCCTATTGCGGCACTCCTAGGCGACAGTGAAGCACCTGCAAAGACGCAAATAACAACCACAAAAACGACCAAAAACCGAGCCGATATTGTTCGCAGTCTATGGTCGTAAAGACCAATTATTACATGTCCACAAAAACTGAAATGTTCGAAAAACTACTCAAAAGAAATCTAAACTCCGGGTTACCTCCCTGTAAGCGCTAGTTTCAGACAGGTCCCAGCTCGACCTTTTGTTCAACAGCCATTCTAATTAACCCCAGTCAAAACAGCTCAAAGCACGCAGCAGCCAATCAAATAACTGCGCATGCGCTACACAAAACTGTAAGTAGCACCATAATATAATAATAACATAGGAAATTGAAATGTATAACCGTTTAAGCCTAACGAATTTCCTATGACAGCTCCCAAAATTGTCCACAAAATAATTCTGCCCTTCAGCTACGGGCGGAATATAAAAACTCAACGTAACCGTAGGTGGAAAATAAGAGAGCTTAGGAGCATTTAAAAGCAATCTAAAGTACCGTCTCAGCCTAACAAATTTTCGATGACAAATATAGTGAAGCATTATTAGCTTATTTGCCCAACTGGGTGGGGGTAGAGTATTGAAATATAAAGCATAAGTCATATGAGGTAGTGTACTATTTATATCAATAATAATAAAATTATCGTTAACTACCTCAGGTCGGTCGCTCCTAACGTCAGAATCATTGATAAAAGAATATATTACCTCTACCGTGCTAGAAATATTCCCGGACTCAGCTACCTTCTCATTCCCCTCCTTTGTGGATTCTGTCCCGTATATTGCAGCCTCTAAAGCGTCCAGCTCGGCTTTCCAAATAGGGGATTCACCATAACCATTGTCTTCTTCAAAATCGTCGTCCGAAAAGGACCTAGATGACACAACAATGCTTTCCGTGGCCAATATGTTCGATCGAGCAAAAATGGACCTCGATCGAGTACCCTCCTCCTGAATATTACCCGATCGAAAAAACAGAACTGCTCGATCGAGGTCTTCCTCATAATAACTGTTCGATCGAGTGGATAACTCTGTTCGATCGAACACTTCCTCAGATATTTCACTCAATCGAACATTATAACCAGTTCGATCGAGTGTTTGTTGCTGTGCATTGCAGAAATCTTCAAGTAATGCTTCGTTTTCAGATAGATCTTCGTATTCCGAGTCATACACATCATTGTTGTCAATAAGCAATCCAGATCCTTCATAAGAAAGACTGCTATCGGTGTAGGTATCGTGTACCTTCTCTGAGCGCCTAAAGTTCCACTCGGCAGCTAATCAAGCTATTTGAGACTCAAGCTCATTGATTTGAGCTTCCTTAAATCTATCATCTTCTTGCAGTTTAAGTGCAAGTGCTTTAATCAAAGATTTCAATTCAGCAATCTCTTCTTTCTGTTTATCAGGAGGAGGAGGAGCTTGTTGTTGCGGTGGCCAAACGAATGGAGGCTTTTGATAACCTCGTTGCTGAAGCGGATGTGGCGACACAATTGCAAAGGGTTGACTAGCTTGTCTACGCTGCCTAAACGCATAGACTTCGTCGTTCCCTGTCAAGCAAATAACAACATTGTGCCCAGCACCACATCTCTCGCAATGCACCACCTATTGCGCCATAGGATGGAACATAGGTGGAAGATCAAAGGTACTCAAGCCTTCCCTTTGATGATCTGTTACCTAGACCTTTCAAGGTAGGACCTGTAGGACCTATCAAAACAGCACTAGAGGAAAAGATAAGAACTGCCTCAAGGAATAAATTCCTCGAGGCTAAAGACAGATAAAAAGAAACAAGTAAATAAAATAGATGCCTCTCCGACAACGGCGCCAAAATTTGACACGGCTGTCGCAACTCTATCAAAAATAAAACCAACTGGCTCTAATAATGCAGCAGAGGAAAGTCGGGTATCGTATCCACAGGGAGGCGGTTACTACCTACTTATTATTCTGTCTGTCTAAGGTCATAAAACGGGGGGTTGAGTTTAGAGCTGATCAAATGGCCCAAGTCCATTGGCCCTACCCGGCCCGGCCCGCTTTTAGGAAGAGCTTGAGCCTTTAGTTTTGGCCCAAAAAAGCCCATGGGCCGGCCTAAAAAGGCCCATAATATTTTAGGGCCGGGTTTGGGCCAAGCGTTTGGCCCAAATTTTGGCCCGACCCGGCCCATATTTATTAATAATGATTTTTTTTTCTAATAGAACCTATTAAAGTAGCGTTAAAGTTATACCCAACTCTTTAGAAACTCAAATATATTTTGTTAGATTTATAAAACAAAGTATGCATAACATAAATCATATCTACGAATGCATGATTAAGCATTCTAAAGTGGCGATGTTTGTCTTTATTTTATTATAGAGAGCAATTCATATGGATTTCATCATATTTTGTACAATTTTATACACTATGTATGTTTTAAAAGTTGTAACTGAAGGTATTACGCTAATTATTTCCTAGGGTAAGTCGTAAATTTTAGGGCCCTAAAAAGTCCGCATTAGCCCATAAGGGCCGGGTTTGGGCTTGCTAAATAAGCCCACGCATTTGGCCCGACCCGGCCCGACCCATACAAATGGGCCGCTTTTGTTAGAAAGGCCCGACCCAAGCCCGACGCATGATCACCTCTAGTTGAGTTGTTTAAACTAGACTAATAAAAGCAAGGGTAGAGAGAAAATAAAGAGAGAGATGCCAGGATGTCGGGTTATCATGGTATTACACAAATCAGCTAAAGGTAGGTCAGTCGATCTGATGTGAGAAGGGTAAAGGAAAGGTCCTTCCGGTCCGCTATCCGCCCTAATACAACTAACTTAGCTTCCACCCTCACTAGTGTAGTCTATTGTTCATAACAGGTCTATTCATTCCAATCTTCCGATCTAGGTCTGAACTTAACCAGATTAACTAATTCAGTTGCATGCATTCAACCAAACGATTATAATTATATTGTTAATGAAACAATTCTCACATTAAATCTTTTAAACCAACTATCGCATGATCGCTATACTACCATGGCTCCCCTAATCCTAGCATTAAGGGATTAGCTATGCATAAACATAACAAAAACAAAAGAAGAAGAAATAAGAAACATCGCAAATCAAAGAGAGTAAAGAGAGGATTACAAATTAAGATCCGGAAAAAGGAGAGCAGACAATCGTCGGAAAGAGGGCCCAAAAGGAGAGAGAAAAGAGAGAGAGAAAAGAGTGAAAAAAAGAGAGAGTAAACCTAATTGACGTCTTTCCTATTTATAGGAAAGATATTTATTTGACCTAAGATACATAACAAGATGCGAAAATCTTGCGTCAGATAGAAAAGTACTCGATCGAGGACTTTAGAAGTCCTTGATCGAGTAACTCCTAGCAAAAACCTCTCGATCGAGGAATTTAGGTGCTCGATCGAACACTATAAAAAAGGCACCATTCGATCGAGGACATTAGGTACTCGATCGAACAAGATAGTACTCGATCGAGTACTTTCTAGGTCACAATTCCTACTTCGCGCACTGAACTTCAAACGGCTGCCATTTATTCGTTACTTGGGCAAACAGAGCGTTTCCGGTGGCTTTGGAAAGATAAGAAGACAAGCTTTAATATCCAATTAGAATAACTTGAAAATCGGTTGTAAAACTTAAGATATGGCTCTTCAAAGTAGGCACTGGTAATTTGAAGCTCTTCAAAGTAGGCACTGGTAATTTGAAGCTCTTCCTTTGCTCGCCTAGCTTCCTTACTTCTATGCGCATATCAAAATAGTAGTCTCCAAGCTCCGACTCAACTCATCTCCTAAATGCATGCATAGGGACATGTTTTAGGCTTGATTACGCTCCTCTCCGGTTCATACCTGCAAATAATACAAGAGAAACCAAAGTAGACAATTCGGGGGACATTTGTAGCTAAACACTACTAAATATGCATAGAGATGCGTGCAAATATGGTACAATAAGTCTATATAAAATGCACGCATCAATTATCACATCACCCAATACTGTCATGCAACTATCAGTACTTTCACTATCTCTACTACATCCACACACACTTCCATTCAACCACAAACCTACACAGCTCATCATCACAATTACACGCACTAAACATTACCAGAGACCCTATCACAATTATTTCTAACTTATCCATCATACACACTAAGCACATAATTCGTGACTCGATATTCCCATACCCGGTGACTGGCTTAAGCATGATGGGGCCGTGATTTTGAAATGAGGGCGCCTACTCACCCAAAATCAAGCATGTGCCGGGGCTCCCAACATACATACACCAGGTTCATTTTATTCGACTCACTACATTCATTGGGCTCATTAGTTACAGGTTCCAAAATCGTCGCTCTGATACCACTTTGTAACACCCCCATCTACCAAGGAGCCTTAACCAGACCTTCCCTAGCAGATAAGGGCGTTACCATCTCGGTTGCCCGAGGACAGTCATAATCAAATGTCGATAAAAGAAAGATTACATTATATTACAAGTGATTTAAACCAACAGACGATATAAAAGATACAACTCAAGACTACTACCAGCTATGTGAACCTATCTCTGCTATGACTCGTGATATACTCGTCCCTCTAAGCACGCAACTATGATCCAAACACCAACCTGCTAAGACTGAATGCACATTATAGAGGATCACGGCAGACACAAAACAAAGAGACAACATAACAAAACCATACAAGGTCAGTACCCGAGTTAACAGGTATAAAAGAATACACAAAACAACTACAACAATACACACACCACACCTCCTCCAACCAACCACACACCTCTGACTGCCCGAAGGTCCAGTCCTGCCAGTGGGGGACCACAGCCGCTCCCACCTAAGCCCCGCTCATCTATCCGAGCGATAAACCCATGTTCCTTAATGTGCACATCCCTTCTGTGGCGGTTCCACAGAAGGCGAATCAAGGGCGTGAAGCCACTCCCGCAAGTGACTCCACTCAGCCGAGGGCGCACCTCGAGAACCACAGACAACAATCACAACCAGCTGTACAAACAACAATCACCAACTACTATCCCAATACAATGTTAATCAATCAACCACAACCAACAAGCCAACAAAAAAACTAAACCAGCTAAACAACAACAATAGACTCTCGAAACAAACAACAGTACTGAGTAGGCGAACCTACCTTTAGCAACTGCAACGATTCCGCGTCCGACCACAAGATAACAATCAACCATCAACACCACCTATAACAGCCATTACAACCATCTATTACTACTTGTAGACACCTCATTTCTGCACCTCTCGCAAACCACCCGGTGATGATTGGGCCGCATGTTTGATTCGCGGAACGATTTGTGACAGTTCGTAAGATTATCGTCAAGTGTTTGCTCAAATATTAACGTCGACCTCTTAGTTGTCATCTACGTCCTGATACGGTCGTTTTGGCAGTAATTAGAGTACATTCGGAGTCCGGGTCAAAAACCGTCTCCATTTTCTGATAACTGTTAAATCCCGAGTCGGAATGTTCTGGAATGTTCCGGATATTTCTATCCCATATTTCATAAATTTTATCTTTTGGCAAATAATATCCCGTAATATTCACAAGATAATCGAATTATTTCCGTCCTACCATAACTCAAACGCGGAAATCTTTCTTCAGCAGGAGGAAACCTCCTGGGAATGGACGCAGCAGGTGCTGCGCCTCTTCCAAGGGACGCAGTGGCTGCTGCGCCTCTTCCCAGGCCCTTCTTTGCATGATTTACGTATCTTTTTTATATCTTTCCGAGATTCACTTCCAAAGAGTCTCCGAAACCCTATTCCTTCACATGATTAGTATAAATAGGAGCTTTCGTTCCTCATATTTCTCACGCGAGTGTCCGCCCTTCTCTTCTCCCTTTGCATTCTAGACTTCGTTCTTACTAATTGGCGCCTACGTGCTTGGACTTCCGACCACGTAAGCTCGGATCTTTCCGGGTACCAGCCTCTTCGTTGCATGACCGACCAATTTGACCAACTACACTCAATCAACTTTAATTAATCAATCGTTTTCCTCTTACGAGGGCACTCTCTTTGCATTCGCGTCGAGCATTCACTAGTCGATATCTTAGTTCATCTCGTTCCGTCAACATGTAAGTCTGAGGGTGTATAATCCTCTTTTATTTATTGTATTTTATTTATTGTATCACTCATGTAAGATTTATGTCGAAAACACCATTAAAACCGATTTCTAAAACCGTCTTCAAAACTCTGTTTTTGCGGATTTCCAGTAGACAGACGTCGAGAAAAGACGCGCAGAATCGCTGCGCCTCTTCGAAGGAGCGCGATTCTGCTGCGCCTCTTCGTGAGGGCCGCCAGATTCTCGCTTCTTTTCTTCTTCTTAAATCCTCTCGTAATTCGTGTGTTTTGTTATTCGTTTCGTTTATTTTCTTTAATTCTTAATATCACAGTAGTTTGATATTCACATGTATATTTTAATCATCATTCATTAATTCACATGTTCTAATCATCATAAATCCGACTTAAATCCCTTATAATTCATATTTGCGGGTTTTCGTCATTAATATTCAAATCCGGGTTTTAGAGATTCAATTCATTCATATTGAGTTTTCGGAATTCATCCTTTGATATATTTGCATCCATATTCATTGTTAATTCGTCATCATTCATCATGTTTAGACTAGTTAATTGATTTCAATAGAGGACTCATTCATTAACATCGCTCCTTCATGTAAATAATCCATCTTAATTCCGTCTCATTCATGTTTATCGCTTTTATGACCATCATTCACATGTAATTAACCTGTTAATCACTTCCATCCGAGTAAATAATTGAATCCATCCTTAAAATTAACAATTAACATTAACGATTTGCGATTCGGTTAAAACGCCCGAGAACTCACCCTTGGAACAGAGACGCAAAGAATCGCTGCGCCTCTTCAGGCAGGGCGCGATCTGCTGCGCTTTGTTCGAGATGAGTTCGTCCCTCGAACTCCGTTTCCACCTTGACCTAGTTTAATTAGTTTACATATTAATTAACTAATATCCGTAATATCGCTAATTTTCATTCGTTTATTTCATTAATTTTATCCTTTTATTCTTTTATTCCTTTTTCTCAAATTATCCGTTTTAAAGGTATTTTCGACATAAATCGCCTATCCCAATGTAATTAATGTAATTTTCATTATTGTAATTCATAATTATCGTATTCATCCTATTTCTTGTATGTTTTCACATGTAAATCAACATTAAATTCCAACTTCGACCCAACTGTATGCTAATTACGTGTCAACCGACTTAGTCTAACCTTCACATGTTAGGATTAAAACAATGGATGTTGCATTGCATGCATATAGCCGACGATATATCGAGTACGAATAACTTCCCTAATCATTAGTAGAGGCCGCTATCGAGGCGGGCGGGATTAGGTGTTCGATCAAAAGAGCTTCCTAATACGTACCCTCACCCCTTACCCAGGATCTCCGTGAGCACCCGTGTTCATTGGCATCCACGAGAGTCATTCTAGACATAGAATGCTAAGGGTAACGATTGCTTAGTGTTCATGTCACTACTTTGTGTCTTGACATGACACGAGGTATTCGAACGGTTCCAATCTCCCATAAAAATTGGTGGCGACTCCATACAAAATGCAAACGCTTGTCCCCGTTTCTCACCAAGCGCCCCTCGTGGGCGGCCCGCTGTCCCACGGTTTGGCGACTCGCTGGGATCATACACTTACGTGTAGCAAGGGTGAAACTTGAACAAGGTTAGGGAATAAGTTTGTACAAGACAATTGTCGGTTTTCATAACTCGGTCTTCCTAGACCGTTTTATTCGGCCTTCCTAGGCCCAACCCAACCCATTCGACCAATCGTCCCGTCCAAACGGTCCTAATTCTTATTTGGGCCTAAGGATGGATAGCGATTGACGTCATCCATACCATGATGCTTACTCTTGTTTGTATCAAGGGCCTTCACTACTTGAGGAAATGGACTAGGAATCGGCCTTACTCTTGTTTGGCACGAGCCTCTCCACAGACTTCGGGTTTGATGGTTCGGTATGGCAACCCACCCTTTAAACCAAAACCCTTCTAAATGCACTCAGCATCCCGTTATAATGCTTGTATAAATGTGTAAACCTTACGTGATCACCACTTCTAAACAAAACCATGACGCATTTTCAAAAAATCAAAATCCTCACTTTCAAACAAGAATTTCGAAAAAGTAGGCCTTTAATTAGCGCAAAATCCGGTCAAAACTCTGTCCGTTTGTCAAGTCAAAATTCGGGCCACAAGCCCATTTCAAAACCTCACTTCGAGTCCACTCCTACAACTACACTACAGTTGGCTAGGACACACATTTTCAAAGACCTTGTCTTTCTTCAAAACTCACTCAACACAAGTGGCACACACCCACTTCACGAGTCAAAACTTTTCCTCTTTTAGCAAGTGTGATAGAATGGTCGATCGTGTTTTGATTCGTCGCCGATCTCTTATCCAGTTTCCAAGATGCCTGGGTCAAGTGATGAAACAAACCTCCAGCAAATTCAAGAAAGTAATGATCGAATCCTAGCCGCGATAACCCAAATGCAAATCACTCAAGAACAAACCTATGACCGCCTTGAACTTATCGAAGGCCGCATCTTTGATGTAGAGGGAAAGTTGCCTCCCCCTAAAGGTGGAGTACTACAATTCTCCGATGACGAGTCTAAAGATAAGAATCCTGTCCTAGGAACAACCGCAGCTGAGAAGAGACTCCAATACCTAGAAGAGCAATTGATGTACCTTAAGGGGGATGACATTTATAGGGAAAACAATCGCAAATATGAAGCCGTCAATTCCAAATTGCCCACTAACTTTAGCATGACGGATATCCCTAAGTTTAAAGGACATGAGAACCCTTTGAACCACATCCGCGCCTTCAAGGACTACATGTCTATCAAAGGCATCAAACCCGAGATGTTCTTAAGGATCTTTCCTTCATCTCTTGACACCATCCCAAACCAATGGTTCTATACTTTAGATCACAAAAAGGTCGCTACTTGGGAAGACGCCGCAATCGAGTTCTCGAAACAATACGCGGATAATACCGAGATCCAAGTCAACATGCGTACTCTAGAGGTTCTTACCCAAAATGACAAAGAAGGATTCACCGACTTTCTAAGTAGGTGGAGGAAGACTAGTACTCAACTAGTTGAACGCCCGGATGAGGCTACTCTCGTGGAAAAGTTCGTGGATAATCTCAAGCCCATATATGTCAACCATTTGAGATATCAAAACATCAAGACTTTCAAGGACTTAACCGTACTAGGGACACGAATTGAAGATGACATCCGCAAAGGACTCTTGTCCAAAACGGTAGGTAGAGGATATCAAGGGTCCACAAGTCGTTCATACGGCTCTACTAGCAAGACCGACGAAGTTAACCTTCTCGAGCCATCCAAGAAAACTAGCCCACCAAGGAAGTTCACAAACCTTGGGGACACGTACTCCAACGCTCTAAAAAGGCTAATGAAGCAAGGTAAACTCCAACCCATTGGACCTACTCCCGAACCCGAAAAGAAGTCCAAATTCTGGGATGAAAACTCCTACTGTGAATACCATAGGGGCAAAGGGCACGACACAGAAAAATGCTACAAATTGAAACACGTGCTTCAAGATATGATTGAAGATGGTCGACTTCCAATTCCACCAGGAGGTAAGCCCAACAACACTCAGAATCCTCTTGGAGTTCTAGTGATTACAAGTGACGAATATACCTTAGATTGCTCACACCTCATTTCTCCCACCGAAAATGAAATTCATGCAATTGAGAAAGAAAGGCTCTACTCTACCATCTCCCCTACCATTTCCGACTTCATCGCATGGGCAAGGAGTGTAGATAGACAAGTATGGGAACTAGAAAACATGGTAACGGCCTTGAGCAATCCTAATGCAATACCCAAAGAACGTGAACCATTGATCTTCTCTCAAAATGCCACTATGCAAGAAGTAGTCACCGGGGTCGATAAACTAGTCGATCAAATCATACGACTAGAAAGTGATATCATGAGAATGAAGGAACTAGCTGCAATCAATGGGGTTTAGGCCGATGACGATGAAGACGAATACCTCATTGAAAACTCCTTAGTCAAGGAAATAGTCCAAAATGGTGAAGACCAAGATGTGGATCACCTAACTCGTTCGGGTCTCCCATATCAAAGCACTACTCAAAACGGTCCAACCAACGTCGTCACACCAAATGACAACGAAGATGACCCCATTGATCATTTGCTCAAGCAATTACAAAAAACCAAGGCTGATCTTTCAGTCTGGCAACTAGTGGCAAGCTCATTTTCGCATCGCCAAGCTTTACTGCAAGCTTTGGCCAAATTGAACGTAGCGCATAACTCCACTCCTGAAGATGTAGTCAACTTGGTCTTCCAAGAATCACCGAGGCTAAGTAATCCTATTACTTTCTCAGATGAAGACTTGCCACCTTTTGGCGCTAGTCACAACCTTGCTCTATATATCATTGTCATTTGTCTAAAGAAAAATGTGCCAATGACTTTGGTAGATGATGGCTCCGCGGTCAACGTCATACCCCTCAAAACGGCATACAAACTAGGCATGAAAGAGTCGGATTGGACTCCCACCAACCAAGGTGTACATGCATATGACGGTACACGACGAAAAGTGGTTGGACTTGCTAGCCTAACCATAGCCACGGGACCAATCGAACGAAAAGTTAACTTCCAAATAGTGGACATCGAAGCTTCATTCAACATACTTCTGGGAAGGCCTTGGATTCACGCTTCCAAAGCGGTAACATCCACCCTTCATCAAAAGATCAAGATCCCACTAAATGGCAAAGTTGTGACGATCACTTCGTCACCCATCAAGGCAATAATCGAGAAGCAATCAAACAATCAAGTCCTTGCGGATCCCATATACGAACTTGGGGGCTTCCAAAGTGTGAACGTCATAGAAAGTGAGTTGGCACCCTTATACTATAATCCCTACTCTAACTTGGTGGTCAACCACATACTCAAATCCCAGGGATACTTCCCTGGAATGCCTTTAAACCCAATTCGGAAGAACACCTTCGCACCATACAAGAAAGGCAACTCGACAAGGATACCACTTGGACTAGGGTACAAACCCACAACAGAAGAAGTTCTCGAAATGCTCACTCAAGTCCAAAATCGCAAGCACGTGGGAGTCCAAATGAGACCATATCTCCCCACTTTAAATGGATACTTCGTTCAAGAAGGAAGTTCGGAACTCTTCCACGGGTTTCCCGAACCTTGGCATTATCTTGAGAGGAAGTTAGCCGGAATCGAGATCTTTCACGATTGCTACTTCATTCCTCCCGAAACGGTTCCTACCGTCAAAACCCGTCAAGCACCTTGCTTGACGAACAGGTGTTAGCCTATTGTTTGGAGAAGACCGATTCATTAGGGCGCGAGAGAGATGAGATCATTACTATGATACTTCAGACGATCGCTTCAACCCCACCGCGTTGATCACGAAATCGACACAAAGCAGCGAGAAAGGATGGAGAAAATCTATCAAATGGACCAACAACCAAGGAAGGCTCTTCAAGCTCACTCCTGGAGAAGGAGAGATGTTCAAAGGAGAACCGGAAGACGACGAGTTCGAGTCGGAGTCGGAGTCGGAGTCAGTCGAGTCAGAGGAGTCGTTAGAGAGTCTACTCCTGTTGTCATCCCCACTCCCTTCGTTTCTCCTAGCTTAGCCTCGAGTAGTCACGGTAGTTCGGGGAATGCCCCAATTACTGTTCCTTTGCCACCACTGACCATGGATCAGTTGGCTTCTTTGTTTCAACTTTACTCAAATCTTAATATGAATAAATCAGGTTCTGCTTACTCTCTGTGTTCTTTCGAGTGCAATTCTGTTTATGATGATACTGAGGATGACCAAGACCCAGACTTGACCGAAATACCACCCTACGTAGCCAAAGAAATATTACAAGAAAGGGAAGGGGGACCAGTAATAGAAGATACCGAACCCATCAACGTAGGGACCGAATTAGAACCCAAAGAACTTAGGATAGGGACTACCTTGAGCTCTACCGAAAGGGCCGATTTCATAGACCTCCTAAATGAATTCAAAGACGTTTTCGCTTGGTCATACAAAGACATGCCAGGGATCGACAGGGATATCGCCAAACATAGGATTCCGATTAAGCGGGTTTCAAAACCGTGAAAAGAAGCTTGACGAATGAGAACAGAATGGGCTCTGAAGATTAAGGAAGAAGTTGATAAGCAATTCAAAGCCGGGTTCATCAAAGTTTCCGAGTACTCTGACTGGGTAGCTAACATAGTACCCGTACCCAAAAAGGATGGGAGGATCCGTGTTTGTGTTGACTTCAGGGATTTGAACAAAGCGAGTCCGAAAGATGACTTCCCTCTACCTCACATTGACATATTGGTGGACAATACTGCAGACCACGCGTTACTATCCTTCATGGATGGATATGCGGGTTATAACCAAATCAAGATGGCCATAGAAGATATGCACAAGACCGCATTCGTCACCCAATGGGAAACATATTGCTATACAGTAATGCCATTCGGATTGATTAACGCCGGAGCTACATACCAACGCACCGCAACTACACTCCTACATGACATGATGCACAAAGAAGTTGAGGTATATGTAGATGACATGATCGTCAAATCCAAGGAAAGAGAGGGACACATTGCAAACCTTCGTAAGTTCTTCGCAAGGCTACGAAAGTACAACATGAGGCTCAATCCTCAGAAATGCACATTTGGGGTAACATCGGGAAAACTCCTGGGATATGTCGTTAGCCAACGCGGTATAGAAATAGACCCCTCAAAAATCAAAGCTCTGATCGAGATGCCACAACCTCAAACAGAAAAAGAAGTCAGAGGATTCCTGGGAAAGGTACAATATATAAGTCGATTCATATCGAAACTTACCATGATTTGCGAGCCTATCTTCAAGAAACTCAAGAAAACAGACCACACCATGTGGGATGATGATTGTCAAAAGGCGTTTGACCGAATCAAGGAGATATTGGCTAAACCACCAGTGCTCATGCCACCACAACGAGATCAACCTCTTGGTTTGTATCTCACAAGAATCGAAAGCGCCATGGGTGCTATCTTTGGCTCAAACCGTAGGAAGTGAAGAAAGAGCTATTTACTATCTAAGTAAGAAGTTCTTGGAATATGAGTGCAAATACTCGCAACTCGAAAAGACATGCCTCGCTCTTGTGTGGGCAACGAAGAAGCTACGTCACTACATGCTTAGCTACTCCGTCAAAATATACTCCAAAATGGATCCAGTCAAATACCTCTTCGAGAAACCCGTCCTCAACGGACGTCTAGCAAGATGGACTCTGATGCTCTCAGAATTCGACCTCAAATATGTGCCACTAAAAGTCATAAAAGGTCGCGCCGTCGCCGAATTCTTTGCAGAAAATCCTATCAACGACGCACAAACCATAGACACTTGGTCATTCCCCGACGAGGATATACTTCAAACAGACGTAGACTCTTGGGATCTATACTTTGATGGAGCATCAAACTTAATAGGATTCGGAATAGGAGTGTTGCTCATTTCTCCTGAAGGTGAGCATACACCGATTGCTGTCAAACTCAACTTCGAGGTGACAAACAACGCTGCAGAGTATGAAGCTTGCCTCATTGGACTGCAAGCGGCAGTAAGCTTAGGCATCAAAAACCTCCGAGTACATGGGGATTCATCACTGATCATCAATCAAGTTACGGGATCCTGGAAAATCCGAAGCGAAAGCCTCGCGCCCTATCAAGCTAGGATAGACCAAGTCGCTCAATTCTTTGATCACGTAACCTACTTACACCTACCTCGAGAGGAAAATCAATTTGCAGACGCTCTTGCGAAACTCGCATCTTTGATAAATATGCCAGATCACATGGTGGAAATGCCTTTGTGTATCGAACGACGGTCAGAGCCGGCTTATGTCCACCAAATCACCGATGAAGAAGAAATCGCACAGGAACCCTGGTTCCAAGCAATCCTGAATTTCAAGCTTAATGGTACCTATCCACCAGATATGGACAAAAGGGGACAACGTGTTATACGCCTATTAGCTTCCCAATACATTCTAATGCAAGGAGAGTTATACAAAAGAACACCTCTTGGTGTAGTCCTACGTTGCCTTGATCATTCACAGGCACGAAAGGTGATGGAAGAAGTCCACGACGGAGAATGCGGTCCCCACATGAGTGGGCCCATGATGGTAAAAAAAATCACACGTTTAGGGTATTATTGGACCACAATGGAATCTGATTGCATCAAATACGTGAGACATTGCCACAATTGCCAAATCTTCGGGAATGTGCAACATGTCCCTCCTTCGTTGCTATACACGATGACATCTCCTTGGCCATTTTCCGCATGGGGAATTGACATAATCGGAAAGATAACCCCAGCCGGAACAGGAGGTCACTGTTTCATTCTAGTGGCAATCGACTACTTCACCAAATGGGTAGAAGCGGCTTCCTACACTAGTCTTACGGCTAAAAATGTGGCAAAATTCATACAAAATAACATCATCTGTCGATATGGTTGCCCACATGAGATCATCAGCGATAATGGGTCACACTTCCAAGCTGAAACTGAGCAATTACTAGCCAAATACAAGATTAAGCATCACCACTCTTCGCCCTATAGACCACAGACTAACGGCGCGGTAGAGGGGCCAAACAAGAACGTTGTCACAATTCTCAAGAAAATGACTGACAACTACAGAGATTGGCCAAGCAAGATACCCTTTGCTTTATGGGGATATCGTACATCAGTTAGGACGCCCACTGGGGCTACTCCTTTCTATTTGACCTACGGCATGGAGGCCGTACAACCAGTCGAGCTAGAAATACCATCCTTGCGTATTCTACTCGAAAGCCAAATCCCTGAAGCCGATTGGAAGAGGGATAGATATGAAGAACTCATCCTCCTGGATGAACGTAGGCTATGCGCCTTACATAATGTCCAAACATATCAAGCACGTATCAAACGAGCTTTCAACAAAAGAGTTAGGCCAAAAAACGTCAAAGAAGGAGACTTAGTACTCAAATCGGTTAGAGCTCTTTTACCTGTCGACCCAAGGGGAAAATTCAAACCTAATTGGGCCGGACCATACCTAGTCAAATCCATACTTCCAGGGGGTGCGGTTAGAATCACAGACCTAGATGGGAATGAGTTTTCAAACCCCACAAACCTTGACCAACTGAAACGATACTATGCCTAGAATAGGACAAAAACGCGCCTCGCGTAAACCCATGTGTCGCTCTTGTGGCACTAAATAAACGGCCCTTGGCCAAGCTGAAATAAGCTAAGTGTCACTATGCTCTTGCATTTTGACAAGATTGTCATCCTCATATCGTCAAATAAACTAAATTCGCACCTTGAGAACAAGCAAAAGCTCATGCTTATTTTCTATGTTCATTACAAGCTCTTGCTTCGAACAATTATTCTTTTACATTTACTCGAACTACGCGCAAGGGTTTGATTTCACTTTTTTAAGTGAATACGTAGGCAATCCTTCACGGGATTCAACCCGTTATACCTAAAATGTAAATAGAAGGACATTTGCATTGCATTTGAAATTCGACAAGAATAATAAAAGAAAATCACAGCGGTTTCTTAACCATTTAACCTTTTTTATTATTTCATTCATTTTCTAATAATAATAGTACGCTACATAATAAAAATAGAATAGGCTAGGATTCTAAAAATCCCTCCTTTTTATTACAACAATAATAATAATACTCAAATAATAAATAAGGACTCGGGCTATTCCTCCATCTTCCCCTTGCCCTTGTCATTCTTGTCATATTTCTTGTCACGACCTCGAGCCGGCGCTCTTGCACCACTTGGACCTAATCACCAACGGTCTTTCTCGAGGCCTGACTCTTCCATTCTTGCCAACCACCATTTCCGCAACAGGAGTAGTCTTTGATTTCTTCGAAGGATGAATGACCTGAAATCCAGCTTCTTCTTCTCCCTCTGTCAGATGCTTCTCCTTCTCTTTCTCTCCCTCGCGCACCTTGTAGTCAACAGGCTCGCGTTTCCTAAGTCTTTCGCGTTCTTCCGAAGTTGCAGCCTTCCTCCACCTCAGATAGGAATCCGACACCCACAAAGCATTGGCGGAGAAACTCAAGAACCACATGTTCCTTTGGGCCCATTTGATAGCCCACTCTCTTCGGCTCTCGGTGGTAAGCGCTACAAAGAATCATGAACGGTATCAAGCCTCGGGATAGTCTGCTGTACCAGCCCAACTTGCCTCATCAATCTTTCCGGAAAGATGCATACCATGAACTCCAATCCGGAATGCGCGGACCTAGTGGGATCCAAAGAAGACACTCCGAACAGATTTGAGGTGCCACCATGGTACAACCCACCTAATCAATCGGCCATCATCATTCTTGACTTGTTCTTCCAATAGTCGCAGACCCGAGTGAAGTCCACCATGTACAACCGCGTCCTCATCGCAATCATACGGGAATGATAGGAAAGTGCATGAACTGGGGGCTCGAGCAGTCGGAGCCGTTCCATAAGCCAAACCTACCCAACGCAGGTATTAGACACCAAACCGAAAAAAAAAAAAAAAACAAAAAAAAAACAAAAAAAAAACGAAAAAAAGAAGAAGAAAGGGTGTCTTTTACCTGTAAGATGACGGGACTCCCCGAAAATGGAAGATCGCGGTTGGATTTCCTATTATCCAAACCCAAGATAATCTCCCCTAAGCACAAGCAAGCTGGGCTCCTGCGCAGCTCCATTTGCTCGATAAGACCCAAAAGACGGGGATAACCTCGCAAATCTTCATCAACGTGCCCATGGAAGACATACACATGTAGCAAACAAAAGCCAAATGCTCTCCTCCTAGCAACATAAGAGACAGTGGGGTCAGCCCTGTTAATGAATCGGTCTACAAAGTCCAGCATTCTCACGCCTTTCGGGGTAACCAAGCGATCCACCTCGAGTCTAGTCAATCCGAGCAGGTCTCTGAATTTGCTCTTATACCTTTGTGAAGTGGAAGGAATAGCGGGTAAATGCTCGGGGTCCCACCCACCAATAGCAGCAATTTCCTCCGGAAAAGGACAAATATCACCACCTGGGAACGCAAAAACATGACAATTTGGGTCCCAGTTGTCAAGACAAGCATCCAAGAACGGTTTTACAACCTTAATGAGTTTCAAACTCAATAGAGACCCAAGGTTATGAGCACCCATGTCGTGCTTCTCAACATTCGAGAATTCATTAGTCCATTCCTTCAAGCGGATCTCCAAAGTATTCATGATGACCAATTTTCTCTTGAAAATTTATTTTTGGGAGTTTTTATGTGGATTAACGGAGAAGAGACGGAAGAATTATATGATTTAAAGCTTCGTCGACGCTTCTATTTATACTAATTACTGTTTCCAAAAATCCGCCAGAAAAGACCGGCTTGGGAACAGGCGCAGCGCCTGCTGCGCCTATTCAAAGGGACGCAGCTCATGCTGCGCCTCTTCCCTAGACTCACTTTCGGCGATTTCCGCGTTTGGATCTTACCTAATTCTATAACGAATAGTTTCCTATTCTTACGGGATTTTATTTTGGTAAATACGAGCAGTTTACCATGTTTCAAGTTTCCTAAATACGCGGGCACGCATTTCGAGGCAACGTCGACACCTTCGCCATTTTCATCGCACTTATTTCTTCTTTTTATTATCATTTTAATTCATTCATTTATTCTTAGGAAATAATTTTTTTTTTTAGGAAATAAATTTCATTTTAATTTCATTTTTAGGAAATAATTTTCTTTTGTTTTCATTTTTAACAAATTTCAACATTTTCATTTCTACACTTACAGATTTCTTCTTTTTCCTTTTTTTAGGGGGTAACCCTCCCTACCGTCCGGTCATTTCCGACAAAATTTTTGCTTTTTGCATTTTTTGCATTTTTGTATCCTTTTGAGTCTCTTTTTTGCGCTAATTAAGACCATATGTGTATAAAATGTATGTTTTGGTGTGATTTCTATGTAAATTTCGGCAGCATGACGGCGTAAACCGTTGTCTACCAAACCTGTTCAAGAACTAACCTGCAGGTACAAGCAACACAACCCAGCAGCAAAGGCACTCAGGCCATCATATATACAAAAGTACAAGCAAACTGGGGGCTTGCGCCCCGAACCAAGTCCAAAGTCCAAGCAAACTGGGGGCTTGCGCCCCAAACAAGTCCAAAAAAAATGTTCAAAATCAAATGTACAAGTCTACAAAACTACGCAGAACTACTGCTGGGCACCCTCCAACTCAGCAACCCTCGCCGCAAGAGCAGCAATCTCGGCGTCCCGAAACTCGAGCTCCCTCGACAGGCGAGCTGTCTCCTCCCGAGACTGGGTCAACTCTCGCTCCAGCTCGCGGTCACCCTGTAAACAAGGAATTGGCTCATGTCAATCAACTCAAACAAAACTGAAAATCAAAAATCAAAAGAAATCAAATGAGGTTCATACCTGACGACCTCGACCACCGACGAGTGCCTCGATGGCGGTAGCTCGTAGCCGGTTGGCCACCCTCCATAGTGCCACGAACCGAGATGGCGCGACCTGCATTTCAAAAGAATTCTCAGTAAATTGAACAAGTTTAATCAAAAGTGTTCTTACACGAAAGGTATATAAGCTGGAGGCTCACCCTCCGAATCAGATGCTGCCAGTCGTCTAGGCCAGCATCCGTCACAGCTACGTCAAAGTCACGCAACTCGGAGATCGTCGTCCTCCCAGTCGCGTTGGTGTACTCAAGGGTCTCGGGGTACACTGGGGGCTCGATGCCCGCTGCCTCAACCTCCTGCAAAGACCAATAGCTCTCGTTAATCGATGATCTTTCATCGTAATTCCCGAAATCAAATCAAGGAAAGTAAAGGATACTCACCAATACTGGCCAGTACGCCAACCTCCCGTAAAGGAACGCCGAGTAGTCCTCGCCAGGCAGAAGAAGGTCGTCGCCACTGGCACCAGCCAGGTCCGCCTCCCTCTCAGCCTCAGTAGGCTCCCTGAACATCGTCCTCGGAGGGTCAACGGGAACCGTCAACGCGCCCCGAGAGCACTGACGAGCCAAACGCTCGCCCAGATACCACACAGGACCCATCGACGTCCACAACAGCAGCCGACTCGGGCTCCTAGGTCGAAGGACCTCAGCGACAAAAGGAGGCGCTCCAGCGTACTCCGCCCAAGGTCTGGGCACCCACTGCGACAAGATAAGGCAAAGATCATTCCTATGATCAAGTGAAAGCAAAGTACAAGAAATATAAATACGAGTGGGATACTCACGCTGCTCAGCTGAAGGGCGTTCACATCCCGCCGGTAGACATTGTGAGAAGAGCGCTTGCTCTTCGTCCGGCAAATCACCCAATCCCTCACCACGGGATAGGCCTTCTCCAACGGCTCTGTCCTCTTGGGCGCGAGACTCGGGAAGTAAGAGTACACCCATGCCTATAAAACAAAATAATCAATGACGATCTTTCGTGATTCAATAAAGAAAGGAATTTACTTTGGTCTAAGGGAAGGTTCATACCTCCAACAGTAGTCCAGGTCCGACGGCGCCAGGAGAAGTCCCCTTCTCCATCAACTCCGGACGAACCATGACCCTCATAAAGCGGATGAGGACCGCAAAACCAGCAGTGACCCAGTCCCAGCGCCCTAGGGAACTCAGGTCAGAAAGAAAGGGAAGAAGCTTCGTCGATAGCCTCTCGCCCTTGTCTCCGAGGTAAATCGAAGACAAGAACCACCAAAGCCACGAGGACGAGCCCTCGCTCATTTGTACAAGGAGGAGGAGCGGTCTCCCTCCCATCGATCGTCACCGGCGCCGGGTCTTCCCGCAAAGTAGTCTCGAACGTAGGTACGGGTACCAAGCCCAAGCCCAAGATCGCAAACAGCCTTCGGCGACAAGTTCCAGCCGATCAATCTCCTCGCCTCGGCCGAATCCGCCCTCATAGCAGCCTCCGGCCACACCATCTCCTCGGTCCCACACGGCAGACCAGAAATCATGCCGTAATCCTCCAAAGTAACTCCCACCTCACCGAAAGGCAGGTGAAACGTGGAAGTCGTATCCCAGAATCGATCCAAGAAAGCGCGGACCAGGCTAAGGTTAGCCCGCAACTTCCTCTTCACGATATCCCTCCAAACCTGAACCAGAGGACCAAACGCTCCACGCTCGATCATGGCCCTCTCCTCCGCCGACAGCCGCTCGTAGTGCTCCATCGCTGTCGTGTAACCCGAGAACGACCTGATGTTCCCGGCCTCCTATTATGATTTGAAACAAAGCTATCTTTAGTTTTGAGTAAAATTTGCAAGAAGTTTGGACAAAAAGAATGAAAGAGAATAGGTAATGAGTAGTGAATTCTTATTTACCAAGCTCTTCACCGTCCTGTAGGACAGGTGACCCTCTGCAGCCCACACGAGGTGCCTACTCTCCCTGTGTCTCGGCCACGCGGGAGCTCCCCTCAGCTGACGACCTCCTCGCCTGACGTTGGCCCGTCTCGGGGCCTCCTCCTCCTCCTCGACGGCCTCCTCCTCGTGAGCCTCGTCTCCAGTAGCCATCACCGCAGCGGTGAGGGCCTGCTCTATAGCCGCCTCAACCGTAACAACGTCTATCTCCATGGGAGTCCTCCCAGAGGTAGAAGCCTCATCACCTGCAACATTAAAATAAATTTAGGCCGCGTCACATGACGACAAGCTTTTGTTAAGGAGTTTTCGAGCCCTCCAGAGCCCTGAAAACTGTCCTTTCCAGGCCATCTTTGGCCATATTCCCGCCAACCCAATCACTCATGTGATAAATTGGGTCAAATCGAGTCCGAGTCAAAGCCTAGTTCCGGGTTCAAGTCGAAAATTCGGCAGCATTTCGTTATAACGGCGATTATGCCCTAGAAAGGTGTCCTGAAAAATTGTCACGAACCAAAATTTCGAGATGGCAGGAAGTTTACCTATCATCCAAGGATCCCAAATATCAAATTTCATCGCCAATGGGCAATCCTAAGGCTATTTTCGAAGCAATTTACGGTTCAGCTGTAAAACCGTCTTAAAATTCGCTCGAGGGCTCAAAACTCGATGAAAATTCAAAGTAAATACATGGTTATGCTCCTAACATTGCCTACTATCCATTTCTAGCATCAATTTGGCAAAGCAAATCCATTTGGGGGAAAAGCCCCAAATTTTCGATCAAAAGGGTCGAAAACCCTAAATCTCGCGGCTCAAAATTCGACAAATGTAGATGATTAATGCAAGATTAAGACACATACCTCGATTAGTCATGTTTAATGCAAGCTTTTGGATCAAACCTCGACGGAAATGGTGAAGATTTGAGAGAGAAATTGAAGGAAATGTGTTTCGAAATAATGAATTATAATCCTTCTGATTTCGCGTTTTTACGCGGAAATAGCCAATTTGGGGAAAGGACGCAGCAGGCGCTGCGCCTCTTCCAAGAGACGCAGCTCTTGCTGCGCCTCTTCCTTGTGTTCCCTCCATACGAATTTTCAAAAATTCGTTATGAGTTCGTTATTTGTGGGCCCATCTTTGGTGCGCCTCTTCTTCAACGCTATTGTATTCTTTTGGTCCGTTTCGACGATTTTCTTTCGTTCCGGCCCGCGTTTTGTCCAGCGCAGCAGTATTTTGCAGTATTGCTCAAATTATTTTATCCAGCGCAGCAGTATTTTGCAGTATTGCTCAAATTATTTTATCCGGCGCAGTAGTATTTTGCAGTACTGCTCGTTCAAGATTTCTCCCACGGCGATCAAGATGTTCCTAGTCGTCTGTCCCCGACGCAGTAGTATTTTGCAGTACTGCTCACTCGAGATTTCTCCCTCGACGATCAAGATGTTCCTAGTCGTCAAAATATTCCCCAGCAAGAGTTTGTTTGAGACCGACGCAAGCAGATTCAACCTCAAGTTTCGCCAGAGTTCGCTTGAGACCAACGCAAGAGGATTCCCCAGCAGTTTCTACCGACGTCCTGCTGCTTTCAATATTTCTTGTTTCCCCGCGAAGTTCGATTAAGTCTCAGGTATGATCTCTCCTTATGGCTGGCGAGCTTCCTTACGTAGTCTAATGGACTTTAAACGACCCTCCCCGATAGTCGCCAGACTCTAAAATGTTCCGACGACAGTCCTTGGTTGGACCCTTGAACCGCCTCGCGTCGCCATAGTCGTCAGGTTGTAATCTTCGATTGACCTGATGGCTATACTTTGACTTTCGCCTTGTCCAAGCCTCGGTCAAAGTGGGGGCTCAGAGACACCTCATTTCGCACCTTTCGCAAACCACCGGTGATGATTGGGCCGCATGTTTGATTTTCGCGGAATGATTTGTGACAGTTCGTAAGATTATCGTCAAGTGTTTGCTCAAATATTAACGTCGACCTCTTAGTTGTCATCTACGTCCCGATACGGTCGTTTTGGCAGTAATTAGAGTACATTCGAGTCCGGTCAAAAACCGTCTCCATTTTTCGATAATCTGTTAAATCCCGAGTCGGAATGTTGGAATGTTCCGGATATTTCTATCCCATATTTCATAAATTTTATCTTTTGGCAAATAATATCCCGTAATATTCACAAGATAATCGAATTATTTCCGTCCTACCATAACTCAAACGCGAAATCTTTCTTCAAATAGAGGAAACCTCTGGGAATGGACGCAGCAGTCTTTGCGCGCCTCTTCCAAGGGACGCATGGTCGCTGCGCCTCTTCCCGTGCCCTTCTTTGCATGATTTACGTATCTTTTTTATATCTTTCCGAGATTCATTTCCAAAGAGTCTCCGAAACCCTATTCCTTCACGTGATTAGTATAAATAGGAGCTTTCGTTCCTCATATTTCTCACGCGAGTGTCCGCCCTTCTCTTCTCCCTTTGCATTCTAGACTTCGTTCTTACTAATTGGCGCCTACGTGCTTGGACTTCCGACCACGTAAGCTCGGATCTTTCCGGGTACCAGCCTCTCCGTTGCATGACCGACCAATTTGACCAACTACACTCAATCAACTTTAATTAATCAATCGTTTTCCTCTTACGAGGGCACTCTCTTTGCATTCGCGTCGAGCATTCACTAGTCGATATCTTAGTTCATCTCGTTCCGTCAACATGTAAGTC